>NC_053035.3:333109084-334369014 GCF_002575655.3 Aegilops tauschii subsp. strangulata
CGAAGTTCCGTTAAGTTTTGCGTGATTGAAGTTTTCAAGCTTTGAGTGAGATATCGATATGAGGAGAATAAGGAGTGGAAAGACCCTAAGCTTGGGGATGCCCAAGGCACCCCAAGGTAATATTCACGGAAGACTCAAGCGCCTAAGCTTGGGGATGCCCCGGAAGGCATCCCCTCTTTCATCTTCAAAACTATCGGTATACCTTACTCGGTATTTTTATTCATCACATGATATGTGTTTTGCATGGAGCATATTTTCAATTTTACTTGCTGTTTGAATAAAATCATTGGATCTAAAATCTTGAATGAAAAAGAATCCTCCCATGGCTAGTTAATTATTTGACTACTCAGTGTTCTTCGCTTATATCTTTTGGAGTAGTTTGTCATTTACTCACGTGCTTCACGTATATCCTATGAGTAAATGGTTAAATGAATTGAATATCATAAATATGAATTTATATATGTTTCATATGCTTATAACATGGGGAGTAATGACTTCACACATAATAAGTATAGGTAGTAAACTTATTGAAAGTTAGCAAACGCGGAATTAGTCACTTGAACAATTCATGAAAGAATATTGAAGGAAGAGAGATTTCACATATAAATATACTATCTTGGACATCTTTTGTAATTGTGAGCACTCAATAAAATATGACATGCTAAAAGGTTGATGTTGGACAAGGAAGACAACTTAATGGGTTATGTTTTCCTATATCTGAAACGTTATATTGTCTTGGATCATCCAACATGTTGGGCTTGCCTTTCCCTCTCATTGCTAGCCAAATTCTTTGCACCAAGTGAAATACTACTTGTGCTTCCAAACATCCCTTAAACTAGTTTTGCCATGAGAGTCCACCATACCTACCTAAGGTTTGATTAAGATCCTTCAAGTAAGTTGTCCTTGGTGCATGCAATAAAAATTGGTCCTTAAATATGTATGATCTATTAGTGCGAAGAAAATAAGCTTTATACGAACTTGTGATATGGAAGTAATAAAAGCGACGGACTGCATAATAAAGGTCTTTATCACAAGAGGCAATATAAAGTGATGTTCTTTTGCATTAAGATTTTGTGCATCCAACCATAAAAGCGCATGACAACCTCTGCTTCCCTCGGCGAAGGGCCTATCTTTTACTTTTATCTTCTACCCTTATACAAGAGTCATGGTGATCATCACCTTTCCTTTTTACACTTTTTCCGTTGGCAAGCACTTTGTGTTGGAGCGATCAGGATATATATATATCCACTTGGATGTAGGTTTTCATAAATTATTATTGTTGACATTACCGTTGAGGTAAAAGGTTGGGAGGCGAAACTATAAGCCCCTATCTTTCTCTGTGTCCGATTAAAACTTTGAACCCATAAATATCACATGAGTGTTAGCAATTGTGAAAAATTAAATGATAGTTGAGTATGTGGAGTTTGCTGAATCAAAGCCCTTACATAGACCCTTCCCGAAAATAAGATGAATTGCAATTGTTTGATGACTAAGAGCACTGTTTATTAGTTTTCAAGAAAGTTTATGATCTATACTTTAACATGTGAATAGTTTGTTACTTGATCATGAAAAGTTTTATGAGATGAGCTACTGTTATGACATATAATGATGCTAGAAAAGGTGATTGAAATTATCATTGATCAAACTTGTGCACCTGCTAGCATTCACACTTCATAAATTATTTCTTTTATCATTTACCTACTCGAGGACGAGCAGGAAGTAAGCTTGGGGATGCTGATACGTCTCCAACTTATTTATAATTTATGAAGTATTCATGCTATTATATTATCCATCTTAGATGTTTTATATGCATTTATATGATATTTTATATGATTTTTTTGGGACTAACCTATTAACCTAGAGCCCAGTGCCAGTTTCTGTTTTTTCCTTGTTTTTGAGTATCGCAGAAAAGGAATACCAAACGGAGTCCAATTGATGTGCCAATTTTTGATAATTTTTTATGGACCAAAAGAAGCCCCCAGAGTAAAAGAGTTGGGCCAGAAGAGTCCCGGGCTGTCCACGATGGTGGGGGGCGCGCCCACCCCCCTGGGCGTGGGCCCCTATCTCGTGGACGACTCGGAGACCCCCCCCCCCCATGACGTGAGACCTACGCCAAAAATTCCTATAAATATAGAAACCTCCAGAAAATAACCTAGATCGGAAGTTCCATCACCGCAAGCCTTTGTAGCCCCGAGAAATCAATCTAGGCACCCTGCCGGAGAGGGCCATCATCACCGGAGGCCATGGAGGAGGATCCGGGAGGGGCCATCATCGCCATGAAGGCCAAGGACCAGAGGAAGAACCTCTCCCCATCTATGGGGAGGCCATGGAGGAGGAAGCACAAGGGGGAGAACCTCTCCTCCTCTCTCTCGGTGGCGCTGGAGTGCCATCGGGAGGGGAATCATCGCCGCGGTGATCGTCTTCATCAACATCACCACCATCATCACCATCCTCATCTCTTTTACGCGGTCCACTCTCCCGCACCCTGCTGTAATCCCTACTTGAACATGGTGCTTTATGCCACATATTATGATCCAATGATGTGTTGCCATCCTATGATGTTTTGAGTAGATATCCTTTGTCTTTGGGTTGATTGATGATCTAGATTGGTATGAGTTGTATGTTTTATTTTGGTGCTGTCCTATTGTGCCCTCCGTGTCGCGCAAGCGTGAGGGATTCCCGCTGTAGGGTGTTGCAATACGTTCATGATTCGCTTATAGTGGGTTGCTTGAGTAACAGAAGCATAAACCCGAGTAAGGGGGTTGTGGCGTATGGGATAAAGGGGACTTGATGCTTTAATGCTATGGTTGGGTTTTACCATAATGATCTTTAGTAGTTGCAGATGCTTGCTAGAGTTCCAATCATAAGTGCATATGATCCAAGAAGAGAAAGTATGTTAGCTTATGCCTCTCCCTCATATGAAATTGCAATGAGGACTACCGCTCTTGTTAACAATTGCCTAGGACAATTCCGCACAACGATCTATCATTATTCCATACTCGCTATTTATAATATTTAGTAATATATTCTAACTTTATGATAACAACACCTACTTTTATATTTTAGCTCTCCGATATCATGCAAAATTATCCTCTTCATACCCACAACGTAGTTTTATTTCTCGTCTCTAGTTGGAAGCAAATGCTCGGTGTACGTAGAGTCATATCAGTGGCAGATAGGACTTGAGAGAATATTGATCTTACCTTTAGCTCCTTGTGGGTTCGACACTCCATACTTATCACTTCCATCATTGGGAATTGCTACGACGATTCCCTGCACTTGGGGATTATCAATAACCATGAAACTTGTCATCATGATTTTTCAATTGGATTATGCTTCACATGATAATTATTTTGTTGAGTTTGCTCCCACTATTATTCATGAGAAGAAATTTGCTTATGTGGAGAGTAATAAAAATTCTATGCTTGTGCATCATGAGAATAATGCTTTATGTGATGGTTATATTGTTGAATTCATTCATGATGCTACTGAAAATTATTATGAGAGAGGAACTTATGCTTCTATTTATTGCAATAATATCAAGTTTCCTCTCTATGTGTTGAAAATCTTGAAGATTTGCTTGTTTTACCTTCATATGCTAGTTGTTTCATGTTCCCATAAGTTGTTTGCTCACAAAATCCCTATGAATAGGAAGTGGGTTAGACTTAAATGTGCTAGTCATATTCTTCATGATGCTCCTGTTATGTTTCAAATCTAATCTTTTATGTGAGCATCATTGAAATCATCATGCATAGCTAAAAAGGCAATAAAGAAAAGCGCTTGTTGGGAGACAACCCAATATTTATCTTTACTGTTTTTGTGTGTTCACATGATTATGCTACTGTAGTAATAATGTTTTATAGCTTTTGTTTCAATAAAGTGCCAAGTAAGACCTTTAGGATAGCTTATGGTGATAGTTGTGTTGATCCTGCTGAAAATGAGAAACTTTTGCGCCCAGTAAATTAGTTTTGATAATTCACAAAAACGTGCTTTTGATCTGATTCTTTTTGCTCTGTATTGGTACACAAATTGCTCAGGTTTTCCTAATTTGGTAGAATTTTTGGAGTTACAGAAGTATGGAAAGTTACCAGATTACTACAGACTGTTCTGTTTTTGACAGATTCTGTTTTCTATGTGTTGTTTGCTTATTTTGATGAATCTATGAGTAGTATCGGAGGGTATGAACCATAGAGAAGTTGGAATACAGTAGATATTACACCAATATGGATTTAGAATGAGTTCACAACAGTACCTAAGTGGTGATTTATTTTCTTATACTAACGGAGCTCATAAGATTTTCTGTTGAGTCTTGTGTTGTGAAGTTTTCAAGTTTTGGGTAAAGATTCGATGGACTATGGAATAAGGAGTGGCAAGATCCTAAGCTTGGAGATGCCCAAGGCACCCCAAGGTAATATTCAAGGACAACCAAGAGCCTAAGCTTGGGGATGCCCCGGATGGCATCCCCTCTTTCGTCTTCGTTCATCGATAACCTTACTTGGAGCTATATTTTTATTCACCACATGATATGTGTTTTGCTTGGAGCATCATTTTGTTTTATTATTTTTTGCTTGCTGTTTGAATAATATCCTAAGATCTGAAATTCTTAAATGAGAGAGAGTCTTCACATAGCTACATAATTATTTAACTACTCATTGATGTTCACTTATATCTTTTTAGAGTAGTTTTGTCATTTACTCGTGTGCTTCACTTATATCCTATGAGTAAATCGTTGAATGAATTGAATATCATAAATCTGAAATTATATATGTTTCATATGCTTATCCCATGGGGAGTAATGACTTCACATATAAGAAGTAGAGGTGGTAAATTTATTTAAGGTTAGCAAACATTGTGTTGGTCACTTGAACAATTCATGAAAGAATATTGAAGGAAGAGAGATTTCACATATAAATATACTATCTTGAACATCTTTTGTAATTGTGAGCACTCATTAAAATATGACATGCTAAAAAGTTGATGTTGGACAATGAAGACAACTTAATGGGTTATGTTTTCCTATATCCGAAACGTTATATTGTCTTGGATCATCCAACATGTTGAGCTTGCATTTCCCTCTCATGCTAGCCAAATACTTTGCACCAAGTAGAGATACTACTTGTGCTTCCAAACATTCCTTAACCCAGTTTTGCCATGAGAGTCCACCATACCTACCTATGGATTGAGTAAGATCCTTCAAGAAAGTTGTCATCGGTGCATGCAATAAAAAAATTGCTCCTTAAATATGTATGATCTCTTAGTGCGAAGAAAATAAGCTTCATACGAACTTGTGATGGGGAAGAAATAAAAGCGACGGACTGCATAATAAAGGTCTTTATCACAAGCGGCAACATAAAGTGACGTTCTTTTGCTTTAAGATTTTGTACATCCAACCATAAAAGCGCATGACAACCTCTGCTTCCCTCGGCGAATGGCCTATCTTTTACTTTTACCTTCTACCCTTATACAAGAGTCATGGTGATTTTCACCTTTCCTTTTTACACTTTTTCCTTTGGCAAGCACTTTGTGTTGGAGCGATCCGGATATATATTTCCACTTGGATGTAGGTTTTCATACCCTTGAGGTAAAAGGTTGGGAGGCGAAACTATAAGCCCCTATCTTTCTCTGTGTCCGACTAAAACTTTGAACCCATAAATATCATGTGAGTGTTAGCAATTGTGAAAGATTAAATGATAGTTGAGTATGTGGAGTTTGCTGAATCAAAGCTCTTACGTAGACCCTTCCCGAAATAAGATGAATTGCAATTGTTTGATGACTAAGAGCATGGTTTGTTAGTTTCAAGAAAGTTTATGATCTATAATTTAACATGTGAATAGCTTGTTACTTGATCATGAAATGTTTTATGAGATGAGCTACTGTTATGACATATAATGATGCTAGAAAAGGTGATTGAAATTATCATTGATCAAACTTGTGCACCTGCTAGCATTCACACTTCATAAATTATTTCTTTTATCATTTACCTACTCGAGGACGAGCAGGAATTAAGCTTGGGGATACTGATACGTCTCAAACGTATCTATAACTTATGAAGTGTTCATGCTATTATATTATCCATCTTAGATGTTTTATATGCATTTATATGGTATTTTATATGATTTTTGGGACTAACCTATTAACCTAGAGCCCAGTGCCAGTTTCTGTTTTTCCTTGTTTTTGAGTTTTACAGAAAAGGAATACCAAACGGAGTCCAATAGACGTGCCAATTTTTGATGATTTTCTGTGGACCAAAAGAAGCCCCCGGAGTAAAAGAGTAGGGCCAGAAGAGTCCCGAGCCGTCCACGAGGGTGGAGGGCGCGCCCTACCCCCTGGGTGCGTCCCCCTGCCTCGTGGACGACTCGGAGACCCCCCCTGGCGTGAGACCTACGCCAAAAATTCCTATAAATACAGAAACCTCCAGAACATAACCTAGATTGGGAGTTCCGCCACCGCAAGCCTCTATAGCCACCAAAACCAATCGGGACCCTGTTCCGGCACCTTGCCGAAGGGGGGATCCATCACCGGTGGCCATCTTCACCATCCCGGCGTTCTCCATGACGAGGAGGGAGTAGTTCACCCTCGGGGCTGAGGGTATGTACCAATAGCTATGTGTTTGATCTCTCTCTCTCGTGTTCTTGATTTGGCACGATCTTGATGTACCGCGAGCTTTGCTATTATAGTTGGATCTTATGATGTTTCTCCCCCTCTACTCTCTTGTAATGGATTGAGTTTTCCCTTTGAAGTTATCTTATCAAATTGAGTCTTTAAGGATTTGAGAACACTTTATGTATGTCTTGCATGTGCTTATTTGTGGTGACAATGGGATATTCACGTGATCTACTTGATGTATGTTTTGGTGATCAACTTGCGGGTTCAGTGACCTTGTGAACTTATGCATAGGGTTGGCACACGTTTTCGTCTTGACTCTCCGGTAGAAACTTTGGGGCACTCTTCGAAGTTCTTTGTGTTGGTTGAATAGATGATTCTAAGATTGTGTGATGCATATCGTATAATCATACCCACAGATACTTGAGGTGACATTGGAGTATCTAGGTGACATTAGTGTTTTGGTTGATTTGTGTCTTAAGGTGTTATTCTAGTACGAACTCTAGGATAGATCGAACGGAAAGAATAGCTTCATGTTATGTTACCACGGACTCTTGAATAGATCGATTAGAAAGGATAACTTTGAGGTGTTTTCGGACCTACAATAATCTCTTCGTTTGTTCTCCTCTATTAGTGACTTTGGAGTGACTCTTTGTTTCATGCTGAGGGATAGTTATATGATCCAATTATGTTATTATTGTAGAGAGAACTTGCACTACTGAAAGTATGAACCCTAGGCCTTGTTTCCTGGCATTGCAATACCGTTTACGCTCACTTTTACCACTTGTTACCATGTTGTTTTTATATTTTCAGATTACAAAAACCTATATCTACCATCCATATTGCACTTGTATCGCCATCTCTTCGCCGAACTAGTGCACCTATACAATCCACCATTGTATTGGGTGTGTTGGGGACACAAGAGACTCTTTGTTATTTGGTCGTAGGGTTTGTTTGAGAGAGACCATCTTCAGCCTACGCCTCCCACGGATTGATAAACCTTAGGTCATCCACTTGAGAGAAATTTGCTACTGTCCTACAAACCTCTGCACTTGGAGGCCCAACAACGTCTACAAGAAGAAGGTTGCGTAGTAGACATCAATATTCATTTGAGTACTTTAACCCCCTTAAAGAGAAATCCATATTCTTCAGTGCCTAAATTCTCTATTGGCGCACTTCGATACATTGCTTCTCAGTCACCCCTACATATGTGGGTGGTTAAGAAGAAGAACTAATTTCTTCTGCAGGGTGAGGTCTCCATACTAAATTCAACGTCTGATGAAATTGCTGGAGACGTGAGAAATGCTTTTTGGGACACAAGATAATCATGATGAAATGATTTTTTCATTTGTGACGTCCTATATGCTACTAAAGTTACTATCACTTGATGAAATTCTCTCTGACAAATTTGATTGTCATATTCTTCGCTTTGAAGTATATGTTGGGGCACGCAGTAATTTCAAAAAAATCCTATGCACACGCAAGATCCATCTAGGTGATGCATAGCAATGAGAGGGGAGAGTGTGTCCACGTACCCTCGTAGACCAAAAGCGGAAGCGTTATGACAACGCGGTTGATGTAGTCGTACGTCTTCACGATCTGACCGATCCTAGTACCGAAGGTACGGCACCTCCGCGGTCTGCACACGTTCCGCTCGGTGATGTCCCACGAACTCTAGATCCAGCTGAGGTCGAGGGAGAGTTTCGTCAGCACGACGGTGTGGTGACGGTGGTGATGAAGCTACCGGCGCAGGGCTTCGCCTAAGCACTGCAACGATATGACTGAGGTGGAAATCTGTGCAGGGGGGCACCGCACATGGCTAAACAATCAACTTGTGTGTCTATGGGGTGCCCCCCTCCCCCGTATATAAAGGAGTGGAGGAGGGGAGGGTCGGCCCTCTCATGGCGCGCCAAAGGGGGGAGTCCTACTCCCAGTAGGAGTAGGTCCCCCCCCTTCCCTAGTTGGAGTAGGAGAAGAAGGAAGAGGGAGAAGGAGAGAAGGAAAGGGGGGCCGGCCCCCCTCCCAATTTGGATTGGGATTGGGGGGCGCGCCCCCACCTTGGCCACCTCCTCCTCTCTCCCACTAAGGCCCATTAAGGCCCAATGACTGCCCGGGGGCTTCCGGTAACCCCCCAGTACTCCGGTAAATGCCCGAACTCACCCGGAACCATTCCGATGTCCAAACATAGCCTTCCAATATATTGATCATTATGTCTCGACCATTTCGAGACTCCTCGTCAGGTCCGTGATCACATCCGGGACCCCGAACAACCTTCGGTACATCAAAACACATAAACTCGTAATACCGATCGTCATCGAACGTTAAGCGTGCGGACCCTACGGGTTCGAGAACTATGTAGACATGACCGAGACTCATCTCCGGTCAATAACCAATAGCGGAACCTGGATGCTCATTGATTCCTACATATTCTATGAAGATCTTTATCGGTCAAACCGCATAACAACATACGTTGTTCCCTTTGTCATCGATATGTTACTTGCCCGAGATTCGATCATCGGTATCTCAATACCTAGTTCAATCTCGTTACCGGCAAGTCTCTTTACTCGTTCCGTAATGCATCATCCCGTAACTAACTCATTAGTCACATTGCTTGCAAGGCTTCTAATGATGTGCATTACAGAGAGGGCCTAGAGATACCTCTCCGACAATCGGAGTGACAAATCCTAATCTCGATCTGTGCCAACTCAACAAACACCATCGGAGACACCTGTAGACCATCTTTATAATCACCCAGTTACATTGTGACGTTTGATAGCACACTAAGTGTTCCTCCGGTATTCGGGAGTTGCATAATCTCATAGTCATAGGAACATGTATAAGTTATGAAGAAAGCAATAGCAATAAACTAAACGATCATAGTGCTAAGCTAATGGATGGGTCAAGTCAATCACATCATTCTCTAATGATGTGATCTTGTTAATCAAATGACAACTCATGTCCATGGCTAGGAAACTTAACCATCTTTGATTAAAGAGCTAGTCAAGTAGAGGCATACTAGTGACACTCAGTTTGTCTATGTTTTCACACATGTACTAAGTTTCCGGTTAATAGAATTCTAGCATGAATAATAAACATTTATCATGATATAAGGAAATATAAATAACAACTTTATTATTGCCTCTAGGGCATATTTTCTTCAGTCTCCTACTTGCACTAGAGTCAATATTCTAGATTGCATAGTAATGATTCTAACACCCATGGAGTCTTGGTGTTGATCATGTTTTGCTCGTGAGAGAGTCTTAGTCAACGGGTCTGCAACATTCAGATCTGTATGTATCTTGCAAATCTTTATGTCTCCCTCCTTGACTTGATCGCGGATGGAATTGAAGCATCTCTTGATGTGCTTGGTTCTCTTGTGAAATCTGGATTCCTTTGCCAAGGCAATTGCACCAGTATTGTCACAAAAGATTTTCATTGGACCCGATGCACTAGGTATGACACCTAGATCGGATATGAACTCCTTCATCCAGACTCCTTCGTTTGCTGCTTCCAAAGCAGCTATGTACTCTGCTTCACACGTAGATCCCGCCACGACGTTCTGCTTGGAACTGCACCAACTGACAGCTCCACCATTCAATAAAAATATGTATCCTGTTTGTGACTTAGAGTCATCCGGATCAGTGTCAAAGCTTGCATCAACGTAACCGTTTACGACATGCTCTTTGTCACCTCCATAAACGAGAAACACATCCTTAGTCCTTTTCAGGTATTTCAGGATGTTCTTGACCGTTGTCCAGTGATCCACTCCTGGATTACTTTGGTACCTCCCTGCTAAACTAATAGCAAGGCACACATTAGGTCTGGTACACAGCATTGCATACATGATAGAACCTATGGCTGAAGCATAGGGAATGACTTTCATTTTCTCTCTATCTTCTGCAGTGGTCGGGCATTGAGTCTGAATCAACTTCACACCTTGTAACACAGGCAAGAACCCTTTCTTTGCTTAATCCATTTTGAACTTCTTCAAAACTTTATCAAGGTATGTGCTTTGTGAAAGTCCAATTAAGCGTCTTGATCTATCTCTATAGATCTTGATGCCCAATATATAAGCAGCTTCACCGAGGTCTTCCATTGAAAAATTCTTATTCAAGTATCCTTTTATGCTATTCAGAAATTCAGTATCATTTCCGATCAACAATATGTCATCCACATATAATATCAGAAATGCTACAGAGCTCCCACTCACTTTCTTGTAAATACAGGCTTCTCCAAAAGTCTATATAAAACCATATGCTTTGATCACACTATCAAAGCGTATATTCCAACTCCGAGATGCTTGCACCACTCCATAAATGGATCGCTGGAGCTTACACACTTTGTTAGCACCTTTTGGATCGACAAAACCTTCTGTTTGCATCATATACAACTCTCATTTAAGATATCCATTAAGGAATGCGGTTTTGATATCCATTTGCCAAATTTCATAATCATAAAATGCGACAATTGCTAACATGATTCGGACGGACTTAAGCATCGCTATGGGTGAGAAGGTCTCATCATAGTCAACTCCTTGAACTTGTCGAAAACCTTTCGCAACAAGTCGAGCTTTGTAGCCAGTAATATTACCGTCAGCGTCAGTCTTCTTCTTGAAGATCCATTTATTCTCTATGGCTTGCCGATCATCGGGCAAGTCAACCAAAGTCCACACTTTGTTCTCATACATGGATCCCATCTCAGATTTCATGGCCTCAAGCCATGTTGCGGAATCTGGGCTCATCATCACTTCCTCATAGTTCGTAGGTTCGTCATGGTCAAGTAACATGACCTCCAGAACAGGATTACCGTACCACTCTGGTGCGGATCTTACTCTGGTTGACCTACGAGGTTTGGTAGTAACTTGATCAGAAGTTTCATGATCATCATCATTAGCTTCCTCACTAGTTGGTGTAGGAATCACTGGAACTGACTTCTGTGATGTACTACTTTCCAACTCGAGAGAAGGTACAATTACCTCATCAAGTTCTACTTTCCTCCCACTCACTTCTTTCGAGAGAAACTCCTTCTCTAGAAAGGATCCATTCTAAGCAACGAATACTTTGCCTTCGGATTTGTGATAGAAGGTGTACCCAACAGTCTCCTTTGGGTATCCTATGAAAACACATTTCTCCGATTTGGGTTCGAGCTTATCAGGTTGAAGCTTTTTCACATAAGCATCGCAGCCCCAAACTTTAAGAAACGACAATTTGGGTTTTTGGCCAAACCACAGTTTATAAGGTGTCGTCTCAACGGATTTAGATGGTGCCCTATTTAACGTGAATGCAGCCATCTCTAAAGCATAACCCCAAAACAATAGCGGTAAATCAGTAAGAGACATCATAGATCGCACCATATCTAGTAAAGTACGATTACGACGTTCGGACACACCATTACGATGTGGTGTTCCGGGTGGCGTGAGTTGCGAAATTATTCCGCATTGTTTCAAATGAAGACCAAACTCGTAACTCAAATATTCTCCTCCACGATCAGATCGTAGAAAATTTATTTTCTTGTTACGATGATTTTCCTCTTCACTTTGAGATTCTTTGAACTTTTCAAATGTTTCAGACTTATGTTTCATCAAGTAGATATACCCATATCTGCTCAAATCATCTGTGAAGGTCAGAAAATAACGATACCCGCCGCGAGCATCAACACTCATCGGACCGCATACATCAGTATGTATTATTTCCAACAAGTCTGTTGCTTGCTCCATTGTTCCGGAGAACGGAGTCTTAGTCATCTTGCCCATGAGGCATGGTTCTCAAGCATCAAGTGATTCATAATCAAGTGATTCCAAAAGCCCATCAGCATGGAGTTTCTTCATGCGCTTTACACCAATATGACCTAAACGGCAGTGCCACAAATAAGTTGCACTATCATTATTAAACTTATATCTTTTGGCTTCAATACTATGAACATGTGTATCACTACTATCAAGATTTAGTAAAAATAGACCACTCATCAAGGGTGCATGACCATAAAAGATATTACTCATATAAATAGAACAACCATTATTCTCTGATTTAAATGAATAACCGTCTCGCATCAAACAAGATCCAGATATAATGTACATGCTCAACGCTGGAACCAAATAACAATTATTTTAGTCTAAAACTAATCCCGAAGGTAGATGTAGAGGTAGCGTGCCGACGGCGATCAGTCGACTTTGGAACCATTTTCCACGCGCATCGTCACCTCGTCCTTAGCCAATCTTCGCTTAATCCGTAGCCCCTGTTTCGAGTTGCAAATATTAGCAACAGAACCAGTATCAAATACCCAGGCGCTACTGCGAGCATTAGTAAGGTACACATCAATAACATGTATATCAAATATACCTTTCACTTTGCCATCCTTCTTATCTGCCAAATACTTGGGGCAATTCCGCTTCCAGTGACCAGTCCCTTTGCAGTAGAAGCACTTAGTCTCAGGCTTAGGTCCAGACTTGGGCTTCTTCACTTGAGCAGCAACTTGCTTGTTGTTCTTCTTGAAGTTCCCCTTCTTCCCTTTACCCTTTTTCTTGAAACTGGTGGTCTTGTTGACCATCAACACTTGATGCTCCTTCTTGATTTCTACCTCCGCAGCATTTAGCATTGCGAAGAGCTCGGGAATTGTCTTATCCATCCCTTCCATATTATAGTTCATCACGAAGCTCTTGTAGCTTGGTGGCAGTGATTGAAGAACTCTGTCAATGACACTATCATCAGGAAGATTAACTCCAAGTTGAGTCAAGTGGTTGTGGTACCCAGACATTCTGAGTATATGTTCACTGACAGAACTATTCTCCTCCATTTTGCAGCTATAGAACTTATTGGAGACTTCATATCTCTCAATCCGCGCATTTTCTTGAAATATTAATTTCAACTCCTGGAACATCCCATATGCTCCATGACGTTCAAAACGTCGTTGAAGTCCCTGTTCTAAGCCATAAAGCATGACACACTGAACTATCGAGTAGTCATCAGCTTTGCTCTGCCAGACGTTCATAACATGTGGCGTTGCTCCTGCAGCGGGTTTGGCACCTAGCGGTGCTTCCAGGACGTAATTCTTCTGTGCAGCAATGAGGATAATCCTCAAGTTATGGAACCAGTCCGTGTAATTGCTACCATCATATTTCAACTTAGCTTTCTCTAGGAACGCATTAAAATTCAACGGAACAATAGCACGGGCCATTTATCTACAACAACATAGACATGCAAAATACTATCAGGTACTAAGTTCATGACAAATTAAAGTTCAATTAATCATATTACTTAAGAACTCCCACTTAGATAGACATCCCTCTAATCATCTAAGTAATCACGTGATCCATATCAACTAAACCATGTCCGATCATCACGTGAGATGGAGTAGTTTCCAATGGTGAACACCACTATGTTGATCATATGTACTATATGATTCACGCTCGACCTTTCGGTCTAAGTGTTCCGAGGCCATATCTGCATATGCTAGGCTCGTCAAGTTTAACCCGAGTATTCTGCATGTGCAAAACTGGCTTGCACCCGTTGTATGTGAACATAGAGCTTATCACACCCGATCATCACGTGGTGTCTTGGCACGACGAACTGTCGCAACGGTGCATACTCAGGGAGAATACTTATACCTTGAAATTTAGTGAGAGATCATCTTATAATGCTACCGCCGAACTAAGCAAAATAAGATGCATAAAGGATAAACATCACATGCAATCAATATAAGTGATATGATATGGCCATCATCATCTTGTGCCTTTTATGTCCATCTCCAAAGCACCGTCATGATCACCATCGTCACCAGCTTGACACCTTGATCTCCATCGAAGCATCGTTGTCGTATCGCCAACTATTGCTTCTATGACTATCGCTACCGCTTAGTGATAAAGTAAAGCAATTACATGGCGATTGCATTTCATACAATAAAGCGACAACCATATGGCTCCTGCCAGTTGCCGATAACTATGTTACAAAACATGATCATCTCATACAACAATTTATATAATCACGTCTTGACCATATCACATCACAACATGCCCTGCAAAAACAAGTTAGACGTCCTCTACTTTGTTGGTGCAAGTTTTACGTGGCTGCTACGGGCTTAGCAAGAACCGTTCTTACCTACGCATCAAAACCACAACGATTTTTCGTCAAGTTTGTTGTTTTAACCTTCAACAAGGACCGAGTGTAGTCACTCTCGGTTCAACTAAAGTTGGAGAAACAGACACCCACTAGCCACCTCTGTGCGAAGCACGTCGGTAGAACCAGTCTCGCGTAAGCGTACGCGTAATGTCGGTCTGAGCCGCTTCATCCAACAATAGCGCCGAATCAAAGTATGACATGCTGGTAAGCAGTATGACTATTATCGCCCACAACTCTTTGTGTTCTACTCGTGCATATAACATCTACGCATAGACCTGGCTCAGATGCCACTGTTGGGGAACGCAATAATTTAAAAAAATCCTATGCACACGCAAGATCCATCTATGTGATGCATAGCAACGAGAGGGGAGAGTGTGTCCACGTACCCTCGTAGACCGAAAGCGGAAGCGTTATGACAACGCGGTTGATGTAGTCTTACGTCTTTACGATCTGACCGATCCTAGTACCGAAGGTACGGCACCTCCACGATCTGCACACGTTCAGCTCGGTGATGTCCCACGAACTCTAGATCCAGCTGAGGTCGAGGGAGAGTTTCGTCAGCACGACGGTGTGGTGACGGTGATGATGAAGCTACCGGCGCAGCGCTTCGCCTAAGAACTGCAACGATATGACCGAGGTGGAAATCTGTGGAGGGGGGCACCGCACATCGCTAAACAATCAACTTGTTGTCTATGGGGTGCCCCCCTCCCCCGTATATAAAGGAGTGGAGGAGGGGAGGGCCGACCCTCTCATGGTGGGCCCAAGGGGGCAGTCCTACTCCTAGTAGGAGTAGGTTCCCCCCCCCTTGCCTAGTTGGAGTAGGAGAAGAAGGAAGAGGGAGAAGGAGAGAAGGAAAGGAGGGTCGGCCCCCCTCCCAATTTGGATTGGGCTTGGGGGCCCACCTTGGCCGCCTCCTCCTCTCTCCCACTAAGGCCCAATGACTCCCCGGGGGTTTCCGGTAACCCCCCGGTACTCCGGTAAATGCCCGAACTCACCCGGAACCATTCCGATGTCCAAACATAGCCTTCTAATATATCGATCTTTATGTCTCGACCATTTCGAGACTCCTCGTCATGTCCATGATCACATCCGGGACTCCGAACAACCTTCGGTACATCAAAACACATAAACTCATAATACCGATCGTCATCGAACATTAAGCGTGCGGACCCTACGGGTTCGAGAACTATGTAGACATGACCGAGACTCATCTCCGGTCAATAACCAATAGTGGAACCTGGATGCTCATTGATTCCTACATATTCTACAAAGATCTTTATTGGTCAAACCGCATAACAACATACGTTGTTCCCTTTGTCATCGGTATGTTACTTGCCCGAGATTCGATCGTTGGTATCTCAATACCTAGTTCAATCTCATTACTGGCAAGTCTCTTTACTTGTTCCGTAATGCATCATCCCGTAACTAACTCATTAGTCACATTGCTTGCAAGTCTTATAATGATGTGCATTACCGAGAGGGCCCAGAGATACCTCTCTGACAATCGGAGTGACAAATCCTAATCTCGATCTATGCCAACTCAAATAACACCATCGGAGACACCTGTAGAGCATCTTTATAATCACCCAGTTACGTTGTGACGTTTGGTAGCTGATACGTCTCCAACGTATCTATAATTTATGAAGTATTCATGCTATTATATATTCTGTTTTGGATGTTTAATTGGCTTTATTATACACTTTTATATTATTTTTGGGACTAACCTATTAACTGGAGGCCTAGCCCAAATTGTTGTTTTCTTGCCTATTTCAGTGTTTCAAAGAAAAGGAATATCAATTGGAGTCCAAACGGAATGAAACCTTCGGGAGAGTTATTTTTGGAACGGAAGCAATCCCGGAGACTTGGAGTAGACGTCAGGGAAGCTTCAAGCAAGCCACGAGGCAGGAAGGCGCGCCCTACCCCCCTGGGCGCGCCCCCACCCTCGTGGGCCCCTCGTGGCTCCCCTGAGCGACTTCTTTCGCCTATATATATATCCATATACCCTAAAAACATCGGGGAACAGAATAGATCGGGAGTTCCGCCGCCGCAAGCCTCTGTAGCCACCGAAAACCAATCTAGACTCGTTCCGGCACCCTGCCGGAGGGGGGATCCCTCACTGGTGGCCATCTTCATCGTCCCGGTGCTCTCCATGACGAGGGAGTAGTTAACCCTCGGGGCTGAGGGTATGTACCAGTAGCTATGTGTTTGATCTCTCTCTCTCGCGCGTTCTTGAGGTGATACGATCTTGATGTATCGCGAGCTTTGCTATTATAGTTGGATCTTATGATGTTTCTCCCCCTCTACTCTCTTGTAATGGATTGAGTTTTCCCTTTGAAGTTATCTTATCGGATTGAGTCTTTAAGGATTTGAGAACACTTGATGTATGTCTTGCATGTGGTTATCTGTGGTGACAATGGGATATCACGTTATTCACTTGATGTATGTTTTGGTGATCAACTTGCGGGTTCAGTTGAACTTATGCATAGGGGTTGGCACACGTTTTCGTCTTGACTCTCCAGTAGAAACTTTGGGGCACTCTTTGAAGTACTTTGTGTTGGTTTGAATAGATGAATCTAAGATTGTGTGATGCATATCGTATAATCATACCCACGGATACTTGAGGTGACATTGGAGTATCTAGGTGACATTAGGGTTTTGGTTGAATTGTGTCTTAAGGTGTTATTCTAGTACGAACTCTTCAATAGATCGATCCGAACGAATAACTTTGAGGTGGTTTCGTACCCTACAATAATCTCTTCGTTTGTTCTTGTCGGTGTGGAACGACACCTATGGGATCACAAGAATCCCTACTACGGTTGCCGGGGCGCGGGGTTGCGAGAAGAGCAGGGTTAGTAGCCAGCACAAGGATCGTTTACCCAGGTTCGGGCCGCGAGGATGCGTAAAACCCTAGTCCTGCTTTGGTGGGTGTATTTCAGAGAGTTCTTGAGCTCTCGAACTAGCTGTGGTCAGTGCGTGGTTCGAAAGAGCCGAATCCTTCTCCAGTATGCCATGGGCCCCCTTTTATAGTCAAAAGGGGCTGCCACAGTGGCACACAGGAGGTGGAAAGGCGTACAGTGCCCTGAGCTTATCGCTCGTATTACAGGACAAGACACATTTAATGCGTAGCTTAGGTGTCCCTCTGCTTTATCGAGGACGGGGCGAGGCCCGTCCCGTCCATCGCCGCTCCTCCTTGCTTTGACACGCGCCCTGGCCAGTGAGGCGTGCGGCGCCATGTAGGAAGGCAGGCAGCTGAGGAGGCGCGTTGGTGGAGCCTTCACGAAGATCTGCATGCCGCCACGCAAGCGCTCGATGAATTGGCCTGGGAGCTGCATGTTGCCACGCTGGTGCCCGCCCAGCTGGTTGGGCTGGCAGCTGCATGTGAACGGCGGTGGAAGCTTGGTTGGCGTGGGCCTGGCAGTGGCCATGCTGGCGTCCTTGGAGAGGGCCTCGCCGGGTGGCCCGGCAAGGGTCTTGCCGTGGCGCGCTGTCGTCCCCGGCAAGGACCTTGCCGGGGGTCTAGTGGCTTTCCTCGGTAAGGATCTTGCCGAGGGTTGTCGTCTTCTAATCCTCATCTGATCTTGAATATGTCTTCAGAAAGATCTGCATGCCACCACAGAGGTGCCTTCCCGAGCCCTGGCCCCACGTGGATGATGGCGTTGGGGACCGTGGGCTCAAGGGTGGCTCGCTCTGTTGGTGTGGGGCGAGCTGTCCCGGCAAGAGGCTGCCCCGGCAAGGGTCTTGCTGGGGGAACCTGCTTCGTCCCTCTGCTCTTTGTGGTCTTGGCCTTGGCTTTGCTCTGATTATCTTGAGCTTCGGTCTTACCTTGGCTCACCTCCCCTGCTCTGCTTGGCGTGACCGTAGGCGCGGCTCCGACTGCCCGTGCACAGGTATAGGGGTACAAAAACGCACCCCTCTTTTTGTACACCGACAGGAGCCCCCGGGCCTGGGCCACACATAAGCGCGACATGTTGTTGGGCCAAGCCCAAAACGGTGCGCGGGCAGGCGGGGCGGTTTTTACCGCGGTAAAACTCTTCGCTTCGCTTCCCACGACCCGCGCGCGCGGCGCGGCGTGGAGGGGTGTGCGTGACGTGGGCGACATGCGTGGGGCGGTTCCTGCATGCATGCGTCACATCGCAGTAAATGGGCAGCGCGACCCGTGGCTTCCCCATAAAAAGGGATAACCGCGGGCGCACTGTTCCTTTTACCCTTCGCGCAACCCAAATCTCGGAAACCTGCGCCTGCCTTCCTCTTCTTCTCCAAGCTTCGTTCCTGCTCGCCGCCGTTGCGCTTCCGCCGCCCTCTGTCCTGCCCTCCTCCCCCAGCCGCCATGGCGCCAAAATCCACCAAGGGCAAGGGAGTGGCCAAGGACGCCGGAGCCGCGGAGCCGCCGGAGAGTGCGATGGTGGTGCAGCGGACGCAGTCCGCCTTCTTCCCCTCGACAGTTGACGTGTTCGAGCTTCAGGACTCCTTCAGGCCCCTGTGGGGAGTGAAGACGGGGGGAAGAATTCGGGGCATCCAGCCACGCGTGTCATCCCCGCCGACTGCGCCGAGGCTGCCCCAAATCGATACCCCTTCTTTGTCGATTATTTTTCCTGCGGGCTCTGTCCTCCCTTCTTCGATTTCTTCAACGATGTCATGCATACCTTTGGCTTCCGCCTCCTGGATTTTACTCTGAATGCGGTGGCGTGCATGGCCCTTTTCGCGCATCTCTGCGAGGGCTTTGCCGGGGTGCACCCCAACACGGCGCTCTTCCGCCTTTACTTCTCCCCTCGGATCCAACGAGGGGGCGCCATCTCCGGTTGAATCGCCTGGGTCTCAAGATCCAAGGGAGCGTATCCGGAGGGCGCCATGAAGGAGAGGTGGGAAGAATGGCGGGGCCAGTGGTGCTAGATCGAGGAGAAGGACCCGCCGGCGTTCTGCGAAGTTCGCCGGGCGCCGCCGGTCCACAGAAGCGATTGGAGCGATGTCGATGCTGACGACGAGAAGCTCACGGTCGCCACCACCAGGATCCTCCGGCTCACCGAGGCCGGCCTCACCCTTGAGATGATCGGGGCGGACTTCATCCGCCGCCGGATCGCTCCACTGCATAACAAGGGGAGGCCAGCCTGGTTCTTCACGAACCCCGCCGACATCATGCGGCTTCGTCCCGGCCTCGACCACAATTTCACTGTGATGGGGCACGCCCATTTCTGCCAGCGGCTCTTCCAGCTTGACGTGGGCCTTGACGGCGATGTCGAGCGGACCAGCAAGGTCGCGAGGGCCGCCGCGAAGGCCGGCAAGGTCCTCAAGGGGCCTCTGTTCAAGCTGCCGACGGGGGTGGTCCCGTTGTGCAATAACTCACGCCAGTCCGATATCATTGCCATGATGCCGGACTGCAACGCGCATGGCCTTGACCTGAGCTGGAAGGAGCCGGAGGACGCCGAGGTGTAGCAGTTCTTTGACACCCTGCACGAGGGGTACATCAACGCCGACGCGGAGCGGCTGCTTGTCCAGGACACCACCCAGGCGGAGCTGGACTACATCGCCACCAGGGCGAGGGAGGCACAGCTTGCCAAGGAGGCCGGCAGCGCCGGCGGTGTGGAGGACAAGGCCGCGATGGCCGCGGAGGAGGAGGAGCTCGCCTGGTGGGCGGCGGCCGCCGGGGGAGCCAGCAGCGCCGGCACCGAGGCTCCTCTGGTTGAAGATGTGATCGGCGAGTCGTCAGAGGAGGAGGCCGAGACCGCAGGCCCGACGCCGACTATGGGGAGAGGGTGGGTCCTGCAGCGGGCCAGTTCCGGCGAGCCGGTCCGGCCTGGCAGGGCTGCGCGGCCACAGCTGACCTTGGAGGGGTCCGGGCGCCACACGAGGGCCGCAGCGGCAAAGAAGTCGGCGAAGGCCGCGGTGAAGAAGAAGACAGCCGCCCCTTCTTCGTCCACGCGTGTCCAGACACCACCTCCTTCTCCTCCTCCGGCGGATGTTGATACGGAGGTTACTTTCGATTATGGATCCCTCAGCCCGAGGAGGAAGAGGAAAACAGCAGAGGAGGAGGCAGATGACGAGTAAGTATCAGGTTCCTTTTCGTTATCTCTGCCTCCTCAATCTGTGTTGCTCGTCTTGACTTGTCTTCGCCTTGGCAGGGACATGGAGACGCTGGCCCAGAGAGTGAAGAGGGCCAAGGTCTCGGCGGGTGGTCAGCCCCCAGTTGGTACTTCGAGGGCGCCACTGGTGGTGTTGAGCAACCCGGACAACAGCCCCCGGCATAGCCCCCAGCGTAAGTTCATCACTCTTCCCCCGTCAACATGTGTCAGGGGCACGACACTTTGGTGCTGACCTTGCTAGGTATGCAGGAGGAGAGCAGCGAGCCACAGAGGGCTACTCCCAACACGCCGCCCTCATCGACCACGCCGCCCCGAGGGGCGTCCCCGGCAAGGGCGCCAAATACCGAGCCCACGCACATGGAGGAGGAGGAGAACTTGGGCGCCGGCGGCTTTCCCTCGACGTCAAATGTTGGCGGGGAGGGGACCTCCGTTCCCCAGCCTGGTACTGGCACAGGTAAGTCGTTCGCCGTTCGTCCCTGTTTCTTTTTCTTTCTGGCTCTTGGTCCTGGCCTTGCCTCACCCCCTTCTTCGGCGTCCAGATTCCTCCTCGGTGAATCCAGAGGACGTGGACACCGTCATCGAGGACATCGCCAAGGCCGCCGAGGCGGACGCCGAGAAGATCGCCGCCAAGGGCGCTGCCGAGGATGCCGCCAAGGGGCCTGCCGGGGAGGCCGGCAAGGCTGCCGCTGAGGAGACCGGCAAGGGGCCTGCCGGAGAGGCCAGCAGGGCCGCTGCCGAGGAGGAGGAGGAGGTGGCTGATGACCAGCCTTCCTCTTCTGCTGCTTCCGGCTCCGGCAAGTACTTGAGGGTGAGCGACGACTTGTTCGTCCACCTTCCAGGCACGTCGAGCACCAGGACACCCGTTGAGGGAGAGGTATTCGACGACGAAGTGCTTTCCGCTGCCGGGCTTGAAGTCGTCGACGAGCCGATCGTTGGTGGCGACGGTTCGCGGGAAGAGCGACTCCTCCACGCCATGGGCGCCAGCTTCCGGAAGCTCCAGGCACTCCACCGCGCCCTCCTGGACAAGGCTAAGTCTAGGACGGCGGTGGTGGAGAAGGCGGAGGCGGACCTCCAGAAGCGCGTTGCCGAGACGCAGGACTAGTTCCGCGAGGCCCACAAGGAGCTCAAGGCCGCTCAAGGCGAGCTGGCCAAGCGCGACGTGGAGCTCACCATGAAGCTCGCCGACGTCGAGAAAGATCAAGAGACGGCGAGGAACTTGGCCGCGGCCGCCGAAGCCACCCGGACCCAGCACGAGGCCGCGCTGAACTCCCAGGAGGAGGACCTCGCTGCACGTGAGGAAAAGCTTGCCGCCATGCTTCGCGGCAAGGATGCAGAGGTGGAGAAGTTTGTCTTGCAGTGGACCAGTGAGCTGGAGCAGAGGCACGAAGAGGCACTCAATGCCCAGGCCCAGGTTCACGCCGGCAAGGTGGAGGAGCTAGAGGCGGAGCGCGACGGGCTGAAGGAGTAGGCCCTGAAGCTGTCCCAGGAGAAGGACACGCTTAACAGTGCCCTGACAGAGGCGCAGGGCACGGTCGTCAGCAAGGCTGGGGAGCTCTCCGAGGCCAACAACTCCATCAAAGACCTCAAGCTGAATCTGGAGGGTCTCGAGAAGGTGCTGTCGGAGGCCAAAACCCGAGAGGGGACCCTGGCCAAGGAGCTGGAGGCTGAGAAGCTGTTGCGGAAGAACGAGGGCCTCAACTTCGCAGATCACGTGGAGGGCGAGAACCGCTGGCTCGATCGCCTCGCCACCATCGCCAACCAGGCCGCCGCACAGTTGGCCATCATGGGGGTGCCGGACGCGAGGTATGTCCCGGAGCGGAGCGTGAGCTCCAATTGCAGCCTGACCATGTTCTTTGAGAAGGTCGTCGGCGCTCTGGAGCGGATCCACGCCAACCGGGCGGCCTCACTGGCCGACGAGTCCCGGAGGCATTGCCAGGGTGCCATGACCAAGGTTCTCACCAAGGTGGCGCACTGGTACCCCGGCCTCGACTTCGATGCCGCGCTGGAGAGGTTGCCGGAGGGTACTGACCTCGCGCCGCTCAGGGAGCGCATCAAGCCCATCATCAGCCGAGTCGGTGAAATTCAGAGGGTGGAGGGCCAGCGCCGGGATTAGGCACCCCGTTCTTTATCGCCGCTGCAGGTTCACAACCAAGACAATCGCTATCTCTAGTCAGAACCGCAGCAACAATTCGATGTAATATAACTCTGCAGCACTTTCAGTATCATGCATGTTATTTTCCTGTTCGATTTTCCTTTGTATGTCCACCCTACGTTACTGGGTAGGCTCGCCGGCGCGTAAACCCAAGGCGGCGTCTTGGTGACGGATCCCCATTGGCCTGCCGGGTGTGCTTGCTGCCGGGCGAACCACCTTGCCGCCCTTAGCGCGGCCGCCTGAACTGTCGAGCTTGACTCGAGTCAGAGTCGGGAGCGTTGCCAAGTGCGGAAGGCTACCCCGCCACTCTCGACGCGGCCGCTTTGAGCCGTTGAGCGGACTCGAAACAGAACAAGGGTGTTGCCAATTGCGGGAGGGCCCCTTTGCGTGCAGGTTTCTCATACATAGGCGAGATCTCCGAGGACGATAACCTTATCTATAGGAGGAAATAACTCAAAGCTCTGAATGACTTAGCTTTTCTGTTGCTGCGCCGGCGTCGTTCCTCCGGCCGCCTTCTTCTCAGGAGCCATGGCGACGAAGAACTGCTAGGCTAACTACTAGACCAGATTCTCACAACTGCGCCCCCTACCTGGCGCGCCAAAGATGTCAGTGTGGAACGACACCTATGGGATCACAAGAATCCCTACTACGGTTGCCGGGGCGCGGGGTTGCAAGAAGAGCAGGGTTAGTAGCCAGCACAAGGATCGTTTACCCAGGTTCGGTCCGCGAGGATGCGTAAAACCCTAGTCCTGCTTTGGTGGGTGTATTTCAGAGAGTTCTTGAGCTCTCGAACTAGCTGTGGTCAGTGCGTGGTTCGAAAGAGCCGAATCCTTCTCCGGTATGCCATGGGCCTCCTTTTATAGTCGAAAGGGGCAGCCACAGTGGCACACAGGAGGTGGAAAGGCGTACAGTGCCCTGAGCTTATCGCTTGTATTACAGGACAAGACGCATTTAATGCGTAGCTTAGGTGTCCCTCTGCTTTATCGGGGACGGGGGCGAGGCCCGTCCCGTCCGTCGCCGCTCCTCCTTGCTTTGACACGTGCCCTGGCCAGTGAGGCGTGCGGCACCATGTAGGCAGGCAGGCAGCTGAGGTGGCGCAGTGGTGGATCCTTCACGAAGATCTGCATGCCGCCACGCAGGCGCTCGATAAATTGGCCTGGGAGCTACATGTTGCCACGCAGGTGCCCGCCCAGCTAGTTGGGCTGGCACCTGCATGTGAATGGCGTGGGCCTAGTGGTGGCCCTGCTGGCGTCCTTGGAGAGGGCCTCGCCGGGTGACCCGGCAAGGGTCTTGCCGTGGCGCGCTGTCGTCCCCGGCAAGGACCTTGCCGGCGGTCTGGTGGCTCTCCTCGGCAAGGATCTTGCCGAGGGTTGTCGTCTTCTAATCCTCATTTGATCTTGAATATGTCTTCACAAAGATCTGCATGCCACCACAGAGGTGCCTTCCCGAGCCCTGGCCCCACGTGGATGATGGCGTTGGGGACCGTGGGCTCAAGGGTGGCTCGCTCTGTTGGTGTGGGGCGTGCTGTCCCGGCAAGGATCTTGCCGGGGCTGCTGAGGCTGCCCCGGCAAGGGTCTTGCTGGGGGAACCTGTTTCGTCCCTCTGCTCTTTGTGGTCTTGGCCTTGGCTTTGCTCTGATTATCTTGAGCTTCGGTCTTACCTTGGCTCACCTCCCCTGCTCTGCTTGGCGTGACCGTAGGCGCGGCTCCGACTGCCCGTGCACAGGTATAGGGGTACAAAAACACACCCCTCTTTTTGTACACCGACAGTTCTCCGCTATTAGTTACTTTGGAGTGACTCTTTGTTGCATGTTGAGGGATAGTTATATGATCCAATTATGTTATTATTGTTGAGAGAACTTGCACTAGTGAAAGTATGAACCCTAGCCCTTGTTTCCTAGCATTGCAATACCGTTTAAGCTCACTTTTACCACTTGTTACCTTGCTGTTTTTATATTTTCAGATTACAAAAACCTATATCTACCATCCATATTGCACTTGTATCACCATCTCTTCGCCGAACTAGTGCACCTATACAATTTACCATTGTATTGGGTGTGTTGGGGACACAAGAGACTCTTTGTTATTTGGTTGCAGGGTTGCTTGAGAGAGACCATCTTCATCCTACACCTCCCACGGATTGATAAACCTTATGTCATCCACTTGAGGGAAATTTGCTACTGTCCTACAAACCTCTGCACTTGGAGGCCCAACAACGTCTACAAGGAGAAGGTTGCGTAGTAGACATTAAGCTTTTTTCTGGCGCTGTTGCCGGGGAGGTGAGTGCTTGAAGGTATATCTTTAGATCTTGCAATCAATCTTTTAGTTTCTTGTTTTATCACTAGTTTAGTTTATAAAACAAAACTACAAAAAAATGGAATTAAGGTTGCCTCATATGCTTCATTTTTTTAATGTCTTTCGTGAAAATGATGGGAATGAAAATTGTGCTCAAGTACTAGAAGAAGAATTACATAGAATGCTTGGCATAAAGTATGTGAATGGTGAGCATGATTGCAATGTTGTTAGTATGAATTCTTTGAATACCCGTGATGCTAATGATATGCAAAGCCACAATCTTGGGGATGCTATGTTTGATGAATATGATATGTTTAGTCCCCCAAGTTTTGATGATCAAATTTATGATGATGAAAGCATGCCTCCTATTTATGATGATTATTGTGATGACACGTATGCTATAAAGAATAAAGATAACCATGAAACTTGTCATCATGATTTTAATTTTCAATTGGATTGTGCTTCACATGATAGTTATTTTGTTGAGTTTGCTCCCACTACTATTGATGAGAATAAATTTGCTTATGTGGAGAGTAGCAAAATTCCTATGCTTGTAGATCATGAAAAGAATGCTTTATGTGCTGGTTATATTGTTGAATTCATTCATGATGCTACTGAAAATTATTATGAGGGAGGAATATATGCTTGTAGGAATTGCAATAATATCAAGTTTCCTCTCTATGTGCTTAAAGTTTTGAAGTTATGCTTGTTTTGCCTTCCTATGCTAGCTGATTATTGTTCCCATAAGTTATTTGCTCACAAAATCCCTATGCATAGGAAGTGGGTTAGACTTAAATGTGCTAGTCATATTCTTCATGATGCTCTCTTTATGTTTCAATTCTTATCTTTTATGTGAGCATCATTGAAATCATCATGCCTAGCCAGGGGCGTTAAACGATAGCGCTTGTTGGGAGGCAACCCAATTTTATTTTTGTTTTCTTGCTTTTTGGTTCTGTTTATTAATAAATAATTCATCTAGCTTCTGTTAAGATGTGTTTTCATGTTTTAAATTAGTGTTTGTGCCAAGTAGAACCTTTGGGAAGACTTGGGTGAAGTCTTTATGATCTTGCTGTAAAAAACAGAAACTTTAGCGCTCACGAGATTAGCAGCATTTTTTTACTGGAGAGTATTATTTAGTTGATTCTTTTTGCAGATGGTTAATAGACAAATTCCTCACGTCCAGAAATTTATTTCAGAATTTTTGGAGTTCCAGAAGTATACGTTTGATACAGATCACTACAAACTGTTCTGTTTTTGACAGATTCTGTTTTCTATGTGTTGTTTGCTTATTTTGATGAATCTATGAGTGGTATCGGAGGGTATGAACCATAGAGAAGTTGGAATACAGTAGATATTAAACTAATATGAATTTAGAATGAGTTCACAACAGTACCTAAGTGGTGATTTATTTTCTTATACTAACGGAGCTCACGAGTTTTCTGTTGAGTTTTGTGTTGTGAAGTTTTCAAGTTTTGGGTAAAGATTCGATGGACTATGGAATAAAGAGTGGCAAGAGCCTAAGCTTGGGGATGCCCAAGGCACCCCAAGGTAATATTCAAGGACAACCAAGAGCCTAAGCTTGGGGATGCCCCGGAAGGCATCCCCTCTTTCGTCTTCGTTCATCGGTAACTTTACTTGGAGCTATATTTTTATTCACCACATGATATGTGTTTTGCTTGGAGCGTCAATTTATTTTGTTAGGATTTGCTTGCTGTTATTTAGAACAATGTTTTGAATCTTTTATTTCAATAAAAGTGGCATTGATAGCCTTTACTATGCCTATTTTACAAGTCTTCATGTTGTTGTTTGAAAACAGAAAGTTTACCGCTGTTGCAAAAATTCCCTAGAAATTTCAGAATGCGATAAAATGTTGAAACCTTTTGTATAATAAGCTCTGATAAATTTACTACAGTGGGAATTTTCTTTCATAATTTTTGGAGCTAGGGAAGTATGTATCTTGCTGCATTCTTTACAGACTATCCTGTTTAGGCAGATTGCTGTTATGTTTGCATTGTTTGATATGTTTGCTTCTTTAATGATTCTATTTGAGGATAGGACTATTAAATATGCGGAGGCATTTAGTATGCAGTGTTGAATAATAATTTTAGTGATTTTCTACAGTAGAGTATGATAAGGTTTTTGCATTGGTTTATACTAACTTATCTCACGAGTCCTTGTTAAGTTTTGTGTGGATGAATCTTTTGAAATTTAGGGAGACCGTGATATGAGAGGAATTAAGGAGACACAAAAGCTCAAGCTTGGGGATGCTCCGGTTGGCATCCCACCTTTCTTCTTCGACAACTATCGGTTAGTATCGGTTGATCCTAAGTTTTTGCTTCTTCATGTGATGTTTGCTATTCTTAGAATGTCATTTTATTTTGTTTTGCTTGTTGTTTGAATAAAATATCAAGATCTGAAATTATTAAATGGGAGAGTCCTCACATAGCTAAATAATTATTTAACTACTCATTGATCTTCACTTATATCTTTTTGGAGTAGTTCGTCATTTACTCGTATGCTTCACTTATATCCCATGAGTAAATAGTTGAATGATTTGAATATCATAAATCTGAAATTATATATGTTTCATATGCTTATCCCATGGGGAGTAATGACTTCACATATAAGAAGTAGAGGTGGTAAATTTATTGAAGGTTAGCAAACATTGTATTGGTCACTTGAACAATTCATGAAAGAATATTGAAGGAAGAGATATTTCACATATAAATATACTATCCTTGACATCTTTTGTAGTTGTGAGCACTCATTAAAATATGACATGCTAAAAGGTTGATGTTGGACAAAGAAGACAAAGTAATGGGTTATGTTTTCTTATATCCGAAATAAAGTATATTGTCATGGATCATTCAACATGCTGAGCTTGCCTTTCCCCCTCATGCTAGCCAAATTCTTTGCACCAAGTAGAGATACTACTTGTGCTTCCAAACATCCCCTAAACCAGTATTGCCATGAGAGTCCACCATACCTACCTATGGATTGAGTAAGATCCTTCAAGTAAGTTGTCATCGGTGGATGCAATAAAAATTGCTCTCTAAATATGTATGATCTATTAGTGTGGAGAAAATAAGCTTTATACGATCTTGTGATGTGGAAGTAATAAAAGCGACGGACTGCATAATAAAGGTCCCTATCACAAGTGGCAATATAAAGTGACGTTCTTTCGCATTAAGATTTTGTGCATCCAACTATAAAAGCGCATGACAACCTCTGCTTCCCTCTGCGAAGGGCCTATCTTTTATTCTTGTCTTATACCTTATGCAAGAGTCATGGTGATCTTCACCTTTCCTTTTTACATTTTATCCTTTGGCAAGCACATTGTGTTGGAAAGATCCTGATATATATATCCAATTGGATGTAAGGCATCATGAACTATTATTGTTGATATTACCCTTGAGGTAAAAGGTTGGGAGGCGAATCTATAAGCCCCTATCTTTCTCTGTGTCTGATTAAAACTTTGAACCCATAAATATCGCGTGAGTGTTAGCAATTGTGAAAGACTAAATGATAGTTGAGTATGTGAAGTTTAGTGAATCAAAGCTCTGACATAGACTCTTCCTGAAAATAAGATGAATTGTAATTGTTTGATGACTAATAACACGATTTGCTAGTTCTCAAGAAAGTTTATGATCTATACTTTAACATGTGAATAGCTTGTTACTTGATCATGAAAATTTTTATGAGATGAGCTACTGTTATGACATATAATGATGCTAGAAAAGGTGATTGAAATTATCATTGATCAAACTTGTGCACCTGCTAGCATTCACACTTTATAAATTATTTTTTTATCATTTACCTACTCGAGGACGAGCAGGAATTAAGCTTGGGGATGCTGATACGTCTCCAACGTATCTATAATTTATGAAGTATTCATGCTATTATATATTCTGTTTTGGATGTTTAATGGGCTTTATTATACACGTTTATATTATTTTTGGGACTAACATATTAACCGGATGCCCAGCCCAAATTGTTGTTTTCTTGCCTATTTCAGTGTTTCGAAGAAAAGGAATATCAAACGGAGTCCAAACGGAACTAAACCTTCGGGAGTGTTATTTTTGGAACGGAAGCAATCCAGGAGACTTGAGTAGACGTCAGGGAAGCTTCCAGGAAGCCACGAGGCAGGGAGGCGCGCCCTACCCCCCTAGGCGCGCACCCCACCCTCGTGGGCCCCTCGTGGCTCCCCTGACCGACTTTTTTCGCCTATATATATCCATATACCCTAAAAACATCGGGGAACAGAATAGATCGGGAGTTCCGCCGCCGCAAGCCTCTGTAGCCATCGAAAACCAATCTAGACCCGTTCCGGCACCCTGCCGGAGGGGGGTCCCTCACCGGTGGCCATCTTCATCATCCCGGCGCTCTCCATGACGAGGAGGGAGTAGTTCACCCTCGGGGCTGAGGGTATGTACCAGTAGCTATGTGTTTGATCTCTCTCTCTCACTCTCGTGTTCTTGAGGTGATACGATCTTGATGTATCGCGAGCTTTGCTATTATAGTTGGATCTTATGATGTTTCTCCCCCTCTACTCTCTTGTAATGGATTGAGTTTTCCCTTTGAAGTTATCTTATCGGATTGAGTCTTTAAGGATTTGAGAACACTTGATGTATGTCTTGCATGTGCTTATCTGTGGTGACAATGCGATATCACGTGATTCACTTGATGTATGTTTTGGTGATCAACTTGCGGGTTCAGTTGAACTTATGCATAGGGGTTGGCACATGTTTTCGTCTTGACTCTCCGGTAGAAACTTTGGGGCACTCTTTGAAGTACTTTGTGTTGGTTTGAATAGATGAATCTGAGATTGTGTGATGCATATCATATAATCATACCCACGGATACTTGAGGTGACATCAGAGTATCTAGGTGACATTAGGGTTTTGCTTGATATGTGTCTTAAGGTGTTATTCTAGTACGAACTCTTCAATAGATCGTTCCGAAAGAATAACTTTGAGGTGGTTTCATACCCTACAATAATCTCTTCGTTTGTTCTCCGCTATTAGTTACTTTGGAGTGACTCTTTGTTGCATGTTGAGGGATAGTTATATGATCCAATTATGTTATTATTGTTGAGAGAACTTGCACTAGTGAAAGTATGAACCCTAGGCCTTGTTTCCTAGCATTGCAATACCGTTTAAGCTCACTTTTACCACTTGTTACCTTGCTGTTTTTATATTTTTCAGATTACAAAAACCTATATCTACCATCCATATTGCACTTGTATCACCATCTCTTCGCCGAACTAGTGCACCTATACAATTTACCATTGTATTGGGTGTGTTGGGGACACAAGAGACTCTTTGTTATTTGGTTGCAGGGTTGCTTGAGAGAGACCATCTTCATCCTACACCTCCCACGGATTGATAAACCTTATGTCATCCACTTGAGGGAAATTTGCTACTGTCCTACAAACCTCTGCACTTGGAGGCCCAACAACATCTACAAGGAGAAGGTTGCGTAGTAGACATCAGTAGCACACTAAGTGTTCCTCCGGTATTCGGGAGTTGCATAATCTCATAGTCATAGGAACATGTATAAGTTATGAAGAAAGCAATAGCAATAAACTAAACGATCATGGTGCTAAGCTAACGGATGGGTCAAGTCAATCACATCATTCTCTAATGATGTGATCCTGTTAATCAAATGATAACTCATGTCCATGGCTAGGAAACTTAACCATCTTTGATTAATGAGCTAGTCAAGTAGAGGCATAGTAGTGACACTCAGTTTGTCTACGTTTTCACACATGTACTAAGTTTCCGGTTAGTACAATTCTAGCATGAATAATAAACATTTATCATGATATAAGGAAATATAAATAACAACTTTATTATTGCCTCTAGGGCATATTTCCTTCAGTATATGAGTTCGTAAGTCAGACTAATACTTCTGCAAGAAGACTCACCCAAATCCACTGATGGATAATGAACAGTGGTTGCATGAATCATATGACTGGTGATAGGAATTTACTCACTGATGCTTCCCTCACTCTATCTCATCCGAAGCATATCACATACGCTGACAAAGTGAAAACCAAGGAATTGGGTCTAGGTAAGGTTGCTATCTCAAAGGATCAGCACATGGATAAAGTGATGCTTGTTGAATCCCTTGGATACAACATCATATCTATTTCAATGTTTTGTGATCTTGATATGATTATCATCTTTGGAAAATTTTGATGCATTGTGCTGCTGGACCCTGACAAATCCAAAGTCTTCGAAGGTTTTTGAAATGGTGACTTGTATATTGTAGATTTCATTGCAGGTCCACGTCCTGCCACATGTTTATTTAGACAAAGTCTTCGAAGCTTCAGAATGTTGGCTATGGCATCGACGACTTGGAGATGCCGGCATGAGGAATTTAAGCACTCTCGTGAAGAAAAAGCAGGCGTCAGTTTCACAAACTTGGACTCGGAGATGGCTTGTGTTGGTGTTCCCCCAGGATGATGAGTGGCTTCCCTCCGGAGAGCCAATCCACACGCTAGCCTCGCCACTCGAGTTTTCATGGCACATCCACATTGGAGACATATGGGTGCCACCAAGTCTTTCCTTGTGGTCAACATAACCCAACCAGCCGAGAAGCACCTAGTCCAGAATCTGTTGAAGTTTCATTCAAATCGTAGTTGACTAAAACATGACAGCAGGTGCCAAGTGCCCCCATAGTGCTCGGGACAAATCAAGTTTTTACTAAACTCGTTCTATAAAACCTCAACTGGTTCGGGGGATAAACCTATAGGCGAGCCACCAGTCGCCATGTTCCTTACTCGGCTTTCTACTTTTTTCACAAAATATGCTCAATACCTAACACTCACTCTTCATCTCCAACCCAGTCCCAACCCGATCGTCTCATTGGCAAGAGCAAAAGCTAATGGTCAATGTGAGAAGTACTACTGGAATGAGTACTCCCTAGAGTGTCCATATTTTTTTCTCTAGACGACAGTTTCAAGGCCAAAATCAATCATTGTGATGAGTGCATGAAGATCCATCTAATCGACTTAATTTCAGACTAAAATTTATTTACCGTGCCGAGTGCATGAAGATTCACCTGATTCACCCAGTTCTAGGTTGAACTCATTTACTGTGCCAAGTGCACGAAGATCCATTAGATTGACTTAGCTCCAGATTGCAGTGGTTTACTGTGCCGAGCGCACGAAGATCCATGCCGAATGCACAAAGATCCGCCACAGTTCCAAGCTGAAGTCATTAACTGTGTCGAGTGCACGTGGGTTCATTTGTTTAATCCAGTTCCACACCAAAAGACTTAAGCCCTGTGCGAGACTCATCTAGTCCGACAGAGGATCGGGGACTACACCTAGTGGGTGCACTCAGCGTGCCCCCCCCCCACTGGAAGAGAAATAAAAAAAGAACCATTCTGCTCGGTCAAGTCCAACAACAATATTCGAGTACAATAAATCTTACAAACTCCAACTGACTACGAGCAATCAATCAGAGTCTTGGGGGCTACACCCTATGGTTGCGCTGATCGTGCACGCCTAGAACAAAATTCTGAGTATCTTCACTCAAGCAAACGCTTTGTGCCCAAGCACAAAGAAATTCCAAGTAATCCGTTACTCAATGCAAGACCAGCTCCAAATCACTCAACAAAATTGGTGAAGGGGGAGTTCAACGCTCCTCCGAGGACCCGTTTTGAACCTTCTTCTAGGACTAAAAGCGTGAAACTCGTAAGTTTGGATCTAGAGCCAACTCGTATTAACGTTCCTCTGAGATAAGAACGGGATCTCTCCAAGAGAGCAGTCCATGCATCAATATTTGTTTCCCAAATGTATTGATACAACCATACTCAGATCACTAGTCAGCCTCCTCCGGGAGGTGATCAAGTGCCACCAAGTTTCCCCTTGCGAGCAGTTACCCCCACTCAGTCAGGAAGCGCAGTTCCAGAATCCATTGAGATTTTGTTCAAACCTCGGTTGTTTGGAAGCACGATGATGGATACCGAGTATTTGCGTAATCACTCGGGCCAAATTGTGTCTTCCACAAACTCGTTATGCAAAATCTCAACCGATTGGGGGCTAATGTTGGGGTCACCCATTACGGGTAGGGTCACAAGACAGATATCTTGGATCTTACCTAGGGCCCACGTCAACAAGTACCAAGACCCCTATGTCGCACATTCAGATGTCCTTCAAGGCTTATCCACTCCGACGATACTCATTCACTCAGATGCAATCCACCAACTCGGCTACCTCCACAACACTCGGCGAGAGGAATACGAGCAGTCAATGTGGAGATTGAAGCATCACCTTCATAATGGATGATATTAATGCTTGCGTAGTGGACTGAATTACTTCCTCCACTTGTAACATAAGATGCGAAGGGGTGGCGCACTCTATATAAGCCATCCCTCACCACTAGACTTGGCCCCGAGCTCATTCTTCCACCTCTCTCTATCACCACTTAGCTCAGCCATGGAGAGGCATTCTCCCTGGCTCTCAAATACATCATGTAACTCCATGTTCATGTCAGATCAAAGAAAGCCTCTCCGTAGCACAAGACATAGGGTCATTATCTTTGTCGTGAGAGGCTCGAACTCGTTAAATAACAACGTGTCACCCGTTTCATCTTGATAGATCAAGCTCCTTTACCCTACCCATTTCTACTGTCAGAATCATTCCCACGACAATCGCCCCTCCCTCATCGGAGCCAGGCAAAACATGTTTTCGTAGGAGGTTTGGAAATCGTCGTGCTAAGGCTCCATAGGACCAGCGCACCAGAACAACAACCATCGTCGATGAAGAATATCATAGATCGAAAGGATCCAACCTGGAGACACACGAACGTAGACGAACAACAACCAGATCCAAGTAAATCCACCATAAACAGATCTGTCGAAGACCCACCTCCACACGACCACCAACAATGGTAGACGCACCACCGGAGTGGAGGCTAGGCAGAGAGAACTTTATTCCATCTTCACAGAGGCACCGCCATCTCGTCTTCCTGAGAAGGAAACAAAACCTAACAAAACTCGAAGGAACATCGAAAAATGGAGCCCTACACCTGCCCTTGTTGGGATCCATCGTGCCCCCATGGCTCTAGGGCCATCGGAGACGAGGCGGACCGGCGGTGGCGCCGACAGGAGGCAGAGGAACCCTAGATTTTTTGGAGAATTGTGATTGTGATTCAATTGTAGAGTTAGTGATGGATAATAAATTGGGATTAGCAATTTTTTATCGAGAAATGTTCAATTTTATTTTGGAAAGTTATTGTGAAAAAAATTATATCTATCTTTTAGGAAGGTGATCGCACATATATGGTATGATTTTTGATTTCTTTATTACCTATTTACGTGACTTAATTGAATCGGTGCCTACCAAAACACGCATGAAAAATCAGAGTAGAGGGATGATGAGGTGAAAATAAACCAGTAAGGTGAAAATAAACCGTGTATGCCGGCCTATCAACTACCTCTTTAGAAGAAGAGAGTACTTCTGAAACTCTGTCTTTGATTGGTTGAACCAGTCGTCCTCGCGGATTGTACATCCCTACTATACCTGGCCATCTGTCAGGCCGGGCCGAGCCTACCAAGGCCAGATGCAAAAAACTCAGGCCCGAGTCCGGCCCGGCCCGGCCGTCGGGCCTAAAAATCAGGCCCGAGCCCAACCCATCACGCTAAAAGCCTGCTGGGCTCGGGCCACGGGCCGGGCCTCTTCCTTAAATTGCAATACGACGGGCCCGGCCTGGCTGCCGTCGGGCTCAAAATCTAGGCCCAGGCCCGGCCCATGGGCAAGGTCAGGTCGGGCTTTTTCAGGCCGGGCCGGGCTGCCTATGGCCAGGACTAGTCCCTACCATCCATCCGATTTATGATCGACTAATGGCAGTCATTAATGTATGATCTTTGATACTCAATAAATACGGGATTTTATCGTCGTTAAAGACACTAAATCTGATGGGGCAGTCATTAACGTACGATCTTTACCAAATCAAATAAATACGGGAGTAGATCTGATTGATTTGGTAAAGATTGCAATAGCAAATATTGATATATTTTCTTGTATTAGTACTTATATCTTTCCCATCGCTGGTAAAATAGTACGTATTGATTAGTAATTAATCCGCTCTACTCGTTGCCTGCATATAAATACAGGCCGCCGACTGGTGCGATATGAGTCACGGTGAGGTGAGTAGGACGACAGTCATATGGCGATGCATCCCCAGGTTGCTTTACTCCTCACCCTCATCCTCCTCCTTGCGGCTGGAGACGGCAGCCTCGCCGTCGGCACTCCATCGGCGATCATCAGAAAGACATGCACCGCTCTTGACCGACCCGGCGGGAGCGTGGATTACGACTACTGCGTGGGCGTGCTCTCGGCCGACCCGGCGGGCGCGTCCGCCAAGGACGCACGTCAACTCGCCGTCATCGCCACCAACCTCACCGTGGCCAACATCACGTCGACGGTGCTCGTCCTCGAGGACCTCGTCAATAGCCTCAGCGACTGCCTCCGCATCTACAGGGAAATGAACAGGCCCCTGGAGGCCGCGCTCGGTGACCTCCGTGCCGGGCATGTCAAAGCGGCGAACGACAAACTGAGTCATGTCTTCGGAGAGCCCGAGCACTGCGACATGCTCTTGTTCGCGGGGAGCGCCCACAAGAACCCGATAAGCAAGGAGAACACCGACGCCGATTTGCTGACCCGACTGGGATTCGACATTACTAGCTTGATTCTTGGTTACATTCGTTAATTTCCATTTGCTCGATCGATCGCATAATTTTTTTTGCTAGTATATGTTTGTTGCCCAACGTACGTGTGCGATGTCGCGGATGGGAGCCGTACGTGGTGTGCTGCCTGTCCACGCAGTCTTTTTTTTAATGATGGAACTTGTCCATGCAGTCCCGACAATGATGTGATAGGCCCGCCTAGGTGCCCTACTACAAAATATATATGCGCGTTAATCAATACTACTCGTCCGTAATACATATGCCCGTCCGTTGCAATCAGGGACGCAGGGAGTCAGCCCCAGACTACATGGCCAGGGTCGTGGCTAGGAAGTCCTTTTATGTGCTGTAGGCATTTTTTATATTCTCACAACCATAATTACTGTAGCTAAGAAGGTTGGCCTGGGGCATGGCCCAAACCTGGCTACCCCATCTGTGTAAGTCCAACTGCAACCCCTATCTAACCCTAACCCCCTCACATGCTCAATCCCCACTTGATCCAGCCTTGATCCCCTTCCCCTCGAACCCCACTTCATGTCCCGTGCACCGCCCCAGCCTTCCAACTCCAGGGAGTTCGACTTCGGGGCCAATCCGGTGCAAACTTCTTACGAACTCTCCCCTCAACCGGTCTTCCACTAATCCTCCCCTGAATTTCAGGGGTGTCCCCCCCTTCCTCCCCAATTAAATGTTCTCATCTCAATCCGTAACAATAATTCCTTAAAATTTCCGCGTAGAAATAGCAAAGCTGGACTCGGTGACCTCCCCGCCTCCAGCTGCTCCAAGCCCGTTGCCGGCGAGCACAAGTTGTTGCCCGTCCGACGCTTCCTTACCTCCCCGGCGCCGCTCTGCGACTCCTCGCGCGCCCCCTTCGCCTCACGTGCTTTCCATGGAGGCGCCATAGCCGCCGCCCCCTTAAGCTCCTGGACTCGCGCGTCGCTGCTGCCGGATTCCGCTCACCCCCACCCCCATCTATGCGTCACCGCCGCCTCGGTGATTGCTACCTTTTGAGCATGCGTTGGTTTTCCCTTGAAAAGAAAAGGGTGATGCAGCAAAGTAACGAAAGTATTTCCCTCAGTTTTGAGAACCAATGTATCAGTCCAGTAGGAGGTTACACGCAAGTCGCCTTGTACCTGCACAAACAAATAAGAACCTTGCAACCAACGCGATAAAGGGGTTGTCAATCCCTTCATGGCCACTTGCAAAAGTGAGATCTGATAGAGATAATAAGATAAATATTTTTGATATTTTTATGATATAGATTGGAAAGTAAAGGTTGCAAAATAAACGGTGGCAGAAATAGAAAATTGATAGGAAAATAATATGATGGAAAATAGACCCGGGGGCCATAGGTTTCACTAGTGGCTTCTCTAAAAATAGCATAATCTACGGTGGGTGAACAAATTACTGTCGAGCAATTGATAGAAAAGCGCATAGTTATGAGAATATCTAGGCATGACCATGTATATAGGCATCACGTCCGCGACAAGTAGACCGAAATGATTCTGCATCTACTATTATTACTCCACACATCGACCGCTATCCAGCATGCATCTAGAGTATTAAGTTCATAAGAACAGAGTAACGCATTAGGTAAGATGACATGATGTAGAGGGGTAAACTCAAGAAATACGAGGGTGGGGGGCGCGCATACCTGCCTCGTGGCCGTCTCGTTGCTTCCTTGACATCCACTCCAAGTATTCTGGATTGCGTTTGTTCCAAAAATAACTCTCCCAAAGGTTTCATTCCGTTTGGATTCCGTTTGATATTCCTTTTCTGCGAAACACTGAAGTAGGCAAAAAACAGCAATTTGCACTGGGCCTATGATTAGTAGGTTAGTCACAAAAATAATATAAAAGTGCATAATAAAGCCCATTAAACATTCAAAACAAATAATATAATAGCATGAAACAATTAAAAGTTATAGATATGTTGAAGATGTATCAGTGATGCTGAGTTCTTGGAGGGAGCATATGCGATCGGCCGCATGACCATGATCAAAGGCCTTAAGAGATATCATTGAAGATCCCCTTGGCATTTTTTCCCATCTTTAACGTTTTCAAGATCATGTTCACGCAGACCAATCAAATGTTTTGTTTTCAACAGGATTTCTTCAAAACACACATAGGTACTGACAGTTTTCATGTGCGCTCCAAATAGGGGCTTCTACGGGTTTCCTTCTGGAAATTCCTCCGTTCCGAACGCACCACCAAACAACCATGAGACGTAAAAACGAACTTCATGAAAATGAAGCTGCTCCTATTCCCGCCCGTGTCTTTTCGCCAGGAACAGCGATCCGCGCCGAAACTCATTCTGCCCGTCTAGGAAACAGCGCCGAACACATCACACGGTTCCACGTCACCGATCCAGGGCACCCACCCTTCCACCAATCAGCGCCCACCTCCCCCTCTGTATAAACCGAACAGCACCGCTCCTCCTTTCCTCTCATCTCCTTCCAAACAAATTCCCCACATTCTTCCAGCAAACACAACCCACCAGCAAATCCACTAACCCCGATCACCAAAGTAGCGATGGCCCCCCAAGCGGAGAAGAAGCTAGTGGCGAAGAAGCCCGCGGAGGAGGAGCCCACGACGGAGAAGGCCGAGAAGGCCCCAACGGCGAAGAAGCCCAAGGCCGAGAAGCGTCTGCCGGCGGGCAAGAAGGGCAAGAAGAGCGTGGAGACATACAAGATCTACATCTTTAAGGTGCTCAAGCAGGCCCACCCCGACATCGACATCTCCTCCAAGGTCACGTCCATCATGAACTCCTTCATCAACGACATCTTCGAGAAGCTCGCCGGCGAGGCCGAAGCTCGCCCGCTACAACAAGAAGCCCACCATCACCTCCTGGGAGATCCAGACCCCCGCCCGCCTCGTCCTCCCCAACAAGCTCGCCAAGCATGCCGTCTTCGAGGGCACCAAGGCCGTCACCACGTTCACCTCCTCGTAGATTGCCATGTTTGCATTGCAGAACTGTAGCTGGCTGCTGTGTATCTAAAACTAGTGTGCTCATACCCAAGTACTCAATTTTTCCTTCTTTGGCGATGCAGGTGGTGAAGGGGCACACTTGCTCTCCTTGATGAAATCCAAAAGGATCTCCTTCAGGTCTTTGAATCTTGTGAAGCAAGCATTGTATCATGATAGCATTAATTTAACTTCACGCATAATATCCTTGTTTTCTAGTCCCCATGGATTTTTCTTTCCTGCATCACTTTCACTTGGATTGGAGATGTACAATTGGAGGGTATGTGCAAGCCAGACGTATTCTTAACTCCATAATTGTGAACCAAATTATGAAAAGGGTTCCTTTGTAACCAAGGCGAGGGCTTCTTTGGGATAGAGTCCTCTAATGCCTTGAAACCTGAGTGAATTATCGCCATCTTCAAGGTCCTGGATGAGATGGGGGCAATGGAGATGCTGGCCAGAGTCTCTCGGTCAAACTCCGGTGCTTGAGCTTTTACGGGGTTCCCCGATTCTTCCTCCAAGGTAACATCCTCCATCAACTCCCTCTCAATATCCTCCTTCAACTTTTGAGCATCATCTTCAACTTCGTTGGAGGAGGAAGAAGACATGATGAACTTGACCTCGAAACCCTTGCAGAAAATAGCTCAAAACGAAAAACAAGAGGAAAACTTGCGATACAAAGGTCAGATCGTCCTCAGGATTTTATAGGATTTTTTACTTTGCAGGGCAAGCATACAAGAAGAAAACGGAGAGTCGAGAGGGTGGGGGGGATAGCCCCCACATGGACAGGCGACACGGCGGCGGGGGGGGGGGGGGGGCAGGGTTCCATGCTGGCCTCTCGGGCACCGCCTCGTCTGTTTCTTTTTCCCCAAAATCATTAAATATTCCAAAACTAACAAAAACATTTTATGGAATTTTTGGAGTCGCTTTACTTACCGTATCATATACCTATTCCTTTTGGAGTCTTCCGAAAGGTTTCTTCTATGTATTCTTCCGGTGTAATTACTTGAATAACATCGGAATCAATGTTAATGGGATTACCTGCAATATAATGTTTAAGTCTTTGCCCATTAACTATCTTGGATTTATTTCCTTCAACATTATTTATCATTTTTTAGCCATCAACGTTATTTAACTTGATAGCTCCAGAATGGAAAACTTTTTCAATGCCATATGGGCCTTCCCATTTAGAAATTGCGAGAAATTTGAAAATTAGTGAACCATTTCAATTTTGTGAACATTATTCAAATATGTGATTTTTTTGAATTAGTGAACATTTCATTTTTTTCCTGCTTTTTTAACCTGTGAACATTTTTTCTATCTGCGAACTATTTTTTTAAATTATTGAACCTTTTCCAAATATGCCAACATTTTTAAATCCACAAACATTTTTTGAAATGGCAATCAGTTTTCATATTCGTGATTTTTTTGAATTAACAATTTTTTAATACATGAACTTTTTGAATCCACGAACAATTTTCAAATATACAGAAATTTTTGAATTTGTGAACATATTTTCAATCTACAATCTTTTCTATTTTGCGTGAATTTTTAAATTTATGAATGTTTTTATGTTCACAAACATTTTTTGAATTCATGATTTTTTTTAGTTTGCCTTTTCCCGAATCCACCAATATGTTTTGAATTCGCGAACATTTTTATGATTTTTTTCATTTTTAATAAAACCGGTAAATCCATGAGAGAAAACCAGGGAAAAGAAAAGATAAACCGGTGAAAGAAGGTTAAAAAGGAAGAATGTTCCCAAATTACGAAAGGACCAAAAGAGTAAAAACCAAAGTGAAAAAACCAGAGATTTTTTTTTTAGCGAGCGGTGCGAGGCTTGTGTGCTCGCTCGTGTGCGAGCGGCGCTCTACCTCGTGGCTGCCTGTAGCGATACATAGCGCTGCCCGTCAGAAATCCAAAACCATTCTCGCGGTCGCGCGCTCCGTAATCAGCGCGCGGTTCCGGCCTTTCCGTTCCCGCCCGTGTCTTTTCGCCAGGAACAGCGATCCGCGCCGAAACGCATCCCGCCCGTCCACAGAAAACAGCGCCGAACGCATCGCAAGGTTCCACGTCACCGATCCGGGGCACCCACCCTTCCACCAATCAGCGCGCACCTCCCCCTCTGTATAAACCCAGCAGCACCGCTCCTCCTTTCCCCAATATCTCCTTCCAAACAAATTCCCCACCTTCTTCCAGCACGCACAACCCACCAAGGCGGAGAATCCTCCACACCAAATCAGCCTCAGCATCGATGGCCCCCAAGGCGGAGAAGAAGCCGGCGGCGAAGAAGCCCGCGGAGGAGGAGCCGACGACTGAGAAGGCCGAGAAGGCCCCGGCGGCGAAGAAGCCCAAGGCCGAGAAGCGGCTGCCGGCGGGCAAGGCCGCCTCCAAGGAGGGCGGCGAGAAGAGGGGCCGGAAGAAGGGCAAGAAGAGCGTGGAGACGTACAAGATCTACATCTTCAAGGTGCTCAAGCAGGTCCACCCCGACATCGGCATCTCCTCCAAGGCCATGTCCATCATGAACTCCTTCATCAACGACATCTTCGAGAAGCTCGCCGGCGAGGCCGCCAAGCTCGCCCGCTACAACAAGAAGCCCACCATCACTTCCCGGGAGATCCAGACCTCCGTCCGCCTCGTCCTCCCCGGCGAGCTCGCCAAGCACGCCGTCTCCGAGGGCACCAAGGCCGTCACCAAATTCACCTCCTCTTAGATTGCGCTGCCTGTATCTGCAACTAGAAGTAGCGTTAGTGCTGGCTGGAAATCGCTGAATGATTGCGAATGCTTTGTTGGCTCGTTGGTTGTAAGAAGTGAATTCATGCTGCTTTTGGCAAACTAAGATCTCGAAAGTAATATGATCCATTTCTGCTACCGCGTTACTAATTTCTGCTGTGATTTGATTGTTATTAGGTGGTTGCACCAATCTGCCATAAAAATTTCCAGATTGATAACCTGCTATCATTAGATTTTGTTTCTCATTAGGTGCAGAACTAAGTATATTTGTGCCTTGTGCGTGCTACAAAAGGGAATCTGAAGGCTTGGTTTAATTGCATTCTGTCACTGAGTATCCTCAGCATTGCTGCTGTGATGGATCATTAATGTTGCAAGGAAGAATAAGAGCAAGGCAATGGGTTGCTTGCTGTTTCTTGTTCTTGTTTTGGTAGTTGTTAACGTTGCTTATCCAGCCGTACCAATTATTATCAGTCAACTGGTCAGGCTGGAGCTGCCTGGTGTTACTCTGAACATGTAAGTGTCAGACAATTAGGCTTGCTGGAAGGCGGTCCTTGAACAGTTAGACGTATTTTATGCGCATTTGGTGTTTCCATGCGAGCAATGGTCCTGTGGCTGTAGCTTCTGACCTGCTAGTACCATGTACTCAACAGAATGAGCTATTATGTATAGTGTTGGATTTGTGATATCTGCGGCGATCTGAATCTGGGCACCTGCGTGTTTTCTAATAGCCCTGATTATTTTTTTTGTTAACGGCGGCAATTTTTATAGCTCTGTTTTTATTTGATAGCAACCTTGGTCAGCATGTTTATTTGATAATTTGACAAATATATCTTTTCTTCGGTTTGTGTTGGCAAGTTAAGCATGGACCATTTAGACAATTCAACAATATGACTGATTCTCATCTCCACGTCAATGCTAGGAGGAGAAAAACTACATTCAGAGGTTACGGAATGGCAATGGGTGGGTTACCTCCCAGGAGCAGAAGACTTGCGTGGTTAGTGATCACTTCAGTGCCATGATGAACAAGTGCCCCATGATAGAAGTACATCAAGGAAATTAGGGTAAGTTCATGGCGCAACAGATAAACTTTACAGATCATCTCCATCTCCCGTGGCATTTTAAGAGCAATACCACCAACACCATCAACTGTGCAGCTTTGAAGGGATTTGAAACACATGTAGTTTAAATTCACTGTCCATCACATGGGATTGGAGCCAATAAGTGTTGGTGCATCAGCAGTTTAGCTCCCATAACCAGTATGCAGGTTTAGGGACAGATCATGTCAATATCGAAGTACTTAATTCTTTCAGAATCTAGCTTCGAAAAAGACCCCAGCAAACAAACAAACAAACCATGGAGCCTCTAGGTAACCAAATCTGCAGCCTGCCAAAACACGGAGCTTCTAGGTAAGCAAATGTGCAGGGAGCTACAAGATCCTGATTGGTCGGAGCAGAGCGCTCCATCCTTGTCCGGTTGGACATGCCTTTTTTCTTCACCACAGGTACATAACTTTCCTGAAATCCCTACAGAAGTCCCTACATAATTAAATATCACTGATGTAAGTTGTCACTCGGCACCTTAAACATTTAGGTTGTAGTAAAGGACACACACGCTGATAAACTATTGTAGGGAAAGTGCATATATCAAATGCCTCTGCTACTCTGCACCTGCTTATCAAGAACAAGAGCTCTCCTTATAAAGGTCAAAAGATTCAGTTACCAAAATAAAATAAATAAATGTTTTGTTTTCTACGGATTTCAGGTATCAAATTAAGATTTATACCGGTTTAAACATCCAAACAACAACTCCTCTCCTGTGGCCTTTATGACTAGCTGATACTTATTGCAAAGATATTGCAAGTTCGGCAGTTGCTGTCCATTTCTTGCTAGAAGCTGGTTCCTATTCAAAAGTGGTGATCTGGACTCTCATTTTTATGCATCGTTGGTGAATCTTGTCTAGCAATGGTCTGCTGGCTGTAGTTGCTGACTTGGTGTGCCAGTATCATGGACCAGTAATACTTGACTCTTGTTTGTAGAGTTTGGATTTCAAATGGAATGTGAAATGTCTGTACTTAACTGAAGGAATTGAAACTTCTGTGACCTGCCACCGCAGTATGTATAGTTTTGAATTTGGGATAGCAGTAGCGAACTGAATCTGTTCACCTAGCACTTCCGAAATTCTGAACAACTAGCACACCTGTTAACCGTGGCAACTTTTGTAGCCATCTTTGCGGCAAAAGATATCGAGCATTTTTTTTACGATAATCGTGCTAAGATCTCATATCCATGATCTCGATTTAGCTTGGGAAGCAACATATGCACAGTATTTTAGAGAATTGAATTTGATTATGCATCTGCCTATTAACACTTCTGCTTCGGTACACCCCCTTTAAACACATCGATGGTTGAGATTAGCATATACTCCTTCGCCATTAGGGGCGCGATTGTCTTAATAAAAAAAGCCGCGGCATGCCAGGCCGATGCCCGCCCCGCCGTGTGCGTACGAATACGCGCCGAGCCGTTGGGATGGCTGAGCCGCGGGGGCGACGCGGCTTACATACGAGCCGAGCTGAGCCGCCGGGGTGACGTGTGGGCCCACTATGTCAGCCCGAGGGCGAGTTTTTTTCTCTGCGGGCGTGCTTTTTTTAAAAAAGTGCGTTGACCGGTGTGGACGTGCGTGTGGACACGGCGCGGACGCCCGTGTGATCGTGCATTAACGGCCCTGCCATGCATGGCTGCAGTAACTGCGGCATGCATGCAGGCGCCGCGAGCGACCGCCCGCCGGCCTCGGCTGCCGCGTTTGACGCGACCGCCCTCTGCCGCCGCGCCTTCCGCCTCGGGCCGCCCGTGTTCCTCCTCGTGCCGTGTGCCACCGATGCATCTTCTGCCTCGACCGCCTGCCTGACGCCGCCGACTTCTTGGGCCGCCCGCCTGCCGCCCTCGTCTGTCGCGCTTGCCGCTGCCGCGCGTGTCGCGACCTACCGCCTGCCACTGGCGGCTTCTTGGGCCGCCCGCCTGCCGCCCTCGTCTGTCGCGCTTGCCGCTGCCGCGACCGACCGCCTGCCCCCCGCCGCCCGCCTCGAGCCGCCCGTCCTCCTCCTCGTGCCGCGCGCCACCGACGCCTCGCCTGCCGCCCACCGCCCGCATTAATGCGGCCGCGCCCCAGCCCCGTTCCCCGCCGGCTATATAACCCCCCCGCCTCGGCCTTCTCCACTCCACACCGCGGCGTTCTCCCCCTCTCCCGCCCTCCTCCTCTCCACCCCAACCATGCCATGTCGTCGAGTGACTCCTCCGACGAGGGCGCGGCGCCGGGCGGCGTCTGGCCGTCGAGCCTGTCCCTCGGCCAGACACAGGATCTGGCCCGGTTCAGGCTGCTCGTGCCGCCGGCTTCCAAGGTGCCCGACCCGTGGAGGATCGGGGCCGACGACATCCCCGCCCTCGGCCCGTCGGCGACAAGGGAGGAGCTCCGCGCGTTCCCCGCCGGCTGCTTCAACAGGAGGGCCCGCCACGGCTTTTGGCGCGGCAAGAACTTCGACACGGTGGTCGGGGCGTTCAGACACGCCGCGGCCGGTCTACCTGTCGGGGACATCACCAGCGAGGACGGTTCTTCCCGCCGCCATCGTCCCACCATCGGAGGAGCCAGCCCGTCCCGCCCCTGTGATGCCTTCCCTGCCCCCGCCCCGCCTGCCCCAGCCCCGGTATAGGTGCTACAATGTGGCATGCATGAAATAACACCCAGTTTTGCCAGCGAGTGGGCATGCCCAATGTAGGCCCCCAGGCAAGACTGGAATGAATTCAGACACTAAACGCTTGTTGTTTCACGACCGGTCACTGTTTTAGGGGTTTTTCGTCGAGAAAACCCTAGGAAATTTGTACGGTGTCGAAAAATGATACAAACTTGCACGCATCATGCCCCTCGTGATGCAGGTGTGTGGAAAAAGTTTGGGGTCATCTGGCGGAGTCAGAAAAAAAAACACTTCGGACTTGCCCTCCTTCATATCCGATCAGTGCTGGTTGTACAGGTGCTACAAGGTGGCATGCATGAAATGACACCCAATTTTGCCAGCGAGTAGGCATGCCCAACGTGGCCCCCCAGGAAAGACTGGAACAAATTCGAACACCAAACACACGTTGTGTCATGCTACTTCTTGAGCTTGCATTGATTTTTCCCTTGAAAAGGAAAGGGTGATGCAGCAAAGTAGAGATAAGTATTTCTGAAAGCACAAGTGCTCCCTGGGTGGTTTTGGTAATTAATGTCAACATATCTCTTGTTGGACTAATGCCTTATCTAGAATATTTCAGATAAGTTCAACAGATGGAGTGGCGTGGACAAGAGGATGTGGAACCCCTTCAAGGTGCTAAGCACAAAGGATTGACTCAAGCTCAAAAGCTCAAGACTCTACATTTTACTTTTAGTGATCCAAGATCACATTGAGTCCATAGGAAAGCCAATACTATTAAAAGGGGATGAGGTGTTGCTTAATGGCTTGCTTGCTCAAAGTGCTTAGTGATATGCTCCAAAAACCCTCAACCACTTTCTCATATCCACATATTGAAGGAAATATGCCCTAGATCCTTATTTCATGATAAATGTTTATTATTCATGCTAGAATTGTATTAACCGGAAACATAATACATGTGTGAATACATAGACAAACAAAGTGTCACTAGTATGCCTCTACTTGACTAGCTCGTTAATTAAAGATGGTTATGTTTTCTAACCATAGACATGAGTTGTCATTTGATTAACGAGATCACTTCATAAGGGGAATGATGTGATTGACTTGACCCATTCCGTTAGCTTAGCACTTGATCGTTTAGTATGTTGCTACTGCTTTCTTCATGACTTATACATGTTCCTATGACTATGAGATTATGCAACTCCCGTTTATCGGAGGAACACTTTGTGTGCTACCAAACGTCACAACGTAACTGGGTGATTATAATGGTGCTCTACAGGTGTCTCCAAAGGTACTTGTTGAGTTGGCGTATTTCGAGATTAGGATTTGGCACTCCGATTGTCGGAGAGGTATCTCTGGGCCCACTCGGTAATGCACATCACTATAAGCCTTGCAAGCAGTGTAACTAATGATTTAGTTGCGGGATGATACATTACGGAAGGAGTAAAGAGACTTGCCGGTAACGAGATTCAACTAGGTATTGAGATACGGACGATCGAATCTCGGGCAAGTAACATACCGATGACAAAGGGAATTATGTTGTTATGCGGTTTGACCGATAAAGATCTTCGTAGAATATGTGGGAGCCAATATGAGCATCCAGGTTCCGCTATTGGTTATTGACCGGAGACGTGTCTCGGTCATGTCTACATAGTTCTCGAACCCGTAGGGTCCGCACGCTTAAAGTTCGGTGACGATCGATATTATGAGTTTTTGTGTTTTGATGTACTGAAGGTAGTTCGGAGTCCCAGATATGATCACGGACATGACGAGGAGTCTCGAAATGGTCGAGACGTAAAGATCGATATATTGGACGACTATGTTCGGACACCGGAAATGTTTCGGGAGGTGTCGGACATTTACCGGAGTACCGGGGGGTTACCGGAACCCCCCGGGGAGTATATTGGGCCTAATGGGCCTTAGTGGGAGAAGAGGAGGGGCGGCCAGGGCAGCCGCGCGCCCCCTCCGCCTCTAGTCCGAATTGGACAAGGAGGGGGGGGGGGCGCCCCCCTTTTTCCTTCTCCTCCTCTCTCCCTTCTTTCCCTTCTCCTACTCCAACAAGGAAAAGGAGGAGTCCTACTCCCGATGGGAGTAGGACTCCCCTCTTGGCGCGCCCTCCTTTGCCGGCCGCCTCTCCCCCCTTGCTCCTTTATATATGGGGGCAGGGGGCACCTCTAGACACACAAGTTGATCTGTTGATCTCTCCCAGCCGTGTGCGGTGCCCCCCTCCACCATATTCCACCTCGGTCATATCGTAGCAGTGCTTAGGGGAAGCCCTGCGTCGGTAGCAACATCATCACCGTCATCACGTTGTCGTGCGGACGAAACTCTCCCGTGAAGCTCTGCTGGATCGGAGTTCGCGGGATGTCATCGAGCTGAACGTGTGCTGAACTCGGAGATGCCATACGTTCGGTACTTGGATCGGTCGGATCGTGAAGACGTACAACTACATCAACTGCGTTGTGCTAACGCTTCCGCTTTCGGTCTACGAGGGTACATGGACACACTCTCCCCTCTCGTTGCTATGCATCACCATGATCTTGCGTGTGCGTAGGATTTTTTTTGAAATTACTATGTTCCCCAATAGTGGCATCCGAGCCTGGTTTTATGCGTAGATGTTATATGCACGAGTAGCACACAAGTGAGTTGTGGGCGATACAAGTCATACTGCTTACTAGCATGTCATACTTTGGTTCGGCGGTATTGTTGGATGAAGCGGCCCGGACCGACATTACGCGTACGCTTACGCGAGACTGGTTCTACCGACGTGCTTTGCACACAGGTGGCTGGCGAGTGTCAGTTTCTCCAACTTTAGTTGAACCGAGTGTGACTACGCCCGGTCCTTGAGAAGGTTAAAACAACACTAACTTGACGAACTATCGTTGTGGTTTTGATGCGTAGGTAAGAACGGTTCTTGCTCAGCCCGTAGCAGCCACGTAAAACTTGCAACAACGAAGTAGAGGACGTCTAACTTGTTTTTGCAGGGCATGTTGTGATGTGATATGGTCAAGACATGATGCTATATTTTATTGTATGAGATGATCATGTTTTGTAACTGAGTAATCGACAACTGGCAGGAGCCATATGGTTGTCGCTTTATTGTATGCAATGCAATCGCCCTGTAATGCTTTACTTTATCACTAAGCGGTAGCGATAGTCGTAGAAGCAATAGTTGGCGAGACGACAACGATGCTACGATGGAGATCAAGGTGTCGCGCCGGTGACGATGGTGATCACGACGGTGCTTCGGAGATGGAGATCACAAGCACAAGATGATGATGGCCATATCATATCACTTATATTGATTGCATGTGTTGTTTATCTTTTGTGCATCTTATTTTGCTTAGATCGACGGTAGCATTATGAGATGATCTCTCACTAAATTTCAAGGTATAAGTGTTCTCCCTAAGTATGCACCGTTGCGAAAGTTCTTCGTGCTGAGACACCACGTGATGATCGGGTGTGATAAGCTCTACGTTCAAATACAACGGGTGCAAGACAGTTTTGCACACGCGGAATACTCAGGTTAAACTTGACGAGCCTAGCATATGCAGATATGGCCTCGGAACACTGAGACCGAAAGGTCGAGCGTGAATCATATACAAGATATGATCAACATAGTGATGTTCACCATTGAAAACTACTCCATCTCACGTGATGATCGGACATGGTTTAGTTGATATGGATCACGTGATCACTTAGATGATTAGAGGGATGTCTATCTAAGTGGGAGTTCTTTAATAATTTGATTAACTGAACTTTAATTTATCATGAACTTAGTACCTGATAGTATTTTGCATGTCTATGTTGTTGTAGATAGATGGCCTGTGCTGTTGTTCCATTGAATTTTAATGCGTTCCTTGAGAAAGCAAAGTTGAAAGATGATGGTAGCAATTACACGGACTGGGTCCGTAACTTGAGGATTATCCTCATTGCTGCACAGAAGAATTACTTTCTGGAAGCACCACTAAGTGCCAAACCTGCTGCAGGAGCTGAACTAGATGTTATGAACGTCTGGCAAAGCAAAGCTGATGACTACTCGATAGTTCAGTGTGCCATGCTTTACGGCTTAGAACCGGGACTTCAACGACGTTTTGAACGTCATGGAGCATATGAGATGTTCCAGGAGTTGAAGTTAATATTTCAAGCATATGCCCGGATTGAGAGATATGAAGTCTCCAATAAGTTCTACAGCTGCAAGATGCAGGAGAATAGTTCTGTCAGTGAACATATACTCAAAATGTCTGGGTATAATAATCACTTGATTCAACTAGGAGTTAATCTTCCTGATGATAGTGTTATTGACAGAATTCTTCAATCGTTGCCACCAAGCTACAAGAGCTTCGTGATGAACTATAATATGCAAGGGATAGATAAGACAATTCCCGAGCTCTTCGCGATGCTAAAGGCTGCGGAGGTAGAAATCAAGAAGGAGCATCAAGTGTTGATGGTCAACAAGACCATGATCAGTAATGCTGAAACGCACAGTACAAATGGAGGATTTATAACAGAGTAGCAATCACACACTTATTACATCGAGTTTCTCAAAAGAGAAATAAGTATGATAAATATGGCTTAAGGCCATCTAATACGATAACAGCGGAAGACTTGGAAGATAAGTGAGTCCATCAACTCCAATGGCATCACTGAGTATAAGACCACGACCTAAGGCACCTTACTCGTCGTCTGAAAAGTCTGCAACATAAAATGTTGCAGCCCGAAAACGGGTCAGCACATGGTATATGCTGGCAATGTAACACATAGAGAGTAATGAACATAATAATGCTATACTACATGCATATATGGCTGGTAGAAGGCTCTATGGTTACAGTTTTTGCGAAAAGCCAATTTTTCCCTACTGCAAAGGAATAAATTTTGTTTAACTATCATGGTGGTTGTTAAACATTGAGAATGGTTGACAGCATTCTCAATCCCAATTAAGTATCATCATTAACCCAACAAAATTAATTAAAGTAACATGGTGATGAGATTCACATGATAATCCAAGTACTAGATACTCAAGATGTCCATAACCGGGGACACGACTAACCATGATTAGTTTGTACACTCTGCAGAGGTTTGTGCACTTTTCCCCACAAGACTCGATCGCCTCCGCTTGATTCTCGCACTACATGATGTTTGAGAAACGGATGACCGAGACACAGTCTTTCAGAAACAATAACTCTTTACTCCGGGTGGACAGTTACACCTACTTTCCCCTACATCTGCTAGCCCACCTCTTCAAGAGATCATGTAACCTACTCAACTATGCTAGAGCCCATAATAGCTTGTGGCTGCACACGGAAGTTTCTAGCATGAATAATCTTATGATCCCTTTGAGCCTGGGTGGCGGTCCTTAGAAAAACAGGCAACACTAGGTTCTCCAGGTGCCTCAATCCACCCAGATGTGAGTTTTAGTTGCCACCTTAAGTAAACCATTAATTAACAATCTCACATCTGTCGTGAATATCTCTCAAACCCAATCCACGTCTACTAGCATAGCATAGCGATATAAGCAACGTAGAAGTAACTCCCAAGGGTTTGATAATAAACAGGTAATAGGTACTACCTCAACTACATCCCAATACCCACAATTTGATTAGATCCTAACCATGCAATGTTTGAGGGTTGGTCTAATGCAATAAAACTGGGTAGTAAAAAGGTATGATCAAAGTGTTACTTGCCTTGCTGATGATCTATGAAACTTAGCGATTCGAAGTAGCAAGCGGCGCACTCTGGGTACTCTATCGCAAACAAACAAGCATACAATAAGCACTCATCAAATGCACAGGTAAAACTCAAATAACGATCTAACCAGAAAGTTCAACTTAAGAACTCCGGTTTGCAAAAAGAATCAAATCAAACAAAGCAACGAAAGTCAAATGACGAAAGAAACAAGCTTCGTTTACTAATCTGGATCTAGGTCAAATTTTACATTAGCAAAAACTTGTTTGAGTGGATTAAACGGAAAGAGAATTTCGAGAATAAACTCTATGCGCTTGAATCGCCTGATTCCGATAAACGAGCGAAAAGATAAACGAAAACGAAAATCTGATCAGAAATCGCGATCTGGAATAATCGCGGAAAATCCAACGAAAAAGAAATCTGACGAACAGTTAAACGAACGGACGTTTGTTAACAACGTCTAACCGACGAACACGTTCGTTAAAACGAACGGGTCGGTGAACGTTCACTAATTAAATAAACCGAAAAGAAATAAACCGATCTATATAAAAAAACTAGGGTTTCGAAAAAAAATAAACCGAGGTGGGTTTAAAAAAAAACCGGACGGCGAACGGCGGCGGCTCGGCTAACCTCCGGCGAGGCTCGGGACGGGGCTCCGGCGGGTCGGGCGAGGGCGGCGAGGGGCTGCGGGGCTGCGGGCGTCGAAGGGCGACGAGGGCGGCGGCGTACGGCGTCGGGGCGGCGAGCTCCTCGGGCGGCGGCGTCTCCTCGGGCGGCGGCGGCTGCGGGTCGGGGCGGAGACAGGGTGAGGAGAGGGCGGCGGGGCTGGGGTATATAAGGAGGGGGGGTGCCGTGGGGGAGGGGGCAAGGCGGCGGGCGGCGGCCGTGCTCGAGCGGGACTCGGGCGGCGACGGCGCTGTCGTGCCCGAGAGGGAGACGGGGCGCGGGGCAGCTGGGCCGTCGGCTGGGCTTCGGCCCAGTCGGCGCGCTCGGCGTTTTTTTTAAATAATTCCGACGGATCTAAAAAAAATCATAGAAAAAATAAATAAAAATCCAAAAATGCTAAAACAAGTTTTCGCCATCTAATTAAAATAATTAGAACAAGATGAACATTTTTCTTGGCCCAAAATGCAGTTTTGAAAACGTGCAATTTTTCTAATGCATTTAAAATTGCAAATAAAATCCGAATAAAATCAAATATTTGATTTTAATATTTTTCCTCCAATATTTCAATTATTTTGGAGAAGTCATATTTTCTCCTCTCATTTATTTTAATATGAAAATATTTTTCGGAGAGAAAAATAATTAAAACCAAAAATCCTCGTTTTATTATTTGATAAAAATCAAATATGAAAACCGGGAAAAATCCCCAACTCTCTCCGAGGGTCCTTGAGTTGCTTAGGATTTTCGAGGATTTGCCAGAATGCAATAAAATATGCTATGCAATGATGATCTAATGTATAACATTCCAAATTGAAAATTTGGGATGTTACATTTGGGTTGAATACTCTACCCTCGAAAACTGTTGCGATCCCCTATACTTGTGGGTTATCAAGACTATTTTCTGGCGCCGTTGCCGGGGAGCATAGCTCTATTCTTTGAGTCACTTGGGATTTATATCTGCTGGTCACTATGAGGAACTTGAAAGACGAGAAAACAAAAATTTATCCCTCAACTATGAGGGGAGGTAAGGAACTGCCATCTAGCTCTGCACTTGATTCACCTTCTGTTTTGAGTAAGCCTGCGACACCTAAACCTGCTTCTGCTATTAATTCTGATATGTCGCATGTTATTGATGATGCCACTTCTGCTATGCATGATACTTATGATGAAACTACTTCTATGCTTGATACTACTGTGACACTTGGTGAATTTCTTGATGAACAACTTGCTAGGGCTAGAGAGAATGAAATTATTGAAACTGATAATATTGATGAAAGTGATGATGAAGACTCTCCCAATAAATATTAATTGCTTGTTGTGCCTGAGGGCTATGTTATGGATGAAGAAACTGCTAGAGACTTTCTGGCTTGCAATGATAGAAGTGATCTTAAGAAATTATTAGCTAAGCTTAAACAAAAAACTCTGAATGCTAGAATGAAATATAATCCTGCTTATGCTACTTCACCTATCTTTGTTACTGATAAGGATTATGAATTCTCTATTGATCCTGATATAATTACTTTGGTTGAGTCTGATCCTTTTTATGGCTATGAATCTGAAACTGTTGTGGCACATCTTACTAAATTAAATGATATAGCCACCCTGTTCACTAATGATGAGAGAACTCGCTACTTTTATATCCTTAAAATATTTCCGTTCTCATTAAAGGGCGATGCTAAGACATGGTTTAATTCTCTTGATCCTGGTTGTGTGCGTAGTCCCCAGGATATGATTTATTACTTCTCTGCTAAATATTTCCCTGCTCATAAGAAACAAACTGCTTTAAGGGAAATATATAATTTTGTGCAAATTGAAGAAGAGAGTCTCCCACAAGCTTGGGGGAGGCTTCTCCAATTACTTAATGCTCTGCCTGATCATCCTCTTAAGAAAAATGAAATACTTGATATCTTTTATAATGGACTAACCGATGCTTCCAGAGACCACCTGGATAGTTGTGCTGGTTCTGTTTTCAGGGAAAGAACACCAGATGAAGCTGAAATTCTATTGAATAATATGTTGACAAATGAAAATAATTGGACACTTCCTGAACCAACTCCTAAGCCAACTCCGAAGAAGAGGGGTTTTCTATTTCTTAGTCCTGAAGATATGCAAGAGGCAAAGAAATCTATGAAAGAAAAAGGTATAAAAGCTGAAGATGTTAAGAATTTACCTCCTATTGAAGAAATACATGGTCTTAATTTACCGCATGTTGAAGAAATATATGATCTTAATCCATTACCTATTGAAGAAACTCATGATAACCCGACACAGGTAGTAAAGGTAAATTCTCTCTATAGATTTGATGAAGGTGATATTCCTCACTATAAGTCTGCTAGACAATGCTTAGATGAGTTTGACAATTTTATTGTCAAGCAAGAAAATTTTAATGCTTATTTTGGTAGACAATTAAAACAAAATGCTTATATGATTGAACACTTGGGTGATTATATGTCTAGAGTTAAAGGTGAACTTAAACTCATTAGTAAACATGCTTCTATGGTTACCACTCAAGTAGAACAAGTACTTAAAGCTCAGAATGATTTGCTCAATGAATTGAATAGTAATAATAATGATTATGCTATTAGAGTGGCTATTAGAACTGGTAAAATGACTCAAGAACCTTTGTATCCTGAAGGCCATCCTAAGAGAGTTGAGCAGGATTCTCAGAGAAATAATATAGATGCACCTAGTCCTTCTAAAAAGAAGAAAAAGAAAAATGATAGGACTTTGCATGCTTCTAGTGAACCTATTGCTGAACCACCTGAGAATCCAAATGATATCTCTATTTCTGATGCTGAAACACAATCTGGTGATGAACATGAACCTAATGATAATGTTAATGATGATGTTCATGTCGATGCTCAACCTAGCAATGATAATGATGTAGAAATTGAACCTGTTGTTGATCTTGATAACCCACAATCAAAGAATCAACGTTATGATAAGAGAGATTTTGTTGCTAGGAAGCACGGTAAAGAAAGGGAGCCATGGGTTCAGGAACCCATGCCTTTTCCCCCCAAACCATCCAAGAAAAAGGATGATGAGGATTTTGAGCGCTTTGCTGAAATGATTAGACCTATCTTTTTGCGTATGCGATTAACTGATATGCTCAAAATGAATCCTTATGCTAAGTATATGAAAGAAATTGTTACAAATAAAAGAAAGATACCAGAAGCTGAAAATTTCCACCATGCTTGCTAATTATACTTTTGAGGGTGGGATACCTAAGAAACTAGGAGATACAGGAGTACCCACTATACCATGCTCCATTAAAAGAAATTATGTTAAAACCGCTTTATGTGATCTTGGAGCCGGTGTTAGTGTTATGCCTCTCTCTTTATATCGTAGACTTGATTTGAATAAGTTGACACCTACTGAAATATCTTTGCAAATGGCTGATAAATCAACTGTTATACCTATCAGTATTTGTGAGGATGTGCCTGTTGTGGTTGCAAACATTACTGTTTTAACGGACTTTGTTACTCTTGATATTCCCGAGGACGATAGTATGTCTATTATTCTTGGAAGACCCTTCTTGAATACTGCAGGGGCTGTTATTGATTGCAACAAAGGCAATGCCACTTTTCATGTTAATGGCAATGAGCATACGGTACACTTTCCGAGGAAACAACCTCAAGTCCACAGTATCAATTCTATTGGAAAATTTCCATCGATTATTATTGGAGGTTTTGAGTTTCCTCTACCTACTGTCAAGAAGGAATATGATATTCTTATTATTGGGGATGTGCATATCCCCGTTGAGGTAACATAGTGTTATTCGAAATTTCTCCGGTTCCATGTTATTCGGAATGAGTTTGTTAACAAGACTTGATCAACCTTGTTAGTGGATTCCTTTTGATGAGCATGAGATGGATGAAGTTAGAAGGCACAACCTTCTGTACCCTCTCCCTACTTTCTGTTATTTAGTTGAAATAAAGTAAAAATAGTATTTTTCTGCCTGTTTTCTGAATTATCCGTGCAATATAAAAATACCCTGAAAATAAAAGTTCTCCAAATGCCCTGAAATTGAAATATGATTTTTTCTGGAATATTTGAGAATATTTGGCACTGAGAACACAGCAGGGGGAGCAAGCACCTGGGCACGAGGGTCCAGGGCGCGCCCACCCCCTGGGCGCGCCCCTGCCTCGTGGGCCCACGTGGCTCCCCTTCACTTATTCCTGCACCCACACACTTCTTCTTCCTCCCAAAAAATCACCATCCAGCTCAAGCACGAGTTCTAGCTCTTTTTGCTGCGATTTTCGATCTCCTTGCTCAAAGCACCTCGCACAAAACTGCTTTGGGGGATTGTTCCTTGGTATGTGACTCCTCCATTGGTCCAATTAGTTTTAGTTCTAGTGCTTTATTCATTGCAAATTTGTGCTGCCTAGGTGACCATGTTCTTGAGCTTGCATGTCAAATTGATATGGTTCCAAGTAGTTCTGATGCATGATATAGTTCTTTAGGCACTTGTAGGAGTAGTTGCTATCAATTTTGTTGAGCTTGGTTCACTTATTTTTGAAGTTACTAAAAATTTCAGAAATTTTTCAGAGGAAAAATATGTTTAGGAAAATGTACCAAGGTGGTTCTTCATGGAAGCAAGGACCCAGGCTTGCAATGCGTGATGCTGATGAAGAACCACCAAGGGATGCTCCAGTGCGGCCTTGTGAATGGCCTTCAGAGGACTTCATGGATCAAGCAGGAATTAAGGAAGAATTTAACGCATATTTGCGTAACGCTAATCTTGTGAGCTTCGAGGCAGATAAGTGCCGTCAGTACCACTATCTCACTAGTTCCTTTGTGAGGAGGTTTGAATTTTCATCTTCACGCAATTCTCAAACTGTCCTGTTTGATCTTTATGAAAATTCTTACACTATGGACTTAGAGGATTTTACCACTGCTTGCAAACTTCCACAATGGGGTAGTACTAGTGAACCTCGCAAATCTGAATTTAGAGATTTTCTTGCTAGTATAACTGTGGGGGAATCTAGAGACATAGCACAAGCTACCATAGGGAGCATTCATTTTCCTGCTATACATTATTTTGCTCTCTTCATAGGTAGGTGCATAAATGGTAAGAATGAAGCATGTCACATGTGTGTCCCTGACCTCACTATTCTCAGGAGTGCTGTGTTAGGAGACGAACATTATAATTTGGGAGCCATTGTTGCACGTAGGTTGCATCATAATAAATTTAATGGAGATTTCTTTGGTGGAATGTATGCAACCCGTATAGCTAATTTTCTTGGTATAACTATACGTGAGGATGATATTGAGTTGCCTCCTGCTCATTTAGATTATGAGGCTATGGTGCGTCATCGTTTTGTTAGGAACGATCAGTTCCTCCAGTACCGAGTAATCTTTGACAGACGATGCACCTATCACGTCGCTCTCCCTGCTTCTACTTTCTTTGACTTTCAGGCAAAGGGGAGATATTACATAACCAGAGAGGAGGAGGAAGAGTATAAGAGGAGGGCTGAGATAGCTCGCCTCCAAGCTGCAGCCCACGACGCAATGACTGCTGCATCTCAGTACGACCCCAACTACAACTATGGATATCCGCCAGGCCAGCCGTGGCAATAGACCAACTTAGGCCAAAAGCCCAAGCTTGGGGGAGTACGTATTTCTCACCGACATTATATTCATGTTCACACACTCATTGCTAGATGTCGGTGCTCATACTCTTTCATTGTAATATCCATGCTAGTTTATTTTTCCTTTGTATGCTTTCTTCTTGTGTGTTTGAAAAAACCCTTAAGAAAATTAAAAAAAAATAGTAGTAGCTTTAGCTAGTTTACTTTTCTTGCCGTAGTAGTAATAATTAAAAAGAAAACCCAAAAATATTTCCTGTTCTTCTTTGGCTTGTTGGGAGCTTTCCCGTGTAAATAGTGTTATTTATGTTCTTTTCTTTGGGGGTCGATAGGAGAAGACCATAATGAAAATGTTGAAGTGGCTCTATTATGCATTATTGTTGATTTAACCAAGAGTCCATATTGCCTTGTCTTCTCCTGTTTATTGAATGCCTGCAGATTCCAGCTTAGTCCAATGCATGTGCACTACTATTATTATTCACATTGTTCGGTCGTGCAAGTGAAAGGCAATTATGATGATATATGATGAATTGATTGAGATGAGAGAAGCTGGTATGAACTCGACCTCTCTTGTTTTTGTAAATATGATTAGTTCATCGTTCCTGATTCAGCCTATTATGAATAAACATGTTTGCAATGACAATTAGAGATTATAGTTACTTATGCCATGCTTAATTAGCTAGGAGTTTATAATGGCTTACCTTGCATGCCAACATGCTATTAAAATGGTTGTGATGTGGTATGATGGGGTGGTATCCTCCTTTGAACGATTCGAGTGACTTGACTTGGCATATGTTCACGCATGTAGTTGAAACAAAATCGACATAGCCTTCATGATATTTATGTTCATGGTGGGTTATATCCTACTCATGCTTGCACTCAATGTTTATTAATTTTAATGCATGTTCATGACGGTTGTCGCTCTCTAGTTGGTCGCTTCCCAGTCTTTTGCTAGCCTTCACTTGTACTAAGCGGGAATACTGCTTGTGCATCCAATTCCTTAAACCCCAAAGTTATTCCATATGAGTCCACTATACCTTCCTATATGCGGTATCTACCTGCCGTTCCAAGTAAATTTGTATGTGCCAAACTCTAAACCTTCAAATGAAATTCTGTTTTGTATGCTCGAATAGCTATGTATCAACTAGGGCTGTCCATATCTTCCATGTTAGGCGGGTTATTCTCAAGAGGAGTGGACTCCGCTCCTCACTCACGAGAAAATGGCTGGTCACCGGGATGCCCAGTCCCATGCTTTATGCAAATCAAATCAAAATAATTGCAAACAAAACTCCCCCTGGGACTGTTGCTAGTTGGCGGCACTCGTTGTTTCAAGCAAGCCATGGATTGATGCTTGTTGGTGGAGGGGGAGTATAAACTTTACCATTCTGTTTGGGAACCGCCTATAATGTGTGTAGCATGGAAGATATCGCCATCTCTTGGTTGTTATGTTGACAATGAAAGTATGCCGCTCAAAATATTATTTATCTCTATTTCAAAATCGAGCTCTGGCACCTCTACAAATCCCTGCTTCCCTCTCCGAAGGTCCTATCTATTTACTTTTATGTTGAGTCATCACCCTCTTATAAAAAAGCACCAGTTGGAGAGCACCGCTGTCATTTGCATCCATTACTATTAATTTATATTGGGTATGACTATGATTGGATCTCTTTTACCATGAATTACAATGTCTAGTCAGTCCTTGATCCTTAAAGGTGCTCTGCATTTATGTTTTGCAGTCTTAGAAAGGGCTAGCGAGATACCATCTTGTTATATCATATCATGATTGTTTTGAGAAAGTGTTGTCATCCGAGATTTATTATTATTGCTCGCTAGTTGATTATGCCATTGACATGAGTAAACATGAGACCTAAATGTTATTTTGAATATGGTTAGTTATAATCTTTGCTGAAAACTTGAATGCTGGCTTTACATATTTACAACAACAAGAGCAAATAGAGTTTGTAAAAGTTTTTCTTTATCACTTTCAGTTTATCAACTGAATTGCTTGAGGACAAGCAAAGGTTTAAGCTTGGGGGAGTTGATACATCTCCGTCGTATCTACTTTTCCAAACACTTTTGCCCTTGTTTTGGACTCTAACTTGCATGATTTGAATGGAACTAACCCGGACTGACGCTGTTTTCAGCAGAATTGCCATGGTGTTATTTATGTGCAGAAACAAAAGTTCTCGGAATGACCTGAAACTCCACGGAGATTATTTTTGGAAAATATAAAAAATATTGGCGAAAGAATCAACGTCAGGGGGCCCACACCCTGGGCACGAGGGTGGGGGGTGCACCCTACCCCCTGGGCGCGCCCCCTGCCTCGTGGGGCCCCTGGAGCTCCACCGACCTCAACTCCAACTCCATATATTCGTGTTCGGGGAGAAAAAAATCAGAGAGAAAGATTCATCGTGTTTTACGATACGGAGCCGCCGCCAAGCCCTAAACTCTCTCGGGAGGGCTGATCTGGAGTCCGTTCGGGGCTCCGGAGAGGGGAATCCGTCACCATCATCATCATCAACCATCCTCCATCACCAATTTCATGATGCTCACCGCCGTGCGTGAGTAATTTCATCGTAGGCTTGCTGGACGGTGATGGGTTGGATGAGATTTATCATGTAATCGAGTTAGATTTGTTAGGGTTTGATCCCTAGTATCCACTATGTTCTGAGATTGATGTTGCTATGACTTTGCTATGCTTAATGCTTGTCACTAGGGCCCGAGTGCCATGATTTCAGATCTGAACCTATTATGTTTTCATGAATATATGTGAGTTCTTGATCCTATCTTGCAAGTCTATAGTCACCTACTATGTGTTATGATCCGGCAACCCCGAAGTGACAATAATCGGGACCACTCCCGGTGATGACCGTAGTTTGAGGAGTTCATGTATTCATTATGTGTTAATGCTTTGGTCCGGTACTCTATTAAAAGGAGGCCTTAATATCCCTTAGTTTCCATTAGGACCCCGCTGCCACGGGAGGGTAGGACAAAAGATGTCATGCAAGTTCTTTTCCATAAGCACGTATGACTATATTCGGAATACATGCCTACATTACATTGATGAATTGGAGCTAGTTCTGTGTGACCCTATGTTATGATTGTTACATGATGAACCGCATCCGGCATAATTCTCCATCACCGATCCAATGCCTACGAGCTTTTCACATATTGTTCTTCTCTTATTTACTTTTCCGTTGCTACTGTTACAATCACTACAAAACCCAAAAATATTACTTTGCTACCGTTACCGTTACTATCATACTACTTTGCTACTAAATACTTTACTGCATATATTAAGTTATCCAGGTGTGGCTGAATTGACAACTCAGTTGCTAATACTTGAGAATATTCTTTGGCTCCCCTTGTGTCGAATCAATAAATTTGGGTTGAATACTCTACCCTCGAAAACTGTTGCGATCCCCTATACTTGTGGGTTATCAGACCACCAGTTTCAAGAAAAAGGGCAAAGGGAAGAAGAAGGGGAACTTCAAGAAGAACAGCAAACAAGTTGCTGCTCAAGATAAGAAACCCAAGTCTGGACCTAAGTCTGAGTGCTTCTACTGCAAACAGACTGGTCATTGGAAATGGAACTGCCCCAAGTATTTGGCGGATAAGAAGGATGGCAAGGTGAACAAAGGTATATGTGATATACATGTTATTGATGTGTACCTTACTAATGCTCGCAGTAGCACCTGGGTATTTGATACTGGTTCTGTTGCTAATATTTGCAACTCGAAACAGGGGCTACGGATTAAGCAAAGATTGGCTAAGGATGAGGTGACGATGCGCGTGGGAAATGGTTCCAAAGTCGATGTGATCGCGGTCGGCACGCTACCTCTACATCTACCTTCGGGATTAGTTTTAGACCTAAATAATTGGTGCCAGCGTTGAGCATGAACATTATATCTGGATCTTGTTTGATGCGAGATGGTTATTCATTTAAATCAGAGAATAATGGTTGTTCTATTTATATGAGTAATATCTTTTAGGGTCATGCACCCTTGAGGAGTGGTCTATTTATATTAAATCTCGATAGTAGTGATACACATATTCATAATATTGAAGCCAAAAGATGCAGAGTTGATAATGATAGTGCAACTTATTTGTGGCACTGCCGTTTAGGTCATATTGGTGTAAAGCGCATGAAGAAACTCCATTCCGATGAACTTTTGGAATCACTTGATTATGAATCACTTGGTACTTGCGAACCATGCCTCATGGGCAAGATGACTAAAACGCCGTTCTCCGGAACTATGGAGCGAGCAACAGATTTGTTGGAAATCATACATACTGATGTATGTGGTCCAATGAATGTTGAGGCTCGTGGCGGGTATCATTATTTTCTCACCTTCACAGATGATTTGAGCAGATATGGGTATATCTACTTAATGAAACATAAGTCTGAAATATTTGAAAAGTTCAAAGAATTTCATAGTGAAGTGGAAAATCATCGTAACAAGAAAATAAAGTTTCTACGATCTGATCATGGAGGAGAATATTTGAGTTACGATTTTGGTCTACATTTGAAACAATGCGGAATAGTTTCGCAACTCACGCCACCCAGAACACCACAGCGTAATGGTGTGTCCAAACGTCGTAATCGTACTTTACTAGATATGGTGCGATCTATGATGTCTCATACTGATTTACCGCTATCATTTTGGGGTTATGCTTTAGAGACGGCTGCATTCACATTAAATAGGGCACCATCGAAATCCGTTGAGACAACACCTTATGAACTGTGGTTTGGCAAGAAACCAAAGTTGTCGTTTCTTAAAGTTTGGGGCTGCGATGCTTATGTGAAAAAGCTTCAACCTGATAAGCTCGAACCCTAATCGGAGAAATGTGTCTTCATAGGATACCCAAAGGAAACTGTTGGGTAGACCTTCTATCACAGATCCGAAGGCAAGACATTCGTTGCTAAGAATGGATCCTTTCTAGAGAAGGAGTTTCTCTCGAAAGAAGTGAGTGGGAGGAAAGTACAACTTGATGAGGTAACTGTACCTGCTCCCTTATTGGAAAGTAGTTCATCACAGAAACCGGTTCCTGTGACATCTACACCAATTAGTGAGGAAGCGAATGATGATGATCATGAAACTTCAGATCAAATTACTACTGAACCTCGTAGGTCAACCAGAGTTAGATCCGCACCAGAGTGGTACGGTAATCCTGTTCTGGAAGTCATGTTACTAGACCATGACGAACCTACGAACTATGAGGAAGCGCTGATGAGCCCAGATTCCGCAAAATGGCTTGAGGCCATGAAATCTGAGATGGGATCCATGTATGAGAACAAAGTATGGACTTTGGTTGACTTGCCGGATGATCGGCAAGCCATCGAAAATAAATGGATCTTCAAGAAGAAGACGTACGCTGATGGTAATGTTACTGTCTACAAAGCTCGACTTGTTGCGAAAGGTTTTCAACAAGTTCAAGGAGTTGACTACGATGAGACCTTCTCACCCGTACCGATGCTTAAGTCCGTCCGAATCATGTTAGCAATTGCTGCATTTTATGATTATGAAATTTGGCAAATGGATGTAAAGACTGCATTCCTGAATGGATTTCTGGAAGAAGAGTTGTATATGATGCAACCTGAAGGTTTTATCCATCCAAAGGGTGCTAACAAAGTGTGCAAGCCCCAGCGATCCATTTATGGACTGGTGCAAGCCTCTCGGAGTTGGAATAAACGTTTTGATAGTGTGATCAAAGCATATGGTTTTATACAGACTTTTGGAGAAGCCTGTATTTACAAGAAAGTGAGTGGGAGCTTTGTAGCATTTCTAATATTATATGTGGTTGACATATTGTTGATTGGAAATGATATAGAATTTCTGGATAGCATAAAAGGATACTTGAATAAGAGTTTTTCAATGAAGGACCTCGGTGAAGCTGCTTACATATTGGGCATCAAGATCTATAGAGATAGATCAAGACGCTTAATTGGACTTTCACAAAGCACATACCTTGACAAAGCTTTGAAGAAGTTCAAAATGGATCAGGCAAAGAAAGGGTTCTTGCCTGTGTTACAAGGTGTAAAGTTGAGTAAGACTCAATGCCCGACCACTTCAGAAGATAGAGAGAAAATGAAAGATGTTCCCTATGCTTCAGCCATAGGCCCTATCATCTATGCAATGCTGTGTACCAGACCTGATGTGTGCCTTGCTATTAGTTTAGCAGGGAGGTACCAAAGTAATCCAGGAGTGGATCACTGGACAGCGGTCAAGAACATCCTGAAATACCTGAAAAGGACTAAGGACATGTTTCTCGTTTATGGAGGTGACGAAGAGCTCACCGTAAATGGTTACGTTGATGCAAGCTTTGACACTGATCCGGACGATTCTAAATCGCAAACCGGATACATGTTTATATTGAACGGTGGAGCTGTCAGTTGGAGCAGTTCTAAACAAAGCGTCGTGGTGGGATCTACATGTGAAGCGGAGTACATAGCTGCTTCGGAAGCAGCAAATGAAGGAGTCTGGATGAAGGAGTTCATATCTGATCTAGGTGTCATACCTAGTGCATCAGGACCAATGAAAATCTTTTGTGACAATACTGGTGCAATTGCCTTGGCAAAGGAATCCAGATTTCACAAGAGAAGTAAGCACATCAAGAGACGCTTCAACTCCATCCGGGATCAAGTCCAGGTGGGAGACATAGAGATTTGCAAGATACATATGGATCTGAATATTGCAGACCCGTTGAGTAAGCCTCTTCCACGAGCAAAACATGATCAGCACCAAGGCTCCATGGGTGTTAGAATCATTACTGTGTAATCTAGATTATTGACTCTAGTGCAAGTGGGAGACTGAAGGAAATATGCCCTAGAGGCAATAATAAAGTTATTATTTATTTCCTTATTTCATGATAAATGTTTATTATTCATGCTAGAATTGTATTAACCGGAAACATAATACATGTGTGAATACATAGACAAACAACGTTTCACTAGTATGCCTCTACTTGACTAGCTCGTTAATTAAAGATGGTTATGTTTCCTAACCATAGACATGAGTTGTCATTTGATTAACGGGATCACATCATTAGGAGAATGATGTGATTAACTTGACCCATTCCGTTAGCTTAGCACTTGATCATTTAGTATGTTGCTACTGCTTTCTTCATGACTTATACATGTTCCTATGACTATGAGATTATGCAACTCCCATTTACCGGAGGAACACTTTGTGTGCTACCAAACGTCACAACGTAATTGGGTGATTATAAAGGTGCTCTACAGGTGTCTCCGAAGGTACTTGTTGAGTTGGCGTATTTCAAGATTAGGATTTGTCACTCCGATTGTCGGAGAGGTATCTCTGGGCCCACTCGGTAGTGCACATCACTATAAGCCTTGCAAGCATTGTAACTAATGAGTTAGTTGCAGGATGATACATTACTGAACGAGTAAAGAGACTTACCGGTAACGAGATTGAACTAGGTATTGAGATACCGACGATCGAATCTCGGGGAAGTAACATACCGATGACAAAGGGAACAACGTATGTTGTTATGCGGTTTGACCGATAAAGATCTTCGTAGAATATGTGGGAGCCAATATGAGCATCCAGGTTCCGCTATTGGTTATTGACCGGAGACGTGTCTCGGTCATGTCTACATAGTTCTCGAACCCGTAGGGTCCGCACGCTTAAAGTTCGGTGACGATCGATATTATGAGTTTTTGTGTTTTGATGTACCGAAGGTAGTTCGGAGTCCTGAATATGATCACGGACATGGCGAGGAGTCTCAAAATGGTCGATACGTAAAGATCGATATATTGGACGACTATGTTCGGACACCGGAAATGTTTCGGGAGGTTTCAAACATTTACCGGAGTATCGGGGGGTTACCGGAACCCCCCGGGGAGTATATTGGGCCTAATGGGCCTTTGTGGGAGAAGAGGAGGGGCGGCCAGGGCAGACGCGCACCCCCTCCCCCTCTAGTCTGAATTGGACAAGGAGGGGGGGCGCCCCCCTTTCTCCTTCTCCTCCTCTCTCCCTTCCTTCCCTTCTCCTACTCCAACAAGGAAAAAGAGGAGTCCTACTCCCGATGGGAGTAGGACTCCCCTCTTGGCGCGCTCTCCTTGGCCGGCCGCCTCTCCCCCTTGCTCCTTTATATACGGGGGCAGGGGGCACCTCTAGACACACAAGTTGATCTGTTGATCTCTCCCAGCCGTGTGCGGTGCCCCCCTCCACCATATTCCACCTCGGTCATATCGTAGCGGTGCTTAGGCGAAGCCCTGCGTTGGTAGCAACATCATCACCGTCATCACGCCGTCGTGCTAACAGAACTCTCCCGTGAAGCTGTGCTGGATCGGAGTTCGCGGGACGTCATCGAGCTGAACGTGTGCTGAACTCGGAGGTGCCGTACGTTTGGTACTTGGACCGGTCGGATCGTGAAGACGTATGACTACATCAACCGCGTGGTGCTAACGCTTCCACTTTCGGTCTACGCGGGTACGTGGACACACTGTCCCCTCTCGTTGCTATGCATCACCATGATCCTGCGTGTGCGTAGGATTTTTTTTGAAATTACTACGTTCCCCAACACATATGTCCCAAACCAATAGTCAAACTCGGCCACACCGAAACTTTCTATCCGGCGCCACCGAGTTCACTTGACATAGCCACTGCCACAAACCCTAGTCAATTCGGTCTCACCGATGGGATCTCGGTCTCACCGAGATAGGCTTGCAAACTCTCTGGTTCCTGTTGCAATAAATTCGGTCTTACCGAGTTTTGTAATCGGTCTCACCGAGTTTGCTTGACCAACTCTCTTGTTAGCTCATTACCAAAATCGGTCCCACCGAGTTTGTGTAATCGGTCAAACCGATATAAGGCTTTACCATAAGCCTAGCACATCGGTCCTACCGAGTTGATCATATCAGTCCCACCGAAATGCCTAACGGTCACATTATGAACTAAATCGGTCTGATCGAGTTTGGTGATTTGTGTGTAACAGCTAGATTTTGTGAGGAGGCTATATATACCACTCCACCCACTCTTCATTCATTAGGAGAGCCATCAGAACATGCCTACACTTCCAGCATACATTTTCTGAGAGAGAACCACCTACTCATGTGTTGAGGTCAAGATATTCCATTCCAACCACATAAATCTTGATTTCTAGCCTTCTCCAACTTGCTTTCCACTCAAATCATCTTTCCACCAAATCCAAATCTGTGAGAGAGAGTTGAGTGTTGGGGAGACTATCATTTGAAGCACAAAAGCAAGGAGTTCATCATCAACACACCATCTATTACCTTTTGGAGAGTGGTGTCTCATATATTGGTTAGGTGGCACTTGGGACCCTCCGTCAAGATTGTGGAGTTGAACCAATGAGTTTGTACGGGCAAGGAGATCGCCTACTTCATGAAGATCTACCCTAGTGAGGCAAGTCCTTCGTGGGCGATGGCCATGGTGGGATAGACAAGGTTGCTTCTTCGTGGACCCTTCATGGGTGGAGCCCTCCGTGGACTCGCGCAACCATTACCCTTCGTGGGTTGAAGTCTCCATCAACATGGATGTACGATAGCACCACCTATCAAAACCACGCCAAAAATCTTTGTGTCTCCAATTGCGTTTGCACACTCCAATCCCATCCCTTTACATTCTTGCAAATTGCATGCTTTACTTTCCGCTGCTCACATACTCTTGTCATGCTTGCTTGATATGTGTTGTGATTGTTTAAACTTGTGCTAAAACTCCATCTCAACTTGAAGAAATAAAAAACTACAACTTTTTCTTGCTAAGAGTCTATTCACCCCCCTCTAGACACCTCTTCTCGATCCTTTCAATTGGTATCAGAGCTTTGGTCTCCATTGCTTTGGTTTAAACACGTTTGGAGGGAAATGGATGAGCCTACGTTGGGGAGTCTTAGATGTAGAGTGCCTATTCTTGATGGAGAGTACTTTCATGAGTGAAAAAAATGAGATGCTTGAGATTTTCAATGAATATCACTTGAACAAGTACATTACTAGTCCTTGCATTCCCCTAGTGATCCTTTGCATCCCTCTCCCGATGAGGATCTTGACATGATTCGCAATCTTAGAACTATCAATCTTATCATTAGAGGATTGCCAAAAAATTTGATTGCTAGCTTACCCGCTCTTGATTGTGCTTACACCATATGGAGATTTCTTGAGGAACGATTCCCAAATTATTCCTTGAAAAATCTAAATGAGATTCTCCATAAGTCTATTGCCTTGAATAGAATGAGTACTAGTGATCCTAAGTTTGATGAGTGCCTGTTTGAGCTTCGTGATCTCATGCTTTCCAAAGGAGATGTTGAAATTGTTAGCAATATCATTTCCGAAGTCATTAGGATCCATAGAGATGAACATTGTTGCGGTCATACTTCTAATGAATCACCTTCTCTAGGAAATGATCAATTATAAGATGATGTTGAACATGGATACTATGATGAGGATGATGATAGTGACTTTGATCTCGATGAGTCTATGAGACACTTTGGTCTTATGGCAAACCTTCGGGGCTACATGGCTGGAGGAAAGGAATGGGTCCTTGATAGTGGATGTAACAATCATATGACCGGAGACAAGGATATGTTTCATGAGCTTGCTGAAAACGACAACCCTCAGAAGTATGTCACTTTTGGTGATAACTCAAAGGGTAAGGTGGTTGACCTTGGTAAGGTGGACATCTCACATGATAGCTCCATACAAAATGTTATGCTCGTTGAATCTCTTGGCTACAATTTACTTTCCGTATCTAGACTTGCTGACTTTGGTTTCGATGTCCTATTTACTGAAGTAGATTGCCAAGTGTTTCGTAGAGATAATATAAAATGGTCTTTACCTGTATACGTAGAGGTGATCTTTACATTGTTGATTTCACTAAAAAAGGCTCGACCTAGAACTTGCTTAATTGCTAAATCTTCGAAAGGCTGGTTGTGGCATAGAAGGTTAGGTCATGTGGGCATGCGCAATCTTGATAAGCTTATTAAAGGTGATCATATCCTTGGAGTGAAAGATGTTATATTTGACAAGGATAGATTGTGTAGTGCTTGTGAAGTAGGAAAAAAGTAGGAGGAAGTCACCCCGTGAAGAACATCATGACCACGAGAAGACCGCTCGAGCTACTTCATATGGATCTCTTTGGTCCCAATGCCTACAAAAGTCTCGGTGGTAACTCATTTGGTCTAGTCATAGTCGATGATTTTTCAAGATTTACGTGGGTGTTCTTTCTTGATGATAAATCGCAGGTTCAAAAGATCTTCAAGAACTTCGCTAGGAAGGCCCAAAATCAATTTGAAGTGAAGATCAAGAAGGTTCGAAGCGACAACAGAACGGAGTTCAAGAATGCAAATGTGGATAACTTTCTTGACGAAGAAGGTATCTCACATGAGTTCTCGGCCACGTACACACCTCAACAAAATGGAGTTGTTGAGAGGAAGAATCGGACTCTTATTGAGATGGCGAGAACGATGCTTGATGAGTACAAGACTCCAAAACACTTTTGGGCAGAAGCGGTTGAGACGGCTTGTCATGCAACAAATCGCTTGTATCTTCACAAGCTACTCGGCAAGACGGTATACGAGCTCCTCACCGGTAACAAACCCCAAGTTGGATACTTTCGAGTATTCGGCTCAAAGTGCTACATTCTTGATAAGCATCGTCGTTCTAAATTTGCTCCCAAATCTAATGAGGGTTTCCTAGTTGGTTATGGCTCAAACTCTCACACTTACCGTGTCTACAATAATTTCACCCGAAAGGTTGAAGAAACGGTAGATGTGAAGTTTGATGAATCTAAGGGCTCGCAAGTAGAGCAATTGCCAATTTATGTAGGAGACAAAGACCCTTTGGAAGCAATCCAAGACTTGTCTATTGGCAAGATTCGTCCAACAGAGGTGAAGGAGAGTACCTCGTCCGTCCAAGTGGAAGCTTCTACCTCACGACAAGGTGAACCAAGAGTTGACATGGAATCATCCACAAGTGGGACACATCAAGATGAAGAAAACGAGGAAATGCATCAAGATGAACCACATCAACCTCCTTCTCCACCACGACGAGAGAAAGACAACGTCAACAATGAAGAAGGCCAAGCAGAAGGACAAGATGATGAAAAAGATGTTCCACCCCGACCCAAGCAAATGCTCTCACGAGTTCGAGCAAGAGTCTCAAGAGACCATCCCGTCGAACAAATCTTCAATGATATTCAAACCGGGAGAATCACTCGCTCTAAAACTCGTTTGGCTAACTTTTGTGAACATTATTCATTCATCTCTAGCATTGAACCTATGATGGTTGAAGAAGCATTGGAAGATCCAGATTGGATAAATGCCATGCATGAAGAGCTACACAACTTTGAGAGAAATCAAGTATGGACATTGGTCGAGAAGCCTGACAACAACCACAACATCATTGGTACCAAATGGGTGTTTCGCAACAAGCAAGACCAAGATGGTCAAGTCGTCCGCAACAAAGCACGCCTCGTCGCCCAAGGCTACACTCAAGTCGAAGGTATGGACTATGGTGAGACATACGCCCCCGTTGCTAGACTTGAGTTCATTCGGATCTTACTTGCCTATGCTAATCACCATGATATCACCTTGTACCAAATGGATATCAAAAGTGCTTTTTCTAAATGGTGAAATTGAGGAGGAAGTTTTTGTTAAACAACCTCCCGGCTTTGTCAATCCTAAGAAACCTGACCATGTTTACAAACTTCATAAAGCTCTTTATGGTCTTAAACAAGCTCCTAGAGCGTGGTATAAATGCTTGACCAAGTTCCTTATTGAAAAAGGCTTTGAGATTGGAAAGATAGATTCTACTCTTTTCACTAAAGGGGTTAATGGTGAATTACTCGTGTGCCAAATTTATGTTGATGATATCATATTTTGTTCCTAACCCTCATTTTAGTGAAAAGTTTGGGAAGCTAATGTTGAAGAAGTTTGAGATGTCTATGATGAGTGAACTCAAGTTCTTTCTTGGTTTGAAAATCAAGCAAACAAAGGAAGGCACCTTTGTTTCTCAAACAAAGTACACCAAGGACATATTCAAGAAGTTCAACATGCAAGAAAGCAAAGGTATGAAAACGCCCATGCCTACTAGTGGACATCTTGACTTGACCAAGGATGGCAAATCGGTTGACCAAAAGGTTTATCGCTCTATGATTGGTTCATTTTTATATCTATGTGCCTCTCGTCCCGATATTATGCTAAGTGTGTGCATGTGTGCACGATATCAAGCAGCCCCCAAAGAATGTCATCTTAAGGCTGTGAAAGGATAGTGAGATACTTAATACAAACACCAAATTTTGGCATTTGGTATCCCAAGAGGTCTTCTTTTGATCTTGTTTGCTACTCCGATTCGGACGATGCCGGAGACAAGGTTGATAGAAAATCCACTTCGGGTACGTGTCAATTTCTTGGTAGATCTCTTGTGTCTTGGTCCTCCAAGAAACAAAACTCGGTATCCTTATCCACCGCCGAAGCGGAATACATTGCCGCCGGTTCATGTTGTGCTTAATTACTTTGGATGACCCGAACTCTTAAAGATTATGGGATCAATGTGAAACTTGTTCCATTGCTTTGTGACAATGAGAGTGCTATTAAGATTGCTCACAATACCGTGCAACATTCTTGAACTAAGCATATTGAAGTTCATCATCATTTCATTCGAGATCATGTTGCTAAAGGGGACATTGATCTTAAGCATGTTCGTACCGATAAGCAATTGGCGGATATATTCACCAAACCGCTTGATGAGAAAGTATTTTGCCGTTTGAGAGGTGAATTGAACATCATTGATGCTTCAAACTTGGAATAGGAACTCCATGTGGATACATGCAAGGCATGAGCCTATGACTAATCCTTGACTTTTTCTCTTATGATGATCATCATATGTCTCGGGTATATTTGTACCCTTGCATGCTATCTAACCCTTGTAGGTACTTGGATGAATCTAAATCCATGAGATTGCACTCCACTCACATCTTGAGCAATCTCTACATCACCAAGTTTCTGCACCATGGTGGTTGAACACAAGGAAGCATGAAACCCTTCAACATATCCTTTGACAAATTCTATATATATCAAATTTCATTTGATATCAAATTTCATGATTGTCATGTTAGATACACAAGTGCTCTTCCTTGCAAAACTAACCCATGTAGGTAGATGAACTCAATGGTGCTCCCAACCATTGATGCGCTACATCAACCTTGAGCACTCCACACAAGTTCAACTGCATGATAAAGTTCAACACCACCACCCAAGGTATGCTATTCCATCTTAGAGAAGCTTTACCCAGGTTATGGGTCAAAGCAGCTCAACAAGATGTGAATACATCAAATGCTTAAACAAAAAATGGTAATCCCATTTCGAGCTTTAACGATGAGTATGACTTGTGATCAAGTGTTCTCACTTGACTCCTCAGTCAATATACTGTAACATAGGTGACTTTGTCGCCGCCCAATTCTAGATGAAGTTCTCTAGTGTTTCTCTAAGTTCTTGAATTTGTACTTTGCATATTTGTTCCCCTTCTTTCTATTTAAAAAAACTTCATGTAGATTTTCTTTTCTTTTTGTCAGTTTCGTTCTGCATTTCCTGCATCTAATTCATTGCAAATCCTTCAGTTAATTCCTTGCAAATCTTTGTGAGATCTTATTTGCCTAGTGAGCTGAGGTGACAATTGCTCTTTCTCTGTGTTAAACTCGGTCAGACCGATTTATCAATTTTGGTCAAACCGAATTACTTCGATGCAACCAAAAAATATATCTCGGTGTCACCGATTTCACTGCAGAGAAGACAATTTGCCACTTGTTCCTGCACTTTTGTTCCAGCTCCACTCAATGATTCTTGTCCTCTACCAGCATCATATTCTATATGCTTCTTTGCTCTTTGACTCAAGGAACAAACCTATCTTGACTCACACTCCAGAAGACTCCTTCTTGGAAATTGATGTCAAAGGGGGAGAGAGAGAGCACATTAAAGCTTATTTACTTCAAAAGGGCGGAGAGAGAGATAATCACATCAAAGGCCCCAGATGCGTGGTGTTCAAGAGGAGAGAAGTCACATGTCTTTGAGAGGGGAAAGGCATGTTTATGTTATCTGATATGTTTTTGCTCTGATTTCGTTTCGCAAATTTCCCCCATTATCCAGTATAAGATTCAGGGGGAGAAAGATTGCTAGGGAAGGAAATCTTGAATTCATTGCATATCTTTTTATCTTTGGGGACATGTCTGTATCAAACTAGAGTACCTAGTACTCACTCTCTACATGTCATCCCAGTCTTGGTACTCTTGTGGCTCTTTTGTTTGCTCTGTCTAGTAGTTGTATCTGCGTTATCTAACCTTGTTTACTCAGGTTCATCTCTTCCTAAGTCAACTCAAGACTACAGGGTAAGTATATGCATCACACTCATGTGGATGATGATTTCTTGCTAAATGTACATGTTGTTTGCAAGAAGGAATCATGAACATGAAGTTATAACTTCATATATTCACATCACTTACTCTGATGCATATAGCCAAGATACATGTAACTCATTGCTTGCTGTGTCATGTTTATGCATTCACATGCTTGTATATTCCATATTGACATGATTGCATACATGTAGGGGGAGCCTATGCATGTTACATGTCTTTCCAAGCTTTACTTGCTATTCTCTATATCTTTATCTAAAGCTTTGATGTATGTTGTCATCAATTACCAAAAAGGGGGAGATTGAAAGCCCAAGTGCTCATATCTCTTGTTGGACTAATGCTTTATCTAGAATATTTCAGACAAGTTCAATAGATGGAGTGGCGTGGACAAGAGGATGTGGAACCCCTTCAAGGTGCTAAGGACAAAGGATTGGCTCAAGCTCAAAAGCTCAAGACTCTACATTTCACTTTTAGTGATGCAAGATCACATTGAGTCCATAGGAAAGCCAATACTATTAAAAGGGGATGAGGTGTTGCTTAATGTCTTGCTTGCTCAAAGTGCTTAGTGATATGCTCCAAAAACCCTCAACCAGTTTCTCATATCCACATATGTCCCAAACCAATAGTCAAACTCTGCCACACCGAAACATTCTATCCGACACCACCGAGTTCGCTTGACATAGCCACTGCCACAAACCCTAGTCAATTCGGTCTCACCGATGGGATCTCGGTCTCACCGAGATGGGCTTGCAAACTCTCTGGTTCCTGTTGCAATAAGTTCGGTCTTACCGAGTTTTGTAATCGGTCTCACCGAGTTTGCTTGACCAACTCTCTGGTTCGTACATTACCAAAATCGGTCCCACCGAGTTTGTGTAATTGGTCAAACCGAGATGAGGCTTTACCCTAAACCTAGCACATCGGTCCTACCGAGTTGATCATATCGGTCCCACCGAAATGCCTAACGGTCACATTATGAACTAAATCGGTCTGACCGAGTTTCATTATTCGGTCTCACCGAGTTTGGTGATTTGTGTGTAACGGTTAGCTTTTGTGTGGAGGCTATATATACCCCTCCACCCACTCTTCATTCGTTAGGAGAGCCATCAGAACATGCCTATACTTCCAGCATACATTTTTTGAGAGAGAACCTCCTACTCATGTGTTGAGGTCAAGATATTCCATTCCAACCACATAAATCTTGATCTCTAGCCTTCTCCAACTTGCTTTCCACTCAAATCATCTTTCCACCAAATCCAAATCTGTGAGAGAGAGTTGAGTGTTGGGAAGACTATCATTTGAAGCATAAGAGCAAGGAGTTCATCATCAACACACCATCTATTACCTTTTGGAGAGTGGTGTCTCCTAGATTGGTTAGGTGTCCCTTGGGAGCCTCCGTCAAGATTGTGGAGTTGAACCAAGGAGTTTCTACGGGCAAGGAGATCGCCTACTTCGTGAAGATCTACCCTAGTGAGGCAAGTCCTTCATGGGCGATGGCCATGGTGGGATAGACAAGGTTGCTTCTTTGTGGACCCTTCGTGGGTGGAGCCCTCCGTGGACTCGCGCAACCGTTACCCTTCGTGGGTTGAAGTCTCCATCAACGTGGATGTACGATAGCACCACCTATCGGAACCACGCCAAAAATCTCCGTGTCTCCAATTGCATTTGCACACTCCAATCCCATCCCTTTACATTCTTGCAAATTGCATGCTTTACTTTCCGCTGCTCGCATACTCTTGTCATGCTTGCTTGATATGTATTGTGAATGTTTAAATTGTGCTAAAACTCCACCTCAACTTGAAGAAATTAAAAACTGCAACTTTTTCTTGCTAAGAGTCTATTCACCCCCCTCAGACACCTCTTCTTGATCCTTTCAATTTCTCTCAGTTTGAGAACCAAGGTATCAATCCAGTAGCAGGTACGAACAAATCTCCAATCTATGCACCTGCACAAACAATCAAGCACTTGCACCCAACGCGATAAAGGGGTTGTCAAACCCTTCACAGTCACTTGCAAGGATGAGATCTGATAGAGATAGATATAAAATATTACTAAAACATAAAACAAAGTAAATACAAATAAATTGCAGCAAGGTATTTTTGGGTTTTTGGTTTTGTAGATCTGAAAATATATGATGGAAAATAGACCCCCGGGGCCATATGTTTCACTAAAGGCTTCTCTCTTGAAAGAAAACATACGGTGGGTGAACAAATTACTGTCAAGCAATTGATAGAAAAGCGCAAAGTTATGACGATATCCAAGGCAATGATTATGAATGTAGGCATCATGTCCGTGTCAAGTAGACCGGAATGATTCTGCATCTACTACTATTACTCCACACATCGACCGCTATCCAGCATGCATCTAGGGTATTAAGTTCATAAGAACGGAGTAACACCTTAAGTAAGATGACATGATGTAGAGGGATAAACTCAAGCAATATGATGAAAACCCCATCTTTTTACCCTTGATGGCAACAATACAATACGTGCCTCGCTACCCTTTCTATCACTGGGTGAGGACACCGCAAGATTGAACCCAAAACTAAGCACCTCTCCCATTGCAAGAAGAATCAATCTAGTTGGCCAAACTAAACCAATAATTCGAACATAAATACAAAGATATTTAATCATGCATATATGAATTCAGTAAAGACTCAAATAATATTCATTGATAATCTGATCAGAAATCCACAATTCATCGGATCTCGACAAACACACCGCAAAAGAATATTACATCGGGTAGAACTCCAAGAACATCAAGGAGGACATTGTATTGAAGATCAAAGAGAGAGAAGAAGCCATCTAGATACTTGCCATGGACCCGTAGGTCTGTGGTAAACTACTCACGCTTCATCGGTAGGGCAATATTGTTGATGTAGATGCCCTCCATGATCGAATCCCCCTTCGGCAGGGTGCCAGAAAAGGCCCCAAGATGTGATCTCACGGGAACAGAGGCTTGCGGCGGCGGAAAAGTATTTTCGTGGATGCCTATGATGGTTTGGGAATATTTGGGAATTTATAGGCCAAAGAGTAGGGTTATGGGACTCCCGCGGGGCCCACAAGCCAGGCCCCCCTAGGGCGCGCCCTCAGGGCTTGTGGAGCCCTCGGGACTCTTCTGCCTTCCTCTCCAAGCTCCGTGGATGTCTTCTGTTCCAAGAAAAATCATCAGGAAAGTTTTATTCCATTTGGACTCCGTTTGATATTCATTTTCTGTAAAACTCAAAAACAAGAAAAAAAACAGGAACTGACACTGGGCTCTAGGTTAATAGGTTAGTCCAAAAAATAATATAAAATAGCATATTAATGCATATAAATATCCAAAATAGATAATATAATAGCATGGAACAATAAAATATTATAGATACGTTGGAGACGTATCACGTCACGACCGGTCACTATTTTAGGGGGGTTTTCGTCGAGAAAACCCAAGGAAATTCGGACGGTGCGAAAAAATGATAAAAACTTGCACGCAAGATGCCCTTGGTGATGCGGGTGTGTGGAAAAAGTTTGGGGTCATCTGGTGGAGTAAAAAACACACTTTGTACTTGCCCTCCTTCATATTCGATCAGTGTTGGTTGTACAAGTGCTACAAGGTGGCATGCATGAAATGACATCCAATTTTGCCAGCGAGTGGGAATGCCCTACGTAGGCCCCCAGGCAAGACTGGAACGAATTCAGAGACCAAGCGCGTGTTGCGTCACGACCGGTCACTGTTTTAGGGGTTTTTCGCCGAGATAACGCTAGGAAAATCGTACGGTGTCGAAAAATGATAAAAACTTGCACGCATAAAGCCCCTGGTGATGCGGGTGTGTGGAAAAAGTTTAGAGTATGAATTTTTTTTACAATGTATTGCTACATTATAAAATACATCGGTCATCAGTGTTGCCTTCTTGAAGAGTGATCATGATCAGCATGAATATTATCGGTGAACATTCATATAGATCCTGAACAACTTACAAATAGACTTCATTGAACAACGACGATTATGTAAATATAAAAAATACTATTTTTTAAGATGGTCAACGGTGCACCAGCCGGGCGAGGTGGGACTATAGCCTGCAATTAGGCCGTCGAATCATCGCGCTTGCCTGCAACCGTCTGCCCCGCGCATGCAGACGTGACCAGTTCCACCCCCCCCCCCCCCCCCCCAAATAACTAAAAGGATGGATTTTTTGTTAATCGTTAGAATTTTTTTTTTTGCTAAAAAAAGGCTGGATATTTTCCGTCGCTAAAAAAACATCAGAGATTATTGCTCTCTTTTTGAAGAATATGCATGATCCTTATGAACCTTCGCAAGCTCTGAGCAGGTGAAGACTTATATCGATCCTACATATCCTCCAAATAGAGTCCAACAAACAAAGATGTTTGTTCATGTTGAAAGAGAAAAGTATATAAAGGAGTCTGATACGTCCACTTTGTATCATGCTTTTATATTGATATTTATTGCATTATGGGCTGTTCTTACCTATTTTGGTATAATACTTATGCCTTTCTCTCTTATTTTACAAGGTTTACATGAAGAGGGAGAATGCCGACAGCTGGAATTCTGGGCTGGAAAAGGAGCAAATATTAGAGACCTATTCTGCACAACTCCAAAAGTCCTGAAAATTTACAGAGAGTCATTTTGGAATATATAAAAAATATTGGGCGAAGAAAGCACCAGAGGGGACCCACCAGCCATCCACAAGGGTGGGGGGCACGCCCTACCCCTTGGGCGCGCCCCTGCCTTGTGGGCCCCCTGGCAGGCCTCCGATGTCCATCTTATGCTATATGGTGTCTTTTGACCTGGAAAAAATCATAAGGAAGCTTTCGGGACGAAGCGCCGCCGTCTCGAGGCGGAACATGGGCAGAACCAATCTAGGGCTCCGACGGAGCTGTTCTGCCAGGGAAACTTCCCTCTCGGAGGGGGAAATCAAAGCCATCATCATCACCATCGATCCTCTCATCGAGAGGGGGTCAATCTCCATCAACATCTTCACCGACACCATCTCCTCTCAAGCCCTAGTTCATCTCTTGTATCCGATCTTTGTCTCAAAACCTCAGATTGGTATTTGTGGGTTGCTAGTAGTGTTGATTACTCCTTGTAGTTGATGCTAGTTGGTTTATTCGGTGGAAGATCATATGTTCAGATCCTTAATGATAATTAATAATCCTCTGATTATGAATATGAATATGCTTTGTGAGTAGTTACGTTTGTTCCTGAGGACATGGGAGAAGTCTTGTTATAAGTAATCATGTGAATTTGGTATTCGTTCGATATTTTGATGAGATGTATGTTGTCTTTCCTCTAGTGGTGTTATGTGAATGTCGACTACATGAAACTTCACCATGATTAGGGCCTAGGGGAAGGCATTGGGAAGTAATAAGTAGATGATGGGTTGCTAGAGTGACAGAATCTTAAACCCTAGTTTATGTGTTGCTTCGTAAGGGGCTGATTTGGATCCATATGTTTCATGCTATGGTTAGATTTATCTGGATTCTTCTTTCGTAGTTGCGGATGCTTGCGAGAGGGGTTAATTATAAGTGGGAGGCTTGTCCAAGTAAGGGCAGCACCCAAGCACCGGTCCACCCACATATCAAATTATCAAAGTAACGAACGTGAATCATATGAGCATGATGAAAACTAGCTTGACAGTAATTCCCATGTCTCCTCGGGAGCGCTTTGCTTTATATAAGAGTTCGTATAGGCTTGTACTTTGCTACAAAAAAGATTGGGCCACCTTGCTTCACCTTAGTTACCCTTTTTACTTGTTACCAGTTACGAATTATCTTATCGTACAACTATCTGTTACCGATAATTTCAGTGCTTGCAGAGAATACCTTGCTGAAAACCGCTTGTCATTTCCTTCTGCTCCTCGTTGGTTTCGACACTCTTACTTATCTAAAGGACTACGATAGATCCCCAATACTTGTGGGTAATCAAGAATATTTTCTGGCGCCGTTGCCGGGGAGTGAAGCGCCTTTGGTGAGTGGAATTTGCTAAGGAAACATTTATATAGTGTGCTGAAATTTACTGTCACTTGTCACTATGGAAAATAATCCTTTGAGGGGCTTGTGAGGGGTATCTTCACCTTGACCTATAGAGCAAGAAATTTCTCCTCAACCTACTGAAAATAATTATTATGAAATTCCTTCAGGTATGATAGAGAAACTACTAGCTAATCCTTACGCAGGAGACGGAACATTACATCCCGATATGCATCTAATCTATGTGGATGAAGATTGTGGATTATTTAAGCTTGCAGGATTGCCCGAGGATGATGTCAATAAGAAGGTATTCCCTTTATCTTTGAAGGTAAGGGCATTGACATGGTATAGGCTATGCGATGATATTGGATCTTGGAACTACAACCGATTGAAATTTGAATTTCATTAGAAGTTTTATCCTATGCATCTGGTTCATCGTGATCAGAATTATATATATAATTTTTGGCCTCGTGAAGGAGAAAGTATCGCTCAAGATTGGGGGAGGCTTAAGTCAATGTTATATTCATGCCCCAATCATGAGCTCTCAAGAGAAATTATTATTCAGCATTTTTATGCTCGGCTTTCTCGTAATGATCAATCCATGCTCGATACTTCTTGTATTGGTTCTTTTATGAAGAAGAATATTGAATTCAAATGGGATTTATTGGAAATAATTAAACGCAACTCTGAAGATTGGGAACTCTACGAAGGTAAGGATTCAGGTATAAACTTTAAATTTGATTGTGTTAATTCTTTTATGCATACCGATGCTTTTCGTGAATTTAGCACTAAATATGGACTTGACACTGAGATAGTAGCTTCTTTCTGTGAATCCTTTGCTACTCATGTTGATCTCCCTAAAGAGAAGTGGTTTAAATATCCTCCTCCTATTGAAGTGTAAGTAGTAGAACCTATTAAAGTTGAAGAAGAAACTATTAAATGTTGATCATGTTGTTCCTACTGCTTATATTGAGAAACCACTTTTTCCTGTTAGGATAAAGGATCATGCTAAAGCTTCGGCTGTGGTTCGTAAGAGTTATACTAGAACACCTACACCCCCCGAACAAATTAAAGTTGAACCTAGTATTGCTATGGTTAAAAATCTCTTGGTTGATAATATTGATGGGCATGTTATTTTTTTCTGTGATGAAGCTGCTAGAATTGCTAAACACGATATTAAAGATAAACATAGACCTGTTGTTGGCATGCCTGTTGTTTCTGTTAAAATAGGAGATCATTGCTATCATGGCTTATGTGATGTGGGTGCTAGTGTGAGTGCGATTCCTTTTACTTTATATCAGGAAATTATGAATGATATTGCACCTGCTGAGATAGAAGATATTGATGTTACTATTAAGCTTGCCAATAGAGATACTATATCACCAATTGGGATTGTTAGAGATGTTGAAGTCTTGTGTGGGAAAATAAAATACCCTACTGATTTTCTCGTTCTTGGTTCCCCACAAGATGACTTTTATCCCATTATATTTGGTAGACCTTTCTTGAATACTGTTAATGATAAGATAGATTGTGAGAAATAAATTGTTACTGTAAGCTTTGAGGATATTACTCATGATTTTAATTTCTCTAAATTTCGTAGACAACCCCATGATAAATAATTGCCTAGTAAGGATGAAATTATTGGTCTTGCTTCTATTGCCGTGCCTCCTACAGATCCTTTAGAACAATATTTGCTAGACCATGAAAATGATATGTGAAAGGATCGAGAAGAGGTGTCTAGAGGGGGGTTGATTAGACCCTCAATAAAGAAAAGTAGCACTTTTTAATTTCTTCAAGTTAAGGTGGAGTTTTAGCACAAGTTTAAACATTCACAATACATTTCAAGCAAGCATGGCAAGAGTATATGAGTAGCGGAAAGTAAAACATGCAACTTGCAAGAAAGTAAGGGATGGGATTGGAGTATGCAAACGCAATTGGAGACACGGAGATTTTTGCCATGGTTCCGATAGGTGGTGCTATCGTACATCCACGTTGGTGGAGACTTCAACCCACGAAGGGTAATGGTTGTGCGAGTCCACGCAGGGCTCCACCCACGAAGGGTCCACGAAGAAGCAACCTTGTCTATCCCACCATGGCCATCGCCCACGAAGGACTTGCCTCACTTGAGTAGATCTTCACGAAGTAGGCGATCTCCTTGCCCTTACAAACTCCTTGGTTCAACTCCACAATCTTGATGGAGGCTCCCAAGTGACACCTAACCAATCTAGGAGACACCACTCTCCAAAAGGTAATAGATGGTGTGTTGATGATGAACTCCTTGCTCTTGTGATTGAAATGATAGTCTCCCCAACACTCAACTCTCTCTCACAGATTTGGATATGGTGGAAAGATGATTTGAGTGCAAAGCAACTTGGGGAAGGCTAGAGATCAAGATTCTTGTGGTTGGATTGGAATGTCTTGGTCTCAACACATGAGTAGGTGGTTCTCTCTCAGAAAATGAATGCTGGAAGTGTAGGCACGTTCTGATGGCTCTCTCCACGAACTGAGGAAGGGTGGAGGGGTATATATAGCCTCCACACAAAATCTAACCGTTACACACAATTTACCAAACTCGGCGGGACCAAATAGTGAAACTCGGTCGGACCGATTAAGTTCAAAATGTGAACATTAGGATTTTCGGTGGGACCGACATGATCAACTCGGTGGGACCGATGTGCTAGGATTAGGGTAAAACCTCAACTCGGTTTGACCGATTACACAACTCGGTGGGACCGAATAGTGAAACTCGGTCGGACCGATTCAGTTCAAAATTTGAACGTTAGGATTTTCGGTGGGACTGGCATGATCAACTCGGAGGGAATGATGTGCTAGGGTTAGGGTAAAACCTCAACTTGGTTTGACCGATTACACAACTCGGTGAGACCGATTTTGGTAATGAGCAAACAGAGAGTTGGTCAAGCAAACTCGGTGGGACCGATTGCATATCTCGATGGGACCGAAATAATTACAATAGGTAATTAGAGAGTTTGCAAGCCCATCTTGGTGAGACCAAGACCCATCGGTGAGACCGAATTGATTAGGGTTTCTGGCGCCTCAGGTGGTGGCGCCTCAGGTGGGAGGATATAAGTTCACTAAGGTACTCATGGACGGAGGAAGCAACATCAATATCCTTTATTATGAAACTTTCCATCGCATGGGGTTGACTGATAAGAATCTGAAGCCGTCAAACACTGTTTTTCCCGTCGTGGTGCCTGGTAAGTCGGCATACCCAGTTGGTAAGATAGCTCTGGAAGTTGCTTTTGGAGATGATCATGAATCTAGGTCGGAGACATTGACCTTTGAAGTGGTGAAAATCAAGAGCCCTTATCATGCTCTGTTTGGACGGCCGGCTTATGCTAAGTTCATCGCAAGGCCTTGTTATGTTTATCTGCAGCTCAAGATGCCGGGTTACAAGGGAACCATCATGGTGTACGGAAGCCGGAAGATCACTTTAGAGTGCGAGGAAGGTGATGCAGCCTATGCTGAGTTGGTTTGTGCAACAGAGGAGTTGAAATTTTACAAAGATAATGTTGACCCGGCTGACATGACATCTTTGAAAAAGCCAACTATGGAGCACGACCCGGTGTTGAAGTTTAAATCGGCGGATGATACCAAGCTAGTTGACTTCATTCATGGTGACTCATCTAAGGAGTTCAGTATCAATGCTAACCTGGATTCGAAATAGGAAAGCGCGCTCATCGAGTTCATCCGTGAGAACTGGGACATCTTTGCATGGAAACCTTCTGACTGCGACGTGTACCGAGGGAACTTGCTGAGCACACCCTTAATATTGATCCCAAGTTTAAGCCGGTCAAGTAGTTTCTTCATCATTTCAATGAAGAGAGGCATAAGGCCATTGGTGAGGAGGTAGCCCGGCTCTTGGCGGCTGTGTTTATTGTTGAAGTGTTTCATCCGGAGTGGTTGGCTAACCCAGTGTTGGTACTTAAGAAGAACTGTAAGTGCATCTAGTGCCACCCCTAGTTGGTTTTGGAGTATTGACGACAAACCTGGTTGAGGGACTAATGTGTTTGTGAGAATTGCAGGATAACACAGGTAGTAGTCCCTCATTAATTCGGTTTACCTACCGGAGATGACCCCTAAAAATGTATGAATACATTGAAGACAATGGTGGTATGTGAAGATATTCGCATTGAAGACTATGACAAGAGAAGACATCGCGTGAAGACTATGGAGCGCGAAGACTTAGTTGTTTCGTGTTTCCTTTTCTTCTTTGTTGAGTCATAGGAACCACCGCACTGTTAAGTGGGGTCTCAGTGAACAAAGTCAGAGTGACTGAAGTGATGCTCAACCAACTCCTATGTCTTCGAGCGAAGACAATGAGAGCAAATCTTATCCAGAGTTGGATGAGTCAGCTTTACTTGTAGCCCAAGTCAAGCTGCCGCGTGTGTTTGAAAACTGATCGTTGGAACACGTGTCAGTTCCTTAGTGACCCAGGGTCATTTCGGACAAATCAGGTCGGGTTGCCTAGTGGCTATAAATAGCCCACCCCCTACACCATAAATTGGTGGCTGCTCAGAGTTAGTGCACGTCTTTTGTCGTTTGAGAGCAACCCACCTCCGAAGCTTTTGAGAGAGAGAAATCCTTGCGAGGACAAAGCCCACACACCCAGAGCCAAAGAGTGTTAGGAATCACTGAAGTCTTTCTGTCCGCGTGACCTGAAGACTTGTTACACTTGAGGACTGTGAATACTCCAGCCGGTTAGGCGTCGCGTTCTGAGCATCCAAGAGTCATTGTGGATTGCCGGTGAACGAAGTCTATGAAGGTTTGGAAGTCTACCTTGAAGACTTACCAGAGTGATTGGGCGAGGACTGGGTGTCCTTAGCTCAAGGGGAATAAGGTGAAGACACGGTCTTCTGAGTTAAATCTCAGCCTCCCTAACCAGACGTACAGTTGTCACAGCAACTGGAACTGGTCCAACAAATCCTTGTCCTCATCAAGCGTCTGGTTCTATCTTCTCCCTCTCTTTATTTATAATTTTTCTTCGTGAAGTCATTGCCTGCTTGTGTTACCTGTTTGACTTCACTGTGTGACTTCTATTGTTGTTTGGCTTCACACTATCTTCCATCCTGATCTTTACTACCTAGCTGCTATTAGTCTTCGTGCTTTCACTTCATTGAATACTTGACTATGGCTTGCCTAGTGTAGTCTACCTTCCGCTGCATGTCAATAGGTTCATTTCCATTGTTTGTCTTTGAAACTCCCATGTTTTGAAGACGTTCATAAAAATTGCCTATTCACCCCCCCTCTAGTCGATAACTAGCACTTTCAAGAACGGCACTTGGCGTATGTGTGTGGACTACACAGACTTAAACAAGGATTGTCCGGCTGATCCTTTTGCTCTCCCTCGTATTGATCAGATTATTGATGCTACGACGGGTTGTGAGTGTTTGAGTTTTTTGGATGCTTATTCTGGGTATCATCAGATCAAGATGGCTGTTAAGGACCAGGAGAAGACAACTTTTATAACTCCCTTTGGAGCCTTCTGCTATGTGTCTATGCCTTTTGGGCTCAAGAGTGCCCAGGCGACTTACCAGCGCTGTGTGCAGAATTGTCTTCATAATCAGATTGGGCGCAATGTTCATGCTTATGTGGATGATATTGTAGTGAAATCCAGAAAGAAGGAGACCTTGATAGATGACTTAAAGGAAACCTTTGATAACCTCCGGGTTTATAAGATGATGCTTAACCCGGCCAAGTGCATTTTTGGTGTGCCAGCAGGCAAGCTCTTGGGTTTTCTAGTTTGTAACAGAGGCATTGAAGCTAATCCGGAGAAGATCAAAGCCATTACTTCTTTAGCTAAACCGGCGTGTATCAATGATGTTCAACGTCTGGCGGGTGGTATTGTGGCCTTAAGCCAGTTCATAAGCCGGTTGGGAGAGAAGGCCATCCCTCTATATTAGATGATGAAAAAGATAGATAATTTTGTCTGGAGTGATGCTGCTAATGCAGCGTTTGAGGACTTGAAGAAACAGCTGGCTGAGCCCCCCGTTCTTGCTACTCCTATTAATAAAGAGCCGTTGTTGCTATATGTGGCTGCTAATGCCCGGGCTGTCAATGTAGCTATTGTGGTAGAACGGAAGGAGGCAGGCAAGGAATATCCGGTTCAGAGGCCGGTTTACTACATCAGTGAGGTTCTCATTGAGTCCAAGCAGAGGTATCCGCACTGGCAGAAACTTGTATATGGGGTGTTCATCGCTAGCCGGAAGCTTAAGCAGTATTTTTTGGGTCATCCAATCACTGTGGTTAGTTCTGCTCCCTTAGGGATATTATTCAAAATAGAGAGGCCACATGTCGGATAGCCAAGTGGGCCATCGAGCTTGGACCTCATGGTTTGAAGTATGTGCCTCGCACGGCCATCAAGTCTCAAGCACTGGTGGATTTCATCAATGACTGGACAGAGCTGCAGATGCCTGAAGAAAAGCCAGATAACACATATTGGACTATTCACTTTGATGGGTCCAGGCAATTGGAAGGCTCGGGGGCTGGAGTTGTGCTTGCTTCCCCTCGAGGTGATAAATTTTGTTATGTTCTCCGGTTGATGTTCCCTTGTACTAACAATGCAGCTGAGTATGAGGCCTTGCTCCACGGTCTTCGGATGGCTAAGGAGATGAACTTAAGGCGGGTGAGGTGCTTTGGCGACTCAGACTTGGTAGCTCAGCAAGTTTCTGGTACTTGGGATTCTAAGGATCCACTCATGGTGGCTTATCGTTGAGAGGTTGATGCTATTGCGGGTCACTTCAAGGGTTATCAGGTTGAGCATATTGATCGAAGGAAGAACGAGGCGGCTGATGCTTTAAGCCGGCTAGGCTCTCAGCGTAAACCGGTGCCACCCAATACTTTCTTGGATATTCTATATAACCCCTCAATCAAGTTGCCTACAGAGGAAGATCTTGCTATTCCTGACCTACAAGCACAATTGGTGGCAGCTATTCATGCTATTCCCGATTGGACAGTCCCTTATTTGGCTTATATGACCCAGGGCGAGTTACCTGAGGATGAAACCTTAGCCAGGCAAATAACCTGGCGGTCTAAGTCGATGACAATAGTTAATGGAGAGCTGCATCACTGCAGTGTTACAGGGGCCTTTCAACATTGTGTTTCTCCAGAAGAGGGCCGTGAGATTCTGCGTGAGATTCATGAAGGAGATTGTGGCCATCATGCCGGCTCTAAGTCGCTTGTGGCTAAAGCTTTTCATCATGGATTTAATTGGCTGACGGCTCATGCTGATGCTGAAGACCTGGTCAGTAAGTGTGACGGATGTCAGAAATTTTCAAGACGAGCCCATGTGCCGGCTCAAGAATTGAGGATGATTCCAATTACTTGGCCATTTGCAGTCTGGGAGCTTGATATGGTTGGACCGTTCAAAAGGTCCAAGGACAAAAAGACACATCTCCTGGTGGCGGTTGACAAATTTAAAAAGTGGGTTGAGGCAGAGCCGGTCAGTAAATGTGACGCGGCGACGGCGGTTTAGTTCATTAAAAAGGTGATTTTCCGTTTTGGCTTTCCCCACAGTATCATAACTGATAATGGCACTAATTTATCCAAGGGTGCTATGAAAGAATTTTGTCAACGTGAGCATATCCGGCTTGACGAGTCGTCAGTGGCTCACCCCCAATCTAATGGTCAAGCCGAGAGAGCCAATCAAGAGATCCTGAGAGGCATCAAGCCCCAGCTTATGGTTCCCCTACAGAGGACGCTGGGTTGTTGGGTGGAGGAGTTACCTTCCGTGTTATGGAGCAATAATACCATCCCAAACAGATCTACGGGTTACACGCCTTTCTTCATGGTTTACGGAGCAGAGGCAGTTCTCCCTAGTGACATCCGTCACGACTCACCTCGTGTGGCGGCTTATGTTGAAGCTGACAATGAAAAAGCACGTCAGGAAGCACTTGACCTGTTAGATGAGGAGCGTGACATCGCGGCGGCTCGTTCGGCAATCTACCAGCAAGATCTGCGCCGTTATCACAGCCGCCGGGTTAAAACCAGAACTTTTCAAGAAGGTGATTTGGTGCTCCGACTCATCCAGGATCAAACTGACATGCACAAGTTATCCCCACCTTGGGAAGGGTATTTTGTAGTCAGTAAGAATCTCAACAATGTATCCTACTACCTTATCGACGTTCGAGAGCACAAGGACTCACGTAAGTCGGAGGAAGAGACCCACCGGCCGTGGAATATTGCTCATCTTCGGCCTTACTATACTTGAGCCACTAGCTCTTCTGATGTACATATTTTGACAATGTATATATTATGATCAATATAATAAAGCCGGCATCCCTGATAAAGCAGGGCCTCTGTCATTTTCTCTTTAAATAACGAGTTTTTGATCACTTGGGGGCTTCCGGCTTATAGAGCGAAGCTATGATTACCCTTTGATCCGGCTTATATGCCATGAAAAAAAATACTTGGGGGCTTGCTACCCAGGTTAAAGGGACCAAAGAGAGTTTGTTGCAAAGCACAACTCAAACATAGGTGCCCACTGAGCACCGCTCAAAAATATTGCTTGGGGGCTCTTTGTTCAAAGAACAAGAGTTTTTATGACCCTTGCAGTAGGCTTAAAAGCCAGGCTTGGAAGCCAGGTGTATTCACCTGAAAACCCGGGTTATCCTACCTTATTAAGTCAGTCACTCCGCCCAGGTAATCCTGGAATGACCCGCCGTACTTTTGACAAGTCAATCTTATACAAACCCTGAACTTGTCAAAGTTAAAATGACGATTGGTTATGTGAGGTCCGGCTTATAAGGTTTGTATGAAGGTTTAACTCAGTGGCTATGCAGCCCTGGAAAGCACTTGATTTTTAGGCCTGGAAGCCTATGAAAAGCCTTGTTTCGTTTTGTTTCTTATTTGAATGATTTTTTGGAGGTTTTTCCTTGGTGACACGTTAAAATCCAATGAGGTTCATACCACTTTATGGTTACGATTCACCGGTGTTTATTAACCCGGCTTCGCTTCCGACTATAAGTCGTCAGTATATGATAAGATGATATCCGGTGTTTATTAACCCGGTTCGACTTTGTTCATAAGCCGGCAATATATGACAATTCCACAGAGCATCAGAGTGCTCAAATTTTTGGGTTAACACCCTTACTGCACTAGCTTGATAAGCCGGCAGTATGATCAAATATCACAGGTATGATACATTGAACCAGCCCTGGTTATAAACTATTTTAGTTTCCAGTGATTATATATTGGGTATTATGACCCGTCCTACGGTAAACCGTCAGGACACTTGTGATCTGTTTATTTAAAAGAACAGATTTAAATTGCCAATATTACAAGCACAAAGTGACAAATCTTAAATTGGCGGATCAACCGTATCATGTAAAGCAAAATATGCACGATGGCATAGCACATCAAGAGTTTAAGCTAGCCTATTACAAAAACGCCTGATGCCCAGAAGAATAATTGTTTTAACAAGTCTTGCAGAAAGCAGATGCTAAGCCAGCCTCCGGTTTATGAATCTTGGCCTGGTTGACTTGAAGGTTGGGGATCATCCAGCGCCGGTTCATCTTCCTCCTCTCTACCCAGTGGCTAGAAGTCAATGGTTGTCCAATCAATCCTAGTTAAGGCTTTGAATACAGCTTCATCACTTATAAGTGTGGAGGGGTCAACATCAGGGGCATAAGTGTGCTTACGGATTGGAGGAGCAAGATTTGGAGCATCATAAGTTGGTACTTTAATTCTCTTATTGTTGGCATCATAAACTGACTGATAATATGAAAGATCGGTCTCTTCCGCCAATTTACTAGGCAGTGGACGCATTTCCTTCATAATGGTAGTGAGGTCATCAGTGTTGAAGTCTGACCCATCTTCCTTGATGCTTGGGCAGCCGTTTGCCAAATCGGCCGGATCAAGATCAGATATCCATGCTTTGGCCCGAGTTAGTGCGGTAGAGCACCCGCTCTTGCAGCAGATTTCTTTAGTTCTTCAAACCGTGCAGGCATCATAGACAGCCTTTCCAATGTCTCCTTGATCAAGGTTGGGGGCGGTTTGTTATGGGATGCTGTGCAGATGACCCGTAGTACGCCGGTATATAACTGCTCTATGAGTGTATAGGCGGATTTCAATTTTTTCCGCATATCTGAGCCAAGATGAGCAACGCGGGTTCCTGCATCATCAAAGACATCTGTCAACCGGCAATTTACTAGATAAACACATGTTTTAAAGCTTATGAAGCAGCTATTTACCAAAAACGGCAGCAGTCATAGCATTTATCTGCTGTTTTAAGCCAGTAAGCTCCGCCGATACCGGTTTAAGGGCCGTTTCAGCATCCTCAACCCTCTTCAGCAGAGTTTACCTTTCTGTATCCCAACCTGCCCGATCATTCTTGAAGCTTTCTTTCAGCTTTTCCATTGCTGCCAAGGCACTGGTCAGTTCATCCTTGGCCTTGGAGGTCTCTGATTGTTGAGATTTGATGTTTTCTTGAAGGTCGGCAATTTGAAATTCCTTCTTGGTAAGCTCAGCCTGCGAAAGACAAGCAATTTATGAGATGATAATGCTTATTTGAAGTCCCAAGCAGATAACAAGTGATATACTTGGCACTTGGGGGCTAATGTTTATTGCTTATTATAAACCTTTTTACAAGTCCCAAGCCCAATACAAGTATTATTCTTGACACTTGGGGGCTAATGCATGTTTGCTCAAGACTATGGATTGTTATTTTTTCCAACCATCAATTAGGTGCTAAACCGGTTTAAGAAGGTTCTAAGAATGAATTTTGGGTCTTACAACATCATTAGTCTCAACTTAACATATTTGTTAAGTCGACCCTTGGGGGATACACAGGAAAATTTGAAGTCTTATTATTCTAAAGTCCCGGTTCATATTGAAAATATAAAACGGCCCTTGGGGGCTACTGGAGTTGATCTATATGGTTATTGGAAGTTTACAACACATTCTATTCTCTTATGTCCAATAAACTTGGCGGCTAAGGGAAGTATATCCATACAAAGTCAACAGCATTTACCTCATACCGCTCCTTCATCAGATTTACTAAACTGGCTTCATAGTCACGGCTGGTATACAGACGGTTTAAAAACCCAGAATGAATATCTTGGGCGCTGAGGTGGGCATAGCTTTCCAAGTCTACCTTCCACTTGCCTTTATCAATAGCAGAAATTTCTTCTTTGGCACTATGTTTTGACAGAACAGTGGGGTTACCTGGGGCTGTATAACTAACACCAGTAACCATAACGTAGTTAGTCTTGTCATCAACAGCTTTAGTTGGGCTTGGCGGTTTATCAGCATTGCTCATCGGGTCAACTCCCATAGGCTCAACAAAGACTGCATGATCTTGCGGTGGTGGATCGTCAGGAGTGACTTCAACATTTGGATTAGAATGTTCCGGGGTCCTTTCCGGATCAGAAGGATTGGGGTCATCAACCAGTTTATTCAGTTTGGCCTTCTTCCTGGGTCTGGCCTGGGCCCTGAAAATGAGATGCAAATAACAGGTTAGTATAATGAGCAAACACAAGACATAAGGAGTCAAAACAACATGTTTACCCAGGAATAGTTTTGAGGGTTGGAATTTGTGTTCATGTTGACTCGCCAGAGGAGGAATGAGAAGTCCCCTGATAGTTCGAATCAGACGGGTTAAGAGGTTGTAAAAAATAACCCGCCTTGGGGTAAAGTATGTCAGAAATATGTAAGACCTCTGGACGGCATTTGCGAAGTGGAGTGTTTGGTAAACCAGAAGAGGTGATCACGTTGCCGCTATGCTGGGTTGTGCGGCGAGCTTCATGTTGCTGTTTCTTCAAAAGAAAGTTTGGATCCAAGTGAGCTAGAGGGTGAGAAAATCTTACTTTTCGGCTTGCTTTACGGGTTTTCTGTGTTGGCAGAGGTTCTGAGCCGGACGAAAGAATAATTACCTCTGCATCACCAGCATGGCTAGCCTCTGCGTCATCCTGATAATAGTCATTGTCAATGAGATGTATGAAAAAGGAGCCAAGTGAATCAAGTTCTACCTCTGATTCATGATTATCATCGCCATCGTCAATGTTTAACTCGGTTGACTCGGCGGTTTTCTTTTTTGTGGGCTTCTTGTTGGCCTTGGTTTTGACACGAGGTGCTTTGGCCGGTTTATCCTGCGGTTTCCTCTTCCAGAATGGGCCACCAGCCTGCTAAGGTTAAAAAAGATCATAAGGGAATATTAAGAATATGAATTAAGTAGGAGTTGGGGAATTCTTACAGCTGGCGGTTTGTTTGAAGCGCAAAAAGGACTAAGCCCTGTTTTGCTACACTCGGCCACCGGTTCATTCAACTTTTCCTTGACGGCTTCAGTAATTTCTGCGTCGGATAGCTGAATATTAGGGTGGCGTTGGGGGTCTTTCATGTCCCCTGTGTATTCACACATTAAACCGGGGCGACGGCTTAAAGGCAAAATACTCCAAGACACCCAGCAACGGACAGAATCAACGCCCGTTAAACCATTTGCCACAAAGGCTCTGAGTTTTGAAAGTTGTGGTGCATATTTGGCATGTTCCTTTGCACTGAGTCTTTGGGGGAGTGGATGTGTGCTGGTAAGCCGGTGGGCACGGTAACCTAGCAGAGGATTCTCGTCAGCTGGAGATGTATCTCGGTAGTAGAACCAAGTCTGATTGCAATCTTTGGGGTGGCTATGATGATTAGCATGAGGGAAGCTGACATCGTTCCTCTTTTGAATTGAAACCCCGCCAAGTTCAGTATTGGGCCCGTCCACAAATTCCGTACGGCGGTTTAAATAGTAGAAATCTCTGAACAGATCAACTTTGGGCTCCTCTTGAAGGTAAGCTTCATAGAATACTTGAAAATTGCAAATGTTGGACACGGAGTTAGGTCCAATGTCTTGAGGGTGAAGCTGGAGGAAATGAAGAACATCACGAATTTTTTTTGATCCGGGAGGGCTGAACCCTCGACTCAGATGGTCAACAAAAACGATCACCTCCCCATCCTTGGGTTCAGGAGGATTTTCTAAACCGGGGGCCCTCCAATGGATGTCTTCCTTTTTTGCTAAAGCGCCAGTAGCGACACACCCATTCAGATCTTCTTCTGTAATCCGGGATTGAACCCAGTTACAGGAATAAAAGGACTTGGCCATTTGTTCGATGACCTGAAAGAAAATTTGTGCCGGTTTAAGGTTCATGGTTAATCTGCTGGAGGTTAAGAGGCAGACAATGATAAAGCATGCATAAGTGTTAAACCTGAGATTAGCATTATCAAATTACAGAAATGAGCTATTGGCGGTTTAAGAGGGGACTAATGGTACCTGGCGGGATGTTATTTTCTGAGTTAAACTGCTTATACAGATATTGAAAGTATAGATCTGAAGATGGAAAATTGCTAAGTGATGAAAAACAGGTTTCACAGATTGATGTTACAATTTTGGATCTACCGCGTGTCAGGAAATGAAAATATATTCAGACCTAAATATGGGTGCTTGAGCAGTTCATAAGGTCCAGATTGGATTTTTCTATTCAAAAAGAGACGCTCTGATGATGAAAAAGGAACTATGGCTATTGCCGCACAGGAAAAGTACCAAGTTTGAATTGAGTATCCGTGCTATAGTGAAGAACATCGAAGACAAGCTTCCATGAACTCGTGTAAACCCTAATGAGATCTACGTAGGGGCAGGAGAAAGAACATACCGAGGCTGTTGGGCGGCGGAGGCGCGCGAGTAGAATCTGGACCAGTCAGGTTGATGCAGCGGCCGATGTTGAAGCAGAGGTGGAGATCGACGGCGGCGGCTGGGCTCGGGCACAGGATGTCGCAAGGTGGAGGATAAAGATGATGAGGCCGAGGGGGGAAAGTGAAAGAGACCCCCGGCCCTATTTATAAGGTGAATGGATAAATGGCAAGCACGTGAATCGAGGAGGCCAAAAACAGATATATGACAGTGCAAACGCCTCGATTTACGGAGATTCATTTAAAATGAGGACATACATTAAAGATTTTGGTTTTGTGTAAAATTAATGATAGGTGACGTCACGGCGGGTTACCCTAATCCCAGAGGATGACGCCATGGCGAGTTACAAGTTCTCGCGAAGGTAATGAAGGAGGGATTTTTCTAAGTATTGAAGATTGATGTGAACAAGTTCAAATCAACCTGGGGCCTAATGTTGGGGATATAGCTATTGAGATAACCCGCCCAGGGGGGCCGGGTTATACCCATGGTGACTCATAAGACAAAGCCCACGAAGGAATCGAAGATGGCGGTTCATGAGGATAACTTATGAAGGGCCCAAGTGTTGGGGAACGTAGTAATTTCAAAAAATTTCCTACGCACACGCAAGATCATGGTGATGCATAGCAACGAGAGGGGAGAGTGTTGTCCACGTACCCTCGTAGACCGAAAGCGGAAGCGTTAACACAATGCGGTTGATGTAGTCGTACGTCTTCACGATCCGACCGATCAAGTACCGAACGCACGACACCTCCGAGTTCAGCACACGTTCAGCTCGATGACGTCCCTCGAACTCCGATCCAGCCGAGTGTTGAGGGAGAGTTTCGTCAGCACGACGGTGTGGTGACGATGATGATGTTCTACCAACGCAGGGCTTCGCCTAAGCTTCGCAACGATATTATCGAGGTGTAATATGGTGGAGGGGGGCACCGCACACGGCTAAATATCGTATATCAATTGTGTGTCTAGAGGTGCCCCCCTGCCCCCGTATATAAAGGAGCAAGGGGGGAGGCCGGCCGGCCCTTGGGGCGCGCCAAGGAGGGGGGGAGTCCTTCTTCTAGTAGGAGTAGGACTCCCCTTTCCTAGTCCAACTAGGAAGAGAGAAGGGGGAAGGAAAGAGAGGGAGAGGGAGAGGGAAAGAGGGGCCGCGCTCCCCTCTCCTAGTCCAATTCGGACTCCCCATGGGAGGGGGCGCGCCACCTCCTGGGCTGCTGCCTTCTCTCTCCCCTTAGGCCCACTAAGGCCCAATACTTCCCCGGGGGGTTCCGGTTACCCCTCCGGCACTCCGGTTTTATCCGAAACTTCTCCGGAACACTTCCGGTGTCCGAATATAGTCGTCCAATATATCAATCTTTATGTGTCGACCATTTCGAGACTCCTCGTCATGTCCGTGATCATATCCGGAACTCCGAACAACCTTCAGTACATCAAAACATATAAACTCATAATAAAACTATCATCGTAACTTTAAGCGTGCGGACCCTACGGGTTCGAGAACTATGTAGACATGACCGAGACACCTCTCCGGTCAATAACCAATAGCGGAACCTGGATGCTCATATTGGTTCCCACATATTCTACGAAGATCTTTATCGGTCAGACCGCATAACAACATACGTTGTTCCCTTTGTCATCGGTATGTTACTTGCCCGAGATTCGATCGTCGGTATCTCGATACCTAGTTCAATCTCGTTACCGGCAAGTCTCTTTACTTGTTCCGTAATACATCATCCCGCAACTAACTCATTAGTCACAATGCTTGCAAGGCTTATAGTGATGCGCATTACCGAGTGGGCCCAGAGATACCTCTCCGACAATCGGAGTGACAAATCCTAATCTCGAAATATGCCAACCCAACAAGTACCTTTGGAGACACCTGTAGAGTACCTTTATAATCACCCAGTTACGTTGTGACGTTTGGTAGCACACAAAGTGTTCCTCCGGTAAACGGGAGTTGCATAATCTCATAGTCATAGGAACATGTATAAGTCATGAAGAAAGCAATAGCAACATACTAAACGATCGAGTGCTAAGCTAACGGAATGGGTCAAGTCAATCACATCATTCTCCTAAAGAGGTGATCCCGTTAATCAAATGACAACTCATGTCTATGGCTAGGAAACATAACCATCTTTGATCAACGAGCTAGTCAAGTAGAGGCATACTAGTGACACTCTGTTTGTCTATGTATTCACACATGTATCAAGTTTCCGGTTAATACAATTCTAGCATGAATAATAAACATTTATCATGATATAAGGAAATAAATAATAACTTTATTATTGCCTCTAGGGCATATTTCCTTCAGTCTCCCACTTGCACTAGAGTCAATAATCTAGTTCACATCGCCATGTGATTTAACATCAATAGTTCACATCACCATGTGATTAACACCCATAGTTCACATTGTCATGTGACCAACACCCAAAAGGTTTACTAGAGTCAGTAATCTAGTTCACATCGCTATGTGATTAACACCCAAAGAGTACTAAGGTGTGATCATGTTTTCCTTGTGAGATAATTTTAGTCAACGGGTCTGTCACATTCAGATCCGTAAGTATTTTGCAAATTTCTATGTCTACAATGCTCTGCACGGAGCTACTCTAGCTAATTGCTCCCACTTTCAATATGTATCTAGACCGAGACTTAGAGTCATCTTGATTAGTGTCAAAACTTGCATCGACGTAACCCTTTACGATGAACCTTTTGTCACTTCCATAATCGAACATATCCTTATTCCACTAAGGATAATTTTGACCGCTGTCCAGTGATCTACTCCTAGATCATTATTGTACTCCCTTGCCAAAATCAGTGTAGGGTATACAATAGATCTGGTACACAGCATGGCATACTTTATAGAACCTATGGCCGAGGCATAGGGAATGACTTTCATTCTTTTTCTATCTTCTGCCGTGGTCGGGCTTTGAGTCTTACTCAATTTCACACCATGTAACACAGACAAGAAACTCTTTCTTTGACTGTTCCATTTTGAACCACTTCAAAATCTTGTTAAGGTATGTACTCATTGAAAAAACTTATCAAGCGCCTTGATCTTTCTCTATAGATCTTGATGCTCAATATGTAAGCAGCTTTACCGAGGTCTTTCTTTGAAAAACTCCTTTCAAACACTCCTTTATGCTTTGCAGAATAATTCTACATTATTTCCGATCAACAATATGTCATTCACATATACTTATCAGAAATGCTGTAGTGCTCCCACTCACTTTCTTGTAAATACAGGCTTCACCGCAAGTCTGTATAAAACTATATCCTTTGATCAACTTATCAAAGCGTATATTCCAACTCCGAGATGCTTGCACCAGTCCATAGATGGACCGCTGGAGCTTGCATATTTTGTTAGCACCTTTAGGATTGACAAAACCTTCTGGTTGCATCATATACAACTCTTCTTTAATAAATCCATTAAGGAATGCAGTTTTGTTTATCCATTTGCCAGATTTCATAAAATGCGGCAATTGCTAACATGATTCAGACAGACTTAAGCATAGATACGAGTGAGAAACTCTCATCGTAGTCAACACCTTAAACTTGTCGAAAACCTTTTGCGACAATTCTAGCTTTGTAGATAGTAACACTACTATCAACGCCCGTCTTCCTCTTGAAGATCCATTTAATCTCAATGGCTCGCCGATCATTGGGCAAGTCAATCAAAGTCCATACTTTGTTCTCATACATGGATCCCATCTCGGATTTCATGGCCTCAAGCCATTTTGCGGAATCTGGGCTCACCATCGCTTCTTCATAGTTCGTAGGTTCGTCATGGTCTAGCAACATAACCTCCAGAACAGGATTACCGCACCACTCTGGTGCGGATCTTAATCTGGTTGACCTACGAGGTTCAGTAGTAACTTGATCTGAAGTTTCATGATCATTATCATTAACTTCCCCACTAATTGGTGTAGGTGTCGTAGAAACTGGTTTCTGTGATGATCTACTTTCCAATAAGGGAGCAGGTACAGTTACCTCATCAAGTTCTACTTTCCTCCCACTCACTTCTTTCGAGAGAAACTCCTCCTCTAGAAAGGATCCAAACTTAGCAACGAATGTCTTGCCTTCGGATCTGTGATAGAAGGTGTACCCAACTGTCTCCTTTGGGTATCCTATGAAGACACATTTCTCCGATTTGGGTTTGAGCTTATCAGGATGAAACTTTTTCGCATAAGCATCGCAACCCCAAACTTTAAGAAACGACAACTTTGGTTTCTTGCCAAACCACAGTTCATAAGATGTCGTCTCAACGGATTTAGATGGTACCCTATTTAACGTGAATGCAGCTGTCTCTAATGCATAACCCCAAAACGATAGTGGTAGATCGGTAAGAGACATCATATATCGCACCATATCTAATAAAGTACGGTTACGATGTTCGGACATACCATTACACCGTGGTATTCCAGGTGGCGTGAGTAGTGAAAACTATTTCACATTGCTTTAACTGAAGGCCAAACTCGTAACTCAAATACTCTTCTCCACGATCAGATCGTAGAAACTTTATTTGCTTGTTACGATGATTTTCCGCTTCACTCTGAAATTATATGAACTTTTCAAATGTTTCAGACTTCTGTTTCATTAAGTAGATATACCCATATCTGCTCAAATCATCTATGAAGGTCAGAAAATAATGATACCTGCTACGAGCCTCAATATTCATCGGACCACATACATCTGTATGTATGATTTCCAACAAATCTGTTGCTCTCTCCATAGTTCCGGAGAACGGCGTTTTAGTCATCTTGCCCATGAGGCACGGTTCGCAAGCATCAAGTGATTCATAATCAAGTGATTCCAAAATCCCATCAGTATGGAGTTTCTTCATGCGCTTTACACCAATATGACCTAAATGGCAGTGCCACAAATAAGTTGCACTATCATTATTAACTTTGCATCTTTTGGCTTCGTTATTATGAATATGTGTATCACTCCGATCGTGATCCAACAAACCATTTTATTGGGTGTATGACCATAGAAGGTTTTATTCATGTAAATAGAACAACAATTATTCTCTAATTTAAATGAATAACCGTATTGCAACAAACATGATCAAATCATATTCATGCTCAACGCAAACACCAAATAACACTTATTTAGGTTCAACACTAATCCCGAAAGTGTAGGGAGCATGCGATGATGATCATATCAATCTTGGAACCACTTCCAACACACATCGTCACTTTACCCTTAACTAGTTTCTGTTCATTCTGCAACTCCCGTTTCGAGATACTACTCTTAGCAACTGAACCAGTATCAAATGCCGAGGGGTTGCTACGAACACTAGTAAAATACACATCAATAATCTGTATATCAAATATACCTTTGTTCACTTTTGCCATCCTTCTTATCCGCCAAATACTTGGGGTAGTTCCGCTTCTAGTGACCAGTCCCTTTGCAGTAGAAGCGCTTAGTCTCAGGCTTAGGACCAGACTTAGGCTTCTTCACTTGAGCAGCAACTTGCTTGCCGTTCTTCTTGAAGTTCCCCTTCTTCCCTTTGCCCTTTTCTTGAAACTAGTGGTCTCGTCAACCATTAACACTTGATGTTTTTCTTGATTTCTACCTTTGTCGATTTCAGCATCACAAAGAGCTCGGGAATTACTTTCGTCATCCCTTGCATACTTTCATCACGAAGTTCTACTAACTTGGTGATGGTGACTAGAGAATTCTGTCAATCACTATTTTATCTGGAAGATTAACTCCCACTTGATTCAAGCGATTGTAGTACCCAGACAATCTGAGCACATGCTCACTGCTTGAGCTATTCTCCTCCATCTTTTAGCTATAGAACTTGTTGGAGACTTCATATCTCTCAACTCGGGTATTTGCTTGAAATATTAACTTCAACTCCTGGAACATCTCATATGGTCCATGACGTTCAAAACGTCTTTGAAGTCCCGATTCTAAGCCGTTAAGCATGGTGCACTAAACTATCAAGTAGTCATCATATTGAGCTTGCCAAACGTTCATAACGTCTGCATCTGCTCCTGCAATAGGTCTGTCACCTAGTGGTGCATCAAGGACATAATTCTTCTGTGCAGCAATGAGGATAATCCTCAGATCACGGATCCAATCCACATCTTTGCTACTAACATCTTTCAACATAATTTTCTCTAGGAACATATCAAAAATAAATACAGGGAAGCAACAACGCGAGCTATTGATCTACAACATAATTTGCAAAAATACTATCAGGACTAAGTTCATGATAAATTTAAGTTCAGTTAATCATATTACTTAAGAACTCCCACTTAGATAGACATCCCTCTAATCCTCTAAGTGATCACGTGATCCATATCAACTAAACCATGTCCGATCATCACGTGAGATGGAGTAGTTTCAATGGTGAACATCACTATGTTGATCATATCTACTATATGATTCACGCTCGACCTTTCGGTCTCCGTGTTCCGAGGCCATATCTGCATATGCTAGGCTCGTCAAGTTTAAGCTGAGTATTCCGCGTGTGCAACTGTTTTGCACCCGTTGTATTTGAACGTAGAGCCTATCACACCCGATCATCACGTGGTGTCTCAGCACGAAGAACTTTCGCAACGGTGCATACTCAGGGAGAACACTTTTATCTTGAAAGTTTAGTGAGAGATCATCTTATAATGCTACCGTCAATGAAAGCAAGATAAGATGCATAAAAGATTAACATCACATGCAATCAATATAAGTGATATGATATGGCCATCATCATCTTGTGCTTGTGATCTCCATCTCCGAAGCACCGTCATGATCACCATCATCACTGGCGCGACACCTTGATCTCCATCGTTGTATCGTTGTCGTCTCTCCAACTTATTGCTTTTACGACTATCGCTACCGCTTAGTGATAAAGTAAAACAATTACATGGCGATTGCATTGCATACAATAAAGCGACAACCATATGGCTCCTGCCAGTTGCCGATAACTCGGTTACAAAACATGATCATCTCATACAATAAAATATAGCATCATGTCTTGACCATATCACATCACAACATGCCCTGCAAAAACAAGTTAGACATCCTCTACTTTGTTGTTGCAAGTTTTACGTGGCTGCTACAGGCTTTAGCAAGAACCGTTCTTACCTACGCATCAAAACCACAACGATAGTTTGTCATGTTGGTGCTGTTTTAACCTTCGCAAGGACCGGGCGTAGCCACACTCGGTTCAACTAAAGTGAGAGAGACAGACACCCGCCAGTCACCTTTAAGCAACGAGTGCTCGTAACGGTGAAACCAGTCTCGCGTAAGCGTACGCGTAATGTCGGTCCGGGCCGCTTCATCTCACAATACCGCTGAACCAAAGTATGACATGCTGGTAAGCAGTATGACTTATATCGCCCACAACTCACTTGTGTTCTACTCGTGCATAGCATCAACGCATAAAACCAGGCTCGGATGCCACTGTTGGGGAACGTAGTAATTTCAAAAAATTTCCTACGCACACGCAAGATCATGGTGATGCATAGCAACGAGAGGGGAGAGTGTTGTCCACGTACCCTCGTAGACCAAAAGCGGAAGCGTTAACACAACGCGGTTGATGTAGTCGTACGTCTTCACGATCTGACCGATCAAGTACCGAACGCATGGCACCTCCGAGTTCAGCACACGTTCAGCTCGATGACGTCCCTCGAACTCCGATCCAGCCGAGTGTGGAGGGAGAGTTTCGTCAGCACGACGGCGTGGTGACGATGATGATGTTCTACCAATGCAGGGCTTCGCCTAAGCTCTGCAACGATATTATCGAGGTGTAATATGGTGGAGGGGGGCACCGCACACGGCTAAAATATCGTATATCAATTGTGTGTCTAGAGGTGCCCCCTGCCCCCGTATATAAAGGAGCAAGGGGGGAGGCCGGCCGGCCCTTGGGGCGCGCCAAGGAGGGGGGGAGTCCTTCTCCTAGTAGGAGTAGGACTCCCCTTTCCTAGTCCAACTAGGAAGAGAGAAGGGGGAAGGAAAGAGAGGGAGAGGGAGAGGGAAAGAGGGGCCGCGCTCCCCTCTCCTAGTCCAATTCGGACTCCCCATGGGAGGGGGCGCGCCACCTCCTGGGCTGCTGCCCTCTCTCTCCCCTCAGGCCCACTAAGGCCCAATACTTCCCCGGGGGGGGGGGGGGTTCCGGTAACCCCTCCGGCACTCCGGTTTTATCCGAAACTTCTCCGGAACACTTCCGGTGTCCGAATATAGTCGTCCAATATATCAATCTTTATGTCTCGACCATTTCGAGACTCCTCGTCATGTCCGTGATCATATCCGAAACTCCGAACAACCTTCGGTACATCAAAACATATAAACTCATAATAAAACTGTCATCGTAACTTTAAGCATGCGGACCCTACGGGTTCGAGAACTATGTAGACATGACCGAGACACCTCTCCGGTCAATAACCAATACCGGAACCTGGATGCTCATATTGGTTCCCACATATTCTACGAAGATCTTTATCGGTCAGACCGCATAACAACATACGTTGTTCCCTTTGTCATCGGTATGTTACTTGCCCGAGATTCGATCGTCGGTATCTCGATACCTAGTTCAATCTCGTTACCGGCAAGTCTCTTTACTCATTCCGTAATATATCATCCCGCAACTAACTCATTAGTCACAATGCTTGCAAGGCTTATAGTGATGTGCATTACCGAGTGGGCCCAGAGATACCTCTCCGACAATCGGAGTGACAAATCCTAATCTCGAAATACGCCAACCCAAGAAGTACCTTTGGAGACACCTGTAGAGTACCTTTATAATCACCCAGTTATGTTGTGACGTTTGGTAGCACACAAAGTGTTCCTCCGGTAAACGGGAGTTGCATAATCTCATAGTCATAGGAACATGTATAAGTCATGAAGAAAGCAATAGCAACATACTAAACGATCGAGTGCTAAGCTAACGGAATGGGTCAAGTCAATCACGTCATTCTCCTAATGAGGTGATCCCGTTAATCAAATGACAACTCATGTCTATGGCTAGGAAACATAACCATTTTTGATCAACGAGCTAGTCAAGTAGAGGCATACTAGTGACACTCTTTTTGTCTATGTATTCACACATGTATCAAGTTTCCGGTTAATACAATTCTAGCATGAATAATAAACATTTATCATGATATAAGGAAATAAATAATAACTTTATTATTGCCTCTAGGGCATATTTCCTTCACCAAGGCCCATAGGCGGCTTAAGGCCCGTGTGTGTAAACCGCCATATGTGTATGACTTGTATTATAAGGCAATTGTAATTAAGTCACCAGGCCGGACACGTTTATGAGCCGACCGGGACTCTGTAAGGCGCCGGACGTCAACCTGAGTATATAAAGGGACGACCCGGCGGCGAGTTAGGGCAAGAAAGAAGAGATCAAAAGCTAGGTCAAGCGTATTCGCTCCCTTGTAATCAAGACATAAGTAATACCACCTCAACTGGATTAGGCCTTTACCTTCACCGCAAGGGGCCGAACCAGTATAAACTCTTTGCGTCCTTTGTCCCATTTTAACCCCTTTAGGCTAATCTCGTTGTGATGGCTCCACGACTAAGTCCTTGCACTAGGACATCAGCCGTGACAATCCCACGACAACCCAGGTTTGAAATATAAGACAATAGGTTCCTACCGCATCAACTACTTCCCAATACCCATATGTTAACAAGTCTTAACCATGCAGTGTTTGAGGATTGAAACTAATGCATAAAAACTGGGTAATAAAGGGATATGATCAAAGTGTTACTTGCCTTGCTGACGATCTGAAAGCCCTAGTGATTCGTAATAGCAAGCCTCGCACTCCAGAAACTCTATCGTGAACAAACAATAGCATACATAAGCACTCAAGCATAAGATGCAAGGATAAAACTCAAGAGAAAAGATCTAAACAGAAAGTACAAGTGAAGAGCTTCGATTTGAAAAAAGAGTCAATCGAATCGGAGCTACGAAACTCAAACTGCGATCAAAAGAAGTTCGAAAACAAAACTACTTGAAACCAAATTTTAAATTTTCAAAACCATGTTCAAGTTGATTATCTAGACAGAGGGGATCGAGACGAAGATTTTGGCGTTGGTTTCACTGGATTTGGACAAACGAGCAAAAAGTAACGAGGGTTTAAAGTTTAGGGACTAATCTATGATAAAAGTATTCGCGGTTAGGTCCCTGGATGAAAAATAAATAGAGAAGGAAAAATCTAACGAACGAACGTTCGCTAACAGAACTAAACGAATGAATTCGTCCATTAAAACAACCTAAGTGGTAAACGTTCGCTACTTAGCGAACCCTAAAATAAAAACCAATCTAAACGAAAACCAAAAAAACAAAAAAAGAACCGGCGAATCGGGACGGTTTTATACCGGCTAAATGGCGGCGACGGTCAACGGCGAGCGGCGCGGCGGCTCCGACAAACGGCGAGGTGGGGCGGCGCGGGGCTGCGGCGCGGCGGCGGCGACTTGGGTGGCGGCGGCGCGGCTTGAGGAGAGGGGGGCGCATATAAAGGGGCCGGGGGGCGGCTTGGGGGAGGGGGCAAGGCGGCGGCAGCGATGCAGAGTCGGAGCCAGACTCTGGCTCGGGCACGACGGCGCTCGCGGGAAGGCGGTGGCGGCGGCTGGGTCGGCTGGGCCTTCGGCCCGGTCGGTGTGAAAAGATTTTTTTTTAAATAATTTCGCCAGAACAAAAATCCTAATAAAATAAAAAAATTCTAAAAATACCAGAAACAATTTTCACCGTCCAAACCTAATATTTAGGACAAGATGAACATTTTTCTAGCCTAAAATGCAATTTTCAAAAATGCATATTTTTCTCTAATTCAAATAAAATACAAATAAAATAAATAATTTGATTTTAAACTTTCTTCTCCAATATTTCTCTTCTGGTGAAGAAGTCATTTTATCTTCTCTCATTTATTTTTATTATTGGAATAATTGGACAGAAAAAAATATTAAATTCAAATTGATCCTCTTCAAATTTGAGAAAAATTCAAATATGAAAATTTGTGAAATCTCTAACTCTCTCCTTGGGTCCTTGAGTTGCTTAAGATTTCTAGGATCACAACCAAAATGCAAATAAAATATGATATGCATATGATGACCTATGTATAACATCCAAATTGAAAATTTGGGATGTTACATTAGTCCAACAAGAGATATGTTGACATTAATTACCAAAATCTCCCAGGGAGCACTTGTGCTTTTAATCTCCCCCTTTTTTGCAATTGATGACAACATACATCAAAGCTTTAGGTAAAGATATAAGGAATAGCAAGTAAATCTTTGCAAAGACATGTAACATGCATAGGCTCCCCCTACATGTATGCAATCATATAAATATGGAATGTAAGAGCATCTGAATGCATAAGCATGTCAGAGCAAGCAATGAGTTATATGTATCTTGGCTATATGCATCAGAGCAAATGATGTGAATATAGGAAATGTACCTCCATGTTCATGATTGCTTCTTGCAAACAATATGTACAGTAGCAAGAAATCATCATGCACATGGATGTGTTGCATATACTTACCTTGTGGTCTTGAGCTGGCTTTGGAATTGGTGAACCTGAGTAAACAAGGTTAGATAACGCACGAACACCTACTGGACAAAGCAATTTGAGAAACCACAAGAGTACCAAGATTGGGATGAGATGTAGAGAGTGAGTACTAAGTACTCTATTGGATATAGACATGTCCCCAAATAGTTAAGATATGCAATGAATTCGAAGATTTCCTTTCCTTAGATGTCTTTCTCCCCCTGAATCTTATATTCGATGATGGGAGAAGATAGGAAAAAAGAAAATCAGAGTAAAATAAATCATAAACAATCATAACACATACTAACATGTCTTTCCCCTCTTGAAGACATGTGACTTCTCTCCTCTATCTATAATAGGCATCTAGAGAAGCTTAAGGTGTGCATTCTCTTTTATGTGATAAGCTTTGATGTGCTCTGTCTCCCCCTTTGCCATCAATTTCCAAGAAGGGATCTTCTAGTGCATGAGTCAAGTAGGTTTGGTCCTTGAGTCACATTAGAAAGCAACATGTAATATAAGATGCTGGTAGAGGACAAGAATCATTGAGTGGAGCTGGAACAAATATGCAGGATGCAAATGGCAAAGTGTTTGCTCAGCATTGAAATCGGTAACACCGAGTCTTCTTCTTCGGTGGCACCGAGTTGTTTTTGGTTTAGCCGAAGGAAACAAACCGGAATTCAACAGAGAGAAAACAATTGTCATCTTAGCTCACTAGGCAAATAAGATCTCACAAAGATTTGCAATGAATTGGATGCAGGGAATGCAGAACATAACAAAGAAAATTAAAGAAATCTAGATGAAGTTTTTTTTGATAAAAGGAAAAAGGGAGACAAACATGCAAGAGACAAATGCAGGAACTCAGAAAACACTAGAGAACCTCATCTAGAATTGGTCGGCGACAAAGTCACCTATGTTAGAGTATATTGACTGAGGAGTCAAGTGAGAACACTTGATCGTAGGTCATAGTCATCGTTTAAGCTCAAAAATGGGGTTGCCATTTTTCGTTTAAGCATTTTGATGTATTCACATCTTGTTGAGATGCTTTGACCCATGTCCTGGGGTAAAGCTTCTCTAAGATGGAATGACATACCTTGGGTGGTGGTGTTGATCTTGATCATGTAGTTGAACTTGTGTAGCATGCTCAAGGTTGATGTAGCTCATCAATAGTTGGGAGCACCATTTGTAGTTTGACTTCATCTACCTACATGGGTTAGTCTTGCAAGGAAGAGCACTTGTGTATCCAAAATGACAAGCATAAAATTTGATACCAAGTGAAATTTGATATAAAGAAATTGTCAAAGGATATATTGAAAGGTTTGATGCTTCCTTGTATTCAACCACCACATTGTAGAGACTTGGTGATGTAGAGATTGCTCAAGATGTGAGTGAGTTGCAATCTCATAGATTTAGATTCATCCAAGTACCTACAAGAGTTAGATAACATGCAAGGGTACAAATATAGATCTAAGACATATGATCATCATCATAAGAGAAATATCAAGGATTATCAAAGACTCATGCCTTGCATGTATCCAAATGGAGTTTCTACTCCAAGTTTGAAGCATCAATGATGTTCAATTCACCTCTCAAATGGCAAAATACTTTCTCATCAAGCGGTTTGGTGAATATATCCGCCAATTGCTTATCGGTACGAACATGTTTAAGATCAATGTCTCCTTTAGCAACATGATCTCGAATGAAATGATGACGAACTTCAATATGCTTAGTTCAAGAATGTTGCACGAGATTGTGAGAAATCTTAATAGCACTTTCATTGTCACAAAGCAATGGAACTTGTTTCACATATATCCCATAATCTTAATAGCACTTTCATTGTCTGAAAGTGCGTTATATCGACTAGAGGGGGGGGGGGTGAATAGGCGATTTTTAGAAATTCTTCACTGAGGAATTTGTGGGTGAGGAAATTCCTTACGAAGAACTACTTGCAGCGGAATAAGTACTCAAAAGTATGCATAGCAGAACACAAGCATAGTCATCATGATGAAATGAAAACAAGCATAGCGTACAGAAAGCGTAAACACAGGATAACACAGAATGAAGACAAACAGACTGAAGAAATTAAACTGAGGAAATTGAGAAAGTCTTCAGTCAAAGTCTTCAAACACAGATATGAACATGCATACAACACAGTAATGAGGAAATGAAAGAATTGAGGAAATAGAACCAGTAAGCTTGGTGAAGACAATGATTTGGTAGACTAGTTCCAACTGCTGTCTCAGTTGTATGTCTGGTTGGAGCGGCTAGGTATTTAAACCTGAGGACACACAGTCCCGAACACCCAGTCCTGAACACACAGTCCAGGACACCCAGTCCTCACCGTATTCTCCTTGAGCTAAGGTCACACAGACCTCGCCCAATCACTCGTGGTAATTCTTCAGGTGACTTCCAAACCTTCACAAACTCGGTCACTCGGCGATCCACAATTTCCTCTTGGATGCTCTAGACCATGACGCCTAACCGTCCGGAAGAAGCACAGTCTTCAAAGGTAACAAGCGTCGGATCCATGCAGGATCAATCTCTTCAGTGATGCTCAATCACTTGGGGTTTGTAGGTGTATGGGTTTGGGGTTTTTCCTCACTTGATGATTTTCGCTCAAAGTCCTGGGAGGATGGGATGCTCTCAATTGACAAGTGTCAGTTTCTCTCAGAGCAGCCAACCTAGTGGTTGTAGGGGGCGGCTATTTATAGCCTAGGGAGCAGCCCGACATGATAAGACATAAATGCCCTTCAATGATATGACCGTTAGGTGGGTAGATATTTTGGGACAGCTGGCGCGCAGCACAGCAACGGTCGGAAATTTGAGGTTCAAATTCCTCAGGGCTATCATGTTCCTCACTGTGTAGGCAATCCACACTAGCGAATTCCTAACTCCTCAGTCAGAACAAATTCCTCAGAGACCAGAAGAACTTCGTCTCTGTCACTGAAGAATATGACTGAACTGTATGAGATTTCCAATGGCTTCACTCGAAGGGATTGGTAGGTGTAGGATTTTGAGTTGAGCATCACATGGAAACTTTTCCTTAGTAATTCCTCGACCCCCTTTAACAGTACGGTGTTTCCTATGACTCAAGAAAGAGAAAATGAAACTACAAAAACAAAAGTCTTCACGCTTCATGTTCCTCAAATGAATACCAAGTCTTCACAGTCACACCAATTTCTTCACTTTCAAAGTCTTCAGAAAGTCTTCAGAAATACCAAAGTCTTCAGTCGAAGAACTTCATTTTTAGGGTCGACTTTCTCTGTAAATATCAAACTCCTCATAGACTTATAGACCTGTGTACACTTATAAACACATTGGTCCCTTAACCTATAAGTCTTCAATACACCAAAATCACTAAGGGGCACTAGATGCACTTACAATCTCCCCTTTTTGGTGATTGATGACAATATAGGTTAAGTTTTCAGCGGGGATAAACATATGAAGTGTAAATACTGATATTGAGGAATTTGATTGCAAGATATAGAAGAACTCCCCCTGAAGATGTGCATAGTGAGGAATTTGCTTTTGAAGCAATGCACACTTGAAGAGTTGAATCATGGAGATCTCCCCCTATATCTTGTAATTCATACACGCATTTGACATAATATATGAAGAATTTGAAATGCATGATGAAATATGGTGACTGATGTAATTCAGCATGCGTGCAATAACATTAACGAGGAATAAGCATGCAGAAGAAACAACAAAAGTATCAGGTCACCATAGAGTTTAAGTTTACAACTCGATCCAGCAAAGTCTTCAAAAGAACGAGAGTTGCAACTTAGAAAAAAAGCGCCCATATAAGATAGACCCGCTTGAAGACTAACTCAAATCCCCCCCCCCTTTGTCATCAAATGACCAAAAGGGTCGAAAATGAGGACTAACGCCCCTGAAGAATATCAAGGTGATGAAGGAGCGTCAGCGTTGTTGGGGTCGTTTGTTGGAGTAGGGCCTGCCGCAGTGTCGTCCAAATCTTCATGTTCATCAGTGTCACGTGATGAAGAATAGGAGCTGGCCACCAAGGAAGGAACCTTGACCATCTTGTACTTCTTTGGAGGAGGTGCAGCCTAGTCAAGATCGTCCTTGAGACCCATTGTCTTCAGATCTTCTTCACTATAGACTTGAGACAGAACAGCCCAGGTGCGGTTGAGGATTTCATGAAGGTATTAGTGGTTTTTCTTCACTGCATTATGGGTAGTAGCCATGTTGTGAAGAATTGAACCAAACTGACGCTTGACACATTTATGATTGCGATCAACCTTCTGGTGAAGACTGAGGAGAAGCTCACGGCCAGTCATCACCCTGGGTGCTGTGCCTTGAGGATTTTGCTTGGGTGCGTTGGCGGCAGAGTCATGGGTGGCAGAGTCATCATTGGTGGAGTAGGATGCAGCCTTGCGAAATTGACCATCCAATGGATGAATGCCTTCATCAATTACAGCAGTAGCCTTGCCCTTTTCATCAGCTGAGGAAAATGTCCGTTTGAGGACTTCAATTGGGGGCAAGTAGCTGCAATGGTTCAGTGTATCAGCCTTATAGTTGAGTGAAGACCTTGTCCTGATGAATCTCATAATCCAAGGTGCATAAGGCTTCAACTCAAATGGTGACATGGCGACATTGGCCAGAGTCCTCATGAAGAAATCATGGAAGTTGATGGGAATGCCATGAATGATATTGAAAAGCAGATTCTTCATGATGCCAATGACTTCTTCTTCATTTGAGTCGTGGCCCTTGGTTGGACTCAATGTCTTCATCAGAATGTGTTAGACAGTCCGAGGCACATACAGCAATTCCTTCACAAGGAATTTTGTTCTTGGGGTCTGACCTGGCTTCAAAGGCTTCATCAGCACTTGCATGTAGTGATCGGTTAGCTCAGGTTCATTGTAGACGCAACAAGCACCTTCAAGGGGCGGACTGAGAGGTAAGGCACAAAGCAATTCAGTAGTTGGTGCCTTGTAGTGAGTGTTTTCAGATATCCAGTCCAGCACCCATGAATTCACATCTTCAGAATTTCCGGTGATGTGCAGCGTTGCATAGAATTGAAGAATAAGTTCTTCATTCCAATCACAGATGTCAGTGCAGAAATTTAGCAGCCCAGCGTCGTGAAGAACACTGAGGACTGGCTCGAAGCACGGCAGAGATTCCATGTCCACGTGAGGAATGTGCTCATGATCGAAGACTTTGTCTTTGTTGAACAACACTGAGGAATAGAAGTTTGCCTGACTGGCAGTCCAGAAACGCCTCTTCCTTATGCGAGCAGAGTCATAAGGGTTGTAATCAGTGAAGAATACATGCTCGCCAAAGAAGGCATCAGTCTTGAATTTTTGCTTCCTGGAGAATGGATCCTTTGGCTTGGGCAGAGGAGTGTCAGTGAGTTGCATCACAACCTCAGGAATCGCAATCTCAGGTTCTTCAGGCTGAGGAATTTTTGGTTCCTCTTCAGTGGTAGCCTGGTTCTTGAATTCTTCATTTTCATTTTCTTCAGCACTAGCGGCTGGAATGTCTTCATGAGCTTCATCAGATCCCATTTGAACTGTAGTGACTGGGGACTGAGGAATTTGCTACAGTGGAGTGAAGAGTGGAGAATTGGGGTGCTGACTTTCCCAAAAGTCATCATTCATCACTGGTGTGGTACATCCAATGTGCACATCTTCTTCTTCAATTTCTTCAACGCCGGCCTCTTCAGCTGTGAACTGAGGCATAGGTGAGGAAATAACTGGGGTTGAAGGGATTTTATCCACTTCAATTTCTTCATCCATCTGCTCTGAAGTAGCAGCAGAAGGAGTTTCTTCATTAGATCCGCTGGGGATCACATATTCTTCATCAAAAGGAACAAGGTCCTTTGATGGCATGGTTGAGATCGGAACAACATCGATCGGGTTTGCAAAAGAGCTGGTCATAGGCTTCATTTTCTTCGGAGCAGAAGAATCTGAAGAGGCTGATGCTTTCCTTTTCTTCACAGCTGCACGCTCTGCAGCCTTGATCTTCTTCACATCTGATGCAAATGGAAGGATTGGTGTTGGAATAGGTGCAGAAGGAGCTGAGGAATGTGGTTGCTTTTCTTCAGGCACAATTGATGCAGTTTCCCTGACCTCATCATTTTCTTCAGGCGCACCACTAGTGGGTGCCCTGGGAATTTCTTAAGTGGTTGGAATGCAGTCATCAGCCTTGGAACTCACATTTTCATCAGCAGCCTGATTTTCATCAGGGGTGTTGGCATGTTCTTCAGTTGGCTGAGCAGATGCTTCAGCCTGAGTGACTTCAATGTGCACAGGGGTAGTGGCACTTGAAGTGAGTGTCTTCGTCAGATTGACGAACCTGGCCTTGGCTCCTTTCCAATCAGTATAGTAAGCGTTGAAATCATCGCTGAGGACTTTGATTTCAGACTGGAGCTTTACAAGTTCACCAGTTGTCATAGAGACAACGTTGTTCTTCAGGAACTTCTCCTTCCTGTACTGTGCTTTCTTGAGTTGCTTGGCCTTCTCATATTTCCATTTTTCTTCACTGATGAAATGGGTCAGCATGTGACTTTGGCCAGGTGTCAACTTGAAATCATGCATAGGAGTGTTTGGGTCCTTGTGCCAGAGATGAATATAGTCGAGGATCAACTTTGGATCCAAAAGCAGTGGCACTTCTGTGCCCTTGGCTCTAGCGGCCCTGACTTGCCTGTCTCTAATGATTTCAGCAAGTTCTTCATCATCAGCTTCGTCTTCTTCAAACGGCACTTGGAAGGCAACCTGCTTCTTCTGAGGACTTGGGCGAGTGCCTCGTCCAGCAGTGGTCTTTGTCTTCAGCAGAGAGGGTCCTATTAAAGAATTTGGTGCAGCTGAGGAATTAGCTGAAGCTCCTGAGGCAATGGAGATGCCTGTAGTCCTTTGGCACGTGGCAAGATGCACAGGTGCTGAGGATTTTGTCGGAGCAGCTAAGAACTTTGGAGGAGCAGGAGCGGCTTGAGGAATTGGCCTTGAGGGCTTAGCTGAGGAAATTGGCCGTGAGGGCATTGAAGAAGAGGCACTTGGTTTGTGCGCAGGCTTCTTTGCCATGGATTTCTTCGGCCTTACAGAGGCCTCAGCAGCAGCGGCAGTGGAATCTGCGTTGAATTTCTTCACTGCATCTTTTGCCTGTTTGGCCAACTTGGCCTCGCGCTTGGCCCATTATTCAGGAAATTCCTCACCGCACTTGATGCTAGTGGGATCTGCCTCTTGGCCAGGTGCCAATGGAGGTCTTGAGCATGGAGGAGTAACAGCGAATTTCTTCATGTATTTTGGAGTCACATACCTGTACTCCTTCCACTCTTTTGCCCATCTCCGTTCTATCCTCTGAATGCGCACCTTGCGCTGATTTTTATCTTCCTGAGGGGGTGTGCAGTACCCAGCATAAATGTCCTCAGGGATTTCAAAGGCAGTATTGACCTCAGGCCTCTTTCCTCCTTTCTGTGGCTTCTTTTCATTAGTCATTTTCTTCAGTTGAGGAATTTGAACAATTGAACTCTCTGAAGAAGTATGCAACTTTTCTTCAAGGAACGCTGCAAATGAGTTAAGTTGATTAGAACCTAGTGATTCAGCAGTGGACATGAGTACCTGTGAACAGAGTATAGTTGCGAGGAATTTGGAGAGGTCATATGCGTTCTCAGAAGGTTTTTCAATAAGGACAAGTTTGGGGAATTTAACCAGATGAGTCTTGAAGAATTTCACTAAGCGTTCTTTGTCTTAGGTTCCAGAGTTGTATAGATCGAAGATCCACACAATTGAGGAATCTTGAAGAAAAATTATTGCTTAGAGAAACGAATCAAGAACAGATGACATGTGAGGTGTTTAGTGTGTGAATTTTTTTAGGAATAAACACCTTTGAAGATTTTGTAGAAGTCATTTGAATCAAAGAGGGCAGTAAAAGTAACTTTTAATTACCCTGAACGAAGAACACGACGAACTGGGATGTGGAGAAGTGAAGCTCGTCTGTGCAGATCTTCCACGCCCTAACTTGGCGGAGGAAGACTGCTACGGCGGCGGCGGAGTGAAGATTTCCGAGGCCGGCGTGAGTACGGCGGCGACGAGGTCGAGGCAGTGAAGCTCTTCCTCACCGGCGACGATGATTGCAGCGGCGGCGCTAGGGTTTGCGAAGCTCGAGCGGGAGAGAGGCCGAGCGGAGTAAAAGAAGTGAGGAAGGGGATAGGGGGTATTTATAGCCACGGTAAAAAACGGTTCGCCCGAAGAAATTGGACGAACGTGCCCCTGACCCCTTCACATTCGCTTGACATGTGTCACCCACGTACTGAGAAGTGGAGATCGTGTTAGATCGTGGGTGAATAGATAAGTATATCATGGGAAGCGGAACGGTTTGAGCGGCAAAGTCGAAAATTTTGGATAAGATAAGTTAAAAGTTCCGTTCGCAAATTCTTCAGCTGACAAGGACACAGTGAAGATTTTGAACGAGTTTCAAATAGAATGCACATGAAGAATTTGTGAATAGATTGGGTTGAGTATAGCATAGAGGGGGAAGGGTCCGATCACATTCACTTAGCAGAAAAACCAACTCGAAGAATTAGCCATAAGTGAATGCTGTAGAGGACACAAACTCATAAATATATAGCCAATGAAGAAAAACAACGGAAACATTGAAGATTTTGCAAAGTTGAAGAATATGAACAACTGAGGAATTTCAAAGCTGAGGAAAAACTCAAATTGAAGATTTTCAACTTTTGTGGTGGCGTGACCCACCGTATAAGAATGATGATTTCAGACACCGCGTACAATTGTTGTAGGGTTCTGAGAATCAAATTCTTCATTAATTTCTTCACACTTAGAGTGTTATTCTTCATTGATTGAAGAAAAACGTTTCTTCATGTGTTGCACATCTAAGTCATCAATTTTGCGTAAGTGTTAGGACGAGTGTCCTTTTCAAAGAACGTTCGAAGATTCTAAGATATTTAGCTCACACCGCAACTTGCTAAATCTCTTCTCATCCAAGGGCTTTGTGAAGATATCGGCTAGTTGTTCTTCAGTCTTCACATGCTCAATAGAAATGTCGCCCTTCAACACATGATCGCGAAGAAAATGATGACGAATCTGAATGTGCTTTGTCTTCGAGTGCTGAACTGGGTTGTGAGCAATCTTGATGGCACTCTCATTGTCACAGAAGAGAGGCACATTCTTCACGTTGACGCCGTAGTCCTTGAGAGTTTGCTTCATCCACAGCAATTGAGCACAACAAGAACCAGCAGCAATGTACTCAGCTTCAGCAGACAGTGATACGCAGTTCTGTTTCTTCGAGGACCAACAGACCAAAGATCGTCCGAGGAAATGACATGTAGCAGATGTTGACTTGCGATCCACACGATCACCAGCATAGTCAGAGTCAGAATATCCAACTAGATCAAAAGCCGAGCCCTTGGGGTACCATAATCCTAGTGTTGGTGTGTGAGCTAGATATTGAAGAATATGTTTCACAGCCTTATGGTGTGATTCCTTCGGTGTAGCTTGAAATCGGGCACACATGCAAACACTAAGCATAATATCTGGCCTAGATGCACATAAGTACAATAAGGAACCAATCATGGAGCGGTATACCTTTTGATCAAAGTCAATACCATTTTCATGAGTGCACAGATGGACATTTGTGGGCATTGGAATTTTGACGCCTTTGCAATCTTGCATGCCAAATTTCCTCAGTACATCCTTGAGGTATTTCTCCTGAGATATGAATATGCCATTGCGCTGTTGACGAATTTGAAGATCTAAGAAGAATTTCAACTCTCCCATCATAGACATTTGATATTCTTCACTCATCATATAGGCAAATTCATCACTATAATGTCGGTCAGTACAGCCAAAGATGATATCATCAACATATATTTGGCATACAAACAATTCATCATCATATGATTTAGTGAAAAGAGTAGGGTCGAGTGAACCGGGTTTGAAGCCTTTCTTCATGAGGAATTCCTTCAAAGTATCATACCACACCCGAGGGGCTTGCTTGAGGCCATAGAGGGCCTTATTTAGTCTGAAGACTTTGTCAGGATGCTTAGGATCTTCAAAACCTGGGGGTTGAGCAACATATACTTCTTCCTCAAGCTTACCATTAAGGAATGCACTTTTCACATCCATTTGATATAGAGTGATATCATGATGGTTAGCATAAGCAAGTAATATGCGAATAGCTTCAAGTCTAGCAACAGGTGCAAAAGTTTCATCGAAATCAATTACTTCAACCTGTGTGTAGCCTTGAGCTACTAGCCGTGCCTTATTCCTCACCACAAGGCCATTTTCATCTTGCTTGTTGTGGTAGATCCACTTTGTGCCACTGATATTGTGCTTGCGAGGATCTGGACGTTTAACCAGTTCCCAGACGTTGTTGAGTTTGAATTGATGTAATTCTTCTTGCATGGCCTGAATCCACTCAGGCTCCAGAAATGCTTCATCTACCTTAGTGGGCTCTGAGATAGAGACAAAAGCATAGTGCCCACAAAAGTTAGATAAATGTGAAGCTTTTGAGCGTGTGAGAGGACCTGGTGCTTCAGTGTCATCGATGATCTTCTCAACTTGCACTTCTTTTGCAACGCGAGGATGAGTAGGTTGTCATCGAGGAATTTGATCAGCATTTTCTTCAGCAATTTCTTCAGGTGCATTAGCTCAACGTTCTTCACGTTTTGGAATGAATTCTTCAGCAAATTCTTCGGTAGGAATGACATCCTCAGTAGCCTTGAACTTTATAGTTTCCGCAGGTGCTGGTTCATCTATCACAGAGGGTAGGTGCTCTCTTTGCGAGCCATTAGTTTCATCAAACCGCACATCTACAGTTTCAACAACCTTGTGAAGAACGGTGTTGAAGACTCTGTAGGTGTGCGAGTCCTTTCCGTAACCAAGCATAAAACCTTCATGTGCTTTCGGTGCAAATTTAGCATTGTGATGAGGATCTCTAATCCAACATTTAGCACCGAAGACTTTGAAATAACTCACATTGGGTTTCTTGTCAGTGAGGAGTTCATAGGCAGTCTTCTTGAAGAATTTGTGAAGATATACCCTGTTGATGATGTGGCACGCAGTATAAATTGCCTCAATCCAGAAGTGACGAGGCGTCTTGTACTCATCAAGCATAGTGCGAGCCATCTCAACAAGAGTTCTGTTCTTGCGCTCCACGACGCCATTTTGCTGAGGAGTGTAAGGAGCAGATAACTCATGAGTAATACCAAGTTCATCAAGATAGTCATCAAGACCAGAATTCTTGAACTCAGTTCCATTGTCACTTCTGATGTGCTTGATCTTCACACCAAAGTTGGTTGAAGCCCTCGAGGAAAATCGTTTGAAGACTTCCGACACTTCATGTTTGTAAGTAACAATGTGTACCCATGTGTAACAAGAGTAATCATCAACAATAACAAGCCCATAGAGAGATGCGTCATTTGTGACAGCTGAGTAATGGTTAGGACCAAAGAGGTCCATGTGAAGCAATTCGAATGGTCGAGTAGTGGTCATGATAGTCTTCGCTGGATGCTTAGCCTTGGTCATCTTTCCAGCTTCACAAGCTCCACACAAGTGATCCTTGAGGAATTTGACATTCTCAATGCCAATGACATGCTTCTTCTTCGCAAGCGTGTGCAAATTCCTCATGCCTGCATGACCAAGTCGTCGATGCCATAGCCACCCTTATGAAGCTTTTGCAAGTAGGCACACGGCTGGTTGCGGTCCTGTAGAGAAATCAACAATATACAAGTCTCCTCTCCTAAAGCCTTCAAAGACTTTGGAATTGTCAGCTTCCATAACCACAACACAACGATACTTGCCAAAGACAACTACCATATCAAGATCACAAAGCATTGAGACAGACATGAGGTTGTATCCTAAGGACTTGACAAGCATGACCTTGTCCATGTGTCGATCCTTTGTGATCGCAACCTTACCTAGACCCAATACCTGACTTTTGCCTTTGTCAGCGAAGATGATATGCTTCAGATGCGATGGTGATAAGGGAGCATCAATCAATAGATTCTTGTCACCAGTCATGTGATTTGTACATCCACTATCAAGGACCCACTTAGTGGCTTTGGGTTGATCATCCTGCAGATGAATTAGTGCAGCTTACGAACTTCATATACTTCATCAGTGAAGAATATGACATCAATTCATCAGATCAATTTCATCAAGCAGTGGAACAGATAAAGCAGTATGAGGACGTGAGAAATGAAAGTTCATTTCTTCATGATTAGCCTGCGTCCTTTCAGGCATTCTTTAGGTCTCCAGCAAATTCTTCAGACGTTCAAGTACGTCTGGAGACCTGACCCTGCAGAAGAGATTAGTTCTTTTTCTTCACCACCCACATCTGAAGGGGTGGCAAAGAGTTCATCACTCTGTGAGCTCCATACGAGAAAGGTGGCATAGAAGCCAATCCATTTCGTTTCACATAAGAGAAGTTAGGGTAAGCATATGAATAAGCAGAGAAATTCTACGAGGACTTATGAACATAATGATTAGAAGAATACTGCTCATATTCATAGCCCTTGGCTCTTCCCTGCGAAACAGAGTTGTTAGCACGATGATGTTCATATGAGGACTTTGATCCTCTTGAGGAATTTGATCCATATGAGGAATTTGGTCCGTATGAGGACTTGGATCCATATGAAGAATTTGGTCCATATGTAGAATTTGATCTGGGGTTCCTATTCCTCACGGGTGGTGTCATGAGGACATTCACCTGAAGACTTTCAAGGCATCTTTTGGGAACCCAGATTTTCTTCATAGGGGAACCGTTCCTGCAGTTAGTGCCAACATATCTAGCAAATACTTCACCATTCTGAGTTTTAAACAGTTTATAGTTGGAGTCAAATGACTCATCAGAAGAATGAGGAGATTCACATGTAAAGCCAGATAAGTTAGATGGATCAACTGGAGGTCCCTTTGCAGCGACCCATGAGGTTTTGGGGTACTGCTCAGGCTTCCAATATGTACCATCAGCATTGAGTTTCCTCACAAAGGCAATACCCTCTATCCTAGGGTTCCTGTTGAGGATCTGCTTTTTAAGCACATCACAAAGAGCCTGATGCCCTTTGAGGCTTTTGTACATGCCTGTCATGTACAATTCCTTCAGCCCTGCATCGTTAGTGATACTAGCAATGTCCTCAGATGAGGAATTAATGATAGCAGAGACAGTTGAGGAATTTGTAGCATTAGAAGCATTTGAACATTCAGGTGAAGAATTAGCAGATTCACATTCAATGCATTTCAAACATGGAAGAACAAATTCTTCCTGAGCAGCGCTGATTTGTTGAGCAAGTAATGAATCGCGCTCCTTCTGAAGATCTTCATAACTCACTCTTAGCTTCTCAAGATCTTGCTTTCTTTGAAGAAATTCATAAGAAAGCTTCTCATGATCAGATAAGAGAGTGTTATGATGACCTTGAAGGTTGTCAAACCTAGTCTGAAGTCTCTGAAGATTTTCAGTCAAGGTTTTAGTGCGATCCATTTCTTCACCCAACATATCATCACTTTTATCTAGCATGTTTTGAACCTTTTCCAAGGCATTTTGTTGTTTAGTGGCAATACAAACAAGCTTGGTATAGCTAGGTTCAAAATCATCATCAGATTCATCATCACTAGACTCGAATGAGGAACATTCGGTTACCTTGGCACCTTTAGCCATGAGGCATGGTGCAGAAGATGATGGTTTAGGTTCGAAAGTCATCGTTTTGAGTGATTCCTTGAAATCCTCAAACCAGGGATCATGACAAGTTCGATGACCTTCATAGACGTCAGAGATTCGGTCCCAGATAAGCTTCGCATTGCAAAGATGCATAATGCGCCTGGATTCATCTCTGGATAGGCAGGAACGGATGATATCCTTCGCCATGATGTCAAGTCGAGTGTACTTGTGAATATCATTAGTGTCCGCCATCTTGCATTGATCGGTAAGACCAATCTCAGTGACGGTCCACAGCTCGCTGTTCATTGCCATGAGGCGCTTCCTCATCATGGCCTTCCACTTGGGATAATCATGACCGTCAAAGATGGGGCATGCCACTTTCTTCATACCTGCGGTCGACATAACTAAAACTCCAGGCGGTTAAACCAAAATCACACAGAACAAGGGAGTACCTTGCTCTGATACCAATTGAAAGTGCGTTATATCGACTAGAGGGGGGTGAATAGGCGATTTTTAGAAATTCTTCACTGAGGAATTTGTGGGTGAGGAAATTCCTTAGCGAAGAACTACTTGCAGCGGAATAAGTACTCAAAAGTATGCATAGCAGAACACAAGCATAGTCATCATGATGAAATGAAAACAAGCATAGCGTACAGAAAGCGTAAACACAGGATAACACAGAATGAAGACAAACAGACTGAAGAAATTAAACTGAGGAAATTGAGAAAGTCTTCAGTCAAAGTCTTCAAACACAGATATGAACATGCATACAACACAGTAATGAGGAAATGAAAGAGTTGAGGAAATAGAACCAGTAAGCTTGGTGAAGACAATGATTTGGTAGACTAGTTCCAACTGCTGTCTCAGTTGTATGTCTGGTTGGAGCGGCTAGGTATTTAAACCTGAGGACACACAGTCCCGGACACCCAGTCCTGAACACACAGTCCAGGACACCCAGTCCTCACCGTATTCTCCTTGAGCTAAGGTCACACAGACCTCGCCCAATCACTCGTGGTAATTCTTCAGGTGACTTCCAAACCTTCACAAACTCGGTCACTCGGCGATCCACAATTTCCTCTTGGATGCTCTAGACCATGACGCCTAACCGTCCGGAAGAAGCACAGTCTTCAAAGGTAACAAGCGTCGGATCCACGCAGGATCAATCTCTTCAGTGATGCTCAATCACTTGGGGTTTGTAGGTGTATGGGTTTGGGGTTTTTCCTCACTTGATGATTTTCGCTCAAAGTCCTCGGAGGATGGGATGCCTTCAATTGACAAGTGTCAGTTTCTCTCGGAGCAGCCAACCAGCTAGTAGTTGTAGGGGCGGCTATTTATAGCCTAGGGAGCAGCCCGACATGATAAGACATAAATGCCCTTCAATGATATGACCGTTAGGTGGGTAGATATTTTGGGACAGCTGGCGCGCAGCACAGCAACGGTCGGAAATTTGAGGTTCAAATTCCTCAGGGCTATCATGTTCCTCACTGTGTAGGCAATCCGCACTAGCGAATTCCTAACTCCTTAGTCAGAACAAATTCCTCAGAGACCAGAAGAACTTCGTCTCTGTCACTGAAGAATATGACTGAACTGTATGAGATTTCCAATGGCTTCACTCGAAGGGACTGGTAGGTGTAGGATTTTGAGTTGAGCATCACATGGAAACTTTTCCTTAGTATTTCCTCGACCCCCTTTAACAGTACGGTGTTTCCTATGACTCAAGAAAGAGAAAATGAAACTATGAAAACAAAAGTCTTCACGCTTCATGTTCCTCTTCACGCTTCATGTTCCTCAAATGAATACCAAGTCTTCACGGTCACACCAATTTCTTCACTTTCAAAGTCTTGAGAAAGTCTTCAGAAATACCAAAGTCTTCAGTCGAAGAACTTCATTTTTAGGGGTCGACTTTCTCTGTAAATATCAAACTCCTCATAGACTTTAGACCTGTGTACACTTATAAACACATTAGTCCCTTAACCTATAAGTCTTCAATACACCAAAATCACTAAGGGGCACTAGATGCACTTACATTGTCACAGAGCAAGACACAAGAGATCTACCGAGAAATTGACATGTACGCGAAGTGGACTTTCTATCAACCTTGTCACCGGCATAGTCCGAGTTGGAGTAGCCAACAAGATCAAAAGAAGACCTCTTAGGATACCAAATGCCAAAATTTGGTGTATGAATTAAGTATCTCACTATCCTTTTCAAAGCCTTAAGATGGCATTCTTTGGGGGGCGCTTGATATCGTGCACACATGCACACACTTAGCATAATATCGGGATGGGAGGCACATGGATATAACAATGAACCAATCATAGAGCGGTAAACCTTTTGGTCAACTAGTTTGCCATCCTTAGTCAAGTCAAGATGTCCACTAGTAGGCATGGGAGTTTTCATACCTTTTCTTTCTAGCATGTTGAACTTCTTGAATAAGTCCTTGGTATACTTTGTTTGAGAGACAAAGGTACCTTCCTTACTTTGCTTGATTTGCAAACCAAGAAAGAACTTGAGTTCACACATCATAGACATCTCAAACTTCTTCGACATTAGCTTTCCAAACTTTTCACTAAAGTGAGGGTTAGTCGAACCAAATATGATATCATCAACATAAATTTGGCACACAAATAATTCTCCATTAACCCTTTTAGTAAAAAGTGTAGAATCAATTCTTTCAATCTCAAAGCCTTTCTCAATAAGGAACTTTGTCAAGCATTTATACCATGCTCTAGGAGCTTGTTTAAGACCATAAAGAGCTTTGTGAAGTTTGTAAACATGTCCGGGTTTCTTAGGATTAACAAAGCCGGGAGGTTGTTTAGCATAAACTTCCTCCTCAATTTCACCATTTAGAAAATCACTTTTAATGTCCATTTGGTATAATGTGATATCATGATGATTGGCATGAGCAAGTAAGATGCATATGGACTCAAGTCTAGCAACGGGGGCATATGTCTCACCATAGTCCATACCTTTGACTTGAGTGTAGCCTTGAGCGACGAGACGGGCCTTGTTGCGTACAACTTGTCCATCTTCATCTTGCTTATTACGAAACACCCATTTGGTTCCAATGATGTTGTGGTTGTTGTCGGGCTTCTCAACCAATGTCCACACTTGGTTCCTCTCAAAGTTGTGTAGCTCTTCGTGCATGGCATTTATCCAATCTGGATCTTCCAATGCTTCTTCAACCTTCATAGGTTCAATGCTAGAGATGAATGAATAATGTTCACAAAAATTTGCCAAACGAGTTTTAGAGCGAGTAATTCTCCTGGTTTGGATATCGTCAAAGATTTGTTCGACGGGCTGATCTCTTGAGACTCTTGCTCTAACTCGTGAGAGCTTTTGTTTGGGTCAGGGTGGAACATCTTATTCGTCATCTTGTTCTTGCTCACGGCCTTCTTCGTTTTTGGTGTTGTTGTTCTCTTGTGGAGGTGGAGAAGGAGGTTGATGAGGTTCATCTTGGTGTACATCCTCGTTTTCTTCATCTTGGTGTGTCCCACTTGTGGATGCCTCCGAGTCAACTCTTGGTTCACCTTGTCGTGAGGTAGAAGCTTCCACTTGGACGGACGAGGTACTCTCCTTCACCTCCGTTGGACGAACCTTGCCAATAGACAAGTCTTGGATTGCTTCCGAAGGGTCTATGTCTCCTACATCAATTGGCAATTGCTCTATTTGCGAGCCGTTAGATTCATCAAACTTCACATCTACCGTCTCTTCAATCTTTCGAGTGAATTTTTTTAGACACGATAAGTGTGAGAGTTTGAGCCATAACCGAGTAGGAAACCCTCATGAAATTTAGGAGATAATTTAGAACGACGATGCTTATCAAGAATATAGCACTTTGAGCCGAATACTCGAAAGTATCCAACTTGGGGTTTGTTACCGGTGAGAAGCTCGTATGCCGTCTTGCCGAGTAGCTTGTGAATATATAGACGATTTGTTGCATGACAAGATATCTCAACCGCTTCCACCCAAAAGTGTTTTGGCGTCTTGTACTCATCATGCATCGTTCTTGCCATCTCGATAAAAGTCCGGTTCTTCCTCTCAAAAACTCAATTTTATTGAGGCATGTACGCAACTGAAAACTCATGTGAAATCCCTTCTTCGTCAAGAAAGGAGTCCACATTTGCGTTCTTGAACACTGTTCCATTGTCGCTGCGAACCTTCTTGATCTTCACTTCAAATTGATTTTGGGCCTTCCTATCGAAGTTCTTGAAGATCTTTTGGACCTGTGATTTATCATCAAGAAAGAACACCCACGTAAATATTGAAAAATCATCGACTATGACTAAACCAAATGAGTTCCCACCGAGAATTTTATAGGCGTCTGGACCAAAGAGATCCATATGAAGTAGCTCGAGCGGTCTTCTTGTGGTCATGATGTTCTTCACGGGGTGGCTTCCTCCAACCTGTTTTCCTGCTTGACAAGCACTGCACAATCTATCCTTGTCAAATATAACGTCTTTTACTCCAAGGATATGATCACCTTTAATAAGCTTATCAAGATTTCGCATGCCCACATGACCTAACCTTCTATGCCACAACCAACCTTTAGAAGATTTAGCAATTAAGCTAGTTCTAGGTTGAGCCTTTTTAGTGAAATCAACAATGTATGGATCACCTCTACATATACCGGTAAAGACCATATTACGATTATCTCTTCGAAACACCTGACAATCTACTTCAGTAAATAGGACATTGAATCCAAAGTCAGCTAGTCTAGGTATGGAAAGTAAATTATAGCCAAGAGATTCAACGAGCATAACATTTTGGATGGAGCTGTCATGTGAGATGGCCACCTTACCAAGGCCAACCACTTTACCCTTTGAGTTATCACCAAAAGTGACATACTTTCGAGGGCCGTCGTTTTCAGCAAGCTCACGAAACATATCCTTGTCTCCGGTCATGTGATCGGTACATCCACTATCAAGAGCCCATTCCTTTCCTCCAGCCATGTAGCCGCGAAGATTAGCCATAAGACCAAAGTGTCTCATCGACTCATCGAGATCACAGTCACTATCATCATCCTCATCATAGTATCCATGTTCAACATCGTCTTGCAAGTGATCATTTCCTAGAGGGAGTGATTCATTAGATATATGATCTTGACAATGTTCATCTTTATGAATTCTAATGACTTCGGAAATGATGTTGCTAATGATTCCAACATCTCCTTTGGCACGCATAAGGTCACGAAGCTCAAATAGACAATCACCAAACTTAGGATTATTGGAATTCATCTTACTTAAGGCAATTGACTTATGAAGAATCACATCTAGACTTTGCAAGGAATAGTTTGGAAATCGTTCATCAAGAAATCTCCATATGGTGTAAGCACAATCAAGAGTAGGCAAGCAAACATGCAAATTGCTAGGCAAACCTCTAGTAATAATATTGACAGTTCTAAGGTTGCGGATCATGTCAAGAGACTCATCGGGAGTAGGATGCAAAGGATCAACAAGGGTGCACAAGGGCTAGTAATGTACTTGTTCAAATGATATTCATTGAAAATCTCAAGCATCTCATTTTTCCAAGCATTAAAGAACTCTCCATCAAGTATAAGCACTCTATGTCTAAAACTCCCCAACGTAGACTCATCCATCTTCCTCCAATGGTGATTAAACCAAAGCAATGGAGACCAATGCTCTGATACCAATTTAAAGGCTCGAGAAGAGGTGTCTAGAGGGGGGTGATTAGACCCTCAAAAAAAAGTAGCAGTTTTTAATTTCTTCAAGTTAAGGTGGAGTTTTAGCACAAGTTTAAAAATTCACAATACATTTCAAGCAAGCATGGCAAGAGTATATGAGCAGCAGAAAGTAAAACATGCAAATTGCAAGAAAGTAAAGGGATGGGATTGGAGTATGCAAACGCAATTGGAGACACGGAGATTTTTGGCGTGGTTCTGATAGGTGGTGCTATCGTACTGTTGGGGAACGTAGTAATTTCAAAAAAATTCCTACGCACACGCAAGATCATGGTGATGCATAGCAACGAGAGGGGAGAGTGTTGTCCACGTACCCTCGTAGACCGAAAGTGGAAGCGTTAACACAACGCGGTTGATGTAGTCGTACGTCTTCACGATCCGGCCGATCAAGTACCGAACGGACGGCACCTCCGAGTTCAGCACACGTTCAGCTCGATGACGTTCCTCGAACTCCGATCCAGCCGAGTGTTGAGGGAGAGTTTCGTCAGCACGACGGCGTGGTGACGATGATGATGTTCTACCGACGCAGGGATTCGCCTAAGCACTGCTACGATATTATCGAGGTGTAATATGGTGGAGGGGGGCACCGCACACGGCTAAAAGATCGTTGATCAATTGTGTGTCTATGGGGTGCCCCCTGCCCCCGTGTATAAAGGAGCAAGGGGGAGGCCGCCGGCCAAGGAGGAGGGCGCGCCAAGGGGGGAGTCCTACTCCCACCGGGAGTAGGACTCCTCCTTTCCTTGTTGGAATAGGAGAAGGGAAGGGAGAAGGAGAAAGAAGGAAGGGGGCGCCCCCCTCCCTAGTCCAATTCGGACTAGTCCATGGGGAGGGGTGCGGCCACCCTTTGGGGCCTTTCTCTCCTTTCCAGTATGGCCCATTAAGGCCCAATACGAATTCCTGTAACTCTCCGGTACTCCGAAAAATACCCGAATCACTCGGAACCTTTCCGATGTCCGAATATAGTCGTCCAATATATCGATCTTTACGTCTCGACCATTTCGAGACTCCTCGTCAAGTCCCTGATCTCATCCGAGACTCCGAACTCCTTCGGTACATCAAAACATATAAACTCATAATATAACTGTCATCGTAACGTTAAGCGTGCGGACCCTACGGGTTCGAGAACTATGTAGAAATGACCGAGACACCTCTCCGGTCAATAACCAATAGCGGAACTTGGATGCTCATATTGGCTCCCACATATTCTACGAAGATCTTTATCGGTCAAACCGCATAACAACATACGTTGTTCCCTTTGTCATCGGTATGTTACTTGCCCGAGATTCGATCGTCGGTATCTCAATACCTAGTTCAATCTCGTTACCGGCAAGTCTCTTTACTTGTTCCGTAATACATCATCCCGCAACTAACTCGTTAGTTACAATGCTTGCAAGGCTTATAGTGATGTGCATTACCGAGTGGGCCCAGAGATACCTCTCCGACAATCGGAGTGACAAATCCTAATCTCGAAATGCGCCAACCCAACAAGTACCTTTGGAGACACCTGTAGAGCACCTTTATAATCACCCATTTACGTTGTGACGTTTGGTAGCACACAAAGTGTTCCTCCGGTAAACGGGAGTTGCATAATCTCATAGTCATAGGAACATGTATAAGTCATGAAGAAAACAATAGCAACATACTAAACGATCGAGTGCTAAGCTAACGGAATGGGTCAAGTCAATCACATCATTCTCCTAATAATGTGATCCCGTTAATCAAATGACAACTCATGTCTATGGCTGGGAAACATAACCATCTTTGATCAACGAGCTAGTCAAGTAGAGGCATACTAGTGACACTCTGTTTGTCTATGTATTCACACATGTATCAAGTTTCTGGTTAATACAATTCTAGCATGAATAATAAACATTTATCATGATATAAGGAAATAAATAATAACTTTATTATTCCCTCTAGGGCATATTTCCTCCAGTCTCCCACTTGCACTAGAGTCAATAATCTAGTTCACATCGCCATGTGATTTAACATCAATAATTCACATCACCATGTGATTAACACCCACAGTTCACATTGTCATGTGACCAACACCCAAAGGGTTTACTAGAGTCAGTAATCTAGTTCACATCGCTATGTGATTAACACCCAAAGAGTACTAAGGTGTGATCATGTTTTGATTGTGAGATAATTTTAGTCAACGGGTCTGTCACATTCAGATCCGTAACTATTTTGCAAATTTCTATGTCTACAATGCTCTGCACGGAGCTACTCTAGCTAATTTCTCCCACTTTCAATATGTATCTAGACCGAGACTTAGAGTCATCTAGATTAGTGTCAAAACTTGCATCGACGTAACCCTTTACGACGAACCTTTTGTCACTTCCATAATCGAGAAACATATCCTTATTCCACTAAGGATAATTTTGACCGCTGTCCAGTGATCTACTCCTAGATCACTATTGTACTCCCTTGCCAAAATCAGTGTAGGGTATACAATAGATCTGGTACACAGCATGGCATACTTTATAGAACCTATGGCCAAGGCATAGGGAATGACTTTCATTCTCTTTCTATCTTCTTTCGTGGTCGGGCTTTGAGTCTTACTCAATTTCACACCTTGTAACACAGGCAAGAACTCTTTCTTTGACTATTCTATTTTGAACTACTTCAAAATCTTGTTAAGGTATGTACTCATTGAAAAAACTTATCAAGCGTCTTGATCTATCTCTATAGATCTTGATGCTCAATATGTAAGCAGCTTCACCGAGGTCTTTCTTTGAAAAACTCCTTTCAAACACTCCTTTATGCTTTGTAGAATAATTCTACATTATTTCTGATCAACAATATGTCATTCACCTATACTTATCAAAAATGCTGTAGTGCTCCCACTCACTTTCTTGTAAATACAGGCTTCACCGCAAGTCTGCATAAAACTATATGCTTTGATCAACTTATCAAAGCGTATATTCCAACTCCGAGAGGCTTGCACCAGTCCATAAATGGATCGCTGGAGCTTGCACACTTTGTTAGCTCCCTTTGGATCGACAAAACCTTCCGGTTGCATCATATACAACTCTTCTTCCAGAAATCCATTCAGGAATGCAGTTTTGACATCCATTTACCAAATTTCATAATCATAAAATGCGGCAATTGCTAACATGATTCGGACAGACTTAAGCATCGCTACGGGTGAGAAGGCCTCATCGTAGTCAATCCCTTGAACTTGTCGAAAACCTTTCGCAACAAGTCGAGCTTTATAGACAGTAACATTACCATCAGCGTCAGTCTTCTTCTTGAAGATCCATTTATTTTCAATGGCTCGCCGATCATTGGGCAAGTCAATCAAAGTCCATACTTTGTTCTCATACATGGATCTCATCTCAGATTTCATGGCCTCAAGCCATTTTGCGGAATCTGGGCTCACCATCGCTTCTTCATAGTTCGTAGGTTCGTCATGGTCTAGTAACATAACCTCCTGAACAGGATTACCGTACCACTCTGGTGCGGATCTTACTCTGGTTGACCTACGAGGTTCAGTAATAATTTGATCTGAAGTTCCATGATCATCATCATTAACTTCCTCACTGATTGGTATAGGCGTCACAGAAACTGGTTTCTGCGATGAACTACTTTCCAATAAGGGAGCAGGTACAATTACCTCATCAAGTTCTACTTTCCTCCCACTCACTTCTTTCGAGAGAAACTCCTTCTCTAGAAAGGATCCATACTTAGCAACGAATGTCTTGCCTTCGGATCTGTGATAGAAGGTGTACCCAACTGTCTCCTTTGGGTATCCTATGAAGACACATTTCTCCGATTTGGGTTTGAGCTTATCAGGATGAAACTTTTTCACATAAGCATCGCAATCCCAAACTTTAAGAAACGACAACTTTGGTTTCTTGCCAAACCACAGTTCATAAGATGTCGTCTCAACGGATTTACATGGTAGCCTATTTAACGTGAATGCAGCTGTCTCTAATGCATAACCCCAAAACGATAGTGGTAGATCGATAAGAGACATCATATATCGCACCATATCTAATAAAGTACGGTTACGATGTTCAGACACACCATTACACTTTGTGTTCCAGGTGGCGTGAGTAGTGAAACTATTTCACATTGTTTTAACTGGAGGCCAAACTCGTAACTCAAATACTCTTCTCTACGATCAGATCGTAGAAACTTTATTTTTCTTGTTACGATGATTTTCCACTTCACTCTGAATTTATATGAACTTTTCAAATGTTTCAGACTTATGTTTCATTAAGTAGATATACCCATATCTGCTCAAATCATCTGTGAAGGTGAGAAAATAAAGTTAAAACAATGTATGTATATCCGCCACGAGCCTCAATATTCATTGGACCACATACATCTGTATGTATGACTTCCAACAAATCTGTTGCTCTCTCCATAGTTCCGGAGAACGGCGTTTTAGTCATCTTGCCCATGAGGCACAGTTCGCAAGCATCAAGTGGTTCCAAAATTCCATCAGTATGGAGTTACTTCATGCGCTTTACACCAATATGACCTAAACGGCAGTGCCACAAATAAGTTGCACTATCATTATTAACTTTGCATCTTTTGGCTTCATTATTATGAATATGTGTATCACTCCGATCGTGATCCAACAAACCATTTTATTGGGTGTATGACCATAGAAGGTTTTATTCATGTAAACAGAACAACAATTATTCTCTAATTTAAATGAATAACTGTATTACAACAAACATGATCAAATCATATTCATGCTCAACGCAAACACCAAATAAGACTTATTTAGGTTCAACACTAATCCCGAAAGTGTAGGGAGCGTGCGATGATGATCATATCAATCTTGGAACCACTTCCAACACACATCATCACTTTACCCTTAACTAGTTTCTGTTCATTTTGCAACTCCCGTTTCGAGATACTACTCTTAGCAACTGAACCAGTATCAAATGCCGAGGGGTTGCTACGAACACTAGTAAAATACACATCAATAATCTGTATATAAAATATACCTTTGTTCACTTTTGCCATCCTTCTTATCCGCCAAATACTTGGGGCAGTTCCGCTTCCAGTGACCAGTCCCTTTGCAGTAGAAGCACTTAGTCTCAGGCTTAGGACCAGACTTAGGCTTCTTCACTTGAGCAGCAACTTGCTTGCCGTTCTTCTTGAAGTTCCCCTTCTTCCCTTTGCCCTTCTCTTGAAACTAGTGGTCTCGTCAACCATCAACACTTGATGTTTTTCTTGATTTCTACCTTCGTCGATTTCAGTATCACAAAGAGCTCGGGAATTACTTTCGTCATCCCTTGCATACTGTAGTTCATCACGAAGTTCTACTAACTTGGTGATGGTGACTAGAGAATTCTGTCAATCACTATTTTATCTGGAAGATTAACTCCCACTTGATTCAAGCGATTGTAGTACCCAGACAATCTGAGCACATGCTCACTGCTTGAGCTATTCTCCTCCATCTTTTAGCTATAGAACTTGTTGCAGACTTCATATCTCTCAACTCGGGTATTTGCTTGAAATATTAACTTCAACTCCTGGAACATCTCATATGGTCCATGACGTTCAAAACGTCTTTGAAGTCCTGATTCTAAGCCGTTAAGCATGGTGCACTAAACTATCAAGTAGTCATCATATTGAGCTTGCCAAACGTTCATAACGTCTGCATCTGCTCCTGCAATAGGTCTGTCACCTAGCGGTGCATCAAGGACATAATTCTTCTGTGCAGCAATGAGGATAATCCTCAGATCACGGATCCAATCCGCATCTTTGCTACTAACATCTTTCAACATAATTTTCTCTAGGAACATATCAAAAATAAATACAGGGAAGCAACAACGCGAGCTGTTGATCTACAACATAATTTGCAAAAATACTATCAGGACTAAGTTCATGATAAATTTAAGTTCAATTAATCCTATTACTTAAGAACTCCCACTTAGATAGATATCCCTCTAATCCTCTAAGTGATCACGTGATCCATATCAACTAAACCATGTCCGATCATCACGTGAGATGGAGTAGTTTCAATGGTGAACATCACTATGTTGATCATATCTACTATATGATTCACGCTCGACCTTTCGGTCTCCGTGTTCCGAGGCCATATCTGCATATGCTAGGCTCGTCAAGTTTAACTTGAGTATTCCGCGTGTGCAACTGTTTTGCACCTGTTGTATTTGAACGTAGAGCCTATCACACCCGATCATCACGTGGTGTCTCAGCACGAAGAACTTTCACAACGGTGCATACTCAGGGAGAACACTTTTATCTTGAAATTTTAGTGAGAGATCATCTTATAATGCTACCGTCAATCAAAGCAAGATAAGATGCATAAAAGATAAACATCACATGCAATGAATATAAGTGATATGATATGGCCATCATCATCTTGTGCTTGTGATCTCCATCTCCGATGCACCGTCATGATCACCATCGTCACCGGCGCGACACCTTGATCTCCATCTTAGTATCGTTGTCGTCTCGCCAACTATTGCTTTTACGACTATCGCTACCGCTTAGTGATAAAGTAAAACAATTACATGGCGATTGCATTGCATACAATAAAGCGACAACCATATGGCTCCTGCCAGTTGCCGATAACTCGGTTACAAAACATGATCATCTCATACAATAAAATATAGCATCATGTCTTGACCATATCACATCACAACATGCCCTGCAAAAACAAGTTAGACGTCCTTTACTTTGTTGTTGCAAGTTTTACGTGGCTGCTACGGGCTTAGCAAGAACCGTTCTTACATACGCATCAAAACCACAACAATAGTTTGTCAAGTTGGTGCTGTTTTAACCTTCGCAAGGACCGGGCGTAGCTACACTCAGTTCAACTAAAGTGAGAGAGACAGACACCCGCTAGTCACCTTTAAGCAACGAGTGCTCGCAACGGTGAAACCAGTCTCGCGTAAGCGTACGCGTAATGTCCGTCCGGGCCGCTTCATCTCACAATACCGCTGAACCAAAATATGACATGCTGGTAAGCAGTATGACTTATATCGCCCACAACTCACTTGTGTTCTACTCGTGCATATAACATCAACGCATAAAACCAGGCTCTGATACCACTGTTGGGGAACGTAGTAATTTCAAAAAAATTCCTTTGCACACGCAAGATCATGGTGATGCATAGAAACGAGAGGGGAGAGTGTTGTCCACGTACCCTCGTAGACCGAAAGCGAAAGCGTTAACACAACGCGGTTGATGTAGCCGTACGTCTTCACGATCCGACCGATCAAGTACCAAACGCATGGCACCTCCGAGTTCAGCACACGTTCAGCTTGATGACGTCCCTCGAACTCTGATCCAGCCGAGTGTTGAGGGAGAGTTTCGTCAGCACGACGGCGTGGTGACGATGATGATGTTCTACCGACGTAGGGCTTCGCCTAAGCACTGCTACGATATTATCGAGGTGTAATATGGTGGAGGGGGCACCGCACATGGCTAAAAGATCGTTGATCAATTGTGTGTCTATGGGGTGCCCCCTGCCCCCGTATATAAAGGAGCAAGGGGGAGGCCGCTGGCCAAGGAGGAGGGCGCGCCAAGGGGGGAGTCCTACTCCCACCGGGAGTAGGACTCTTCCTTTCCTTGTTGGAATAGGAGAAGGGAAGGGAGAAGGAGAAAGAAGGAAGGGGGCGCCCCCCTCCCTAGTCCAATTCGGACTAGTCCATGGGGAGGGGTGCGGCCACCCTTTGGGGCCTTTCTCTCCTTTCAACGTATGGCCCATTAAGGCCCAATACGAATTCCCGTAACTCTCCGGTACTCCGAAAATACCTGAATCACTCGGAACCTTTCCGATGTCCGAATATAGTCGTCCAATATATCGATCTTCACGTCTCGACCATTTCGAGACTCCTCGTCAAGTCCCTGATCTCATCCGGGACTCCGAACTCCTTCGGTACATCAAAACATATAAACTCATAATATAACTGTCATCGTAACGTTAAGCGTGCGGACCCTACGGGTTCGAGAACTATGTAGACATGACCGAGACACCTCTCCGGTCAATAACCAATAGCGGAACCTGGATGCTCATATTGGCTCCCACATATTCTACGAAGATCTTTATCGGTCAAACCGCATAACAACATACGTTGTTCCCTTTGTCATCGGTATGTTACTTGCCCGAGATTCGATCGTCGGTATCTCAATACCTAGTTCAATCTCGTTACCGGCAAGTCTCTTTACCCGTTCCGTAATACATCATCCCGCAACTAACTCATTAGTTACAATGCTTGCAAGGCTTATAGTGATGTGCATTACCGAGTGGGCCCAGAGATACCTCTCTGACAATCGGAGTGACAAATCCTAATCTCGAAATACGCCAACCCAACAAGTACCTTTGGAGACACCTGTAGAGCACCTTTATAATCACCCAGTTACGTTGTGTTGTTTGGTAGCACACAAAGTGTTCCTCCGGTAAACGGGAGTTGCATAATCTCATAGTCATAGGAACATGTATAAGTCATGAAGAAAGCAATAGCAACATACTAAACGATCGAGTGCTAAGCTAACGGAATGGGTCAAGTCAATCACATCATTCTCCTAATGATGTGATCCCGTTAATGAAATGAAAACTCATGTCTATGGCTAGGAAACATAACCATCTTTGATCAACGAGCTAGTCAAGTAGAGGCATACTAGTGACACTCTGTTTGTCTATGTATTCACACATGTATCAAGTTTCCGGTTAATACAATTCTAGCATGAATAATAAACATTTATCATGATATAAGGAAATAAATAATAACTTTATTATTGACTCTAGGGCATATTTCCTTCACGTACATCCACGTTAGTGGAGACTTCAACCCACGAAGGGTAATGGTTGTGCGAGTCCACGGAGGGATCCACCCACGAAGGGTCCACGAAGAAGCAACCTTGTATATCCCACCATGGCCATCGCCCACGAAGGACTTGCCTCACTTGGGTAGATCTTCACGAATAGGTGATCTCCTTGCCCTTATAAACTCCTTGGTTCAACTCGACAATCTTGATGGATGCTCCCGAGTGACACCTAACCAATCTAGGAGACACCATTCTCCAAAAGGTAATAGATGGTGTGTTGATGATGAACTCCTTGCTCTTGTTCTTCAAATGATAGTCTCCCCGACACTCAACTCTCTCTCACAGATTTGGATATGATGGAAAGATGATTTGAGTGGAAAGCAACTTGGGGAAGGCTAGAGAGCAAGATTCTTGTTGTTGGATTGGAATGTCTTGGTCTCAACACATGAGTAGGTAGTTCTCTCTCAGAAAATGAATGCTGGATGTGTAGGCACGTTCTGATGACTCTCTCCACGAATGGAGGAAGGGTGGAGGGGTATATATAGCCTCCACACAAAATCTAACCGTTACACACAATTTACCAAACTCGGTGGGACCGAATAGTGAAACTCGGTCGGACCGATTCAGTTTAAAATGTGAACGTTAGGATTTTAGGTGGGACCGACATGATCAACTCAGTGGGCCCGATGTGCTAGGGTTAGGGTAAAACCTCAAGTCGGTTTGACCGATTACACAAACTCGGTGAGACCGATTTTGGTAATGAGCAAACAGAGAGTTGGTCAAGCAAACTTGGTGGGACCGATTGCATATCTCGGTGGGACCGAAATAATTACAACAGGTAATTAGAAAGTTTGCAAGCCCATCTCGGTGAGACCGAGACCCATCGGTGAGACCGAATTTATTAGGGTTTCTGGCAGTGGCTATGTCAAGTGAACTCGGTGGCGCCAGATAGATCAAATTGGTGGGCCCGAGTTTGACTTTTAGGTTTAGGACATATGTGGAAATGAGAAAGTGGTTGAGGGCTTTTGGAGCATATCACTAAGCATTTTGAGCAAGCAAGCCATTAAGCAACACCTCATCCCCTTTTAATAGTATTGGCTTTTCCTATGGACTCAATGTGATCTTGGATCACTAAAATGAAAATGTAGAGTCTTGAGCTTTTGCCAATCTTTGTCCTTAGCATCTTGAAGGGGTTCCACATATCTTGTCCATGCCATGCCAATCCACTATTGAACTCATCTGAAATATACTAGATAAAAATATTAGTCCAACAAGAGATATGTTGACATTAATTACCAAAATCACCCAGGGAGCACTTGTGCTTTCAATATGTTTATGATGAAAGAAATGAACACTACAAAAAAATACACTTCTGTGATGATACGTGTTTGTCACAGTAGGTCGCGTTTTTTGTCATGCATGTACATCCATGACGATTTTATGACAGAATCAAGATAGTCATACCTATGCTGTCGTAGAAGTGTTCCATGACATTCCCAAAATTATTATCACGGAAGTGTCCACTTCCATGACGATAAATCGCGTGTCACAGAAGTGCTTTCGTCAAGGGTGACCGACACGTGGCATCCACCGTAACGGAACACCGTTAAGCTACCGGGTCCGGTTTTGGATCCAATAACCCGTTAACAGCCCCGACCAATGGGGATTTTCCACGTGTAAAATCATCATTGGCTGGAGGAAACACGTGTCGGCTCACCGTTGGCACATATGTCATCCACTCATTGGACGCAAGGCGCCTATGATACGTCGACACGTGGCACGGCCCAACAGAGGCCCATTCCTATGAAAGGCCGGCCTGTTTGACTTGGTTAAAAGGTGGCAGGCCGGCCCACAGAAAGCCTGTTAACGGCATGTTCGCATATAGCCCATTTACAGCCCGCTAACTCACGGCCCGTTACGGCCTAACGGAATTAGGCCCAGTAGCATCATCTGGGCCGTCCAATATGATTCCAGCCCATTGTAACTTCCGGCCCATGTATGTCCCATGACGTATTTTGGCCCATATGAGTCCGTTTGTAACTCTTGGCCCATTAGTGGCCCGTGGTGAAACCGGCCCGTATGAAAAATGTATCGATTTATACCCATTAGAGGCCCATTATTCCATTGGGTCATTTCCAGCCCGTGTTACCTTTCGGCCTTTTTAGGGCCCATTTATTCTTGGGCTCATTTCCAGCATTCAGTTACTTACGGCCCGTTACTGGCCTTTTCCGCTTGTGGGCCAAATTCAGCCCGTGGATACAGTCGGTCCGTTTGTGGCCCGTTAATCTGTTGGGCCATTTTCATAGCATCATCAAATACGGCCTATTAACGGCCCGTTATGGTCAGCCCATAAAACGTACGATTTCCACTCTAGCCCATTTACGGCCCCTTATACGACCCGTACAAGGCCCATAGATGAGACGGCCCATAGAAGGCCCATGGATCCTACGGGATGTAGAAGGCCCATTGACCCAACGGCCCATAGAAGGCCCATTGATCCGACGGCTGATAACCCACAAGTATAGGGGGTCGCAACAGTTTTTGAGGGTAGAGTATTCAACCCAAATTTATTGATTCAACACAAGGGGAGCCAAAGAATATTCTCAAGTATTAGCAGTTGAGTTGTCAATTCAACCACACCTGGATAACTTAATATCTGCAGCAAAGTATTTAGTAGCAAAGTAGCAGTAACGATGGCAAAAGTAACAGTGATAGTTTTGTAGTGATTGTAACAGTGGCAACGGAAAAGTAAATAAGCGAAGAACAATATGTGAAAAGCTCGTAGGCATTGGACCGGTGATGGAGAATTATGCCGGATGCGATTATTCATGCAACAGTTATAACATAGGGTGACACAGAACTAGCTCCAATTCATCAATGTAATGTAGGCATGTATTCCGAATATAGTCATACGTGCTTATGGGAAAGAAATTGCATGATATCTTTTGTCCTACCCTCCCGTGGCAGCGGGGACCTATTGGAAACTAAGGGATATTAAGGCCTCCTTTTAATAGAGTACCGGACCAAAGCATTAACACATAGTGAATACATGAACTCGTCAAACTATGGTCATCACCGGGAGTGGTCCCGATTATTGTCACTTCGGGGTTGCCGGATCATAACACATAGTAGGTGACTATTGACTTGCAAGATAGGATCAAGAACTCACATATATTCATGAAAACATAATAGGTTCATATCTGAAATCATGGCACTCGGGCCCTAGTGACAAGCATTAAGCATAGCAAAGTCATAGCAACATCAATCTCAGAACATAGTGGATACTAGGGATCAAACCCTAACAAATCTAACTCGATTACATGATAAATCTCATCCAACCCATCACCGTCCAGCAAGCCTCGATTGAATTACTCACGCATGGCGGTGAGCATCATGAAATTGGTGATGGAGGATGGTTGATGATGACGACGGCGACGGATTCCCCTCTCCGGACCCCCGAACGGACTCCAGATCAGCCCTCCCGAGAGAGATTAGGGCTTGGCGGCGGCTCCGTATCGTAAAACGCGATGAATCCTTCTCTCTGATTTTTTTCTCCCCAAACATGAATATATAGAGTTGGAGTTGAGGTCGGTGGAGCACCAGGGGACCCATGAGGAAGGGGGGCACGCCCAGGGGGGTAGGGTGCGCCCCCACCCTCGTGGACAGGGTGTGGGCCCCCTGGCCTTGATTCTTTCGCCAATATTTTTATTAATTCCAAAAATATTCTCCGTGAAGTTTCAGGTCATTCCAAGAACTTTTGTTTCTGCACAAAAATAACACCATGGCAATTCTGCTGAAAACAGCGTCGGTCCGGGTTAGTTCCATTCAAATCATGCAAGTTAGAGTCCAAAACAAGGGCAAAAGTGTTTTGAAAAGTAGATACGACGGAGACGTATCAACGGCCCATAGAAGGCCCATGGATCCGACGACCCATAGAAGGCCCATGGATCCGACAGCCGATAGAAGGCCCATGGATCCGACAACCCGTAGAAGGCCCACGGATTCGACGGCCATAGAAGGCCATGGATCGTCCGTCCCGTAGATGGCCCATGGATCATACAGCCTGTGGAGGGCCATGGTCACTACAACGTTTGGGTGAGTTGGCCCCCGTTTGAACGATATATCATATTCAAAGAATTATCCTACTCTATACTATCACCTCTAAAAACATACACTATACAATAAAGATACTAAGGCATAGAAACATAGAATAATCCTACACTATACAATAAAGAAATTACAGCCGATTATACCCACTGGGCATTATGGTTTGACACTAGTGATAATAAAGCATACACAAACAGCAAATTACATACACTGGGCAAATACAGCTCATACATCATGGACGCGCATCAACATAACTTACCATTTGAACTATAATCTCTTCAGAAAATAGGATTGGCCGGATTTAGATAGCAAAAATTTCAGTCTGCAAAATCTCCAATTCCTTCGTTGTTACCTCAATGTCTTGTTTCATTTTTTTGACTCCTGCATCTAATACCTGCATGTCCAGTCTCAACTTGTTGATTGTACGTTGAGAATCATGTACACGTTGTCTTGCCACCTCTAGTTGATGCTCGAGAACATCAGCACATTCTAATTCCAATCCATAATCATTCGGTAACGGCCATGCCGCACTGCTCGCAGATCTTTGTGTTGATGTCACTTCATCCTAAAATGTTTCTGTAAGTACACATGAATAGGGCAAAAATATAGTTACAATAGTGAAGCGAGCAAGACAGACTATTTTGTACATGGCAAAACAGGACTAACAATAATGTTACACGTCATGAAGCATAAGCAGGTGATATTTTAAAAATTATAAAAAAGGTAGTCTGTGCAGCCTGCATACAGAAATCTCTCTTAGCTCACCAGAGGAGCATGATGTTGGGGCCCAATCCAAAACACAGACAAGTTACAAATTTAGACAACACGTTGCGTAGAAGTAAGCAAGCAGTTGGCCATTCTGTAGCTCAATTAAAGTCTTAGGGAGCATAATGAACAGCAGAGGGTTTCATACAAACATACTACAGCAAGCAAAACTATGCAATCATTAGCCTAGTATAAACTAGATTGTGAGCCTCATGTAATAATAGTTGGTTAATAGACTTCAAAGCTTCAGGCACACTTCGGTAGAGTAATTAAATGGTAAGGCCTTTAATTATGTCAACTAATAGTTCTACAAGTACCCAACATCAGGCATCATTCTTTGGGCATCTCATTAACTGAGGACAAATAAAGCAATTGAAAAGAGCAAATTAACTATGCCTGAAACAAACAAGGAATTGAACTGTTGAGTTGGATACAGTGACTTACCTTAACAGGTTAAAGAGGCTCAGCGCAGCTCCTACTTCTCTTGCAAGGCTCCTACCTAACATCTTGTACTTGGAAATCCTCAATATTATCTTCATTGCACCCCCTCTGCAAGGTGACAGAAACTAGTTACTCGTCTCCTTGGAAGATAAATATGCATACTTTCCAGTCTGTGAACACAAAAGGATGAGATTTTAACAAAACAACACCACATAATGAAACATGCCGCATCTCTTGCACTTGCACACAATGAAATGAGCATTTACTATGTTTGCACTATGTAAAAACTAGGCATACCTTCAAACTGGATCTCCAGGTACTCTTGGAGAGCCTACTTTAGTGTACAGCCAAACCGTTATGTCACCTATGAGTTAGAAAAGGCCCCACTACAGCAGCCCTTAGTGTTTAAATCGTTGACAAGCTCTGTTAGAGTGTTAGGTCAAGAACATCAAGTAAACAAAGCAAACAGTCCTAGTATGGCTGGCTGATGCAAACAAGCAATTGAACAGATGTGTGAGCAAATCTTACATATCAAGAAAAGAAGCAAAGAAGGAGGCTTAAAGACCATCACTTCACTGACCAGATTTAAGGGGCATTTAAACATCATGTGCAACATATGAACTAACATAAACATTGCATATTCCAGATTCTACAATGGAATGCACATGTATTAGGTTATGCCATGTATGATGATGCCTAAATGTACACTATAGAAGGCAGGAGTGATTCATCATTGCACGCACAGTTGAATTGCAGGTTCAGGGCCAGTTCTATTCCGCCTTTTCAGGGCTTCTTGTCAAAATAAGCCATAAAAGATGTAAAGAAGTCATTTTTGAGTTATGGGCTTGGGCTTAACTAATTTCGCTTTGGAGGGGGGTGTTTCGGGTAGAACCTCACTAAAAATTGAAGGGAAGGGAAATAGTGAAATGACTCTATTGTCTGCCTATATTACACTCAAAATGCAACTGCTGACGCCCGCGTCACACCTCACCCTCAAGTAAAAACAAACACGCAAGCGTTCATTGCCCTGCCCGCTTGCATCTCCTCTCCTCTTTCCCTCTACCTCGATCCCCTGCCTGCAGCACTAGGGTTCCTCCAGCGAGCTGTCGCCACTGGTCCCATCTGGCCTGGTCCTCGACGATGCTCTATCCAGCTAGGCTACATGGCCTGCAGGTAGGGGCAAATCTCCCTGGCTGCTCCTCCCTCTGGCGCTGCTCCTCATTCTCATGGTCTCCAGCAGCTGATCCACTGTGGTTCGTCCAACGCACTACTCCGGCAGGCGCTGCACAACTACGGCTGATGCCACACTGCGGAAGAAGGCACCTTATTCCCCCTCCCCACCTCCCAAGCCGTGGCCTTGAGGTGCTGTTGAAGGATGAGCTCATCCAACAAGGTGAGGATCTCCTTTGATTTTTTACCAAATTTTCATTCTGATCCACTATACGATGAATCGCTATGAGCTGCTTCTGCTGCTGCTATATGATGCATTGCTATGAGCTGCTCCTGCTGCTGCTATATGATGAATTGCTATGAGCTACTGCTGCTATATGATGAATTGCTATGAGCTGCTGCAGCTGCTATGTGATGAATTGCTATGAGCTGCTGCTGCTATATGTTGAGTTGCTATAAGCTGCTCCTGCTGCTGCTGTATGATGAATTGCTATGAGCTGCTCCTGCTGATGCCATATGATGAATTGCTATGAGCTGCTGCTGCTGCTATATGATGAATTGCTATGAGCTGCTCCTGCTGCTGCTATATGATGAATTGCTATGAGCTGCTCCTGCTGCTGCTATATGATGAATTGCTATGAGCTGCTGCTATATGATGAATTGCTATGAGCTGCTGCTGGTATATGATGAATTGCACACTGCTGCTGCTGTATGATGAGTTGCTATGAGCTGCTGCTGCTGCTATATGATGCTTTCAGGTGGTGCTGCTATATGATAATAACCAGCCACTTGGACCATCGAATTTCAATAAATAATTGTTCTTCATTTAAATGTGGGTCATGCATTCTTCGTTCGTAGGCAATGGGATCTCTATGGAAAACATTGACCAAAGTAGATTGTGCCAAGTAGATGGTATCTTTGTATTTGCATTTTGAGCAAATAGTGATGGTCTGTTTTCCTATCATATTAATTACTGCACTGGGTTCAATTTGTGATGTTTGCAAGTCAAATTAATTTTCATATGGGTAGCAAAATGAAAAAAATATAATGCAATCTAGACTTTTCACTGATCATACCAAAGATAAGCTGAAAACACAATGAAAAGAACTGGTTGGCTTATTACATGGAGCTTATATTCACAGGTGCTTATTTTCTTAGGATAACTCGTAATAACTGTCCCTAAGAAACTTGGCCAATTGAACTAACATACAAATAACATGTCACGATGATTGCAATGGAGGAGTGACGTACCATAGCACACTGTATAGGCTCACCACTGGCTCTCCTTTTTTTTGCGATGTTCCATGAAATTGCCACATACATCTTGTACTTTTTCATTCTGTAACCCTATCTGCAAGTTGACACGGCTAATTTCAGACATCTCTACATTTTAATACATTGCATATCCCTTGCGCATATTTAAACCACCAATTAATGATTGTGTGCGTAGCATAAACTAGCCATGACTCTGTGTGCTGGACTAGCAGGCGCTCTAAGGGAGCCTAATGTAGTGCACTGGAATTCCTACATGCCACCTACGATTTTGTGTAATGTACTGCCTCTGTTCCTAAATATATGTCTATGTAGAGATTCCAGTATGGACCACATACAGATGTATATAGATGCATTTTAGAGTGTAGATTCACTCATTTTGCTCCATATGTAGCGTATAGTGGAATCTATAGAAAGACTTATATTTAGGAACGGAGGTACGAGGTAGTATCATGTATGACATCTACATATCTAATTTAGCAGCCGGTAGTAGAAACCATTGTCTGCACAAAGGGATTACTGGTCAAAAATCCTAGCAAAGCACGCTGGCAGGCACAGAACAATACAAGAGAGAGACGCGCTTACAAGATCATAGCAATGCCTCGGTCCAGGATCTTGGTTGGCCAAGCTGTTAGATCCAGAAGAAACATTGTCCTTGTAGTTTTTGCCAGCTGCATAACAGGTAACAGCGACCTGTTAGTATATTTGAAGTACATCGGATAGGTGATGCTGGACGGGTTTAAAGGTGACAAGTACCTAGGCCGTGCGGGTGCTTGGCATCTTGCCAGACGGTGGGAATCAGGTTAGAAACGTCAAGGGTGATGATGCTGCGCTGGTTGTCGGGGTCCGGTAAGGAGATCTAGAACCGTCGAGTAGGGTGTTTGTGGAGCGGCTCTGGTAGGGTGGACTACGGTGTGGGCGAAGCGGATCTGTGGCCGTGGATGAGGGCGTAGGTGAAGCTGCTCGAGTGGTTGGGTTAAGGATGGTGTAGATGATGCGGATCTGCGGCCGTGGACGGGGCGTCAGAAGCTCCTCCGGTAGGTTGGATGAGGGTGCGAGGAAGCGGATCTGAGGCCGTGGACTTGTGAGTTGGCAAAGCGGAGCCGGTAGGGTTGAGAATGGTATAGGCGAAGCTACTCCGGTGGGGTTGACGATGGTGTCGGCGAAGCGGCTCCGATAGGGTTGAGGAAGGTGTCGGCGAAGAGGATCAGAGGCCGTCGACGGGGGCGTCGGTGGGGTGGCTCCGGGGGCTGTGGACGAAGCGTCTCCGGTGGGGAGTACGAATGAGCCGCTGCAGATGCGTGCGGTTGACGAGAGTACCGGCGAAGTAGATCCGGCGCCGTGGACAAGGCCGACACTGAATGGGATGTGGTACAGTGGTGGATGAGCAGTCTACTTGTTTCTAGGGGAGGTGGGAGGGCTAGATGCGGTCGCAGAAGCAGATCCGGCGATGTGGACGCCGCTGACAGTGAATGGGCTCTGGTATGCCGGTGGATGAGCAGTCTAGGGTTTCGAGAGGGGAGGGGAGAAAGGCCGAGAAGTACGGACGGCGTGATGTGAGATGCTCTGGTGCTGTGGAGTTAGTCATTTTTGCGGGAGGGGGAGAGGAAATGGGGGTGCCGTGTAGTGGGGGGAACCGGAAGTTACCAAAGCAGCCCCGACCTATTATGTAGATGAGGGTGGTATAGTAACTGTTGGTCTCCGTGCACCAAGGACAAAAGGGGAATTTCGCATGCAAAAGACTAAGGTGGCGGAAATTGTAGAAGGAGGCGGGAGATTTTGCCGCCCGCGGGATCGTTCGTACCCAGTTTCAACTAATTTTGGACCGTGCTAGCGGGAAGGTCATGCGAGACTGTGTACACGGGGCATGCGTCAGCAGTTAATAACTAGTGTGAAGTCCACCCCAGAAAAAAAGACAATAACTTGGGATGATGCGCTGATAACTTGGACGTTCGCACGGGCGCGACCAATCGTACGGGTGTAGTGGCGCGTTCACCAAAAAAGGGATCAAACGCTCAGCCAATGTATTTCTCGTGTAAATAGATAATTTAGTGCAATTGGTTATTTACTTTAAACATAATGCATTGACGTGTTAGTGTAGAGGCGCACAAAAAGAAATGGATATTGTAGTCCGCTACTTAAAAGTGTTACCTCATATGATTACATAGCCTCCATTTCATAAATTGCGTACCCGTTGAATTCATATATGAATATTACATATATTACTTCATAATAGAACCTTAAATCATCCAAGACTAATGATTTTGAATGCAAGAGTAACAATGGTGCATGTACATGATAGCTACATTGGTTGTTTGAAGAAACATCACTGTAACTTTGGCATGCCCAACTGAAAAGGTTTATTTAAATAGAAAAAAATGTGATATGTGAGTGTCCAATCTTTATAGTATCGAATCGATATTGTACCTTTGGCCACGATACGAAGTAGATATTGATTTATGTTCAAGCGATGCACGTCCACGATCGCTAGATAGTGATACGTGAATGAATTGTGCAATCTCTCTCACACGCATACATATCTCATTTCCCTGTGGGCATCGGAATCACACAGGCGCACTTCGTGTATTTCTCTCCCTCCGTCAAGGTTAGAATTCGTCTTTCTACCCCGTCCTACAAGTCTCTCACACAGAAACACACACGCTCCCTCTGCCGAACACGCCCACCCCTTTAATTCCGCCCACCCACCGCCACTAATGTCTCAAAGTATAATAATGTCTCTCACACATATGCCTAAGGTTAACTCGAGTTCCGGAACCATATGAATACATACAATGGGATTCTGGCAGAGCACCTTTTGTTTTGAGATTTCTCTCTCTCTCCCTCTCTCTCTCTCACACACACACGCGCGCGTGCACACACACACACACACATTGTTTCTCGCTTCATTTTTCCGGCACTTGCATGCACACCATTTTGTTTATCTTCGTGATGCTTTAAGTATGCCTCGCATAAATGCTATCTACCTATCCCTTAATATAGCTACATATGTGTCACACAAACTCCTTCTCCCTACTAGCAAGATGCCCATGCGTTGCACGGAACATCAAGATGCATTTTTATGAGTAGTTTATCTTGTGGGAGAAAAGGATGAATGAGGGAATGCCTTATTTGCAAATGCGGAGAGGGGTGTGGGTATCTTTTTGCAAAATTGCCACAGTTTCCTTCCTATCCGTCGGATATAAATCAGATGGCCTATATTGCAGGATGGCAGGAACACCATCATCACCAACTCTGTTTTTATAAGAGTAGGGATATGTAAGTGTCACTGCCCCCCCGACACACACACCCACACAACCACACACACACACTTCCCAACACCGAAGGAGTAGGGTGACACCTCGACCTTGATACTAATCTATCGACTGGCTTCTCTCTCAAACACACACACACGCACACACACTACCCGACACCAAAGGAGTAGGGCGGCACCTCGATCTTGATAGTAATCTATCTACTCCTCTTTCAAACACACACACACATACACACACACTCGCCAGTTGTGCCTTTGTGCCTACCGCGCACACTCTCGATACATCTTTCTCTCCCTCCCCCCCACCCCAACAATGACAGCTGAAGGGTGACAACTCGATCTGATCGTAATCTGTCAATTGGTTTCTCTCGAACATTGTGTCTTTGTGCCTCGCTTAGTAGACCCTCGATATGTAGACTTCTCGCGCGCGCACAACTGTAGTGACGATGACGCTGAACCTAGTGTGCCTCGTTTTTACCGGCCTCATGTGATAGTTTTCACCCTGTTTTCTGTTAATTAACAAGGCAACCTTTTCTTTGTTACTACTAGTGAATCTGAAATCATTTGGGGCAGACATAAAATATATCACTTCAACCCAATTATCGCAGTAACTATTTTAAAAGAAACTAGCTAGATGCCCGTGCGTTGCACGGAACATCAAGATGCATTTCTATGAGTAGTTTTATCTTGTGAGAGAAAAGGATGAACGAGGGAAGGCCGTATTTGCGAACGTGGAGAGGGGTGTGGGTATATTTTTGCAAAATTGCCACAATTTCCTCCCTATCCGTTAGATATAAATCCGACGACCTATATTGCAGGATGGCACGCACACCATCATCATCAACTCTGTTTTCTACTCCCTCTGTTCCTAAATATTTGTCTTTTTAGAGATTTCAACAAGTGACTACATATGGAGCAAAATGAGTGAATCTACACTCTAAAATATGTCTACATACACATCCGTATGTGGTAGTCCATTTGAAATCTGAAAAAGACAAATATTTAGGAACGGATGGACTATAAGAGTAGATATGGAGATATATCTCCAGCATGGTCTACAACAAAAATGTGCTGGACTGGTTAGCGCCGGATGCTCGCAACGCGATGACATGAGTTCGAATTCTGTCTTTAACTTCAGATGTTTATATTATATATTACTTATTTAATATATACTTCTTTCGCTACTGTACTGACAGTGGAACCCACAGAGTACTTAGAATACAAGATTAAGGATGGACTTGTTTCTTTTTAACTTTCTGTACGAAGTTGTAGCCAGCCTGCAAGTCACGTGTACACTGTACATGCAATTAACTTTTTATAGAGGGACAATCATAGACGCAATTAACTCAAATGGATTGGATGTCACTCTATTACTTCCAGCATAAGAGCATCTCCAATGGCAGCCGGCAAATTTCCTCCTGCTTCCTTCCGTGGAGGACGACATCAAATGTCAGCGGCATACATTTTCACAACTCTAACCAACCAGATGAAATCCGTGCAAACACGAACTGATTTCATATAAGCATGAAGGATTTCATATAAAAAAACCGGATCTTCATATAAACATGGTGGGTTTCATTACATTTACATGAACTAAGATGTGCCAATCCGGCTCTCTTGGTATAATTAATACTCCCTCCATCCGGAAATACCTGTCCAAGAAATGGATGTATCTAGACTTATTTAGTTATAGATACATACAATTTATCCATTCTTAGAACAAATATTTCCCGCCAGCTGGAGAGGGAGTACATAATCTAAATGGCCGCCCACGGACCCCTTTGTCTTCCTCATGTCCGGCAGACACTTGCGGGGTCGACGAAGGTCCTCAGAAGAGACGGAGAAGCAAAGAAACCACCTGAATGCGCAGTCGTCGCCTCGGCGATGGCCTTCATGGGACCCAAGTGGCGGCAGCGTCCCGTGTTCTACTTCTCCTCGATGATGGTGGCGGACACGGAGAAGCTGGCCACCGACTCGTTGCTCTCCACGCACCTGGCTTCTGTCTCTGCCTGCATGGCACTGCCGCAGGCACGGGAGGCGCGCCCACAGACATGGGAGGCACGGCACCACAGACACTGGTGGCGCGGTACGACACGGCAGCGACGACGCCCGTACCGGTGTGCTCGCCACCGTGCCAGCGTGGAGCAACTCGCCACTCCTCATCGAGCTGAACTTGAGCGGCGAGTTGCTGAACCACGTGCCTGCTTGGGGCGGCAACTGGCTCCGTCGGGCCAAGTGAGGTTGGTGAAGCACCGAGCGGCCTCGCCCGTATCCGGACGGCTCGGTGGGCCACCCAGCCAGGTAATATGCCGGAGAACGGCTCCTCAGAAGCCATCGGAAGAGTGGAGAAAATGGTGAAGGAGGAGATGGGGGAGCGGCGGAGGGGCGCGATTCTTGCTCGTTGTCTTTCTGGCCTCATGTAAATAGAGGGCAGACGGTAGGAGCTTGGCCGACGTCTGGCCTCGTTTAAACTAAGGGTGGACGGGAGGAGCTCGGTCAGTGTTGCATTTAATTCCGGCCCGCTCATGAACGGACATGTGGCCGGAGTAGGTTTCTTGATTTGCATGCGGGTTTAACGGAGGGGTTTGATGGAGGTGAGGAGGCGTGTTCAGCCGGGCGTGCAGCGGGCGGCGCAGTACTATTCGATTTGACAGCGGACAGCGCAGCTCCCGATACGGCTTTAATGCAGACGAGGGAGGGAGTAGCGGTTCCCGGAATGTTGAACAACCAATGCATCCTCCTTCAATTAATGCATGAGGGAAGTAATGGGAGGAGGACCGGGAAAAGAGGCTGCACGATGTGAATGCAACGCAGTTTGCCCTCATATAAAGGCGCCCCTCCATTCCAATGCATCTACCACATCGTACGCACCTAAGCATTTGCCTAAGCACCTACACTAAGCGCAAAAGAGCTCACTCTAGACCCATGGCGGTGATGCGCGCGAGCGGCCAGCGGCTGTGCCAGATGGTCCACGACGTCGGCCTGCGGCATGGCACCGAGGATTCTCCAGACGGTGTTGGAGACCGGCTGGTGGATGGCCGCCATCGACGCCAACTACGACTCTTAGTTGGACCAGATGATCGTTGCCACCACCAACAAGTTCACCATCCTCAAGAAGCTCGCGGACGACATCGCCGTACTCCTCCAGCCCGCACGCCCGGGCTCCTCATTGCCTGCCACCCTAATCGGCCTCCATGGCTGGAACCTCTTTCAAGCACTGGTGGCCCTGCGACTGCCCGCCGACGCCACGAAGAATGTCCACCTGGAGGTCGCGCTCGCCGCGAGGCGCCTCGCCCTGCAAGAATTCGTTGACCTACACATCCACGTGTACGAGCAAATCATGTACATAGGTATCTACAAGGCCAGTGAGGACGCTACGATGTTGGCCTTCCTCAACTGGCTGGAAGCCTTGGATGCCTTTGCTGAGAAGCACCTCGACCTCGCCACAAAAGCCGTCGCTCCTTAGCCGTCGGTTGGTGGCCCGGCGCACTGAGTTGAGGAGGAGGAGGTCGTACGTTGATGGATGCATCTTTCTCCTTGCCTTCTGTAACCACCACTGTGATCGCATCATCATCGTGGCCTTAATTCTTATTGTGTTGTTGCATTCTCGTTCCAGTCAATACTGACATGTGCGATCCCTTTACTTAATTATATGCATCACTGTAACTAGTACTCCATCCGTCAATTTATAAGTTGTGCTTACCTTTTCCATCAACTTCGTGCAACGCGCGGGCATCTTGCTAGAAACACTAGAACATGTCGGACCGCGTGTGACCAAACCGACGATGCGCCAACCTAGCTACTACGTACCCTGCTTATCTGGCGGAAATAGCCCCGCCCTAGCGTTTCCAATCATTATTTCTATCTATCGATCGTGCGAAGGAGTAGAACCAAAATGTTACAATTTATACATGTTTCTCTACTCCTACTCCTATAAAAGACTCAGTTGGTGATGGTGGTGTGTCTGCGATCCGTCGTTTCTGACCATTAGATCTGCATCTAATGGCTTTGAGGTAAGCTGTGGCATTTTTGCAACAATAGCCCACTTCTCTGCTCCAATTTGCAGAAAACCCCTTATTATCTTGAAAGCAACCACATCCCTCCCTCACCTCATCAAAACAGCCTGAGAAATATATTTTGAGTGAAAAGTACTCCCTCCGTTCCTAAATATTTGCCTTTCTAAAGATTTCAATAAGTGACTACATACGGAGCAAAATGAGTGAATCTACACTTCAAAATATGTCTATATAATCCATATGTGATAGTCCATTTGAAATCTCTAAAAAGACAAATATTTAGGAACGGAGGGAGTAATATATTAGGAGTATATCAAAACAAGAGTGATTTCTTTCAAGTTTGTGAACAAGTACTACTATTCTACTACTTTGGATCCGTCGCAACGCACGGGCACATTGCTAGTAGAAGGAAAAGGCCTGCCGCGTTCGCGTCGCACTCCCCCCACACACGCCCAGGAATCGGGAGTACTCCACGGCCCGTATGGCACGACACATAGCTTAGGGAAGGCGTGTTGCCTAGCATTTTCACTTTCATGTGGGACCGCCATTGAGCAAACCGACTATTGGCAAACCGCACCCCGCTCGCCGCCGGGTTGGAAAACAAAAACGAGGGGAAGATCTAGCTGTAGCACGGAAGCCAAGAAATTTCGTGTCAGATGGGGCTCGTTGATAGAGTAGGAGCATTCCATACTACTCTAATCCTACTAGTACCAAGTTTGTACTATACAACTAGTACTACCACTATACAACTAGTAGGTACGTGTACGACACAGCATCGTAGGAACAAAAAACGGGAAGATCTTGTTTTGGGTGATTTATCTTTTTTTAGTCAATGTAGTATGAATAATATTATGTGGGGGGCACCCATGAAGCTTATGTGGCTTGGTTGCATGGCTACGAAAGGTTAGAGGAAAATAAATAGATAATGTGTTTAGAGTGCACTCCACTAAACAGATATACTTTGGATCCATTGCAGCGGGCCGGCACATCTATATCTATACCCCCAATATAGTGTGCGAATAGCTTTGAAAGTTGGTCGTTGGATGAAGCCAATCCGACGGTACAAAGATGGAAAATCCGAGCACTACTGGCCGTTGGATATCATCTACATTCCACCAGATTCTGCCACATGTAGAATCTAGAAGACTCCATGGTTGAACTTCATTCATGACTAACTTTTCTACAACTAAGCTTAGGCAAAGTGTGTCTGCCACAAAAAATGTGGCTAACAAAATGGCCACCACAAGTGTGGCAAGATTTGGCAAGAAGTTGAGTCTATGACATGTGGACCATGTAGCTAGAAAAGTGTGGCAAGCCACAAGTGTAGCAATGAACCAAAAACATGCCTGGTGTGTTTGGTAGGGTGTATGAAGGGTGCATGATCCCAAGAGTTCCCTTCTCAACCCACTTTTGGGTGTTTGGTAGAGTGTATGGAGGGTGCATGAGTCCACACTAGCTTAGCACAAATACACTAGAAGCATGCATGAAGAGAGCATACATGAAGAGGGGTGTTGAGTTGAGCATGCATGAAGAGGGAACAACTATGCTAAGACGAGAACGCAACCAAACACACTTGTGGCACGCCTAAGCTTAGGCGTGGCAAACTTAGGCTGCAAACCAAACATCTATACCCCTATATAGTGTGTGAATAAGAGCATAATTGGTTTGATGCCAACAATTGGCATTTCCAATATTTGGCAACCCAACATTTGGCAAAATCAAAATTTGCCAAATGTTGGCAACTTTTTGTGAGGTTGTGAAGAAAAGTTGGTAGCCAACCAATCACCATTTGGCATTTGCCAAATATTGGCATGCCAACTTTTGGCATCAAACCAATCATGCTCTAACTTTGAAAGTTGGTCGTTGGATGAAGCCAATCCGACGGTACAAAGATGGCAAATCCGAGCACTACTGGCCGTTGGATATCATCTACATTCCACCAAATTTTGCCACATGTAGAATCTAGAAGACTCCACATGTAGAAGCATAATGCACAAACCACCAGAATCTCATGCGTGCAATGCACGTGTACCTTACTAGTAGTTTTTTTGACACCTGAAATAGTAGGAGAGGCTCCTACTGTATGTATGAAATTAAAGTATCAAAAAGTTCTTACAAAGTCATAACCTTACATCCATGGCCATTGTAAATAGAAAGTAAAGTTAGGAAACCAATGTAAGTACTAGACTAAGGGACAACAAAGGATTGGGCAAAAGAGGAAATAAATTGTCTGTGCTTCTCTTTGGCTCTATGTATGAGTAGAGAGAAGTCTTCTTTGAATCTTCTTGCCCATGAGCCGACAGTGGGGTCTATCCTTCGGAAGTGCTTGTTATTTCTTTCTTTCCACAAACTCCAGGAGGCATACAAAAAGATCTCCATAAAAATTGGGTTGTTCCATACTGTTTTGGCTTCCTTGATCCAATTTAGACGATCTCCATTAGTTGTCGAGTGGATGTTAAAAGTGTCCCAACAAGCCAAACTGAAATGACAAGTAAAGATCATGTGTTCGATCGTTTCTTCCTCGATGCTGCCACACAGGATGCAGCCATGATTGTCACCAATGTTATAGTGCCTTCTCTTAAGCATGTTTCTGGTGTTCAGACGATCTGAGAGTAGTAGCCAACCAAAAACCTTGATTTTCATTGTGGCCGAAGATTTCCAGAGCCATTTGTAACTATTGTGTGCAGTGACCTCCCGAAAATAGAATTTGTAATATCTTTTTGCAGTTTAGATCTCAGAGCCCCACTCATATACCCAAGAGTCCATGTCATCTCCCGCATCATTGCCAACATGTGTTGTGATCTCCTGGATATCGCGCAACTCATTGTGGGCTTGCATGGAGAGCGGTAGGTGAAAGGTTTCATTGAGGTTGGTGCAACCAAGAAAATCCCGGACCGAAATATCTTCAAGTTTAGCATAAGGAAACGCACGGGGTGTGAATCTGCAAGAACATCATCCAACCAGAGATCTTTCCACATAAGCGCAGTATCTCCTCTGCGAACGATCACATGCGAGATGCCTCTATAGATAGGAGTAAGTTTGAGCACATCTTTCCACCAGAACGAACCGCATGGGTCTGAGGCATGTGGGATTTTTTCGGTGTAATATGTGGACCAAATCAAATCAACCCACGGCAGATCCCAATGGTTATAGAACTTGTGTAGGTATTTCATGAGCAAAGCATCACTTTGAGTTTCTAAGTGAAGCACCCCGAGTCCTCCACACTCCTTGGGTCTGCAACCCATTTGCCATGAAGCTAAAGAGTTGCACTTGTCCCCATCATCAGTCTTCTTAGTCCAAAGGCATTGCCTTCTGATTTTATCCAGTAGTTCAATAATCTTATGTGGCAGTTTGAGGGTGCAGAGCGCAAAGATTATAAGGGATGTGATGACCGAGTTGAGAAGCGATAGTTTCCCTCCATAGGAGATCACTGACAACGTCGATGAAAGTCTTCATTGAACTCCACAGACCAAGGGCATGAGATCCTGCACTGTAGGTTTTGTAGTGCCCATTGGCAACCCAAGATAGGTAAAAGGTATCTTTCCCACCATGCAACCGAAGATTTGTGCAATATGTTGAGCGGTTGCAGCGTCACAGTTCATGGGCACGAGAGTTGACTTGTGGAAATTAATCTTTAGCCCAATAGAAGTTGCATAATCAGTGAGGATGTTTTTGACAAGAGTAGCTTGGTCAGTACACGCCAGTAATAAGATGATAGTGTCGTCAGCGTATTGAATCGCCGGGTAGTCTGATTGGTTGGGACGGTAGAAGGGAAGTTGTAGATCATTTCTTCGAAAGGAGTCATTAATTGCAGCCTGCAATAAATCTGCCGCCAAGACAAAGATTAGAGGGGACAGCGGGTCACCTTGTCGTACTCCACAAATGCAATTAAACTGTCTGCCCGGGACGCACCTTACTAGTAGTTGGTAGTAGTAAGAAACAAATTCCGGGTTTGGCACAAGCTCGTACTGCGGGAGCACCACAAGGCCTGCCGCAGGAGTTACATTTCCCTCTCGGTGCCCACGGGACCGAACTTCAGTGGCTTAGTGCCCGGCCTATGAGACAATGACATGCGGACCTTAAATGCGGCTGGCCCACATGTCATTCTCATGGTGGTGGTGTGGTTCGCGACTCACTCGTTCGAGATGAACCGGCCGGTGGTGGCGTGGCCGTGGCGAGGGTGCCACAGCTGGGCGTCGGGGCGTTACGAGGCATAGATGGCCACACCGGCGGGTACTACCTGTAGTACAGAAGTACTCCAGCTGAGGATTGATGCCCGGGACGAAATGTGTCACAGCCGCTGGATGAAAATTCGATGGTGCGGGAGTACGGATCGGAGCATAGCAGCGGAGCAGGCAAACCGCGTCCAATCGGGTGTGGCTGTGGTAGAAAGTTTATGGTTGCCGCAGTTCAGCTGGCCCGCATGTCATGCACACAAAGGAAGAGGAGCGGTGGGGCCGAGAGGGATGAGGCGCACGTCGGGGGGGGGGGGGATGAGGATCCCCTGACGTGAACAATCCTACAATTCTATCACTGACATGTGGGACCCCCAAGTGTGGGTCCCACCAGTCAGTGAAGGAAAGGCAGTGATAGCCACGTTAGAGGATCCATGTCCATGTCGGGGGACGTCGTGCTTGCAGGTAGGGTTGGAGCTGCGTCGTGGGAATCGCGTTTGGGTGTGGCAGTGGTAGAAACAAGAAACATGATGGTCCCCATGGTTCAACTTCCATGGACAAGCTGTCATGTCTGCTGACACATGTATATCAAAACTAGAGTGTTTATATTTCAAGCACGTGAACAAGTATTATTCTACTACTTTGGATCCATTGCAACGCACGGGCCAGCACATTAGTAGTAGTAGTGTCTATCTCTATCTCTAGAGGCCTTCCCTCGTTCATCCTTTTCTCTCACAAGATAAACTACTCATACAAATGCATCTTGATGTTCCGTGGAACGCACGAGGATGTTTCATTGGGGGTCTCTCCAGCACGGCATGGCCGTAATTGCAGGTTGACGCCCCTTGAGATGCCGACGTTGAGGGGCACTCAGATTTCCTCCGATGAGCAGGTAAGATGAGTTTGATCATGTAGTAAATGCATTCTAAAGACTACTTCTGTGTCCATTTCCTAATTCTCCCACTGCCCACTGTTTCACAGGTTAGGCTCGGTGCGAGTGGAGATTGGCTTGCATATGTACGGGAGGGTACCAACATCAATTTGCACAACATTTACAACGGTGACACCGTTCCCGTAGAACCTTTGTCCAACATTGGGATCAACCATGCAACGGGCCACCGCATGAATTAGTACGATGGAACCACGGTGAGATTGAATAAGATAGCACGAACCTTGCACATGGCGGTCAAAGGTGGACCATGCCGTCTGCGGCCGATTTGTTGCCGTACGAGTACGAAGACGCTGTGCTCCTTTCTAACCACATCTTCGTGGTGACAAACCAGGGGACTTGTTTCGTATGGGACACATCCTACGATATACTCCCTCTCTCCCAGTTTATTTGTTTTGAATCTTTTCGTTTTATAAGTTTCAAATTCAAATTTAGAGCTCCCCATCACATGTTGATATTACAATGTCCATTAAATCGTTGCGTGCATGTATAGTAAAGAAACAAATCTCGAGTTTGGCACGAGTTCATGCAGCGATAGCACCAGCCTAGCACAGGAGTTACATTTCCCTCTCAGGGCCCTCGGGACTGAGATTCAGCGCCTTACTACACCTGCCTTTGAGTCAATAACATGGGGACCCGATAGGTGGCTGGTCCACATGTAATGCTCCCAAAGGCAGAGGGGCAGTGGGGCCGAGAGGGGTGAGCCACAGGTCGGGGCCGTGTGGTGTCATGGGTTCGTGCGACGTCGTGGGAATCACGCGCGGCTATGGTAGAAACTTGATGCTCGTCGCATTTAAGGTGGCCCACATGTCATGCACACAAAGGCAGAGGGGCAGTGCGACCGAGAGGGGTGAGGCGCACGTCGGGGGACATGGTGCCGTGGGTTGGAGCGACATCGTTGGAATCGCGAGTGGCAGTGGATGAAACGTGATGGTCGCCGTAGTTGAACTTCCATGGACAAGTTGTCATGTCTACGAACACATGCATTGCATACCGATCACTGGAAGGAGTAGTAGAGAAAGCTAGGCGGATAAATAGTTCCTTATAGTCAAGAGGACCCACGCTACTACTTGTTCCGAAGACATGCACACCATTGAAATAGTCCATCTATATCAATATACACCGAGAGGGAAAAAAATTTACAAGAGAGGAAATAGTTCATCCATCCATAATGCCATGCTGCTGGTGCAGCCTTATCTTCTTCTTCTTCTTCTTCTTCTTCTTCTTCTTCTTCTTATTCTTCTTCTTCTTGTTGTTCTCATTTTCTGTGGGAGACGGCTTCGCAACAAGCTCTTTGGACCTTGCAGCTATCTCGAAACTCACACGGGCATCGAGGGCAGCATATTTTATCCGCTCGTACGTCAAGGGATAATTCTCCCATCCAGACGACCTTAATGCCACCGTCTCGTCACCCTTCTGAAGATTTGTACCGAGCACAAAATTTGCTACGTCGAATAGGGATGGTGTCTGTTTATCCCAATCTTCTACAGGAATTTTGATTCTGGTTTGTAGGTCAGCGATGCTTTTGAAATCAAGGTTGTACGGCTCCAGCTTCTGTTTGTCCCCTTCGATGGCTGCCCCACAGAAGTATATGTCCTCCCAAGACAACAAATCGCGAAGCTCACCTGGTATGGAGGGCGCGTGTATGATGTGGTACACCAAAACATCATCTTCGAGGCACAACTGAAGGACGGCGGCGCGTTGGATCTTCGCAGTGGCATGCTCCGTGTACTCTGCATCGAGACCGATGACCCTCATCTCTACCTTTTCGAGGGAGTTGGATACATTGTTGATCCACTTCTGAACATTCCTTGGGTGGACGGTGACAGTGGCAACTATGCTCAACGAGCCTTCGACGAGGACATGTTGGACGCTAAAAACCTGCATCTCGATCTCTTTCGCCATTTGGAACCGCTGGAACGGAGGGCTATGGTTTGGAGAATTAGGATTAGATGGCTAGTCTAACTGAAGTAGTAGATGATTATTTAAAGAGGTTAAAACAATGTGAACACGGTGGGGTTTGGATGCAAATGAAGACGAAGGGGAGGTGAAGAAGCCGAGGAAAATCGGTTCCCGATGGAGAAGCAAATGGGAGAAGTGGCGTGCAGGCAGTTGATTATACGGCTAGGTAGACTAAACGAAAAGGCTATGCGGGTAGACCGAGGAGTCGTACCCGTTCGTGTACGTGCCCATCCTTCCTGATAGGTGGGATCTATGCAAACAGATAAAAAAATGTGTCGTAGCTGGTTCAGATGGATATTGGCGCGTGCGTGGGAGACACAACATTCTCTGGTTAAGGAATATACGGTTATCCTCATCAAAAAAGAAATGGCCCATCTTCGCGCTTCCGCATGCACGAGAATTTGGTTCTGCTCGCAATATGGATGATACCTGGAGGATGAAGTGAACAAGCATGCTAGTAAGGGAGACCTATTTCCGCTATACAGTACTGGAGTACTCATGTTCCTACTAGTAGTAGTAGTAGTAGTAGTACAACTGTGGTACACTTTATGGTCAAAATACTATTCATCCGGTCCTCACAGTGAAGTGACAACACCCTGCGCCTGCCACTAGTCTAGGCGGCGTGTTCGGGTTACCAAAGTCAGCCTCACCCTGTGCACTGTGCAGTCTGTCACCGCCGCTGTACAGCACATTAGCATGCCTCGCCTCGTCTCCCTCTCCCCTCCCATAGCACCACTCCATCTCCATCTCCATCTCCATCTCACTGTGCCCCCGTGTACCATCGCCTTGCTCGCCTCCCCCAGTACCACTATTCCCTCGCTAGCCGCTCCAGCACCTACAGCCTTCTTCCCCATAAATCAAGCCCCCCAAACCCCCCACCTTCCAAACTCCACCATGGCCGAACGCGAACCACGCAGCATCCATATGAGCCGCGATTAGAGCAATCTCCCCACTGACATCCTCGACTTATGTTGTACGTGTATGGATATGTTGAGCGCCCTGCAGCTGGCTGCATGCTCGAGGGACATGCACACTGCCATCGTCGAAGCGAGGCCTAAGCTTTTCAAGACACCCTGCTTGCTGCTATCTAGTCTTGCGAGATTGGCTCACCATGATACGGAGGCGTACATGATGCCCCTCGACGTCAATCCGATCTCCATTAGCCGAAACTTCTTTGCAGGTATGTAGTGGGTCGCCGTACATCATTTCCCACGACTTCGATCCGATCACCATCATCCGAAACTTCTTGGTAGGTATGTACTGGGTCGGCATGAACTCCCACTGGATGGCTGCCTTCAGAGAAGACGGTAAAAATTTGGTGCTCGTGAACTTCCAGACCTCCCATGAGATTATCCTTCCTCCGTTGGATTACATAGAGTTTTACCATCGCGGTCCAAGTCATCTAGATTACCACGTCAGTTGGACGGACATTGTTTTTGCAGAAGATTGTAATCTGCCAAGTGCCCACACGACATGCGAATTATGCAGACTTCAAGCTAATTGCCTTGTTCTACCGCAGACTCGCCTATCTTTATGCCAGTGCCTTCTTTAGCTGGAGACAACTCAGCTCGCAGTGGATCATCGTCAAAGCTGATACACACTTCTGTGATGCTATTGAACACAATGGCATCATCTACGCGATCGACAAAGCAGATGGCACCACGTATTGTTGGGACGGCGCGTGTAAGTTGTTTCCGTCTCATGTTAATGATGACGCCATGACACTGTTTGAACTTTTTGTGATGATTGGCATATCCCTGTTTGAGCAGAATTTGAGTAGAACTATGGCAATGTATTAGAGACGCCGTAAATCAGGTATATTTGGAATGAGTTAATTCATGCGATTGTGACCATGTCATTACAGCCATTTTGTACCCCTGAATAATCAAACGGTTAGGAATATATGGATATTCTCCTTATTTTACAGTAATCTATATACTACTACTAAATATGAGTGTGTATCAATGGCCATGTTAGTTTCCTCATTTTCATGATGTAGAAACATGCACCACAGTGTTGGTTTCATCTAACCATGCATTAGGGAAGTAAATGTGCATATGGAGAACTCTATATTTGGAAGTAGTGAAATCCTGTAATGCTTACCATGTGTACATACCTATATTCGCCCTTCAGCAATCAATGGCTAGAATAATATCCTCACAAAAATTTTGCCCACAGAACACGAGTATATAACAATGCATGGTCTGTTAGTTACCTTGAAGAATTTGTTTGTGAGGACAGAACATGATTACATAACATGCATGACATGGTAGTTTCCTGTGAAGAATCGATTGCGAGATAACATGAGTATAACCATGCATGGCACTTCTATATTTTCGAACCCAGTATACATTTCCTGTATTTTCCTCCCAGTTCCAACAGGGACATATGAATGTTGTTTCTTGCATTATCCTACTCATACTCTGAACAATGTTGATCTTACATTAACAATGCATGTCCTTTTTGATATGATGCAGTGTCCCTATAGTTACTGCCCTTTGTAATCACACCACCTTTCCCAAAAATAGGGAAGCACAACTGGTTCCTCACCCGATCAGACAACGGCAAAAGACTGATGATCATTCGGACACATGAGCTGGAAAAGTTATATTGCAGAAACCCCACTGTATACAAGCACCATGAAATACGTGAGTATCTAGACAGTGGCTGTTACGTCTATGAGCAGGATACCAGCTTGTTGGGGCCTTCAGGATTTTTTAGTTGGAGGCGGGTAAACAACCTTGGTTCACACTCTCTGTTTCTCGGACTCAATTATCCGATTAACCAGGAGATCACTGTTGGCAAGGACCTTGATGGAAGATAGGCTCTGTTTGCTATGGAAAACTGTGTCTACACGGCGAGCCCTAGGAGTTCGGGAGCAAACTCCCCTGATTGCCAACGATACAGCCTGCAGCCAAAAGAAGGTGAGAATGACAAAGGCATCCGGATTAACTTTGATCCTTGGATGTCTCAATTTCGACAGGCAGTGATGTGGTTCAAGCCTTCAGGTTGATAGGTAATTGGGCAGTTGCGTCGAAATGGTAGAGTACTGGTGTCTCCGGATCATTGGTCGCTGAAGCGGGGCTGCAAATTATGATGGTGTTGGATCATCTCTTCGAATGTCTTTGTTGTCTTTGCTGCTTCTTCTGGATGGGTAGTTCTTTCTTTTGTTATGCATGTTCCTTGTCATTTGGTCATCCTCGTCTATGTCCCTCTTACTATGTAATAGTTGCCTCTGTTTAGAATGTCATTCTCGTCTGGATCACGAGAGTCTAAGCGCTGCAGATGGGTGCGTTTTGGTGGTGTAGCAAGACTTCTTATGAACTATCATGTCTTGTTGTTTATGTCAGTAGTAGTCACTAGTCAGTGTTTGAATGTTTTATATATCGTTGTTTCGAACTGTTTATTGTCTCGAACTACTGGTGGGCTAAATGAGGGCATCACCATTCTCCAGTGTTCAAAGTGTATCTCCTTTTTTCAAGTTATATAATTTGAGCTCAGTGTCTTTTCGATGATGTACACTTGTTTGGGCCAGTGAGGTGTCGTTGAATATGGGCCAAGTAGTAACACAATGCCAAACAGGTCAATTATGACTCTCAGGCCGGGCTCTCAAAAGATCCTCAAAAAAAAGGTCGGGCTCTCCAAAAAAGAAAGAATAAGGATTCTTAGGCCGACATGTGGGCGCCACCGGTGTTTTCGTGCGCTTGCGTGCCGAGAGCATGTTGGCGCGTGTTCGAAATTCAAGCTACCTTTTCATCCCCAATCTCCCGCCCCTCCCCCACCTCTGGAATCTCGATTCCTACTCCAGTTCCCCCAAATCCCCCTCCTATACTCCCGGTACTCAAGCGCACTATCATGTCGCCGGTCAACGCGGATCTCCGAGCCGGAGATCCTGAGGTCCGTCCTGCCTTCGGTCGCTGCGTGCTGTCGCTCAACAGTGGCATGGCAGCGCTTGACGACCAGTTTACCGGCAAAGTGCTGATGGTAACCATCAACGGCGACCGGCCTCCCGTCTCGCCGGACGACCTTGTCAAAGCTCTTGGCATTGTGCACGGCATCCAAATAAGTGACTTTCTCGTCGAAGTCTGTCTGCCACCGGCTGATTTCTTCGTTAGGTTCCGGAAAACTTTCGACTGCAGTCGTGTGTTCGAATCTTCCCGGCGTTTGTTCTGCGATGGCGCGCTGGTGAGCTTTGATCGGTGGCACCTAGGATGGGGCTCGGTGCCCTCTGAGCTTGAGTTTTTAACAAATCTTACCTTCCACGGCATGCCTCGACGTGCTTGGAATAGCGAGTCCATGAATGAGCTTATCAACGACCTTGGAGGTGAGCTCGTAAGTATGTTTGTTCCTCCAGACAGTTGGTCTCTGACGGTTATGGCATGGATGAAGAAGCCGTCCACCATACCGAAGGTGATTGGTGTTGAGATACCGGTGCAGGAACCGGGGTTGTACTATTCGTCGCCACCAAGGCCGCCGTGGACCATGTTAGGGATGTACCTGTATCGAGTGTTCGTGCATGTCGAAGAAGTGGTCAATCCATCAATCGAAGTCCTACCGCCGCCGCTGGTGCCAGGGTCCGTCGACGACGTCCATTACAGGAGTCAACGTCAGACATTCCCCGTGTTGCTCGGAACAATGGATGGCACAGGCCTACTCCATCGCGCGGCGGAGGCCACTGCTTCTTTGGGAGAAGAGGCAGCGCTGGCTGCCTGGATGTGCTCTAAGTTGAGGTAACAACTGAATCTTGTCAGATACTAGTTAAATCTGATCTATGGGTGTGAAGCACTGATGTGCCAGTACATTTGATTGTGACCTGTTCTAATTTTGTACCTGAACTTTTTTTAGAAAGGGCTGTACGTCAACATAATGTGCTAGCAGAACTTATTGTGTTGTTTGTCTGTTTTCTTTGCATAGCATTCAAGATATTTCCCCGTCATTGATAAAGACGATGAACCGTTATGTACGAGTTCATTGGTTTGAACATAGCCCTACCCGTAGCGATCCACTGCTTCCATCCTGATTGTGCCCCCTGCGTGAATTTTTTTTATGCAAGTTCAGTGTGCTATGATGTTCTATATGATTGTGTCAACTATATAAGTTTTTACTATCAGCAATGCATATGGCTGAAAGATGTATTTACGAGCATCGACCGATGGTTCTCTCTCTCTCACACACACACGCACACACCACAAGTGGGACCCGTTGAATTATTTCTTTGCTCGTGACAGCTTTTAATTAGGTTCCACTATAATCTAACTTTTTTCTTAAGTTATTAATTGAGCTCAGTGACTTCAAAAAGTTGTACAGAAGCCTTGTTTGGGCCTTTCCGGCGTCGCTGAATGTGGGCTGAGTAGCCATGTTAGGTTGTACTGAAGGAAATACGCCCTAGAGGCAATAATAAAGTTATTATTTATTTCCTTATATCATGATAAATGTTTATTATTCATGCTAGAATTGTATTAACTGGAAACTTGATAAATGTGTGAATACATAGACAAACAGAGTGTCACTAGTATGCCTCTACTTGACTAGCTCGTTGATCAAAGATGGTTATGTTTCCTAGCCATAGACATGAGTTGTCATTTGATTAATGGGATCACATCATTAGGAGAATTATGTGATTGACTTGACCCATTCCGTTAGCTTAGCACTCGATCGTTTAGTATGCTGCTATTGCTTTCTTCATGACTTATACATGTTCCTATGACTATGAGATTATGCAACTCCCGTTTACCAGAGGAACACTTTGTGTGCTACCAAACGTCACAACATAACTGGGTGATTATAAAGGTACTCTATAGGTGTCTCCAAAAGTACTTGTTGGGTTGGCGTATTTCGAGATTAGGATTTGTCACTCCGATTGTCGGAGAGGTATCTCTGGGCCCACTCGGTAATGCACATCACTATAAGCCTTGCAAGCATTGTAACTAATGAGTTAGTTGCGGGATGATGTATTACGGAACGAGTAAAGAGACTTGCCGGTAACGAGATTGAACTAGGTATTGAGATACCGACGATCGAATCTCGGGCAAGTAACATACCGATGACAAAGGGAACAACGTATGTTGTTATGCGGTTTGACCGACAAAGATCTTCGTAGAATATGTGGGAGCCAATATGAGCATCCAGGTTCCGCTATTGGTTATTGACCGGAGAGGTGTCTCGGTCATGTCTACATAGTTCTCAAACCCGTAGGGTCCGCACGCTTAACGTTACGATGACAGTTATATTATGAGTTTATATGTTTTGATGTACCGAAGGTTGTTCGGAGTCCCGGATGTGATCACGGACATGACGAGGAGTCTCGAAATGGTCGAGACATAAAGATTGATATATTGGAAGCCTATGTTTGGACATCGGAAGTGTTCCGGGTGAAATCGGGATTTTTCCGGAGTACCGGGAGGTTACCGGAACCCCCCGGTAACTTAATGGGCCTTATTGGGCCTAGGTGGAAGAGAGGAGAGGAGGCCAGGGCAGGGCCGCGCGCCCCTCCCCCTAGTCCGAATAGGACAAGGAGAGGGGGGCGGCGCCCCCCTTCCTTCCTCCCCTCCACCTCTTCCCCCTTCCTCTCCTAGTCCAACATGGAAAGGGGGGGAGTCCTACTCCCGGTAGGAGTAGGACTCCTCCTGGCGCGCCTCTCCTGCCTTGGCCGGCGGCCTCCCCCTTGGTCCTTTATATACGGGGGCAGGGGGCACCTCTTGACACACAATTGATCAACGATCTTTTAGCCGTGTGCGGTGCCCCCTCCACCATATTACACCTCGATAATATCGTAGCGGTGCTTAGGCGAAGCCCTGCGTCGGTAGAACATCATCATCGTCACCACGCCGTCGTGCTGACGAAACTCTCCCTCAACACTCGGCTGGATCGGAGTTCGAGGGACATCATCGAGCTGAAGGTGTGCTGAACTCGGGGGTGCCGTGCGTTCGGTACTTGATCGGTCGGATCGTGAAGACGTACGACTACATCAACCGCGTTGTGTTAACGCTTCCGCTTTCGGTCTACGAGGGTACGTAGACAACACTCTCCCCTCTCGTTGCTATGCATCACCATGATCTTGCGTGTGCGTAGGAATTTTTTTGAAATTACTACGTTCCCCAACATGTACTGTACTACACAGGCCTTTTTTTCAACATCAGCAATGCAACTGGGCCGACAGTTGTACACAATATTCGGGTCAACTTGTTATTCTCCGCCCCGCTGGGCTGCAAACTTTCCTAGGAGGTATGCATTAGGCTTAACAAGAAAACGGACTTTAAGAAATAATAAATGGGATGTAATTATAATAACTCGGCAGTAACTATAAAAAAATGCACCAAACGCGTAATTAGTTTAAAAAATATATTATTTTTGGAATTTGAAAATTTTAATTTCATTACTTGTTGCGCGTGCAATATTTCGTTGGATTTTAACGTAATACAACTTTATTTTGAAATTATATTTAATCTGACTAGAAATTTCGGATAAAAATATTTCGGATCCCATAAAAATGTGGGAATTCTTTTGAATTCTGTTTTGAACGGTTGGTTGAAATTATTAATCGTTGTCCTAGCTAGAAAATGGGCTGTACTTTTAACAAACTGTAAATGGGCTGTAGTAAATTCCATTAGAATTAAAAAATGGGTTGTACATTCTTACAAATCGCAAATTGGCTATATGTTCTCTGCCACACACTTGTGGGCCTTCTAAGTTGACGCGTCCCCTAAAAAAACTAAGTTGACGCGTATGCAAGGCTTTGTCAACAACACACGGTTCTGGCAGCTGTGGCCGTTGGATGTCCATCCAACAGATGTCGTGCTTCTTCTTCAATCTCGGACATTCTTGCTTCAGCCGCCCAAAAAATGATTCCTCCCCCTGATATCTGGGGCGCACCATTTCGGAGGCTGACCTGTGGGCCTACTAAGTTGACGTGTACCAAGGGCTTTATCAACTTAGTCAATATAAATGATTCTAGCTGCAGTGACCATACGATGTCCATCCAACGGCCGTAGTGCTTCTTCAACCTCTGGTCTTCTTGCTCCAGCCGCCCAAAGCAGCGCCGGTCGTGCCGCGTGCTCCTACCTCCCGTGGCCGGCTGTGATGCCGCGGAGGCCTCACCGCCCCCTACTAGTCCCACCGCTGGCCAGGCCACCCCTCTACTCACCCACACCCCCTGTTATTCTGCGGCGACGGCAGCCTCACACCGCAGCCGAACCAGTGAACCCTCGTACTCATCTCCGCGCGGGCTTCCACTGCCGCGTCTTCCCCGACTCCACGTCGTCCCCTTCCTAGGCCTCGCCTTCGTCCACCGCCGTGGTGCTCTCGGCATGGCGTGGTCAATGTGGTCAACGACCGACTTCCATCGGAAGAGTACTGTACGTGGAGAGGCTGACAGCTGGGTCCACGGCAGACGCAAGGAAGTGCCTCCTTATTACGCACAAAATAATTATTCCTCCACCTGACAACGGGGACCCACCGGACAGGCCACCGTATTTTGCAAAAAAACGTTTCCCCCTGACTGCTGGGACCCACCAGCTACATCTTCGCATGCAAGGAAGTGCGTCCGGGCAAAAAAACGATTCACCCCTCTGACTGCTGGGACCCACCAGCTACATCTTCGCACGCAAGGAAGTGCCTGACAGTCGGGACCCACCTGGTCGAAGCGTACGCAGCGTTGTCATTCTGGTCGTGAACGTGTACGTACATACTGGTTGATGTAGAGGCGCGCACGTGTCGTAGTAGAGGCGCGCACGTGTCGTAGTAGAGGCGCGCACGTGTCGTAGTAGAGGCGCGCACGTAGCATGTACACGTACGTACAGCGGCCAGGGTGCAAGAAAGAAAATACGGCCACGTACGTACATACGGACGGGATGTCGATGAAGGAAATATGCCCTAGAGGCAATAATAAAGTATTATATATTTCCTTATATCATGATAAATGTTTATTATTCATGCTAGAATTGTATTAACCGGAAACTTGATACATGTGTGAATACATAGACAAACAGAGTGTCACTAGTATGCCTCTACTTGACTAGCTCGTTAATCAAAGATGGTTATGTTTCCTAGCCATAGACATGAGTTGTCATTTGATTAACGGGATCACCTCATTAGGAGAATGACGTGATTGACATGACCCATTATGTTAGCTTAGCACCCGATCGTTTAGTATGTTGCTATTGCTTTCTTCATGACTTATACATGTTCCTATGACTATGAGATTATGCAACTCCCGTTTACTGGAGGAACACTTTGTGTGCTACCAAACGTCACAACGTAACTGGGTGATTATAAAGGTGCTCTACAGGTGTCTCCAAAGGTACTTGTTGGGTTGGCGTATTTCGAGATTATGATTTGTCACTCCGATTGTCGGAGAGGTATCTCTGGGCCCACTCGGTAATGCACATCACTATAAGCCTTGCAAGCATTGTGACTAATGAGTTAGTTGCGGGATGATGTATTACGGAACGAGTAAAGAGACTTGCCGGTAATGAGATTGAACTAGGTATCGAGATACCGACGATCGAATCTCGGGCAAGTAACATACCGATGACAAAGGGAACAACGTATGTTGTTATGCGGTCTGACCGATAAAGATCTTCGTAGAATATGTGGGAGCCAATATGGGCATCCAGGTCCCGCTATTGGTTATTGACCAGAGAGGTGTCTCGGTCATGTCTACATAGTTCTCGAACCCAAAGGGTCCGCACGCTTAAAGTTACGATGACAGTTATATTATGAGTTTATATGTTTTGATGTACCGAAGGTTGTTCGGAGTCCCGGATGTGATCACGGACATGACGAGGAGTGTCGAAATGGTCGAGACGTAAAGATTAATATATTGGACGACTATATTCGGACACCGGAAGTGTTCCGGAGAAGTTTCGGATTAAACCGGAGTGCCGGAGGGTTACCGGAACCCCCCGGGGAAGTATTGGGCCATGGTGGGCCTTGAGGGGAGAGAGAGGGCAGCAGCTATGTGGTGGCGCGCCCCCTCCCAAGGGGAGTCCTAGTTGGACTAGGAGAGGGGAGCGCAGCCCCCTTTCCCTCTCCCTCTCCCTCCTCCCCCCCCCTCTTTTCCTAGTAACACTAGGAAAGGGGAGTCCTACTCCTACTAGGAGGAGGACTCCCCCTCTCTCCTTGGCGCGCCTAGGGCAGCCGGCCTCCCCCTTGCTCCTTTATATACGGGGGCAGGGGGGCACCTGAGAACACACTTGATATACGATATTTTAGCCGTGTGCGGTGCCCCCCTCCACCATATTACACCTCGATAATACCGTTGCGGAGCTTAGGCGAAGCCCTGCGTCGGTGGAACATCATCATCGTCTACACGCCGTCGTGCTGACGAAACTCTCCCTCAACACTCGGCTGGATCGGAGTTCGAGGGACGTCATCGAGCTGAACGTGTGTAGAACTTCGGAGGTGCCGTGCGTTCGGTACTTGATCGGTCGGATCGTGAAGACGTACGACTACATCAACCGCGTTGTAATAATGCTTCCGCTGTCGGTCTAGGAGGGTACGTGGACAACACTCTCCCCTCTCGTTGCTATGCATCACCATGATCTTGCGTGTGCGTAGGAATTTTTTTGAAATTACTACGTTACCCAACAGTGGCATCCGAGCCTGGTTTTATGCGTTGATGCTATGCACGAGTAGAACACAAGTGAGTTGTGGGCGATATAAGTCATACTGCTTACCAGCATGTCATACTTTGGTTCAGCGGTATTGTGAGATGAAGCGGCCCGGACCGACATTACGCGTACGCTTATGCGAGACTGGTTTCACCGTTGCGAGCACTCGTTGCTTAAAGGTAACCGGCGGGTGTCTGTCTCCCTCACTTTAGTTGAACCAAGTGTGGCTACGCCCGGTCCTTGCGAAGGTTTAAACAGCACCAACTTGACAAACTATCGTTGTGGTTTTGATGCGTAGGTAAGAACGGTTCTTGCTAAGCCAGTAGCAGCCACGTAAAACTTGCAACAACAAAGTAGAGGACGTCTAACTTGTTTTTGCAGGGCATGTTGTGATGTGATATGGTCAAGACATGATGTGATATAATTTGTTGTATGAGATGATCATGTTTTGTAACCGAGTTATCGGAAACTGGCAGGAGCCATATGGTTGTCGCTTTATTGTATGAGATGCTATCACCATGTAATAGTTTTACTTTATCACTAAGCGGTAGCGATAGTCGTAAAAGCAATTATTTGGCGAGACGACAACGATACTACGATGGAGATCAAGGTGTCGCGCTGGTGACGATGGTGATCATGACGGTGCTTCGGAGATGGAGATCACGAGCACGGTGCTTCGGGGATGGAGATCACAAGCACAAGATGATGATGGCCATATCATATCACTTATATTGATTGCATGTGATGTTAATCCTTTATGCATCTTATCTTGCTTTGATTGACGGTAGCATTATAAGATGATCTCTCACTAAAATTACAAGATAAAAGTGTTCTCCCTGAGTATGCACCGTTGCAAAAGTTCTTCGTGCTGAGACACCACGTGTTAATCGGGTGTGATAGGCTCTACGTTCAAATACAACGGGTGCAAAACAGTTGCACACGCGGAATACTCAGGTTAAACTTGACGAGCCTAGCATATACAGATATGGCCTCGGAACACAGAGACCGAAAGGTCGAACGTGAATCATATAGTAGATATGACCAACATAGTGATGTTCACCATTGAGACTACTCCATCTCACGTGTTAATCGGACATGGTTTAGTTGCTTTGGATCACGCAATAACTTAGATGATTAGAGGGATGTCTATCTAAGTGGGAGTTCTTAAGTAATATGATTAATTGAACTTAAATTTATCATGAACTTAGTCCTGATAGTATTTTGCAAATTATGTTGTAGATAAATAGCTCGCGTTGTTGCTTCCCTATGTTTATTTTGATATGTTCCTAGAGAAAATTATGTTGAAAGATGTTAGTAGCAAAGATGCGGATTGGATCCGCGATCTGAGGATTATCCTCATTGCTGCATAGAAAAATTATGTCCTTTATGCACCGCTAGGTGACAGACCTATTGCAGGAGCAGATGTAGACGTTATGAACGTTTGGCTAGCTCAATATGATGAATACTTGATAGTTTAGTGCTCCATGCTTAACGACTTAGAATCGGGACTTCAAAGACGTTTTGAATGTCATGGACCATATGAGATGTTCCAGGAGTTGAAGTTAATATTTCAAGCAAATACCCGAGTTGAGAGATATGAAGTCTCCAACAAGTTCTATAGCTAAAAGACGGAGGAGAATCGCTCAACTAGTGAGCATGTGCTCAGATTGTCTGGGTACTACAATCGCTTGAATCAAGTGGGAGTTAATCTTCCAGATAAAAGAGTGATTGACAGAATTCTCTAGTCACCATCACCAAGTTAGTAGAACTTCGTGATGAACTATAGTATGCAAGGGATGACGAAAGTAATTCCCGAGCTCTTCGTGATGCTGAAATCGACGAAGGTAGAAATCAAGAAAAACATCAAGTGTTGATGGTTGACGAGACCACTAGTTTCAAGAAAAGGGCAAAGGGAAGAAGGGGAACTTCAAAAAGAACGGCAAGCAAATTGCTGCTCAAGTGAAGAAGCCTAAGCCTGGTCCTAAGCCTGAGACTAAGTGCTTCTACTGCAAAGGGACTGGTCACTGGAAGCGGAACTACCCCAACTATTTGGTGGATAAGAAGGATGGCAAAGTGAACAAAGGTATATTTGATATACAGATTATTGATGTGTACTTTACTAGTGTTTATAGCAACCCCTCGGTAATTGATACCGGTTCAGTTGCTAAGAGTAGTAACTCGAAACGGGAGTTGCAGAATAAACAGAGACTAGTAAAAGTGAACAAAGGTATATTTGATATACAAATTATTGATGTGTACTTTACTAGTGTTTATAGCAACCCCTCGGTAATTTATACTGGTTCAGTTGCTAAAGAGTAGTAACTCGAAAACGGGAGTTGCAGAATAAACAGAGACTAGTAAAAGGGCGAGGTGACGATGTGTGTTGGAAGTAGTTCCAAGATTGATATGATCATCATCGCACACTCCCTGTACTTTCGGGATTAGTGTTGAAACTAAATAAGTGTTATTTGGTGTTTGCGTTGAGCATGAATATGATTTGATCATGTTTATTGCAATAGGTTATTCATTTAAGTTGGAGAACAATTGTTGTTCTGTTTACATGAATAAAAACCTTCTATGGTCATACACACCAACGAAAATGGTTTGTTGGATCTCGATCGTAGTGATACACATAATCATAATATTGAAGCCAAAAGATGCAAAGTTAATAATGATAGTGCAACTTATTTGTGGCACTGCTGTTTAGGTCATATTGGTGTAAAGCGCATGAAGAAACTCCATACGGATGGGATTTTGGAATCACTTGATTATGAATCACTTGATGCTTGCGAACCGTGCCTCCTGGGCAAGATGACTGAAACGCCGTTCTCCGGAACAATGGAGAGAGCAACAGATTTGTTGGAAATCATACATACAGATGTATGTGGTCCGATGAATATTGAGGCTCGTAGCAGGTATCATTATTTTCTGACCTTCACAGATGATTTGAGCAGATATGGGTATATCTTCTTGATGAAACATAAGTCTGAAGCATTTGAAAAGTTCAAAGAATTTCAGAGTGAAGTGGAAAATCATCATGACAAGAAAATAAGGTTTCTACGATCTGATCGCGGAGACAAATATTTGAGTTACGAGTTTGGTCTTCAATTAAAACAAATGTGGAATAGTTTCACAAATTCACGCCACCTGGAACACCACAGTGTAATGGTGTGTCCGAACATCATAACCGTACTTTATTAGATATGGTGCGATATATGATGTCTCTTACCGATCTACCACTATCGTTTTGGGGTTATGCATTAGAGACAGCTGCATTCACGTTAAATAGGGCACCATCAAAATCCGTTAAGAAGACGCCTTATGAACTGTGGTTTAGCAAGAAACCAAAGTTGTCGTTTCATAAAAGTTTGGGGTTGCGATGCTTATGTGAAAAGGTTTCATCCTGATAAGCTCAAACCCAAATCGGAGAAATGTGTCTTCATAGGATACCCAAATGAGACAGTTGGGTACACCTTCTATCACAGATCCGAAGGCAAGACATTCGTTGCTAAGAATGGATCCTTTCTGGAGAAGGAGTTTCTCACGAAAGAAGTGAGTGGGAGGAAAGTAGAACTTGATGAGGTAACTGTACCTGCTCCCTTATTGGAAAGTAGTTCATCACAGAAATCTGTTCCTATGACTCCTACACCAATTAGTGAGGAAGTTAATGATGATGATCATGTAACTTCAGATCAAGTTGTTACTAAACCTTGTAGGTCAACCAGAGTAAGATCCGCACCAGAGTGGTACGGTAATCCTGTTCTGGAGGTTATGTTACTAGACCATGACAAACCTACGAACTATGAAGAAGCGATGGTGAGCCCAGATTCCGCAAAATGGCTTGAGGCCATGAAATCTGAGATGAGATCCATGTATGAGAACACAGTGTGGACTTTGGTTGACTTGCCCGATGAATCGGCAAGCAATTGAGAATAAATGGCTCGTCAAGAGGAAGACGGACGCTGATAGTAGTGTTACTATCTACAAAGCTAGAATTGTCGCAAAAAAGGTTTTTCGACAAGTTCAAGGTGTTGACTACGATGAGAGTTTCTCACTCGTATCTATGCTTAAGTCTGTCTGAATCAGGTTAGCAATTGCCGTATTTTATGAAATATGGCAAATGGATAAACAAAACTGCATTCCTTAATGGATTTATTAAAGAAGAGTTGTATATGATGCAACCAGGAGGTTTTGTCAATCCTAAAAGTGCTAACAAAATATGCAAGCTCCAGCGATCCATCTATGGACTGGTGCAAGCCTCTCGGAGTTGGAATATACACTTTGATAAGTTGATCAAAGGATATAGTTTTATACAGACTTGCGGTGAAGCCTGTATTTACAAGAAAGTGAGTGGGAGCACTACAGCATTTCTGATAAGTATATGTGAATGACATATTGTTGATCGGAAATAATGTAGAATTATTCTGCAAAGCATAAAGGAGTGTTTGAAAGGAGTTTTTCAAAGAAAAACCTCGGTGAAGCTGCTTACATATTGAGCATCAAGATCTATAGAGATAGATGAAGATGCTTGATAAGTTTTTCAATGAGTACATACCTTAACAAGATTTTGAAGTAGTTCAAAATAGAACAGTCAAAGAAAGAGTTCTTGCCTGTGTTACAAGGTGTGAAATTGAGTAAAGACTCAAAGCCCGACCACGGCAAAAGATAGAAAGAGAATGAAAGTCATTCCCTATGCCTTGGCCATAGGTTCTATAAAGTATGCCATGCTGTGTACCAGATCTATTGTATACCCTACACTGATTTTGGCAAGGGAGTACAATAGTGATCTACGAGTAGATCACTGGACAGCGGTCAAAATTATCCTTAGTGGAATAAGGATATGTTTCTCAATTATGGAAGTGACAAAAGGTTCGTCGTAAAGGGTTACGTCGATGCAAGTTTTGACACTAAATCTAGATGACTCTAAGTCTCAATCTAGATACATATTGAAAGTGGGAGCAATTAGCTAGAGTAGCTCCGAGCAGAGCATTGTAGACATAGAAATTTGCAAAAAACTTACGGATCTGAATGTGACAGACCCGTTGACTAAAATTATCTCACAATCAAAACATGATCACACCTTAGTACTCTTTGGGTGTTAATCACATAGCGATGTGAACTAGATTATTGACTCTAGTAAACCCTTTGAGTGTTGGTCACATAGAGATGTGAACTATGGGTGTTAATCACATGGTGATGTGAATTATTGATGTTAAATCACATGGCGATGTGAACTAGATTATTGACTCTAGTGCAAGTGGGAGACTGAAGGAAATATGCCCTAGAGGCAATAATAAAGTATTATATATTTCCTTATATCATGATAAATGTTTATTGTTCATGCTAGAATTGTATTAACCGGAAACATAATACATGTGTGAATACATAGACAAACACAGTGTCACTAGTATGCCTCTACTTGAATAGCTCATTAATCAAAGATGGTTATGTTTCCTAGCCATAGACATGAGTTGTCATTTGATTAACGGGATCACCTCATTAGGAGAATGACGTGATTGACATGACCCATTATGTTAGCTTAGCACCCGATCGTTTAGTATGTTGCTATTGCTTTCTTCATGACTTATACATGTTCCTATGACTATGAGATTATGCAACTCCCGTTTACCGGAGGAACACTTTGTGTGCTACCAAACGTCACAACGTAACTGGGTGATTATAAAGGTGCTCTACAGGTGTCTCCAAAGGTACTTGTTGGGTTGGCGTATTTCGAGATTAGGATTTGTCACTCCGATTGTTGGAGAGGTATCTCTGGGCCCACTCGGTAATGCACATCACTATAAGCCTTGCAAGCATTGTGACTAATGAGTTAGTTGCGGGATGATGTATTACGGAACGAGTAAAGAGACTTGCCGGTAACGAGATTGAACTAGGTATCGAGATACCGACGATCGAATCTCGGGCAAGTAACATACCAATGACAAAGGGAACAACGTATGTTGTTATGCGGTCTGACCGATAAAGATCTTCGTAGAATATGTGGGAGCCAATATGGGCATCCAGGTCCCGCTATTGGTTATTGACCAGAGAGGTGTCTCGGTCATGTCTACATAGTTCTCGAACCCAAAGGGTCCGCACGCTTAAAGTTACGATGATAGTTATATTATGAGTTTATATGTTTTGATGTACCGAAGGTTGTTTGGAGTCCCAGATGTGACCACGGACATGACGAGGAGTCTCGAAATGGTCGAGACGTAAAGATTGATATATTGGACGACTATATTCGGACACCGGAAGTGTTCCGGAGAAGTTTCGGATTAAACCGGAGTGCCGGAGGGTTACCGGAACCCCCCGGGGAAGTATTGGGCCTTGGTGGGCCTTGAGGGGAGAGAGAGGGCAGCAGCTATGATGTGGCGCGCCCCCTCCCAAGGGGAGTCCTAGTTGGACTAGGAGAGGGGGGCGCAGCCCCCTTTCCCTCTCCATGTCCCTCCTTCCCCCCCTCTTTTCCTAGTAAGACTAGGAAAGGGGAGTCCTACTCCTACTAGGAGGAGGACTCCCCCTCTCTCCTTGGCGCGCCTAGGGCAGCCGGCCTCCCCCTTGCTCCTTTATATACGGGGGCAGGGGGGCACCTGAGAACACACTTGATATATGATATTTTAGCCGTGTGCGGTGCCCCCCTCCACCATATTACACCTTGATAATACCGTTGCGGAGCTTAGGCGAAGCCCTGCGTCGGTGGAACATCATCATCGTCACCACGCCGTCGTGCTGACAAAACTCTCCCTCAACACTCGGCTGGATCGGAGTTCGAGGGACGTCATCGAGCTGAACGTGTGTAGAACTTCGGAGGTGCCGTGCGTTCGGTACTTGATCGGTCGGATCGTGAAGACGTACGACTACATCAACCGCGTTGTAATAACGCTTCCGCTGTCGGTCTACGAGGGTACGTGGACAACACTCTCCCCTCTCGTTTCTATGCATCACCATGATCTTGCGTGTGCGTAGGAATTTTTTTGAAATTACTACGTTACCCAACAGTCGAACGCCTACTCGCGCATACATACGGCCAGGGCTCGTGTACATGGCTGGGTCGGAACGGAGAAACTGCGTCGTCGTCGTGTTCATGGGGAGGCAACGGAATGCGCGCGTTCATCGGGAGGCAACGGAACGCGTGGGAGCCAACCGGCTTGGACGGAACAATTGATGGAAACGAGGCCTGGCGTACCGCACAACGGAGGAAATGGCCTTGTGTTCAACCGGCCACATTCGAAATGGGATCCTGTTCATCGGGAGGGGTCTGGCGTACCGCAAAACGGAGGAAACGGACCTCCTACGGTCGAAACGGGGTCTTGTTGATCGGGAGGGGTGTGGCGTACCGCAAAACGGAGGAAACGGACTTGTGTTGGAGCGCTCCGGTCGAAACGGGGGTCCTGTTCATCGGGAGGGGTGTGGTGTACCGTAAAATGAGACTCCACGGGATACTGTTCATCTCCACCGTCGACCCCCTCCAGCCTCCACGGGCTACTATTCATCCACCGTCGACCTCCTCAAGCCTCCACCTGCGACTGTTCATCCACGGGCTCCTGTTCATCCAGCCTCCACCGCCCGCTACTCCACCGGCTACTGTTCAACCAGCCCTCTCCACGGGCTCCTATTCAACCACCCCTCCACGGGCTACTGTTCATCCAGCCCTCCACCATCTACTGTTCATCCAGCCCTCCACGGGGTTGTCCTATTCATCCAGCCCTCCACGGGGTCCTGTTCATCCAGCCCCAACCGGCTCGATCGATCGGGGTCCTGTTCATCCAGAGGCAACACCACGGGGTCCTGTTCATCCACCCCCACCGGGAACTGTTCATCCAAACCCCCTCAGCAACGCTCACTGTTCATCCAGAGGCAGCATCGATCGACTTCAGTTAGCAGCAGTAGCGAAGGAATCACTCGATCGGGTTCAGTTAACAGCTATCGATCGATCGCTCGGGTTCAGTAACGCGTAGCCTGCAGTGCAATCGCTCGGGTTCAGTAGGAGAACGCCTCGCTCGGGTTCAGTTAGAGCCCAACGCCTCGCACCCACGTGCGTGCATGTACGAGAAAAACGCGCAAACCTCCGTCCATCGCTCGGCCCCGACCACCCACCGTAACCGGGAACACCCTGATATTTTCCTCGCCCTCGCTTCTACCACGATTTTTTCTGTCATGGACGGCCCAAAGAATGTCATGTAGCTGTGTCTCCGGCCCGCCCAGGACGAAAAGCCCATTTTCTATCATGATTTTTTGTCATAGAAGTAGCAGCCGACCACATCTGTGATGATACCGGGTTTTGTCACAATTATCGTCATAGAAGTGTCATAAGTATGACAGAAAAAAATTTCGTTCGGCCCGAAATGTCACGGATGTGTCTTTTTTTGTAGTGGAATTAGATGAAATATTCTTTAACCAAATGCCTGTTTTGAAACACAATTTGCCTGTTGAAATCCTTGGAGATCCTCCTCCACCCAAGGGTGATCCCGTGTTGCTTGATACTTTGAAATGTGCTTATCTTGATGAAAAGAAGATATATCATGTTATTATTAGTGCTAACCTTTCAGAGCATGAAGAAAGGAAATTATTGAAAACTCTGAAGAAGCACCGCGCCGCTATTGGATATACTCTTGATGATCTTAAGGGCATTAGTCCCACTCTAGGTCAGCACAAAATTAATATGGAGCCTGATGCTAAACCAGTTGTTGATCATCAACGACGTTTAAATCCTAAGATGAAAGAAGTGGTACGAAATGAAATACTAAATCTCTTGGAGGCAGGTATAATTTATCCTATTGCTGATAGTAGATGGGTAAGTCCTATTCATTGTGTCCCTAAGAAGGGAGGTATTACCGTTGTTCCTAATGATAAGAATGAATTGATTCCACAAAGAATCGTTACAAGTTATAGAATGGTAATTGATTTTAGAAAATTAAACAAAGCTACTAGAAAAGACCATTACCCACTACCTTTTATTGATCAAATGCTAGAAAGACTATCCAAACATACACAATTTTGCTTTCTAGATGGTTATTCTGGTTTCTCTCAAATACCTGTGCGAAAAGAGGACCAAGAAAAGACCACTTTTACTTGCCCTTTCGGTACTTATGCTTATAAACATATGCCTTTTGGTTTATGCAATGCACCTGCTACCTTTCAAAGATGTATGACTACTATATTCTCTGACTTTTGTGAGAAGATTGTTGAGGTTTTCATGGATGATTTCTCCATTTACGAAACTTCTTTAGATGATTGCTTGAGCAACCTTGATCGAGTTTTGCAGAGATGTGAAGAAGCTAATCTTGTTTTGAATTGGGATAAGTTCCACTTTATGGTTAATGAAGGTATTGTCTTGGGGCATAAAATTTCTAAAAGAGGTATTGAACTTGATAAAGCTAAAGTAGATGCTATTGAAAAGATGCCCTGTCCTACAGATATCAAAGGTATAAGAAGTTTCCTTGGTCATGTTGGTTTCTATAGGAGATTTATTAAAGACTTCTCTAAAATTTCTAGGACTCACACTAATCTCTTGCAAAAAGATCTTCCTTTTGTTTTTGATGATGATTGTGTTGAAGCATTTGGAATTCTTAAGAAAGCCTTGATTTCTGCACCTATTGTTCAACCACCTGATTGCAACCTACCCTTTGAAATTATGTGTGATGCTAGTGTTTATGCTTTTGGTGATGTTCTAGGACAAAGAGTTGATAAGAAATTAAATGTTATTCATTATGCTAGTAAAACTCTAGACAATGCCTAGAGAAATTATGCTACTACTGAAAATGAATTTTTAGCAGTTGTGTTTCCTTGTGATAAGTTCAGATCTTATATTGTTGATTCCAAAGTAACTGTTCACTCTAATCATGCTGCTATTAAATATTGTACGAAAGATGCTAAGCCTAGACTTATTAGATGCGTTCTCTTCCTGCAAGAATTTGAGTTGCATATTATTGATAGAAAGGGAGCTGAGAACCCCGTTGCAGACACCTTGTCTAGGTTAGAAAATGTTCTTGATGACCCACTACCTATTAATGATAGCTTTCCTGATGAGCAACTAGCTTTCATAAATGCTTCTCGTAATGCTCCATGGTATGCTGATTATGCTAATTACATTGTTGCTAAATTTATACCACCTAGTTTCACATACCAGCAAAAGAAAAAATAATTATGTGATTTAAGACATTACTTTTGGGATGACCCACACCTTTATAAAGAAGGAGTAGATGGTGTTATTAGACGTTGTGTACCTGAGCATGAACATGAACAGATCCTACGCAAGTGCCACTCCGAGGCTTACGGAGGACACCACGCCGGAGATAGAACTGCACATAAGGTATTGCAATCTGGTTTTTATTGGCCTACTCTCTTCAAGGATGCTCGTAAGTTCGTCTTGTCTTGTGATGAATGCCAGAGAATTGGTAATATTAGTAGACGTTAGGAAATGCCTATGAATTATTCACTTGTTATTGAACCATTTGATGTTTGGGGCTTTGATTATATGGGACCTTTTCCTTCCTCTAATGGGTATACACATATTTTAGTTGTTGTTGATTACGTTACTAAGTGGGTAGAAGCTATTCCAACTAGTAGCGTTAATCATAACACTTCTATTAAAATGCTTAAAGAAGTTATTCTTCCGAGGTTTGGAGTCCCTAGATATTTAATGACTGATGGTGGTTCATATTTTATCATGGTGCTTTCCGTAAATTGCTTGCTAAGTATGATGTCAACCATATAATTGCATCTCCAAATCATCCTCAGTCTAGCAGTCAAGTAGAATTGAGCAATAGAGAGATTAAGTTGATTTTGCAAAAGACTGTTAATAGATCTAGAAAGAATTGGTCTAAGAAACTTGATGATGCATTATAGGCTTATAGAACTTCTTATAAAAACCCTATGGGTATGTCTCCATATAAAATGGTTTATGGAAAAGCATGTCACTTACCTCTTGAACTAGAACATAAAGCTTATTGGGCAATCAAAGAGCTCAACTATGATTTCAAACTTGCCAGTGAGAAGAGGTTATTTGACATAAGCTCTCTTGATGGAGAACCCAAGCCTACGAAAATGCCAAGTTGTTTAAGGAAAAAGTTAAAAGATGGCATGAAAAGAGGATACAAAAGCGTGAGTTTAATGTAGGTGATTGTTGGGGAACATAGTATTTCAAAAAAATTCCTACGATCACGTAAGATCTTTCTAGGAGAAGCATAGCAACAAGCGGGGAGAGTGTGTCCACGTACCCTCGTAGACCGAAAGCGGAAGCGTTTAGTAACGCGGTTGATGTAGTCGAACATTTTCGCGATCCAACCGATCAAGTACCGAACGCACGGCACCTCCGCGATCTGCACACGTTCAGCTTGGTGACATCCCTCGAACACTTGATCCAGCTGAGGCCGAGGGAGAGTTTCGTCAGCACGACGGCGTGGTGACGGTGATGATGAAGTTATCGGCGCAGGGCTTCGCCTAAGCACTACGATGATATGACCGAGGTGTAAAACTGTGGAGGGGGACACCGCACACGGCTAAGAGATTGTCTGTTGTTTTGGGGTGCCCCCTGCCCCCGTATATAAAGGAGGGGAGGAGGAGGCCGGCCAACAAGGGGCACGCCAGGGAGAGGGGAGTACTACTAGGACTCCAGTCCTAGTAGGATTCGGCCCAACCCTTTTTTCCTTCTACCGGAGGGGGAAAAGGGAAAGGAGAGGGAGTAGGAGAAGGAAAGGGGGTGGCGCCCCCTTCCCAAGTCTAATTCGGCCTCCTCCCTTGTGGGGGAAGCACCAGCCCCTTGTGGGCTGTTTACCCTCCCTCATATGGCCCATAAGGCCCATATCTTTCACCGGGGGGTTCCGGGAACATCCCGGTACTCCGGAAAAATGACCGAATCACTCGGAACCATTCCGATGTCGGAATGAAACCTTCCAACATATGAATCTCTCGGCCATTTCAAGACTCCTCGTCATGTCCGTGATCTCATCCGGGACTCCGAACAAACTTCGGTGCATCAAATCACATAACTCATAATACAAATCGTCATCGAACATTAAGCGTGTGGACCCTACGGCTTCGAGAACTATGTAGACATGACCGAGACACATCTCCGGTTAATAACCAATAGCGGAACCTGGATGCTCATATTGGCTCCTACATATTCTACGAAGATCTTTATCGGTCAAACCGCATAACAACATACATTGTTCCCTTCGTCATCGGTATGTTACTTGCCCGAGATTCGATCGTCGGTATCATCATACCTAGTTTAATCTCGTTACCGGCAAGTCTCTTTACTCGTTTCGTAATACATCATCTCGAACTAACTCATTAGTCACATTGCTTGCAAGGCTTATAGTGATGTGCATTACCAAGAGGGCTCGGAGATACCTCTACGACAATCGGACTGACAAATCCTAATCTTGATCTATGCCAACTCAACAAACGCCATCAGAGACACCTGTAGAGCATCTTTATAATCACCCAGTTACATCATGACGTTTGATAGCACGCTAAGTGTTCCTCCGGTATTCGGGAGTTGCATAATCTCATAGTCAGAGGAACATGTATAAGTCATGAAGAAAGCAATAGCAACAAACTAAACGATCATAGTGCTATGCTAACGGATGGGTCTTGTCCATCACATCATTCTCTAATGATGTGATCCCATTCATCAAATGACAAAACATTTCTATGGCTAGGAAACATAACCATCTTTGATAAACAAGCTAGTCAAGTAGAGGCATACTAGGGACACTCTGTTTTGTCTATGTATTCACACATGTATCAAGTTTCCGGTTAATACAATTCTAGCATGAATAATAAACATTTATCATGATATAAGGAAATATAAATAACAACTTTATTATTGCCTCTAGGGCATATTTCCTTCAGTCTCCCACTTGCACTAGAGTCAATAATCTAGTTCACATCGCCATGTGATTTAACACCAATAGTTCACATCACCATGTGATTAGTTCACATCACCATGTGATTAGTTCACATCGCCATGTGACTAATACCCAAAAGTTTTTCTAGAGTCAATAATCTAGTTCACATCGCTATGTGATTAACACCCAAAGAGTACTAAGGTGTGATCATGTTTTGCTTGTGAGAGAAGCTTAGTCAATGGGTCTGTCACATTCAGATCCGTATGTATTTTGCAAATTTCTATGTCTACAATGCTCTGCATGGAGCTACTCTAGCTAATTGCTCCCACTTTCAATATGTATCCAGATCGAGACTCAGAGTCATCCAGATCGGTGTCAAAGCTTGCATCGACGTAACTCTTTACGACAAACTCTTTATAACCTCCATAATCGAGAAATATTTCCTTAGTCCTCTAAGGATAACTTTGACCAATGTCCAGTGATCTACTCCTAGATCACTATTGTACTCCCTTGCCAAACTCAGGGCAGGGTATAAAATTTGTCTAGTACACAGCATGGCATACTTTATAGAACCTATGGCTGAGGCATAGGGAATGACTTTCATTCTCTCTCTATCTTCTGGCATGGTCGGGCTTTGAGTCTTACTCAACTTCACACCTTGCTACACAGGCAAGAAGTCCTTCTTTGTCTGTTCCATTTTGAACTACTTCAAAAACTTGCCAAGGTATGTACTTATTGAAAATTTTATCAAGCGTCTTGATCTATCTCTATAGATCTTGATGCATAATATGTAAGCAGCTTCACCGAGGTCTTTCTTTGAAAAACTCCTTTCAAACACTCCTTTATGGTTTCTAGAAAATTCTACATCATTTCCGATCAACAATATGTCATTCACATATACTTATCAGAAAAGTTGTAGTGCTCCCACTCACTTTCTTATAGATGCAGGCTTCACCGCAAGTCTGTATAAAACTATATGCTTTGATCAACTCATCAAGCGTATATTCCAACTCCGAGAGGCTTGCACCAGTCCATAGATGGATCTCTAGAGCTTGCACACTTTGTCTTTAGGATCAACAAAATTTTCTGGTTGCATCATATACAACTCTTCTTTCATAAATCCATTAAGGAATGTAGTTTTGATATCCATTTGCCAGATTTCATAAAATGTGGCAATTGCTAACATGATTTGGACAGACTTTAAGCATCAATACGAGTGAGAAAATCTCATCGTAGTCAACACCTTGAACTTGTCGAAAACCTTTTGCGACAAGTCGAGCTTTGTAGATAGTAACACTACTATCAGCATCCATCTTCCTCTTGGAGATCCATTTATTCTCAATGTCTTGCCGATCATCGGGCAAGTCAACCAAAGTCCATACTTTGTTCTCATACATGGATCCCATCTCAGATTTCATGGCCTCAAGCCATTTCGCGGAATCTAGGCTCATCATCGCTTCCTCATAGTTCGTAGGTTCGTCATGGTCAACTAACATGACTTCCAGAACAGGATTGCCATACCACTCTGGTGCGGATCTTACTCTGGTTGACCTACGAGGTTCGGTAGTAACTTGATCAGAAGTTTCATGATCATCATCATTAGCTTCCTCACTAATTGGTGTCGGAATCACTGGAACTGATTTGTGTGATGAACTATTTTCCAATAAGGGAGCAGGTACAATTACCTCATCAAGTTCTACTATCCTCCCACTCACTTCTTTTGAGAGAAACTCCTTCTCTAGAAAGGATCCATTCTTAGCAACGAAAATCTTGCCTTCGGATCTGTGATAGAAGGTGTACCCAACAGTTTCCTTTGGATATCCTATGAAGACACATTTCTCCGATTTGGGTTCGAGCTTATCAGGTTGAAGCTTTTTCGCATAAGCATCGCAGCCCCAAACTTTAAGAAACAATAGCTTAGGTTTCTTGCCAAACCACAGTTCATATGGTGTCGTCTCAACGGATTTAGATGGTGCCCTATTTAACGTGAATGCAGCTGTCTTTAACGCATAACCCCAAAACGATAGTGATAAATCGATAAGAGACATCATAGCTCACACCATATCTAATAAAGTACGGTTATGACGTTCGGACACACCATTACGTTGTGGTGTTCCAGGTGGCGTGAGTTGCGAAACTATTTCACATTGTTTCAAATGAAGACCAAACTCGTAACTCAAATATTCGTCTCCGCGATCAGATCCTAGAAACTTTATTTTCTTGTTGCGATGATTTTCCACTTCACTCTGAAATTCTTTGAACTTTTCAAATGTTCAGACTTATGTTTCATCAAGTAGATATACCCATATCTGCTCAAATCATCTGTGAAGGTCAGAAAATAACGATACCCGCCGCGAGCCTCAACATTCATCAGATCGCATACATCAGTATGTATTATTTCCAATAAGTCGGTTGCTCGCTCCATTGTTCCGGAGAACGGAGTCTTAGTCATCTTGCCCATGAGGCATGGTTCGCAAGCATCAAGTGATTCATAATCATGTGATTCCAAAAGCCCATCAGCATGGAGTTTCTTCATGCGCTTTACACCAATATGACCTAAGCGGCAGTGCCACAAATATGTTGCACTATCCTTATCAACTTTGCATCTCTTTGCATCAATATTATGAATATGTGTATCACTACGATCGAGATTCAATAAACCATTCACCTTGGGTGTATGACCACAGAAGGTTTTATTCATGTAAATAGAATAACAATTATTCTTTGACTTAAATGAATAACCGTATTGCAATAAACATGATCCAATCATATTATTCTCAACGCAAACACCAAATAAGATTTATTTTAGGTTCAACACTAATCCTGAAGGTAAAGGGAGTGTGCGATGGTGATCTTATCAACCTTGGAATCACTTCCAACACATATCGTCACCTTGCCCTCAGCTAGTCTTTGTTCATTTTGTAACTCCTGTTTCGAGTTCCTAATCATAGCAACTGAACCAGTATCAAATACCCAGGGGCTACTATGAACACTAGTAAAGTACACATCAATAACATTTATATCATATATACTTTTGTTCACTTTGCCATCCTTCTTATCCGCCAAGTATTTGGGGTAGTTCCGCTTCCAGTGACCATTTCCTTCGCAGTAGAAGCACTTAGTTTCAGGCTTGGGTCTAGCTATGGGCTACTTCATGGGAGTGAAAACTTGCTTGCCATTCTTCTTGAAGTTCCCTTTCTTTCCCTTGCCCTTTTACTTGAAACTAGTGGTCTTGTCAACTGTAACATCCCAAATTTTCAATTTGGTATGTTATACATAGATCATCATTGCATATCATATTTTTATTGCATTTTGACAAATCCTCGATAAATCCTAAGCAACTCAAGGACCCTCGGAGAGAGTTGGGGATTTTTCTCGAAGCTTTCATATTTGATTTTCATCAAATAATAACACGAGGATTTTGGTTTTAATTATTTTCTCTCCGGAAAAATATTTCATTTAAAATTTAATGAGAGGAGAAAATATGACTTCTCCAAAACAATTGAAATATTGGAGGAAAAATATTAAAATCATTTATTTGATTTTATTCGGAGTTTATTTGCAATTTAATTGCATTAAAAAAAATATTGCACGTTTTCAAAATTTCTTTTGTGTCAAAAACAATGTTCACCCTGTTCTAAATATTCTAACTAGACGAGGAAATTTGTTTTATCTTTTTTGGATTTTTATGTATTTTTCTATGAATTTTTTTGCCGGAATGTTTAAAATAAAAAATCGCGCTGCGCCCGACCGGGCCGAGGCCCAGCCGAGCCGCCGGCCCACCCCGCGCGTCTCCTCCGCGCGTACGCCGGACGCCGCCGCCGTGACCGCCTCGGACACCGCCGCCGCGCCTTGCCCCCTCCTCCAAGCACCGTCCCCCTCCTCTTATAAGCCGCCGCCGCCCCCCCCCTTCACCCCGTACCCGCACCCCGAGCCGCCGCCGCCGGAAGCCCGCACCGCCGCCGCCACGAGCCGCCGCCCCGCTCGCCGTTCGCCGCCGCCGGAGGCGCCACTCGCCGCCCCCGAGCCCCGCCGCACCCCGCCGCCCTCGCCGGAGCCCAGCCGAGCCCGCCGGAGCCCCGCCCCGACGAGGTATTACCTCGCCGTCGTTTGCCGGTTTTGTTAAAAAAACCGTTCGTTTTAAAAAAACCCTAGATCGGTTTATTTTCTTCGGTTTTGTTATTTTGTGAACGTTCACCGACCCGTTCATTTAAACAAACGCGTTCGTCGGATTTTCTCTGTTAACGAACGTCCGTTCGTTAACCGTTCGTCAGTTTTTTTTTCGTCGTTCCGCGATTATCTCAGATCTTGATTTCTCATCGGATCTTCGTTTCTGTTTAACTTTTCGCTCGTTTATCGGAATCAGGCGATTCAAGCGCCTAGAGTTTCGTCTCAAAATTCTCTTTCCGTTTAACCTACTCAAATAAGTTTTTGCTACTGTAAAATTTGACCTAGATCCAGATTGGTAAACGGAGCTTGTTTCTTTCGCCGTTTGACTTTCGTTGCTTCGTTCGAGTTGATTCTTTTTGCAAACCAGAGTTCTTAAGTTGAACTTTCGGGTTGGATCTTTCATTCGAGTTTTACCTGTGCATTAGATAAGTACTTATTGTTTGCTTGTTTTTTTGCGATAGAGTACCCGGAGTGTGCCGCTTGTTACTTCGAATCGCTAGGTTTCGCGGATCATCAGCAAGGCAAGTAACACTTTGATCATATACCTTCCATACCCAGTTTTTATTGCATTAGATCTATTCCTCAAACATTGCATGATTAGGATCTAATTAAATTGTGGGTATTGGGAAGTAGTTGAGGTAGTACCTATTACCTGTTCTTTTTATCAAACCCTTGGGAGTTACTTCTACGTTTGCTATTATATTGCCATGCTATGCTCGTAGACGTGGATTGGGTTTGAGAGACATTCACGACAGATGTGAGATTGTTAATAATGGTTTACTTAAGGTGGCAACTAGAACTCACATCTAGGTGGATTGAGGCACCTGGGGAACCCAGTGTTGTCTGTTTGTATAAGGACCGCCACCCAGGCTCAAAGGGATCATAAGATTATTCATGCTAGAAACTTCCGTGTGCAGCCACAAGCTATTATGGGCTCTAGCATAGTTGAGTAGGTTACATGATCTCTTGAAGAGGTGGGCTAGCAGATGTAGGGGAAAGTAGGTGTAACTGTCCACCCGGAGTAAAGAGTGATTGTTCCTGAAAGGCTGTGTCTCGATCATCCGTTTCTCAAACATCATGTAGTGCGAGAATCAAGCGGAGGCGATCGAGTCTTGTGGGGAAAAGTGCACAAACCTCTGCAGAGTGTACAAACTAATCATGGTTAGCCGTGTCCCGGTTATGGACAACTTGAGTATCTAGTACCTGGATTATCATTTGAATCTCATCACCATGTTACTTTTAATTAATTTTGTTGGGTTAATGATGACTTTTAATTGGGATTGAGATGCTGTCAACCATCTCAATGTTTAACAACCACCATGATAGTTAAATAAAATTTATTCCTTTGCAGTAGGGAAAAATTGGCTTTTCGCAAAACTTTAACCATAGAGCTTTCCACCAGCCATATATGCATGTAGTATAGCATTATTATGTTCATTGTTTCTCCATGTGTTATTTTGCCAGGATATTCCATGTGCTGACCCGTTTTTCGGGCTGCAACGTTTCATGTTGCAGACTTTTCAGACGACGAGTAAGGTGCCTTTGGTCGTGGTCTTATACTCAGTGATGCTGTTGGAGTTGATGGACTCACTTATCTTCCAAGTCTTCCGCTGTTATCGTTTTATATGGCCTTAAGCCATATTTATCATACTTATTCTCTTTAGAGATATTCGATGTAATAAGTGTGTGATTGCTACTCTGTTATAAATCCTCCATTTGTACTGTGCGTGTCAGCATTACTAATCCAGGGATGACACTGGTGCACAGCAGCACAGACCATTTGAGGTCTGGTCGCTACATCAACCATCAACATTTGATACTTTTCTTGATTTCTACCTTCATCGATTTCAGCATCACGAAGAGCTCAGGAATTGTTTTCGTCATCCCTTGCATATTATAGTTCATCACGAAGTTCCAGTAACTTGGTGATAGTGACTAGAGAACTCTGTCAATCACTATTTTATCTGGAAGATTAACTCCCACTTGATTCAAGCGATTGTAGTACTCAGACAATCTGAGCACATGCTCATTGGTTGAGCTATTCTCCTCCATCTTGTAGGCAAAGTACTTGTCAGATGTATCATACCTCTCGACTCGGGCATGAGTCTGAAATACCAATTTCAGCTCTTGGAACATCTTATATGCTCCGTGGCGTTCAAAACATATTTGAAGTCCCGGTTCTAAGCCGTAAAGCATGGCGCACTAAACTATCAAGTAGTTATCATACCGAGCTTACCAACCGTTCATAACGTCTGCATCTGCTCCTGCAATAGGTCCATCACCTAGCGGTGCATCAAGGACATAATTCTTCTGTGTAGCAATGAGGATAATCCTCAGATCATGGACCTAGTCCGCATTATTGCTACTATCATCTTTCAACATAGTTTTTCTCTAGGAACATATCAAAAATAAACGGGGAGCTACATCGCGAGCTATTGATCTACAACATAGTTATGCAAATACTATCAGGACTAAGTTCACGATAAATTAAAGTTCAATTAATCATATTACTTAAGAACTCCCACTTAGATAGACATCCCTCTAGTCATCTAAATGATCACGTGATCCATATCAACTAAATAGACATCCCTTTTGGACGACATTTGAAGGAAGTCACTAAGTACTTCAACATAGGAATACCAAGCATCACCGGAACCTACAACGCCACATTACCCGAAGAGGAAAGCTGGAAGATTCAAGTTCACATTCCAGGAAGGACGTTTGTGCCAGTTACTAAACCCATAAGATTGATTTTCGAAGCACCAACCTGGAGTTTAGGGAAGAGCATGGCCGCCCACATCGCTATGGGACGCATTGGAGAAGTCTACCACCAGGAGCTTAAGGATACAATTTATCAGATTTGTGGACGCCGAGACGCGCAATGGTAGATGATCAGAACCAAGAAGGATGGATCAATTGCAGCTTTCATCCAGGAGCAAAACCAACACATTCGTCGCCAGGAGAACTAGATGTGCTCGGATAAGGAAGAACTGAAGAAGGCATTGACGAAGATCAAGGAACTGGAGGAAGAACTCAAGGCTACACGCGAGGATTATATGGAGGAAATCGTCGCATTAGTAGGGAAGAATGACGACCTGGAGAAGAAGATTGGAGTATTCATGGGAAATCCAGTGCCAAAAGCAAAAGATGACGAATGCACTTGTCCGGATAACTACATCATCATTGACAACACCGACTCGGAACCAAGTGAAGATGAATTTGTTGATGAAGCTGGAGCGGACATCATGGAGTCTTCAACGGATCAGAATTTCTAGTAGACCACCCTATCAGTAGTAGTTTTCCCCCATTTAATAGTATAGTTCAAGCACTTTGTAACGCTAGTTAGATCGATTGTTATGCCTTGATTGAATTGATTGAGTGATATTGATTGTATTTGTCTCATGAGCATATGGGTAGTGTTTTCCCTCTAGACCTCATTCTATTCTTAACTCTCATCTTTTCTAACCCATCAGATGCCTCCGAGACGCGACACCGGATTTGTTTTCCCACCGGAGATCACCTAGTTGATTCAGCAACAGAATGCCCTGATGCAAGTGTTAGTGCAGAACCAAGGCAACAACAACAACAACAACCCACCACCACCACCTGTTGATCACTTAGCCCGTTTCTTAAGGCTAAACCCGCTGGTGTTTTCCAGTAGCACCGAGCCGATTGTTGCAGATGATTGGCTCCGCAAAGTTGGAAGGGAGTTGACCACTTCAGGATGCACAGATGCGGAAAGAGTGCGTTTTGCCGCACATCAGCTTGATGGACCCGCAGCATCATGGTGGGAGAATTATACCGCCACACACCCTATTGACACTGTCACATGGGACCAGTTTCAGCAAGCTTTCCGTACAGCTCATGTTTCAGCAGGAGCTATGGCTATGAAGAAGCGTGAGTTTCGCAACCTACGCCAAGAAGGACGCACCGTAGGCCAGTACGTGGAGGATTTCAGTAAGTTAGCACGTTATGCACCAGATGACGTTGCTACAGACGCAACCAAGCAGGAGAAATTTTTGGAAGGACTGAATGATGAACCGAGTATGCAGTTGATGGTAGCAACCTTCAACAACTACCAGGAGCTGGTAGATAGAGCTCTCATGATTGAAGGGAAGCAACAGCAGATTGAAAACCGTAAGAGGAAGTATGGACAAGGGAAGTATAACTCTGGAGCTCAACAGAAGCCACGTTTTGCCCCGAAGCCGGGAGGACAGTTTCAGCATACCCATGGAGGAGGTAGTTCGCACAATCATAATGGCTCCAAGAATGGTAATGGAAATGGAGGAACCAACGGACAGAACCACACCAACCCATCTACCCCAGCCAAGAGGGATCTGAGTCACGTTACCTGTTTCAAGTGCCAGAAGACTGGACATTATGCAACTGATTGTCCTGAAGCCCAAAATGGAAATGGTAATGGAAGCTCTGGAAGAAGCCGAACCCGTTCAACAAAGGACACGTGAACCACGTGAGCGTGGAGGAGGTTGAAGCACAGCCTGATGCAGTAATAGGTAAGTTTTTGGTTAAGTCATTTACTGCAACCGTTCTTTTCGATACTGGTGCATCACATTCATTCATATCAAGGGGATTTGTGAATAAGTTTAAGCTGCCCACCAAAGTTCTCAGAACCCCTATGTTAGTAACCTCGCCAGGAGCAGAGTATATGGCAAGCCAAGGATGTTTTCAAATGCCTTTGGCCATTGGTAGGCATGTTTTCCCCTCAGACCGAATAGTTTTGGAGTCGCAAGGTTTGGATGTGATTTTGGGAATGGATTGGCTATCGTTGTATGGAGGAAACATCGATTGCGCTAGTAAGTCGATTTTGCTTACCACCCCAGAAGGAAAAAGGATTAAGTATGTATCCCGGCATATGCCGAAGAGGACTCAAGTGAATTCCTTATCAGGAGTTGTACAGGAGGAAGTACCAGTGGTGAAGGATTACCCGGATGTATTTCCAGAAGAGTTGCCAGGCATGCCACCGGATAGAGACATTGAGTTTCTGATTGAACTTTTGCCAGGCACAGGGCCAATATCTAAGAGACCGTACAGGATGCCCGCAAAAGATTTGGAGGAAATTAAGAAGCAGATCAAGGAGTTACTGGATAAAGGTTATATTCGCCCAAGTTCGTCACCTTGGGGATCACCAGTACTTCTAGTGGAGAAGAAAGATGGATCGTTGAGGATGGTTGTTGATTACCGTGGATTGAATGAAGTGACCATCAAGAACAAGTACCCACTACCGATGATCAATGATTTGTTTGACCGCCTACACGGAGCTAAAGTATTTTCCAAGATCGATCTACGATCAGGATACCATCAGTTAAAGATTCGAGAGCAGGATATACCTAAGACGGCTTTTACCACCAGATATGGACTGTATGAGTATACCGTTATGTCATTTGGCCTGACTAACGCACCTGCCTATTTCATGAACCTGATGAACAAAGTGTTTATGGAGTTTTTGGATAAGTTCGTTGTGGTGTTCATTGATGATATTTTAGTCTTTTCCAAGAATGAGGAAGAGCATGAGGAGCATTTGCGATTGGTACTTGAGAAGCTCAGAGAACATCAGTTATATGCCAAGTTCAGCAAATGTGAATTTTGGCTGAAGGAAGTTGGATTCCTTGGACATGTTATTTCTGGAGAAGGAATAGCAGTAGACCCTGCCAAAGTTGACACAGTGACAAGTTGGGAATCACCCACGTCAGTTGGAGAAATCCGGAGTTTTCTTGGACTTGCAGGATACTACCAGAGGTTCATCGAGAATTTCTCGAAGATTGCTAAGCCCATGACTGAGCTATTAAAGAAGGACACCAAATTCAATTGGACCGAGGATTGTGAAGCTAGTTTCCAAGAGTTGAAGAAACGATTGGTTACATCACCAGTGTTGATTCTACCAGATCAATGCAAGGATTATGAAGTTTATTGCGACGCTTCTCGTCGAGGACTTGGAGCAGTGCTTATGCAGGAAGGAAGAGTTGTGTCATATGCTTCACGACAACTTAAACCCCATGAGAAGAATTATGCTACGCATGATTTGGAGTTAGCAGCCGTGGTGCATGCGTTGAAGACATGGAGACATTTTCTCATCGGAAACCATTGTGAGGTGTACACGGATCACAAGAGTTTGAAGTATATTTTCACGCAGAAGGAGTTAAATCTCAGACAGAGGAGATGGTTGGAGCTTATTAAGGATTATGATATGAGATTGCATTATCACCCAGGAAAGGCTAACGTAGTAGCAGACGCGTTGAGCCGCAAGAGTCATGTCAACACCCTCATGACAGGAGAGTTACCTCAGGAGTTAGCCGAGGACCTTCGCGAGCTATGTTTGGAGATAGTCCCAAGAGGCTATTTAGCGACACTGGAGATTCAGTCTACCTTGATGGAAAGGATCAGAGAATCTCACAAGACAGACAAGGAGATTGACGAGATAAAGGAGAAGATGAGCAAAGGAAAAGCCAAAGGATTTCGTGAGGACGAGCACGATACCTTATGGTTTGAGGACCGTGTTTATGTGCCAAATGATCCGGAGATCAGGAAGTTGATTTTGCAAGAAGCCCATGATTCACCGTACTCGATTCACCCAGGGAATACCAAGATGTATTTGGATCTGAAAAATACTTTCTGGTGGACCGGAATGAAGAAGGATATTGCAGAGTATGTAGCAGTTTGTGATGTGTGTCAGAGAGTGAAGGCAGAGCATCAGAAGCCAGCAGGATTGCTACAACCATTGCCGATACCCGAATGGAAGTGGGATAAAATAGGCATGGATTTTATCACAGGATTGCCCAGGACTCGTTCAGGCTATGACTCAATATGGGTTGTAGTCGACCGTTTGACGAAAGTAGCTCATTTTATTCCAGTGAAGACCACTTACACCAGTGCTAAGTTGGCAAAGATATACATGACCAGGATCGTATGTTTGCATGGAGTTCCGAGGACCATTGTATCAGACAGAGGAACCCAGTTTACCTCGAAGTTTTGGAAGCAGTTACATGAAACATTGGGAACCAGGCTAGAATTTAGTACAGCCTTTCACCCACAGACAGATGGACAGACCAAGAGAGTCAATCAAATTTTGGAGGACATGTTGAGAGCTTGTGCACTAGATTATGGATCTGGTTGGGACGACAATTTGCCATATGCGGAGTTTTCTTACAACAACAGTTATCAAACCAGTTTGAAGATGGCCCCTTTCGAAGCTTTGTACGGAAGGAGGTGTAGAACACCGTTGTTATGGGACAAAGTTGGAGACCGTCAGTTGTTTGGACCAGATTTGATTAAGGAGTCTGAACAGAAAGTGAGGTTGATTCGCGATAGGCTCAAGGTAGCCCAGTCTAGGCAGAAGAGTTATGCTGATTCTAAACGAAAGGAGACAGTTCACGAAGTCGGAGACAGAGTTTATCTTCGAGTATCACCACTTCGAGGAGTGAAGCGCTTTGGAGTTAAGGGAAAGTTAGCGCCCCGTTTTATCAGGACCATACAAAGTTTTGGAACGTATGGGAGAGGTTGCCTACAAGCTGGAATTGCCCGAAGGATTGTCTGGAGTTCATGATGTATTCCACGTTTCCCAGTTGAAGAAGTGCCACGCAGAGATGGCTGAGATATCACTGAGAGATACTGTGCCGCTGGAAGTAATTCAGCTGGAAAGTGATTTGACCTATGAGGAGAAACCAGTTAAGATTCTTGAGTATGCCAGCCGAGTTACCCGCAGTAAGGTTATCAAGTTTTGCAAAGTCCAGTGGAGTCACCACACGGAAGATGAAGCCACCTGGGAGCGAGAGGAAGATCTACGGAAGGACCACTCCCACCTGTTTTTTAGCCAACCGGAATCTCGAGGGCGAGATTCATCTTAAGGGGGGTAGGTTTGTAACATCCCAAATTTTCAATTTGGTATGTTATACATAGATCATCATTGCATATCATATTTTTATTGCATTTTGACAAATCCTTGATAAATCCTAAGCAACTCAAGGACCCTCGGAGAGAGTTGGGGATTTTTCTCGAAGCTTTCATATTTGATTTTCATCAAATAATAACACGAGGATTTTGGTTTTAATTATTTTCTCTCCGGAAAAATATTTCATTTAAAATTTAATGAGAGGAGAAAATATGACTTCTCCAAACCAATTGAAATATTGGAGGAAAAATATTAAAATCATTTATTTGATTTTATTCGGAGTTTATTTGCAATTTAATTGCATTAAAAAAATATTGCACGTTTTCAAAATTTCTTTTGTGTCAAAAAAAATGTACACCCTGTTCTAAATATTCTAACTAGACGGGGAAAATTTGTTTTATCGTTTTTGGATTTTTATTTATTTTTCTACGAATTTTTTTCGGCGGAATGTTTAAAAAAAAAATCGCGCTGCGCCCGACCGGGCCGAGGCCCAGCCGAGCCGCCGGCCCACCCCGCGCGTCTCCTCCGCGCGTACGCCGGACGCCGCCGCCATGACCGCCTCGGGCACCGCCGTCGCGCCTTGCCCCCTCCTCCAAGCACCGCCCCCTCCTCTTATAAGCTGCCGCCCCCCCTTCACCCCGTACCTGCACCCCGAGACGCCGCCGCCGGAAGCCCGCACCGCCGCCGCCACGAGCCGCCGCCCCGCTCGCCGTTCGCCGCCGCCGGAGCCGCCACTCGCCGCCCCCGAGCCCCGCCGCACCCCGCCGCCCTCGCCGGAGCCCAGCCGAGCCCGCCGGAGCCCCGCCCCGATGAGGTATTACCTCGCCGTCGTTTGCCGGTTTTGTTAAAAAAAACCGTTCGTTTAAAAAAAAACCTAGATCGGTTTATTTTCTTCGGTTTTGTTATTTTGTGAACGTTCACCGACCCGTTCGTTTTAACGAACGCGTTCGTCGGATTTTCTCTGTTAACGAACGTCCGTTCGTTAACCGTTCGTCAGTTTTTCTTTTTCGTCGGATTTTTCCGCGATTATCTCAGATCTCGATTTCTGATCGTATCTTCGTTTCTGTTTAACTTTTCGCTCATTTATCGGAATCAGATGATTCAAGCACCTAGAGTTTCGTCTCGAAATTCTCTTTCCGTTTAACCTACTCAAATAAGTTTTTGCTACTGTAAAATTTGACCTAGATCCAGATTAGTAAACGGAGCTTGTTTCTTTCGCCGTTCGACTTTCGTTGCTTCGTTCGAGTTGATTCTTTTTGCAAACCAGAGTTCTTAAGTTGAACTTTCTGGTTGGATCTTTCATTCGAGTTTTACCTGTGCATTAGATAAGTACTTATTGTTTGCTTGTTTGTTTGCGATAGAGTACCCGGAGTGTGCCGCTTGTTACTTCGAATCGCTAGGTTTCGCGGATCATCAGCAAGGCAAGTAACACTTTGATCATATACCTTCCATACCCAGTTTTTATTGCATTAGATCTATTCCTCAAACATTGCATGATTAGGATCTAATTAAATTGTGGGTATTGGGAAGTAGTTGAGGTAGTACCTATTACCTGTTCTTTTTATCAAACCCTTGGGATTTACTTCTACGTTTGCTATTATATTGCCATGCTATGCTCGTAGACGTGGATTGGGTTTGAGAGACATTCACGACAGATATGAGATTGTTAATAATGGTTTACTTAAGGTGGCAACTAAAACTCACATCTGGGTGGATTGAGGCACCTGGGGAACCCAGTGTTGTCTGTTTGTATAAGGACCGCCACCCAGGCTCAAAGGGATCATAAGATTATTCATGCTAGAAACTTCCGTGTGCAGCCACAAGCTATTATGGGCTCTAGCATAGTTGAGTAGGTTACATGATCTCTTGAAAAGGTGGGCTAGCAGATGTAGGGGAAAGTAGGTGTAACTGTCCACCCGGAGTAAAGAGTGATTGTTCCTGAAAGGCTGTGTCTCGATCATCCGTTTCTCAAACATCATGTAGTGCGAGAATCAAGCGGAGGCGATCGATTCTTGTGGGGAAAAGTGCACAAACCTCTACAGAGTGTACAAACTAATCATGGTTAGCCGTGTCCCCGGTTATGGACAACTTGAGTATCTAGTACTTGGATTATCATTTGAATCTCATCACCATGTTACTTTTAATTAATTTTGTTGGGTTAATGATGACTTTTAATTGGGATTGAGATGCTGTCAACCATCTCAATGTTTAACAACCACCATGATAGTTAAATAAAATTTATTCCTTTGCAGTAGGGAAAAATTGGCTTTTCGCAAAACTTTAACCATAGAGCTTTCCACCAGCCATATATGCATGTAGTATAGCATTATTATGTTCATTGTTTCTCCATGTGTTATTTTGCCAGCATATTCCATGTGCTGACCCGTTTTTCGGGCTGCAACGTTTCATGTTGCAGACTTTTCAGACGACGAGTAAGGTGCCTTAGGTCGTGATCTTATACTCAGTGATGCCGTTGGAGTTGATGGACTCACTTATCTTCCAAGTCTTCCGCTGTTATCGTTTTATATGGCCTTAAGCCATATTTATCATACTTATTCTCTTTGGAGATATTTGATGTAATAAGTGTGTGATTGCTACTCTGTTATAAATCCTCCATTTGTACTGTGCGTGTCAGCATTACCAATCCAGGGATGACACTGGTGCACAGCAGCACAGACCATTTGAGGTCTGGTCGCTACATCAACCATCAACATTTGATACTTTTCTTGATTTCTACCTTCATCGATTTCAGCATCACGAAGAGCTCAGGAATTGTTTTCGTCATCCCTTGCATATTATAGTTCATCACGAAGTTCCAGTAACTTGGTGATAGTGACTAGAGAACTCTGTCAATCACTATTTTATCTGGAAGATTAACTCCCACTTGATTCAAGCGATTGTAGTACTCAGACAATCTGAGCACATGCTCATTGGTTGAGCTATTCTCCTCCATCTTGTAGGCAAAGTACTTGTCAGACGTCTCATACCTCTCGACTCGGGCATGAGTCTGAAATACCAATTTCAGCTCTTGGAACATCTTATATGCTCCGTGGCGTTCAAAACGTGTTTGAAGTCCCGGTTCTAAGCCGTAAAGCATGGCGCACTAAACTATCAAGTAGTTATCATACCGAGCTTACCAACCGTTCATAACGTCTGCATCTGCTCCTGCAATAGGTCCATCACCTAGCGGTGCATCAAGGACATAATTCTTCTGTGTAGCAATGAGGATAATCCTCAGATCATGGACCTAGTCCGCATTATTGCTACTATCATCTTTCAACATAGTTTTTCTCTAGGAACATATCAAAAATAAACGGGGAGCTACATCGCGAGCTATTGATCTACAACATAGTTATGCAAATACTATCAGGACTAAGTTCACGATAAATTAAAGTTCAATTAATCATATTACTTAAGAACTCCCACTTAGATAGACATCCCTCTAGTCATCTAAATGATCACGTGATCCATATCAACTAAACCATGTCCGATCATCACGTGAGATGGAGTACTTTTCAATGGTGAACATCACTATGTTGATCATATCTACTATATGATTCATGCTCGACCTTTCGGTCTCAGTGTTCCGAGGCCATATCTGCATATGCTAGGCTCGTCAAGTTTAACCCGAGTATTCTGCGTGTGCAAAACTGGCTTGCACTCGTTGTATGTGAACGTAGAGCTTATAACACCTGATCATCACATGGTGTCTTGCCACAACGAACTGTCGCAACGGTGCATACTCAGAGAACACTTATACCTTGAAATTTAATGAGAGATCATCTTATAATGCTATCGTCGATCTAAGCAAAATAAGATGCATAAAGGATAAACATCACATGCAATCAATATAAGTGATATGATATGGCCATCATCATCTTGTGCCTTTGATCTCCATCTCCAAAGCACCGTCATGATCACCATCGTCACCGGCGCGACACCTTGATCTCCATCGTAGCATCGTTGTCGTCTTGCCAACTATTTCTTCGACGACTATCGCTACCGCTTAGTGATAAAGTAAAGCAATTACATGGCGATTGAATTTCATACAATAAAGCGACAACCAAATGGCTCTTGCCAGTTGCTGATAACTGTTACAAAACATGATCATCTCATACAACAAATTATATATCATCATGTCTTGACCATTTCACATCACAGCAAGCCTTGCAAAAACAAGTTAAACGTCCACTACTTTGTTGTTGCAAGTTTTGCGTGGCTGCTACGGGCTTCTAGCAAGAACCGTTCTTACCTACGCATCAAAACCACAACGAGTTTTCATCAAGTGTGATGTCTTAACCTTCAACAAGGACCGGGCGTAGTCAAACTCGATTCAACTAAAGTTGGAGAAACAAACACCCACTAGCCACCTGTGTGCAGAGCACAGGGGTAGAACCAGTCTCATGAACGCGGTCATGTAATGTCGGTCTGGGCCGCTTCATCCAACAATACCGCCGAATCAAAGTATGACATGCTGGTAAGCAGTATGACTATTATCGCCCACAACTCTTTGTGTTCTACTCATGCATATAACATCTACGCATAAACCTAGCTCGGATACCACTGTTGGGGAACGTAGTATTTCAAAAAAAAATCCTACGATCACGCAAGATCTATCTAGCAACGAGCGGGGAGAGTGTGTCCACGTACCCTCGTAGACCGAAAGTGGAAGCGTTTAGTAACGCGGTTGATGTAGTCGAACGTCTTCGCGATCCAACCGATCAAGTACCGAATGCACGACACCTCCGCGATCTGCACACGTTCAGCTCGGTGACATCCCTCGAACTCTTGATCCAGCTAAGGCCGCGGGAGAGTTTCGTCAGCACGACGGCATGGTGACGGTGATGATGAACTTACCGGCGTAGGGCTTCGCCTAAGCACTACGACGATATGACCGAGGTGTAAAACTGTGGAGGGGGGCACCGCACACGGCTAAGAGATTGTCTGTTGTGTTTTTGGGGTGCCCCCTGCCCCCGTATATAAAGTAGGGGAGGAGGAGGCCGGCCAACAAGGGGCGCGCCAGGGAGAGGGGGGTCCTACTAGGACTCCAGTCCTAGTAGGATTCGGCCCCACCCTTTTTTTCCCTCTACCGGAGGGGGAAAAGGGGAAGGAGAGGGAGTAGGAGAAGGAAAGGGGGGTGGCGCCCCCTTCCCAAGTCCAATTCGGCCTCCTCCCTTGTGGGGGGTGCACCAGCCCCTTGTGGGCTGGTTAGCCTCCCTCCTATTGCCCATAAGGCCCATATCTTTCCCCGGGGGGTTCCGGTAACCTCCCGGTACTCCGAAAAAATGCCCGAATCACTCGGAACCATTCCGATGTCAGAATGCAACCTTCCAATATATGAATCTTTACCTCTCGACCATTTTGAGACTCCTCGTCATGTCTGTGATCTCATCCGGGACTCCGAACAAACTTCGTTACATCAAATCACATAACTCATAATACAAATCATCATCAAACATTAAGCGTGCGGACCCTACGTGTTCGAGAACTATGTAGACATGACCGAGACACATCTCCGGTCAATAACCAATAGTAGAACCTGGATGCTCATATTGGCTCCTACATATTCTACGAAGATCTTTATCGGTCAAACCGCATAACAACATACGTTGTTCCCTTCGTCATCAGTATGTTACTTGCCCGAGATTCAATCGTCGGTATCATCATACTTAGTTCAATCTCGTTACCGGAAAGTATCTTTACTCGTTCCGTAATACATCATCTCGCAACTAACTCATTAGTCACATTGCTTGCAAGGCTTATAGTGATGTGCATTACCGAGAGGGCCCAGAGATACCACTCCGACAATCGGAGTGACAAATCCTAATCTTGATCTATGCCAATTCAACAAACACCATCGGAGACACCTGTAGAGCATCTTTATAATCATCCAGTTATGTTGTGACGTTTGATAGCACACTAAGTGTTCCTCTGGTATTCGAGAGTTGCATAATCTCATAGTCAGAGGAACATGTATAAGTCATGAAGAAAGCAATAGCAACAAACTAAACGATCATAGTGCTATGCTAACAGATGGGTCTTGTCCATCACATCATTCTCTAATGATGTGATCCTGTTCATCAAATGACAACACATGTCTATGGCTAGGAAACATAACCATCTTTGATAAACAAGCTAGTCAAGTAGAGGCATACTAGGGACACTCTGTTTTGTCTATGTATTCACACATGTATCAAGTTTCCGGTTAATACAATTCTAGCATGAATAATAAACATTTATCATGATATAAGGAAATATAAATAACAACTTTATTATTGCCTCTAGGGCATATTTCCTTTAGTGATCATGTTTTGCTATACAACTCTCGTTTAAGATTTTTTGCAAAAAAGCTTCTCTCTAAATGGGAAGGTCCTTACATTATCGAGGAGGTCTATCGTTCTCATGCCATCAAAATCAACAACGTCGAAGGCACAAATCCGAAGGTGGTAAACGGGCAAAGAATCAAACATTATATCTCAGGTACTCCCATAAATGTTGAGACAAATATTATTAATACCATAACACCGGAGGAGTACATAAGGGATACTTTCCAGAACGTTTCAGACTTCGAAAAGGAATAGGTATGTGGTGCGGTAAGTAAACCGACTCCAAAATGTTTCCAACGGCAATTTTTTCTCCGTTTTGGAATATTTAAAAAATCAGGAAAATTAAAAGCATCTCGAAGAGTGCACGAGGAAGCGGCAAGGCAGGGGGCGCACCCTACCCCCTGGGCGTGCCCCTGTACCTTGCCACCACCTCGTGTGCCCTCCGGACTCCGTTTTTTTGTGGAATACTCCTTTTGGTCGGTAAAAATTTATTATATAATCTCCTGAAGGTTTTGACCACCGTACCACGACAAAATCCCCTATTCTTGTTTCGAGCTATTTTTCTAACAGATCTAGATCGCCATGACGTCTCCAAGCGCCCCCAAGGACAAATTTTTCGAGAAGGTCATCAACCCCTACCTTGCAGAGGTGCTACAACACCCTCAAACCATTGAGATGCGTGAGGGCATGCTGCACATCCGCGATGTTGAAGGGCCAAAGAAGACCGAAAGCATGGAGATGATATGTCTTCGTCGTATCTACAATTTTTTATTGTTCCATGCCAATATTCTACAACTTTTACATACTTTTGGCAATTTTTTATACTATTTTTGGGACTAACATATTGATCGAGTGCCCAGTGCCAGTTCCTGTTTGTTGCATGTTTTTTGTTTCGCAGAAAATCCATATCAAACAGAGTCCAAACGGAATAAAAACTGATGGAGATTTTTTTTGGAATATATCTGATTTTTGGGAAGTGGAATCATCGCGAGACGATGCCCGAGGGGGCCACGAGGCAGGGGGCGCGCCTAGGGGGGCAGGCGCGCCCCTGACCCTCGTGGACACCCCGTAAGGCGGTGGTTGCCCTTCTTTCGCTGCAAGAAAGCTAATATCCGGATAAAAATCATGTTCAAATTTCAATCCAATCGGAGTTACGGATCTCCGGTTATAAAAGAAACGGTGAAAGGGCAGAATCCAGAGCGCAGAAACAGAGAGAGACAGAGAGGCAGATCCAATCTTGGAGGGGCTCTCGCCCCTCCCATGCCATGGAGACCAAGGACCAGAGGGAAAACCCTTCTCCCATCTAGGGAGAAGGTCAAGGAAGAAGAAGAAGAAGGAGGGCCCTCTCCCCCTCGCTTCCGGTGGCACCGGAGTGCCGCAGGGGCCATCATCATCACCGCAATCTACACCAACAACTTCACCGCCCTCATCACCAACTCTTCCCCCCTCTATGCAGCGGTGTAACCCCTCTTTTACCCGCTGTAATCTCTACTTAAACATGGTGCTCAACACTATATATTATTTCCCAATTATGTATGGCTATCCTATGATGTTTGAGTAGATCCATTTTGTCCTATGGGTTAATTGATGATCGTGATTGGTTTGAGTTGCATGTTTTATTATTAGCGCTGTCCTATGGTGCTCTCCGTGTCGCGGAAGCGTGAGGGATCCCCGCTGTAGGGTTTGCAATATGTTCATGATTTGCTTATGGTGGGTGGCGTGAGTGACAGAAGCACAGACCCGAGTAAGTAGGTTGTTTGCGTATGGGATAAAGAGGACTTGATGCTTTAATGCTATGGTTTGGGTTTTACCTTAATGATCTTTAGTAGTCGCGGATGCTTGCTAGAGTTCCAATCATAAGTGCATATGATCCAAGAAGAGAAAGTATGTTAGCTTATGCCTCTCCCTCAAATAAAATTGCAATAATGATTACCGGTCTAGTTATCGATTGCCTAGGGACAAATAACTTTCTCGTGACAACAAGCTCTTCACTAAAACTAACTTAGTTGGGTCTTCATCTAAACAACCCCTACTTTTTATTTACGCGCTCTTTATTATCTGGCAAACCTATCCAACAACACCTACAAAGTACTTCTAGTTTCATACTTGTTCTAGGTAAAGCGAACGTTAAGCGTGCTTAGAGTTGTATCGGTGGTCGATAGAACTTGAGGGAATATCTATTCTACCTTTAGCTCCTCGTTGGGTTCGACACTCTTACTTATCGAAAGAGGCTACAATTTATCCCCTATACTTGTGGGTTATCAAGACCTTTTTCTGGCGCCGTTGCCGGGGAGTTATAGCGTGGGGTGAATATTCTCGTGTGTGCTTGTTTGCTTTATCACTAAGTAATTTTTATTTGATGTTCTAAGTTGTTCTCTATCTTTAGTTATGGATATGGAACACGAAATACCAAAAAAAAATTAGGTTTACTTGCTACTCATGGAGATGGGGAACCTCCTGGTATGCTCGGGAACTATGCTTAAGATATGATTATACTTGTTGCTCTAGGATGAAGGTTCCACACCTTCCCGTTTCATGCAAATTTAATGATGATAAAACCTTGGCTTCTTATGCTAATGTATATATGATTACTATGATGTGGAACAAATAGAAGAATTCGTTGCTTTTATGGGTGATTACGAAATTGAATCTTTGTTTAAAGAGTTTGAAGATTTTGATGATTCAGTTTATAGACCTGAAAATTTTGCTATACTTAAATATTGCTATGAGAATTATGAATTCAATTCCGATATTGATGATTTTATTGAGAGAGTCTCCGTTGTCCAATAAGAGACTAATATTTTGCAGGAGTCTATGGAAGAAGAAATTGATGAAACTATGAGCTCATTGGATGAAAAAGATGATGAGGAGAGCGAAGAACAAAAGGAGGAAGATCGGATTGATCACTCGTGCCCACCTTCTAATGAGAGTAACTCTTCAACTCATACATTGTTTAATTTCCCTTCGTGCTTACCGAAGGAGGAATGCTATGATGATTGTTATGATCCCATTGATTCTTTTGAAATATCCCTTTTTGATGATGCTTGCTATGCTTCTGGCCAAGATGCCAATATGAATTATGCTTATGGAGATGAACTTGCTATAGTTCCTTATGTTAAACATGAAATTTTTGCTATTGCACCCACGCATGATAGTCCTATTATCTTTTTGAATTCTCCCGACTACACTATATCGGAGAAGTTTGCCCTTATTAAGGATAATATTGATGGGTTGCCTTTTACCGTTCCACATGATGATTTTGATGAATATAATATGCATGTGCTTGCTGCTCCTACTTGCAATTATTATGAGAGAGGAACTACATCTCCACCTCTCTATGTTTCCCACATGATAAAATTGCAAGAAACTGTTTATACTATGTATTGGCCTTTACTTTGTGTGCATGAATTGTTCTTTTATGACATGCCGATGCATAGGAAGAGAGTTAGACTTCGTCATTGCTTGATATATGTTGCTTTGTGCTCACTACTAAATTCTAAATCATTGTTGATTCAAATTGGCTTTGATATACCTTGGGATCCGGGTGGATCCATTACTTGAGCACTATATGCCTAGCTTAATGGCTTTAAAGAAAGCGCTGCCAAGGAGACAACCTGAAAGTTTTAGAGAGCCATTTATTTCTGTTGAGTGCTTTTATATAGTTTAAAAACAAAAAAAATAAAGAGGGGAACCTAAAACTTTTTCAAAAAGAAAAGCGAAAGTGAGAAAGACGAGCATTGTTAAAGTGGGAGCTAGCCTTGAACTTTCTTCATGCTCACGGAAACTTTGTGAATCTTGATTACAGAAACTTCTCAACAAAAATAATTATCCTCTTGTACAATTCCATTGTATAATAAAAATAATGTGCCAAGGTTTGCCTTTAGGATGTTTACAATGCTTGTTGGTTTGTGCGGTGCAGGACAGAAACTTTGGCTGTAGTACGCGATTTTACATTTTTTACTGGAATGTCAAATGGTTTTGAAACTTTTGCACTGTCTTTCTATACAAATTGTTTATTTTTCCTAATTTTTGCAGAGTTTTTGGAGTACCAGAGGTATGGTGAATGTTCAGATTACTACAGACTGTCCTGTTTTAAACAGATTCTGTTTTTTATGCATAGTTTGCTTGTTTTGATGAAACTATCGATTTCTATCAGTGGATTAAGCCATGAAAAATTATATTACAGTAGTTACAGTGAAAAAACAAAATATGAATTGGTTTGCAACAGTATTAGAGTAGTGATTTGCTTTATTATACTAACGGATCTTACCAATTTTTCTGTTGAGTTTTGTGTGGATGAAGTGTTCGAAGATCGAGGAGGTCTCGATGTGAGGAGAAGGAGGAGAGGCAACAGCTCAAGCTTGGGGATGACCAAGGCACCCCAAGTAAATATTCAAGGAGACTCAAGCGTCTAAGCTTGGGGATGCCCCGGAAGGCATCCCATCTTTCTTCAACAAGTATCGGTATGTTTTCGGATTCATTTCGTTCATGCGATATGTGCAAATCTTGGAGCGTCTTTTGCATTTAGTTTTCACTTTTCTTTTATGAACCATGCTGGTATGAGATAGTCCATGGTTGATTTATAGAATGCTCTTTGCACTTCACTTATATCTTTTGAGTATGGCTTTATAGAATGCTTCATGTGCGTCACTTATATCATTTGAAGTTTGGATTGCATGTTTCTCTTCACATAGAAAACCGCCATTTGTAGAATGCTCTTTTGCTTCACTTATATTTGTTAGAGCGTGAGAATATCTTTTGTAGAAAGAATTAAACTCTCTTGCTTCACTTATATCTATTTAGAGAGATGACAGGAATTGGTCATTCACATGGTTAGTCATAAAATCCTACATAAAACTTGTAGATCACTGAATATCATATGTTTGATTCCTTGCAATAGTTTTGCGATATAAAGGTGGTGATATTAGAGTCATGCTAGTGGGTAGTTGTGGATTGTAGAAATACTTGTGTTGAAGTTTGTGATTCCCGTAGCATGCATGTATGGTGAACCGTTATGTGATGAAGTCGGAGCATGATTTATTTATTGATTGTCTTCCTTATGAGTGGCGGTCGGGGATGAGCAATGGTCTTTTCCTGCCAATCTATCCCCCTAGGAGCATGTGCGTACTACTTTATTTCAATGACTAATAGATTTTTGCAATAAGTATGTGAGTTCTTTATGACTAATGTTGAGTCCATGGATTATACGCACTCTCACCCTTCCATCATTGCTAGCATCTTCCGTACCGTGCATTGCCCTTTCTCACCTCGAGAGTTGGTGCAAACTTCGCTGGTGCATCCAAACCCCATGATACGATACGCTCTATCACACATAAGCCTCCTTATATCTTCCTCAAAACAGCCACCATACCTACCTATCATGGCATTTCCATAGCCATTCCAAGATATATTGCCATGCAACTTTCATCATCATCATATACATGACTTGAGCATTTATCGTCATATTGCTTTGCATGATCATAAGACAACTAGCATGATGTTTTCATGGCTTGTCCATTTTTTGATGTCATTGCTACACTAGATCTTTGCACATCCCGGTACACCGCCGGAGGCATTCATATAGAGTCATATCTTTGTTCTAGCATCGAGTTGTAATATTGAGTTGTAAGTAAATAAAAGTGTGATGATCATCATTATTAGAGCATTGCCCCAGTGAGGAAAGGATGATGGAGACTATGATTCCCCCACAAGGCGGGATGAGACTCCGGACTTTACAAAAAATAAAAGAGGCCAAAGAAGCCCAAATAAAAAAAAGAGGCCAAAGATGCCCACCAAAAAAATAAAAATAAAAGTAAAAAAAGAGAAAAAGAGAGAAGGGGCAATGTTACTATCCTTTTACCACACTTGTGCTTCAGAGTAGCACCATGTTCTTCATATAGAGAGTCTCTTGAGTTATCACTTTCATATACTAGTGGGAATTTTCATTATAGAACTAGGCTTGTATATTCCGATGATGAGCTTCCTCAAATGCCCGAGGTCTTCATGAGCAAGCAAGTTGGATGCACACCCACTTAGTTTCCAGTTTGAGCTTTCATACACTTATAGTTGTTAGTGCATCCATTGCAGGGCAATCCCTACTCCTCACATTGACATCAATTGATGAGCATCTCCATAGCCCATTGATTAGCCGCGTCGGTGTGGGACTATCTCCTTTTTGTCTTCTCCACACAACCTCCACCATCATATTCTATTCCACCTATAGTGCTATGTCCATGGCTCACGCTCATGTATTGCATGAAAGTTGAAAAGGTTTGAGAACATCAAAGTATGAAACAATTGCTTGGCTTGTCATCGGGGTTGTGCATGATTTGAATATTTTGTGTGGTGAAGATGGAGCATAGCCAGACTATATGATTTTGTAGGGATAACTTTCTTTGGCCATGTTATTTTTAAAAGACATGATTGCTTTATTAGTATGCTTGAAGTATTGTTGTCTTAATGTCAAATGATATACTATTTCTTTGAATCACTCGTGTCTTAATATTCATGCCATGATTAGATTACATGATCGAGATTATGCTAGGTAGCATTCCACATCAAAAATTATCTTTTTTATCATTTACCTACTCGAGGACGAGCAGGAATTAAGCTTGGGGATGCTGATACGCCTCCGTCGTATCTATAATTTTTTATTGTTCCATGCCAATATTCTACCACTTTTACATACTTTTGGCAACTTTTTATACTATTTTTGGGACTAACATATTGATCCAGTGCCCAGTGCCAGTTCCTGTTTGTTGCATGTTTTTTGTTTCGCAGAAAATCCATATCAAACGGAGTCCAAACAGAATAAAAACTGACGGAGATTTTTTTGGAATATATCTAATTTTTGGGAAGTGGAATCATCGCGAGACGATGCCCGAGGGGGCCACGAGGCAGGGGGTCGCGCCCCTGACCCTCATGGACACCCCGTAACGCGGTTGTTGCCCTTATATCGCCACAAGAAAGCTAATATCCGGATAAAAATCATGTTCAAATTTCAATCCAATCGGTGTTATGGATCTCCGGTTATAAAAGAAACGGTGAAAGGGTAGAATCGAGAGTGCGGAAACAGAGAGACAGAGAGACAGATCCAATCTCGGAGGGGCTCTCGCCCCTCCCATGCCATGGAGACCAAGGACCAGAGGGGAAACCCTTCTCCCATCTAGGGAGAAGGTCAAGGAAGAAGAAGAAGAAGGGGGGCCCTCTCCCCCTCACTTCCGGTGGCACCGGAGTGCCGCCGGGGCCATCATCATCACCGCAATCTACACCAACAACTTCACCGCCTTCATCACCAACTCTCCCCCCCCCCCTCTATGCAGCGGTGTAACCCCTCTTTTACCCGTTGTAATCTCTACTTAAACATGGTGCTCAATGCTATATATTATTTCCCAATGATGTATGGCTATCCTATGATGTTTGAGTAGATTCGTTTTGTCCTATGGGTTAATTGATGATCGTGATTCGTTTGAATTGCATGTTTTATTATTGGTGCTGTCCTATGGTCCTCTCCGTGTCGCGCAAGCATGAGGGATCCCTGCTGTAGGGTTTGCAATATGTTCATGATTTGCTTATGGTGGGTGGCGTGAGTGACAGAAGCACAGACTCGAGTAAGTAGGTTGTTTGCGTATGGGATAAAGAGGACTTGATGCTTTAATGCTATGGTTTGGTTTTTACCTTAATGATCTTTAGTAGTTGCGGATGCTTGCTAGAGTTCCAATTGTAAGTGCATATGATCCAAGAAGAGAAAGTATGTTAGCTTATGCCTCTCCCTCAAATAAAATTGCAATAATGATTATCGGTCTAGTTATCGATTGCCTAGGGACAAATAACTTTCTCGTGACAACAAGCTCTTCACTAAAACTAACTTAGTTGTGTCTTCATCTAAACAACCCCTACTTTTTATTTACGCGCTCTTTATTATCTTGCAAACCTATCCAACAACACCTACAAAGTACTTATAGTTTCATACTTGTTCTAGGTAAAGCGAACGTTAAGCATGCGTAGAGTTGTATCGGTGGTCGATAGAACTTGAGGGAATATCTATTCTACCTTTAGCTCCTCGTTGGGTTCGACACTCTTACTTATCGAAAGAGGCTACAATTGATCCCCTATACTTGTGGGTTATCAGGAGACAAGACTCCAAGCAATGGAGCTGCAAGTTTTCAAGTGCCAAGGGATGGTGGAACATGGAATCAATGCCAATCACTTGATGATCGCGGAATTTAACAACAATCACTGGATGCCAAGAACATTGGGGAGACCATCTTCAAGCTTCATGAGAAAATCGAGCATCTCCAGGCCCAGATCTATGACCTGCAAAACCAAAACTATGAGTATGAATACAGATTTAAGAGGATGAGTTTGGCTGCAGATTTGAGGATCCCGAAGAGTCATTCATCCTTATATGATGGTGAGCCTATGCCCTGGAAGATGGATGACAAGCCTACCACATCAACAACTCCATCATGACCACCTTCGAAGAAAGAGATCTAAATACATGGGTATGGGCACTCCCCTTGGCAACTGCCAAGCTTGGGGGAGGTGCCCCGGTATCGTATCACTATCACATATTTACCTCTATCATTTTTCTTAGTTTGATCCTTTTGGTTATATCTTGATCTAGTAGAAGAAAAATTTCAGTATGATCTAGCTTTGAGTTTTGTTTTGAGATCTATCTATGTAATCGAGTCCATGAGTTATATATATAATAAAGAGTAGTTTTGACTTGAGGTCTTTCTTTTTTGCTATGATCATGAGAAAAAGAAATAAAGAAAGAGAAAGAATAAAAGAAATAAAAAAAAATCATATAATGATCTTATGGAGAGTAATGACTTCACATATAAAAAGTATGTTGAATAAAATTTGTTGAGAGTTCACAAACATAGTTTTGGTCATTGTTGAAATTAATAGGAAGTAATAAAGAAAGAGAGGCTTCACATATAAATATACTATCTTGGACATATTTTGTAATTGTGAGCACTCACTAAAATATTACATGCTAAAAGGTTGATGTTGGACAAGGAAGACAACATAATGGGTTATGTTTTCTTATTTCCGAATAGAAGTTATATTATTATGGATCCTCCAACATGTTGAGCTTGCTTTTCCGATCTTATGCTAGCCAAATCCTTGGCACCAAGTAGAGATACTACTTGTGCTTCCAAACATCCCTAAACCTAGTTTTGCCATGAGAGTCCACCATACCTACTGATGTCTACTACGCAACCTTCTTCTTGTAGACTCGTGTTGGGCCTCCAAGCGCAGAGTTTTGTAGGACAGTAGCAAATTTCCCTCAAGTGGATGACCTAAGGTTTATCAATCCGTGGGAGGCGTAGGATGAAGATGGTCTCTCTCAAACAACCCTGCAACCAAATAACAAAGAGTCTCTTGTGTCCCCAACACACCCAATACAATGGTAAATTGTATAGGTGCACTATTTCGGCGAAGAGATGGTGATACAAGTCCAATATGGATAGTAGATATAGGTTTTTGTAATCTGAAAATATAAAAACAGCAAGGTAACTAGTAACAAAAGTGAGCAAAAACGGTATTGCAATGCTTAGAAACAAGGCCTAGGGTTCATACTTTCACTAGTGCAAGTTCTCTCAACAATGATAACATAATTAGATCATATAAAAATCCCTCAAAATGCAACAAAGAGTCACTCCAAAGTCACTAATAGCGGAGAACAAACGAAGAGATTATTGTAGGGTACGAAACTACCTCAAAGTTATTCTTTCTGATCGATCTATTGGGCTATTCCTATAAGTGTCACTAACTGCCCTAGAGTTCGTACTAAAATAACACCTTAAAATACACATCAACCAAAACCCTAATGTCACCTAGATACTCGAATGTCACCACAAGTATCCCCGGGTTTGATTATACGATATGCATCACACAATCTCAGATTCATCTATTGAAACCAACACAAAGAACTTCAAAGAGTGCCCCAAAGTTTCTACCGGAGAGTCAAGACGAAAACGTGTGCCAACCCCTATGCATAAGTTCATAAGGTCACAGAACCCGCAAGTTGATCACCAAAACATACATCAAGTGGATCACGTGAATATCCCATTGTCACCACAAATAAGCACATGCAAGACATACGTCAAGTGTTCTCAAATCCTTAAAGACTCAATCCGATAAGATAACTTCAATGGGAAAACTCAATCCATTACAAGAAGGTAGAGGGGGAGAAGCATCATAAGATCCAACTATAATAGCAAAGCTCGCGGTACATCAAGATCGTGCCAAATCAAGAACACGAGAGAGAGATCAAGCACATAGCTACTAGTACATACCCTCAGCCCCGAGGGTGAAATACTCCCTCCTCGTCATGGAGACCGCCGGGATGATGAAGATGGCCACCGGTGATGGTTTCCCCCTCTGGCAGGGTGCCGGAATGGGCTCCCGATTGGTTTTTCGTGGCTACAGAGGCTTGCGGTGGCGGAACTCCCGATCTAGGTTCTATTCTGGAGGTTTGGGGATATATAAGAGGTGTTGGCGTCGAGAACAAGTCAGGGGAGTCCACGAGGGGCCCACAAGGTTGGGGGCCGCACCCTAGGGGGGTGCCCACCACCCTTGTGGTGGCCTCGGGAGTCCTCTGGTGCATCTCCGGTACTCCGTGGGCTTCTTTTGGTCCATAAAACATCATCGTAAAGTTTCAGGTCAATTGGTCTCCGTTTGATATCCCTTTTCTGCGAAACTCAAAAACAAGGAAAAAAACAGATACTGGCACTGGGCTCTAGGTTAATAGGTTAGTCCCAAAAATCATATAAAATAGCATATAAATGCATATAAAACATCCAAGATAGATAATATAATAGCATGGAACAATAAAAAATTATAGATACGTTGGAGACGTATCACCTACCTATGGATTGAGTAAGATCCTTCAAGTAAGTTGTCATCGGTACAAGCAATAAAAATTGCTCTCTAAATATGTATGGTCTATTAGTGTGGAGAAAATAAGCTTTATACGAACTTGTGATATGGAACAAATAAAAGCGACAGACTGCATAATAAAGTTCTTTGTCACAAGCGGCAATATAAAGTGACGTTCTTTTGCATTAAGATTTTGTGCATCCAACTATAAAAGCACATGACAACCTCTGCTTCTCTCTGCGAAGGGCCTACCTGTTACTTTTATCTTCTAGCCTTATACAAGAGTCATGGTGATCTTCACCTTTCCTTTTTACGCTTTTTCTTTTTTGGCAAGCACTTTATGTTGGGGAGATCCAAATATATATATCCACTCGGATGTAGATATTCGTAAGCTATTATTGTTGATGTTACCATTGAGGTAAAAAGGTTGGGAGGCGAAACCATAAGCCCCTATCTTTCTCTGTGTCCAACTGAGGCTTTGAACCCATAAGTATTGCTTGAGTGTTAGCAATTGTGAAAGATTAAATGATAGTTGAGTATGTGGACTTGCTGAAAAGCTCTTGAATTGAGTCTTTCCGATGTTATGATAAATTGCAATTGCTTCAATGACTGAGATCATAGTTTGTTAGTTTTCAATAAAGTTTCTGATTCATACTTTTCCTTGTGAATGAATTGTCACTTTAGCATAAGAAATTATATGTCAATATATGTTGTTGTTCTAAAGATGATCATGATGCCCTCATGTCTGTATTTTGTTTTATCGACACCTCTATCTCTAAATATGTGGACATATTTTTCGATTTCGGCTTTCGCTTGAGGACAAGCAAGGTCTAAGCTAGGGGGAGTTGATACATCCATTTTGCATCAGGCTTTTATATTGATATTTGTTGTATTATGGGTTGTTATTACCTGATAACCCACAAGTATAGGGGATCATTTGTAGAGTAGGCACTATTTGAACGCAGGGGCATCTGCACCCATTAAAAAAACTGCATTTTAAGCATGTTTTGAAATGTCAAAAAATATAACAGAAAATTTTATGCATACATGTTCGCAAATGTGTGTGCGCGGCATAAATTTTGTGAAAAATGTCTTTTTGGTTTGTCTCCGTAAAAAAAACAAATTCCAGTGCTTCTAAATAGCGTTTCATGACACAATTTTTTGTCTTTTTTGCACAGGCCATAAAAAAGTTATTTTTCCGTGAAACTTTATGCACGCACATAGAACATGAAGACGTATCCGTGCAACCTTTTTCAGTTTTTTTTGGCATTTAGAAATGTGTTTTTTTAAGTGGGTTCATATGTACCCGGGTTCATCCATGCACTTGCCATCATTTGTAGCTTTCTTCGATAAATAAGAGTGTCGAACCCAACGAGGAGCTAAAGGTAGAACAAATATTCCCTCAAGTTCTATCGACCACCATACAACTCTACACATACTTGACGTTTGCTTTACCTAGAACAAGTATGAAACTATTTTGCAAGAATAAAACTATGAGTACTTTGCGAGAATAAAACTACGAATAAATTGCAAGCTAATAAAAGTGGATAGCTTTTGTCAACAAGAAAGTCATTCGTCCCTAGGCAATCGATAACAAGTACCGGCAATCATTCTTGTAATTTTATATGAGGGAGAGGCATGAGCTAACATACTTTCACTACTTGGATCATATGCACTTATGATTGGACCCTTAGCAAGCATCCGCAACTACTAAAGATCATTAAGGTCGTGAAGCCCAACCATAGCATTAAGTATCAAGTCCTCTTTATCCCATACGCAACAACCCACCTACTCGGGTTTAAGCTTCGGTCACTCTCGCAACCCACCATAAGCGAATCATGAACACATTGCAACACTCTATAGCGAGGATCCCTCCGTTTGCGCGAGACAGAGGGCACCGTAGGACAACACCATAAATAAAATATACAATCATACCAACCAAGATCGCGATTAACCCATAGGACAAAACGGATCTACTCAAACATCATAGGATAACCATAGATCATTGGGAAATAATTTATGGAGTTGAGCACCATGTTTAAGTACAGATTACAACGGGGAGAAGGGTGTTACACCGCTGCATAGAGGGGGAGAGAGTTGGTGTTGACGGTAGCAAGATTGTTGATGTAGATCGCCGTCACGACCCTAGCCCCGGCGGCACTCCGGCACCATCGGGAGAGAGGGGAAGAGAGCCCCCCTCCTTCTTCTTCTTCCTTGGCCTCCCCCCTAGATGGGAGGAGAGTTCCCCCTCTGGTCCATGGCCTCCATGGAGGCGGAGGGGCGGGAGCCCCTCCGAGATTGGATCTCCCTCTCTGTTCTCTTCTGTTTCCCGTTCCCCAGATCTGGCCGAAAACCGTTTCTTATATTCCCGGAGATCCGTAACTCCGATTCCGTTGATATTTTAACACGATTTTTTCGGATATAAGCTTCCTTGTGCCCGAAGTAGAGCCCCAACCGACGTACGAGGTGAGCACAACCCACCACCACACGCCTGGCTCCGGGGTCGCACCCTGGTGCCTTGTGGTGTGTGTGGGCCTCCGTTTGCGGTGATTCCAACTCCCGAAAATCACATATATTCCAAAATAATTCTCCATAAAATTTTATTGCATTTGGACTTTGTTTGATATGGATTTTCTGCGATACAAAAAACATGCAAAAAATAGGAACTGGCATTGGGCACTAGATCAATAGGTTAGTCCAATAAATCATATAAAAAGGTGCCAAAAGTATGTGAAAGTTGTATAATATTGGCATGAAACAATCAAAAATTATAGATACGACGGAGACGTATCAGCATCCCCAAGCTTAATTCATGCTCGTCCTCGAGTAGGTAAATGATAAAAAGATAATTTTTTAATGTGGAATGCTACCTAGCATAAACTTGATCATATATCTAATCATGGCATGAATATTAAGACATAAGTGATTCAAAGCAATAGTCTATAATTTGACATAAAGACATCAATACTCAGGCATCCCAACAAACAATCATATCTTTCAAAATATCAACGCTAAAGAACGTTATCCCTACAAAATCATATAGTCTTGTCATGCTCTTCTTCTTAACACAAAGTATTTATCATGCACAACCCCGATGACAAGCCAGGCAATTGGTTCATACTTTTTAACGCGCTTCAGCTTTTTCAACCTCACGCAATACATGAGCGCGAGCCATGGATATAGCACTACGGGTGGAACAGAGTATGATGATAGGGGTAAATATAGGGAAGACAAAAAAGGTAAGAAAGTCTCACATCGACGTGGCTAACCAACGTGTTATGGAGATGCCCATCAATTGATATCAATGCGAGGAGTAGGGATTGCCATGCAACAGATGCACTAAGAGCTGTAAGTGTATGAAAGCTCAATATGAAACTAAGTGAGTGTGCATCTACTCCTATAATGAAAAATTCCCACTAGCATATGAAAGTGACAACATAGGAGACTCTCCATATGAAAAACATGGTGCTACTTTGAAGACAAGTGTGGTAAAGGACACTAACAATACCCCTTCTCTTTTGTTTGTTTATTTATTTTATTTTTCTTTTTTCTTTCTTTCTTTCTTTCTTTCTTTCTTTCTTTCCTTCTTTCTTTTCTTTCTTTTCTTTTTTTTCTTTTTTCTTTTTTTCTTTTTCTTTTTTCTTTTTTTTTTCTTTTTTTGTCTCATTGTCCGGAGTCTCATCCCGACTTGTGGGGAAATCATAGTCTCCATCATCCTTTCCTCACTGGGGCACTTCTCTAAAAATGAAAATTGATGATCATCACACTTCTATTTACTTGTAACTCAAAAGAAATAAAAATTACAACTCAATACCTATAACAAAATATGACTCTATATGAATGCCTCTGGCAGTGTACCAGGATGTGCAATGATCTAGCGTAACAAGTATAAAAAATGATGAACGGTGGCAGATCCACAACTACTATGTCAGATATATGATCATGCAAAGCAATATGACAATGAATGTTCAAGTCATCAAATGGGAGCGGTGGAAGTTGCATGGCAATATATTTCGGAATGGTTGTGGAAAGGCCATAATAGGTAGGTATGGTGGCTGTTTTGAGGAAGATATAATAAGGCTTATGTGTGATAGAGTGTATCTTATCACGGGGTTTGGATGCACTGCGAAGTTTGCACCGACTCTCGAGGTGAGAAAGGGCAATGCACTGTACTGTAGAGGCTAGAAAATTGCGGAAAGGTAAAAGTGCGTATAATCCATGGACTCACATTAGTCATAAAGAACTCATATACTTATTGCAAAAGTTTTTTAGCCCTCAAAGCAAAGTACTACTACGCATGCCCCTAGGGGGATATATTGGTAGGAAAAGACCATCGCTCGTCCCCGACCGCCACTCATAAGGAAGACAATCAATAATAAATCATGCTCCAACTTCATAGCATAACGAGAGACTATACGTGCATGCTTCGGGAATCACAAACCTTAACACCAATATTCTTACTAACCACAACCGTTTACTAGTACCTCCCACATATTCCATCTCTATATTGCAAAACTGTTGCAAGGAATCAAACATATCATATTAAGTGATCCATAAGTTTTATGTAGGATTTTATGACTAACCATGCAATTGACCAATTCCTTTTGACTCGAAATAGATATAAGTGAAGCATGAGAGTTTAATTCTTTCTACAAAAGATCATGCTCTAACAAATATAAGTGAAGCAAAAGAGCATTCTACAAACAACGGTTTTCTATGTGAAGAGAAACAGACAACCCAAACTTCAAATGATATAAGTGAAGCACATGAAGCATTCTATAAGCCATATTCAAAAGATATAAGTGAAGTACAATGAGCATTATATAAATCAACCATGGACTATCTCATCCAGCATGGTGCATAAAAGAAAAGTGAAAACTAAATGCGAAAGACGCTCCAAGATTTGCTCATATCACATGAACGAAACAAAGACGAAAACATACCGATACTTGTTGAAGAAAGATGGGATGCCTTCCGGGGCATCCCCAAGCTTAGACGCTAGAGTCTCCTTGAATATTTACTTGGAGTGCCTTGGAAATCCCCAAGCTTGAGCTCTTGACTCTCCTCCTTCTCCTCATATCGAGACCTCCTCGGTCTTTGATCACTTCATCCACACAAAACTCAACGGAAAGCTCGGTAAGATCCGTTAGTATAATAAAGTAAATCACTACTCTAAGTACTGTTGCAAACCAATTCATATTTTGTTTTTGCATTGTATCTACTGTAATATAACTTTTTCATGGCTTATTCCATTGATAAAAATCGATAGTTTCATCAAAACAAGCAAACAATGCATCAAATACAGAATCCGTCTTAAACAGGACAGTCTATAGTAATCTGAACATTCACCATACTTCTGGTACTCCAAAAATTCTGAAAAAAGGGAAAAAATACAAAATTTGTATAGCAAGACTGTGCAAAAAGTTTCAGAAACTTTCGGCATTCCAGTAAAAAATGTAAAATTCCGCGCTACAGCCAAAGTTTCTGTTTTTGTACCGCACATACCAACAAGCAATCTACTCATCCTAAAGGCAAATCTTGGCACATTATTTCTATAATACAATGGAATTGTACAAGGGGATACTTATTTTTGTTGAAAAGTTTTCGCAATTCAAGATTCACAAAGTTTCCATGGGCATGAACAAAGTTCAAGGCATGCTCCCGCTGCCACGGTGCTCGTCTATCTCACTTTCACTTTTCTTTTTGTGAAGTTTTAAGCTCCCCTCTATATTTTTTGTTTTTAAACTTGATAAAAGAACTCAACATAAAGAAATGACTCTCTAAAACTTCCGGGTTGTCTCCCTGGCAGTGCTTTCTTTAAAGCCATTAAGCTAGGCATAAAGTGCTCAAGTAATGGATCCACCCGGATCCCAAGGTATATCAAAGCCAATTTTAATTAACAATGATTTGGCATTTAGTAGAGAGCACAAAGCAACATATATCATGCAATGACGAAGTCTAGCTCTCTTCCTATGCATCGGCATGTCATACAAGAACAATTCAATGCACATCAAGTAAAGGCCAATACATATCATAAGCAGTTTCTTGCAATTTTATCGTGTTGGAAACATAGAGAGGTGGAGATATAGTTCCTCTGAACAATCTTTGGTCACCAAAACACATAACTCATAATACAAATCGTCATCGAACGTTAAGCGTGCGGACCCTACGGGTTCGAGAACTATGTAGACATGACCGAGACACATCTCCGGTCAATAACCAACAGTGGAACCTGGATGCTCATATTGGTTCCTACATATTCTACGAAGATCTTTATCGGTCAAACCATAATGACAACATACGCCATTCCCTTTGTCATCAGTATGTTACTTGCCCGAGATTCGATCGCAGTATCTTCATACCTAGTTCAATCTCGTTACCAGCAAGTCTATTTACTCGTTCCGTAATACATCATCCCGCAACTAACTCATTAGTCACATTGCTTGCAAGGCTTATTATGATGTGCATTACCGAGAGGGCCCAGAGATACCTCTCTGATACTCAGAGAGACAAATCCTAATCTCGATCTATGCCAACCCAATAAACACCTTCGGAGATACCCGTAGAGCATCTTTATAATCACCCAGCTATGTTGTGATGTTTGATAGCACACAAGGTATTCCTCCGGTATCCGGGAGTTGCATAATCTCATAGTCGAAGGAATATGTATTTGACATGAAGAAAGCAATAGCAATAAAACTGAACGATCAACATGCTAAGCTAACAGATGGGTCTTGTCCATCACATCATTATCCTAATGATGTGATCCCGTTCATCAAATGACAACACATGTACCCATCAAGAAGTAGCAGGAAGAATTTCTGGCGCCGTTGTCGGGGAGGTTCTACATCAAGCCTACGAAGTACCCATCAAAAACTCTCATCTCTTGCATTACATTATTTGCCATTTGCCTCTCGCTTTCCTCCCCCCACTTCTAAAACTATTTTTAGGAAAACACAAAAATATTTGTCTTTTTATTCGCCCTTCTTCCGTTCGTCTTTTCGTTTGCTTTTCATTTGCTCGTGTGCTAGATCGTTTGATTTGCTTTCATGGCTAGTCTTTCCACCATCGCTAGTACTCCCGAGAGTGAGGTTCTTAATTTTAAGCAAAGGGAGGGAGAAAATTTAAAACATGCCTGGTATAGAATTTGCAATACTCAAAATAGATCTACTCATAAGCAATCTACTACCGCTCTCCTTCACAATTTTTATGTGGGTGTTACTCCTTGGAATAGATATGTTCTGGATACCATTAATGGGGAAATTTCTTGGGGAGCCACACCGCGGATGCTTATAATGCTATGATAGATTCCGTAGGCTCACCACCTCTTATGGTTAATGAAACTGTTTTGACTTTAGAACATGTGATGCAAAGACTTGATATTATTGAGAATAAAATTGCTACCATAGAGCTTATTGAAAACTTGGATAAGAAGATTCATAATCAAATTACCCAATATGGATCAAAAGTAGGAGTTACTTTGAAGAATTTAAAGGAAAAAGAACCCATAGTTAATGAAAAGATAGATCAAGATTCTACTAGAATTGGTAAGCTAGAAGATATTATTACCAACCTGGGTCCCGCTTTTGCTTCTGTTATACTCCAAATTTTCCTCCTATGAAAGCTGCCAAGTTTATTTATGTTCCTAAGAATAAGGGTGAAACTTCTAGTAAGGGAGACGAGGATCTTAAGATGATAAGTGTTCACCCTAATTTTATCGACATTATTAAGGAACCGATTGCTATGAGTGAATTTCTTGATTTCTTTCCTAGGAGTGTGATTATTAATAAAACTAAAGAAACTCCTAGGATTTATAAGTGTGCTACTTATGGATTGGATACCAAAGATGACAATACCTAGATTTATTGCATTATGCCTAGCTAGGGGCGTTAAACAATAGCGCTTGTTGGGAGGCAACCCAATTTTATTTTTGTATTTATTATTTTGCTTCTGTTCTAGAATAAAATACATATTATTACCTTTGTAGTAATTATGTTTTGGTGTTTTTAATTAGCGTTTGAGCCAAGTAAAGCCTTTGGGATACTTTGGTTTATCGTTGATTTGATCTTGCTGAAAAACAGAAACTTCTGCGCTCATTGCCAGAATTGTTAAAAATCACAGAAGCGTGATAAAATCTTGAATTTTGGTACACAAGATTTATATTTGAATTGCCTCCTTTTTCCTAATTTTTTATAACCTTTTGAGTTACATAAGTATTCAAAGTTTACAGATTACTACAGACTGTTCTGTTTTTGATAGACTCTGTTTTCTATGTGTTGTTTGCTTGTTTTTGATGAATCTATGGGTAGTATCGGGGGGCATGAACCATGGAGAAGTTGGAATACAGTAGATATTCCACCAATATAAATAAAGAATGAGTTCGCAACATTACCAAAGTGGTAATTTTATTTTCTTATACTAACGGATCTAATGAGTTTTCTGTTGAGTTTTGTGTTGTGAAGTTTTCAAGTTTTGGGTAAAGATTTGATGGACTATGGAATAAGGAGTGGCAAGAGCCTAACCTTGGGGATGCCCAAGGCACCCCAAGGTAATATTCAGGGACAACCAAGAGCCTAAGCTTGGGGATGCCCCGGAAGGCATCCCCTCTTTTGTCTTCATTCCATCGGTAAATTTACTTGAGGCTATATTCTTATTCACCACATGATATGTGTTTTGCTTGGAGCGTCTTGTATATGTGAGTCTTTGATTTTTAGTTTGCCACAATCATATTTGATGTACATGCCTTTTGATAGGGATGCGCTTTAATCGTGAATTTATTAGAATACTCTATGTGCTTCACTTATATCTTTTGAGCTAGGCAATATGCTCTAGTACTTCACTTATATCTTTTTAGAGCATGGTGGTGGCTTTATTTTATAGAAATTTTTGAACTCTCCTGCTAAACTTATATTATTTTGAGACTCCCTAAACTACATGGTAATTTTCTTAGGTTATGAATTTAGTCCTAATATGATAGGCTCCAAGAGGGATATAATAAAAACTTCCATATAAAGTGCATTGAATACTATGAGAAGTTTGATTCCTTGCATATTGTTTTGAGATATAAAGATGGTGATATTAGAGACATGCTAGTGAGTAATTGTGGATGGGTAGAAATACTTGTGTTAAAGTTTGTGATTCCCGTAGCATGCACGTATGGTGAACCATTATGTGATGAAATCAGAGCATGATTTATTTATTGACTGTCTTCCTTATGAGTGGCGGTCGGGGACGGGCGATGGTCTTTTCCTACCAATCTACCCCCCTAGGAGCATGTGTGTAGTACTTGTTGGGGAACATAGTAATTTCAAAAAAAATCCTACGCACACGCAAGATCATGGTGATGCATAGCAACGAGAGGGGAGAGTGTTGTCCATGTACCCTCGTAGACCGTAAGCGGAAGCGTTATGACAATGCGGTTGATGTAGTCGTACGTCTTCACGATCGAATGATCCTAGTACCGAAAGTATGGCACCTCCGCGATCTGCACATGTTCAGATCAGTGACGTCCCACGAACTCACGATCCAGCAGAGTGTCGAGGGAGAGCTTCGTCAGCACGACGGTGTGATGACGGTGATGATGAAGTTACCGGCGCAGGGCTTCGCTTAAGCACTACGACGATATGACCGAGGTGGATTATGGTGGAGGGGGGCACCGCACACGGATGGGAACAATCAACTTGTGTGTTCTAGGGTGCCCCCTGCCCCGTATATAAAGGAGCAAGGGGGGCGGCCGGCCCTTGGGGCACGCCAGGAGAGGAGGAGTCCTCCTCCTAGTAGTAGTAGGACTCCCCTTTCCTACTCCTACTAGGAGGGGGAAAGGAAGGAGGAGAGGAAGAAGGAAAGGGGGGCGCCGCCCCCTTCCCTAGTCCAATTTGGACCAGAGGGGGAGGGGGCGCGCGGCCTGCCCTGGTCGGCCCTCTCTCTCCACTAAGGCCCATGTGGCCCATTAGTTCTCCCGGGGGGTTCCGGTAACCCTACGGCACTCCGGTTTTCTCCGAAATCACCCAGAACACTTCCGGTGTCCGAATATAGCCGTCCAATATATCAATCTTTATGTCTTGACCATTTCGAGACTCCTTGTCATGTCCGTGATCACATTCGGGACTTATCTTCGGTACATCAAAACACATAAACTCATAATACCGATCGTCACCGAACGGTAAGCGTGTGGACCCTACGGGTTCGAGAACTATGTAGACATGACCGAGACACGTCTCCGGTCAATAACCAATAGCGAAACCTGGATGCTCATATTGGTTCCTACATATTCTACGAAGATCTTTATCAGTCAAACCGCATAACAACATACGTTGTTCCCTTTGTCATCGGTATGTTACTTGCCCGAGATTCGATCGTCAGTATATCAATACCTAGTTCAATCTCGTTACCGGCAAGTCTCTTTACTCGTTCCGTAATGCATCATCCCTCAACTAACTCATTAGTCACATTTCTTGCAAGGCTTATAGTGATGTGCATTACCGAGAGGGCCCAGAGATACCTCTCCGACAATTGGAGTGACAAATCCTAATCTCGATCTATGCCAACTCAACAAGTACAATCGGAGACACCTATAGAGAACCTTTATTATCACCCAGTTACGTTGTGATGTTTGGTAGCACACAAAGTGTTCCTCCGGTATTCGGGAGTTGCATAATCTCATAGTCATAGGAACATGTATAAGTCATGAATAAAGCAATAGCAACATACTAAACGATCAAGTGCTAAGCTAACGGAATGGGTCAAGTCAATCACATCATTCTCTAATGATGTGATCCCGTTAATGAAATACAACTCATGTCTATGGCTAGGAAGCTTAACCATCTTTGATTCAACGAGCTAGTCAAGTAGAGGCATACTAGTGACACTCTGTTTGTCTATGTATTCACACATGTACTAAGTTTCCGGTTAATACAATTCTAGCATGAATAATAAACATTTATCATGATATGAGGAAATATAAATAACAACTTTATTATTGCCTCTAGGGCATATTTCCTTTAGTCTCCCACTTGCACTAGAGTCAATAATCTAGATTACACAGTAATGATTCTAACACCCATGGAGTCTTGGTGTTGATCATGTTTTGCTTGTGAGAGAGGCTTAGTCAACGGGTCTGCAACATTCAGATCCGTATGTCTTGCAAATCTCTATGTCTCCCTCCTTGACTTGATCGCAGGTGGAATTGAAGCGTCTCTTGATGTGCTTGGTTCTCTTGTGAAATCTGGATTCCTTTGCCAAGGCAATTGCACCAGTATTGTCACAAAAGATTTTTATTGGACCCAATGCACTAGGTATGACACCTAGATCGGATATGAACTCCTTCATCCAGACTCCTTCATTTGTTGCTTCCGAAGCAGCTATGTACTCCGCTTCACACGTAGATCCTGCCACAACGCTTTGCTTAGAACTGCACCAACTGACAGCTCCACCGTTCATTATAAATACGTATCCGGTTTGTGACTTAGAGTCATCCGGATCAGTGTCAAAGCTTGCATCGACATAACCATTTACGACGAGCTCTTTGTCACCTCCATAAACGAGAAACATATCCTTAGTCCTTTTGAGGTATTTCAGGATGTTCTCGACCGCTGTCCAGTGATCCATTCCTGGATTACTTTGGCACCTCCCTGCTAAACTAATAGCAAGGCATGCATCAAGTCTGGTACACACCATTGCATACATGATATAGCCTATGGCCGAAGCATAGGGAACACCTTTCATTTTCTCTCTATCTTCTGCAGTGGTCGGGCATTGAGTCTGACTCAATTTCACACCTTGTAACACAGGCAAGAACCCTTTCTTTGCTTGATCCATTTTGAACTTCTTCAAAACTTTATCAAGGTATCTGCTTTGTGAGAGTCCAATTAAGCGTCTTGATCTATCTCTATATATCTTGATGCCCAATATATAAGCAGCTTCACCGAGGTCTTTCATTAAAAACTCTTGTTCAAGTATCCTTTTATGCTATCCAGAAATTCTATATCATTTCCAATCAACAATATGTCACCCACATATAATATTAGAAATGCTACAGAGCTCCCCCTCACTTTCTTGTAAATACACGCTTCTCCAAAAGTCTGTATAAAACCATATGCTTTGATCACACTATCAGAACATTTATTCCAACTCCGAGATGCTTGCACCAGTCCATAAATGGATCGCTGGAGCTTGCAAACTTTGTTAGCATCCTTTGGATCGATAAAACCTTCAGGTTGCATCATATACAACTCTTCTTCCAGAAATCCACTCAGGAATGCAGTCTTTACATCCATTTGCCAAATTTCATAATCATAAAATGCAGCAATTGCTAACATGATTCGGACGGACTTAAGCATCGCTACGGGTGAGAAGGTCTCATCGTAGTCAACTCCTTGAACTTGTCGAAAACCTTTTACAACAAGTCGAGCTTTGTAGACAGTAACATTACCGTCAGCATCTGTCTTCTTCTTGAAGATCCATTTATTCTCGATGTCTTGCCGATCATCGGGCAAGTCAACCAAAGTCCACACTTTCTTCTCATACATGGATCCCATCTCAGATTTCATGGCCTCAAGCCATTTTGCGGAATCTGGGCTCATCATCGCTTCCTCATAGTTCGTAGGTTCATCATGGTCAAGTAACATGACCTCCAGAACAGGATTACCGTACCACTCTGGTGCGGATCTTACTCTGGTTGACCTACGAGGTTTGGTAGTGACTTTGTCGATTTACAAAAAGTAGGGGCTCTCCTTTTGACCCCTTTACTTATGCACAGGCAGTCAGAGCCACGCGCCACGGCCGCACGTAGCAGGGCAAAGGAGGGAAGACGGAGATAAGCCGGAGCACAAGACAACCAAGACAACGCCAAGATCAGAGACACAAAGAGCAAGAGGGCGAGGTGGACTCCCCCGGCAAGATCCTTCCTAGGACGGCCTCCGCGGCCCCGGCAAGAGCCTTGCCGGGGCAACTTGCCCAAACACCAGCAGAGCGAGCCACCCTTGAGCCCAAAAGGTTCCAAACGCTGCCAACAAATGTACTGGAACTAGGGCCCGGGAGGCACCTCTGTGGTGGCATGCAGATCTTTGTCAAGATCATAAACATGTGAGATCATATGAGGACCAGAAGACGGAGACCCTCGGCGGGATCCTAGGCGAGGAGATCCACAAGACCGGCGGCAAGCGCCTTGCTGGGGACGGCTGCAACGCCACGGCAAGACCCTTGCCGGGCCCCCGGCAAGGCCTGTAAGTGCATCTAGTGCCCCTTAGTGGTTTTGGTGTATTGAAGACTTATAGGTTAAGGGCCTAATGTGTTTATGAGTGTACATAGGTCTATAAGTCTATGAGGAGTTTGATTTTTATAGAGAAAGTCGACCCCTAAAAATGAAGTTCTTCGACTCAAGACTTTCTGAAGACTTTGAAAGTGAAGAAATTGGTGTGACCTTGAAGACTTGGTATTCATTTGAGGAACATGAAGCGTGAAGACTTTTGTTTTCGTAGTTTCATTTTCTCCTTCTTGAGTCATAGGAAACACCATACTGTTAAAGGGGGTCGAGGAAATACTAAGGAAAAATTTCCATGTGATGCTCAACTCAAAATCCTACACCTACCAATCCCTTCGAGTGAAGCCATTGGAAATCTCATATAGTTCAGTCATATTCTTCAGTGACAGAGACGAAGTTCTTCTGGTCTCTGAGGAATTTGTTCTGACTGAGGAGTTAGGAATTCGCCAGTGCGGATTGCCTACACAGTGAGGAACATGATAGCCCTAAGGAATTTGATACTCAAATTTCCGACCGTTGTTGTGCTATGCACAAGCTGTCCCAAAATATTTACCCCACCTAACGGTCATATCATTGAAGGGCATTTATGTCTTATCATGACGGGCTGCTCCCTAGGCTATAAATAGCCGCCCCCTACAACCACTAGCTGGTTGGCTGCTCCGAGAGAAACTGACACTTGTCAATTGAGAGCATCCCATCCTCCGAGGACTTTGAGCGAAAATCATCAAGTGAGGAAAACCCAAACCCAAACACCTTCAAACCCCAAGTGATTGAGCATCACTGAAGAGATTGATCCTGCATGGATCCGACGCTTGTTACCTTTGAAGACTGTGCTTCTTCCAGACGGTTAGGCGTCATGGTCTAGAGCATCCAAGAGGAAATTGTGGATCGCCGAGTGACCGAGTTTGTGAAGGTTTGGAAGTCACCTGAAGACTTACCACGAGTGATTGGGCGAGGTCTGTGTGACCTTAGCTCAAGGAGAATACGGTGAGGACTGTGTGTCCTCAGGTTTAAATACCTAGCCGCTCCAACCAGACGTACAACTGAGACAGCTGTTGGAACTGGTCTACCAAATCATTGTCTTCACCAAGCTTACTGGTTCTATTTCCTCAACTCTTTCATTTCCTCATTACTGTGTTGTATGCTTGTTCATATCTGTGTTTGAAGACTTTGGCTGAAGACTTTCTCAATTTCCTCAGTTCAATTTCTTCAGTCTGTCTGTCTTCATCCTGTGTTATCCTATGTTTACGCTTTCTGTACTCTGTGCTTGTCTTCATTTCATCATGATGACCATGCTTGTGTTCTGCTATGCATACTTTTGAGTACTTATTCCGCTGCAAGTAGTTCTTCGCTAAGGAATTTCCTCACTAGCAAATTCCTCGGTGAAGAATTCATAAAAATCGCCTATTCACCCCCCTCTAGTCGATATAACGCACTTTCAATTGGTATCAGAGCAAGGTACTCCCTTGTTCTGTGTGATTTTGGTTTAACCACCTTGAGTTTTAGTTATGTCGACCGCAGGTATGATCAAGGTCTTTGGTGGGTGTCCTACCTTCGATGGGACAGACTACCCCTACTGGAAGAATAAGATGCGAATGCATCTTGAGGCAATTGATAATGATCTCTGGTATGTTCTGGAAAATGGCGTTCCCTCTGTCTCACCCTCATTGAACGCTACCGATGTGAAGAGATTCAAGCAACTCGATTCTCAAGCGAAGAATATCATATATGGCCATCTGAGCAAAGGACAGTATGGAAGAGTGAGTGCTTTGGAAACTGCTAAGCTTATCTGGGATAGGCTATCCAAAGTAAATGAAGGAGTCTCAACTCAGCGTGACTCTCGAGTTGATGTTCTTCGCAATCTCTTCAACCACTTCAAAAGACTCGACAATGAAAATGTTCAACAAACCTTCGATCGCCTCACTGACATCTCAAATGAGCTTCAAGCGCTTGGTGCCACTGACATCACCGACCATGAGGTGGTGAAGAAATTGTTGAGATCGCTTGATTCCTCATTTGATACTCTGGCATTGATGATACAAGAACGTGCTGATTACAAGTCACTTGATCCCGCTGATATCCTCGAGAGGCTAAATACTCATGAGTTCCAACTTGCTGAAAAGAGATATCTCTATGGTTCGAGCTATGGTAGATCACGTGCACTGAAGGCCAAGGCAGTTTCTGAGTCTGAAGATGAAGACTCTGACAGCAGCCTTAGTGATCCTGAAGAACTGAGCCATGATCTAGCACTGCTCGTGAAGAAATTCCAGAAGTTCTCAAGACGTGGTCGCTTTGGAAGACCCTCAAGGAGCAATGATTCCTCATCCAGTGACTACAAGAAGAGGCTTTGTCACAAATGCAAGAAACCCGGACACTACATTCAAGATTGTCCTCAGTGGGAAAAGGAATCAAAGAAGAAGAAATACAAGGATTACAGTTCTGATGATGCGAAGAAAAAGAAGAAATCCTCAAAATCTTCATCATCAAAATCCTCAGTCTTCATCTCACAAGAAGAGCAGCTCCAAGAAGGCTCGAGCATTCATTGGCAAGGAAATGGACTCTGAGGCTGAATCTAAAGAAAATGAGGAAGAGGAGGCATCTGAGGATTCCGAATCCGGTGTGGCGAGCCTAGCCCTCGCCACTGCATTCGTCAGCAAGTCTATCTTCAACACTGAGGAAAATGAACTCACCAACAAGGCTGATGAAGGCAATGATGACTACGCTCCCACCTATTGCTTCATGGCAAAGGGTGCCAAGGTACTCAAATATACCTCCTCTAAATCAAGTGAAAATGAATCTGATGAAAACCTTAAGCCCAGCTATTCTAAACTTGCTAAGATTGCTGTGAAACAACAAAGGGCCTTTGAAAAGGTTCAAAACATGCTAGACAAAAGTGATGATATGTTGGGTGAAGAAATGGATCGCACTAAAACCTTGACTGAAAATCTTCAGAGACTTCAGACTAGGTTTGACAACCTTCAAGGTCATCATAACACTCTCTTGTCTGATCATGAGAAGCTTTCTTATGAATTTCTTCAAAGAAACCAAGATCTTGAAAAGCTAAGAGTGAGTTATGAAGATCTTCAGAAGGAGCGCGATTCATTACTTGCTCAACAAATCAGCGCTGCTCAGGAAGAATTTGTTCCTCCATGTTTGAAATGCATTGAACGTGAATCCGCTAATTCTTCACCTGAATGTTCAAATGCTTCTAATGCTACAAATTCTTCAACTGTCTCTGCTATCACTAATTCCTCATCTGAGGACATTGCTAGTATTACTGACGATGTAGGGCTGAAGGAATTGTCCATGACAGGCATGTACAAAAGCCTCAAAGGGCATCAGACTCTTTGTGATGTGCTTAAAAAGCAGATCCTCAACAGGAACCCTAGGAAAGAGGGTATTGCCTTTGAGAGGAAACACAATGCTGATGGTACATATTGGAAGCCTGAGCAGTACCCCAAAACCTCATGGGTTGCTGCAAAGGGACCTCCAGTTGATCCATCTAATTTATCTGGCTTTACATGTGAATATTCTCATTCTTCTTATGAGTCATTTGACTCCAACTATCAACTGTTCAAAAATCAGAATGGTGAAGTATTTGCTAGATATGTTGGTACTAACTGCAGGAACGGTTCTCCTATGAAGAAAATCTGGGTTCCCAAAAGGTGCCTTGAAAGTCTTCAGGTGAATGTCCTCATGACAGCACCTGTGAAGAATAGAAACCCCAGATCAAATTCTTCATATGGATCCAAGTCCTCATACGGACCAAATTCCTCACATGGATCATATTCCTCAAGAGGATTAAAGTCCTCATATGAACATCATCGTGCTAACAACTCTGTTTCGCAGGGAAGAGCCAAGGGCTATGAATATGAGCATTATTCTTCTAATCATTATGTTCATAAGTCCTTGAAGAATTTCTCTGCTTATTCATATGCTTACCCTAACTCCTCTTATGTGAAACGAAATGGATTGGCTTCTATGCCACCTTTCTCGTATGGAGCTCGCAGAATGATGAACTCTTTGCCACCCCTTCAGATGTGGGTGGTGAAGAAAAAGAACTAATCTTTTATGCAGGGTCAGGTCTCCAGACGTACTTAAACGTCTGAAGAATTTGCTGGAGACCTGAAAAGTGCCTGAAAGGACGCAGGCTAATCATGAAGAAATGAACTTTCATTTCACACGTCCTCATATTGTTTCAACTGTTGCACTGCTTGATGAAATTGGTCTGATGAATTGTGATGTCATATTCTTCACTAATGAAGTATATGAAGTTCGTAAGCTGCACTAATTCATCTGCAGGATGATCAACCCAAAGCCACTGAGTGGGTCCTCGATAGTGGATGTACTAATAACATGACTGGTGACAAGAATCTATTGATGGATGCACCCTTATCACCATCGCATCTGAAGCATATCATCTTTGCTGACAAAGGCAAAAGTCAGGTATTGGGTCTAGGTAAGGTTGCGATCACAAAGGATTGACACATGGACAAAGTCATGCTTGTCGAGTCCTTTGGATACAACCTCATGTCTATCTCAATGCTTTGTGATCTTGATATGGTAGTTGTCTTTGGCAAGTATCGTTGTGTTGTGGTTATGGAAGCTGACAATTCCAAAGTCTTCGAAGGCTTTAGGAGAGGAGACTTGTATATTGTTGATTTCTCTACAGGACCGCAACCAGCCGTGTGCCTACTTGCAAAAGCTTAAGAAGGGTGGCTATGGCATCGACGACTTGGTCATGCAGGCATGAGGAATTTGCACACGCTTGCGAAGAAGAAGCATGTCATTGGCATTGAGAATGTCAAATTCCTCAAGGATCATTTATGCGGAGCTTGTGAAGCTGGAAAGATGACCAATGCTAAGCATCCAGCGAAGACTATCATGACCACTGCTCAACCATTCGAATTGCTTCACATGGACCTCTTTGGTCCTTACCATTACTCAGCTGTCACAAATGATGCATCTCTCTATGGCTTTGTTATTGTTGATGATTACTCTCGATACACATGGGTACACATTGTTACTTACAAACATGAAGTGCAGGAAGTCTTCAAACGATTTTCCTCGAGGGCTTCAACCAACTTTGGTGTGAAGATCAAGCACATCAGAAGTGACAATGGAACTGAGTTCAAGAATTCTGGTCTTGATGACTATCTTGATGAACTTGGTATTACTCATGAGTTATCTGCTCCTTACACTCCTCAGCAGAATGGCGTCGTGGAGCGCAAGAACAGAACACTTGTTGAGATGGCTCGCACTATGCTTGATGAGTACAAGACGCCTCATCACTTCTGGATTGAGGCAATTTATACTGCGTGCCACATCATCAATAGGGTATATCTTCACAAATTCTTCAAGAAGACTGCCTATGAACTCCTCACTGACAAGCAACCCAATGTGAGTTATTTCAAAGTCTTCGGTGCTAAATGTTGGATTAGAGATCCTCATCACAATGCTAAGTTAGCACCGAAAGCACATGAAGGTTTTATGCTTGGTTACGGAAAGGACTCGCACACCTACAGAGTCTTCAACAACGTTCTTCACAAGGTTGTTGAAACTGTAGATGTGCGGTTCGATGAAACTAATGGCTCACAAAGAGAGCACCTACCCTCTGTGATAGATGAACCAGCTCCTGAGGAAACTATCAAGTTCAAGGCTACTGAGGATGTCATTCCTACCGAAGAATCTCCTGAAGAATTCATTCCAGAACGTGAAGAACGTCGGGCTAATGCACCTGAAGAAAATGCTGAAGAAAATGGTGCTGAAGAAAATGTTGATCATATTCCTCGACGACAACCTACTCATCCTCGCGTTGCAAAAGAAGTGCAAGTTGAAAAGATCATCGATGACATTGAAGCACCAGGTCCTCTCACACGCTCAAAAGCTTCACATTTATCTAACTTTTGTGGGCACTATGCTTTTGTCTCTATCACAGAGCCCACTAAGGTAGATGAAGCATTTCTGGAGCCTGAGTGGATTCAGGCCATGCAAGAAGAATTACATCAATTCGAGCTCAACAACGTTTGGGAACTGGTTACACGTCCAGATCCTCGCAAGCATAATATCATTGGCACAAAGTGGATCTACCGCAACAAGCAAGATGAAAATGGCCTTGTGGTGAGGAATAAGCATGGCTTGGACCTCAAGGCTACACACAGGTTGAAGGAATTGATTTCGATGAAACTTTTGCACCTGTTGCTAGACTTGAAGCTATTCGCATATTACTTGCTTATGCTAACCATCATGATATCACTTTATATCAAATGGATGTAAAAAGTGCATTCCTCAATGGTAAGCTTGAGGAAGAAGTATATGTTGCTCAACCCCCAGGTTTTGAAGATCCTAAGCATCCTGACAAAGTCTTCAGACTCAATAAGGCCGTCTATGGCCTCAAGCAGGCCCCTCGGGCATGGTATGATACTTTGAAGGAATTCCTCATGGAGAAAGGCTTCAAACCCGGTTCACTCGACCCTACTCTTTTCACTAAATTATATGATGATGAATTGTTTGTGTGCCAAATATATGTTGATGATATCATCTTTGGCTGTACTGACCAACGTTATAGTGATGAATTTGCCTATATGATGACTGAAGAATATCAAATGTCTATGACGGGAGAGTTGAAATTCTTCTTAGGTCTTCAAATTCGTCAACAGCGCAATGGCATATTCATATCTCAGGAGAAATACCTCAAGGATGTACTGAGGAAATTCGGCATGCAGGATTGCAAAGGCGTCAAAATACCTATGCCCACAAATGGCCATCTATGCACTGATGAAAATGGTATTGACTTCGATCAAAAGGTATACCGCTCCATGATTGGTTCTTTATTGTATTTATGTGCATCTAGGCCAGATATTATGCTTAGTGTTTGCATGTGTGCCCGATTTCAAGCTACACCGAAGGAATCACACCATAAGGCTGTGAAACATATTCTTCGATATCTAGCTCACACACCAACACTTGGATTATGGTACCCCAAGGGCTCGGCTTTTGATCTCATTGGATATTCTGACTATGCTGGTGATCGTGTGGACCGCAAGTCAACATCTGGTACGTGTCATTTCCTCGGACGATCTTTGGTCTGTTGGTCCTCGAAGAAACAGAACTGCATATCACTGTCTACTGCTGAAGCTGAGTACATTGCTGCTGGTTCTTGTTGTGCTCAATTGCTGTGGATGAAGCAAACTCTCAAGGACTACGGCGTCAACGTGAAGAATGTGCCTCTCTTCTGTGACAATGAGTGTGCCATTAAGATTGCTCACAACCCAGTTCAGCACTCGAAGACAAAGCACATTCAGATTCGTCATCATTTTCTTCGTGATCATGTGTTGAAGGGCTACATTTTTATTGAGCATGTGAAGACTGAAGAACAGCTAGCCGATATCTTCACAAAGCCCTTGGATGAGAAGAGATTTAGCAAGTTGCGGTGTGAGCTAAATATCCTAGAATCTTTGAATGTTCTTTGAAAAGGACACTCATCCTAACACTTATGCAAAATTGATGACTTAGATGTGCAACACATGAAGAAACGTTTTTCTTCAATCAATGAAGAATAACACTCTAAGTGTGAAGAAATTAATGAAGAATTTGATTCTCAGAGCCCTACGACAATTGTACGCGGTGTCTGAAATCATCATTCTTATACGGTGGGTCATGCCACCACAAAGGATGGAAATCTTCAATTTGAGTTTTTCCTCAGTTTGAAATTCCTCAGTTGGTCATGTTCTTCAACTTTGCATTGTCTTCACTGTTTCCATCGTTTTTCTTCATTGGCTATATATATATATATGAGTTTATGTCCTCTACATCATTCACTTATGGCTAATTCTTCAAGTTGGTTTTTCTGCTAAGTGAATGTGATCGGACCCTTCCCCCTCTATGCTATACTCAACCCAATCTATTCACAAATTCTTCATGTGCGTTCTATTTGAAACTCGTTCAAAATCTTCACTGTGTCCTTGTCAGCTGAAGAATTTACGAACGGAACTTTTAACTTATCTTATCCAAATTTTCGGTTTTGCCGCTCAAACCGTTCCGCATCCCACGATATACTTATCTATTCACCCACGATCTAACATGATCTCCACTTCTCAGTACGTGAGTGACACATGTCAAGCGAATGAGAAGGGTCAGGGGCATGTTCGTCCAATTTCTTCGGGCGAACAGTTTTTCACCGTGGCTATAAATACCCCCTCTCCCCTTCCTCACTTCTTTTACTCCGCTCGACCTCTCTCCAGCTCGAGCTTCTCAAACCCTAGCGCCGCCGCTACTTCATCGTCGCCGGTGAGGAAGAGCTTCACTGCCTCGACCTCGTCGCCGCCATACTCACGCCGGCCGCGGAAATCTTCACTCCGCCGCCGCTGTAGCCGTCTTCCTCCGCCAAGTTAGGGCGTGGAAGATCTGCACTGACGAACTTCACTTCTCCACATCATAGTTCGTCGTGTTCTTCGTTCAGGTTAATTAAAAGTTACTTTTACTGCCCTCTTTGATTCAAATGATTTCCACAAAATCTTCAAAGGTGTTTGTTCTTCAAATTCTTCACACACTAAACACCTCACATGTCATCTGTTCTTGATTCGTTTCTCTAAGCAATAATTTTTCTTCAAGATTCCTCAATTGTGTGGATCTTCGATCTATACAACTCTGGAACCTAAGACAAAGAACGCTTAGTGAAATTCTTCAAGACTCATCTGGTCAAATTCCTCAAACTTGTTCTTTTTGAAAAACCTTCTGAGAACGCATATGACCTCTCCAAATTCCTCGCAACTATACTCTGTTCACAGGTACTCATGTCCGCTGCTGAATCACTAGGTTCTCATCAACTTAACTCATTTGCAGCGTTCCTCGAAGAAAAGTTGCATACTTCTTCAGAGAGTTCAATTGTTCAAATTCCTCAACTGAAGAAAATAGCTGATGGAAAGAAGCCACAGAAAGGAGGAAAGAGGCCTGAAATCAATACTGCCTTTGAAATCCCTGAGGACATTTATGCTGGGTACTGCACACTCCCGAGGAAGATAAAATCAGCGCAAGGTGCGCATTCAGAGGATAGAGAGGACATGGGCAAAAGAGTGGAGGGTGTACAGGTATGTGACTCCAAAATACATGAAGAAATTCGCTGTTACTCCTCCATGCTCAAGACCACCATTGGCACCTAGCCAAGAAGCAGATTCCACTAGCATCAAGCGCGGTGAGGATTTTCCTGAAGAATGGGCCAAGCGCCAGGCCAAGCTGGCCAAATAGGCAGAAGATGCGATGAGGAAATTCAACGAAGACTCCACTGCTGCTACTGCTGAGGCCTCTGTAAGGCTGAAGAAATCCATGGCAAAGAAGCCTGCGCACAAGCCAAGTGCTTCTTCTTCAATGCCATCAAGGGCAATTTCCTCAGCTAAGCCCTCACGGCCAATTCCTCACGCCGCTCCTGCCCCTCCAAAGTCCTCAGCTGCTCCGACAAAATCCTCAGCACCTGTGCATCTTGCCACATGCCAAAGGACTACAGGCATCTCTATTGCCTCAGGAGCTTCAGCTAGTTCCTCAGCTGCACCTAATTCTTCAACAGGACCCTCTCTGCTGAAGACAAAGACCACTGCTGGACGAGGCTCTCGCCCAAGTCCTCACAAGAAGCAGGTCGCCTTCCAAGTGCCGTCTGAAGAAGACGAAGCTGATGATGAAGAACTTGCTGAAATCATCAGAGATAGGCAAGTCAGGGCCGCTAGAGCCAAGGGCACAAATGTGCCACTGCTTTTGGATCCAAAGTTGATCCTTGACTATATTGATCTCTGGCACAAGGACCCAAACACTCCTATGCCTGACTTCAAGCTGACTCCTGGTCAAAGTCATATGCTGACTGCATTCATCCAAGAAGAAAAATGGAAATTTGAGAAGGCCAGGCAGCTCAAGAAAGCGCAGTACAGGAAGGAAAAATTCCTGAAGAACAACGTTGTCTCAATGACAACTGATGAACTTGTGAAGATCCAGTCTGAAATCAAAAGTCCTCAGCGATGATTTCAATGCTTACTATGCTGATTGGAAAGGAGCCAAGGTCAGGTTTGTCAAACTGACTAAGATGTTCACCTCCAATGTTGCAGCCCCATCGCAACAAGAAATTCCTCAGGCTGAAGCATCTGCTCAGCCAACTGAAGAACAAGCCAGCATCGCTGATGACAATCAGGCTGCTGAAGAAAATGTAAGTTCCAGGGCTGATGACTGCATTCCAGCCACCGATGAAATTGCCAGGGCACCCACTAGTGGTGCGCCTGAAGAAAATGAAGAGGTCAGGGCAACTGCATCAGTTGTGCCTGAAGAAAATCAACCACATTCCTCTGCTCCTCCTGCGCCTACTCCAACTCCAATCCTTCCATCTGCATCAGATGTGAAGAAGGCCAAGGCTACAGAGCGTGCAGCAGTGAAGAAAAGGAAAGCATCAGCTCCTTCAGATTCTTCAGCACCAAAGATGATGAAGAAATTGACAAGCTCATTTGCTAATCCAATTGATGATGTTCCAGTTTCCTCCATGCCATCAAAGGAAATCATCCCTTTTGATGAAGAATATGTGATCCCTAGAGGATCTGATGAAGAAAATCCTTCTGCTGCTTCGTCAGAGCAGATGGATGAAGAAATTGAAGTGGACAAAATCCCTTCAACCCCCATAGTTTCCTCGCCTATGCCTCCGTTTACTGCTGAAGAGGCTGGCGTTGAAGAAATGGAAGATGAAGATGTGGACATTGGCTGTACCACACCAGTGATGAATGGTGACTTTTGGGAAAGTCAGCACCCCAATTCTCCACTCTTCACTCAATTGAAACAAATTCCTCAGTCCCCAGCAACTACAGTTCAAATGAGATCTGATGAAGCTCATGAAGACATTCCAGCCGCTAGTGCTAAAGAAAATGAAAATGAAGATTTGAAGAACCAAGCTGCCACTGAAGAGGAATCAGAAATTCCTCAGCCTGAAGAACCTGAGATTGCGCTTCCTGAGGTCATCATGCAACTGACTGACACTCCTCTGCCCAAGCCAGAGGATCCATTCTCAAGGAAGCAAAAATTCAAGGCTGATGATTTCTTCGGTGAGCACGTATTCTCCACTAATTACAACCCCTATGACTTTGCTCGCATTAGGAAGATGCGTTTCTGGACTGTCAGCCAGGCAAATTTCTATTCCTCAGTGCTATTCAACAAAGACAAAGTCTTCGATCATGAGCACATTCCTCACGTGGATATGGAATCTCTGCCGTGCTTCGGGCCAGTCCTCAGTGTTCTTTACGACGCTGGACTGTTAAATTTCTACACTGATATCTGTGATTTGAATGAGGAGCTCATTCTTCAATTTTATGCAACTCTGCACATCACCGGAGACTCTGAAGATGTGAATTCATGGGTGCTGGACTGGATGTCTGAAAATACTCACTACAAAGCACCAGCTACTGAATTGCTTCGTGCTTTGCCTCTCAGTCCTCCCCTTGAAGGTGCTTGTTGCGTCTACAATGAACCTGAGCTTACAGATCACTATATGCAAGTGTTGATGAAGCCATTGAAGCCAGGTCAGGCCCCAAGAACAAAATTCCTTGTGAAGGAATTGTCGTATGTGCCTCGGACTGTCTATCGCATTCTGACGAAGACATTGAGTCCTATCAAGGGCCACAACTCGAATAAAGAAGAAGTCGTTGGCATCATGAAGAATCTGCTTTTCAATATCATTCATGGTGTTCCCGTCAACTTCCATGATTTCTTCATGAGGACTCTGGCCAATGTCGCAATGTCACCATTTGAGTTGAAGCCTTATGCTCCGTGGATTATGAGATTCATCAGAACAAGGGCTTCACTCAACTACAAAGCTGATACACTGAACCATTGCAGCTACTTGGCCCCGATTGAAGTCCTCAAACGGACATTTTCCTCAGCTGATGAAAAAGGCAAGGCTACTGCTGTAATTGATGAAGGCATTCATCCATTGGATGGTTAATTTCGCAAGGCTGCATCCTACTCCACCAATGATGACTCTGTCACCCATGACTCTGCCGTCAACGCAACCAAGCCAAATCCTCAAGGCACAGCACCCAGGGTGGTGACTGACCGTGAGCTTCTCCTCAGTCTTCACCAGAAGGTTGATCACAATCATAAATGGGTCAAGCATCAGTTTGGTTCAATTCTTCACAACATGACTGCTACCCACAATGCAGTGAAGAAAAACCATTACTACCTTCATGAAACCCTCAACCGCACCTGGGCTGTTCTGTCGCACATATATGGTGAAGAAGATCTGAAGAAAATGGGTCTCAAGGAAGATTTTGACTGGGCTGCACCTCCTCCAAAGAAGTACAAGAAGGTCAAGGTTCCTTCCTTGGTGGCTAGCTCCTATTCTTCATCACGTGACACTGATGAACATGAAGATTTGGACGACACTGCGGCAGGCGCTACTACAACAAACGACCCCAACAACGCTGACGCTCCTTCATCACCTTGATATTCTTCAGGGGCGTTAGTCCTCATTTTCGAACCTTTTGGTCATTTGATGACAAAGGGGGAGAAATTTGAGTTAGTCTTCAAGCGGGTCTATCTTATATGGGCGTTTTTTTCTAAGTTACAACTCTCGTTCTTTTGATGACTTTGTTGGATCGAGTTGTAAACTTAAACTCTATGGTGGCCTGATACTTTTGTTGTTTCTTCTGCATGCTTATTACTCGTTAATGTTATTGCACGCATGCTGAATTACATCAGTCACCATATTTCATCATGCATTTCAAATTCTTCATATATTATGTCAAATGCGTGTATGAATTACAAGATATAGGGGGAGATCTCCATGATTCAACTCTTCAAGTGTGCATTGCTTCAAAAGCAAATTCCTCACTATGCACATCTTCAGGGGGAGTTCTTCTATATCTTGCAATCAGATTCCTCAATATCAGTATTTACACTTCATATGTTTATCCCCGTTGAAAACTTAACCTATATTGTCATCAATCACCAAAAAGGGGGAGATTGTAAGTGCATCTAGTGCCCCTTAGTGGTTTTGGTGTATTGAAGACTTATAGGTTAAGGGACTAATGTGTTTATGAGTGTACACAGGTCTATAAGTCTATGAGGAGTTTGATTTTTATAGAGAAAGTCGACCCCTAAAAATGAAGTTCTTCGACTGAAGACTTTGGATTTCTGAAGACATTCTGAAGACTTTGAAAGTGAAGAAATTGGTGTGATCTTGAAGACTTGGTATTCATTTGAGGAACATGAAGCGTGAAGACTTTTGTTTTCGTAGTTTCATTTTCTCTTTCTTGAGTCATAGGAAACACCGTACTATTAAAGGGGGTCGAGGAAATAATAAGGAAAAATTTCCATGTGATGCTCAACTCAAAATCCTACACCTACCAATCCCTTCGAGTGAAGCCATTGGAAATCTCATAAAGTTCAGTCATATTCTTCAGTGACAGAGACGAAGTTCTTCTGGTCTCTGAGGAATTTGTTTTGACTGAGGAGTTAGGAATTCGCCAGTGCGGATTGCCTACACAGTGAGGAACATGATAGCCCTGAGGAATTTGATACTCAAATTTCCGACCGTTGCTGTGCTATGCGCCAGCTGTCCCAAAATATCTACCCCACCTAACGGTCATATCATTGAAGGGCATTTATGTCTTATCATGACGGGCTGCTCCCTAGGCTATAAATAGCCGCCCCCTACAACCACTAGCTGGTTGGCTGCTGCGAGAGAAACTGGCACTTGTCAATTGAGAGCATCCCATCCTCCGAGGACTTTGAGCGAAAATCATCAAGTGAGGAAAACCCAAACCCAAACACCTTCAAACCCCAAGTGATTGAGCATCACTGAAGAGATTGATCCTGCGTGGATCCGACGCTTGTTACCTTTGAAGACTGTGCTTCTTCTAGATGGTTAGGCGTCATGGTCTAGAGCATCCAAGAGGAAATTGTGGATCCCCGAGTGACCGAGTTTGTGAAGGTTTGGAAGTCACCTGAAGACTTACCACGAGTGATTGGGCGAGGTCTGTGTGACCTTAGCTCAAGGAGAATACGGTGAGGACTGTGTGTCCGGGACTGTGTGTCCTTAGGTTTAAATACCTAGCCGCTCCAACCAGACGTACAAGTGAGATAGCAGTTGGAACTGGTCTACCAAATCATTGTCTTCACCAAGCTTACTGGTTGTATTTCCTCAACTCTTTCATTTCCTCATTACTGTGTTGTATGCTTGTTCATATCTGTGTTTGAAGACTTTGACTGAAGACTTTCTCAATTTCCTCAGTTCAATTTCTTAAGTCTGTTTGTCTTCATCCTGTGTTATCCTGTGTTTACGCTTTCTGTACTCTATGCTTGTCTTCATTTCATCATGATGACCATGCTTGTGTTCTGCTATGCATACTTTTGAGTACTTATTCCGCTGCAAGTAGTTCTTCGCTAAGGAATTTCCTCACTAGCAAATTTCTCAGTGAAGAATTCATAAAATCGCCTATTCACCCCCCTCTAGTCGATATAACGCACTTTCAAGGCCCTTGCCGAGGACATCAGCGGGGCCACCGCCAGGCCCACGTCGACCAAGACTCCACCACCGTTACCAAGCAGCTGCTAGCTCAACCAGCTGGGCAGGCACCTGTGTGGCGACGGGCGGCCTCTACTCCAACTCAGCAAGCACCTGCGTGGTGGCACGCAAATCTTTGTGAAGGCTCCACCACCGCGCCACCTCAGCAGCCTGCCTGCCTACATGGCGCCACATGCATCGCTGGCCTGGGCGCATGTCGAAGCAAGGCGAGGCAGCGATGGATGGGACGGGCCTCGTTCCCATCCCCGATAAAGCTAAGGGACACCTAAGCGATGCATTAAATGAGTCTTGTCCTGTACGGGTGATAAGCTCGCAGCACTGTAGACCTTTCCACCTCCTGTGTGCCACTGTGGCAACCCCTTTCGCCTATAAAAGGAGGCCCAAGGCGACCAGGAGAGGGATTCGGCTCTTTTGGGAAAGTTACACCACGTAGCTAGCTCAAGAACACAAGAACACTCAATACATCCACCAAAGCAGGACTAGGGTATTACGCATCCTCGCGGCCCGAACCTGGGTAAACGATCTGTGTGCTTCCTGTTAGACCTGCTCTTCTCACGACCCCGCGCCCGCCAACCGTAGAAGGGATTCCAGTGATCCCATAGGTGTCGTTTCCACCGACATCCTTGGCGCGCCAGGTAGGGGGCGCAGTTGTGAGAATCTGATCTAGCAGTTAGCCTAGCGGTTCTTCATTGCCATGGCTCCCAAGAAGAAGACGATCACGGCGATCGGCTCGTCGGGAGCCGAACGGCCCGTGCCAGTGCGGACGAGCAGCGGGCCGGTCGCCGACAGAACCCGAGCCGCGGCCCGCGAGCACTAGCATCGCTCTGGTAGTCAGAGCCTGGCGAGCGGCGTCGTTCGTGCGCAAGACGGCGGGCCACATGCCGCAAAATCCAGAGACGGAGCTGGGCCCCCCGCAGGCGGCGCGGGGCCCTCCGTGGTCACCGTCGTAACACCCACGGGTGGTGCGACGACCTCGAGGACGCCCACCCCGGCGCCCACAGCGCGCTCTTCCCATGGTGTGCGCGAAGAGCAGCGTCGCCACGCCGGTGACCCTGGACACCGCCGTGGGAAGAGCCCTGTGCATCATCCGCGGGACGAAGGAGCCTAGCACGCCCGCCGAAGCACTTGCGAAAATGGCACGCAGCCACTAGGTCGTGATAGAGCTCCTTCTAACGTGGTTAGAAGTCAAAGCGCGCCACGGTCCATGCAGCTTTCGCCACCATCGACACCAGCAGAAGCTTTGGCGCGTGCGCAGCTGCTCCTCGACTTCCCCCCTGCTGCGGAGAAGCTCGACAAGTGGAGAGCCACCATCCGGAGCCTCGTCGCCGTCGCCAACAAAGACGAGCCACGGCCGGCAGGGCCCTCGGGCCGGCGCTCCGTCGAGCCACCACACGCTAGCGGTGGAAGGACCGGGGGAGCTGCAGCCACAGTGCACTCTCCTCCCCCGCGCCAGCTGCCGCCAGTGCTGGTCCGTCGTGACGACGCTGGTGATAACATTTCCATAGCGTCGTCCGACCCACGGACCCACCGCGATCAACGCCAAGTTCTTCAGGAGCGAGCCCATGAAGACGCTCGAACCACCATCGAGCCTCGGCGCGATACACGCCACCAGTCGGATAAGCGGGCGGGACCCGCTATGGACCACCCAGCATCGGGGGGCTCCGGCGGCCTACCTTACGAGGTGGGTTGCCCAGCCTTTACCCGTGAGCTGCGGCAGTTCCAGTGGCCGTCCCACCGCACGTTCAAACCTGATGTCAGCGAGAAGTACAATGGCAAGACCCATCTGTCAGAGTTCCTCAGCATCTACACCATCGCGATGCAAGCTGCCGGAGCTCGCGACAACAAGGTGCTTGCCAATTACTTCCCGTTGGCACTGAAGCCCAACGTCATGTCTTGGTTGATGCACTTGCCGGCGGATTCCATTTCTTCTTGGTCGGATATGTGCCATGAGTTCGTTGGTGCCTTCATCGGAGGCCACCAAGCTCATGGCCAGGCCAGTGATTTGCATATCATTCCCCAGAAGGAAGGGGAAACCCTGCGCAAGTACATCCAGAGGTTCAGCCGGGTGCAGTACAACATCCCCGGTGGTCATCCCGCCGCTGTGATTAGCGCGTTCCATCAGAACATGCACAACCGCAAGATGTGCGAAGAGCTGGCGATGAACAAGGTCAAGGATGTGGCCGAACTTTATGTTCTGGCCGACAGATGCGCCCGGGCCGAAGAGGGAAGGAAGTACCCCGGCGAGGACGCCGGCGCGGAAACCGACTCCACGGGCGAAGACACCGCCGCCCCGACAAAGAAGGGTCGGCGCCGCAACAGGAAACGCAAGGATAAGACCGTGCTTGCCATCGAGGGATCAGAGGACGCCGGCGCTGCCAAGAAGGCCAAGGCAGACGACCCCGGCAAGGAAATAGCTGGGTGCGCCGCCTGCAGGGCCATGGCGGCTGCCAACAAGCCAGGGGGCTCCGACAAGCAGTACTGCAAGATCCATCGCACCAAGGGCCACGACCTCCAGAACTGCCGGCAAGCCGAGTTGCTTGCTGAGAAGCAAAAGGCTGAGTATGGAGGGGGACAAGGAGAAGGGCCAGGATGGTGCCGGGGGATCCGGCAAGAAGCGTGGCAGCCAAGGAGGTCGCCGCGGCAAGGATAACCAACAAGAGAGGCCCGCTCGGGGCCACGACAAGAAGCAGGAAGACGATGATCATGACGAAAACAACGAGTCCGATGAGCATGAGTTCCAGAAGGCTACAGAGGCCATGTGCGTCGATGGTGGGGCCTCGCTGCATACCACTCACCGCCATCTCAAGCAGTGGGCGCGTGAGATCACAGCAGCAGAGCCATCATTCGACGCTCAGAAGCCACTGAAGTGGTCCAGCATGCCTATCATCTTTGACGTCGAGGACCACCCTGATCGCACAACTGCAGTCGGGTGCTTGCCGTTGTTGGTTTCACCAACGATATGCAACCTCAAGGTGAACAAGATGTTAGTCGATGGCGGGGCCGGTCTGAACTTGATCTCGCCTATTGTGATCAAGAGGCTGCAAATTCCTGATGGAGACCTCGAGGAAACAGGCAAGTTTCAAGGGGTCAATCTGGGAAGGAGTCGGCCGAAGGGGAAGGTCACGCTGCCCGTGACGTTTGGAGGCGAGTTGAACTACAGGACGGAGAGGATTTTCTTCGACGTAGCCGAGATCCCCTTGCCCTACAACGGGATCCTCGGCCGCCCGACACTAGCCAAGTTCATGGCGGCGGCGCATTACGCCTACAACACACAGAAGATGCCTGGGCCGATGACCATCATCACCGTCCCCTGCGACAAGAAGGATGCGCTAATCTGCGTCGACCTACTCTACCAGGAAGCAGTTGCAGCAGCTGCCGCCAGGGCACTTGCTCCTGCCGTTGAAGCCCCAAGGGGAAGAAGAAGCCTAGCAAGACCTCTCGCACCCACTCCGGCAAGCGCACCTCTTTGGAGTGTTAGACCTACTCTTCTCACGACCCAGCGCCCGCCAACCGTAGAAGGGATTCCAGTGATCCCGGGACAAGACGCATTTAATGCATCGCTTAGGTGTCCCTTAGATTTATCGGGGATGGGAACGAGGCCCGCCCCGTCCGTCGCCGCCTCGCCTTGCTTTGACACATGCCCAGGCCAGCGATGCATGCGGCGCCATGTAGGCAGGCAGGCTGCTGAGGTGGCATGGTGGTGGAGCCTTCACGAAGATTTGCATGCCACCACGCAGCTGCTTGCTCAGTTGGAGTAGAGGCCGCCCGTCGCCACACAGGTGCCTGCCCAGCTGGTTGAGCTAGCAGCTGCTTGGGAACAATGGTGGAGTCTTGGTTGACGCGGGCCTGGCTGTGGCCCCGCTGATGTCCTCGGCAAGGGCCTTGCCGGGGGCCCGGCAAGGGTCTTGCCGTGGCGTTGCAGCCGTCCCGGGCAAGGCGCTTGTCGGGGTCTTGTGGATCTCCTCGGCTAGGATCCCGCCGAGGGTCGCCGTCTTCTGGTCCTCATCTGATCTCACATGTTTATGATCTTGACAAAGATCTGCATGCCACCACAGAGGTGCCTCCCGAGCCCTAGTTCCAGTACAGTTGTTGGCAGCGTTTGGAACCTTTTTGGGCTCAAGGGTGGCTCGCTCTGCTGGTGTTTGGGCAAGTTGCCCCGGCAAGGCTCTTGTCGGGGCCGCGGAGGCCGCCCCGGCAAGGACCATGCCGGGGGAGTCCACCTCGCCCTCTTGCTCTTTGTGTCTCTGATCTTGGCGTTGTCTTGGTTGTCTTGTGCTTCGGCTTATCTCCAGCTTCCCTCCTTTTCCCTGCTACGTGCGGCCGTGGCGCGTGGCTCTGACTGCCCGTGCACAAGTAAAGGGGTCAAAAGGAGAGCCCCTACTTTTGTACACCGACAGGAGCCCCCGGGCCTGGGCCACACATAAGCGCGACACGTTGTTGGGCCAAGCCTAGAACGGTGCGCGGGCAGGTGGGCGGATTTTACCGCAATAACTGTTTCGTCTACTGCGTTTCCCCATGACCCGCGTTGAACGCGCGACGTGGGGGTCGTGCGTGACGTGGGGGTCATTCGCGATGCAGTTCCTGCACGCATGCGTCATGTCACAGTTAATGGGAAAGGAGCCGGCCCGCGCCTTCCCCGTAAAAAGGGATAACTGTGGGCGCGCTGCTCACTTTACCCCCCTTCCTGTGTCTTCTCCAATCTAAGAGCCGCTGCCTCCCCCCTTCGTCCTCTTTCCCGAGCTTTTCGCCTTTGCTCGCCGCCGCTGTGTCTTCGCTGTCCTCCGCCCCTCGCTTCTCGCAGCCTCCATGGCTCCCAAATCCACCAAGGGCAAGGAGTGGCCAAAGATGCCGGGGCGACGGAGCCGCAGGAGAGTGAGCAGGCGGCACGACGGACGCAGCTCGCCTACTTCCCCTCGACGGTCGACGTGTTCGAACTCCGGGACTGCTTCAAGCCCCTGTGGGGGTGCAAGACGGGGGGGAGATGACGGGGCATCCAGCCACGCATGCTATCCCCGCCAATTGCGCCGAGGCCGCCCCAAATTGGTATCCATTTTTCGTCGATTACTTCTCTTGCGGCCTCTGCCCCCCCCCTTCCTCTGATTTCTTCAATGACGTCATGCACACCTACGGCTTCCACCTTCTGGATTTTACTCCAAATGTCGTGGCGTGCATGGCTCTCTTTGCGCACCTCTGTGAGGGTTTCGCCGGGGTGCATCCCAACACGACGCTCTTCCGCCACTACTTCTTCCCTCGGATCCAACCGGGGGGTGCCATTTCCGGTTGCGTCGCCTGGATCCCACGGTCCAGGGGGCATACCCGGAGGGCGCTCAGAAGGAGAGGTGGGAAGAATGGCGGGGCCGGTGGTGCTGGAATGAGGAGGATGATCCACAAGATTTCTGCCGGGTTCGCCAGGCGACGCCAGTTCGGTGGAGCGACTGGAGCGATGTTGATGCCGACGATGCGAAGCTCACGGTCGCCACCACCAGGATTCTTTGCCTCACCGAGGCCAGGCTCACCCTTGAGATGATCGGGGCGGATTTCATCCGCCGCCGAATCGCTCTGCTGCACAACAAAGGGAGGACGGCCTGGCTTTTCACGAACGCCGCCGACATCACGAGGCTTCGCCCCGGCCTCGACCCCAACTTCACGGTGATGGGGCATGCCCACTTCTGCCAGCGGCTCTTTCAGCTCGACGTGAACTGCGATGGCAAGGTCGAGCGGTCCGGCAAGGCCGCGAGGGCAGCCGCAAAGGCCGGCAAGGTCGCAAGGGGCCCTTGTTTAAGTTGCCGGCGGGAGTGGTCCCGCTGAGCAACAACTCTCGCCGGACCGACATCATCGCCATGATGCCGGACTTCGACGCGCATGGTCTTGACCCGAGCTGGGTTGAGCCGGAGGAAATTCAAGTGCAGGAGTTCTTCGACACCTTGCATGAGGGGTACGTCACCGCCGAGCCGCGGCTCGTCCAGGACACCACCCAGGCGGAGTTGGACTACATCGCCGCCAGGGCGGTGGAGGCGGAGCTCGCCAAGGAGGCCGGTAGCACCGGCGGCGTGGAGGACAAGGACGCGGCAGAAGTGGAGGAGAAGGAGCTCGCCCAGTGGGCAGAGGCCGCTGGGGAGGCCAGCAGCGCCAGCACCAGGGCCCCTCTCGTCGAAGATGTGGTCGACGAGTCGTCGGAGGAGGAGGCTGAGGCTGTCGACCCTCCGGCCACGGGGAGAGAGCGAGTCCTGCGGCAGGCCACCTCTGGCGAGCCGGTTCGGCCCGGCAGGGTCGGGCAGCTCCGGCAAGTCCAGGAGGCGTCCGCGCGCCAGACAAGGGCCGCGGTGGCGAAGAAGGTGGTGAAGGCCGCGGTGGCGAAGAAGAAAGTGATTGCCTCGTCTTCGCCCAAGCGCGTCCAGACTCTGCCCTCCTCCCCTCCTTCGGCAGATGTCGATGCGGAGGTCACCTTTGACCTCGGGTCCCTCAACCCAAGGAGGAAGAGGAAAGCAGCAGAGGAGGAGGTGGAGGACGAGTAAGTATCTTGTCCCTTTTCTGTCATCTCCATCCCCTCAGACCGCGCCACCTATCTTGATTTGTTCTCCTGCTTTGCAGGGATACGGAGAAACTGGCCCAGAGGGTAAAGAGAGCCAGGGCTTCGGTGAGTGGCCAGCCCCCGACAGGCACTTCCGGCACACCGCTGGTGGTGTTGAGCAGCCCGGACAATAGCCCCCGGCACAGCCCCCAGCGTAAGTTCATCACTCACCCCTCGTCAACGTGTGTTGGGGCGCGATCTCTTGGTGCTGACCTTGCCGTGGTTGCAGGAGGAGGACAGCAGCAGGAGGAGCCACAGAGGGCTACCCCCAACACGCTGCCCCCATCGACCACGCCGCCCCGAGGGGCGTCCCCGGCAAGGGCGCCAAGCACCGAGCCCATGCACATGGAGGAGGAGGAGGAGAACTCGGGCTCCGGTGGCTTCACCTCAGCGCCAAATGTTGGCGGGGAGGGGACCTCTGCTTCCCAGCCCGGCGCTGGTAAGCCGTTCGCCTCCCGTTCCTATTCCTTTTCTGTCCCTTCTGACTCTTGGTCTTGGCTTTGTCTCATCCCCTTCTTGGTATCCAGATCGTCCGTCGGCGGACCAGGAGGACATAGACACCGTCATCGAGGACGTCGCCAAGGCCGCCGAGGCGGAGGCCGAGAAGATCACCGCCGAGGAGGCCGCCAAGGGCGCTGGTGAGGACGTCGCCAAGGGGCCTGCCGGGGAGCCCGGGAATGCTACTGCCGAGGAGGCTGGCAAGGGACCGGCCGGGGAGGCCGGCAAGGCCGCTGCCGAGGAGGAGGTGGTTGATGACCAGCCTTCCTCCTCCGCCGCCTCTGGCTCCGGCAGGTACCTGAGGGCGAGCGACGACCTTTTCGTCTACCTTCCAGGGGCATCGAGCTCTAGGGCGCCCGTCGAGGGAGAGGTGTTCGACGAGGAGGTGCTTGCCGCCGTCGGGCTCGAGGTTGTTGACGAACCGAGCACCGGTGGTAACGGTTCTCAGGAGGAGCGGCTTCTCCAGGCCATGGGCGCCAATTTCCGGAAGCTCCAGGCTCTCCACCGCGCCCGCCTGGACAAGGTCAACTCCAGGATGGCAACGGTGGACAAGGCGGAGGCGGACCTCAAGGTGCGCGTCGCCGAGACGCAGACTTGGTTCCGCCAGGCTTGCAAGGAGCTGAAGGTCGCCCAGGGTGAGCTGGCCAAGCGCGACGTGGAACTCGCCATGAAGTGGGCCGACATTGAGAAGGCCCAGGAGACGGCGGAGAACTTGGCCGCCGCAGCCGAGGCCGCTCGGACCCAGCACCAGGCCGCGCTGAACTCCCAGGAGGAGGACCTTGCCGCGCGTGAGGAGAAGCTTGTCGCAACGCTCCACGGCAAGGATGAGGAGGTGGAGAGGCTCGTCGTGCAGCAGACCCAAGAGCTGGAGCAGAGGCACGGGGAGGCGCTCGATGCCCAGGCTCTGGTTCACGCCGGCAGGGTGAAGGAGCTGGAGGTGGAGCGGGACGAGCTGAAGGAGCAGGCCCTGAAGCTGTCCAAGGAGAAGGACACGCTCAACGGCGCCCTGACGGAGCCGTAGGGCACGGCCTTCAGCAGGGCCGAGGAGCTCTCCGAGGCCAACAACTCCATCAAATACCTGAAGCTGAAGCTGGAGGGCCCTGAGGAGATGCTCTCAGAGGCCAAGGCTCGGGAGGAGACCCTGGCCAAGGATCTGGAGGCCGAGAAGCTGCAGCGGAAGAACGAAGCCGCCAGCCACAAGGATTTTGTGGAGGGCGAGAATCGCTGGATCAGCCGCCTCGAGGACATTGCCGGCAGGATCTCCACGCAGCTGGCTACCATGGGGATGCCAAATGTGAGGTATGCCCCGGAGCGGAGCGGGAGTCCCAACGCCAAGCTGACCCTGTTCTTTGAGGGCGTCCTCGGGGCCCTGGAACAGCTCCACTCCAACCGGGAGGCCTCTCTGGCCGATGAGTCCCGGAGGCTTTGCCGGGGTGCCATGACCAAGGTCCTCGCCAAGGTGGCACACTGGAATCCTGACCTCGACTTCGGAGCTGCACTGGAGAGCTTGCCGGAGGATGCGGACATCGCGGCGCTCAAGGAGCATATCAAGCCCATCATCAGACGCATCGACGGAATCCAGAGGGTGGAGGGCCAGCGCCGGGATTAGGCACCCCGTTTCTTTTCATTGCTGCAGGTTCACAACCAAGACAATTTTTATCTTTAGTTAGAACTGCAGCAACAAGTGATGTAATATAACTCTGCAGTACTTTTGATATTATGCATGTTATTTTCCTGTTCGATTTTCCTTTGTATGTCCACCCTATGTTAACCCGGTAGGCATGCCGGCGCGTAAACCCATGGCGGCGTCTTGAGGACGGATCCCCAATGGTATGCCGGGTGTGCTTGCTGCCGCGCGAACCACCTTACCGCCCTTAACGCGGCCGCTCGAACTGTCGAGCTTGACTCGAGTCAGAATCGAGAGCGTTGCCAATTGCGGAAGGCTACCCTGCCCCTCTCGACGCGGCTGCTTGAGCTGTTGAGCGGACTCGAAACAGAACAAGGGCGTTGCCAATTGCGGGAGGGCCCCTTTGCGTGCAGGTTTTCCATACAAAGAATGAGATCTCCGAGGGGAATAACCTTATATAAAAAGGAAATATCTAAAGTTCGGCATGACTTAGCTTTCCTGTCGCCGCACTGGCGCCCTCCGCACTTGCAGGTAGCGCCGCCCTCTTGGTCGTCTTCTTCTCCGCCGGCCGTGGCCACGAGAAACTGCTAGGCCGGCTGCTAAACCAGATTCTCACAACTGCGCCCCCTACCTGGCGCGCCAAACATGTCGGTGGAAACAACACCTATGGGATCACTGGAATCCCTTCTACGGTTGGCGGGCGCGGGGTCGTGAGAAGAGCAGGTCTAACAGGAAGCACACGGATCGTTTACCCAGGTTCAGGCCGCGAGGATGCATAATACCCTAGTCCTACTTTGGTGGATGTATTGAGTGTTCTTGTGTTCTTGAGCTAGCTACGGGGTGTAACTTGCCCAAAAGCGCCGAATCCCTCTCCTGGTCGCCTTGGGCCTCCTTTTATAGGCGAAAGGGTTGCCACAGTGGCACACAGGAGGTGGAAAGGTCTACAGTGATGCGAGCTTATCGCCCGTATTATAGGACAAGATGCATTTAATGCATCGCTTAGGTGTCCCTTAGCTTTATCGGGGATGGGAACGAGGCCCGTCCCGTCCGTCACCGCCTCGCCTTGCTTCAACACACGCCCAGGACAGCGATGCATGCGGCGCCATGTAGGCAGGCAGGCTTGCGGTGGTGGAGCCTTCACGAAGATTTGCATGCCACCACGCAGGTGCTTGCTGAGTTGGAGTAGAGGCCGCCCGTCACCACGCAGGTGCCTGCCCAGCTGGTTGAGCTAGCAGCTGCTTGGGAATGGTGGTGGAGTCTTGGTCGACACGGGCCTGGCTGTGGACGGCAAGGACCAAAGGCAGGACCTCTCGCACCCACTCCGGCAAGCGCACCTCTTCAGAGTGTTGTGCTACCGTCGAGGATGTGCCAGAGAGCTCCACCGGCAAGAGCAAGAAATCCAGAGCTGCACCACCAGAGACCAAGAAGGTGTCCGTCAAGGAGGATGGCACGGGAGGGGATTTCACCATAAGCTCCACCCTCGACAGCAAATAGGAAAGTGCACTCGTCACTTTCCTGCGGGCGAATGTCGATGTGTTTGCATGGCAAGCATCTGACATCCCCGGCGTTCCCAGGGAAGTGATTGAGCACCATCTTGTTGTCTATCCCCATGCGCAACCCGTCAAGCAGAAGGTCAGGAAGCAAGCTTTGGAACGACAGGAGTTCATCACAGAGGAGATCAGGAAATTGGAAGCGGCAGGTTTGGTGAGAGGAGTGCTCCATCCGACGTGGTTGGCCAATTCGGTGGTGGTGCGCAAGGCGAATGGGAAATGGAGGCTGTGTATTGACTACACAAATATCAATAAGGCTTGTCCTAAGGACCCCTTCCCATTGCCGCGCATCGACCAGATTGTTGACTCCACAGCCGGGTGTGATCTGTTGTCATTCCTCGACGCCTACTCGGGATACCACCAGATCTTCATGACAAGAGAAGATGAAGAGAAGACAGCATTTATCACCCCATGTGGTACGTATTGCTTTTTACGGATGCCTTTCGGGTTGAAGAGTGCTGGCTCGACATTCGCAAGGGCGGTCCAGATTGGTTTTGAGCCCCAGCTACATAGAAATATGGAAGCTTATATGGATGACATAGTGGTCAAAACCAAGGACAAGGCGACCCTTGTACAAGACTTAGAGGAGACGTTTGCCAACCTACGCAAGATCAACCTCAAGCTGAACCCTGAGAAGTGTGTCTTTGGCATTCCGTCTGGAAAACTTCTCAGGTTCTTTGTGTCGCAGCGTGGGATCGAGGCAAACCCGGACAAGATCAAGACTATTGAGCAGATTGAGTCACCCAAGCGGATCAAGGATGTGCGCCGGCTCACTGGCTGCGTTGCCGCCATGAGCAGATTCATCTCCAAGTCCGCTGAGCGTGCCCTTCCCTTTTTTTAAATCTTGAAGAAGGCAGGCCCAATGGAGTGGACCCCAGAGGCCGAGGCAGCGTTGCAGGATATGAAGAAATACCTTTCCTCTACGCCAATACTGGTTGCGCCTAAACCACAAGAGCCGTTGCTGCTATATCTGGCGGCAATGAATCAAGTGGTCAGTGCCGCAGTAGTGGCGCATAGGGAGGTCGACGAAGAGGCAGTGGCAACGGCAGGACCGGCGGATGGCAAGTCAGAGATTCCCGCGGCAGGGCCTGGTGCCGGCAAGGCAAGGCCCCCGGCAGAGTCTGACGCCATCGGGACAGGGCCCGCGCAGCCAAGCAAAGTGGTGCAGAAGAAGAAGATGATGCAGCACCCAGTTTACTTTGTCAGCTCCCTCTTGCAGGGGGCTAGGTCAAGGTACTCCGGTGTGCAGAAATTGCTCTTCGGCCTCCTTATGGCCTCGAGGAAGCTGCGTCATTACTTCCAAGCCCACGAGATCACTGTCGTCACCCGCCTCCCGTTACAACGGATACTGCACAACCCAGATGCAACCGGAAGGATTTTGGAGTGGGCCTTGGAGTTGTCAAGCTTTGGGTTGAAGTTTGAAAGTACTTCGACAATCCAGAGCAGAGTCTTAGCAGAGTTCATTGCAGAATAGACCTCAACGCCCGACGAAGAAATCTGGGAGACCGCTCTCCCCGGCAGGAAGCGAATCGCGACTGGATCATGTACTTTGATGGGGCTTTCTCGCTGCAAGGCGCCGGTGCCGGTGTGCTGCTTGTCGCACCCACCGGAGAGTGCCTCAAGTATGTGATCCAGATGCACTTCCCCAGGGAGATGTCCACAAACAACACTGCTGAGTACGAGGGGCTGCTTGCCGGTCTTAGGATCGCGGCAGACCTCGGGGTGAAGAAGCTCATCGTCAGGGGTGATTCGCAGCTTGTCGTCAGACAAGTCAACAAAGATTATCAGAGTCCATTGATGGAGGCCTACGTAGATGAGGTGAGGAAGCTGGAGGAGCGCTTCGACGGTATACAAGCGGAGCACGTTCCTCGAGCGAAGAACGACATCGCTGACTACCTGTCAAAGTGCGCTGCATTCAAGCTACCTGTGGAACCAGGTACCTTTTTGCTTCGATTAACTCAACCATCCGTCGAACCATCAATGGAGCAGAACAAGCGGAGGAAGTCAGGCCCCGGCAAGTACTTTCCCGCCGAGCCCCCAGGGGCCACCGGCAAGGGTATTGCCGCGGATTCTGAGCCTGCCAAAGGGCAGCTGGCTTCGGCAGGGCGCCAAGCCCTGGCCGTAGAGATGGCTGCCCCCATGGCGGAAGAGATTCCTTTGGTCCTTGCCGTCGAGCCCCAGGCTCCGGCATGGGCACAGCATACCGTCCTCTTCCTCCAGAGAGGGGAACTTCCTGAGGAGCAGGAAGAAGCGAGAAAACTAGCCCGTCGGTCTGCCTTGTACCAGTTCGTAGATGACGTCCTGTACAGAAAAAGACCGAACTGTGTGAAATGGAAGTGCATCCCCCGGGAGGAAGGGCTGGAGCTGTTGGCAGAGATGCATGGAGGCATATGTGGCTCCCACATAGGGTCGAGGGCCCTTGCCGGCAAGGCATTCTGGCAAGGCTTCTTCTGGCCCACCGCCCTCCAGGATGCGACGGCACTAGTAACCAAGTGTGAAGCGTGCCAGTTCCATTCGAAGAAGCTTCATCAGCCAGCTCAAGCCCTTCAAAAAATCCCTCTATCCTGGCCATTTTCGGTCTGGGGGCTCGACATACTAGGCCCTTTCCCTCGTGCTGTCGGGGGCTTTGAGTACTTGTACGTCGCAATCGACAAGTTCACAAAGTGGACGGAGGTGGAGGCGGTGAGGAAGGTTACCGCACAGTCAGCTGTCAAGTTCTTCAAAGGGCTAGTTTGTCGTTTTGGTGTACCAAACAGAATCATCACCGACAACGGCACACAGTTCACAAGCCACACCTTCATGCAATACATCCAAGACCTCGGCAACAAGGTCTGTTTTTCTTCCTGGCACACCCGCGGAGCAATGGCCGGGCGGAGAGGGCAAATGCTGAAGTGTTGCGAGGCCTGAGAGCGAAGACTTTTGACAGGCTGCACAAGAGCGGAAGGCGCTGGATTGATGAGTTGCCGGCGGTTCTTTAGTCGATCAGGACGACGCCAAATCGAGCCACCGGCCAGACATCCTTTGCCCTAGTATATGGGGTAGAGGCAGTTCTCCCCACAGAACTCATGTACGGGTCACCTCGAGTGCTCGCTTATGACGAGCTTGAGCAAGAGCAATTGCGTCAAGATGACGCAATGCTCCTTGAGGAAGATCGTCTTCGGGCGGCTGTGAGAGCAGCGCGCTACCAGCAAGCCTTGTGCCACTACCATTGCCGCAAGTTTCATGCCCGAAGCTTTGAGGAAGGCGACCTTATTCTTCGGCGCGTTCAGTCGGCCAAGAATTCCAACAAGTTGACGCTGAAGTGGGAAGGCCCTTATCGGGTAATATGAGTCACCAGCCCGGCGCAGTCCGCCTGGAGACCGAAGATGTTGTCCCAGTGAGCAACTCCTTGAACATCGAGCATCTTCGCAAGTTTTACCCATAAGGCGCAGCTTGCCGGGCCTCCTGGCAAGCCACCTTTTGTACAAGCTTTGCCGATAAGGCATGTAACCCTCTGTACAAAGCCAGGCGCAGACCCTGAGCATAAATAAATGAAGCGTTGGCGCCCTAAGTTATAACATGCATGCTAGGTTACATCTCTCCCTCGGTTAGGGTTGATAGTGCTTAGCGGCGACTAACCCCTAGCCTAGAGGTCGAGTGTGCGTCTTTTTGTTCTCTTTGGTTCGCAGGGCACGTGGACACTTCTGTTGAGCCGCTTGGGAAAAGGGGAACGAACTGGCGCTCCGGCCCCGGCAGGCCAAGACTGCCGGGGGAAGAAGATACAAGGATCCAACCACGGCAAGCCAAGGTTGCCGGGGGCTGCGGATTCAGATAAGTCTTTCATCCCCCTGTTATGCATTTCCGTATAGAACTGGGACATGTGAAACCTCGTTTACGTTCTTAAGACCACCGTGCTCCCCCTTTCCTATACCCAAGAGCTACCTCCTGGGTCGGAATTTGGTCGCAGACGCGGTGGCCAGGAAATACATGAGGGGCCTAACCCTACTTCGCCTATGCCTCCGCCAAGAGCGCGAGAATGGTCGACTTAAGTGGGAAGACGGCAAGGCCTGTTGCCGGGCGACAATGTTTATCTTAGAAATAACAAGGATTCGTCCTTGGCATGGGCCTCGCTCACGCAGAAAGAACCCGGCAAACACCCTTTTTCATTAAAAACATCCCATACAGGTACAGTTCATACGGAATTAAAAACATGAGCAAGGGGATTACAAGTCTTAAAATTAACAAGTGCCCGCAGGCTTACAAACTAAAAAGAGATAAGGTGCCTATAATCCCTTTCTTGTCCCTCTCCTCAGAAGGTGGAACAAGATAGCAGGAGGGCAAAAGGAGCGCCTAGGCGAGGTGTGAGGAGCAGAAGGCACCAAGAGAACATCTTGGTGCCGAGAAAGGAGCTGGAAGATGAGGCAGCGGGCTGACAATATGCGACGAAGGCGTCGGTGCCCGCGTACTCCGACTTGACGGCCGCCACCCGCCTTCTTCTCCTTCTCCGGCCCTCCTACGCCAGCCGCCCAAGGAGACGAAGGGGAGCGCCCCGATGGAGAGCTTGGCAAGGAGGGCCCTTGGCAGGGCGCGAGGCCGAGGGAAGGGCGCGCGGTCAGTCAAAGTCGGGGTCGGCATCCTGCCGCCCGACTCCCTCGTCGTCGATGTCACTGTCCTCCTCGTCACTCCCGCTCGAGGAGGAATCTTCATCGTCGGAGGAGCTCTCCACGCAGCACTTTAGACGAGTTCCAAGATCTCCAAAGACCATGACGGAGAGCAGGCCGCCCTCCATTAACTTGAAGTAGAGGACGAGCCCCGCCGTCAGGCTATGGATGCGAGCGAACGTCTTCCATCCACGACGGAGGTACATGACATGAGGAGCGGGGAGGTCGACGTCGACCCGCGTGCCACCGCTCCCGCAGCCCCACATGTGCAGCCTGAGGGTCTAGGGTGGATCAAGCTCCATCTCCTGAGCGAAAGGGGTGGGGAGGCGGAGACGACGACGTGGTGGCCGGCGCAGCCTGATGAAGAACTCGCGGAGCTGGTCCCCGATGTGGCCCTCCATCGCGGGAGGCATCGCTGGCGGAGGCACGGCCATCGCGCCGCCTCATCCCCCTCTCCCCTGGCGGCCGCGGTGACCTCGGCCTCGCCCCCTCCCCCTTCCTCTCATAGCCGGCTCCGCCGCCGCGAGCTCGTGGGAAGGAGGAACGCGCTGTCGAGCGGCGACCCTCGCCCCCACCGTTGAAGGACCTGCGCCCCCTCTCGCCATGACGGGTGGAAGGAAGGAGCGGAAGTGGGAGACGATGGATGCTGGGGGAATGTGGGGGTGACATCCCCCTCCCCCTCCTTATAAAGAGGCGGGGTCGAGGCGCGGCCGCCCCACTCGGCCAATCCAGCCATCGGAGGCACAGGGAATTAGGACCGACCTGCTGCCCCAATAAGCGACGGCCCAGTTTCCCGCCCCCACCACTTGCCACTGCATGGAGGACACGTGGCGAGCGAGCAGAATCGAGTGGACGGGTGAGGCGACCGTTCCACGCCCCGCGATCATGGGGCGTGGGCGCCTTGAAGACTGCGACCCGAGTCCACTCAGTAAATGAGCCACGCCTCAACGCCTCCCTCTTTTTATGGGGAAGGCGCGAGCCGCCTCTTTACTGCGACGTGACGCATGCGTGCAGGAACCGCATCGCGCATGACCCCCATGTCACGCACGACCCCCCACGCCGCGCGTTCAACGCAGGTCATGGGGAAACGCAGCGGACGAAACAGTTACTGCGGTAAAATCCGCCCCACCTGCCCGCGCACCGTTCTGGGCCTGGCCCAACAACGTGTCGCGCTTATGTGTGGCCCAGGCCCGGGGGCTCCTGTCGGTGTACAAAAGTAGGGGCTCTCCTTTTGACCCCTTTACTTGTGCACGGGCAATCAGAGCCACGTGCCACGGCCGCACGTAGCAGGGCAAAGGAGGGAAGCTGGAGATAAGCCGAAGCACAAGACAACCAAGACAACGCCAAGATCAGAGACACAAAGAGCAAGAGGGTGAGGTGGACTCCCCCGGCAAGATCCTTGCCGGGGCGGCCTCCGCGGCCCCGGCAAGATCCTTGCCGGGGCGGCCTCCGCGGCCCCGGCAAGAGCCTTGCCGGGGCATCTTGCCCAAACACCAGCAGAGCGAGCCACCCTTGAGCCCAAAAGGATCCAAACGCTGCCAACAAATGTACTGGAACTAGGGCTCGGGAGGCACCTCTGTGGTGGCATGCAGATCTTTGTCAAGATCATAAACATGTGAGATCAGATGAGGACCAGAAGACGGCGACCCTCGGCGAGATCCTAGCTGAGGAGATCCACAAGACCCCCGGCAAGCGCCTTGCCGGGGACGACTGTAACGCCACGGCGAGACCCTTGCCGGGCCCCCGGCAAGGCCCTTGCCGAGGAAATCAGCGGGGCCACAGCCAGGCCCGCGTCGATCAAGACTCCACCGTCGTTCCCAAGCAGCTGCTAGCTCAACCAGCTGGGCAGCCACCTGCGTGGTGACGGGCGGCCTCTACTCCAACTCAGCAAGCACCTGCGTGGTGGCATGCAAATCTTCATGAAGGCTCCACCACTGCGCCACCTTAGCAGCCTGCCTGCCTACATGGCGCCGCATGCATCACTGGCCTGGGCGTGTGTCGAAACAAGGCGAGGCGGCGACGGATGGGACGGGCCTCGTTCCCATCCCCGATAAAGCTAAGGGACACCTAAGTGATGCATTAAAAGCGTCTTGTCCTGTAATACGGGCGTTAAGCTCGCAGCACTGTAGACCTTTCCACCTCCTGTGTGCCACTATGGAACCCCTTTCGCCTATAAAAGGAGGCCCAAGGTGACCAGGAGAGGGATTCGGCTCTTTTGGGCAAGTTACACCCCGTAGCTAGCTCAAGAACACAAGAACACTCAATACATCCACCAAAGCGGGACTAGGGTATTACGCATCCTCGCGGCCCGAACCTGGGTAAACAATCCGTGTGCTTCCTGTTAGACCTGCTCTTCTCACGACCCCGCGCCCGCCAACCGTAGAAGGGATTCCGATGATCCCATATGTGTCATTTCCACCGACAGACTTCATCTGAAGTTACATGATCATCATCATTAGCTTCCTCACTAATTGGTGTAGGAGTCACAGGAACAGATTTCAGTGATGAACTACTTTCCAATAAGGGAGTAGGTACAGTTACCTCATCAATTTCTACTTTCCTCCCACTCACTTCTTTTGAGAGAAACTCCTTCTCTAGAAAGGATCCATTCTTAGCAACGAATGTCTTGCCTTTGGATCTGTGATAGAAGGTGTACCCAACAGTCTCCTTTGGGTATCCTATGAAGACACATTTCTCCGATTTGGGTTCGAGCTTATCAGGTTGAAGCTTTTTCACATAAGCATCGCAACCCCAAACTTTAAGAAACGACAACTTTGGTTTCTTACCAAACCACAGTTCATAAGGTGTCATCTCAACGGATTTAGATGGTGCCCTATTTAACGTGAATGCAGCCGTCTGTAAAGCATAACCCCAAAACGATAGCGGTAAATCAGTAAGAGACATCATAGATCGCACCATATCTAGTAAAGTACGATTATGACGTTCGGACACACCATTACGCTATGGTGTTCCGGGTGGCGTGAGTTGCGAAACTATTCCGCATTGTTTCAAATGAAGACCAAACTCGTAACTCAAATATTCTCCTCCACGATCATATCGTAGAAACTTTATTTTCTTGTTACGATGATTTTCCACTTCACTCTGAAATTCTTTGAACTTTTCAAATGTTTTAGACTTATGCTTCATCAAGTAGATATACCCATATCTGCTCAAATCATCTGTGAAGGTGAGAAAATAACGATACCCGCCGCGAGCCTCGACATTCACCGGACCACATACATCAGTATGTATGATTTCCAACAAATCTGTTGCTCGCTCCATTGTTCTGGAGAACGGCATTTTAGTCATCTTGCCCATGAGGCATGGTTCGCAAGTACCAAGTGATTCATAAACAAGTGATTCCAAAAGCCCATCGGAATGGAGTTTCTTCATGCACTTTACACTAATATGACCTAAACGGCAGTGCCACAAATAAGTTGCACTATCGTTATCAACTCTGCATTTTGGCTTCAGTATTATGAATATGTGTGTCACTACTATCGAGATTTAACATAAATAGACCACTCTTCAAGGGTGCATGACCATAAAAGATATTACTCATATAAATAGAACAACCATTATTCTCTGATTTAAATGGATAACCATCTCGCATCAAACAAGATCCAGATAAAATGTTCATGCTCAACACTGGCACCAAATAACAATTATTCAGGTCTAAAACTAATCCCGAAGGTAGATGTTGAGGTAGCGTGCCGACTGCGATCACATCGACTTTGGAACCATTTCCCACGCGCATCGTCACCTCGTCCTTAGCCAATCTTCGCTTAATCCGTAGTCCTTGTTTCGAGTTGCAAAAATTAGCAACAGAACCAGTATCAAATACCCAGGCACTACTGCGAGCATTAGTAAGGTACACATCAATAACATGTATATCACATATACCTTTGTTCACCTTGCCATCCTTCTTATCCGCCAAATACTTGGGGCAGTTCCGCTTCCAATGACTAGTCCCTTTGCAGTAGAAGCACTCAATCTCAGGTTTAGGTCCGGACTTGGGCTTCTTCACTTGAGCAGCAACTTGCTTGCCGTTCTTCTTGAAGTTCCCCTTCTTCCCTTTACCCTTTTTCTTGAAACTGGTGGTCTTTTTGACCATCAACACTTGATGCTCCTTCTTGATTTCTACCTCTGCAGCCTTTAGCATTGCGAAGAGCTCGGGAATTGTCTTATCCATCCCTTGCATGTTATAGTTCATCACGAAGCTCTTGCAGCTTGGCGGCAGTGATTGAAGAATTCTGTCAATGACACTGTCATCAGGAAGATTAACTCCCAGTTGAATCAAGTGATTGTTATACCCAGACATTTTGAGTATATGCCCACTGACAGAACTATTCTCCTCCATCTTGCAGCTGTAGAACTTATTGGAGACTTCATATCTCTCAATCCGGGCATTTGCTTGAAATATTAACTTCAACTCCTGGAACATCTCATATGCTCCATGACGTTCAAAATGTTGTTGAAGTCCCGGTTCTAAGCCGTAAAGCATGGCACACTGAACTATCGAGTAGTCATCAGCTTTTCTTTGTCAAACGTTCATAGCATCTAGCGTTGCTCCTGCAGCGGGTTTGGCACCTAGCGGTGCTTCCAGGACGTAATTCTTCTGTGCAGCAATGAGGGTAATCCTCAAGTTACGGACCCAGTCCGTGTAGTTGCTACCATCATCTTTCTACTTAGCTTTCTCTATGTGACAGCCTGGTTTTTGCCCTCTCTCATTTGCTTGATTTTCATTTGGAGTCAATTTCAAATGTGGAGTTTTTGAATCTTTTCATATGGACTTAAACACTTGGGTACCCTTGGCGTTCACCCAAGTGCTTCATTTCCCTCCCTAATCATCATTCCCCTTCTGATCCACCCCAAAATAATCTTTGGAATATTTTTCTTAAATGAAAAATATTCATTTTTCTCTCAAAAACCCTAGCTAGTTCAATATGCTCCAAAGCAACCCCAATTTTTATGGCCCAGAAAAATCTAAGATAATTCACAAATATTCTTTGAAACCTAGGGCACCTACCTGAGCAAAAATATTTCATCACTTTTTGGAATATTTTTGCTACAGAAAATATTTTCTGTTCTGGACAGAAATGGTGGTTTCTACAGCAACTACCATTTTACTTGCTCCATTGTGCCTGGATTTTCTTGTGCATCTTCACCTTAGTAGATCGTGGCTAACCTCCAAAGCACAGCCCCCAACTCCCAGCCATTTGACCTCAGTAACCTCTCAAAGTTACTGACCAGAAACTTACGTGGCATGTAAAAACTCCTCTACTCACCTGGATCCAAACCAAAGCGTGGTAAACTTCAAAACCACCACGAACAACATGCCAGACATGATTTTTGGACATAGGCTGGCCTGAGGGAAGAGTTCGCGCGGTGACCACGCATGTCCACCATGCCATGCCTGCGTGTCGACGCGCTTTGAGTGCCGCCGAGCGCTCTGTTCACGCGTGCTCGCTTCCCCCGTCTGCCCGAGCGTGCCAAACTTCGCCACCATCCTCGTCTCAACGCCATTAACTTCCCCCTGGCGCTCGCCGACGCCGGAGCTCGCTGCAGCGAGCACGGGCATGGTCCGGCCAACCCAACAGTGCGGTGCGCACTGTGCTCGTCACTTTCTCCTCGTTCCTATGCTTGTCCCGGTTCGCCAACAGTCGCCGCGTGAGCTGCGTCGCCTTCTCCCCCTCTCACTGACGCCGCTCGTCGTCGGGCGCCGTGGACGGGTGTCCACCAGCGGAGCCCGAACCCCCCTCTCAGCTCGCCTATAAATGGAGTCGCCCCCAGCCTCCTCGAGCACCATCCAACACTCCCACACACCCCACAAGCGCGTAGGAAACCGTAGCCCGGCCGGGCAGGCCGCGGGCCGCCGTCCTCGAGCTCGAGCTCGCCGGCGATCCCCTCTGGTCGTCGCGGTAGCTCCAGCCCCTCCCAGGCCAGGGCGACCCTTCCAGGGTGTCCGCCTCTCTCCGGTCAAGCCATCCCGTCCCCCTGGAGCCCCTGGAGTTGCCTCTGCTCGCCGTCTTCCTCATCTCCAGCGACCACCGCATTCTGCCTCCGCTTGCAAGGTCGATTCCGACGCCGTCCGACCACCCCTAGCTATGCTACGGGTACGGGCATGTGCGCCCCCGTCCCCTCTCTCCATCCCTCCCTCTCGTTTTGGCCAAGGAGCCCTCGTCGCCGGCGAGAGCTCCGGCGAAGCCGCGACTCCCTCTATTTCCTTCTCCCCCTCCTCCTCATCTGACTAGCGGGGCCCGCTAGTCAGCCACTCTGTACGCACGCGAAGCGGTACGAGTGGTGGCGCCCCTGGGCTTTCCGCCTTCGACGTCACCCCCCCCCAGTTTGTTTATTTTTATTCAAATTCATTTGAATTTACAGAACGCTTCAAACAGCCATAACTCTTCAACCATAAGTCCAAATGAATTGATTCTTTTTGCATTTTGTTCTTTGCAAAGAAATCTAGCAGCTCACCAAAGATGAGATTTTTCTGAGCTGTTTAGAATTTCTAGTGATTTTCAGAAGTGTTCTTGATATTTTCTTTTTGTTCTTAAAATTATTTTCAGAGGGTGAGGCTTGTCTTGAGGATCACCAGAAGGCTTGTGAACCTCATCTGCACTAAGGCAAGCCACAGCAACATTTTCATGGTGTCATTTCAATATTTATTATTTTCTTACTTGAATGAAATGATTAATCCATGCATTTAAATAACTATTGTGTTATTTATATTCTGTTAAGTGTTTGTTAGTTATTATGCTTGATTTACAGAATGTTGAAACTAGCTTAGTTGGTAAAGCAAAGCTAAGATCTATTTGTGGTGATGATAAAAATAATTTTGTTATGCATGTTAGTAATTACTTTAAGTTATTTTCTTGCATAAATAAAATAGTAAAATTTGCTAGAAAATATTTTGTTAAGTGCTTGTTTAGCCATTTTACTTGACTTACAGAATGTTTGAACCTAACTTGGTTGGTAAAGAAATTAGGAATTGTTTGTGGTATAATCTTTGCTATGCATGTAAGAAATTAATCGAAGTTACTTTCTTGCATGAGAAAATAATAAAACTTGCCGCGAAATATTTTGGTTAAAGTGTGAGTTACCCTGACCAGTAAAGTAATATAAGTTGTGGATGTTTACGCTTAGTGTGAATATGGTTGACATCAGTCATTTTCGTTAATATGTGATGCATGTGTAGTTTTGCATTTCATGTCATGCTATGACACCGGTCATTTTCGTTTTAAGTTGAACCTGAATATAACTCAACTTGAATATATCGTTGACTGGGTCATGGTGCCGCTGAATCATGTTTTTCCCAATGCGACCACATTTGCCTTTGTGGGAAGGCCTTGATTCGGTCCATTGACATTGCCTCTGGTCGGTGCCTCCAACTAGGGAAGGTTATGGCATGCTTACCCTGGCCCAGTAAGCAGGCATAACCTTGTGTGCCCATTTTTGAGATTATGGTAACGGGTCCCCGAGTGGGATCGTTTTGGCCACGACGGTGGTCGTTGTGTCTTTGGTAGACACGGGGCCACCCAGGACTAGACCGTTGGGGATTGGGTCGGAGTGGCCGGGAGAGTGTCATGGCAATGGAAGGGTTTTGTCGGAATGCCGTTGGTCCACCCGAATGGGAGTGCGAGGCCATGGGTTCCGTGGTGTGGGTACAGTGTGCTACCTCTGCAGAGTGTATAATCTATCGATAGCCGAGTCCACGGTTACGGACGCCTCGTAGTAGGTCCCACCATGAGTCAACGTTTAATAAAAATTGCACACTAAGCTATGAACTTTGCACTGTTGATGATGGCTGAAAGGCCATCGAGATGTTCGGGACCAAATATTGGTTGTCGTTGTGATCGCCGTAAGGACCACGAGTTACTCTTGTCAAGACCACGATGGTGGTGTGTTTGTGATCCGAGAATGATCACGGTTGGTAAGTCCGTCCCGAGGGATATTCGAGCATGATCACAGCATGTTGGACATATAGTGTTGCATTATTATTAATTGGTTAATTATCATGATATTGTTTGCCATTATGATTATGCCTATTGTGAGCTTGCAAGTACATTCAATGTACTGACCTGGCGTGTCATGCCAGATTTCAGGAAAGTCCCGTTGGAAAGGAGTGATGCTCGAGTCTAGATCGTGTCCACATCGGTGTCCCTGTGGTATGGAGTTTCCGCTACGACGTTGTTCTGCTGCCCCGTAGTTGTTATGATCGAGGCCCCTTTATGTTCACTAAATAATGTACATATTGTTCAGCCGCACCGGGCGTGCTGCTTGGCCTCGACATCTGTTGTAATATAAACTCTAATCCGCTAGCATCAATAAAGCGGTTGTTTTCTGTACCAAGATGTTGTGTGTTGCCAGAAGACATGGTCTCTGGGCTGGCAATGCATGGTAAACCGGTCGCTCTGAGCCGGGGTGCCACACTCTAGGAACGCATTAAAATTCAACGGAACAACACCACGGGCCATCTATCTACAATAACATAGACATGCAAAATACTATCAGGTACTAAGTTCATGATAAATTAAAGTTCAATTAATCAAATTACTTAAGAACTCCCACTTAGATAGACATCCCTCTAATCATCTAAGTGATCACGTGATCCAAATCAACTAAACCATGTCCGATCATCACATGAGATGGAGTAGTTTTCAACAGTGAACATCACTATGTTGATCATATCTACTATATGATTCACGCTCGACCTTTCGGTCTCAATGTTCTGAGGCCATATCTGCATATGCTAGGCTCATCAAGTTTAAATCGTGTATTCTGCGTGTGCAAAACTGGCTTGCACCCGTTGTATGTGAACGTAGAGCTTATCACACCCGATCATCACGTGGTGTCTCGGCACGACGAACTTTCGCAACGGTGCATACTCAGGGAGAACATGTGTACCTTGAAATTTAGTGAGAGATCATCTTATAATGCTACCGTCGAACTAAGCAAAATAAGATGCATAAAGGATAAACATCACATGCAATCAATATAAGTGATATGATAGGGCCATCATCATCTTGTGCCTTTGGTCTCCATCTCCAAATCACCGTCATGATCACCATCGTCACCGGCGCGACACCTTGATCTCCATCGTAGCATCGTTGTCGTCTCGCCAACTATTGCTTCTACGACTATCGCTACCGCGTAGTGATAAAGTAAAGCAATTACGTGGCGATTGCATTTCATACAATAAAGCGACAACCATATGGCTCCTGCCAGTTGCCTATAACTCTGTTACAAAACATGATCATCTCATACAATAAAATTTAGCATCATGTCTTGACCATATCACATCACAACATGCCCTGTGATACGTCCATTTTGCATCATGCTTTTATATCGATATTTATTGCATTATGGGTTGTTATTACACATTATGTCACAATACTTATGCCTATTCTCTCTTATTTTACAAGGTTTACATGAAGAGGGAGAATGCCGGCAGCTGGAATTCTGGGCTGGAAAAGGAGCAAATATTAGAGACCTATTCTGCACAACTCCAAAAGTCCTGAAACTCCACGGAAGTTATTTTTGGAATTAATAAAAAATACTGAGCGAAGAAAGTACCAGAGGGGGGCCACCCACCATCCACGAGGGTGGGGGGCGCGCCCCCTGCCTCATGGGCCCCCTGGCAGGCCTCTGGTGCCCATCTTCTGCTATATGAAGTCTTTTACCCTGGAAAAAATCATAAGCAAGCTTTCGGGACGAAACACCACCGCCACGAGGCGAAACCAATCTAGGGCTCCGGCGGAGCTGTTCTGTCGGGGAAACATCCCTCCGGGAGGGGGAAATCATCACCATCGTCATCACCAACGATCCTCTCATCGGGAGGGGGTCAATCTCCATCAACATCTTCACCAGCACCATCTCATCTCAAACCCTAGTTCATCTTTTGTATCCAATCTTTGCCCCAAAACCTCATATTGGTACCTCTGGGTTGCTAGTAGTGTTGATTACTCCTTGTAGTTGATGCTAGTTGGTTTATTCGGTGGAAGATCATATGTTCAGATCCTTTATGCATATTAATACCCCTCTGATTATGAACATGAATATGATTTGTGAGTAGTTACGCTTGTTCCTGAGGACATGGGAGAAGTCTTGCTATAAGTAGTCATGTGAATTTGGTATTCGTTTGATATTTTGATGAGATGTATGTTGTCTTTCCTCTAGTGGTGTTATGTGAACGTTGACTACATGACACTTCAGCATTGTTTGGGCCTAGAGGAAGGCATTGGGAAGTAATAAGTAGATGATGGGTTGCTAGAGTGATAGAAGCTTAAACCCTAGTTTATGCGTTGCTTCGTAAGGGGCTGATTTGGATCCATATGTTTCATGCTATGGTTAGGTTTACCTTAATACTTCTTTTGTAGTTGCGGATGCTTGCAATAGGGGTTAATCATAAGTGGGATGATTGTCCAAGTAAAGGGCAGTACCCAAGCACCGGTCCACCCACATATCAAATTATCAAAGTAATGAACGCAAATCATATGAGCGCGATGAAAACTAGCTTGACGATAATTCCCATGTGTCCTTGCGAGCGTTTTTCTTCATATAAGAGTTTGTCCAGGATTGTCCTTTGCTACAAAAAGGATTGGGCCATCTTGCTGCACCTTATTTACTTTCATTACTTGTTGCCCGTTACAAATTACCTTATCACAAAACTATCTGTTACCGACAATTTCAGTGCTTGCAGAGAATACCTTACTGAAAACCGCTTGTCATTTCCTTCTGCTCCTCGTTGGGTTCGACACTCTTACTTATCAAAAGGACTACGATAGATCCCATATACTTGTGGTTCATCAAGACTCTTTTCTGGCGCCGTTGCCGGGGAGTGAAGTGCCTTTGGTAGGTGGAATTTGGTAAGGAAAAATTTATATAGTGTGCTGAAATTTACTGTCACTTGTTACTATGGAAAGTAATCCGTTGAGGGGCTTGTTCGGGGTATCTTCACCCCGACCAGTAGAGCAAAGAGTTGCTCCTCAACCTACTGAACCTACTGAAAATGTTTACTTTGAAATTCCTTCAGGTATGATAGAGAAACTGCTGGCTAATCCTTTTACAGGAGATGGAACATTAAATCCCGATTTGCACCTAATCTATGTAGATGAAGTTTGTGGATTATTTAAGCTTGCAGGTATGCCCGAGGATGTTATCAAGAAGAAGGTCTTCCCTTTATCTTTGAAGGGAAAGGCATTGACATTGTTTAGGCTATGTGATGATATGGGATCATGGAACTACAACCGATTGAAATTGGAATTTCATCAGAAGTTTTATCCTTTGCATCTTGTTCATCGTGATTGCAATTATATATATAATTTTTGGCCTCGCGAAGGAGAAAGCATCACTCAAGCTTGGGGGAGGCTTAAGTCAATGTTATATTCATGCCCCAATCATGATCTCTCAAGAGAAATTATTATTCAAAAAAATTATGCTCTTTTATGATGAAGACTATTGAATTCAAATGGGATTTATTGGAAGGAATTAATCGCAACTCCGAAGATTGGGATCTCGACGAAGGTAAGGAGTCAGGTATAACACCCAAGTTTGATTGTGTTAAATCTTTTATGGATACCGATGTTTCCCGTGAATTTAGCACTAAATATGGACTTGACTCTGAGATAGTAGCTTCTTTCTATGAATCATTTGCTACTCATGTTGATCTCTCTAAGGAGAAGTGGTTTAAATATAATCCTCCCATTGAAGTAAAAGTAGTTGCACCTATTAAACTTGAAGAAAAGACTATCACTTATAATGATCCTGTTGTTCCTACTGCTTATATTGAAAAACCACCTTTCCCTGTTAGAATAAAGGATCATGCTAAAGCTTCAACTGTGGTTCGTAAGAGTAATACTAGAACACCTACACCCCCTGAGCAAATTAAAGTTGAACCTAGTATTGCTATGGTTAAAGATCTCTTGGCTGATAATATTGATGGGCATGTTATTTACTTCTGTGATGAAGCTGCTAGAATTGCTAGACCCGATACTAAAAATAAGCATAGACCTGTTGTAGGCATGCCTGTCATTTTTGTTAAAATAGGAGATCATTGCTATCATGGCTTGTGTGATATGGGTGCTAGTGCAAGTGCAATAGCTCATTCCTTATACAAACAAATTATGCATGAGATTGCACCTGCTGAGATAGAAGAAATTGATGTTACAGTTAAGCTTGCCAATAGAGATACTATTTCACTAGTTGGGATTTTTAGAGATGTTGAAGTCTTGTGTGGGAAAGTTAAATATCCCGCTGATTCTCTTGTTCTTGGTTCCCACAAGATAACTTTTGTCTCATTATATTTGGTAGACCCTTCTTGAATACTGTTAATGCTAGGATAGACTCCGAAAAGGATGTTGTTACTATTGGTTTGGGGGATATGTCTCATGTGTTTAATTTTACTAAATTTCGTAGACAACCCCATGATGAAGAATTGCCTAGTAAAGATGAAATTATTGGTCTTACTTCTCTTGCCGTGCCTCCTAATGATCCTTTAGAACAATATTTGCTCGACCATGAAAATGATATGTTTATGAATGAAAGGAGGGAAATAGATGAAGTATTCTTTAAGCAGGGACCTATTTTGAAACACAACTTGCCTGTTGAAATCCTAGGGGATCCTCCTCCACCCAAGGGTGATCCCGTGTTTGAGCTTAAACCATTACCTGATACTCTTAAATATGCTTCTCTTGATGAGAAAAAGATATATCATGTTATTATTAGTGCTAACCTTTCAGAGAAGGAAGAAGAGAAATTATTGAGAACTCTGAAGAAGCATTGTGCTGCTATCGGATATACTCTTGATGATCTTAAGGGCATTAGTCCCACTTTATGCCAGCACAATAAAATTGGAGAAAGATCCTAAACCAGTTGTTGATCACCAACGACGGTTAAATCCTAAGATGAAAGAAGTGGTATGAAAAGAAATACTAAAGCTTCTGGAGGCAGGTATAATTTATCCCGTTGCTGATAGTCAGTGGGTAAGTCCTGTCCATTGTGTCCCTAAGAAGGGAGGTATTACTGTTGTTCCTAATGATAAAGATGAATTGATCCCACAAAGAATTTTTACAGGCTATAGAATGGTAATTGATTTCCGCAAACTAAATAAAGCTACCAAAAAGGATCATTACCCTTTGTCTTTTATTGATCAAATGCTAGAAAGATTATCCAAACATACACATTTTTGCTTTCTAGATGGTTACTCTGGTTTCTCTCAAATACCTGTGTCCATAGAGGATCAAGAAAAAAACCATTTTTACTTGCCCTTTCGGTACCTTTGCTTATAGACGTATGCCTTTTGGTTTGTGTAATGCACCTGCTACCTTTCAAAGATGCATGATGGCTATATTCTCTGATTTTTGTGAAAAGATTGTTGAGGTTTTCATGGATGATTTCTCCGTATACGGAACTTCTTTTGAGTTTTGCAGAGATGTGTAGAAACTAATCTTGTCTTGAATTGGGAGAAGTGCCACTTTATGGTTAATGAAGGTATTGTCTTGGGGCATAAAATTTCTGAAAGAGGTATTGAAGTTGATAAAGCTAAAGTTGATGCTATTGAAAAGAGCCATGTCCCAAGGACATTAAAGGTATAAGAAGTTTCCTTGGTCATGCCGGTTTTTATAGGAGGTTCATTAAGGACTTCTCAAAAATTTCTAGGCCTCTAACTAATCTCTTACAAAAAGATGTCCCTTTTATCTTTGATGATGATTGTGTAGAAGCATTTGAAATACTTAAGAAAGCCTTGACTTCTGCACCTATTGTTCAGCCACCTGATTGGAATTTACCCTTTGAAATTATGTGCCATGCTAGTGATTATGCCGTAGGCGCTGTTCTAGGACAAAGAGTTGATAAGAAATTAAATGTTATCCAATATGCTAGTAAAACTCTAGACAGTGCCCAGAGAAATTATGCTACTACTGAAAAAGAATTTTTAGCAGTTGTATTCGCTTGTGATAAGTTCAGACCTTATATTGTTGATTCTAAAGTAACTGTTTACACTGATCATGCTGCTATTAAATATCTTATGGAAAAGAAAGATGCTAAACCTAGACTCATTAGATGGGTTCTCCTACTACAAGAATTTGATTTGCATATTATTGATAGAAAGGGAGCTGAGAACCCTGTTGCAGACAACTTGTCTAGGTTAGAGAATGTTCTTGATGACCCACTACCTATTGATGATAGCTATCCTGATGAACAATTAGCTGTCATAAATGCTTCTCGTACTACTCCATGGTATGGTGATTATGCCAATTACATTGTTGCTAAATTTATACCACCTAGTTTCACATACCAGTAAAAGAAAACGTTTTTCTATGATTTAAGGCATTACTTCTGGGATGACCCACACCTTTATAAACAAGGAGTAGATGGTGTTATTAGACGTTGTGTACCTGAGCACGGACAGGAACAGATCCTACGCAAGTGCCACTCCGAGGCTTACGGAGGACACCACGCTGGAGATAGAACTGCACATAAGGTATTGCAATCCGGTTTTTACTGGCCTACTCTCTTCAAGGATGCTCATAAGTTTGTTTTGTCTTGTGATGAATGTCAAAGAATTGGTAATATTAGTAGACGTCAAGAAATGCCTATGAACTATTCACTTGTCATTGAACCATTGGATGTTTGGGGCTTTGATTATATGGGACCGTTTCCTTCCTCTAATGGGTATACACATATTTTAGTTGTTGTTGATTACATTACTAATTAAGTGGGTAGAAGCTATTCCAACTAGTAGTGTTGATCATAACACCTCTATTAAGATGCTTAAAGAAGTTATTTTCCGAGGTTTGGAGTCCCTAGATATTTAATGACTGATGGTGGTTCACATTTTATTCATGGTGCCTTTGTAAAATGCTTGCTAAGTATGATGTTAATCCTAGAATTGCATCTCCATATCATCCACAGTCTAGTGGTCAAGTAGAACTTAGTAATAGAGAGCTCAAATTAATTTTGCAAAAGACCGTTAATAGATCTAGAAAGAATTGGTCCAAGAAACTTGATGATGCATTATGGGCCTATAGAACTGCATATAAAAATCCTATGGGTATGTCTCCGTACAAAATGGTTTATGGAAAAGCATGTCACTTACCTCTTGAACTAGAACATAAGGCATATTGGGCCATTAAAGAGCTCAATTATGATTTCAAACTTGCCGGTGAGAAGAGGCTATTTGACATTAGCTCACTTGATGAATGGAGAACCCAAGCCTATGAGAATGCCAAACTATTTAAAGAAAAGGTTAAAAGATAGCATGACAAAAGGATACAAAAGCGTGAGTTTAATGTAGGTGATTATGTTTTGCTATTCAACTCTCGTTTAAGATTTTTTGCGAAAGCTTCTCTCTAAATGGGAAGGTCCTTACGTTATCGAGGAGGTCTATCGTTCCGGTGCCATAAAAATCAACAACTTCGAAGGCACAAATCCGAAGGTGGTAAACGGTTAAAGAATCAAACATTATATCTCAGGTAATCCCATAAATGTTGAACTAATGTTATTGAAATCGTAACTCCAGAGGAATACATAAGGGACACTTTCCAGAACATTTCAGACTCCGAAAAGGAAGAGGTATGTGGTATGGTAAGTAAACCGACTCCAAAATAGTTCTAATAGCAGTTTTTCTCCGTTTTGGAATATTTAAGAAAATAGGAAAATAAGAAGCAGTCTGGGAAGGACATGAGGCTTCCACGAGGTTGGAGGGCGCGCCCTACCCCCTGGGCGCGTCCCCTGCCTCGTGGGAACCTCGTGTGCTCTCCGGACTCCGTTTTCTTGCACGATACTTCTTTTGGTCGGTAAAAATTCATTATATAATCTCCCGGAGGTTTTGACCACCGTATCACACAAATATCCTCTGTTTTGGTTTCGAGCTATTTTTTGCCAGGGTTGTCAAGGCCAGGCATCATGTCGTCCCCCTCCTCCAACAATGAGGGCAACGATGCTTGGCTAATGAAGATAGAGCTGAAGAGAGAAGAACTCGGGGAGATCAACAAGGATGATGGAATCAAGAAGGTCATGGAGGATCAGGCTGTGGCAGAAGAAGAAGAAGACATCCTTCAACCTCATCACAATCTTCTTACCCCAACTGAGATTGAAGCTTTCAAGATGATTGAGTTAGCTCGTATACAAAACAAGTATCTCCCACGTGAATTTTTTTTGTTGAAGGAGCATATCACCGCACTCAAGGGCATTATCCGCAAATTGGAGGATCTCCTACGCTCGATGTGCGACTATCCATCATCACCACCATCTTCCTCACCAGCAAAAGGAGAACTGAGTATTGGGTATGGGCACTCCCCTTGGCGACTGCCAAGCTTGGGGGAGGTGCCCCGGTATCGTATCATCATCACACTCCTATCTTTACCGTTTTTCTTAGTTTGATCCTTTTAGTAATATCTTGATCTAGTAGAATAAAGTTTTAGTATGATTTAGTTTTGAGTTTTGCCTTATGATCCCTCTATGTAATCGAGTCCGTGAGCTATATATAATAAAGATTAGTGTTGAGTCAAGGGCTTGATTATCTTGCTATGATCCCAAGGGAATTAAAGAAAAAGAAATAAAGAGATCATATGGATCTTATGGAGAGTAATGACTTCACATATAAAGAGTATGATGAATAAAAGTTGTTGAGAGTTGACAAACATAGTTTTGGTCATCGTTGCAATTAATAGGAAGTGATAAAGAAACAGAGGTTTTCACATATAAATGTACTATCTTGGACATCTTTTATGATTGTGAGCACTCATTAAAATATGACATGCTAAATAGTTGACGTTGGACAAGGAAGACAACGTAATGGGTTATGTTTTCTTACATCTGAAATAAATTATATTGTCATGGATCATCTAACATGTTGAGCTTGCCTTTCCCTCTCATGCTAGCCAAATTATTTGCACCAAGTAGAGATACTACTTGTGCTTCCAAATATCCTTAAACCCAGTTTTGCCATGAGAGTCCACCATATCTACCTATGGATTGAGTAAGACCCTTCAAGTAAGTTGTCATTGTTGCATGCAAAAAAAATTGCTCTCTAAATATGTATGATTTATTAGTGTGGAGAAAATAAGCTTTATACGATCTTGTGATGTGGAAGAAATAAAAGCGACAGACTGCATAATAAAGGTCCATATCACAAGTGGCAATATAAAGTGACGTTCTTTCGCATTAAGATTTTGTGCATCCAACCATAAAAGCACATGACAACCTCTGCTTCCCTCTACGAAGGGCCTATCTTTTTCTTGTCTTATACCTTATACAAGAGTCAGGGTGATCTTCACCTTTCCTTTTTATATTTTATCCTTTGGCAAGCACATTGTGTTGGAAAGATCCTGATATATATATATATATATATATATATATATATATAGGCAACACTATAAGCCCCTATCTTCTCTGTGTCCGATTAAAACTCCATAACCATAAGTATTGCGTGAGTGTTAGCAATTGTGAAATACTAAATGATAGTTGAGTATGTGCACTTGCCAAAAATCTCTTATATTGATTCTTTCCCATGTTATGATAAATTGCAATTGCTTCAATGACCGAGATTATAGTTTGTTAGTTTTCAATGAAGTTTCTGATTCGTACTTTACATTGTGGATGGATTGTTACTTGAGTATAAGCAATCATATGACAAAATATATACATGTTGTTGTTATAAGAATTATCATGATGCCTTCATGTCCGTATTTTGTTTCATCGACACCTCTATCTCTAAACATGTGGACATATTTTTTGTTATCAGTTTCCGCTTGAGGACAAGCGAGGTCTAAGCTAGGGGGAGTTGATACGTCCATTTTGCATCATACTTTTATATCGATATTTATTGCATTATGGGTTGTTATTACACATTATGTCACAATACTTATGCCTATTCTCTCTTATTTTACAAGGTTTACGTGAAGAGGGAGAATGCCGGCAGCTGGAATTCTGGGCTGGAAAAGGAGCAAATATTAGAGACCTATTCTCCAGGTTGGTGCTTCGAAAACCAATCTTATGGGGTCAGTAACTGGCACAAACGTCCTTCCTGGAATGTGAACTTGAATCTTCCAGCTCTCCTCCTCGGGTAATGTGGCGTTGTAGGTTCCGGTGATGCTTGGTATTCCTATGTTCAAATACTTGGTGACTTCCTTCAAATGTCGACCAAAAGGCGTGTCTTCATCTGGTTGCATGAACTTGCTCCTTGCATCCGCCATTCCTAAAAGGGTAGAAAAGGAGAGGGGTCAGAAATGAGAAGAGAGAAGCTTTCTAGGGCTTAAGCTTAGTGGTCGTGTCCTACAGTCAGCGTGTGCTCTGATACCACCTTTGTAGCGACCAGACCTCAAATGGTCTGTGCTGCTGTGCACCAGTGTCATCCCTGGATCAGTAATGCTGACACGCACAGTACAAATGGAGGATTTATAACAGAGTAGCAATCACACACTTATTACATCGAATATCTCCAAAGAGATTAAGAATGATAAATATGGCTTAAGGCCATCTAAAAACGATAACAGCGGAAGACTTGGAAGATAAGTGAGTCCATCAACTCCAGCGGCATCACTGAGTATAAGACCACGACCTAAGGCACCTTACTCGTCGTCTGAAAAGTCTGCAACATGAAACGTTGCAGCCCGAAAACGGGTCAGCACATAGAATATGCTGGCAAAGTAGCACATAGAGAATAGTGAACAATAATAAGGCTATGCTACATGCATATATGGCTGGTGGAAAGCTCTATGGTTAAAGTTTATGCGAAAAGCCAATTTTTCCCTACTTCAAAGGAATAAATTTTATTTAACTATCATGGTGGTTGTGAAACATTGAGATGGTTGACAGCATCTCAATCCCAATTAAATGTCATCAATAACCCAACAAAATTAATTAGAGGTAACATGGTGATGAGATTCAAATGATAATCCAGGTACTAGATACTCAAGTTGTCCATAACCGGGGACACGGCTAACCATGATTAGTTTGTACACTCTGCAGAGGTTTGCGCACTTTTCCCCACAAGACTCGATCGCCTCCGCTTGATTCTCGCACTGCATGATGTTTGAGAAACGGATGACCGAGACACAGTCTTTCCGAAGAGGTCCCCTTAACCGATAGATAGGCCGGTACACCTACAATCCCCTACATCTGCTAGCCCATCATGGAAAGGTTTCCCACAACTTACTCAACTATGCTAGAGCCCATAATAGCTTGTGGCTGCACACGGAAGTTTCTAGCATGAATAATCTTATGATCCCTTTGAGCCTGGGTGGCGGTCCTTATACAAACAGACAACACTGGATTCTCCAGGTGCCTCAATCCACCCAGATGTGAGTTTTAGTTGCCACCTTAGGTAAACCATTATTAACAATCTCACATCTGTCATGAATATCTCTCAAACCCAATCCACGTCTACGAGCATAGCATGGCAATATAATAGCAACGTAGAAGTAACTCCCAAGGGTTTGATAAAAGAACAGGTAATAGGTACTACCTCAACTACTTCCCAATACCCACAATTTAATTAGATCCTAATAATGCAATGTTTGAGGAATAGATCTAATGCAATAAAAACTGGGTATGGAAGGGTATATGATCAAAGTGTTACTTGCCTTGCTGGTGATCCGCGAAACCTAGCGATTCGAAGTAACAAGCGGCACACTCTGGGTACTCTATCGCAAACAAACAAGCAGACAATCAGTACTCATCTAATGCACAGGTAAAACTCGAATGAAAGATCCAACCAGAAAGTTCAACTTAAGAACTCCGGTTTGCAAAAAGAATCAACTCGAACGAAGCAACGAAAGTCAAACTGCGAAAGAAAGAAGCTTCGTTTACTAATCTGGATCTAGGTCAAATTTTACAGTAGCAAAAACTTGTTTGATTAGGTTAAACGGAAAGAGAATTCTGAGACGAAACTCTAGGCGCTTGAATCGCCTGATTCAAATAAACGAGCGAAAAGTTAAACAGAAACGAAGATTCGATCAGAAATCGAATCTGAGAAAATCGCGGAAAAATCCGACGAAAAAGAAAAACGGACGAACGGTTAAAGAACGGACGTTCGTTAACAGAGAAAATCCGACGAACGCGTTCGCTAAAACGAACGTGTCGGTGAACGCTCACAAAATTACAAAACCGAAAAAAAACCGATCTAGGGTTTTTTTTAATGAATGGTTTTATTTTAAAACAAAAACCGGCAAACCGAACGGCGGCGAGGTATACCTCGTCGGGGCGGCTCCGGTGGGGCTCCGGCGAGGGCGGCGGGTGCGGCGGGGTGCGGGGGTGAGAGGGAGGGCGAGGGGCGGCGAGGGGGCGGCTCCGGCGAGCGGGGCGTCGGCTCGAGGCGGCGGCGGCACGGGCTTCCGGCGGCGGCGGCTCGGGCGGGTGCGGGCGGCGGCTCGAGGTGAGAAGGAGAGGGGGGCGGCGGCTATATATGAGGGGGGTGCTACTTGGAGGAGGGGGCAAGGCAGGGGAGCTCCCGTGCCCGAGGCGGACACGGCGCGGCGGCGGCGCTCGTACGCGGGGAGGACGACGCGGGGTGGGCCGGCGGCTCGGCTGGGCTTCGGCCCGGTCGGGCGCGGCGAATTTTTTTTTTAAATACGTTCCGCGGAATAAAATTCGTAGAAAAATAAATAAAAGCCCAAAAAATATAAAATAAATTTTCCCCGTCCAGTTAGAAAATCTAGAATAGGGTGAACATTTTTTTGACACGAAAATAATTTTTTGAAAACATGCAATATTTTTAATGCAATTAAAATTGCAAATAAAATCCAGATAAATTCCAATAAATGATTTTAACACTTTTCCTCCAATATTTCAATTGTTTTGGAGAAGTCATATTTTCTCCTCTTGTTTATTTTTAAATTGAAATATTTTTCCGGAGAGAAAATAATTAAAACCAAAATCCTTGTTTTATTATTTGATGAAAATCAAATACGAAAATTCGAGAAAATCCCCAACTCTCTCCGAGGGTCCTTGAGTTGCTTAGGATTATCGAGGATTTGTCAAAATGCAATAAAATATGTTATGCAATGATGATCTATGTATAACATACCAAATTGAAAATTTGGGATGTTACAAACCTACCCCCCTTAAGATGAATCTCGCCCTCGAGATTCGGGTTGGCTAGAAAACAGGTGGGAGTGGTCCTTCCGTAGATCTTCCTCTCGCTCCCAGGTGGCTTCATCTTCCGTGTGGTGACTCCACTGGACTTTGCAAAACTTGATAACCTTACTGCGGGTAACTCGGCTGGCATACTCAAGAATCTTGACTGGTTTCTCCTCATAGGTCAAATCACTTTCCAGCTGAATTGCTTCCAATGGCACAGTATCTCTCAGTGGTATCTCAGCCATCTCTGCGTGGCACTTCTTCAACTGGGAAACGTGAAACACATCATGAACTCCAGACAATCCTTCAGGAATTCCAGCTTGTAAGCAACCTCTCCCATACGTTCCACAACTCTGTATGGTCCGATAAAACGGGGCGCTAACTTTCCCTTTACTCCAAAGTGCTTCACTCCTCGAAGTGGTGATACTCGGAGATACACTCTGTCTCCGACTTCGTGAACTGTCTCCTTTCGTTTAGAATCAGCATAACTCTTCTGCCTGGACTGGGCTACCTTGAGCCTATCGCGAATCAACCTCACTTTCTGTTCAGACTCCTTAATCAAATCTGGTCCAAACAACTGACGGTCTCCAACTTCGTCCCATAACAACGGTGTTCTACACCTCCTTCCGTACAAGGCTTCGAAAGGGGCCATCTTCAAACTGGTCTGATAACTATTGTTATATGAAAACTCTGCATATGGCAAATTGTCGTCCCAACTAGATCCATAATCTAGTGCACAAGCTCTCAACATGTCCTCCAAAATCTGGTTGACTCTCTCGGTCTGTCCATCCGTCTGTGGGTGAAAAGCTGTACTAAATTCTAGCCTGGTTCCCAATGTTTCATGTAGCTGCTTCCAAAACTTCGAGGTAAATTGGGTTCCTCTGTCTGATACAATGGTCCTCGGAACTCCATGCAAACATACGATCCTGGTCATGTATATCTTTGCCAACTTAGCACTGGTGTAAGTGGTCTTCACGGGAATGAAATGAGCCACTTTCGTCAAATGATCGACTACAACCCATATTGAGTCATAGCCTGAACGAGTCCTGGGTAATCCCGTGATAAAATCCATGCCTATTTTATCCCACTTCCATTCGGGTATCGGCAATGGTTGTAGTAATCCTGCTGGCTTCTGATGCTCTGCCTTCACTCTCTGACATACATCACAAACTGCTACATACTCCGCAATATCCTTCTTCATTCCGGTCCACCAGAAAGTATTTTTCAGATCCAAATACATCTTGGTATTTCCTGGGTGAATCGAGTACGGTGAATCATGGGCTTCTTGCAAAATCAACTCCTGATCTCCGAATCATTGGGCACATATACGCGGTCCTCAAACCATAAGGTATCGTGCTCATCCTCACGAAATCCCTTGGCTTTTCCTTTGCTCATCTTCTCCTTTATCTCTTCAATCTCCTTGTCTGTCTTCTGAGCTTCTCTGATCCTATCCATCAAGGTAGACTGAATCTCCAGTGTCGCTAAATAGCCTCTTGGGACTATCTCCAAACATAGCTCGCGAAGGTCCTCGGCTAACTCCTGAGGTAACTCTCCTGTCATGAGGGTGTTGACATGACTCTTGCGGCTCAACGCGTCTGCTACTACGTTAGCCTTTCCTGGGTGATAATGCAATCTCATATCATAGTCCTTTATGAGCTCCAACCATCTCCTCTGTCTGAGATTTTACTCCTTCTGCGTGAAACTATACTTCAAACTCTTGTGATCTGTGTACACCTCACAATGGTTTCCGATGAGAAAATGTCTCCATGTCTTCAATGCATGCACCACGGCTGCTAACTCCAAATCATGCGTAGCATAATTCTTCTCATGGGGTTTAAGTTGTCGTGAAGCATATGACACAACTCTTCCTTCCTGCATAAGCACTGCTCCAAGTCCTCGACGAGAAGCGTCGCAATAAACTTCATAATCCTCGCGTTGATCTGGCAGAATCAACACTGGCGGTGTAACCAATCGTTTCTTCAACTCTTGGAAACTAGCCTCACATTCCTCAGTCCAAATGAATTTGGTGTCCTTCTTCAATAGCTCAGTCATGGGCTTAGCAATCTTCGAGAAATTCTCGATGAATCTCCGGTAGTATCCTGCAAGTCCAAGAAAACTCCGGATTTCTCCAACTGTCGTGGGTGATTCCCAACTTGTCACTGTGTCAACCTTGGCAGGGTCTACTGCTACTCCTTCTCCAGAAATAACATGTCCGAGGAATCCAACTTCCTTCAGCCAAAATTCACATTTGCTGAACTTGGCATATAATTAATGTTCTCTGAGCTTCTCAAGTACCAATCGCAAATGCTCCTCATGCTCTTCCTCATTCTTGGAAAAGACTAAAATATCATCAATGAACACCACGACGAACTTATCCCAAAACTCCATAAACACTTTGTTCATCAGGTTCATAAAATAGGCAGGTGCGTTAGCCAGACCAAATGACATAATGGTATACTCATACAATCCATATCTGGTGGTAAAAGCCGTCTTAGGTATATCCTGCTCTCGAATCTTTAACTGATGGTATCCCGATCGTAGATCGATCTTGGAAAATACTTTAGCTCCTTGTAGGCGGTCAAACAAATCATTGATCATCGGCAGTGGGTACTTGTTTTTGATGGTCACTTCATTCACTCCACGGTAATCAACAACCATCCTCAGCGATCCATCTTTCTTCTCCACTAGAAGTACTGGTGATCCCCAAGGTGACGAACTGGGGCGAATATAGCCTTTATCCAGTAACTCCTTGATCTGCTTCTTAATTTCTTCCAAATCTTTTGCGGGCATCCAGTACGGTCTCTTAGATATTGGCCCTGTGCCTGGCAAAAGTTCAATCAAGAACTCGATGTCTCTATCCGGTGGCATGCCTGGCAACTCTTCTGGAAATACATCCGGGTAATCCTTCACCACTGGTACTTCCTCATGTACAACTCCTGATAAGGAATTAACTTGAGTCCTCTTAGGCATATGCCGGGATACATACTTGATCCTTTTTCCTTCCGGGGTGGTGAGCAAAATCGTCTTGCTGGCACAATCGATGTTTCCTCCATACAACGATAGCCAATCCATTCCCAAAATCACATCCAAACCTTGCGACTCCAAAACTATGAGGTCTGAGGGGAAAACATGCCTACCAATGGCCAATGGTATCCGAAAACATCCTTGGCTGGCCATATACTCTGCTCCTGACGAGGTTACTAACATAGGGGTTTTGAGCACTTGGGTGGACAGCTTAAACTTATTCACAAATCCCCTTGATATGTATGAATGCGATGCACCAGTATCGAAAAGAACGGTTGCAGTAAATGACTTAACCAAAAACTTACCTATTACTGCATCAGGCTGAGCTTCAACCTCCTCCACGCTCACGTGGTTCACATGTCCTTTGTTGAACGGGTTCGGCTTCTTCCCAGAGCTTCCATTGCCATTTCCATTTTGGGCTTCAGGACAATCAGTTGCATAATGTCCAGTCTTCTGGCACTTGAAACAGGTAACATGGCTTAGATCCCTCTTGGCTGGGGTAGATGGGTTGGTGCGGTTCTGTCCGTTGGTTCCTCCATTCCCATTACCATTCTTGGAGCCATTATGGTTGTGCGAACTACCTCCTCCATGGGTATGCTGAAACTATCCTCCCGGCTTCGGGGCAAATCGTGGCTTCTGCTGAGCTCCAGAATTGTACTTCCCTTGTCCATACTTCCTCTTGCGATTTTCAATCTGCTGTTGTTTCCCTTCAATCATGAGAGCTCTATCTACCAGCTCCTGGTAGTTGTTGAAGGTTGCTACCATCAACTGCATACTCAGTTCATCATTCAGCCCTTCCAAGAATTTCTCCTGCTTGGCAGCATCTGTAGCAACGTCGTCTGGTGCATAACGTGCTAACTTACTGAAATCCTCCACATACTGGCCTACGGTGCGTCCTCCTTGGCGTAGGTTGCGAAACTCGCGCTTCTTCATAGCCATAGCTCCTGCTGAAACATGAGCTGTACGGAAAGCTTGCTGAAACTGGTCCCATGTGACAGTGTAAATAGGGTGCGTGGCTGTATAATTCTCCCACCATGATGCTGCGGGTCCATCAAGCTGATGTGCGGCAAAACGCACTCTTTCCGCATCTGTGCATCCTGCAGTGGTCAACTCCCTTCCAACTTTGCGGAGCCAATCATCTGCAACAATCGGCTCGGTGCTACTGGAAAACACCGGCGGTTTAGCCTTAAGAAACGGGCTAAGTGATCAACAGGTGGTGGTGGCGGTGGGTTGTTGTTGTTGTTGTTGCCTTGGTTCTGCACTAACACTTGCATCAGGGCATTCTGTTGCTGAATCAACTGGGTGATCTCTGGTGGAAAAACAAATCCGGTGTCGCGTCTCGGAGGCATCTGATGGGTTAGAAAAGATGAGAGTTAAGAATAGAATGAGGTCTAGAGGGAAAACACTACCCATATACTCATGAGACAAATACAATCAATATCACTCAATCAATTCAACAAGGCATAACAATCGATCTAACTAGCGTTACAAAGTGCTTGAACTATACTATTAAATGGGGGAAAACTACTACTGATATGGTAGTCTACTAGAAATTCTGATCCCTTGAAGACTCCATGATGTCTGCTCCAGCTTCGTCAACATAGTCATCTTCACTTGGTTCCGAGTCGGTGTCGTCGATGATGATGTAGTTATCCGGACAAGTGCATTCGTCATCTTCTGCTTTTGGCACTGGATTTCCCATGAATACTCCAATCTTCTTCTCCAGGTCGTCATTCTTCCCTACTAGTGCGATGATTTCCTCCATATAATCCTCGCGTGTAGCCTTGAGTTCTTCCTCCAGCTCCTTGATCTTGGTTAATGCCTTCTTCAGTTCTTCCTTGTCCGTGCACATCTGGTTCTCCTGGCGACGAATATGTTGGTTTTGCTCCTGGATGAAAGCTGCAATTGATCCATCCTTCTTGGTTCTGATCATCTCCCATTGCGCGTCTCGGCGTCCACAAATCTGATAAATTGTATCCTTAAGCTCCTGGTGGTAGACTTCTCCAATGCGTCCCATAGCGATGTGTGCGGCCATGCTCTTCCCTAAACTCCAGGTTGGTGCTTCGAAAACCAATCTTATGGTGTCAGTAACTGGCACAAACGTCCTTCCTGGAATGTGAACTTGAAACTTCCAGCTCTCCTCCTCGGGTAATGTGGCGTTGTAGGTTCTGGTGATGCTTGGAATTCATATGTTCAAATACTTGGTGACTTCCTTCAAATGTCGACCAAAAGGCGTGTCTTCATCTGGTTGCATGAACTTGCTCCTTGCATCCGCCATTCCTAAAAGGGTAGAAAAGGAGAGGGGTCAGAAATGAGAAGAGAGAAGCTTTCTAGGGCTTAAGCTTAGTGGTCGTGTCCTACAGTCACTGTGTGCTCTGATACCACCTTTGTAGCGACCAGACCTCAAATGGTCTGTGCTGCTGTGCACCAGTGTCATCCCTGGATCAGTAATGCTGACACGCACAGTACAAATGGAGGATTTATAACAGAGTAGCAATCACACACTTATTACATCGAATATCTCCAAAGAGATTAAGAATGATAAATATGGCTTAAGGCCATCTAAAAACGATAACAGCGGAAGACTTGGAAGATAAGTGAGTCCATCAACTCCAGCGGCATCACTGAGTATAAGACCACGACCTAAGGCACCTTACTCGTCGTCTGAAAAGTCTGCAACATGAAACGTTGCAGCCCGAAAACGGGTCAGCACATAGAATATGCTGGCAAAGTAGCACATAGAGAATAGTGAACAATAATAAGGCTATGCTACATGCATATATGGCTGGTGGAAAGCTCTATGGTTAAAGTTTATGCGAAAAGCCAATTTTTCCCTACTTCAAAGGAATAAATTTTATTTAACTATCATGGTGGTTGTGAAACATTGAGATGGTTGACAGCATCTCAATCCCAATTAAATGTCATCAATAACCCAACAAAATTAATTAGAGGTAACATGGTGATGAGATTCAAATGATAATCCAGGTACTAGATACTCAAGTTGTCCATAACCGGGGACACGGCTAACCATGATTAGTTTGTACACTCTGCAGAGGTTTGCGCACTTTTCCCCACAAGACTCGATCGCCTCCGCTTGATTCTCGCACTGCATGATGTTTGAGAAACGGATGACCGAGACACAGTCTTTCCGAAGAGGTCCCCTTAACCGATAGATAGGCCGGTACACCTACAATCCCCTACATCTGCTAGCCCATCATGGAAAGGTTTCCCACAACTTACTCAACTATGCTAGAGCCCATAATAGCTTGTGGCTGCACACGGAAGTTTCTAGCATGAATAATCTTATGATCCCTTTGAGCCTGGGTGGCGGTCCTTATACAAACAGACAACACTGGATTCTCCAGGTGCCTCAATCCACCCAGATGTGAGTTTTAGTTGCCACCTTAGGTAAACCATTATTAACAATCTCACATCTGTCATGAATATCTCTCAAACCCAATCCACGTCTACGAGCATAGCATGGCAATATAATAGCAACGTAGAAGTAACTCCCAAGGGTTTGATAAAAGAACAGGTAATAGGTACTACCTCAACTACTTCCCAATACCCACAATTTAATTAGATCCTAATAATGCAATGTTTGAGGAATAGATCTAATGCAATAAAAACTGGGTATGGAAGGGTATATGATCAAAGTGTTACTTGCCTTGCTGGTGATCCGCGAAACCTAGCGATTCGAAGTAACAAGCGGCACACTCCGGGTACTCTATCGCAAACAAACAAGCAGACAATCAGTACTCATCTAATGCACAGGTAAAACTCGAATGAAAGATCCAACCAGAAAGTTCAACTTAAGAACTCCGGTTTGCAAAAAGAATCAACTCGAACGAAGCAACGAAAGTCAAACTGCGAAAGAAAGAAGCTTCGTTTACTAATCTGGATCTAGGTCAAATTTTACAGTAGCAAAAACTTGTTTGAGTAGGTTAAACGGAAAGATAATTCCGAGACGAAACTCTAGGCGCTTGAATCGCCTGATTCCGATAAACGAGCGAAAAGTTAAACAGAAACGAAGATTCGATCAGAAATCGAATCTGAGAAAATCGCGGAAAAATCTGACGAAAAAGAAAAACGGACGAACGGTTAAAGAACGGACGTTCGTTAACAGAGAAAATCCGACGAACGCGTTCGCTAAAACGAACGTGTCGGTGAACGCTCACAAAATAACAAAACCGAAAAAAAACCGATCTAGGGTTTTTTTAAACGAACGGGTTTTTTTTAACAAAAACCGGCAAACCGAACGGCGGCGAGGTATACCTCGTCGGGGCGGCTCCGGCGGGGCTCCGGCGAGGGCGGCGGGTGCGGCGGGGTGCGGGGGTGAGAGGGAGGGCGAGGGGCGGCGAGGGGGCGGCTCCGGCGAGCGGGGCGGCGGCGGCACGGGCTTCCGGCGGCGGCGGCTCGGGCGGGTGCGGGCGGCGGCTCGAGGTGAGAAGGAGAGGGGGGGCGGCTATATATGAGGGGGGGTGCTACTTGGAGGAGGGGGCAAGGCAGGGGAGCTCCCGTGCCCGAGGCGGACACGGCGCGGCGGCGGCGCTCGTACGCGGGGAGGACGACGCGGGGTGGGCCGGCGGCTCGGCGGGGCTTCGGCCCGGTCGGGCGCGGCGAATTTTTTTTTTAAATACGTTCCACGGAATAAAATTCGTAGAAAAATAAATAAAAGTCCAAAAAAGATAAAATAAATTTTCCCCGTCTAGTTAGAAAATCTAGAATAGGGTGAACATTTTTTTGACACGAAAATAATTTTTTGAAAACATGCAATATTTTTAATGCAATTAAAATTGCAAATAAAATCCAGATAAATTCCAATAAATGATTTCAACACTTTTCCTCCAATATTTCAATTGTTTTGGAGAAGTCATATTTTCTCCTCTCATTTATTTTTAAAATGAAATATTTTTCCGGAGAGAAAATAATTAAAACCAAAATCCTCGTTTTATTATTTGATGAAAATCAAATACGAAAATTCGAGAAAATCCCCAACTCTCTCCGAGGGTCCTTGAGTTGCTTAGGATTATCGAGGATTTGTCAAAATGCAATAAAATATGTTATGCAATGATGATCTATGTATAACATACCAAATTGAAAATTTGGGATGTTACAGCTACAAAAAGGATTGGGCCATATTGCTGCACCTTATTTACTTTCATTACTTGTTGCCCGTTACAAATTACCTTATCACAAAACTATCTGTTACCGACAATTTCAGTGCTTGCAGAGAATACCTTACTGAAAACCGCTTGTCATTTCCTTCTGCTCCTCGTTGGGTTCGACACTCTTACTTATCAAAAGGACTACGATAGATCCCCTATACTTGTGGGTCATCACCCTGCAAAAACAAGTTAGACGTCCTCTACTTTGTTGTTGCAAGTTTTACGTGGCTGCTACAGGCTGAGCAAGAACCGTTCTTACCTACGCATCAAAACCACAACGATGTTTCGTCAAGCATGTGTTGTTTTAACCTTCAACAAGGACCGGACGTAGCCACACTCGATTCAACTAAAGTTGGAGAAACTGACACCTGCCAGCCACCTGTGTGCGAAGCACGTCGGTAGAACCAGTCTCGCGTAAGCGTACGCGTAATGTCGATACGGGTTGCTTTCAACAATACCGCCAAATGAAAGTATGACATGCTGGTAAGTGATACGTCTCCAATGTATCTATAATTTTTTATTGTTCCATGCTATTATATTATCTGTTTTGGATGTTTAGTGGGCTTTATTATGCACTTTTATATTATTTTTGGGACTAACCTACTAACAAAAGGCCCAGTGCAAATTGCTGTTTTTTGCCTATTTCAGTGTTCCGCAGAAAAGGAATATCAAACGGAATCCAAACAAAATGAAACCTTCAGGAGAGTTATTTTTGCAACAAACGCAATCCAGAAGACTTGGAGTGGACGTCAAGGAAGCAACAAGGCGGCCACGAGGTAGGGAGGCACGCACCCCACCCTCGTGGGCCCCTCGTGGCTCAACCGACCTACTTCTTTTGCCTATATATACTCATCTACCCTGAAAACATCCGAGAGCACCAAGAAACCCTATTTCCACCGCCGCAACCTTCTGTACCCGTGAGATCCCATCTTGGGGCCTTTTCCGGCGCTCCGCTGGAGGGGGAATCGATCACGGAGGGCTTCTACATCAACACCATAGCCTCTTTGATGATGTGTGAGTAGTTTACCACAGACCTTCGGGTCCATAGTTATTAGCTAGATGGCTTCTTCTCTCTCTTTGGATCTCAATACAAAGTTCTCCTCGATTCTCTTGGAGATCTATTCGATGTAATTCTTTTTGCGGTGTGTTTGTCGTGATCCGATGAATTGTGGGTTTATGATCAAGATTATCTATGAACAATATTTGGTTCTTCTCTGAATTCTTATATGTATGATTTGATATCTTTGCAAGTCTCTTCGAATTATCAGTTTGGTTTGGCCTACTAGATTGATCTTTCTTGCAATGGGAGAAGTGCTTAGCTTTGGGTTCAATCTTGCGGTGTCCTTTCCTAGTGACAGCACGGGCAGCAAGGCACGTATTGTATTGTTGCCATCGAGGATAAAAAGATGGGGTTTATATCATATTGCTTGAGTTTATCCCTCTACATCATGTCATCTTGCCTAATGCGTTACTCTGTTCTTATGAACTTAATACTCTAGATGCATGCTGGATAGCGGTCGAAGTGTGGAGTAATAGTAGTAGATGCAGAATCGTTTCGGTCTACTTGTCGCGGACATGATGACTATATACATGACCATGCCTAGATATTCTCGTAGCTATGCGCTTTTCTATCAATTGCTCGACAGTAATTTGTTCACCCACCGTAGATTATGCTATCTTGAGAGAAGCCACTAGTGAAACCTATGGCCCCGGGGTCTATTTTCCATCATATAAGTTTTCGATCTATTTTATTTTGCAAGCTTTACTTTCCAATCTATATCATAAAAATACCAAAAATATTTATCTTATTATCTCTATCAGATCTCACTTTTGCAAGTGGCCGTGAAGGGATTGACAACCCCTTTATCGCGTTGGTTGCAAGGTTCTTATTTGTTTGTGCAGGTACAAGGCGACTTGCGTGTAACCTCCTACTGGATTGATACCTTGGTTCTCAAAAACTGAGGGAAATACTTACGCTACTTTGCTGCATCACCCTTTCCTCTTGAAGGGAAAACCAACGCATGCTCAAGAGGTAGTAAGAAGGATTTCTGGCGCCGTTGCCGGGGAGGCTTACGCCAAGTTAAGTCAAGATTTGATATCCCAGCAACTAGCAATTTCTGGCGCCGTTGCCGGGGAGATCTACGCACAAGTCAAGACATACCAAATACCCATCACAAACTCTTATCCCTCGCATTACATTATTTGCCATTTGCCTCTCGTTTTCCTCTCCCCCACTGCACCTTTGCCTTTTCTTCGCCTTCTTCACGTATGTCTTTTTGTTTGTGTTTCCATGTGCCTTCTATTTGCGTGCATCTTTGCTTGCTAAAGATCTATTGATATGGATCCACTTAAAGTGTTCTACTTAGATCATCTTCGATCTATATGTGCTCGTGTTGAAACCCCAACTAGTTTAGTTGAGGGAAAATCTTTGAGCATGCTCATTTTTTGCGTCATCGTTTGTCTGAAAAGGGGAAGCTCTTATGGTATCAAATAAATAGTTTGCTATGCTATGCTTGGAATCTTTGTGAAATTTATGATTTTACTTGTTGCTCTAAGAACCCTAAAAAACACCTTCCCTGCCTATGTGAGTTTCATGATAATGAAAACTTATCTTCTTATGGAAAGGGTGTTTATAGTTACTATGATATCGAACAAATTGAAGAATTTGTCATTTTTAAGGGTGCTCATGAAGTTGCTTCTTTGATTGAAAAGTATGATATTACTCTCTACAAATCTGAAAATTCCGACATACTTAAATATTGCTATGAAAACTATGCTCATAATGCCTATGTTAAGGAATTTATTGAGAGAATGACCGTTGCTTTGGAAGAAAATAATGATATGCACAAATCTCTAGATAATTATGATTCCGATGATTTGATTGAAATATCCCTTGATGAACATGATGCCTGCTATTCTTATGGCCATGATGCCAATATTTATGGAGATGAATTTGCAGTAGCTCCTTGTGTTAAACATGAGATGATTGCTATTGCACCCATACTTGATAGTTCGTTGAATCAAAAGCATGATTGCAATGATTTTACTATAAATTCTCTTGATGTCAATTGTGCTAATAATATGCAAAACCCTAAGCTTGGGGATGCTAGTTTTGCCATGTCTACTACTTGTTGCAATGGTCATGATTGGGGTGATTCTTCTTATGATCTTGAAAATTTATTTAGGTCCCATGATGAATATGAGATTGATAATAGTGTTTGCAATAATGTTGAAAGTGGGTTTGGAAGAGTGTCAACTTTAGATCCCACATATTTGAAGAATGATCAATCTTATGAAGTTTTTGATAAAAGTGGGTTTGGAGAGGTCATGACTTTAGTTAATGTTAATCCCACTATTTTGGAAGAGTGTCAACTTTGCATACATGTGGATCGTGTTAAGAATATGTTTTGTGATAGCTATATTTTTGAATTTGCTTATGATCCTACATGTAATTATTATGAGAGAGGAAAATATGGTTGTAGAAATTTTCATGTTACTGAATTACCTCTCTTCATGTTGAGATTGCTATTGTCTCTTTCTTCTTCTTGCATATACTAGTTTTTGCTTGCCTTGATAATTTGTTTGCCTATAAGATGCCTATGCATAGGAAGTATGTTAGACTTAGATGTGTTTATCACATGTTTTATGATGCTCTCTTTGTGTTTCAATTATTATCATCCTTGTGAGCATCAATAAAAATTATGCCTAGCTAGGGGCGTTAAACGATAGCGCTTGCTGGGAGGCAACCCAATTTTATTTTTGTTTCTTGCTTTTTGTTTCTGTTTAGTAATAAATAATTCATCTAGCCTCTGGTTAGATGTGGTTTTATGTTTTAATTAGTGTTTGTGCCAAGTAAAACCTATAGGATCTTCTTGGGTGATAATTATTTGATCTTGCTGAAAAAGACAGAAACTTTCTGCTCACGAAAACAATTGTTAAAATCACCGGAAAGTGATAAAATACTGATTACAATTGAATTTGATCAATAAAGAAATTATTTAGGTCGTCCTATTTTGGCAAAAAAATTGAGTTACAGAAAGTTTGCGTTTGATACAGATTACTACAGACTGTTCTGTTTTTGACAGATTCTGTTTTTCGTGTGTTGTTTGCTTATTTTGATGAATCTATGGCTAGTATCGGGGGGTATGAACCATAGAGAAGTTGGAATACAGTAGGTTTAACACCAATATAAATAAATAATGAGTTCATTACAGTACCTTAAAGTGGTGATTTGTTTTCTTATACTAACGGAGCTCATGAGATTTTCTGTTGAGTTTTGTGTTGTGAAGTTTTCAAGTTTTTGGGTAAAGATTTGATGGATTATGGAATAAGGACTGGAAAGAGCCTAAGCTTGGGGTGCCCAAGGCACCCCAAGGTAAAATTCAAGGACAACCAAAAGCCTAAGCTTGGGGATGCCCCGGAAGGCATCCCCTCTTTCGTCTTCATCTATCGGTAACTTTACTTGAGGCTATATTTTTATTCACCACATGATATGTGTTTTACTTGGAGCGTCTTGTATGATTTGAGTCTTTGCTTTTTAGTTTACCACAATCATCCTTGCTGTACACACCTTTTGGGAGAGACACACATGAATCGAAATTTATTAGAATACTCTTTGTGCTTCACTTATATCTTTTGAGCTAGATAATTTTGCTCTAGTGCTTCGCTTATATCTTTTAGAGCACGGCGGTGGTTTTATTTTATAGCAATTATTTATCTCTCATGCTTCACTTATATTATTTTGATAGTCCTATAGAACAGCATGGTAATTTGCTTTGGCTATAAAATTAGTCCTAATACGATGGGCATCCAAGATGGGTATAATAAAAACTATCATATAAAGTGCATCGAATACTATGAGAAGTTTGATGCTTGATAATTGTTTTGAGATATGAAGATGGTGAAATTAGAGTCATGCTAGTTGAGTAGTTGTGAATTTGAGAAATACTTGTTCTAAAGTTTGTGATTCCCGTAGCATGCACGTATGGCGAACCGCTATGTGATGAAGTCGGAGCATGATTTATTTATTGATTGTCTTCCTTATGAGTGGCGGTCGGGGACGAGCGATGGTCTTTTCCTACCAATCTATCCCCCTAGGAGCATGCGCGTAGTACTTCGTTTTGATAACTAATAGATTTTTTCAATAAGTATGTCAGTTCTTTATGACTAATGTTGAGTCCATGGATAATACGGACTCTCACCCTTCCACCATTGCTAGCCTCTCTAATACCGCGCACCTTTCGCCGGTATCATACACCCACCATATACCTTCCTCAAAACAGCCACCATACCTACCTATTATGGCATTTCCATAGCCATTCCGAGATATATTGCCATGCAAATTCCCACCGTTCCGTTTGTTATGACACGTTTCATCATTGTCATATTGTTTTGCATGATCATGTAGTTGACATCGTATTTGTGGCAAAGCCACCTTTATAATTCTTTCATACATGTCACTCTTGATTCATTGCATATCCCGGTACACCGTCGGGGGCATTCACATAGAGTCATATTTTGTTCTAAGTATTGAGTTGTAATTTTTGAGCTGTAAGTAAATAAAAGTGTGATGATCATCATTATCAGAGCATTGTCCCAAGTGAGGAAAGGATGGTGGAGACTGTGATTCCCCCACAAGTCGGGATGAGACTACGGACTAAAAATAAAAAAAGGAAAAAAAGAGGCCATAAAAAAAGAGAAAAAGGCCCAATTAAAAAAATGAGAGAAAAAGAGAGAAGGGACAATGTTACTATCCTTTTACCACACTTGTGCTTCAAAGTAGCACCATGATCTTAATGATAGAGAGTCTCCTATGTTGTCACTTTCATATACTAGTGGGAATTTTACATTATAGAACTTGGCTTGTATATTCCAATGATGAGCTTCCTCAAAATGCCCTAGGTCTTCGTGAGCAAGCGAGTTGGATGCACACCCGCTTAGTTTCTTTTGTTGAGCTTTCATACACTTATAACTCTAGTGCATCCGTTGCATGGCAATCCCTACTCACTCACATTGATATCTATCGATGGGCATCTCCATAGCCCGTTGATACGCCAAGTTGATGTGAGACTATCTTCTCCTTTTTGTCTTCTCCACAACCACCCTTCTATTCCACATATAGTGCTATGTCCATGGCTCACGCTCATGTATTGCGTGAAGATTGAAAAGGTTTGAGAACATCAAAAGTATGAAACAATTGCTTGGCTTGTCATCGGGGTTGTGCATGATTTAAATATTTTGTGTGATGAAGATAGAGCATAGCCACACTATATGATTTTGTAGGGATAACTTTCTTTGGCCATGTTATTTTGAGAAGACATGATTGCTTTGTTAGTATGCTTGAAGTATTAGTATTTTTATGTCAATATTAAACTTTTATCTTGAATCTTTCGGATCTGAACATTCATGCCACAATAAAGAAAATTACATTGAGAATTATGCTAGGTATCATTCCACATCAAAAATTCTGTTTTTATCATTTACCTACTCGAGGACGAGCAGGAATTAAGCTTGGGGATGCTTGATACGTCTCCAACGTATCTATAATTTTTTATTGTTTCATGCTATTATATTATCTGTTTTGGATGTTTAGTGGGCTTTATTATGCACTTTTATATTATTTTTGGGACTAACCTACTAACCAAAGGCCTAGTGCAAATTGCTGTTTTTTTGCCTATTTCAGTGTTTCGCGGAAAAGGAATATCAAACAGAATCCAAACGGAATGAAACCTTCAGGAGAGTTATTTTTGGAACAAACGCAATCCAGAAGACTTGGAGTGGACGTCAAGGAAGCAACAAGGCGGCCACGAGGTAGGGAGGCGCGCACCCCACCCTCGTGGGCCCCTCGTGGCTCCACCGACCTACTTCTTTTGCCTATATATACTCATATACCATGAAAACATCCGAGAGCACCAAGAAACCCTATTTCCACCACCGCAACCTTTTGTACCCGTGAGATCCCATCTTGGGGCCTTTTCCGGCGCTCCGCTGGAGGGGGAATCGATCACGGAGGGCTTCTACATCAACACCATAGCCTCTTTGATGATGTGTGAGTAGTTTACCACAGACCTTCGGGTCCATAGTTATTAGCTAGATGGCTTCTTCTCTCTCTTTGGATCTCAATACAAAGTTCTCCTCGATTCTCTTGGAGATCTATTCGATGTAATTCTTTTTGCGGTGTGTTTGTCGAGATCCGATGAATTGTGGGTTTATGATCAAGATTATCTATGAACAATATTTGGTTCTTCTCTGAATTCTTATATGTATGATTTGATATCTTTGCAAGTCTCTTCGAATTATCAGTTTGGTTTGGCCTACTAGATTGATCTTTCTTGCAATGGGAGAAGTGCTTAGCTTTGGGTTCAATCTTGCGGTGTCCTTTCCTAGTGACAGCAGGGGCAGCAAGGCACGTATTGTATTGTTGCCATCGAGGATAAAAAGATGGGGTTTATATCATATTCCTTGAGTTTATCCCTCTACATCATGTCATCTTGCCTAATGCGTCACTCTGTTCTTATGAACTTAATACTCTAGATGCATGCTGGATAGCGGTCGAAGTGTGGAGTAATAGTAGTAGATGCAGAATCGTTTCGGTCTACTTGTCGCGGACATGATGACTATATACATGACCATGCCTAGATATTCTCGTAGCTATGCGCTTTTCTATCAATTGCTCGACAGTAATTTGTTCACCCACCGTAGATTATGCTATCTTGAGAGAAGCCACTAGTGAAACCTATGGCCCCGGGGTCTATTTTCCATCATATAAGTTTTCGATCTATTTTATTTTGCAAGCTTTACTTTCCAATCTATATCATAAAAATACCAAAAATATTTATCTTATTATCTCTATCAGATCTCACTTTTACAAGTGGCCGTGAAGGGATTGACAACCCCTTTATCGCGTTGGTTGCAAGGTTCTTATTTGTTTGTGCAGGTACAAGGCGACGCGTGTAACCTCCTACTGGATTGATACCTTGGTTCTCAAAAACTGGGGGAAATACTTACGCTACTTCGCTGCATCACCCTTTCCTCTTCAAGGGAAAACCAACGCATGCTCAAGAGGTAGCAGTAAGCAGTATGACTATTATCGCCCACAACTCACTTGTGTTCTACTCGTGCATATAACATCTACGCATAAACCTGGTGTTGGGGATACACATAACAGGTAGGCCCACGAAGGGTCAAAATATCATAAAGCATGGGGTCCACACAACATGTGGGTCCTGATAAATTTCATACAGACATACTATCCACTCGGATGACCACCAAGTCACTCGGACAACGACCACTCAGAGCATACCACTCCACTCGACCAACTCATTCCACTCGGAGCATCTGATCTCACTCGGATATGCAAAGACCAGCAGTCGACAAGGCACTCGAAGCATCATCTTAGTAGTAGGCTGACTTATGGCATTAACGCCCCCACTTTGTAACATAGGAGGTGAGGGGGTGGCGCACTCTAAATAAGCCACCCCCCCCCCCACTAGACTAGGGGGCTCTTTTCTTCCACCTCTCTCTTTCTAACCATTAGTCTCAGGACATAGCTCAGGCATGGAGATCCGCTCCCTCCTCTCTCTCTCAAACACATTGTAATCTCCGGATACATACTCAGATAAAACAAAGCCTCTCCGGAGCACGAGACGTAGGGTTGTTATCTCCACCGTGAGAGGCCCGAACTCGCTAAAACCACCGTGTCACCCATTTGCATCTTGATAGATCATGCTCCTTTATCCTACCCCTCTCTTATTGTCGAAATCGTTCCCACGACAGTTGGCACCCACCGTGGGGCATGGCGTCTATCGAGCCATGATGCAAATGGTTTTATTTCTTCGATCTTCGTCCGTCGATCAACAATCATCGATGGAGAATTTGATTAAGGATCTTTCAAACATCGCTCCATTCACTTGAAAGACATGATACTCTTCGTACGGAGGAATCAGGAAGTTCCATTCGATCCAGTCTTTTTCTTTACAATCGATCTTTAATCTACTAATGGTTGTTTTTTCTGTATGTACACACTCGCATGCGAGTCCCGTGGAGTTTCGATCAATCAAAAGGAAAAAAAAGATACAAGACGAGGAGGACGGCGGCTTCATCTTCTTCACATCAACTAGAGAGCACGAGTAACAGTGCCACTGTTTGGACGAGGGCCATGGAAGCTGAGCTCCCGACATGGCCAGTCCGATGTCTCCTGTCGTCTTCGTTGCCAGTCTCCATGAAGTTGACTGCCACCTCCCCGGCTTCACCGACCTCCGACGCGTCCATCCACGCCGGAACCACACCTCCAGTGGCGTTCCCGAATCCCGCCATCGGCCTGATGCTAATGGTGCAGCGGTCCTCCCTTCCTGCTCCACAGAGACACGAGCCTGGCCAGCAACGCGGAGCTTCTTGGCCCGGTCGTTCACTCGACAGCGATCTCCATAGTGGAGGTGCCCCTCCCGCCGGCGTCGCAGGTGCACTGCACACTCCTCCCTCATCAGCTTCTCCGATGTGGTCATCGCGGCGTGCGCGCAGACCCGGCGCGGCGCGGAAATAGGGAGCCCGTCAGGCCCCCCGTCGTGGCGGTTCTTCCCTCCGTCGCCGGTTGCTTGCCATGATGCCTTCGTTTCCTTTAACCATGAAAGGTGAGTGGGTCACGTCTTCCTTGATTATGTGCATGCAGGTAAATGCGCCCAATTACAGGAAACGGAAAGACGGGGTGGTCTTCAATGCGAGATTAATTGGCTGCCTATGCACAATTAATCTGGCGTTAGTCCACTCTTTCCGGAGCCACTTGGGCAAACCTCCAGCGCACATGCAGCTTGTGTCCCGGCCCAGCTGCCCATTACTCCAAACCGGTGCTCCCGTACACTCGGACAGACAACTAAAATGCCCAGGTTTATTCGGATATTATTTCCATCCAGATGACTAACGTGCAGGCACTCGGCCGCCCCGTGTGGCTATCAGTTGGACACGTCCTCATCTGTCGGACGCCATCGCGTCGCCATTTGGAGGACACGTCTTCATCGGCTTGCCGACAAGCTAAGTGTATTTTCATAGTTCATTCTTGTACATTGTACATACGGACAACTAAACATCCAATATCATTCGGGTGGATTCCGCACTCGGACGAACAATGTGCAGGTTTTCTCGGACAATTGAACGTCCATACATTCGGCTACCACACACCGTCAGTCTGCTGGATACGCCACCACTCGGCTGCCCCGCGCGTCGCCGCTTGGTTGGGCACATCTTCATCAACTTACCTAATTGGCCGCCCCGCGCGTCGCCATCGGTTGGTCACCTCATCACCACTCGGCCGCCCCACGCGTCACCATCGGTTGGTCACCTCATCACCACTCGGCCGCCCCGCGCGTCGCCACTCGGTTGGTCACCTCATCACCACTCGGGCGCCCCCGTGCGTCCCGTCGGTTGGTCACCTCATCACCACTCGTCCACCCCGCGCGTCGCCATCGGTTGGTCACCTCATCACCACTCGGCCGCCCCGCGCATCGCCATCGGTTGGTCACCTCATCACCACTCGGCCTCCCCGCGCGTCGTCATCGGTTGGTCACCTCATCACCACTCCGCCGCCCCGCGCGTCGCCATTCGGTTAGTCACCTCATCACCACTCGGCCGCCCCGCGCGTCACCATTCGGTTCGTCACCTCATCATCACTCGGCCGCCCCGCGCGTCGCCACTCAGTTGGTCGCCTCATCACCACTCGGCCACTCGCGCGCCTTCAGGCAGTTAAGTCATTTTACATTCTGTTATTTCCGTCTTCCCGAATATCCCGTAATTCACACATCACGTTCACTCGGAGGCCACGCCACCGGGTGTACCTCTACGCTCGGCTGCTTATTTTCACATACTTGCTTAGTACTGGTTATGTGACTCCCGAGTCCAACTTCCATTTTTTCGCATACATCATTCACGAACACCATGTGTCGTTCTTCATTTCGAGTTTGCATCGGTCCTCTGGGGCTGCAACTCAGCCGAAACACTACACTTCGTTTTATTTGAGCCAGTATTCCAATGAGTTCAGTCGGATCCATCGCTTCGACAAGTTCGAATGGATCCTTCGCTCTTTCAGACTCTTGCTGGTTAACCAGCAAGCCCCTTGCACTCCCAGCGGGTGTCTATGGGTGTTATTCACACAAATCATTTCAGCACACATCAAATTTCCTCGAGAAATTATTTCGTTGGCTTGTGCCATTTTTTTACACAAGTTACGCGATCACTCGACGGCCCTATGTGCCAACTTCATCGCTGCTCGGACTCGGTCACCGTACCGGTCCCAGCGCACCACAACACCAACCTTGTCGCTCTGTTGACTTCAAACACATCAGGCCAACCCCTCTGTGGAATCCTCTTCATTGTATCAATGATATAGACCTCGTCGGGCATGAGACAGATAAGTCCCTTTTATAATTAAACTTCACACTTCACTCCTTTGCGAGTTTGCCTCTTTCGAGCATCACTCGAAAGCTTCTCCTCATCTTTACCCGAGTCCGACTCGATGAATTGCAAATCATCCATTCAAAACTATATTTCTCATATTCCGACATGTCCGTTGTCGAAGCCTGTAGTACGCTCGGGGGCTACGCCGCACTCGGGGGCTGCATCTCATTTGGAATGACACTCTCCTGAGTGGTCGAGTACTTCATCACCAGTCAGATCCTTCACTTCAACAAGTGCATTCGATCCGGCACTTTAACAAGTTTTATAATCACCCAGACGCTCTGCGCGCCATCTTCATTCCTACTCAGACTCAATTGTCATGCTGGTCTTGTTGCGTCGCAACCACACTACACCGACCTCGTCGCTACATTAGCTTCGAAAGCATCTGGCTAACTCCTTCAAAGACCATTTCAGCCACTTGACTGGACACGCAATCTTTCACTTGGACACCCCGCGCGTCGTCACTCGGCCACCCTGCGCATCACCACTTGGCTGGACACATAGTCCTTCACTCGGCCACCTCACGCATCCTCACTCGACCGCCCCGCGCGGCGCCACTCTATTGTGCACATCTTCACCACTCAGCCGCCCCGCGCGTTGCCACTCAGTTGTGCACGTCTTCATCATTCGACCACCTCGCACATCATGAATCGGCCGCCCCGCGCGTCGCCACTCGGTTGGGCACGTCTTCACCACTCGTCCGTTCCGCGCGTCACCACTCAGTTGTGCACGTCTTCATCATTCGACCACCTCGCACATCATGACTCGGCCGCCCCGCGCGTCGCCACTCGGTTGGGAACGTCTTCACCACTCGGCCGCTCCGCGCATCACCACTCGGTTGTGCACGTCTTCACCACTCGACCGCCCACGCGTCGTCACTCGGTTATACACATCATCGCCCCTTGGCCGCCTCGCGTGTCACCATCAGTTGGACATGTCTTTACCTCTACACCCCAACACGGGAACGACTAAGTTACTCATATGATCAAACCTCATATCACACTCTATAGCAAGCTTACCTCTTTCGAGCATCACTCGAGGGCTACGCACAGCCGTTGGTCATGCTGCCCTCAGGGGGTACGCCCATTCGATCAACCCATTGATCACATCAGGAATATCTTTTTGACCATACATGCTCGTTCCGCTGAAAATCTATAAGGGTAGTACTGTCCACTCGGACGATCGCCCAAATCATTACTTGAAGTCATCTTCAGGACTGCAAAAGGGTGAAGACGACGCTCCTCTACGTATACACTTGGCCCTTATCCTAGGCTCCAAGGCGTCAGTTTCACAAACTTGGACTCAGAGATGGCATGTGCTGGTGTTCCCCCGGGATAATGAGTGGCCTCTCTCCGGAGAGTCAGCCACACACTAGCCTCGTCACTCGGGTTTCATGGCACGTCCATGTCAGACCACTAGTCTATCTCCTCCGGGAGACATACGAGTGCCACCAAGTTTTTCCTTGCAGTCAACATACCCCGATCAGTCGGGAAGCACGTCCACTCGGAAAAATACCCCTTTCATGCAAAGGGTGAAAACGAAGCTCCTCTACGGATACAATGTACTCTTACAAATACCCCTTTCACGCAAAATCTAACGGTCAATATAAGAAGTACTACTGGAACGATTACTCCCTGGAGTGTCCACCTTTTTTCTATAGTCGGCAGTTTGAAAGCCGAATTCATTTACCGTGCCGAGAGCACGAAGATTCACCTGCTTGACCGAGTTCCAGGATGAATTTATTCTGTGCTGAGTGCACGAAGATCAGTCCGACTGACTCAGCTCCAGGCTGAGCTTACTTACCATGTCAAGCGCCTGAAGATGCATCCGATTGACTCAATTTTAGACTAAAAGATATTTACCGTGTTGACTGTGTGGAGGTTTACCAGGAGACTTAAACCCTCTGCCCGACTCATCTTCTCCGACAGAGGCTCGGGGACTACACCCAGTGGGTGCACTCAGCGTGCCCCCACTGGAAGAGAACTCAGAAAGAAACATTTGCTTGATGCAAGACTAGCTCCAGATCACTCAAATACTACTCGAATTCCGAGTCGAGGAAGGGCAAGCTAGACCAGTACCAGATCCTCAAGTACTACTTGACCTCCGAGTCAGAGAGGAACAAGTTCTATCAGTACCAGCTAAGAAGATTTTTTCTCTCAGACCCCCGCCGACTGCCCGCAGTCGACGGCGGTCTCGGGGACTACACCCAGTGGGTGCACTCAGCGTGCCCCCACTAGAGTAATCTCCACTCGGTACTGCCTGACCGAGTCGAGTGGTGAACAACAAACAAACAAGTTCTAAGGCTCCCGTCGGCTACCAATTTTTTTTGCTATAAGGTGAGTTTAACGCTCCTCCATGGACCTGTTTTGAGCCTTCTTCTAGGACTCAAAGCGTGAAACTCATAAGTTTGGATCTCGAACCCACTCGTATTAACGTTCCTCCGGGATAAGAATAGCATCTCTCTGAGACAGCAGTCCATGCGTCAATCTTGTTGGCCAGATTTAATGACACACCCATACTCTGATCATGAGTTAACCTCTTCCGAAAGATGAACGAATGTCACCAAGTTTCTCCTTGCAGGCACTTACCCTAGATCAGTCGGGAAGTGCAATGCCGGAATCCATTGAGATTTTGTTCAAACCTTGGTTGTCTGAAAGCACGATGACGGGTACCGAGTATTTCCGTAATCACTCAGGCCAAATTGTGTCTTTCACAAACTCGTTCTGCAAAATCGCAATCAATTCGGGGGCTAATGTTGGGGATACACATAACAGGTAGGCCCACGAAGGGTCGAAATATCATAAAGCATGGGGTCCACACAACATGTGGGTCCAGATAAGTTTCATACAGACAAACTATCCACTCGGATGACCACCAAGTCACTCGGACGACAACAACCACTCAGAGCATACCACTCCACTCGACCAACTCATTCCACTCGGAGCATCTGATCTCACTCGGATATGCGAAGACCAGCAGTCGACAAGGCACTGGAAGCATCATCTTAGTAGTAGGCTGACTTATGGCATTAACGCCCCCACTTTGTAACATAGGAGGTGAGGGGGTGGCGCACTCTAAATAAGCCACCCCCCCCCCCACCACTAGACTAGGGGGGCTCTTTTCTTCCACTTCTCTCTTTCTAACCATTAGTCTCAGGACATAGCTCAGGCATGGAGATCCGCTCCCTCCTCTCTCTCTCAAACACATTGTAATCTCCGGATACATACTCAGATAAAACAAAGCCTCTCTGGAGCACGAGACGTAGGGTTGTTATCTCCACCGTGAGAGGCCCGAACTCGCTAAAACCACCGTGTCACCCATTTGCATCTCGATAGATCATGCTCCTTTATCCTACCCCTCTCTTATTGTTGGAATTGTTCCCACGACACCTGGCTCGGATGCCACTGTTGGGGAACGTAGTAATTTCAAAAAAATCCTACGCACACGCAAGATCATGGTGATGCATAGCAACGAGAGGGGAGAGTGTTGTCCACGTACCCTCGTAGACCGTAAGCGGAAGCGTTATGACAACGCGGTTGATGTAGTCGTACGTCTTCATGATCGACCGATCCTAGTACCGAAAGTACGGCACCTCCGCGATCTGCACACGTTCAGCTCGGTGACGTCCCACGAACTCACGATCTAGCAGAGTGTCGAGGGAGAGCTTCGTCAACACGACAGCGTGATGACGGTGATGATGAAGTTACCAGCACAGGGCTTCGCCTAAGCACTACGATGATATGACCGAGGTGGATTATGGTGGAGGGGGGCACCGCACACGGCTGGGAACAATCAACTTGTGTGTTCTAGGGTGCCCCCTGCCCCTGTATATAAGGAGCAAGGGGGGAGGCCGGCCGGCCCTTGGGGCGCGCCAGGAGAGGAGGAGTCCTCCTCCTAGTAGGAGTAGGACTCCCCTTTCCTACTCCTACTAGGAGGGGGAAAGGAAGGAGGAGAGGGAGAAGGAAAGGGGGCGCCGTCCCCCCCCCCTTCCCTAGTCCAATTCGGACCAGAGAGGGAGGGGGTGTGCGGCCTGCCTTGGCTGGCCCTCTCTCTCTACACTAAGGCTCATGTGGCCCATTAGTTCTCCCGGGGGCTTCCAGTAACCCTCCGGCACTCCGGTTTTCTCCGAAATCACCTGAAACACTTTCGGTGTCCGAATATAGCCGTCCAATATATCAATCTTTATGTCTCGACCATTTCGAGACTCCTCGTCATGTTCGTGATCACATCCGGGACTCCGAACTATCTTCGGTACATCAAAACACATAAACTCATAATACCGATCATCACCGAACGTTAAGCGTGCGGACCCTACGGGTTCGAGAACTATGTAGACATGACCGAGACACGTCTCCGGTCAATAACCAATAGCGGAACCTAGATGCTCATATTGGTTCCTACATATTCTACGAAGATCTTTATCGGTCAAACCGCATAACAACATACGTTGTTCACTTTGTCATCGGTATGTTACTTGCCCGAGATTCGATCGTCGGTATCTCAATACCTAGTTCAATCTCGTTACCGGCAAGTCTCTTTACTCGTTCTATAATGCATCATCCCGCAACTAACTCATTAGTCACATTGCTTGCAAGGCTTATAGTGATGTGCATTACCGAGAGGGCCCAGAGATACCTCTCCGACAATTGGAGTGACAAATCCTAGTCTCGATCTATGCCAACTCAACAAGTACCATCGGAGACACCTGTAGAGCACCTTTATAATCACCCAGTTACGTTGTGACGTTTGGTAGCACACAAAGTGTTCCTCCGATATTCGGGAGTTGCATAATCTCATAGTCATAGGAACATGTATAAGTCATGAAGAAAGCAATAGCAACATACTAAACGATCAAGTGCTAAGCTAACGGAATGGGTCAAGTCAATCACATCATTCTCTAATGATGTGATGCCGTTAATCAAATACAACTCATGTCTATGGCTAGGAAACTTAACCATCTTTGATTCAACAAGCTAGTCAAGTAGAGGCATACTAGTGACACTCTGTTTGTCTATGTATTCACACATGTACTAAGTTTCCGGTTAATACAATTCTAGCATGAATAATAAACATTTATCATGATATGAGGAAATATAAATAACAACTTTATTATTGCCTCTAGGGCATATTTCCTTTAGTACTTTGTTTCGATAGCTAATAAACTTTTGCAATAAATATGTGAGTTCTTTAGGACTAATGTTGAGTCCATGGATTATACGCACTCTCACCCTTCCACCTTTGCTAGCCTCTCTAGTACCGTGCAATTCTCGTCGGTGCATTAAACCCACCATACACCTTCCTCAAAACAGCCACCATACCTACCTATTATGGCATTTCCATAGCCATTACGAGATATATTGCCATGCAACTTCCACCGTTCCGTTTTATTATGACACATACCATCATTGTCATATTGCTTTGCATGATTGTAAGATAGCTAGCATGATGTTTTCATGGCTTGTCCGTTTTTTATGTCATTTGCTACGCTAGATCATTGCACATCCTGGTACACCGCCGGAGGCAATCATATAGAGTCATATTTTGTTCTAAGTATCAAGTTGTAATTCTTGAGTTGTAAGTAAATAAAAGTGTGATGATCATCATTATTAGAGCATTGTCCCATGTGAGGAAAGGATGATGGAAGCTATGATTCCCTCACAAGTTGGGATGAGCCTCCGGACTTTATGAAAAATAAAAGAGGAAAATGAAGCCCAAATAAAAAAGGCCAAAGAAGCCCACCAAAAAAAGAAAAAATGAGAGAAAAGAGAGAAGGGACAATGCTACTATCCTTTGTCCAAACTTGTGCTTCAAAGTAGCACCATGACCTTCATGATAGAGAGTCTCCTATATTGTCACTTTCATATACTAGTGGGAATTTTTCATTATAGAACTTGGCTTGTATATTCCAATGATGGGCTTCCTCAAATTGCCCTAGGTCTTCGTGAGCAAGCGAGTTTGATGCACACCCACTTAGTTTCTTTTGAGCTTACATACACTTATAGCTCTAGTGCATCCGTTGCATGGCAATCCCTACTCACTCACATTGATATCTATTGATGGGCATCTCCATAGCCCATTGATACGCCTAGTTGATGTGAGACTATCCCCTTCTTTTTGTCTTCTCCACAACCACCATATTCTATTCCACCTGGCTCACGCTCATGTATTGCGTGAAAGTTGAAAAAGTTTGAGAACATCAAAAGTATGAAACAATTGCTTGGCTTGTCATCGGGGTTGTGCATGATTTAATACTTCATTCCATGAAGATGAAGCATAGCCAGACTATATGATTTTGTAGGGATAACTTTCTTTCGCCATGTTATTTTGAGAAGACATGATTGCTTTGTTAGTATGCTGAAAGTATTATATTTTTTATGTCAATATTAAACTCTTATTTTGAATCTTATGGATCTGAATATTCATGCCACAATAAAGAAAATTACATGGATAAATATGTTAGGTAGCATTCCACATCAAAAATTCTGTTTTTATCATTTACCTACTCGATGACGAGCATGAATTAAGCTTAGGGGTGCTTGATACGTCTCCAACGTATCTATAATTTTTTATTATTCCGTCCTATTATATTATCTGTTTTGGATGTTTTATGTGCATTAATATGCTATTTTATATTGTTTTTGGGACTAACCTATTAACCAAGTGCCCAGTGCTAGTTTTTGTTTTTTTCCTTGTTTTTGAGTTTCGCGAAAAAGGAATATCAAACGGAGTCCAAACGGAATAAAACTTTACAATGATTTTTTTGGACCAGAAGACACACGTAGGACTCGGAGACCAAGGCAAAGGAGTCCCGAGGCGACGGCAAGGGTGCAGGGAGCGCCCCAGGGGGGCTCCCCCTGCCTTGTGAGTCCCTCGGAGCTCCTCTAACCCTAATCTTCAGCCTATAAATTCCCAAATATTCCCAAACCACTAGAAGCATCCACGAAAATACTTTTCCACCGCCGCAAGCCTCTGTTCCCGTGAGATCCCTGATGTTTGCTTGAACTACGTCGGTATTTCCCCAAAGAGGAAGGGATGATGCAGCACAACAATGGTAGGTATTTCCCTCAGTGATGAGAACAAGGTTATCGAACCAGTAGGAGAACCACACAACACCACGTAAACAGCTCCTGCACACAAAGAACAAATACTTGCAACCCGGCGTAAGAGAGGGGTTGTCAATCCCTCACGGGTGAAAAGATAGGTTCAATTGTAGTAGATTGGATAAATAGATCTCGCGGGAACGCGAGAGAAAATAAATAACAATAAATTGCAGCAAGATATTTTTGTATTTTTGGATTAATAGATCTGAAAATAAAAGCAAATAAAAATGGATCGTGAAGGAAAATATAATAAAGAAGAGACCCGGGGGCCATAGATTTCACTAGTGGCTTCTCTCAAGAAAAATAGCATATAGTGGGTAAACAAATTACTGTTGGGCAATTTATAGAACTTCAAAAATCATGACGATATCAAGGCAATGATCATTATATAGGCATCACGTCCAAGATTAGTAGACTGACTCCTGCCTGCATCTACTATAATTACTCCACACATCGACCGCTATCCAGCATGCATCTAGTGTATTAAGTTCATGGAGAAACAGAGTAATGCAATAAGAACGATGACATGATGTAGACAAGATCTATTTATGTAGAAATAGACCCCATCTTGTTATCCTTAATAGCAACGATACATACGTGTCGGTTCCCCTTCTGTCACTGGGATCAAGCACCGTAAGATCGAACCCATCACAAAGCACCTCTTCCCATTGCAAGATAAATAGATCAAGTTGGCCAAACAAAACCCAAATATCGGAGAAGACATACGAGGCTATAAGTAATCATGCATATAAGAGATCAAAAGACTCAAATAACTTTCATAGATCTGATCATAAACTCAAAGTTCATCGGATCCCAACAAACACACCGCAAAAAAGAGTTACATCATATAGATCTCCAAGAGACAGAGAGGAAGCCATCTAGCTACTAACTACGGACCCGTAGGTCTACAATGAACTACTCATGCATCATCGGAGAGGCACCAATGGGCATGATGAACCCCTCCGTGATGGTGTCTAGATTGGATTCGGTGGTTCTGGAACTTGCGACGGCTGGAATTGATTTTCGTCGACTCCCCTAGGGTTTCTGGAATATTGGGGTATTTATAGAGCAAAGAGGCGGTGCGGGAGGCCACCAAGGTGGGCACAACCCACCTGGGCGCGCCTGGCCCCCCAGGCGCGCCCTGGTGGGTTGTGCTCCCCTCGGAGCACCCCTTAGATACTTTCTTGGCCCATCTGATGTCTTCTGGTCCATAAAAAATCTACAAAAAGTTTCGCTGCGTTTGGACTCCGTTTGGTATTGATTTCCTGTGATTAAAAAACAAGCAGAAAACAGCAACTGGCACTGGGCACTATGTCAATAGGTTAGTCCCAAAAAATGATATAAAATTGCTATAAAATGATTGTAAAACATCCAAGAATGATAATATAACAACATGGAATAATAATAAACTATAGATACGTTGGAGACGTATCAGCATCCCCAAGCTTAATTCCTACTCGTCATCGAGTAGGTGATAAAAACGGAATTTTTGATGTGGAATGCTGCCTAACATGTTCATCACATATTCTTTTCTTTGTAGCATGGACATTTGGACTTTTATATGGTTCAAACTTAAAAGCAATAGTTTAGTTTTGACATGAGGACTTTAATACTCAAGCATATCAACAAGCAACCATGTCTTCCAAAATATCAACACTAAAGCAAGTTATCTCTAGCCCATTATGCTCAATCATTGATCCATTCATGAAACACACTCGCATATTAGCTACACCCAATGCTCAAGTACGATCATAGTGCCCCTTAGTTGGTGCTTTATAAGAGAAGATGGAGACTCAAGTAAAAATAAAAATTGCATAAAGTAAAATAAAGGCCCTTCGCAGAGGGAAGTAGGGATTTGTAGAGGTGCCAGAGCTCAAAGCGAAAAAGATAGAGATAAAACATTTTGGGTGGCATGCTTTTCCTGTAAACGAAAACGATCGAGTAGTTCCCAATACTTTTCATGCTAGATATATCATAGGCGGTTCCCAAACAGAAAATAAAGTTTATTCCTTTTTCCACCATACTTTCACTTTTCATGGCTAATCGTATCCACGGGTGCCTTCCATACCAACACTTTCCAAGGAATTTATTATTTGACAACATAAAGCAAATTCATTTTTCATTTTGGGACTGGGCATCCCTAATACCTTTGTCGTACTCTTGTGCAATGACAAGTGAATAAACACTCATCTTGATAACAACACATCTAGCATGGAAATATATTAGCCACCCCCTACCGTTTCATGAGCGGTACGAGCACACAAAAGAGAAGTTTATTTTAAAATTTAGAGATGGCACATACAAATTTGCTTAGAACGGCAAAAGAATACCGCATATAGGTAGGTATGGTGGACTCATGTGGCAAAAACTTATTTAAAGGATTTTGGATGCACAAGTAGTGGTCATACTTAGTGCAAAATGAAGGCTAGCAACAGATTGAGAAGCAACCAACCAAGAAACGAAAAATCTCATAAGCGAGCATTAAGCATAACTAACACCGAATAATGCACCACAAGTAGGATGTAATTTCATTGCATAACTATTGACTTTCGTGCTTGCATAGGGAATCACAAACCTTAACACCAATATTCTTACTAAAGCATAATTACTTATCAACATAACTCACATATCACTATCATCATATCTCAAAACTATTACAAAGAATCAAGTTTATTTTGTCCAATGATCTTCATGAAAGTTTTTATTATATCCTGCTTGGATATCTATCACTTTGGGACTAGTTTAATATGCTGCTTTTGATAAGCTCAAACAAATATAAGTGAAGAACATGAGCATAATATTTCTTTCTCTCAAGATAATTTAAGTGAAGCAAGAGAGAATTTCTTGAAAAAATTACTAACTCTCAAATAAATCTAAGTGAAGCATGAGAGCATTTCTTAAAAAATAACAAAGCACACCGTGCTCAAAAAGATATAAGTGAAGCACTAGAGCAATTCCAAGGCTCTAAAAATTGAAGTGAAGCATAGGAGCAATTCTAACAAGTCATAGAATAAATTTGGCTCTCTCAAATAGGTGTGTCCAGCAAGGATTCAAGACTAAAAATAAAAATCAAAACAAGCAAAGACACATATCATACAAGACGCTCCAAGCAAAACTCATGATATGTAACGAATAAAACTATAGCTCCAAGTAAAATACCGATGGTTGTTAGAAGAAAGAGGGGGTGCCACTCGGGGGCATCCCCAAGCTTATTTGCTTGATACTTCTTGAATATTATCTTGGGGTGCCATGGGCATCCCCAATCTTAGCCTTTTGCTAATCCTTATTCCTTCATCCATCGTAACATCACCCAAAACTTGAAAACTTCAATCAAACAAAACTCAACAAAACCTTCTGAGATCCGTTAGTATAAGAAAGCAAATCACTACTATAAGTACTATTGCAAATCCATTCATATTTTATTTTTGCATTATATCTACTATATTTCAACTTTTCTATGGCAAAAACTCTTCAAAGAAAACCATAGAATCATCAAAATAAGCACACAACGCAAAGAAAACAGAATCTGTCAAAAACAGAACAGTCTATAGCAATCTGGATATTCGAATACTTATGTAACTCCAAAAATTCTGAAAAATTAGGACAACGTAGGCAATTTGTATATCAATCTTGTTTAAAAAATTCACAATTTTATCACGCTTATGTGATTTTAAACAATTCTGTGACTGGCACACAAAGTTTCTGTTTTCCAACAAGATTAAATCAACTATCACCCAACATGATCCCAAAGGCTTTTCTTGGCACAAACACTAATTAAAACATGAAAAACACAATCATAACAGTAGAATAATTGTGCAAACACTCAAGAACAGAAAGAAAAAACAAAAATAAATTTTATTCATTGGGTTGCATCCCAACAAGCGCTGTCGTTTTATGCCCCTAGCTAGGCATAATGCGAAGGATCTAAGTGTTGTCATCTTTGTTTCTAGATCCATACGATGCCCTCATGATTGATTCATATGGTAGCTTAATTTTTGTTCTAGGGAAGTGTTCCATACCCTTCCTTAGTGGAAATTGAAATTTAATATTGCCTTCTTTCATATCAATCACGGCACCAATAGTACGTAAAAACGGTCTACCAAGAATAATTGGACAAGACATATTGCAATCAATATCAAGAACAATAAAATCTATGGGCACATAATTCCTATTTGCAAGCATAAAAACATCATTAATTCTTCCCATAGGCTTTTTAATACTGGAATCCGCCAAGTGCAAATTAAGAGAACATTCTTCAATATCGGTAAGACCAAGTACATCACATAAAGATTTCGGAATTGTGGAAACACTAGCACCCAAGTCACACAAAGCAAAACACTCATAATTTTTAATCTTGACTTTGATAGTAGGTTCCCACTCATCATGTAATTTTCTAGGAATTGAAATCTCTAATTCCAACTTTTCTTCTAAAGCTTTCATCATAGCATCAACAATATGTTTAGTAAAAGCTTTATTTTGTTCATAAGCATGGGGTGAATTCATAATGGATTGCAACAAATAAATACAATCAATCAAAGAGCAACTATCATAATTAAAGTCTTTGTAATCCAAAAGAGTGGGCACATCACTAGTTAAAGTTTTGACCTCTTCAAACCCACTTTTATCAACTTTCTAAACAAGATTTTCACCCTCGGAATTATCGGGACGCCTTCTAGGTAAAGTTGACTCTTCTTCAGTCCCTTTTTCAATAATCTTAATTTTACTAAACAAAGAATCAACAAAAGAAACACCAATCATTTTAAGATCTTCATCGCTTTTACTTCTAACGAGATTGGTTTAGTAGCCATTTGATTCACTAGGGTAGCTTGTGATCGGATATTTTGCCTAGCAAACTTTCAGCAAAAGCATACTTAGATTGGAGATTGCAAACTTCTCTACTAATATCATCAAGTTGTTTTGTTTTAGTATCTAGCACAACGGAGTGCTCCTTAAGTTCTTCGGTGAAATACTTATTATGCTCAAATTGTGTAGTCATATATTCCTTAGTACTTTTCTCAATTTCAAGTAAAATATTTGGGTAAGGAACATCATAATATTTTCTTTGAGGCATCATGACTACACAAACAAGAACGCACGCAAAAATAGATCTGGCGAGAAAACGGCGAACGAAAAAGAGGGCGAATAAAACGGTAAATTTTTGTGAAGTGGGGGTGAGGAAAACGAGAGGCAAATGGAAAATAATGTATATTGCAAGGAGATGATATTTGTGATTAGGAACCTGGTAGATGTTGATGATGTCTCCCCGGCAACGGCGACAGAAATTCCTTTTGATGTTTGCTTGAACTACGTCGGTATTTCCCCAAAGTGGAAGGGATGATGCAGCACAACAACGGTAGGTATTTCCCTCAGTGATGAGACCAAGGTTATCGAACCTATAGGAGAACCACACAACATCACATAAACAACTCCTGCACACAAAGAACAAATACTTGCAACCCGACGTAAGAGAGGGGTTGTCAATCCCTCACAGGTAAAAAGATAGGTAAAATTATAGTAGATTGGATCAATATATCTCGCAGGAACGCGAGATAAAATAAATAACAATAAATTGCAGCAAGGTATTTTTGTATTTTTGGATTAATAGTCTGAAAATAAAAGTAAATAAAAATAGATCGCGAAGGCAGATATAATAATGAAGAGACCCTGGGGCCGTATATTTCACTAGTGGCTTCTCTCGAGAAAAATAGCATATCGTGGGTAAACAAATTACTGTTGGGCAATTGATAGAACTTCAAATAATCATGACAATATCTAGGCAATGATCATTATATAGGGATCACGTCCAAGATTAGTAGACTGACTCCTGCCTGCATCTACTACTATTACTCCACACATCGACCGCTATCCAGCATGCATCTAGTGTATTAAGTTTGTGGAGAAACGGAGTAATGCAACAAGAACGATGACACGATGTAGACAATATCTATTTATGTAGAAATAGAACTCATCTTGTTATCCTTAATAGCAACGATACATACGTGTCGGTTCCCCTTCTGTCACTGGGATCAAGCACCGTAAGATCGAACCCATCACAATGTTGGAAATATGCCCTAGAGGCAATAATAAATGGTTATTATTATATTTCTTTGTTCATGATAATAGTCTATTATTCATGCTATAATTGTATTGTCCGGAAATCGTAATACATGTGTGAATGCATAGACCACAACGTGTCCCTAGTGAGCCTCTAGTTGACTAGCTCGTTGATCAACAGATAGTCATGGTTTCCTGACTATGGACATTGGATGTCATTGATAACGGGATCACATCATTAGGAGAATGATGTGATGGACAAGACCCAATCCTAAGCATAGCATAAAAGATCGTGTAGTTTCGTTTGCTAGAGCTTTTCCAATGTCAAGTATCTTTTCCTTAGACCATGAGATCGTGCAACTCCCGGATACCGTAGGAGTGCTTTGGGTGTGCCAAACGTCACAACATAACTGGGTGACTATAAAGGAGCACTACGGGTATCTCCGAAAGTGTCTGTTGGGTTGGCACGGATCGAGACTGGGATTTGTCACTCCGTGTGACGGAGAGGTATCTCTGGGCCCACTCGGTAATGCATCATCATAATGAGCTCAATGTGACTAAGGCGTTAGTCACGGGATCATGCATTGCGGTACGAGTAAAGAGACTTGCCGGTAACGAGATTGAACAAGGTATTGGGATACCGACGATCGAATCTCGGGCAAGTAACATACCGATTGACAAAGGGAATTGTATACGGGATTGATTGAATCCTCGACATCGTGGTTCATCCGATGAGATCATCGTGGAACATGTGGGAGCCAACATGGGTATCCAGATCCCGCTGTTGGTTATTGACCGGAGAGGCGTCTCGGTCATGTCTGCATGTCTCCCGAACCCGTAGGGTCTACACACTTAAGGTTCGGTGACGCTAGGGTTGTAGAGATATGTGTATGCGGAAACCCGAAAGTTGTTCGGAGTCCCGGATGAGATCCCGGACGTCACGAGAGGTTCCGAAATGGTCCGGAGGTGAAGAATTATATATAGGAAGTCAAGTTTCGGCCACCGGGAAAGTTTCGGGGGTTACCGGTATTGTACCGGGACCACCGGAAGGGTCCCGGGGGTCCACCGGGTGGGGCCACCTATCCCGGAGGGCCCCGTGGGCTGAAAGTGGAAGGGAACCAGCCCTTAGTGGGCTGGGGCGCCCCCCTTGGCCTCCCCCCATGCGCCTAGGGTTGGGAACCCTAGGGTGGGGGGCTTCCCCCTTGCCTTGGGGGGCAAGGCAACCCCTTCCCCCCTTTGGCCGCCCCCCCCCCCATGAGATCCCATCTCTAGGGCCGGCGCCCCCCCAGGGGGGCTATATAAAGGGGGGGAGGGAGGGCAGCAACCCACAGCCTCGGGCGCCTCCCTCCTCCCCTGCAACACCTCTCTCTCTCTCGCAGAAGCTCGGCGAAGCCCTGCCGGAGACCCGCTACATCCACCACCACGCCGTCGTGCTGCTGGATCTCCATCAACCTCTCCTTCCCCCTTGCTGGATCAAGAAGGAGGAGACGTCGCTGCACCGTACATGTGTTGAACGCGGAGGTGTCGTCCGTTCGGCACTCGGTCCTCGGTGATTTGAATCACGACGAGTACGACTCCGTCATCCACGTTCATTGGAACGCTTCCGCTCGCGATCTACAAGGGTATGTAGATGCACTCCTTTCCCCTCGTTGCTAGTAGACTCCATAGATGCATCTTGGTGAGCGTAGGAAAATTTTAAAATTATGCTACGATTCCCAACAGTGGCATCATGAGCCAGGCCTATGCGTAGTTACTATGCACGAGTAGAACACAAAGCATTTGTGGGCGTTGAGTTTGCCAATTCTTCTTGCCGCTACTAGTCTTTTCTTGTTTCGGCGGCATTGTAGGATGAAGCGGCCCGGACCGACCTTACACATACGCTTACGTGAGACAGGTTCCACCGACTGACATGCACTAGATGCATAAGGTGGCTAGCGGGTGTCTGTCTCTCCTACTTTAGTCGGAACGGATTCGTTGAAAAGGGTCCTTATGAAGGGTAAATAGAAATTGGCAAATCACGTTGTGGTCATACGTAGGTAAGAAAACGTTCTTGCTAGAAACCTACAAACCACGTAAAAACTTGCAACAACAATTAGAGGACGTCTAACTTGTTTTTGCAGCAAGTGCTATGTGATGTGATATGGCCAGAAGATGTGATGAATGATATATGAGATGTATGAGATTGATCATATTCTTGTAATAGGAATCACGACTTGCATGTCGATGAGTATGACAACCGGCAGGAGCCATAGGAGTTGTCTTTATTATTTTGCATGACCTGCGTGTCATTGAATAACGCCATGTAATTTACTTTACTTTATTGCTAAACGAGTTAGCCATAGAAGTAGAAGTAGTCGTTGGCGTGACGACTTCATGAAGACACAATGATGGAGATCATGGTGTCATGCCGGTGACGAAGATGATCATGGTGCCCCGAAGATGGAGATCAAAGGAGCATAATGATATTGGCCATATCATGTCACTATTTGATTGCATGTGATGTTTATCATGTTTTTGCATCTTATTTGCTTAGAACGACGGTAGTAAGTAAGATGATCCCTTATAATAATTTCAAGACAGTGTTCACCCTAACTGTGCACGGTTGCGAAGGTTCGTTGTTTCGAAGCACCACGTGATGATCGGGTGTGATAGATTCTAACGTTCGAATACAACGGGTGTTGACGAGCCTAGCATGTACAGACATGGCCTCGGAACACACGCAATACACTTAGGTTGACTTGACGAGCCTAGCATGTACAGACATGGCCTCGGAACACGGAGGACCGAAAGGTCGAGCATGAGTCGTATAGAAGATACGATCAACATGGAGATGTTCACCGATCTTGACTAGTCCGTCTCACGTGATGATCGGACACGGCCTAGTTAAACTCGGATCATGTTTCACTTGGATGACTAGAGGGATGTCTATCTGAGTGGGAGTTCATTAAATAATTTGATTAGATGAACTTAATTATCATGAACTTAGTCTAAAAACTTTACACTATGTATTGTAGATCAAATGGCCAATGTTGTCCTCAATTTCAACGCGTTCCTAGAGAAAACCAAGCTGAAAGATGATGGCAGCAACTATACGGACTGGGTCCGGAACCTGAGGCTCATCCTCATGGTAGCCAAGAAAGATTATGTCTTAGAAGCACCGCTAGGTGATGCACCAATCCCACAGAACCAAGACGTTATGAACGCTTGGCAATCACGTGCTGATGATTACTCCCTCGTTCAGTGCGGCATGCTTTACAGCCTAGAACCGGGTCTCCAAAAGCGTTTTGAGAAAGATGGAGCATATGAGATGTTCGAGGAGCTGAAATTAGTTTTTCAAGCTCATGCCCGGGTCGAGAGATATGATGTCTCCGACAAGTTCTTTAGCTGTAAAATGGAGGAGAACAGTTCTGTTAGTGAGCACATACTCAGAATGTCTGGGTTGCACAACCGCTTGTCTCAGCTGGGAGTTAATCTCCCGGATGACGCGGTCATTGACAGAATCCTCCAGTCGCTTCCACCAAGCTACAAGAGCTTTGTGATGAACTACAATATGCAGGGGATGGAAAAGACCATTCCCGAGGTATATTCAATGCTGAAATCAGCGGAAGGGGAGATCAGAAAAGAACATCAAGTGTTGATGGTGAATAAAACCACTAAGTTCAAGAAGGGCAAGGGTAAGAAGAACTTCAAGAAGGACGGCAAGGGAGTTGTCGCGCCCGGTAAACCAGTTACTGGGAAGAAGTCAAAGAATGGACCCAAGCCCGAGACTGAGTGCTTTTATTGCAAGGGAAGTGGTCACTGGAAGCGGAACTGCCCCAAATACTTAGCGGACAAGAAGAAGGCCGGCAACACCAAAGGTATATGTGATATACATGTAATTGATGTGTACCTTACCAGTACTCGTAGTAGCTCCTGGGTATTTGATACCGGTGCGGTTGCTCATATTTGTAACTCAAAACAGGAACTACGGAATAAACGGAGACTGGCGAAGGACGAGGTGACGATGCGCGTCGGGAATGGTTCCAAGGTCGATGTGATCGCCATCGGCACGCTACCTCTGCATCTCCCTACGGGATTAGTTTTAAACCTCAATAATTGTTATTTAGTGCCAGCTTTGAGCATGAACATTGTATCTGGATCTCGTTTAATTCGAGATGGCTACTCATTTAAATCCGAGAATAATGGTTGTTCTATTTATTTGAGAGATATGTTTTATGGTCATGCCCCGCTGGTCAATGGTTTATTTTTGATGAATCTCGAACGTGATGTTACACATGTTCATAGTGTGAATACCAAAAGATGTAAAGTTGATAACGATAGTCCCACATACTTGTGGCACTGCCGCCTTGGTCACACTGGTGTCAAGCGCATGAAGAAGCTCCATGCAGATGCACTTTTGGAGTCTCTTGATTACGAATCATTTGACACGTGCGAACCATGCCTCATGGGTAAGATGACCAAGACTCCGTTCTCCGGAACAATGGAGCGAGCAACCAACTTATTGGAAATCATACATACCGATGTGTGCGGTCCAATGAGTGTTGAGGCTCGCGGAGGATATCGTTATGTTCTCACTCTCACTGATGATTTAAGTAGATATGGGTATGTCTACCTAATGAAACACAAGTCTGAAACCTTTGAAAAGTTCAAGGAATTTCAGAGTGAGGTTGAGAATCAACGGACAGGAAAATAAAATTCTTACGATCTGATCGTGATGGAGAATATTTAAGTCACGAGTTTGGTGCACACTTAAGGAAATGTGGAATAGTTTCACAACTCACGCCGCCTGGAACACCTCAGAGAAATGGTGTGTCCGAACGTCGTAATCGCACTCTATTGGATATGGTGCGATCTATGATGTCTCTTACCGATTTACCGCTCTCATTTTGGGGTTATGCTTTAGAGACTGCCGCATTCACTTTAAATAGGGCTCCGTCGAAATCCGTTGAGACGACACCGTATGAATTATGGTTTGGGAAGAAACCTAAGCTGTCGTTTCTAAAAGTTTGGGGATGCGATGCTTATGTCAAGAAACTTCAACCTGAAAAGCTCGAACCCAAATCGGAAAAATGCGTCTTCATGGGATACCCTAATGAAACCATTGGGTATACCTTCTACCTCAGATCCGAAGGCAAGATCTTCGTTGCCAAGAACGGGTCCTTTCTGGAGGAGTTTCTCTCGAAAGAATTGAGTGGGAGGAAAGTGGAACTTGATGAGGTGATAGTCACCCCTTCCTAACTGGAAAGTAGCGCAGCGAGGGAAGATGTTCCTGTGGTGCCTACACCGACTGGGGAGGAAGTTAATGATGATGATCATGAAGCTTCAGATCAAGTTACTGAACTTCATAGGTCCACAAGGACACATTCCGCACCAGAGTGGTACGGCAACCCTGTCCTGGAAATCATGTTGTTAGACAATGGTGAACCTTCGAACTATGAAGAAGCGATGGCGGGCCCGGATTCCGACAAATGGCTAGAAGCCATGAAATCCGAGATAGAATCCATGTATGAAAACAAAGTATGGACTTTGACTGACTTGCCCGATGAGCGGCGAGCCATAGAAAACAAATGGATCTTTAAGAAGAAGATGGATGCAGATGGTAATGTGACCATCTACAAAGCTCGACTTGTCGCTAAGGGTTATCGATAAGTTCAAGGGGTTGACTACGATGAGACTTTCTCACCCGTAGCGAAGCTGAAGTCCGTCCGAATCATGTTAGCAATTGCCGCATACTATGATTATGAGATATGGCAGATGGACGTCAAAACGGCATTCCTTAATGGCTTCCTTAAGGAAGAGTTGTATATGATGCAGCCGGAAGGTTTTGTCGATCCTAAGAATGCTAACAAAGTATGCAAGCTCCAGCGCTCAATCTATGGGCTGGTGCAAGCATCTCGGAGTTGGAACATTCGCTTTGATGAGATGATCAAAGCGTTTGGGTTTACACAGACTTATGGAGAAGCCTGTGTTTACAAGAAAGTGAGTGGGAGCTCTGTAGCATTTCTCATATTATATGTGGATGACATACTATTGATGGGAAATGATATAGAATTCTTGGAAAGTATAAAGGCCTATTTGAATAAGTGTTTTTCAATGAAGGACCTTGGAGAAGCTACTTATATATTAGGCATCAAGATCTATAGAGATAGATCAAGACGCCTCATTGGTCTTTCACAGAGTACATACCTTGACAAGATATTGAAGAAGTTCAGTATGGATCAGTCCAAGAAGGGGTTCTTGCCTGTATTGCAAGGTGTGCAATTGAGCACGGCTCAATGTCCGACCACGGCAGAAGATATAGAAAAGATGAGTGTCATCCCCTATGCCTCGGCCATAGGGTCTATTATGTATGCGATGCTGTGTACCAGACCTGATGTAAACCTTGCCGTAAGTTTGGTAGGAAGGTACCAAAGTAATCCCGGCATGGTACACTGGACAGCGGTCAAGAATATCCTGAAGTACCTGAAAAGGACTAAGGATATGTTTCTCGTTTATGGAGGTGACGAAGAGCTCATCGTAAAGGGTTACGTCGACGCTAGCTTCGACACAGATCTGGATGACTCGAAGTCACAAACCGGATACGTGTATATTTTGAATGGAGGAGCAGTAAGCTGGTGCAGCTGCAAGCAAAGCGTCGTGGCGGGATCTACATGTGAAGCGGAGTACATGGCAGCCTCGGAGGCAGCACAGGAAGCAGTCTGGATGAAGGAGTTCATCACCGACCTAGGGGTGATTCCCAATGCGTCGGGCCCGATGACTCTCTTCTGTGACAACACTGGAGCTATTGCCCTTGCGAAGGAGCCCAGGTTTCACAGGAAGACCAGGCATATCAAGCGTCGCTTCAACTCCATTCGTGAAAGTGTTCAAAATGGAGACTTAGATATTTGTAAAGTACATACGGACCTGAATGTAGCAGATCCGTTGACTAAACCTCTCCCTAGGGCAAAACATGATCAACACCAGGACGCAATGGGTGTTCGATTCATCACAATGTAACTAGATTATTGACTCTAGTGCAAGTGGGAGACTGTTGGAAATATGCCCTAGAGGCAATAATAAATGGTTATTATTATATTTCTTTGTTCATGATAATAGTCTATTATTCATGCTATAATTGTATTGTCCGGAAATCGTAATACATGTGTGAATGCATAGACCACAACGTGTCCCTAGTGAGCCTCTAGTTGACTAGCTCGTTGATCAACAGATAGTCATGGTTTCCTGACTATGGACATTGGATGTCATTGATAACGGGATCACATCATTAGGAGAATGATGTGATGGACAAGACCCAATCCTAAGCATAGCATAAAAGATCGTGTAGTTTCGTTTGCTAGAGCTTTTCCAATGTCAAGTATCTTTTCCTTAGACCATGAGATCGTGCAACTCCCGGATACCGTAGGAGTGCTTTGGGTGTGCCAAACGTCACAACGTAACTGGGTGACTATAAAGGAGCACTACGGGTATCTCCGAAAGTGTCTGTTGGGTTGGCACGGATCGAGACTGGGATTTGTCACTCCGTGTGACGGAGAGGTATCTCTGGGCCCACTCGGTAATGCATCATCATAATGAGCTCAATGTGACTAAGGCGTTAGTCACGGGATCATGCATTGCGGTACGAGTAAAGAGACTTGCCGGTAACGAGATTGAACAAGGTATTGGGATACCGACGATCGAATCTCGGGCAAGTAACATACCGATTGACAAAGGGAATTGTATACGGGATTGATTGAATCCTCGACATCGTGGTTCATCCGATGAGATCATCGTGGAACATGTGGGAGCCAACATGGGTATCCAGATCCCGCTGTTGGTTATTGACCGGAGAGGCGTCTCGGTCATGTCTGCATGTCTCCCGAACCCGTAAGGTCTACATACTTAAGGTTCGGTGACGCTAGGGTTGTAGAGATATGTGTATGCGGAAACCCAAAAGTTGTTCGGAGTCCCGGATGAGATCCCGGACGTCACGAGAGGTTCCGTAATGGTCCGGAGGTGAAGAATTATATATAGGAAGTCAAGTTTCGGCCACCGGGAAAGTTTCGGGGGTTACCGGTATTGTACCGGGACCACCGGAAGGGTCCCGGGGGTCCACCGGGTGGGGCCACCTATCCCGGAGGGCCCCGTGGGCTGAAAGTGGAAGGTAACCAGCCCTTAGTGGGCTGGGGCGCCCCCCTTGGGCCTCCCCCCATGCGCCTAGGGTTGGGAACCCTAGGGTGGGGGGCTTCCCCCTTGCCTTCGGGGGCAAGGCAACCCCTTCCCCCCTTTGGCCGCCCCCCCCCCATGAGATCCCATCTCTAGGGCCGGCGCCCCCCCCCAAGGGGCCTATATAAAGGGGGGAGGGAGGGCAGCAACCCACAGCCTTGGGCGCCTCCCTCCTCCCCTGCAACACCTCTCTCTCTCTCGCAGAAGCTCGGCGAAGCCCTGCCGGAGACCCGCTACATCCACCACCACGCTGTCGTGCTGCTGGATCTCCATCAACCTCTCCTTCCCCCTTGCTGGATCAAGAAGGAGGAGACGTCGCTGCACCGTACGTGTGTTGAACGCTGAGGTGCCGTCCGTTCGGCACTCGGTCATCGGTGATTTGAATCACGGCGAGTACGACTCCGTCATCCACGTTCATTGGAACGCTTCCGCTCGCGATCTACAAGGGTATGTAGATGCACTCCTTTCCCCTCGTTGCTAGTAGACTCCATAGATGCATCTTGGTGTGTTGCTAGTAGACTCCATAGATGCATCTTGGTGAGCGTAGGAAAATTTTAAAATTATGCTACGATTCCCAACACACAAAGCACCTCTTCCCATTGCAAGATAAATAGATCAAGTTGGCCAAACAAAACTCAAATATCGGAGAAAAAATACGAGGCTATAAGTAATCATGCATATAAGAGATCAAAAGACTCAAATAACTTTCATGGATAAAAACATAGATCTGATCATAAACTCAAAGTTCATCGGATCCCAACAAACACACCGCAAAAAGAGTTACATCATATAGATCTCCAAGATACCATTGTATTAAGAATCAAAAGAGAGAGAGGAAGCCATCTGGATACTAACTACGGACCCGTAGGTCTACAATGAACTACTCACGCATCATGGGAGAGGCACCAATGGACATGATGAACCACTCCGTGATGGTGTCTAGATTGGATCTGGTGGTTCTGGAACTTGCGGCGGCTGGAATTGATTTTGGTCGACCCCCTTAGGGTTTTTGGAATATTGGGGTATTTATAGAGCAAAGAGGCGGTGCGGGGCCACCGAGATGGGCACAACCCACCTAGGCGCGCATGGGCCTAGACGCGCCTTGGTGGGTTGTGCTCCCCTCGGAGCACCCCTCAGGTACTTTCTTGGCCCATCTCATGTCTTCTGGTCCAGAAAAATTCCACAAAAAGTTTCGCTGCGTTTGGACTCCATTTGGTATTGATTTTCTGCGATGTAAAAAACAAGCAGAAAACGACAACTGGCACTGGGCACTATGTCAATAGGTTAGTCCCAAGAAATGATATAAAATTGCTATAAAATGATTGTAAAACATCCAAGAATGATAATATAACATCATGGAACAATAAAAAATTATAGATACGTTGGAGACATATCAATCCCATCTTGGGGCCTTTTTCGGCGATCTGCCGAAGGGGGATTCAATCACGGAGGGCATCTACATCAACCTTATTACCCTTCCGATGAAGCGTGAGTAGTTTACCACAGACCTACGGGTCCATAACTAGTAGCTAGATGGCTTCGTCTCTCTCTATGATCTTCAATACCATGTTCTCCTCAATGTTCTTGGAGTTCTATCCGATGTAATATTCTTTTGCGGTGTATTTGTCGAGATCCGATGAATTGTGGATTTATGATCAGATTATCTATGAATATCATTTGAATCTTCTCTGAATTCTTATATGCATAATTTGATATCTTTGTATTTCTCATCGAGTTATCGGTTTGGTTTGGCCAACTAGATTGGTATTTCTTGCAATGGGAGAGGTGCTTAGTTTTGGGTTCAATCTTGCGGTGTCCTCACCCAGTGACATAGTAGGGGTAGCGAGGCACGTATTGTATTGTTGACATCAAGGATAAAAAGATGGGGTTTTCATCATATTGCTTGAGTTTATTCCTCTACATCATGTCATCTTACTTAATGCATTACTCTGTTCTCTTGAACTCAATACTCTAGATGCAGGCATGAGTCGGTCGATGTGTGGAGTAATAGTGGTAGATGCAGAATCGTTTCGGTCTACTTGACACAGACGTGATGCCTATATACATAATTATTGCCTTGGATATCGTCATAACTTTGCGCTTTTCTATCAATTGTTCGACAGTAATTTGTTCATCCACCGTATTATTTTCCTTCAAGAGAGAAGCCTCGGGTGAAACCTATGGCCCCCGGGTCTATTTTCCATTATATATTTTCAGATCTATAAACCAAAAAATCCCAAAATACTTTGCTGCAATTTATTTACTTTTATTTTATTTTATGTTTTAGTAATCTTTTATATCTATCTCTATCAAATATCATCATTGCAATTGACCTGAAGGGAATGAAAACCCCTTTATCGCGTTGGGTGCAAGTGTTTGATTGTTTGTGTAGGTGCATAGATTGGAGACTTGCTTGTGCCTCCTACTGGTTCTCTAACTGAGGGAAATACTTATCTCTGCTTTGTGTATCACCCTTTCCTCTTCAAGGGAAAACCAACACAAACTCAAGAAGTAGCATCCAACTTCACGACCAAATGTGCGCCACACTCGCACCGAGTCGCAGGTCTTAGCCTGCGGGTACGGCCCTCCGGGTTTAAAAATTTACTCTGTCATTTTCCTGCCCTCGAGCAAATGTACCGCCTATGCCGAATAGTGGTTGAAAGACCTTTTCCTCGTTTCACCTTATCTTTTTCTGATACTGAATCCACGGTCTCTGGCGTAATTATTGTAGAACGTGTAAGCCTCCCATTGTGATCCAAAGGTCATACCCATAACCTTCAAATGTGTCTGCAACGCCCGTTGTTGGATTCCAGCCTCCTCAATGTCCATATTAGCTGCATCGTCATGCTCATGGCCATCATCACCACTCCAACCATCCAAGTTAGCCTACAATATTACACATAAGCACGTGTAAGTTGTCATTATTTAGTTTTATTATTGTATGACGTCTAAAAGTTTTGACCGAACCTGACTTATGTTATCGGCGAAATATTCCTCAAAATAATTTTCCTCATTGTGGACATCAGTATCCTCATGCACATAAAAAATCATATGCACATGTAAGTACCCATATGGTTGTTCGTCGGACGAAATGAATGTACACGTGACTTACGTTTTCACTACAAGCACCATCCTCCTTCTTTTGAAAGTCCTCCTCAGGTAAGTTATCGTACGACGACCAGAATTCATTGTCGCTGCTATCATCATCTTTAGTACTTCCATCTTCATTCGTAAGACCAACACTATCGCTACCATACCACTCACTCGTCTTCAAGAACGCATCCGTAAATTCGGTTTCTTCCTCCATTGAATAACCTCACTTCCAACACTTTAAAATAAAAATTGATCTGTCAATTCAAAATCAAACTAGATGTACTACGGTCATGCCAATGAATAGTTCATATAATTATTTACAACTACTAATTTTTTTATGCAAACTAGACGGGTTACATGGCAAACCTAGAGGCTGGCGGGTCCCAATGTCCGGCGGCAAGGCCTTCAGGTACGTGCACTCCGGCCTGCTTGCGGACGGCGATGACGTGCACGGACGTAGATCACACCGTTGCAGACGGCGAGTATGTGCACGGAGGTAGATCACGCCGTTGCGGACGGCGTCCGTGTAGGCCACATCACAGCGACGACGTGCACGGAGGCTAGATCGCGTACGACGGCGACTCCAACAACGTCCACGGCGGCCAGATCCGGGGTGAAGACGGGGAGGAAGCTAAGGTGGTCCGACCTGGGTCGCTTTACGTTGCAGCGGCGGCCGTAATGTACGGCGAGCAAGGGCAGCGATCGGCCAGACGGGGCGACGTTGGAACGGGCCGCGTGATCGCTGCTAGGTCGTGGGTCTGTGTTTTTTTTCACACGAGGGGCGCGGGCTGTATCGGCTCGAGCCGTCCGTTCGGCTCTACGTGTATGCGGACGCCCCATACGGCGCGTGTATACACTAAGCACCGTATGCCCAAAATGCCCTTATACGTTAAGCACGCGCGGGGAGGGGGGTGTACCGAAGCAGACCTCATTGGCTAATAATCGTTCTGTTAACATAGATGATCATATACTCTTTACTGAACTTAGAGACTGCTAGGTGTCGTTTTACGATGAAGTGGAAATTGTTAATGCTAATATTGTTTTTGCAACAGACACAAAGTATAAATGAAATTTATAACATCAAATTAAAGGAATGTGCCAAGGAAGTTACAGTGGGACTTGCTTTGAAGCAACAGAAAGACCAGATACGACACAACTGTCAATTGACATGCCTGATGAACAAATAAATCAACAACGGCTGCTAAATGTGCTTGTACTTTTAAGACAACTAGGATATGGCCTTGGTGTTTGCCTATTCTCGTTGGCGATATGGCCTGGTATACATGTTTTCTTCTTGGTGCTTGTGTGCAATATGTATAATCTGCGCCAATGCAAAAGTGAGCCAGTGAGGTGACTCGTTCAGAATTTTTTTGCAGCCACAGGAACGCAGTCCGGGTCGGGTTTGGTTGGGTCGATCACTACCAGACCCATGCCCGGATCCCGATATCCCTTATCGGGTTCATCGCCCACCCGCGACCCTACCCATGGGTCAAAGTTCAGACCCATGCCCGAACCCATCGGGTTACCCGACCCACTCAGGTACCCATCGGGTGCGTGTAAATGTTAAATTGAATTAATATCACACTTTCCCAGTGTGTTCAAATATACTAATTTCGTTCCTTTCCAACAAAAGGCACAAAAAATATTTCTGTTAGAAGTCACCAGAATAAAAGCTCTCCACCGAGGTGGTTCTTATAGGCGTCCATCCTTTCTCGCTGAGCTCCCACTTTTGAGGTGGTACTAATACCCAGGGTGTTACCTTCGCTGCTATGTAGTACTAGCATCGTAGCACTAGCAGGCTAGCGACAGCCAGTGGCCGCCGATTGCATGACGATGGGCCGGATGCTTCTCGTTTGCTGTTTGGTATGCATGTGCCACTTAAAGAAAGTTGGGTTGTTGTTGGGTCGCGTATGTGAATAAAGATATTGTGTTTTCCTGGCCCAATAGCTGCGTCGTTGGACTGCCGAGAGAAAAACTACTACGGTCAAGTACTACTTGTCTACGCTAAAACAAAGTACTCCTACTTGTCTGATGCGTGTGTTTGAGGTTCTATATAGCTAGAATATACACCATATCTTGCTTATATCTATTAGAATTTATGGTTATGAATATTAATCGAGTAGCCCATCGGGTTACCCATGGGCATAGATGAAGACCCATACCCTACCCATGATTAATCGGGTTGTCCATGGGTTTTACCCATGGGTGAAGATGAAGACCCATACCTTGCCTATTCGGGTCGGGTGCCCATGGGCGCCCATACCCATGGGTCAAATTGCCGGGTTGAGTCTGGATCCCAGGAAGAGGCAGGCACGACGGCTGGCCCGGTGTCCTGGCGTAAGATTTTTTTTTGAGACAATCCTGGCGTAAGAACTGAAACGTAGTGAAGAAATGCGGTGGTTACAGATTATAAAATTTCGGCCCATCCTCAGCTTTGAAGAGAGGTCCACGCAGCCCACCCACAGTTGTCGCACGCCCGAGCACGCAACCAGCCAAAAACTCGATATTTTCCCTCTAGTTAGGGTTTCTAGTTTTCTCCCGGGGCGATTTTTGCCGCCGTTGAGGATTGCTCCCCTACCGCCGATCAACCCCTTCTCCCGCTGGTGTTGCGCTGGGGGTGGCCACCAGGGCTGTCTCTACGTCCGCGTCGAGGGAGGGAGCGGCGAAAGTTAGGGTTCCCACACCAAACCCGATCTGTTTCTTTTCGGGTGAGAGATCCAATGGCGAATTCCGGGGACTCAAGTTCTTCGGGGATCACTGAAGTTGAGAAGATGATGCAAGAGCTGGGGCTGAGAGAGGAGGATCTGGATGATGTGATCTTCGACGAGCAAGCTGCGCCGCCAGAGGGGCCGAGATGGGTTGCCCTAGCTAGGGTTAACACCACGAAGAGCTATAGCCAGACTTGGTTTTACAAAAACATGAGAGCGGCTTGGGACATCGCGCAGGAGGCTAAGTTCAAACCTCTGGAGGAAAACCTGTATACTGTCCAATTCACTTGCCTTGGTGATTGGGAGAGAGTCATGAACGAGGGCCCTTGGAACTTCAGGGGGACGCGGTGATCTTGCTGCCGTATGACGGAATTTCGAAGCCTTCCACTGTAAAGTTGGAGACAATCAAGATATGGATACAAATCCATGATGTCCCAGAACTGTATGCTCATCCGGTAGCTCCGTTGGCAGCAAAAGTGGGAGAAGTTCTTTTCTCAGAACCAAACTCACATGACTTTGTGGGCAATTTTCATCGAGTTTGGGTCAGCATCAATGTCCATAAACCCCTCAAGAATGCGGTATCTATGATAAGAGATGGGAAGAGGCAGATATACAGAGTCAAGTACGAAAAGCTACCGGACTGGTGCGCGGTTTGCGGCATGCTAGGTCACTTATATAAGGAACACGGCAATGACATCCATCCTCCATCAGCACTTGTATTCAAGCATCTCCGAGCCAGCTGGGCCATGCGTTCAGGTCGTGGTCCGGGAGAAGGCCGCAGTCAGAGAGGTGGACGGAGAGGAGGCCGATCAGGGGGGCGTTCCAGCCCCCGTTCAGGGGGAGGCCGAGGTGATACGACAGATCAATATGTTCATAACGCATATCAAGTGGGAGACCCGAGCAGGGGGGCCAGCAATGCGGAGATGGAGGACTGTAACAGAAAGAGGAATGCGGGAGCCGAGCTGGGAGCCAAAGTTACCACGCCTTCAAGTTCTGAAACTGCAGGTGGGACTGTGAACCCGCTGGCAATTGTGCCAGTAGCATTGGCGGCTGTTAGCCCACCACCGTCCAGATATCCGAAGAGAACCAAGAAGTCGGAGGAGGATTCCGAGGGTGCAACCTCAAAAGTGAAGAATTTGGCGGGCTCCTTCGAGGAGCACCGCCAGGCCCAATGAGTGCGCTATGTTGGAACTGTCGGGGCGCGGGCAAAGCCGCGACAGTTCGAGAGGTTCGCGAACAAATTTGCCCCTACACTCTTATGTATTGTGGAAACTCAGTTAGAAGGCTCGAGGGTAGAAGCGTTAGCAGGCACTTTTGGCTATGATAATAGTTTTGCGGTTGATAGTCGTGGTAGAAGTGGAGGTATTGGCATTTTCTGGAACAATGAAATAAAATTGGAAATCCTTGGTTACTCGGACTACCATGTTGATTGTTCTGTTGAGGAGGTAGGTTGTGAGCCTTGGAGAGCTACGGTGGTTTATGGCGAAGCGCAAACACATCTTCGATATCAAACTTGGGACACTTTGAAAAACATTAGCACTTCTAGCAGTCTACCTTGGCTTTGCCTTGGTGATTTTAATGAAGTTCTACGTCCCGATGAGCATGAAGGAGTTGGACAAAGGAGCAATGCGCAGATACATAATTTTCGTGATGCGGTGGACGTGTGCATGTTGCTAGATGTTGGTTATGTTGGTCGTTTCTGGACTTTTGAAAAGAAAGTAAGGGGGGATCCTACACTAGGGTCCGGCTGGATCGCGCCCTAGCCAATGCTGATTGGCGTGCAATGTTTCCTCTTGCGTATCTGACACACCTGACAGCAGCATCCTCTGACCACTGGCCCATTATGCTGCGTTTGAACAGAGAGCAGCCACGGAGCAGGCAGCCGAAACCTTTTCGGTATGAAGTAATGTGGGAAGGCCATGAATCTTGGAGAGACACTATTAGCGCAGCATGGGCGTGTGGTGGAATCAGCAATAGAGTGGATGATCTTCGGGCTAAACTGCAAGCTATATCCCATGACTTGGGACGATGGAACAATGAGACTTTTGGAAACGTTCGAAAGGAGATTAAAAAGCTGAAAACGGAGCTTGAGAAGTTGCGGGCTGATCCAAGCCGAAGGGCTCCGTCACACGTCGAGCTCAAGATAAACAAAAATCTAGTTGAACTATACCATCGGGAAGAAATATTATGGAGGCAGCGTTCACGGATTGAGTGGCTAACGTCCGGCGACAAAAACACATAGTTTTTCCACATGAGAGCAAGCATCCGAAGAAAGAAGAATATGATAAAGGCCCTACAAAACTCCCTTGGAGTCTTGACAAATGATCCAGACGAGCTTAAAGCAATGGTGCATGATTTTTATAAAACCTTGTATACATCAGAAGGGGTAAACAACATGGAAGCTGTCCTAAATTGTGTACCAACCAAGGTTACGTGTGGAGATGAACGAGTTACTGGTCGCACCTTACAAGGGATAGGAAGTAAAGACAACCCTTTTTCAGATGTTTCCGACCAAGGCACCGGGGCCCGATGGTTTTCCAGCTCACTTCTATCAGCATCACTGGGATCTTTGCAGTGCCGAGGTAACGGAGGAGGTTCTCAGGATTATTCGGGGAGAGGAGAGTCCGGAAAGCATCAATGATACGGTCCTGGTTCTCATCCCTAAGGTAATGAACCCTACTATGTTAACTCAGTTCCGACCAATCAGTTTATGTAATGTATTATAGCGTCGAAGGTGATTGCGAACAGATTGAAGATGATTCTTCCGGACATCATTTCAGAGGAACAATCAGCCTTTGTGCCAGGCAGGCATATCACAGACAATATCATCAGTGCTTATGAGTGTCTTCACTTTATGAAACGCAGCAAGGCCAAGGTTAACAGTTTCTGTGCGCTTAAACTCGATATGATGAAGGCATACGACAGATTAGAGTGGGATTATCTACAGGCGATGATGATAAAGCTTGGTTTTGCCCCATCTTGGGTTCAGATAGTAATGAACATGGTGCGGTCAGTGTCATTTTCAGTTCTTTTTAATGGTGAGAGGCTTGACACTTTCAACCCATCCAGAGGTATTCGGCAGGGAGATCCGATATCCCCATATCTCTTTTTAATCGCAGCAGAGGGCCTTTCGTGCCTACTGAAATCCAGTTCCTCAACGTCTCAGCTAGAAGGGATCAAGGTGGCAGCCACGGCGCCAGCAGTGAGCCATCTCCTTTTTGCTGATGACAGCCTGCTGATGTTTAAATCGAGTGTTGAAGGGGCTGTTGCAGTATCAAACTTGCTGGAAAGTTACTGTGTGGCATCTGGACAGCGGATAAATAATGAGAAATCCTCTATTTTCTTTAGTAAAGGATGTCCACAAGTTATGAGAGATGGTATCAAGAACACATTAAACGTTCAGAATGAATCGCTCAGTGACAGGTACTTGGGGATGCCTACTGATGTTGGGCATTCAAAGAATGGCACTTTCAGATATCTGAGAGACCGTGTGTGGGAGAAAATCAGAGGGTGGATGGAGAAACTATTATCTTCAGCGGGCAAGGAAGTACTTATCAAATCGGTGGCACAGTCTATACCGGTTTTTTCGATGTCTTGTTTCCGCCTCCCACGAGGTTTATGCGAGAATATTACCTCCCTGATCAGACAGTTTTGGTGGGGGAGCAAGCAGGGGAAACGCAAACCAAACTGGGTAGCCTGGGACGAGATGACAAAGCCGAAGCATCTAGGCGGCCTCGGTTTCAGGGATTTGGAGATTTTCAATCTTGCCTTACTGTCGAAGCAGGCGTGGAGGATGCTTCAAAACCCCACATCTTTGAGCGCTCGCATTCTCAAGGGGGTCTACTTCCCTGATGCCTCTCTTTTTGAAGCAAGTCTTGGAAATCATCCATCACAAATTTGGCGGGCAATCCTGGATGGGCGAGATATCATGGTGCAGGGACTTGTGAGAAGAATTGGAAACGGTGAAACCACGGACATCTGGCACGATAATTGGCTACCTCGCACACACATGAAGCGACCATTAACATCTCTGGTCCAACACCCACCTCACAAAGTGTCTGAACTTATAAACAACACCACTTGCTCTTGGAATGAACAACTGGTCCGGGCAACATTCATTCCAATCGATGCGGAAACTATTTTGCAGATTCCTCTCTGCACTAGACAAATTGAGGATTTTTGGGCATGGAGCGAGAACAGACGGGGCATTTTCTCGGTTAGAACTGCTTACCACATGATCCACCAGAAGAAACTAAGCAAAGAAGCTTGGTTATATGAGCAAGGGGGGTCGTCTCATTCACAAGCTGATAGTGAGATCTGGACCAAGCTATGGGGGTTTAATGTACCATCGAAGCTTAAGATTTTCCTATGGAGATTTGCGAAGAACACCACTCCAACCGCGACACTCTTGCATCATCGGAACATGGCGGATACGCCAGCGTGCGTCCTTTGCGGAGGGGAAGACACTTGGAGACACGCTTTGCTAAACTGCACTGTATCCCGGAGTACTTGGGCTTTGTCATCTGAACATATCATCGATGCACTGAGTAGGAACGAAGAAGGTGACACGGAGAGGTGGCTCTCTGCCATGCACCAGGCGCTATCCCATGAGAACTTCACTACTCTCGTGGTAACACTCTGGGCTTTGTGGGGAGCCCGCCGAAAGGCGATCCACGAGCAAATATACCAAAGTCCCTTTCAAGTACATGCGTTTATTCAGTCTTATATGAGGGAACTTGAAGCTATCAAATCTGTTAATCTGAGGCAGGGTGGCAATCCTACTCCTCGTCCGACGAGCTGGATTCCTCCACCATCAGGGCGGATAAAACTGAATGTAGATGCTGCTGTGGGGAGGGGAAGGAGACACGGTTCCGTAGCTGCAATATCAAGAGACTCTGCTGGCCTTTTTTTGGGAGCATCGGCTGTGGTTTTTGAAGGCATTTCCGATCCGGCCACTCTTGAATGCATGGCGAGCAGGGAGGCGTTGGCCCTTGCGGATGATCTGCATGTCTCAACTATACAAGTGGCGTCCGACTCGAAGGTGGTGGTCGAGGACATCCGAGACAACAATCCAACGGCATATGGTGCGATCATACATGAAATAATAAAGCATAGATCAAATTTCCTTTTGTGTAATTTTTGCCACGAATTTAGGAGCTCGAATATCGAGGCTCACAAGCTCGCGAAGCATGCTTTATCCCTTCCGGCTGGCCGACATGTTTGGTTGGGACAGCCGGACGGACTCTCTTTCGTCCATGTAAACATTGTGACGTTGTAATAAAAGCTTCGGAGTTTGCCTAAAAAAAAAAAACGCAACCAACCAACCAGAGCCGAGGAACACCCACGCCACGGATCGCTCCCCACGATCCGCGTGCCTCAGCTGAAACCAAATCCTCACCATCCACGCCTCGCAGATCCAACGCTCGAAACTCCCCTCCCCTCCCCTCCCGAAACATAGAGCGCGGAAAATTCCCCGGACTCGCGCCCACCTGCCGTCTCCCCTCCTTAAAACGGCCCCCGAATCCCTCCTTGTTCCTCATTCCACTTCCACTCCCAAATCTCCCGAGCAATCCTCTCTCCGCGCCCACGAAGCAAGCTCTCCACTCCCGATGGCCCGTACGAAGCAGACGGCGAGGAAGTCCACCGGCGGCAAGGCGCCGCGGAAGCAGCTGGCGACCAAGGCGGCGCGCAAGTCCGCCCCGGCCACCGGCGGCGTCAAGAAGCCCCACCGCTTCCGCCCCGGCACCGTCGCGCTCCGTGAGATCCGCAAGTACCAGAAGAGCACCGAGCTGCTCATCCGCAAGCTCCCCTTCCAGCGCCTGGTGCGGGAGATCGCGCAGGACTTCAAGACCGACCTCCGCTTCCAGAGCTCCGCCGTCTCCGCGCTGCAGGAGGCCGCCGAGGCCTACCTCGTGGGGCTCTTCGAGGACACCAACCTCTGCGCCATCCACGCCAAGCGCGTCACCATCATGCCCAAGGACATCCAGCTCGCCCGCCGCATCCGTGGCGAGAGGGCCTAGGCTGCTTCCTAGAATCTGGTCTCGAGGTGTAGAGATGCGTTAGTTTCTTCTTAGCCCGTGTCTGTGGTAGTAAGGTTCCTTGATGGTTGTGTTATGGTGTGATGTATGTGATGGTACCATCTTGTTATCATCATCAATGAGAAGTTAGCAATCTGATTTTAAACATGCCTGCTTGTTTGTCTGATCTCAGTAAACGTTTTGGTTTGTCGATAGATTTATCCCTCAACGTTTGGTGGCAGCATTTGCTGGCAAAGGTGCCGCTGGATCTGATGAACATGAGGTTCATATGCCCCAGTTCAGTTCGGCCTGCCCCTGCTCACATTGCACTATAATTCGACTCTTGCTGTCTAATGCCCTTGCTCTCTCAATTCCCCCTTTTCCCCTTCTTGCATGGAAAGGAACATAGTGGATTTGATGGTTACTCTCTTCTTTTGCTACAATCGTGTGCTTTTGAATGCCAATCTATTTGAATGTTAAGTTTCAAATGTTCTGTCCATTTATCGCTGGAGGTTGTCCCATAAACAAGTGTAGGGATCAGTACCTTTTTTGGCGTGTATCCATGGAAGATAGTATGAAATTCTGGCTGTTCTAAGAGCACTAACTGGTTTTGCAATGTCATGTGATGTTTTCTTTACTGATTCCTGTATTTGTGGGTTTTGGACTCCAAATGGAATGGGAAATATCTGCACTCTGTTGAAGGATTAATAAACTTTGTGGCTCGACACTGTACTTTAAATATAATTTTGAATCTGAGATAGCTGTAATCAGTGTAGTTGTGTCTTGTAATAGGCATTTGTTAGTAGTACTAGCATATAAAAAAAAAATCAACTATAGCATCTTATATAGTGTGACGCCCGGATAATTAAGCTACAGTAATCCCCTGCTAATGATGCCACGTCACCTCCGTTACTGTTGCTGATCTTTCGTTAGTTCAAAACCGGTCCAAAAATCAAATTCAAAATATGACAGACAACGAAATTTTTCAAAATATTAAAACTAAAATGTTCTGGATGTGACACATAATCCCTAGGTAATGTTGGTGGAGAAACCACATTTTTATTAAATAATTCAATGCACTAATGTAGTTAAAACAGTAGCTAAAACATTTAATTAAATGCCTTTTATAATTTATAATTTTTTTAAACATTTTATTTAGGGGCCAAACTTTTAAGGCGGTGAGTTATTTAGAGGCATTAATTTAGGAACTATTGTCCTATTTTACAAAACTAAAGAAACTAAAAGTAAAATAAAACAGAATAAAAGGAAATAGGAAAAAGAAAAGAAAAACAAACAAGAAAAATAAGAAAAGGAGAAAAGCAAACCCCCCTCTTACTGGGCTTCGGCCCAGCTGGCCACCGGGCCAACCAGGCCGGCCCAGCCGCCCCCTGCTAACCCCCCACCCGACCGAACCCTAGAGCCCAACCCCCACTCTCCCCCCGCACGATCCCCTCGACCCCCACCTCTCCTCTCTGCCCCCCCGATCGGATCTGGATCGGGGCGGTTGGCCTCGACGCCGGCGACGCCCTCCCCGTTGCCCCCTCTGCACCTCGGCAGCCCCGAGCCGGCCCCGACGCCCGTCCGCAACGCCCCACCTCCTCCTCCCCGTTCTGGATCTGGCCGCCCCGGTCACCCTGACGCCGTCGCCCCGGAGCTGCCACGCCGTCGCCGACCACCGCCACCCGCTGGACCGATGCCACCTCGCCGGACGCCTCCCCACCTCTCCCTCGAGCCGACTTCATCGCGTCTCGCCGCCTCGGACCGCCGTCGCCACTGCCTCGCCGGAACGCTTCCTCATCGGAGCTGCCCCGCCGTCGTCTCCGCCCTCCTCCTCAACCCCCACTGCCCCATCCCCTACGCTCCCTCGGTGAGGCCCCCGGCCTCCTCTTCTCTCCCCGTCACCGTCGACCGTCCCGTTGCACCGTCTGGATCGCCGAACGCCACCACGACCACCGCACCGCACCGCCTACCCCCTCCTCGCGCTCGCTCGCGCCCCTCACGCACCCATGGTCGTGCGCGCTCGCGCCGACCGCAGCCGTTGCGGCTCCCCTGCCGCCCTGCCCTGTAGCCGCCTCCACCGCCCCTCGTGCGACCCCGCCGTCCACTGCTGTAGTCCGGCACTCGGCCGGCCTCGCCGTTGCCTTTCCCGGCCAGCCTCGCCGTGGCCCCGGTCGTCGCCCGACGCGGCTCCCGTCGGTGGCCGCTCGGCCCTCGCCTGGTCGGGCATCGCCAGCGCCCGTAACCCATGCGCCTGCTAAGGCCCCCTGGGCCAATGACGGGGGGGGGGGGGTCCTAGCCCCCTGAACGTTTTAAAAAAAGATAGATAAAAAAATTAATAATTAAATTAATTAAATTAATTAACCTAAATATCTAATTAAACTAACTAATCTGTTAGTTAGGGCAATGTGTCAATGACAGATGGGACCCACACGTCAGCTTGACCCAGTCAACACCTCTGTTGACTGATGACGTCATGCTGATGTCATGCTGATGCAGTAATGCCATTTTCGGATTAAATTAATAATAATAATTTATAAATTGATTTAAATCTTTAAAAATGAATATAAAATAATCTGTAACTCGGATGGAAAAACTTTGTACATGAAAGTTGCTCAGAACGACGAGACGAATCCGAATACGTAGCCCGTTCGTCCACCACACATCCCTAGCATAGCGAACATGCAACTTTCCCCCTCCGGTTCATCTGTCCGAAAACGCGAAACACCGGGGATACTTTCCCGGATGTTTCCCCCCTTCGTCGGTATCACCTCCTACCGCGTTAGGGCATACCTGGCACCGCGTTTTGCCTCATTTTGTTTTGTGATGCTTTGTTTGCTCCGTATTTACTGTTTCTTCCCCCTCTCCTTCTCCGGTAGACTACGAGACCGACGCTGCTGCTGCCTAGTTCGACTACGGAGTTGACGACCCCTCCTTCTTGCCAGAGCAACCAGGCAAGCCCCCCCTTGATCACCAGATATCGCCTATTCTTCTCTATACTGCTTGCATTAGAGTAGTGTAGCATGTTACTGCTTTTGGTTAACCCTATTTTGTTGCATAGCCTCTCATTGTTGCTACAGTTGTTACCCTTACCTGCTATCCTACTGCTTAGAATAGGATGCTAGTTTTTCCATCAGTGGCCCTACATTCTTGTCCGTCTGCCATGCTATATTACTGGGCCGTGATCACTGCGGGAGGTGATCATGGGTATATACTTTATACTTTATACATGATACAGGTGGTGACTAAAGTCGGGTCGGCTCGAGGAGTACCCGCAAGTGATTCTGATGAGGGGGATGAAAGGACAGGTGGCTCCATCCCGGTAGAGGTGGGCCTGGGTTCCTGACGGCCCCCGACTGTTACTTTGTGGCGGAGCGACAGGGCAGGTTGAGACCACCTAGGAGAGAGGTGGGCCTGGCCCTGGTCGGCGTTCGCGGATACTTAACACGCTTAACGAGATCTTGGTATTTGATCTGAGTCTGGCCATTTGGTCTATACGCACTAACCAACTACGCGGGAACAGTTATGGGCACTCGACATCGTGGTATCAGCCGAAGCTCTTCTTGACGTCAGCGACGGAGCGGCGCGCGCCGGATTGGACTGGAACGCCTGCTAGGCTAGGTCTGCTTCCGGCCGCGTACGCAACGTGCATGTGTGCAATGGGCGATGGGCCCAGACCCCTGCGCGCATAGGATTTAGACCGGCGTGTTGACCTCTCTGTTGAGCCTAGGTGGGGCTGCGACGTGTTGATCTTACGAGGCCGGGCATGACCCAGGAAAGTGTGTCCGGCCAAATGGGATCGAGCGTGTTGGGTTATGTGGTGCACCCCTGCAGGGAAGTTTATCTATTCGAATAGCCGTGTCCCTCAGTAAAAGGACGACCCGGAGTTGTACCTTGACCTTATGACAACTAGAACTGGATACTTGATAAAACACACCCTTCCAAGTGCCAGATACAACCCGGTGATCGCTCTCTAACAGGGCGACGAGGAGGGGATCGCCGGGTAGGATTATGCTATACGATGCTACTTGGTGAACTTACCATCTACTCTCTCCTACATGCTGCAAGATGGAGGTGGCCAGAAGCGTAGTCTTCGACAGGATTAGTTATCCCCCTCTTATTCTGGCATTCTGCAGTTCAGCCCACCGATATGGCCCTTTACACATATACCCATGCATATGTAGTGTAGCTCCTTGCTTGCGAGTACTTTGGATGAGTACCCACGGTTGCTTTTCTCCCTCTTTTCCGCTTTCTATACCTGGTTGTCGCAACCATATGCTGGAGTCCAGGAGCTAGAGATCCCGAGGATGATTCTACATGGAGTTCGGCTTCGAGGAGTAGTTAGGAGGTCCGAGGCAGGAGGCCTTGCCTTTTTTATCGTTGCTACTTTTGTGCTAGCCTTCTTAAGGCAAACTTGTTTAACTTATGTCTGTACTCAGATATTGTTGCTTCCGCTGACTCGTCTATGATCGAGCAATTGTATTTGAGCCCTCGAGGCCCCTGGCTTGTATTATGATGCTTGTATGACTTGTTTATGTTGTAGAGTTGTGTTGTGATATCTTTCCGTGAGTCCCAGATCTTGATCGTACACATTTGCGTGCATGATTAGTGTACGGTCAAATCGGGGGCATCACAAGTTGGTATCAGAGCCAACTGCCTGTAGGAATCCCCCTTTCCACACTCCTTGGCCGAAGTCGAGTCTAGACATTGCAAAAACTTTTACTAACATGGCTGTGTGTCTTACGGGCCCACGTCGCCATTGGGTGGTAGTAGGATCTTTTATTCCTCAACCTATACTCTGGGACTCTGACCTCTCTTCTATTCGGGTTAAGTAAATTTTGCTAAATCTAACATTAGGATCTCGTTATCACTTTCACCCGGAGAGCCCCTTATTACTGATGATCGTCTGCTGCACGTGAAGACCCTGAAGATATTCTCCGCTGTTAACCCGAGAACTTGTGTTCATCGCTTTTGCAATTCCGTTTCATCGATAAACTCCTATAGATAACCACGTATACTCGCCATTCATAAAATGTTTCCCAGTTGATCTTGTTATTACAAGATACCCCGAAATTCCCTCTGTTGTTCCGAGAATCCTTTGAGCTTACTGCCTTGCTGTTCTTTGTCACCTGAATACCCTTACGAATAATTCTCGCACTTACCGAGTATCTGCTCATCCCCAGTTGATTCAAGTATTTCACAAAAGTGTTCAGAATACCATTCGATCTTCCGAAAATCCTCAGGAGCCTATTGCTCTTGAAATTCTTGCTTACTAGCATTATGATTAATCCCATAAGTCTCGAAATCTTATTGGCACCCTTTGTCATTAACTTTTGAGTCCATTGATTCAATATGTTGCGAATGCTCGCAATCCTCAATCAGATCCTAGAATTCATCCTTCCGGCTCAGACATCATTTTTAACGTGAGCTGGTTCTCGACTAATCAAATTACTGTCGATTGTATCCCTAAGACTATTCAACTTATCCATCCCTAATCAGAACATTGCTTCTGATCCCTTGATTTGAAAATCATAATTCCTTTGCATTTGAGCTCTGGATTAGTTAGTTGTTTCTATAATCCAATGCCTTTGCATTGTTACTTCCTCTGGTTGTGTGCCGATGCTCACATCAGCTCTGTTATGGACCGACAGATCCTTTAATGGATTTTATCCGGCAGCGTCCTTCATATTCAATAACCTTGTGAGCCTTCCCTCGGATACCTAATGCCTTTGGTAAATTGTATCCTCTACTTTCTCAACCTTGCTCTGCTTTCGAGCTGGTGATAATCACTCTCGAAGCTTGTGGCATATGTTTCTAAGTTGCCCTGATGGGTTGAACCTATACCTTCCCTAAAAACCGTATGAACCCGAAGGTTTTCACAAGTCATACTCTTCTGGTATTTTGCCAGATAAAATTTCAACACTACAACTTCTTTGAAAAATGAGAAGTGAATGAAAGGTTATGCATTGGAGAAGTGGGAGTCGACCTTGAACCTTTGTGTTCATGCCCATGGACACGATGTAGATCCTATCATGGAAGCTTCTTGTAATAATAACTATTTCCTTGATAAATATCATCTGGTATCTGTGAATTGATCCTTTGCAACCGTGGTTCCGACCATGATTGTTCTCCTTTGATTCTATTTCTTGGACAAGTTAAAGTACTTGCCTTCTGCAGATCAGTACGCCTTCCCAACCTCTATTTTGTTCTACCTTCGAGTATTACCCCCTCGTATCTCGAGGATATCAACCCATTGCACTTCATCTTATGAGTTTCTGATGAAGTAGTACCTTTCCCCATCATAGTCACTCCACGGGTTCTGGGTTGTCGTCAACCGAGAACTCCGATTTGTGAATCAAATCAACACTGAGATTCGGTACTCCCAGTACTTTGTTGTTGAGAAGTTTAATACTCCATCACGTCACTCCTAGCCTGATCGGCTACATCATTATCGTGCTAATTTTAACTATGCTACCGGGTCCTTAGTTCCGGAGTGCAACCTTAGATGATGAGCTAAGCTTACGTCGATTTTCCTTGTCATATCATTTCACCTTGAATAGCAAGCTTGATTTCAAGTTTGTGTCGTACCCTTGGTTCCAATAACTTTTCGCTTCACCATTCCTTTGACTTGATGTCATTGCCGATCGATTACATCTTCAAGAAACCTCTCGACAAGTGTGTCGTGATCATCGTCAACATTTTAACTTCTTCCGAGATATCAATTGAATTCATGAAGAGAAATACCATCCTTGCCCTCGATGATTTGTGTTATCATCGACCACTTTATGGCCTTCCCTCCAACACAAAATTGTTCGTGTTCTGTGTTATACCTTGAGTTCCTTGCTATCCAGCATTTGTTCTTCTTTACCTTGGAGTATTACCATCTTTTATGTCAAGAATGTCATGAGGATTACTCCACCTCTTAAGAATTCTTGGTATAGTGATACTTCTCGCCATCTCCGTTCATTTCTTGGTACCCGTGTTGTTTCTAACCGGTATATCGACAATTGAGCTATGATGTAGGAGTTCAAAACTTCTAGCAACCCTATTTCTTGAAGTGTATGGACGATAGTTTCATTCCTTGTGTATTGGTCATCGGATCACCATTCTAACATTGATCATGCTACCTAAGCCCACATTTCGGGTGCACCCTTCAACCAATGTTTACTCGTGGATGTTCTCCTTGTTCACATAATTGTGGAAATCCATCTTTTTGGGAATCTCGATGAGTTGTTGCCAAGTCTATCAGCCATCTCCTCATCATCTCCTTGGTTTAATGATGAACTCATGATTCGGGACTTGCTTCCATAGTTCATTTCCCGAGAATTTGGCAGCACCATCTCGTCAAATTGTGTTGCACCCCTTCCTTCTCAGGCATCTAGAGTCTGAGGTATCCTAACACCAATCAGATCCGAATCTCGGCCAGTATGATGGTTGGAACATATTTCCAAGAGTTATACCAATGGTCTTTATGTGACCCGGTAAGGTGATGTCGTGCATAGCGCACCTGGCCGGAGGCCCTATCGTTACAGATTCCTTTTCAGCAAGGTTATCCATTCTTCCATGAGGAAATTGTAAGACTTATTCTATAAGTTGTTCCTGATGGATCCTTTTTGTTTCCAAAGTCTGATCTTCACCTGTTGACCATGTCAATGCTATCTCGAAGCATGTCTATGGTACTCCGATTTTCAACAGGAACATTTGAAGCCCAATGCTAAATGTTTCCTGCTCAATTATCCAAACACCGTTGTATGGGTAATGACATGAAATTTCTCTCCCCTACCTAAAGAGTTTTCTACATTATATCCTGTCATGGATATCATGCTCAGCTTGTCCTTGGGAAGGATATACCCTTGAAATATGTGTTTAAACACATTTTCCTTTCCATTGTTCTGTTTAATCTGATAATCATATTTTCCTTTCCATTGGTTGGTTTAACGTTTCTGGTGATCATTCTGATCTAAGTAGTATTAATCCCCTGCTTGTGCAAACACCTCGGTGTACAACTCTGTCAGTAAGACCCTGTTACTATTGTTGGTGACATTCTGGTAACCACCGATGGACGAGAACTTGCCTATTGGTCCGCCTCTTTTCAACGAGCAGGAAAATGGTTCTCTTCGTCCCTCGCCCTTGGTACCGACGATGTTGCTGACATATAACTGACAGACTACCCTCTGACTTGCCTTGCTATCATGATCGTGCAAGATGTCACCGCCCTTCCTACTTTAACCACATGGTGGGCCCATAACCCACAGGTCCACTGGATCGAAACCTGACTCTTCTTTATAACCCGGATTCTAATGTATCCTTTGCACCTGGCTTCGTATGTGATTCACGAGCTGAATGCTATACCATTATTCATCCTGGAATCAAACACATTGTTATTCTCGTTGTTCAAACCCCCATTCTAGCTTCGGCCTAGTCATCGAATGATTGCCTACTCGTTTGAAACTTTGGTACCATCGTATATTGCACTCAACGAATTCACTAAAATACAACTCGTGGGGTACCTTTTGTATTTCCCATTGAGTTCACCGTCAGATGCCCAGCTTTGTGGATATGCGTTCTTCCGGAGTTTTCCCCATTGGTCGCCTTCGTAGGACGATGGAGATCCCGAAGAAAGGATGACGACCGAATCATGGTGACTCGAAATAGAGAAATGAAGACATCAACGAAAGGGATCAACCTCTTCGAAAGGGCAGCCAAGATCGAGAACGCTCGTTAGAATTTTGTAACCAATTCCCTTCCCCTCTTAAATCTCGGGACGAGATTTCTTGTAGTGGAGGAGAATTGTGACGCCCGGATAATTAAGCTACAGTAATCCCCTGCTAATGATGCCACGTCACCTCCGTTACTGTTGCTGATCTTTCGTTAGTTCAAAACCGGTCCAAAAATCAAATTCAAAATATGACAGACAACGAAAGTTTTCAAAATATTAAAACTAAAATGTTCTGGATGTGACACATAATCCCTAGGTAATGTTGGTGGAGAAACCACATTTTTATTAAATAATTCAATGCACTAATGTAGTTAAAACAGTAGCTAAAACATTTAATTAAATGCCTTTTATAATTTATAAATTTTTTAAACATTTTATTTAGGGGCCAAACTTTTAAGGCGGTGAGTTATTTAGAGGCATTAATTTAGGAACTATTGTCCTATTTTACAAAACTAAAGAAACTAAAAGTAAAATAAAATAGAATAAAAGGAAATAGGAAAAAGAAAAGAAAAACAAACAAGAAAAATAATAAAAGGAGAAAAGCAAACCCCCTCTCACTAGGCTTCGGCCCAGCTGGCCACCGGGCCAACCAGGCCGGCCCAGCCGCCCCCTGCTAACCCCCCACCCCGACCGAACCCTAGAGCCCAACCCCCACTCTCCCCCCGCACGATCCCCTCGACCCCCCACCTCTCCTCTCTGCCCCCCCGATCGGATCTGGATCGGGGCGGTTGGCCTCGACGCCGGCGACGCCCTCCCCGTTGCCCCCTCTGCACCTCGGCCGCCCCACCTCCTCCTCCCCGTTCTGGATCTGGCCGCCCCGGTCGCCCTGACGCCGTCGCCCTGGAGCTGCCACGCCGTCGCCGACCACCGCCACCCGCTGGACCGATGCCACCTCGCCGGACGCCTCCCCACCTCTCCCTCGAGCCGACTTCATCGCGTCTCGCCGCCTCGGACCGCTGTCGCCACTGCCTCGCCTGAACGCTTCCTCACCGGAGCTGCCCCGCTGTCGTCTCCGCCCTCCTCCTCAAGCCCCACTGCCCCGTCCCCTATGCTCCCTCGGTGAGGCCCCCGACCTCCTCTTCTCTCCCCGTCACCGTCGACCGTCCCGTTGCACCGTCTGGATCGCCACCACGACCACCGCACCGCACCGCCTCCCCCCTCCTCGCGCTCGCTCACGCCCCTCACGCACCCATGGTCGTGCGCGCTCGCGCCGACCGCAACCGTTGCGGCTCCCCTGCCGCCCTGCCCTGCAGCCGCCTCCACCGCCCCTCGTGCGACCCCGCCGTCCTCTGCTGCAGTCCGCCACTCGGCCGGCCTCGCCGGTGCCTTTCCCGGCCAGCCTCGCCGTGGCCCCGGTCGTCGCCCGACGCCGGCGCCCGTCGGTGGCCGCTCGGCCCTCGCCTGGTCGGGCATCGCCAGCGCCCGTAACCCACGCGCCCGCTAAGGCCCCCTGGGCCAATGACGGGGGGTCCCAGCCCCCTGAACGTTTAAAAAAAGATAGATAAAAAATTCAATAATTAAATTAATTAATTAATTAACTTAATTAATCCCGCTTGTTAAACTAATTAAACTTAATTAACCTAAATATCTAATTAAACTAACTAATCTGTTAGTTAGGGCAATGTGTCAATGACAGATGGGACCCACACGTCAGCTTGACCCAGTCAACACCTCTGTTGACTGATGACGTCATGCTGACGTCATGCTGATGCAGTAATGCCATTTTCGGATTAAATTAATAATAATAATTTATAAATTGATTTAAATCTTTAAAAATGAATATAAAATAATCTGTAACTCGGATGGAAAAACTTTGTACATGAAAGTTGCTCAGAACGATGAGACGAATCCGAATACGTAGCCCGTTCGTCCACCACACATCCCTAGCATAGCGAACATGCAACTTTCCCCCTCCGGTTCATCTGTCCGAAAACGCGAAACACCGGGGATACTTTCCCGGATGTTTCCCCCCTTCGTCGGTATCACCTCCTACCGCGTTAGGGCATACCTGGCACCGCGTTTTGCCTCATTTTGTTTTGTGATGCTTTGTTTGCTCCGTATTTACTGTTTCTTCCCCCTCTCCTTCTCTGGTAGACTACGAGACCGACGCTGCTGCTGCCTAGTTCGACTACGGAGTTGACGACCCCTCCTTCTTGCCAGAGCAACCAGGCAAGCCCCCCCTTGATCACCAGATATCGCCTATTCTTCTCTATACTGCTTGCATTAGAGTAGTGTAGCATGTTACTGCTTTTGGTTAACCCTATTCTGTTGCATAGCCTCTCATTGTTGCTACAGTTGTTACCCTTACCTGCTATCCTACTGCTTAGAATAGGATGCTAGTTTTTCCATCAGTGGCCCTACATTCTTGTCCGTCTGCCATGCTATACTACTGGGCCGTGATCGCTGCGGGAGGTGATCACGGGTATATACTTTATACTTTATACATGATACAGGTGGTGACTAAAGTCGGGTCGGCTCGAGGAGTACCCGCAAGTGATTCTGATGAGGGGGCTGAAAGGACAGGTGGCTCCATCCCGGTAGAGGTGGGCCTGGGTTTCTGACGGCCCCCGACTGTTACTTTGTGGCGGAGTGACAGGGCAGGTTGAGACCACCTAGGAGAGAGGTGGGCCTGGCCCTGGTCGGCGTTCGCGGATACTTAACACGCTTAACGAGATCTTGGTATTTGATCTGAGTCTGGCCATTTGGTCTATACGCACTAACCAACTACGCGGGAACAGTTATGGGCACTCGACGTCGTGGTATCAGCCGAAGCTCTTCTTGACGTCAGCGACGGAGCGGCGCGCGCCGGATTGGACTGGAACGCCTGCTAGGCTAGGTCTGCTTCCGGCCGCGTACGCAACGTGCATGTGTGCAATGGGCGATGGGCCCAGACCCCTGCGCGCATAGGATTTAGACCGGCATGTTGACCTCTCTGTTGAGCCTAGGTGGGGCTGCGACGTGTTGATCTTACGAGGCCGGGCATGACCCAGGAAAGTGTGTCCGGCCAAATGGGATCGAGCGTGTTGGGTTATGTGGTGCACCCCTGCAGGGAAGTTTATCTATTCGAATAGCCGTGTCCCTCGGTAAAAGGACGACCTGTACCTTGACCTTATGACAACTAGAACTGAATACTTAATAAAACACACCCTTCCATGTGCCAGATACAACCCGGTGATCGCTCTCTAACAGGGCGACGAGGAGGGGATCGCCGGGTAGGATTATGCTATACGATGCTACTTGGTGAACTTACCATCTACTCTCTCCTACATGCTGCAAGATGGAGGTGGCCAGAAGCGTAGTCTTCGACAGGATTAGCTATCCCCCTCTTATTCTGGCATTCTGCAGTTCAGTCCACCGATATGGCCCTTTACACATATACCCATGCATATGTAGTGTAGCTCCTTGCTTGCGAGTACTTTGGATGAGTACGCACGGTTGCTTTTCTCCCTCTTTTCCGCTTTCTATACCTGGTTGTCGCAACCAGATGCTGGAGTCCAGGAGTTAGAGATCCCGAGGATGATTCTACATGGAGTTCGGCTTCGAGGAGTAGTTAGGAGGTCCCAGGCAGGAGGCCTTGCCTTTTTGATCGTTGCTACTTTTGTGCTAGCCTTCTTAAGGCAAACTTGTTTAACTTATGTCTGTACTCAGATATTGTAGCTTCCGCTGACTCGTCTATGATCGAGCAATTGTATTAAAGCCCTCGAGGCCCCTGGCTTGTATTATGATGCTTGTATGACTTATTTATGTTGTAGAATTGTGTTGTGATATCTTTCCGTGAGTCCTAGATCTTGATCGTACACATTTGCGTGCATGATTAGTGTACGGTCAAATCGGGGCATCACATATAGACTGAATTACTTCAAGTAGTTGTTACTCTTCTGCACGAAATTGTGTCCAGCCTTCAGCTTGGGTTGTTTGTTGTCTCGAGTTAGCTGCATCACTTTCTCAGCGACGTTCTCTTATCAGCTTCCTTGTTGCATCTTTGGAGTCTGGAGTGACTCCTTTGCTGCAAGTTTTTGCCCCTATTTTGCCTGTAGCTGTGTCTCAGTTTGGGGCGTTGTGTGATAAATAGTCTCCTGTTAAATGGGTTGGTTGAACTGTTGTTATATCAGCTTTGGTGTTAGTCGGTTTTTGCCCTGTAGCTGGAGTGTCGATAGCGAACTCTAGGTAGCAGGTTTCCGGCTCGCGTTCTCCCTCTCCCTTCTTCTCCTAGTTATGGTGTTATCTCTGTTTTCAGTTTCAGATATTTTCAGACCTTTGTATTTCCGTTAAGAAATTAATGGAAGGGGGAAAAAGCCCGGTTGGAAAAAAAAGCTTCCTTGTGGCACATATTCTCCATGTCCCATCCATCAGGTCATTAGTACTATAAATTCTCTAGTATCCATCACAGCATCACTCAAGCGTGAAGAAGTCTTAATTCTCTAGTAAGGACTTGATGGCAAATGGAGACGTTTGTATCAGGGAATTTGTTGACAAGAGCTCCATACTGACTACTATCAGGTTCAAGGAGACTCGTCATCATAGTCATTGTTCTATGTAATCTATCATAACAGTGGCAGTTTCCTCCCTCAAATTGCTCGGATCCAGTTAGGCAAGCAAAGTTTGCAGGGAATTCTAGTGCATAACCATTTCTTCCATTATGTCTTACTGCAATGTATTCAGGTTACTTACAAAATTTATATATCTCAGCTCATTACAACTGAACCAAATATAAATATATCAGCATTAGATTCCCAAGACTGAAAAAAAATGATCTATCAGATACAAAACACTAAGCTAATTGCTATTTACTCTGGCTTATACTTTCAGGTATGGTTTAGTCAACGTGCATTTACATTCTGTATTCCAACAGTTCTCTCAGTTGTGCATGCCATGATTTTGTTGATTGCGGCAGAGTATTTAAGATCAAGAATTACATTACTTGTCTTCTCTTTTAGAGGAAAACCAGATGAAGTATGCTTATGTTTCTAACTTTAACATTCTGGAGTGCAGCCTCTTTGAGGGCCCCTCTGCTTAGCAAGGTTGAGTTGCTGGGTTTTTTTGTCAAAGCATGTCAGGCTGACGCCATTAAGAGATTAAGCAACACCCGCAGCGGTGGCGGCGGCAACCTTCCTCGGCCGGCGATCGGATCTGGGTGGCGGCGACCCACTCCGGCCGATTCAAGGGCGGTGGCGCAGGCCGGCGGCGACCAGGGTTGTCGTGCTCGCGGCGGCGACGAAGAGATCACGTCGACGGCTAGGGTGCCCGATCTAGATCCCATTCGGATCTGGGTGGTGGTTCCTCGAGCCGTTGTGCGCACTCTTTGTTCCGGCGCGGCAAGCGGCCTCTGGACTAGGCCCGCGACACGAGGACGTCGGGGGCTCCGGCCCTGGGCGTGGAGGTGGTGGCCATCTTCTTCGCCGGAGGTGGTTGGCTAGATGGTTGTGGAGTCTCGCATCCAGTCCCGGCGTCGAGTGGGGAGACAAGGCTACCGGTGAAAACCATGCTATGACTCGGGTCATGGCGGGCGATGGCGGCCTGTTCGCGTCGTTATCTTGTTGAAGACATCGTCACTGCAGTTTCTGTCGACTTGCTTGCGCTGCTCCGGGTGAAAATCTAGACCCGGAGTTTCCGGATCGGACGGTGGCGGTGCTTTTGGCGTCGTTTTCCCTCATGGGGGCATCGTTTTTTGAGCATCAGCTGGATGTAGGACCAGAGGACGGATTCTTTGGTGGAGCGGTGTGTCATCTCACTCATTGATGGCGGCGGGTCTCGGCGGCATGGCGGGTCACTCACCGGTCCGGCGCACTCCTCAATCAGGACGCCTACCGGGTATGAGGCTGTCGCAGCCACCTGCCACCAATCCATCTTCAGAGCTGTACTGCTGCATCTACCTTGCCCGGTCTAGCTGCCGTCGACGCCACCACGACGCCAGACCGCGTTACCCTCCTGCGCGAGTCCATCTCCGCGCATCGGACGCCGAGTCACCACAGCGCACCCGGCAGGCGTCCTGGATGGAACCTCCGGTCTTAGATGTTAGGTTTGGCTGCGAGGTCTGTTTGGTATTAGGCCCAGACAATCGGCATCCCTTCATCAATTGGATAGGAGTAGCGACAGATGTTGCCTAGACGGTGGCTTTAGTCTTACTGATGTATTGCTTTGTAAGTTCTTGTGTGAACAATTAATAAAACGGCTGCATGCATCATCATGATGCAGAGGCCGGGGGCACGCCTTCATTTCCGAAAAAAAACTCCTCCTATGAACAAACCGGTCCGTACGTGACCTGTCGAGTCTACGAGGCTTTGCTTCTTGTAGTTTTTGCCATGATACTCAACGAAACACATTTTTAACCAAGAAGGCTTTCGCCCCGCTTTATATATAAAGCAAAGATCAACCACAGCCCAAGTACAAACGCATCCCACGACAACACACGCGCACACCCAAGGCGGGATACATAGGCGCTGAGCGCAGCAACACCACCCCTAACACTACAAGAGCAATCGGGGACCTCCACCATGAACACGCCACCGCGAAGAGATGAAGCCGCATATGACGAACCGTGAGCTCCAAGGCGGCGCCTCCAAGAAGGTTACGACACTAACGCGCCGCCACCGCCTGATCCGGGGGTCAGAGTTTCCCCTGGAGCGACACGATGACCGATGAGAGCCGCGACGACGCCTTCAAGAAGGTAACGCGCTACGCCGCCGCCGGTCCGTCCGAAGACAGAACAGGTTTTCACCCCAACAAACACTCACCGCCACTGAACGCCACACCCCTGCCACCATGCCGCCCACACGACCATGCTCACCGGGCAGCACCAAGCCACGGGCTCTGCCCATGAGCACCACGCTGCCACCACCAGGGCCGCCGCCCCAGCATCCAAGACCTTGACACCACCTCACCTGAGACCCGTCGCTACCCCAACCAAAGAGACGAGTGGAAAGGCCACTCCTTTCACACCCTTGGGTGGCCCCCCGCGCCGAGACCCAAAGGGCTGGCCAAAATTGGCCTCCATCGACCTGTCCTACTGCACCGGGTGCAAGACAAGCTCGGTCCAAACGCCGGGCGCGCGACGAGCTCGGTCCTGCTGCCGGGAGCGAGACGAGCTCTGTCCCGCAGCTACGGGCGCGAGGCGAGCAATGGACCGCAGCTGGGAGCGGTCCAGCCCTACGACGAGGGTAGAGCCCGGACGACGAGGGAATCGAAGGTCGATACAGGCCGCTCACGACGACCAATGCCGGAGGACCAGCTGCCGCCGTGAAACGATCCACGCCGTGACAACCCACATCCACGCCGAGACCCTGAGGAGCAGCCTCGAGCCACCTTGCAGCAGCTGCGACACGCCGTCAAAGACGCAACCCGCCCCCCGACCATGGACGCCCAGCGCCCCTCCACCCCGAAAGGAGCAGCCTGACCGCCGGCCGCCCCGCCACCACCTTAGCCAGGTCGCCGCCGCCACCCACACGTCCGCCGCCGCCACCACCCGGATCTGGGCAGGAGCACCCAGATCCACCGCCAGCAAGGCCCCCGCACCCCGGAGCCCCAAGAGCCGCTGCATGGAGGGGGGGAGGGGGCAGCACCACCGGGACGCTGGAACGCCGGGGGAGGGAGCAGAGCCCATGGATGGGCCGACGACCGCCGCCGCCGACGCAGAAGGCCGCGCCCCGCAACGCACGCCTCCAGAGCGCGGGAAGAAAACGCCCCACCGCCGCCTACGCCGCGCGGCCTTTGGCCGGCGACGCCACCGGCGGTGGCGAGGGGAGGGATGCCGGGGAGGGGGGCTGAGAAGCGGCGGCGCTAGGGTTGGCTCCCTGAGTCGCCCGCGGGAGCGAGCCACAGAACACACTTTTAAGGACACACCTAGCTGTAAATTCCTCGTTGATCTGAGTGATCTTATTGCATGAATATAGATAGATGATTTAGAGACTTCATTCCTCTATTTACATCTTTAGGTATTATTCAGAGAATGTAGTGTTGCCTGCAATCCTCTGTTTATATCTTTTTAGGTGTTAGACAGATGGTCAAGGTATAGCCCGCAATATTGTGCATCTTTAAATATTGGTGAATGAGCGAATGGATAGACTGAGATCCTCCCCCGACATCACACAACGAATTGTTTGCCATATGGATCACCACGATGATCTAACAACACGATGAAGTGAGTTCTGATCCAGCCGACGAATGTGGAGGGTGGATAATGGAGTCAAAATTTGACTGTCATCTTTCCCCCTTGTTCCACTATATCACACCAAATTGTCAAAAATAAAATATGCAAGAGACCTAATCTTAATAGTTATTGCTAAGGATGTAACAATCTCACTTACTGAAGATTTTTGGCATAGATGCTTCATTCTTTCGTATTTGTTTTTACTATGACTAAATTGTCTGTCCTTTCCCAGGGCACCACTTTTGAAACAGTTAAAAGACTTTATTTGTTGCATCTACTGAAAAAAAGGAGATATCAAATGTTACTAGTAAGTCAGATTCAGATTTCTATGAAATGTTGTCTTACATATTTACTCTTGGTGACTTGCTCTTTAGTGATCTTAAATTTCTCAACGAATGTATTGCCATCAGCAAGTTCCAAGAAAGGTCGAATGGACATATGAATATCGGTTCCAAGAAAAAGTTGCTAATGATGATTGATGGACATCCAGAGACCACGATGGAAGCTGGATAGTCCCAGACTCCCAGTGACCAGCTTGATGTCCAAACGAAAAGAATGGTACTACTCGATAGAGGGCGTTCAAATAAATTCCGCTTTCTTGCAGGTAACACGTATAAGACGTTCTCGTGTTTAAAGGGCGCTCACGCCACCCCGCCGACGCAAAAGGTCAGCAAGCGAGTTAACGGGCCTATTTTGCTTTTCTCCCGAAGGCCATAAAAGAACTCTTCTTCCTCGCCCGGTTACCCCTCTCTCCCCGCTGCCCTCTCGCAAAAACCCTAGCTAACCCCCTCCTCCGTAGTAGCAGCGCCGATGGGAGGATCGCGGCGCAAGTTCAAGCGAACCCGCACCAAGGTGCGTGTCGGGTTGCCGCGCAAGAAGCCGCGCGAGTTCAAGCCGGCCTTCGACCTGCCCGAGGCGCTCGCCGCCGCCGCCGCCGCAGAGGCCGGCGGCCACGTGCCGAGCTGGGACGCGGAAGGCAGCGTCGTGAAGAACTACTCCGCTTTCGGGGTCGTGGCCAACCCCAACCTGCTCGGCGCCCACTCCCGCGGCACGCGAGGCCTCGTCCAGAGCGCCTCGCTGCAGGCGCCCGACGTCGACGCCTTGCGGGCCCCCGTCGACGAGTTCGGCCCCGTCGACACCGGCAGTGACCTCGAGTGCGACGGTCAGTCTCCCGTCCCTTCGCCTCGTCTGATAAACTTGGACCGGCTCACGAGCCGGTGAATTCATGTCTTATGTCCAATTTCTTCAGGACATGTCGCTAATTTGGTTATACTGATGGGAATCTTAGGTGCCGTATTAATTACTTTTGGTGAATGTGCAAATTTGGTGGATCAATTGGCATGGCATAATGCGATTTGTCAACCACGTGTGTTGATTTAGCTCTTATTTTCTGTTGTTCATATATGTTTGGGCATATACAGATGGCTTGCCTCTAGATTTGATTTCCTTTGTGCTGTGAATAATCCGTTGAACTGCCAGAACAATGAAATGGACAGTGTGTAAACTAAGTCCGTCCAACACATTTCTCATCGAAGTTTTAGGTTCGCTGGTTTGCTTGGAGATGTTTGTGTTCAATCTTTCTTTTACTCTTGGTATAACTTCGAGTTTCTCATCGAAGTTGTAGGTTTGCTGGTTTGCTTGGAGATGTTTGTGTTCAATCTTCCTTTTACTCCTGACATAACTTGGGAGTTTTGATAAATATTAATTTGTTCTCCAACAGTCTGCTTCCAATGGAATGAGTTTTTTTTGCTGAAATAGCAGTAAAGGTCATGGTAGTAGCAGTTTTATGGACAAAAGAGAAGTTCACATGGCTTTTGATTTACATAATTTTTTATATATTATCACTCATGTTCACTGGCGGAGCTAGACAAGATGTTTTGGGGGGGCTAAGCATAACATAAGGATGTTTGGAGGGGCCAGAAAACTATATTATCTTAATTTAACCCCTCTCAAAAAAAATCCCTGTGTATTTTTCTCAAGGCTGGGGGGGGCCATGGCACCTGCAGGAAGCAACATAGCTCCGCCGCTGCTCATGTTGTTGGATGAAAAATTGATACTATGGTTAGCATACTATCTATCAAATTTTCAAAAGAAGCAATTACTACTTTGTGAAGACACAATATATTCAAATATAATTTGAATTGGAACTGCTTTCAACAGCTCCTAGATTTGAGTTTCTGTTTGAACTTCTTGTTCATAGTATATTCTGAGCTTTAAGCTTAAGTGTTGGTGTCATTTGAGGAAATTTATCTAGAAAGATGCAAGGTATTACGGCAGTAAACAGTTTGCTGTGGCTGGCAATACAAACACTGCTTCTAAAGTTCAGGAAGCAGCGGAAGCTCAGTAGCAACTTAGTACTGGGGTATGTGAGAAAGAACAGAGTTGTAGTCAACAAATTAGAAGTCCTATGCTCCTACAGTATAAACTAAGTGATCTCGGAGCACATCTCCTAGCTCAGAAAATATTTTTACTTCCTAAAAATATCAGAAAATTTACACGTGAAGATGGCTGAACAATTATATTCTGATTTCAGGTTCCATGATTGTTTTTTCAATTCTAACCTGTGCAAAAGTATGCAAGTAATTGAGAGTTTCAAAAGATACATTTTTGGGCTCGTAGGTCTTGTATGTTTTATGCAGACCGCTGATCAATACATTTTCTCAAGTAAGTATGCTGATACATAATTCATTCTAATTTCTACATCCCAGATTTATTTCTGGGATTATTTAGTTTTGTAGGCCCATTTTTGAAATTTTGAAAATTCAGAGGGGCACATGTGTTCTGATGCAAGAAATCTTAGTCCTGGTTAGTTAACTGCAAAAAGAGGAGACACCTTTTGAGTATTGGCAAGCAATAATACTACTGTTTCCTCATCTTGGTTTTCTCATCTCATCCTCGCTACTCAAAGCATGCATCATCTTGCGCCACTGTCTTCTCAGAATATCCCATACACTCGGTAGCTTACTGTCGCAGAGAGTGTAACAATTAGCATGATGGCAGGTTCTCCAAAAGATTAACATGATTTTGAAAGAAAAACCATTGCCCAATGGTAACAGCAGGATAAGTCCCATCAATCAAGAAACCAAAAACACTCAACTGGTGCTCCATTTTTTATAGAAGATTATGGTTCCCTTAGATGTCCCAAAGCCACAGGATACTAAAAATCCAAGTTCAAATTTGTGTTTGTTTTCAAAAATTGAGTATGCTGTGAAAGACAATGCCTGCCAAGTTTTTTTCCCGATGAGATGGTTTGTTAATATCCAAGCCCCAGCAAATATTGATTTTAGTGTATATTTAAGACCAATTGAATGCACTGCTTTTAGCATGCTCTCCGAAGGCTATGAAATGCTGCTTATTTCGAATGTTCTATTTGACAATAAGTTTTACGCATTTAAAAAAAGTTCTCTTTCTTTTCTGCCGCCAATATCAAAAGTTAATGTCCTAAGAAGCTATGAAATGTAGGAGTACCTAGCAATATTCTTCATAGTGATAGCTTTGTTATGACAACAACAACAACAACAACAAAGCCTTTAGTCCCAAACAAGCTGGGGTAGGCTAGAGGTGAAACTCATAAGATCTCGCGACCAACTCATGGCTCTGGCACATGGATAGCAAGCTTCCACGCACCCCTGTCCATAGCTAGTTCTTTGGTGATACTCCAATCCTACAGGTCTCTCTTAACGGACTCCTCCCATGTCAAATTCGGTCTACCCCGACCTCTCTTGACATTCTCCGCACGCTTTAGCCGTCCGCTATGCACTGGAGCTTCTGGGGGCCTGCGCTGAATATGCCCAAACCATCTCAGACGATGTTGGACAAGCTTCTCTTCAATTGGTGCTACCCCAACTCTATCTCGTCTTTTGGGTTTCATCTCCATAAGAGTGGCTGAGTTTTTACGTTGGCTCGCCAAGCCTATCACAACCCTCCTCCTTTACCCGGGCTTGGGACCGGCTATGTTGAGACAACAAGACATTATGTTATCAACTCAATGGCTTAATACAGTGTGTTCTTGCTTGGCATAGCAGGACATTTTGTTTGTAACTTAATGGATATAATTTCTTGTGTTCTTTGTTTGGTACCTGAGGTGAATTTCTTTATTGGCATAGTATAGTAATTAAAATGTTACTGTTATATTTCTTTGAGTTGTTTCATCACATAAAAGGGCATATGTTATGCTGCATATATTTGTATTTCAGTTTATATACAGTATTACGTATATTGAAGACAGTAAGAGTGACGAGTACTTGTGTAAGATCTCATGGAAATTTTTCTATGCAATGTAGATCTAAAATCTGCACTTGGGAAGAAAAGGAGGGATGGCAAATCTGCACCTTTGGAGCCACTGACTAAAATTCAACGACTATGTATTGGCAGATTAATAGAGAAGTATGGTGACAACTACAAGGTATAACACAATTTTTGAATATGTTATTTTGTCGAGCGTATGTTAAACAAATATCTAGATTCTGAAAACGTAGATTAAAGAGATGCATGTGTTTGCAGGCCATGTTCATGGATACCAAACTGAACTCAATGCAGCACTCAGTGGGTACATTGAAAAAGCTCTGTGAAAGATATCATGTTGGTGGCAAGACCATCCTCTATCCGATGTAGGGTCGTATGAATCTAGATTTCACTTTCAGTCTGTATCCTGTTTCTCCCACTAAATGGGACATGCAAATTTTGCCTGTGAACAATGTAACTTCTGATGACTACAATATGAGAATGAGTTTGTTTTATGTTGGAAGTTCCAACTCACTTTAATTGTTCTGGCACTTCACAACAACCTGTTCCTTTATATTCTTTTGTGCAAGAGTTGCTGGTTAGAGATAATATGATGTACAAGAGATTTTTTCAAAGAGGATGATATACAAGAGATGATTTTAATAATAATGTAGTGCTGCAATCATAATGTACTTCCAAGAAAATTAGGATCAAATCATATTCAACTATTTAGATCTACTCCCCTGTCCTAAAATAAGTGTCTCAACTCTATATTAATAGCTCTAGTGTAAAGTTGTACCAAGGTCAAGACACTTATTTTGGGTATTTTGGGACGGAGGGAGTATATTTTTAGTCAACATGGCAATGGGTACCCGCTATCCACGAAACCGGCAGGTAAAAACCCTATTAGGGTAAGGGTATGGGGAATTAAAATACCCATGGGTTTCTAAATGGAAAAAAATCATACCCAATGGGTATGGCAGGTGCGTGTATGGGAAGGCAATACCCATACCCGCGAACCCTCGAACCCGTATAATAATAACCCTATCAAGTAGGTCCCATGTGTCGTTGACTTGGATGGAAAAAAAAATCCTAAGCTACCACTGGACCCAGCTGCGCCCCACCCCCTCAAAATTCCCGATCCAAAACCGCGCCCCACCCCCCTGCGCCATCACATACACCACCAAATCGTGCCCACTTGCTAACCCTTGGCCGCCTCCGGCCTGCTCCTTCTCCTGATCTCCTAGCTGAGTATATGTGCTGAAATATTGTATATATGTGTTGATGTATGTGTCAAAATGCTGAAAAGTAAATGCTTAAGTATACATGCGGGTATTTTTACCCGCGGGTATTACCTGTACCCAGCCGGGTACGGGTATGGGAATAGTTTGAAACAGGGGGTGCAGGTATGGGTACGGGTATGGGCGGAAAATTTTGAGATGGGTGCGGGTATGGGCACCTAATACCCATGCTCAAACCCTGTGGGTGCCATGTTGAATTTTTAGACTAAAGGCATGAGCAACTCCTGGCTTTAAATTAATAAAGGCCCAAACAAGGCATCAAGTCTTACAAGGTAAACAACATACAAAAAACAAAATACATAGAACAGAAAGTCAATACAAGCACAACAACATGCGCAAGACAATCATCTACATATTGTACCAACGAAAATGGCACAAGCTCGTGTAATGAAAGGAGGGTGTCTGATGTCATGTGGGCAACAAGGGGTAGTGGCGGATGGCACTGGCTCATTCTCCTCGAGCGTGGTGGCGATGCCTAGATCTGGTTTGGGTAGGTTGGACATCGTCGCGACGGTGACCTAGGTGCCTCGTGGTGATGCAAGTGAGTTTCCGAGTGAAATCACCGCACTTTGGCGCTGGCACCCGCCTGTGGGCACCGCTTTCCTCTTGAAGATGCCGCTGCGGGTCTTTTCCCACTATCAGGGCTCCGGGTGAAAATCCATGTCCGTCCGGACTCAGGAGCGGCACACTTTGCACCGTTACCCTCCCAAGGGTGTTGTTGCGGAGCTCAGGCACCATATGTCGGGCTGTGGCGAGGTGTTCAGACTTCAGACCGTCCTTTGCTCTTGCTCAGAAATGTCTTCGTGTTCTTTTCTTGTGCCTTTCTGTGTCCTTTTTCGATGCGATTTTTGTTATCCGGTTACTCTTTGATCTGCTTTGTGAGAGGGCATTCTCGTCATCTTGTATCGTTCGGTCGCGTACTCTAGTTGTTGCTTTATACTCCCTCCGTCCCATAATATAAGAACGTTTTTTACACTAGTGTAGTGTCAAAAACGTTCTTATATTATGGGACAGAGGGAGTACTATGTAATAATATAAAGCAGGGTGATGGCCTAATTTGAGAGCTCGCCCGCAAGAGTTGAGTGGTGATGTTGCGGGATTCAGCGCCGAGCTGCATGTTGAACTTGATCCTTTGTGAATGTAATGACAATTCTATTCCCTAATTAATAATTTCCCGTTTCAAGGAAAAAAGAGTTATGACAGCCAAAGAAGCAAAGACAGTGTGATCCGTTCCATTTTCTTCCTTTCCACGTGTGCCTGAATTAAGTGAGCAAGGGCATGTGCAGCAACCTGAAGTGGTTTGGAACAACATGAGTAAGATCACACCGTCAGCAGGGGGCACATTGAACTGAGCTGGAGCATATGGAAATCAGGTTCGTCAGATAAAGTGGCACCAATTAATTCCAGCAAACAAAGTGCTGAAAATTGACATAGCCAAGGCATCATTGAAGCTGAAAGAGGAGCAGTTTTAAAAACCTTTTCAGCGAGACTGAAATCATAAAAACAGGCAGTGATACTTAAGATCAGATTGGTAACTTCCCATTGATGATGATAACATTAATCAGATACTGCATCACAGCCCAAACGAGGAATCTTACTACCACAGACCCCAGGCTAATAAGAAGAAACTAGCACATCTCTACACATACTGCATCACAGCCCAAACGAGGAATCTTACTACCACAGACCACAGGCTAATAAGAAGAAACTAGCACATCTCTACACCATCAGATCAGAAACTAGCACATCTCTACACCATCAGATCAGAAACTAGCACATCTCTACACCATCAGATCAGAAACTAGGAAGCAGGAAGCAACCTAGGCCGCCCTCCAGCAGCGCGGAGACGGCGGAGCTCTGAATAATGCGGTTTTCACAGCAAAGTTGCATTAAAGAGGACAGAAACAGATAACCTTGGAGCAATAAGAAACGCAACGGCGGCAGTTGAGCTGATGTTTGCTAGGTACTCCACTAGCAACAGTTGAGCTGATGTTTGCTAGGTACTCCACTTGCATTATAGAGATAGAGAACATTTTCCAAACAGATAACCTTGGAGCAATAAGAAATGCAACGGCAGCAGTTGAGCTGATGCTTAGGTACTCCAGTAGACATCGCTCTTCAGCCATACATGATGCAACAGCTGTTGTATACTACAGTAGTCATCACTATTCACTCATCAACCATATCATAGTCAACCTTTCCCAACAAATGCTTGCAAAAAAAGGGGGGAAATGGCACCATTTAATACTTCAAGAGTTCTACTCCGTATTACATAAGGTTTCCTTTTTGGTCCTGAAATGATACGAATATATGGGTTTGGAAGGACTGTTGTATGGAAGGCTGATTTGAAAGGCTATTAGTCTAGTCAACACATAATATCTGATGCACCATACTGTCATTTATCAAGCGATTGTTCAGATGTATCTAAACATAAAGACTTTCTTCTGATGAGAATGAGGATTAGCATCTGCTATGAGCGGCATATATTACAACCTAGGCAGTTAGGGTCTGGCCAGTTATCTTATCGTGTTAGGGGCTTAGCCCAATTATATCATTAGAAGGATTATATAAACTCATGTAAGGACCCGTTCTGGGATTAAGCAAGAAGCAATCATAATTGCTCGGCTTCCTTAGGGAGCCGGGAGACCTAACCCTAGCCTCCTCCTCCCCTGCGCCATCACCTTCCTGCCTCAGCCGCCGCCGCCTCCATCGCGCAAGGACGGCGCCCAGTCACCGGCCGCCGCGCCCTCGTCCTCGTCCTCCTCCATCCTTCCCCTACAATCTCCGCCCTAGAACCGGCAGAACCCTAACTCCTAACACCTTGATATCAGGTAGCTTTGTTCCGATCATGTCTTCGCCGCCGCCCATCCTGTCGCTTCCGCTGCCGACCGTCACCACCGCGCCGCTGCCCTCCCCGTCCGCGCCGCTGGTCGCGTCCTCCGGCGCCGCCACCACCCAGATGACGGCTCCCTCCACCGCACCACCGGCCGTCGCCTACACCCCGGAGGAGATCACCGGGGTCCTCAACGATCTCGTCACAGCCGTCCAGGGGATCTGCCTCTACTTGGCTGGGCCCTACGGGCTGCCGCCGGCCGCGTCACCAACCATCGCCACCGGGCCGATGCTGCCGCCGTGGCAGCCGCCGCACCCGGCGGCCGCTGCAGCCACAGCTGCAGGTGCCGCCGCCACCGCCCTGGCAGCCGCCGCACCCAGGGGCCACCACGGCGCTGGTCGGGCCGCTGCAGCCCCCGCCGCAGCTGCAGCCAGCCCCCGCGCCGCTCTGGCCATAATGGCCGGCTGCAACCATCACGGCGCCCGCCGCCTCCGTCGTTTTCATGCAGCAGCAGCTGCCGCTGCTGGCGCCTCCGCCGCCCAGCACCGGGCTGACTACAACCGCGCCGGCGGGCGTGCCGATTCAGCAAGTCCGGTTCCCGCCCTCGTCGTCACAGCTTCCGGCCTGGTTGGCCGGGACGTCGCCGCCGCTAGTCTACACCATGGCCGCGGACCAGCCGGCGCCCTCCCTGCCGTACGGCGGGCCCTCCAACTCCGCGGGTTTCCCCGCTGGCTTCGACGGGCCACTGCTTCCCCGTGGACCACCTGTGCACACCGGACCGACGCCATCCTCTTCGCTGCTCCGTACCGCCGAGCCGTACGCTCACGGCGGTCATGCTCAGACACTGCCGTGCTTCGCCAAGCTCGACTTCGCCACCTACGATGGCACCGAGGACCCCCTCAACTGGCTCAACCAGTGTGAACAATTCTTCCGGGGGCCACGCACGCTCGCGTCGGAACGCACCTGGCTCGCCTCATATCACCTTCGGGGCGCCGCACAGACGTGGTACTACGCCCTCGAGCAAGACGAGGGCGGCATGCCCCCATGGGAGCGCTTTCACGAGCTATGCCTCCTTCACTTCGGCCTGCCGATACGCGGGAGCCGGCTGGCGGAACTCGGCCGTCTCCACTTCACCTCCACGGTGCAGGACTTCGTCGACCGCTTTCAAGCCCTGGCGTGCCACGCGCCCGGCGTAACGGCTCGCCAGCGGGCCGAGCTCTTCGTCGGCGGTCTGCCGGATCATATCCGCGTGGACGTGGAGTTGCGGGGACCCCAGGACCTCGAGACTGCCATGTACTACGCCCGCGCATTCGAGCGCCGTGCGGTGGCCATCCAACAGGCATCACCGTCCCGGGCCGCTGGGCCGCCACCCGGGCCAGACGTTCGCGTGCAGGGTCGGCCTGCTCAGGTTTCCGCGGCACCCCTCGCCGCAACCGCGGCGTGCCCGTTCCACCGGCTCACCTCGGCCGAGCAACTCGAGCGTCGCCGCCAAGGGTTGTGCTTCAACTGCGACGAGCCCAACGTGCCCGGCCACGTCTGCCCACGACTCTTCTACCTGGAGGCTGCGGGCTACATTGAGGCCGCCGCCGCCGCCCCCGACCTCGGCGACCTGCCCGCCCAAGCTGCCGCGGAGGTGTTTGGCGACGGTTGATCACCTCGAGGAGTTCCGCAAGCGCTTCCCCGCCTTCCAGCTCGAGGACGAGCTGTTTGTGCAGGCGGGGAGAAATGTTATGAGCGGCATATATTACAGCCCAGGCAGTTAGGGGCCTGGCCCAGTTATCTTATCGTGTTAGGGGCTTAGCCCAATTATATCATTAGGAGTGTTGGGGATCGTAGCAGAAATTTAAAATTTTCTACGCATCACCAAGATCAATCTATGGAGTCATCTAGCAACGAGAGAGAGGAGTGCATCTACATACCCTTGTAGATCGCGAGCGGAAGCGTTCAAGAGAACGGGCTTGATGGAGTCGTACTCGTCGTGATCCAAATCACCGATGATCCTAGCGCCGAATGGACGGCACCTCCGCGTTCAACACACGTACGGTTGGGAGAGATGTCTCCTCCTTCTTGATCCAGCAAGGGGGGAGGAGAGGTTGATGGAGATCCAGCAGCACGACGGCGTGGTGGTGGAAGCAGCGGGGATCTCGGCAGGGCTTCGCCAAGCTCAGCGAGAGGGAGAGGTGTTACGGGGGGAGAGGGAGGCGCCAGGGGCTTGGGGTGCGCAGCCCTCCCTCCCCCCTCTTTATATAGGGGCCCTGGGGGGCGCCGGCCCCTAGAGATCCAATCTCAAGGGGGGGCGGCGGCCAAGGGGGGAACTTGCCCCCCAAGTCAGGTGGGGCGCCCCCCACGCCCAGGGTTTCCAACCCTAGGTGCAGGGGGGAGGCCCATGGGGGGCGCACCAGCCCACCAGGGGCTGGTTCCCTTCCCACTTCAGCCCATGGGGCCCTCCGAGATAGGTGGCCCCACCCGGTGGACCCCCGGGACCCTTCCGGTGGTCCCGGTACAATACCGGTGACCCCCGAAACTTTTCCGGTGGCCGAAACTGGACTTCCTATATACAAATCTTTACCTCCGGACCATTCTGGAACTCCTCGTGATGTCCGGGATCTCATCCGGGACTCCGAATAACTTTCGGGTTACCGCATACTAATATCTCTACAACCCTAGCGTCACCGAACCTTAAGTGTGTAGACCCTACGGGTTCGGGAGACACGCAGACATGACCGAGACGACTCTCCGGTCAATAACCAACAGCGGGATCTGGATACCCATGTTGGCTCCCACACGCTCCTCGATGATCTCATCGGATGAACCACGATGTCGAGGATTCAAGTAATCCCGTATACAATTCCCTTTGTCAATCGGTACGTTACTTGCCCGAGATTCGATCGTCGGTATCCCAATACCTCGTTCAATCTCGTTACCGACAAGTCACTTTACTCGTACCGTAATGCATGATCCCGTGACCAACCACTTGGTCACATTGAGCTCATTATGATGATGCATTACCGAGTGGGCCCAGAGATACCTCTCCGTCATACGGAGTGATAAATCCCAGTCTCGATCTGTGCCAACCCAACAGACACTTTCGGAGATACCTGTAGTGTACCTTTATGGCCACCCAGTTATGTTGTGACGTTTGGTACACCCAAAGCACTCCTACGGTATCCGGGAGTTGCACGATCTCATGGTCTAAGGAAATGATACTTGACATTAGAAAAGCTCTAGCAGACGAACTACACGATCTTGTGCTATGCTTAGGATTGGGTCTTGTCCATCACATCATTCTCCCAATGATGTGATCCCGTTATCAATGACATCCAATGTCATGGTCAGGAAACTGTAACCATCCATTGATCAACGAGCTAGTTAACTAGAGGCTCACTAGGGACATATTGTGGTCTATGTATTCACACATGTATTACGATTTCTGGATAACACAATTATAGCATGAACAATAGACAATTATCATGAACAAGGAAATATAATAATAACCATTTTATTATTGCCTCTAGGGCATATTTCCAACAGTCTCCCACTTGCACTAGAGTCAATAATCTAGTTACATTGTGATGAATCATACACCCATAGAGTTCTGGTGTTGATCATGTTTCGCTCGTGGAAGAGGTTTAGTCAACGATCTGCGACATTCAAATCCGTATGCACTTTACAAATATCTATGTCTCCATTTTGAACATTTTCACGAATGGAGTTGAAGCGACGCATGATGTGCCTGGTCTTCTTGTGAAACCTGGGCTCCTTGGCAAGGGCAATAGGTCCAGTGTTGTCACAGAAGAGAGTCATCGGCCCCGATGCATTGGGAATAACTCCTAGGTCGGCAATGAACTCCTTCATCCAGATTGCTTCATGTGCTGCTTCCGAGGCTGCCATGTACTCCGCTTCACATGTAGATCCCTCCACGACGCTTTGCTTGCAACTGCACCAGCTGACTGCCCCACCATTCAAAATATACACGTATCCGGTTTGTGACTTAGAGTCATCCATATCTGTGTCGAAGCTAGCATCGACGTAACCCTTTACGACGAGCTCTTCGTCACCTCCATAAACGAGAAACATATCCTTAGTCCTTTTCAGGTACTTCAGGATATTCTTGACCGCTGTCCAGTGTTCCATGCCGGGATTACTTTGGTACCTTCCTACCAAACTTATGGCAAGGTTTACATCAGGTCTGGTACACAGCATGACATACATAATAGACCCTATGGCCGAGGCATAGGGGACGACACTCATCTTTTCTCTATCTTCTGCCGTGGTCGGGCATTGAGCCGTGCTCAATCTCACACCTTGCAATACAGGCAAGAACCCCTTCTTGGACTGATCCATATTGAACTTCTTCAATATCTTGTCAAGGTATGTGCTTTGTGAAAGACCTATGAGGCGTCTCGATCTATCTCTATAGATCTTGATGCCTAATATGTAAGCAGCTTCTCCAAGGTCCTTCATTGAAAAACACTTATTCAAGTAGGCCTTTATACTTTCCAAGAATTCTATATCATTTCCCATCAATAGTATGTCATCCACATATAATAAGAGAAATGCTACAGAGCTCCCACTCACTTTCTTGTAAACACAGGCTTCTCCATAAGTCTGCGTAAACCCAAACGCTTTGATCATCTCATCAAAGCGAATGTTCCAACTCCGAGATGCCTGCACCAGCCCATAGATTGAGCGCTGGAGCTTGCATACTTTGTCAGCATTCTTAGGATCGACAAAACCTTCCGGCTGCATCATATACAATTCTTCCTTAAGAAAGCCATTAAGGAACGCCGTTTTGACGTCCATTTGCCATATCTCATAATCGTAGAATGCGGCAATTGCTAACATGATTCGGACGGACTTCAGCTTCGCTACGGGTGAGAAGGTCTCATCATAGTCAACTCCTTGAACTTGTCGATAACCCTTAGCGACAAGTCGAGCTTTATAGATGGCAACATTTCCATCCGTGTCCGTCTTCTTCTTAAAGATCCATTTATTTTCTATCTCTCGCCGATCATCGGGCAAGTCTGTCAAAGTCCATACTTTGTTTTCATACATGGATCCTATCTCGGACTGCATGGCTTCAAGCCATTTGTTGGAATCTAGACCCGCCATTGCTTCTTCATAGTTCGAAGGTTCACCGTTGTCCAACAACATGATTTCCAGAACAGGGTTGCCGTACCACCCTGGTGCGGAACGTGTCCTTGTGGACCTACGAAGTTCAGTGGTAACTTGATCATGATCGTCATCATTAACTTCCTCTCTAGTCGGTGTAGGCACCACAGAAACATTTTCTTGTGCTGTGCTACTTTCTGGTTCGAGAGGGGTCATCTCATCAAGTTCCACTTTCCTCCCACTTACTTCTTTCGAGAGAAACTCTTTCTCTAGAAAGGACCCGTTCTTGGCAACGAAGATCTTGCCTTCGGATCTGAGGTAGAAGGTATACCCAATGGTTTCCTTAGGGTATCCTATGAAGACGCATTTTTCCGACTTGGGTTCGAGCTTTTCAGGTTGAAGTTTCTTGACATAAGCATCGTGTTGGGGAACGTAGTAATTTCAAAAAAATTCCTACGCACACGCAAGATCATGGTGATGCATAGCAACGAGAGGGGAGAGTGTTGTCCACGTATCCTCATAGACCGACAGCGGAAGCGTTATCACAACGCGGTTGATGTAGTCGTACGTCTTCACGATCCGACCGATCAAGTACCGAACGTACGGCACCTCCGAGTTCTACACACGTTCAGCTCGATGACGTCCCTCGAACTCCGATCCAGCCGAGTGTTGAGGGAGAGTTTCGTCAGCACGACGGCGTGGTGACGACGATGATGTTCCACCGACGCAGGGCTTCGCCTAAGCTCCGCAACGGTATTATCGAGGTGTAATATGGTGGAGGGGGGCACCGCACACGGCTAAGAGATCTCAAGGATCAATTGTTGTGTCTCTGGGGTGCCCCCTGCCCCCGTATATAAAGGAGCAAGGGGGAGGCAGCCGGCCAAGAGGAGAGGCGCGCAATAGGGGGGAGTCCTACTCCCACCGGGAGTAGGACTCCTCCTTTCCTTGTAGAAGTAGGAGAAGGGAAGGGGGAAGGAGAAAGAAGGAAGGGTGCGCCCCCCTTCCCTAGTCCAATTCGGACCAGACCAAGGGGAGGGGTGCGGCCACCCTTGAGGCCCTTTTTCTTCTTTCTCGTATGGCCCAATAAGGCCCAATACGTATTCCCGTAACTCTCCGGTACTCCGAAAAATACCCGAATCACTCGGAACCTTTCCGAAGTCCGAATATAGTCGTCCAATATATCGATCTTTACGTCTCGACCATTTTGAGACTCCTCGTCATATCCCCGATCTCATCCGGGACTCCGAACTCCTTCGGTACATCAAAACTCAATAAAACGGTCATCGTAACGTTAAGCGTGCGGACCCTACGGGTTCGAGAACTATGTAGACATGACCGAGACACGTCTTCGGTCAATAACCAATAGCGGGACCTGGATGCCCATATTGGCTCCCACATATTCTACGAAGATCTTTATCGGTCAGACCGCATAACAACATACGTTGTTCCCTTTGTCACCGGTATGTTACTTGCCCGAGATTTGATCGTCGGTATCTCAATACCTAGTTCAATCTCGTTACCGGCAAGTCTCTTTACTCGTTCCGCAATACATCATCCTGCAACTAACTCATTAGTCACAATGCTTGCAAGGCTTATAGTGATGTGCATTACCGAGTGGGCCCAGAGATACCTCTCCGACAATCGGAGTGACAAATCCTAATCTCGAAATACGCCAACCCAACAAGTACCTTTGGAGACACCTGTATAGCACCTTTATAATCACCCATTTACGTTGTGGCGTTTGGTAGCACACAAAGTGTTCCTCCGGTAAACGGGAGTTGCATAATCTCATAGTCATAGGAACATGTATAAGTCATGAAGAAAGCAATAGCAACATACTAAACGATCGGGTGCTAAGCTAACGAAATTGGTCAAGTCAATCACGTCATTCTCCTAATGAGGTGATCCCGTTAATCAAATGACAACTCATGTCTATGGCTAGGAAACATAACCATCTTTGATTAACGAGCTAGTCAAGTAGAGGCATACTAGTGACACTCTGTTTGTCTATGTATTCACACATGTATTATGTTTCCGGTTAATACAATTCTAGCATGAATAATAAACATTTACCATGATATAAGGAAATAAATAATACTTTATTATTGCCTCTAGGGCATATTTCCTTCAGTCTCCCACTTGCACTAGAGTCAATAATCTAGTTCACATCGCCATGTGATTTAACATCAATAATTCACATCACCATGTGATTAACACCCATAGTTCACATCTCTATGTGACCAACACTCAAAGGGTTTACTAGAGTCAATAATCTAGTTCACATCGCTATGTGATTAACACCCAAAGAGTACTAAGGTGTGATCATGTTTTGATTGTGAGATAATTTTAGTCAACGGGTCTGTCACATTTAGATCCGTAAGTATTTTGAAAATTTCTATGTCTACAATGCTCTGCACGGAGCTACTCTAGCTAATTGCTCCCACTTTCAATATGTATCTAGACCGAGACTTAGAGTCATCTAGATTTAGTGTATAAACTTGCATCGACGTAACCTTTTACGACGAACCTTTTGTCACTTCCATAATCGAGAAACATGTCCTTATTCCACTAAGGATAATTTTGACCGTTGTCCAGTGATCTACTCCTAGATCACTATTGTACTCCCTTGCCAAAATCAGTGTAGGGTATACAATAGATCTGGTCAACACCTTGAACTTGTCGAAAACTTTTTGCGACAATTCTAGCTTTGTAGATAGTGACACTACTACCAGCGTCCGTCTTCCTCTTGAAGATCCATTTAATCTCAATGGCTCGCCGATCATCGGGCAAGTCAACCAAAGTCCATACTTTGTTCTTCATACATGGATCTCATCTCAGATTTCATGGCCTCAAGCCATTTCCCGGAATCTGGGCTCATCATCGCTTCCTCATAGTTCGTAGGTTCGTCATGGTCAAATAACATGACCTCCAGAACAGGATTACCTTACCGCTCTGGTGCGGATCTTACTCTGGTTGACCTACGAGGTTTAGTAACAACTTGATCTGAAGTTTCATGATCATCATCATTAACTTCCTCACTCATTGGTATAGACGTCACAGGAACCGTTTCTTGTGATGAACTACTTTCCAATAAGGGAGCGGGAATAGTTACCTCATCAAGTTCTACTTTCCTCCCACTCACTTCTTTCGAGAGAAACTCCTTCTCTAGAAAGGATCCATACTAAGCAACGAATGTCTTGCCTTCGGATCTGTGATAGAAGGTGTACCCAACTGTCTCCTTTGGGTATCCTATGAAGACACATTTCTCCGATTTGGGTTTGAGCTCATCAGGATGAAACTTTTTCACATAAGCATCGCAACCCCAAAATTTTAAGAAACGACAACTTTGGTTTCTTGCTAAACCTCAGTTCATAAGGCGTCGTCTCAACGGATTTTGATGGTGCCCTATTTAACGTGAATGCAGCTATCTCTAATGCATAACCCCAAAACGCTAGTGGTAGATCGGTAAGAGACATCATATATATTGCACCATATCTAATAAAGTACGGTTACGATGTTCGGACACACCATTACACTGTGGTGTTCCAAGTGGCGTGAGTAGTGAAACTATTTCACATTGTTTTTACTGAAGGCCAAACTCGTAACTCAAATATTTTACCTCTGTGATCATATCATAGAAACTTTTATTTTCTTGTTACGATGATTCTCCACTTCACTCTGAAATTCTTTGTTTTCAAATGTTTCAGACTTGTGTTTCATCAAATAGATATTCCCATATCTGCTCAAATCATCTGTGAAGGTCAGAAAATAATGATACCTGCTATGAGCCTCAATATTCATCGGACCACATACATCTGTATGTATGATTTCCAACAAATCTGTTGCTCTCTCCATAGTTCCGGAGAACGGCGTTTTAGTCATCTTGCCCATGAGGCACGGATCGCAAGCATCAAGTGATTCATAATCAGGTGATTCCAAAATCCCATCAGTATGGAGTTTCTTCATGCGCTTTACACCAATATGACCTAAACGGCAGTGCCACAAATAAGTTGCACTACCATTATTAACTTTGTATCTTTTGGCTTCAATATTATGATTATGTGTATCACTACGATCGAGATCCAACAAACCATTTTCGTTGGTGTGTATGACCATAGAAGGTTTTTATTCATGTAAACAGAACAACAATTGTTCTCTAACTTAAATGAATAACCGTTTTGCAATAAACATGATCAAATTATATCCATGCTCAAAGCAAACACCAAATAACACTTATTTAGTATCAACACTAATTCCGAAAGTACAGGAAGTGTGCGATGATGATCATATCAATCTTGGAACTACTTCCAACACACATCGTCACCTCGCCTTTTACTAGTCTCTGTTTATTCTGCAACTCCCGTTTCGAGTTACTACTTTAGCAACTGAACCAGTATCAAATACCGAGGGGTTGCTATAAACACTAGTAAAGTACACATCAATAACATGTATATCCAATATACGTTTTTTCACTTTGCCATCCTTCTTATCCACCAAATAGTTGGGGTAGTTCCGCTTCCAGTGACCAGTCCCTTTGCAGTAGAAGCACTTAGTCTCAGGCTTAGGACCAGACTTAGGCTTCTTCACTTGAGCAGCAACTTGCTTGCCGTTCTTCTTGAAGTTCCCCTTCTTCCCTTTGCCCTTTTCTTGAAACTAGTGGTCTTGTTAACCATCAACAATTGATGCTCTTTCTTGATTTCTACCTTCTTCGATTTCAGCATCGCAAAGAGCTCGGGAATTACTTTCGTCATCCCTTACATACTATAGTTCATCACGAAGTTCTACTAACTTGGTGATGGTGACTAGAGAATTCTGTCAATCACTATTTTATCTGGAAGATTAACTCCCACTTGATTCAAGCGATTGTAGTACCCAGACAATCTGAGCACATGCTCACTGCTTGAGCTATTCTCCTCCATCTTTTAGCTATAGAACTTGTTGGAGACTTCATATCTCTCAACTCGGGTATTTGCTTGAAATATTAACTTCAACTCCTGGAACATCTCATATGGTCCATGACGTTCAAAACGTCTTTGAAGTCCCGATTCTAAGCCGTTAAGCATGGTGCACTAAACTATCAAGTAGTCATCATATTGAGCTAGCCAAACGTTCATAACGTCTGCATCTGCTCCTGCAATAGGTCTGTCACCTGGCGGTGCATCAAGGACATAATTCTTCTGTGCAGCAATGAGGATAATCCTCAGATCACAGATCCAATCCGCATTTTTGCTACTAACATCTTTCAACATAATTTTTCTCTAGGAACATATCAAAAATAAACACAGGGAAGCAACAACGCGAGCTATTGATCTACAACATAATTTGCAAAATACTATCAGGACTAAGTTCATGATAAATTTAAGTTCAATTAATCATATTACTTAAGAACTCCCACTTAGATAGACATCCCTCTAATCCTCTAAGTGATCACGTGATCCATATCAACTAAACCATGTCCGATCATCACGTGAGATGGAGTAGTTTCAACGGTGAACATCACTATATTGATCATATCTACTATATGATTCACGCTCGACCTTTCGGTCTTCGTGTTCCGAGGCCATATCTGTTATATGCTAGGCTCGTCAAGTTTAACCTGAGTTTTCCGCGTGTGCAACTGTTTTGCACCCGTTGTATTTGAACGTAGAGCCTATCACACCCGATCATCACGTGGTGTCTCAGCACGAAGAACTTTCGCAATGGTGCATACTCAGGGAGAACACTTATACTTTGATAATTTAGTGAAGGATCATCTTATAATGCTACCGTCAAATAAAGCAAGATAAGATGCATAAAGGATTAACATCACATGCAATCAATATAAGTGATATGATATGGCCATCATCATCTTGTGCTTGTGATCTCCATCTCCGAAGCACCGTGCTTGTGATCTCCATCTCCGAAGCACCGTCATGATCACCATCGTCACCGGCGCGACACCTTGATCTCCATCGTAGTATCGTTGTCGTCTCGCCAACTTATTGCTTTTACGACTATCGCTACCGCTTAGTGATAAAGTAAAACTATTACATGGCGATTGCATCTCATACAATAAAGCAGCAACCATATGGCTCCTGCCAGTTGCCGATAACTCGGTTACAAAACATGATCATCTCATACAACAAATTATATCACATCATGTCTTGACCATATCACATCACAACATGCCCTGCAAAACCAAGTTAGACGTCCTCTACTTTGTTGTTGCATGTTTTACGTGGCTGCTACGGGCTTAGCAAGAACCGTTCTTACCTACGCATCAAAACCACAACGATAGTTTGTCAAGTTGGTGCTGTTTTAACCTTCGCAAGGACCGGGCGTAGCCACACTCGGTTCAACTAAAGTGAGAGAGACAGACACCCGCCAGTCACCTTTAAGCAACGAGTGCTCCGAACGGTGAAACCAGTCTCGCGTAAGCGTACGCGTAATGTCGGTCCAGGCCGCTTCATCTCACAATACCGCTGAACCAAAGTATGACATGCTGATAAGCAGTATGACTTATATCGCCCACAACTCACTTGTGTTCTACTCGTGCATAGCATCAACGCATAAAACCAGGCTCGGATGCCACTGTTGGGGAACGTACTAATTTCAAAAAATTCCTACGCACACGCAAGATCATGGTGATGCATAGCAACGAGAGGGGAGAGTGTTGTCCACGTACCCTCGTAGACCGACAGCGGAAGCGTTATCACAACGCGGTTGATGTAGTCGTACGTCTTCACGATCCGACCGATCAAGTACCGAACGTACGGCACCTCCGAGTTCTACACACGTTCAGCTCGATGACGTCCCTCGAACTCCGATCCAGCTGAGTGTTGAGGGAGAGTTTCGTCAGCACGACGGCGTGGTGACGATGATGATGTTCCACCGACGCAGGGCTTCGCCTAAGCTCCGCAACGGTATTATCGAGGTGTAATATGGTGGAGGGGGCACCGCACACGGCTAAGAGATCTCAAGGATCAATTGTTGTGTCTCTGGGGTGCCCCCCTGCCCCCGTATATAAAGGAGCAAGGGGGAGGCAGCCGGCCAAGAGGAGAGGCGCGCCATAGGGGGGAGTCCTACTCCCACCGGGAGTAGGACTCCTCCTTTCCTTGTGGGAGTAGGAGAAGGGAAGGGGGAAGGAGAAAGAAGGAAGGGTGCGTCCCCCTTCCCTAGTCCAATTCGGACCAGACCAAGGGGAGGGGTGCAGCCACCCTTGAGGCCCTTTTTCTTCTTTCCCGTATGGCCCAATAAGGCCCAATACGTATTCCCGTAACTCTCCGGTACTCCGAAAAATACCCGAATCACTCGGAACCTTTCCGAAGTCCGAATATAGTCGTCCAATATATCGATCTTTACGTCTCGACCATTTCGAGACTCCTCGTCATATCCCCGATCTCATCCGGGACTCCGAAATCCTTCGGTACATCAAAACTCAATAAAACTGTCATCGTAACGTTAAGCGTGCGGACCCTACGGGTTCGAGAACTATGTAGACATGACCGAGACACGTCTCCGGTCAATAACCAATAGCGGGACCTGGATGCCCATATTGGCTCCCACATATTCTACGAAGATCTTTATCGGTCAGACCGCATAACAACATACGTTGTTCCCTTTGTCACCGGTATGTTACTTGCCTGAGATTTGATCGTCGGTATCTCAATACCTAGTTCAATCTCGTTACCGGCAAGTCTCTTTACTCGTTCCGCAATACATCATCCCGCAACTAACTCATTAGTCACAATGCTTGCAAGGCTTATAGTGATGTGCATTACCGAGTGGGCCCAGAGATACCTCTCCGACAATCGGAGTGACAAATCCTAATCTCGAAATACGCCAACCCAACAAGTACCTTTGGAGACACCTGTATAGCACCTTTATAATCACCCATTTACGTTGTGGCGTTTGGTAGCACACAAAGTGTTCCTCCGGTAAACGGGAGTTGCATAATCTCATAGTCATAGGAACATGTATAAGTCATGAAGAAAGCAATAGCAACATACTAAACGATCGGGTGCTAAGCTAACGAAATTGGTCAAGTCAATCACGTCATTCTCCTAATGAGGTGATCCCTTTAATCAAATGACAACTCATGTCTATGGCTAGGAAACATAACCATCTTTGATTAACGAGCTAGTCAAGTAGAGGCATACTAGTGACACTCTGTTTGTCTATGTATTCACACATGTATTATGTTTCCGGTTAATACAATTCTAGCATGAATAATAAACATTTATCATGATATAAGGAAATAAATAATACTTTATTATTGCCTCTAGGGCATATTTCCTTCAGTCTCCCACTTGCACTAGAGTCAATAATCTAGTTCACATCGCCATGTGATTTAACATCAATAATTCACATCACCATGTGATTAACACCCATAGTTCACATCTCTATGTGACCAACACTCAAAGGGTTTACTAGAGTCAATAATCTAGTTCACATCGCTATGTGATTAACACCCAAAGAGTACTAAGGTGTGATCATGTTTTGATTGTGAGATAATTTTAGTCAACGGGTCTGTCACATTCAGATCCGTAAGTATTTTGCAAATTTCTATGTCTACAATGCTCTGCACGGAGCTACTCTAGCTAATTGCTCCCACTTTCAATATGTATCTAGAGCGAGACTTAGAGTCATCTAGATTTAGTGTATAAACTTGCATCGACGTAACCTTTTACGACGAACCTTTTGTCACTTCCATAATCGAGAAACATGTCCTTATTCCACTAAGGATAATTTTGACCGCTGTCCAGTGATCTACTCCTAGATCACTATTGTACTCCCTTGCCAAAATCAGTGTAGGGTATACAATAGATCTGGTACACAGCATGGCATACTTTATAGAACCTATGGCCGAGGCATAGGGAATGACTTTCATTCTCTTTCTATCTTCTGCCGTGGTCGGGCTTTGAGTCTTACTCAATTTCATACCTTGTAACACAGGCAAGAACTCTTTCTTTGACTGTTCCATTTTGAACTACTTCAAAATCTTGTTAAGGTATGTACTCATTGAAAAACTTATCAAGCGTCTTCATCTATCTCTATAGATCTTGATGCTCAATATGTAAGCAGCTTCACCGAGGTCTATCTTTGAAAAACTCCTTTCGAATACTCCTTTATGCTTTGCAGAATAATTCTACATTATTTCCGATTAACAATATGTCATTCACATATACTTATCAGAAATGTTGTAGTGCTCCCACTCACTTTCTTGTAAATACAGGCTTCACCGCAAGTCTGTATAAAACTATATCCTTTGATCAACTTATCAAAGCGTATATTCCAACTCCGAGATGCTTACACCAGTCCATAGATGGATCGCAGGAGCTTGCATATTTTGTTAGCACTTTTAGGATTGACAAAACCTCCTGGTTGCATCATATACAACTCTTCTTTAATAAATCCATTAAGGAATGTAGTTTTGTTTATCCATTTGCCAGATTTCATAAAATGCGGCAATTGCAAATATGATTCAGACAGACTTTAAGCATAGATACGAGTGAGAAACTCTCTCATCGTAGTCAACACCTTGAACTTGTCGAAAACCTTTTGCGACAATTCTAGCTTTGTAGATAGTGACACTACTATCAGCGTCCGTCTTCCTCTTGAAGATCCATTTAATCTCAATGGCTCGCCGATCATTGGGCAAGTTAATCAAAGTCCATACTTTGTTCTCATATATGGATCTTATCTCAGATTTCATGGCCTCAAGCCATTTCGCGGAATCTGGGCTCACCATCGCTTCTTCATAGTTCGTAGGTTCGTCATGGTCTAGCAACATAACCTCCAGAACAGGATTACCGTACCACTCTGGTGCGGATCTTACTCTGGTTGACGTACGAGGTTCAGTAATAACTTGATCTGAAGTTCCATGATCATCATCATTAACTTCCTCACTAATTGGTGTAGGAGTCAGAGGAACAGATTTCTGTGATGAACTACTTTCCAATAAGGGAGCAGGTACAGTTACCTCATCAAGTTCTACTTTCCTCCCACTCACTTCTTTCGAGAGAAACTCCTTCTCTAGAAAGGATCCATGCTAAGCAACAAATGTCTTGCCTTCGGATATGTGATAGAAGGTGTACCCAACTGTCTCCTTTGGGTATCCTATGAAGACACATTTCTCCGATTTGGGTTTGAGCTTATCAGGATGAAACTTTTTCACATAAGCATCGCAACCCCAAACTTTAAGAAACGATAACTTTGGTTTCTTGCCAAACCACAGTTCATAAGGCGTCGTCTCAACGGATTTTGGTGGTGCCCTATTTAACGTGAATGTAGCTGTCTCTAATGCATAACCCCAAAACGATAGTGGTAAATTGGTAAGAGACATCATAGATTGCACTATATCCAATAAAGTACGGTTATGACGTTCGGACACACCATTATGCTGTGGTGTTCCAGGTGGCGTGAGTAGTGAAACTATTTCACATTGTTTTAACTCAAGACCAAACTCGTAACTCAAATACTCTTCTCTACGATCACATCGTAGAAACTTTATTTTTCTTGTTACGATGATTTTCCACTTCACTCTGAAATTATATGAACTTTTCAAATGTTTCAGACTTATGTTTCATTAAGTAGATATACCCATATCTGCTCAAATCATCTGTGAAGGTGAGAAAATAACGATATCCGCCACGAGCCTCAATATTCATTGGACCACATACATCTGTATGTATGACTTCCAACAAATCTGTTGCTCTCTCCATACTTCCGGAGAACGGCGTTTTAGTCATCTTGCCCATGAGGCACGGTTCGCAAGCATCAAGTGATTCATAATCAAGTGATTCCAAAATCCCATCAGTATGGAGTTTTTTCATGCGCTTTACACCAATATGACCTAAAGGGCAGTGCCACAAATAAGTTGCACTATCATTATTAACTTTGCATCTTTTGGCTTCAATATTATGAATATGTGTATCACTACGATCGAGATCCAACAAACCATTTTCGTTGGTGTGTATGACCATAGAAGGTTTTTATTCATGTAAACAGAACAACAATTATTCTCTAATTTAAATGAATAACCGTATTGCAACAAACATGATCAAATCATATTCATGCTCAACGCAAACACAAATAACACTTATTTAGTTTCAACACTAATCCCGAAAGTATAGGGAGTGTGCGATGATGATCATATCAATCTTGGAACTACTTCCAACACACATCGTCACCTCGCCTTTTACTAGTCTCTGTTTATTCTGCAACTCCCGTTTCGAGTTACTACTTTAGCAACTGAACCAGTATCAAATACCGAGGGGTTGCTATAAACACTAGTAAAGTACACATCAATAACATGTATATCCAATATACCTTTGTTCACTTTGACATCCTTCTTATCCACCAAATAGTTGGGGTAGTTCCGCTTCCAGTGACCAGTCCCTTTGCAGTAGAAGCACTTAGTCTCAGGCTTAGGACCAGACTTAGGCTTCTTCACTTGAGCAGCAACTTGCTTGCCGTTCTTCTTGAAGTTCCCCTTCTTCCCTTTGTCCTTTTCTTAAAACTAGTGGTCACGTCAACCATCAACACTTGATGTTTTTCTTGATTTCTACCTTCGTCGATTTCAGCATCACGAAGAGCTCGGGAATTACTTTCGTCATCCCTTGCATACTATAGTTCATCACGAAGTTCTACTAACTTGGTGATGGGGACTAGAGAATTCTGTCAATCACTATTTTATCTGGAAGATTATCTCCCACTTGATTCAAGCGATTGTAGTACCCAGACAATCTGAGCACATGCTCACTAGTTGAGCGATTCTCCTCCATCTTTTAGCTATAGAACTTGTTGGAGACTTCATATCTCTCAACTCGGGTATTTGCTTGAAATATTAACTTCAACTCCTGGAACATCTCATATGGTCCATGACGTTCAAAACGTCTTTGAAGTCCCGATTCTAAGCCGTTAAGCATGGTGCATTAAACTATTAAGTAGTCATCATATTGAGCTAGCCAAACGTTCATAACGTCTGCATCTGCTCTTGCAATAGGTCTGTCATCTACCGGTGCATCAAAGACATAATTTTTCTGTGCAGCAATGAGGATAATCCTCAGATCACAGATCCAATCCGCATTTTTGCTACTAACATCTTTCAACATAATTTTTCTCTAGGAACATATCAAAAATAAACACATGGAAGCAACAACGCGAGCTATTGATCTACAACATAATTTGCAAAATACTATCAGGACTAAGTTCATGATAAATTTAAGTTCAATTAATCGTATTACTTAAGAACTCCCACTTAGATAGACATCCCTCTCATCATCTAAGTGATTACGTGATCCAAATCAACTAAACCATGTCCGATCATCACGTGAGATGGAGTAGTTTCAATGGTGAACATCACTATGTTGATCATATCTACTATATGATTCACGCTCGACCTTTCGGTCTCCGTGTTCCGAGGCCATATCTGCATATGCTAGGCTCGTCAAGTTTAACCTGAGTATTCCGCGTGTGCAACTGTTTTGCACCCGTTGTATTTGAACGTAGAGCCTATCACACCCGATCATCACGTGGTGTCTCAGCACGAAGAACTTTTGCAACGGTGCATACTCAGGGAGAACACTTTTATCTTGAAATTTTAGTGAGAGATCATCTTATAATGCTACCGTCAATCAAAGCAAGATAAGATGCATAAAGGATTAACATCACATGCAATCAATATAAGTGATATGATATGGCCATCATCATCTTGTGCTTGTGATCTCCATCTCCGAAGCACCGTCATGATCACCATCGTCACCGGCGCGACACCTTGATCTCCATCGTAGTATCGTTGTCGTCTCGCCAACTTATTGCTTTTACGACTATCGCTACCGCTTAGTGATAAAGTAAAACTATTACATGGCGATTGCATTTCATACAATAAAGCGACAACCCTATGGCTCCTGCCAGTTGCCGATAACTCGGTTACAAAACATGATCATCTCATACAACAAATTATATCACATCATGTCTTGACCATATCACATCACAACATGCCCTGCAAAAACAAGTTAGACGTCCTCTATTTTGTTGTTGCTAGTTTTATGTGGCTGCTACGGGCTTAGCAAGAACCGTTTTTACCTACGCATCAAAACCACAACGATAGTTTGTCAAGTTGGTGTTGTTTTAACCTTCGCAAGGACCGGGCGTAGCCACACTCGGTTCAACTAAAGTGAGAGAGACAGACACCCGTCAGTCACCTTTAAGCAACGAGTGCTCCGAACGGTGAAACCAGTCTCGCGTAAGCGTACGTGTAATGTCGGTCCGGGCCGCTTCATCTCACAATACCGCTGAACCAAAGTATGACATGCTGGTAAGCAGTATGACTTATATCGCCCACAACTCACTTGTGTTCTACTCGTGCATAGCATCAACGCATAAAACCAGGCTCTGATACCACTGTTGGGGAACGTAGTAATTTCAAAAAAAATCCTACGCACACGCAAGATCATGGTGATGCATAGCAACGAGAGGGGAGAGTGTTGTCCACGTACCCTCGTAGACCGACAGCGGAAGCGTTATCACAACGCGGTTGATGTAGTCGTACGTCTTCACGATCCGACCGATCAAGTACCGAACGCACGGCACCTCCGAGTTCTACACACGTTCAGCTCGATGACGTCCCTCGAACTCCGATCTAGCCGAGTGTTGAGGGAGAGTTTCGTCAGCACGACGGCGTGGTGACGATGATGATGTTCCACCGACACAGGGCTTCGCCGAAGCTCCGCAACGGTATTATCGAGGTGTAATATGGTGGAGGGGCGCACCGCACACGGCTAAAATATCGTATATCAAGTGTGTTCATGGGGTGCCCCCTGCCCCCGTATATAAAGGAGCAAGGGGGAGGCCGCCGGCCTAGGGAGGAGACGCGTGCCAGAAGGGGGAGTCCTACTCCCACCGGGAGTATGACTCCTCCTTTCCTTGTTGGAATAGGAGAAGGGAAGGGAGAAGGAGAAAGTAGGAAGGAGGCGCCCCCCTTCCCTAGTCCAATTCGGACCAGATCATGGAGAGGGGGGCGGCCACCTTTTGAGGCCTTTCTCTCCTTTCCCGTATGGCCCATTAAGGCCCAATACGAATTCCCGTAACTCTCCGGTACTCCGAAAAATACCCGAATCACTCGGAACCTTTCCGAAGTCCGAATATAGTCGTCCAATATATCGATTTTTACGTCTCGGCCATTTCGAGACTCCTCGTCATGTCCCCGATCTCATTCGGGACTCCGAACTCCTTCGGTACATCAAAACTCAATAAAACTGTCATCGTAACGTTAAGCGTGCGGACCCTACGGGTTCGAGAACTATGTAGACATGACCGAGACACCTCTCCGGTCAATAACCAATAGCGGGACCTGGATGCCCATATTGGCTCCCACATATTCTACGAAGATCTTTATCGGTCAGACCGCATAACAACATACGTTGTTCCCTTTGTCATCGGTATGTTACTTGCCCGACATTTGATCGTCGGTATCTCGATACCTAGTTCAATCTCGTTACCGGCAAGTCTCTTACTCGTTCCGTAATACATCATCCCGCAACTAACTCATTAGTCACAATGCTTGCAAGGCTTATAGTGATGTGCATTACCGAGTGGGCCCAGAGATACCTCTCCGACAATCGGAGTGACAAATCCTAATCTCGAAATACGCCAACCCAACAAGTACCTTTGGAGACACCTGTAGAGCACCTTTATAATCACCCATTTACGTTGTGACGTTTGGTAGCACACAAAGTGTTACTCCGGTAAACGGGAGTTGCATAATCTCATAGTCATAGGAACATGTATAAGTCATGAAGAAAGCAATAGCAACATACTAAACGATCGGGTGCTAAGCTAACGGAATGGGTCAAGTCAATCACGTCATTCTCCTAATGAGGTGATCCCGTTAATCAAATGACAACTCATGTCTATGGCTAGGAAACATAACCATCTTTGATTAACGAGCTAGTCAAGTAGAGGCATACTAGTGACACTCTGTTTGTTTATGTATTCACACATGTATTATGTTTCCGGTTAATACAATTCTAGCATGAATAATAAACATTTATCATGATATAAGGAAATAAATAATACTTTATTATTGCCTCTAGGGCATATTTCCTTCAATATATCATTCATCACATCCTTCTGGCCATATCACATCACATGACACTTGCTGCAAAAACAAGTTAGACGTCCTCTAATTGTTGTCGCAAACTTTTACGTGGCTGCTATAGGTTTCTAGCAAGAACGATTCTTACCTACGCCAAAACCACAACGTGATATGCCAATTTCTATTTACCCTTCATAAGGACCCTTTTCATCGAATCCGATCCGAGTAAAGTGGGAGAGACAGACACCCGCTAGCCACCTTATGCAACTAGTGCATGTCAGTCAGTGGAACCTGTCTCACGTAAGCGTACGTGTAAGGTCGGTCCGGGCCGCTTCATCCCACGATGCCGCCGAATCAAGACAAGACTAGTAACGGCAAGTAAATTGACAAAATCGACGCCCACAACAACTTGTGTTCTACTCGTGCATAGAAACTACGCATAGACCTAGCTCATGATGCCACTGTTGGGGATCGTAGCAGAAATTTAAAATTTTCTACGCATCACCAAGATCAATCTATGGAGTCATGTAGCAACGAGAGAGAGGAGTGCATCTACATACCCTTGTAGATTGCGAGTGGAAGCGTTCAAGAGAACGGGGTTGATGGAGTCGTACCCGTCGTGATCCAAATCACCGATGATCCTAGCGCCGAATGGACGGCACCTCCGCGTTCAACACACGTACGGTTGGGAGAGACGTCTCCTCCTTCTTGATCCAGCAAGGGGGGAGGAGAGGTTGATGGAGATCCAGCAGCACGACGGCGTGGTGGTGGAAGCAGCGGGGATCTCGGCAGGGCTTCGCCAAGCTCAGCGAGAGGGAGAGGTGTTACGGGGGGAGAGGGAGGCGCCAGGGGCTTGGGGTGCGCAGCCCTCCCTCCCCCCTCTTTATATAGGGGCCCTGGGGGGCGCCGGCCCCTAGAGATCCAATCTCAGGGGGGGCGGCGGCCAAGGGGGGAACTTGCCCCCCAAGTCAGGTGGGGCGCCCCCCACCCCCAGGGTTTCTAACCCTAGGCGCAGGGGGGAGGCCCATGGGGGGCGCACCAGCCCACCAGGGGCTGGTTCCCTTCCCACTTCAGCCCATGGGGCCCTCCGGGATAGGTGGACCCACCCGGTGGACCCCCAGGACCCTTCCGGTGGTCCCGGTACAATACTGGTGACCCCCGAAACTTTCCCGGTGGCCGAAACTGGACTTCCTATATACAAATCTTTACCTCCGGACCATTCCGGAACTCCTTGTGATGTCCGGGATCTCATCCGGGACTCCGAACAACTTTCGGGTTACCGCATACTAATATGTCTACAACCCTAGCGTCACCGAACCTTAAGTGTGTAGACCCTACGGGTTCGGGAGACACGCAGACATGACCGAGACGACTCTCCGGTCAATAACCAACAGCGGGATCTGGATACCCATGTTGGCTCCCACATGCTCCTCGATGATCTCATCGGATGAACCACGATGTCGAGGATTCAAGTAATCCCGTATACAATTCCCTTTGTCAATCGGTACGTTACTTGCCCGAGATTCGATCGTCGGTATCCCAATACCTCGTTCAATCTCGTTACCGACAAGTCACTTTACTCGTACCGTAATGCATGATCCCGTGACCAACCACTTGGTCACATTGAGCTCATTATGATGATGCATTACCGAGTGGGCCCAGAGATACCTCTCCGTCATACGGAGTGACAAATCCCAGTCTCGATCTGTGCCAACCCAACAGACACTTTCGGAGATACCTGTAGTGTACCTTTATGGCCACCCAGTTACGTTGTGACGTTTGGTACACCCAAAGCATTCCTACGGTATCCGGGAGTTGCACGATCTCATGGTCTAAGGAAATGATACTTGACATTAGAAAAGCTCTAGCAGACGAACTACACGATCTTGTGCTATGCTTAGGATTGGGTCTTGTCCATCACATCATTCTCCCAATGATGTGATCCCGTTATCAGTGACATCCAATGTCATGGTCAGGAAACCGTAACCATACATTGATCAACGAGCTAGTTAACTAGAGGCTCACTAGGGACATATTGTGGTCTATGTATTCACACATGTATTACGATTTCCGGATAACACAATTATAGCATGAACAATAGACAATTATCATGAACAAGGAAATATAATAATAACCATTTTATTATTGCCTCTAGGGCATATTTCCAACAAGAAGGATTATATAAACTCATGTAAGGACCCGTCACCTTTGACCGGGCGCCGTCATCATCACTGCTTCGCACCGCCGAGCCGGTCGGCCATGGCGCGCCGACCCAGACGCCGCCACGGTTCGCCAAGATCGACTTCGCCACCTATGACGGCACGGAGGACCCCCTCAACTGGCTCAACCAGTGCGACCAGTTCTTTCGCGGGCAGCGCACCCTCGCATCGGAGCGTACCTGGCTCGCCTCATACCACCTCCGCGGCGCGGCACGAACCAGGTATTACGCCCTCGAGCAGGACGAGGGCGCCATGCCCCCTTGGGAGCGCTTCCGCGAGCTCTGCCTCCTTCGCTTTGGGCCTCCGGTTCGCGGGAGCCGCCTGGCGGAGCTCGGCCGCCTTCCCTTCACTTCCACGGTGCAGGACTTCGCCGACCGTTTCCAGGCCCTGGCATGCCATGAGTCGGGCGTGACGGCGCAGCAGCGGGCCGACCTCTTTGTCGGTGGACTTCCGGATCACATCCGCGTGGACGTGGAGCTTCGGGGACCCCAGGATCTCCAGTCGGTCATGTACTACGCCCGCGCGTTCGAGCGCCGCGCGGTGGCCATCCAGCAGGAATCACCGTTCCGGACCGCTGGGTCGCTACCCGGGCCGGATTCCGCGCAGGGTCGGCCTGCGCAGGCTTCTGCGGCACCCCTCGCCGCGACCGCGGCGCGCCCGTTCCGCCAGCTCACCTCAGCCGAGCTACTCGAGCGTCGCCGCCAAGGGTTGTGCTTCAACTGCGACGAGCCCTACACGCCCGGCCATGCCTACCCGCGACTCTTCTACCTGGAGGTTACAGACTACATTCCGGAGGACGCCGTCGCCGCCGACCTGGCCGCCCCAGCTGTCGAGAAGGTGTTTGACGCTGGTTGATTGCCTCGAGGAGTTCCGCAAGCGCTTCCCCACCTTACAGCTCGAGGACGAGCTGTTTGTGCAGGCGGGGAGAAGTGTTATGGCCGGTTTAGCTAGGCCCACCGGGCAATCTTAGCCCACAAGTTATCTTAGGTTAATTCTTATGCAAGTTATCTAGGTTATAAATATAGGCTATAAGACTCTTTTTGGAATCAAGCAATAAGAATATTATTATCCCTATTGCCCGGCTCCCAGAGGAGCCGGAACCCTAGCCGCCGCCGCCATCCTCCTCCTACGCGACGGCGCCCAGCCGCCGGCGCGCCCGCTCATCGCCTCGCCCTACTCCATCCTTCCCCTACAACCTACGGAGCAGGTCCGGTAGGATCCCTGGTTCTACCAGTGATGCAGCTAACTTGAGACAACAAACAACCCAACTGAAGGCTGGACAAAATTTGGTGCAGAAGAGTAACAATTACTTGCAATAATTCAGTCTATATAAGATGCTACATTTGATAATGTGCTGCTCTGATTAATAACAAATGCCTATTACAAGACACAACTACACTGATTACAGCTATCTCAGATTCAAAATTATATTTAAACGACAGTGGCGACTCACAGAGTTTATTAATCCTTCAACAGAGTGCAGATATTTCCCGTTCCATTTGGAGTCCAAAACCCACAAACACAGGAGTCAGTAAATAAAACATCACATGATACTGCAAAACCAGTTACACTTAGAACAGCCAGAACTTCATAGCTTCCATGGATACACAAGTACACTTGTTTATGGGACAACCTCCAGCAACAAATGGACAGAACATTTGAAACTTAATATTCAAAGAGATTGGCATTCAAAAGCACAACTGTAGGCAAAGAAGAGACAATCCACTATGTTCCTTTCCACGCAATTGGATCAGATCCAGTGGCAGCATATGAGATCAGACAAACAAGCAGGCATGTTTAAAATCAGATTGCTAACTTCCATTGATGATGATAACAAGATGATGCCATCACATACATCACACCATAACACAACCGTCCACGAGCCTTACTACCACAGACACGGGCTAATAAGAAACTAACACAACTCTACACCTCAACACCAGATCAGACACTGGGGAGCAGGAAGCAGCCTAGGCCCTCTCGCCACGGATGCGGCGGGCGAGCTGGATGTCCTTGGGCATGATGGTGACGCGCTTGGCGTGGATGGCGCAGAGGTTGGTGTCCTCGAAGAGCCCGACGAGGTAGGCCTCGGCGGCCTCCTGCAGCGCGGAGACGGCGGAGCTCTGGAAGCGGAGGTCGGTCTTAAAGTCCTGTGCGATCTCCCGCACCAGGCGCTGGAAGGGCAGCTTGCGGATGAGCAGCTCGGTGCTCTTCTGGTACTTGCGGATCTCCCGGAGCGCGACGGTGCCGGGGCGGAAGCGGTGGGGCTTCTTCACGCCGCCGGTGGCCGGGGCGGACTTGCGCGCCGCCTTGGTGGCCAGCTGCTTCCGCGGCGCCTTGCCGCCGGTGGACTTCCTCGCCGTCTGCTTCGTGCGGGCCATCGGGAGTGGAGGACTTGCTTCGTGGGCGCGGAGAGAGGATTGCTTCGGAGGTTTGGGGTTGGAATGAGGAACGATGGAAGGATTCGGGGCTCCTTTTAACGAGAGGGGGCGGCCCGGTGGGCGCGAGTCTGGGGAATTTTCCGCTCTTTCGGCGCTCTGTGTTTCGGGAGAGAGGCGAGTTTCGAGCGTTGGATCTGCGAGCCATGGATGGTGAGGATTTCGTTTCGGGTGAGGCACGCGGATCGTGGGCAGCGATCCGTGGCGTGGGTGTTCCTCGGCTCTGGTTGGTTGGTTGCAGCTGCGTTGCCTTTTGTTTTTTTGGATTGCCTGCTCGGGGCGGCCGCTATTGTGGGCTTGGGCTGCGTCGGCCTCTCTTCAGTTCAGACCAGTGGCGTGATCGAGGATGGGCCGAAATTTCTTCCCCACGTTTCAATTCTTCTGCCAGGACCGGACCAGCCGTCGTGCCGGCCTGGGATCCAGACTCTGTTCCTATGCCTCAAAAAAAAGTCAGAACGAGTCACCTCACTGGCTCACTTCTGTGTACTGATATGGTGCAGATTATATCTGGCAAAGAGTTGCTTGTACGTACTGTGCACAAGCACCAAGAAAACCCTACACGAGTCAATGAACATCAGGAAATGAAGAAGAGGAAGAAGAAGACATCTATATACCGGGCCATATCGCCGAGGAGATGGCGGATCTGACTTGGAAGTCACGTGCACCCTCATGGTGCAGATTTTTCACTTGGTTGGCCCTCAGGGATAGGTGTTGGACGTCGGATCAACTTGCAAGGAGAGGGCTGCTGCACCAGAACGCGTGCCCGTTTTGTGACCAGGAGGAGGAAACAATTAACCACATTCTACTCACTTGCGTCTTTGCTAGGACTACTTGGGTGAGGATCTGTGAGGCCTTGGGCAAGCCGGATTGGACCCCATCTCAACAAGACACGCTGGCGGAATGGGCAGTTGCCAAGCGAGGATTAGATGGCATGAGCATGAAAGATCTTCGTACTATTGTTGCGCTAGTATGGTGGGAGTTGTGGAAGCATAGGAATGCAATTATCTTCGATGGAGCGCGCCCTTCAATAGAGTTTCTACTAGGGAGAGTGAGGCAGAGGGCCCAGTGTGGGCATCTGCCGGGCTAATGAAAGGGAATGTAGCTCCCTTCTTTAGTAGGATGGAGAGGTGGGAGACGCGTGAGGAGTAATATGTACTAAGTACTGTGTAATTGTGGTGGAGGCTTTCTTTGCCTTTTTTCTTTAATATATGATATGCACACCCGTGCATATTCGAGAAAAAAATATCACCGAAGAGAACAGGCAAACACATTTAAAAGTGCAGCACATTTAGCAGCCGTCGTTGCTTTATTTGTTCGTCAGGCATGTCAATTGAATTGACAGTTGTGCCGTATATGGTCTTTCTACTGCTTCAAAGCAAGTCCCCACTGCAACTTCCCTGGAAGGTTCATCGTACTCCTTCCCTTCAGAATCACATCTGTCATTCAGATAAATCGATATTCATAACTGACCCGGCAGATACCAAAAATGAAACAGGTAAAGGCACACAAAGCAACGAGGCTACATTGCACCTCAGCCGCCACTCATCGTATGGCTGGAATATACAGGAAGACCATGTAATTATTTTTACGTGCATGTTGTTATATATATAGTGAAGATTTTATCGTCCACCTAAGGCTATGTTCGGTTAGCCCCAGCCCTGCCGAGATCGGGCCCAAACCGCGCCGATCCCCGTGGGTTTCACCCCGGCTGGGGGCGGATCCCGATCTACGAGTAGCTTATAGGAGCCCGGTGTGGATTGAGCCCCTCCCAAATCCGTTCGAAACCGCGTGGAAACCGCAGGGAAATGACCCACGCGTCCCACCTCGTGGAAACAAACCTCGTCCCTCTCTCCTGAAAACGGTTACGCTATCTCCCTCTCTCGATTTTGTGGCTGACAGGAGGGAGGAGATCTCGGGAGGAACTAACCGAATAGAATTTTAAACAAAGAGATTTTTGGGGAGGGTGTTGGCGGGGGGTGGGTGACATCAGGGGATTCACCCAATCCCTGCAGGGGTTGGTTCCTCGTGGGGGAGGAAACCACAACAACCGAACATAGCCTAAAAGAAAAGAAAAACATTACCTATCGTCTCTGATTCCTGTCTGTTTGCCAATGATATATCCATTGCCCTGTGGTACAATTATCTTGTTCTCTGCTGCATCAAGGGCATTAGCATCATTGTAGTGATGCTATTTTTTTCTTTTAAATGTACTAGTTCAATCATTTGCAGTATCCACTAGCATTGCTTATAAACCTTCTGTCATACTGCACCTTTTTGTCGCTAATGATTACCTCTACTGAGCAATGCCACAGCCTCTCTGGAATGTTGACAATTTGATTAAGCTTTAGCTGAATCTTTAGTCTCTACAATGCACCAAACTAATATCAACTTTTGGATTCTCCAATAAAGTAACTGAAATAATTTGTAAGGTACTAGTAGATTATTCATGTTGATGTTGATATTCACTGCAAGGCTAAGATCCTTTGGCATCCGCTGTCGCGGCAGCTGAAGACGATGATTTATATAGTCAACTTGTCTGGTGTGCCATAAACTTACTCTTAAGAAGAAATACTGGCAGGTGGTAATTGTTCTCCCTGTGATACTTTTCCTGCTCCGCAGGCTAAGGTGCCAGTTGGTCGAGGAATGGTCAAACATACAGTATCTGAATGGCAATTCAGGGTATTAGCATCCTAGTATGTGATGCGATTTTTTCCTTCTAAATGTACTAGGTCAGCTCCTTATCATCAGTATTTGATAGCAGTGCTAATAAATCTCATGTTAAACTACACAGTTTTTTTGCAAATGATTACCTCTGTCGAACAATGCCAAAGCCTCTCTGGGATGCTGACAAATAGCCTTTAAAATTCTTACTTTTTTGTTGAGTTTGCGTAAATATATTATCATAAAACTAGCTACCAGAATACTTCTGTTAACTAATGATGATTTAGAGACTCAATAAACTGTTAATGATTTAGAGACATTAAAAAATGCTATTGGACAATGATGCCAAGATGTTTACAAACTGGTGTTCCTGGTAGCACATCTCAGAGAAGGATAAATACGACAGAGGGACTGATAACGAACACACGTCCAAGTTGTTTTCAAATGAATTGCAGCCTTCAGGGTGCAACCTATCACCAGAATTTATTTTCAATCATAGGATTTTGTGATCAATGACTGCCCAAGAACATGATTGTAAAGATTCTTCCCTCCCATTAACAGTCATAACTTATAGCTCAATCTGGTAAGTGGTATCTTCTGATGTTAGTTAGAATCTTGGTAATACTTGGTGTATCAGGTGCTGGATTTTTATTTTGTTCCTTGTGGACGAGTAGGCATCATAGTCTCTATGCTGCACCGATCTCAATTTTGGGTTCTCTAGAAAAATAACTGGATTATTCATGTTAATGTTAATTAGTTATGCATTGTCAAGCTAACTTGGCTAGCATTGAGATATTGCTAGGGAATATAAAGGCCACGGGAGAAGAGTTGTTGTTTGGATGATTAAACTAGTGGAAATTGCTACCTAAGTTATCTGATACCTGGAATCTGTAGAAAAGAAACATATATTTTATTTTATTTTAGTAACTGAAGCTTTTGACTTATAGGGAGAGTCTAAGTAGGTGCGCAGTAGCAGCGGCACTTGATATATGTACTTTCCCTGCTAGGCTACTATAGTTGATTAGCATGTGTGTACTTAGCCTGTTAAAATCTTTACGGCAGTGAGTTACAACTTACATCAGTGATATTTATTTCTGTAAGGGTTTCACATTTCAGGAAAGATATACCTGTGGTGAAGAAAAAAGGCGTGTCCAGGAGGACAAGGATGGAGCGCTCTGCTTCAAATTATCAGCATGCCGTGCAGATTTGCTTACCTAGAATGTTGACAAATTAGTATAGCATTTTAGCTGAATCTTTAGTTTCTACAATACACCCATATCAATTTCTGGATTCTCCAACAAAGTAACTGAAATAATTTGCAATGTGGTAGGTTATTCATGTTGGTTAGCTATTCACTGCCAGCCTGCTTAAAACAATGAACTGTATAGTTGAATTGTCTCTTGTGCCATAAACTTACTCTCAGTTGAAGAAGAAGAAAACATCACCTATCTCAACTATGAAAAAGAAATGCAACCTTTGATGGGTTATCTTGTCCTAAATGTCAATACAGGGTATTAGCATCCTATTATATGGCAGGTGCAGTATGATAAAAGATCGGCATTGTATCTTGAAAACCATGCTTGTTCAACCTCCATATATCTTCGATGCACAGAAATATGTAGCAGTTTCTAAGAATGAAACCAGTCCTCCCACAGATGAACTTAAACTGCTCTTCAGTAAACGATTGGAAACATGAGCCGGGCTTTCTTCTTGATGGTTTCAGGATAGCCTCCATACCCCTGCGGAAAAAAATATCAGACCACCAAAATCAAGAAGGTAACCTAAAAGGGGGAAACAAAGAACTAACCAGCCAGTCGTGAAGTCAAACGATCTCTGAATTGCTGCAGTATTTGCAGAGCAGGATGATAAAAGATGGTTCAAGAAGTTGTAGATGTTCACGCAGTTGTTGCCCTTGTATGTAGCTTGCAATGCCAGTATTTTCTTAAGAGATTTGGCATCTTTATGTCATAAAGATTACCAATGTCTCCTTCATTGTTATTTTTCAGAATATCTGGTCGCTGGTTTATCTCCAAAGATCATGGTACAAATTCATCAGGTACTTGTCTTTGGAGCAACCTGCAAGAGAAACGTGTGCCAACCACCAAGAGCAACAGTGTACAGAACCTCAATTGAGCTCCCCACAATGCAGCTGATTCTAAGAAATGTCAAACAAATGGGACAGCCGATCTGGTTTCTTCAGCCAAATTGCCATGACATTTCCCCAAGTCTCCAAAAGAAAACATACATCACTTACCATCGCATAGCGCAGTTCGGTCAGAAAGCTAGGCCATGCATCAAACGAGTAACTAGTTAAGAAATCAGAAACGAGGGTTCCCAAGAGATGCATATCACATCGTTTACTATTTCAGATCGGTACATGACACGGCAACATCAGCAATCAAACCAAAAATCAGCATTCCACCAGTTTTAGATACACGGCAGCCAACTACAGTTCCTGAGACGCAAACATGGCAATCTAAGAGGAGGTGAACTTGGTGACGGCCTTGGTGCCCTCGGAGACGGCGTGCTTGGCGAGCTCGCCGGGGAGGACGAGGCGGACGGAGGTCTGGATCTCCCGGGAGGTGATGGTGGGCTTCTTGTTGTAGCGGGCGAGCTTGGCGGCCTCGCCGGCGAGCTTCTCGAAGATGTCGTTGATGAAGGAGTTCATGATGGACATGGCCTTGGAGGAGATGCCGATGTCGGGGTGCACCTGCTTGAGCACCTTGAAGATGTAGATCTTGTACGTCTCGACGCTCTTCTTGCCCTTCTTCCGGCCCCTCTTCTCGCCGCCCTCCTTGGAGGCGGTCTTGCCCGCCGGCAGCCGCTTCTCGGCCTTGGGCTTCTTGGCCGCCGGGGCCTTCTCGGCCTTCTCCGTCGTCGGCTCCTCCTCCGCGGGCTTCTTCGCCGCCAGCTTCTTCTCCGCCTTGGGGGCCATCGCTGCTGAGGTTGATTTGGTGTGGGGGATTCTCCGCCTGGGTGGGTTGTGCGTGCTGGAACTGGAAGAAGGTGGGGAATTTGTTTGGAAGGAGATGTTGCGGAACAAGCTGCGGGAGGGCTGGGTTTATACAGAGGGGGAGGTGGGCGCTGATTGGTGGATAGGTGGGTGCCCCGGATCGGTGACGTGGAACCGTGCGATGCGTTCGGCGCTGTTTTCTGTGGACGGGCGGGATGCGTTTCGGCGCGGATCGCTGTTCCTGGCGAAAAGACACGGGCGGGAACGGAAAGGCCAGAGCGCGCGACCGCGAGAATGGTTTGGATTTCTTTCACCACTCTATCTTTTCTTTTTCCTGGTTTCCTCTCATGGTTTTACCGGTTTAATTAAAAAGCGTAAGAATGTTCGCGAATTCAAAAATATTCGTGGATTCGAGAAAATGCAAACTCGAAACAAAATGTCTGTGAACTTAAAAATATTCATGAATTGAAAAAGTTCATGCAAAATAGAAAAGATGTTCGCGGATTGAAAAAATGTTCACAAATTCTAAAATGTCTGTACATTTGAAAAATGCTGACAAATTTGAACAAAAGTTCACGCAAAGTAGAAAAAATGCCCGTGGATTCAAAAAAATCATGTATTAAAAAATATTTGTGAATTCAAAAAATGTTCACGAATCTGCTGTTCGCCAATTCAAAAAATGTTTGTGAATTTAAAAATGTTCGCGTATTTTAAACAGTTCACTAATTCAAAAAATAATTCGGATATAGAAAAAATGTTCACTGATTTGAAAAAAAAAGCAAAAAATGAGAAATGTTCACTAATTCAAAAGAAATCATAGATTTGAAAACAAGTTCATCAATTTGAATAATGTTCACAAAATTGAAATGGTTCACTATTTTTCAAATTTCCCGCAATTTCCAAATGGGAAGGCCCATATGCCATCGAATAAGTTTTCTGTTCTAGAGCTATCAAGATAAATAACGTTGAAGGAAATAAACCAAGAGTAGTTAATGGGCAAAGACTTAAACATTATATTGCAGGTAATCCCATTAACATTGATTCCGACGTTATTCAAGTAATTACACCGAAAGAATACATAGAAGAAAAGACTTCAAAATTTTGAAAAAGGAATAGGTATGTGATAATGTAAGTAAACTGACTCGGAAAATTCCATAAAAAATATTTTCATCTGTTTTGGAATATTTTAATTATTTTTGGGAAAAATAAATAGTTGTGGCGGTGCCCGAGAGGCCCACATGGACAAGGGGTGCTGACACCCCCTGGTCGCGCCACCTGTCCATGTGTGGGGCTCATCCCCCCCCCCCCCCACACACACACACAACTCCATTTTCTTCCCGTATGCTTGTCATGCAAGGTAAAATTCCTATAAAATCCCTAGGACGATCTGACCTCCGTATTGCAAGTTTTCCTCTTGTTTTCGTTTCGAGCTACTTTCTACCAGGGGTTCGAGGTCAGGTTCATCATGCCTTTTTCCTCCTCCAACAACGTTGAAGATGATGCTCAAAAGTTGAAGGATGGGATTGAAAGTGAGCTGATGGAGGACGTTACGTTCGAGGAAGAATCGAGGAACTCCGTAGAAGCTCAAGCACCGGAGTCTGGCCAAGAGACTCTGGCCAGCATCTCCACTACCCCCATCCTAGGACCTCGAAGACGGTGAGAATTGATTTCAAGGCATTAGAGGGTTCTATCTCAAAGAAGCCCTCACCTAGGTTACAAAGGAACCCTTCTCATAATTTGGTTCACAATTTTGGATTTGAGCATACGTCTCGTTTGCCCATACCCTCCAATTGAACATCTCCCGTCCAAGTGAAAGTGATGCGGGAAAGAAAAATCCATGAGCACCAGAAAACAAGGATATTATGCACGAAGTTAAAATAATATTATCATGATACAATGCTTGCTTCACAAGATTCAAGACCTGAAGGAGATCCTTTTGGATTTCATCAAGGAGAGCAACTATGCATCTTCACCACCTCCATCGCCAAAGAAGAAATCTTGAGTACTTGGGTATGGGCACCACCCTTGGCTTGTTCCAAGCTTGGGTGAGGTGCCCCGGTATCGTATCATCATCACTTTTTATCACCAATATCTATCTTAGTTCGATCCTTAGTTATATCATTATTTAGGAAAAGTTATAATATGAAATAGTTTGCAACGTGTGTTAACATTCCTTTGTGTTTTCGTTGTATCCGTTGGTGAGAGTATCTACAATAAAGATAGTTTGAGTATTGTGCTTGCTTTTCCGTTATTGCGTATCTTAGCATTGCAATACTATTTCATATGCTTATCTCATGGGGAGTAGTGGCTTTACATTGGGTGTAGGAAGTAAAATCTATTGGAATTTAACAAACATGGCATTGGTCATTTGAACATTTTATGAAAGATTAATATAAAAAGAGAGATTTCACATGCAAATCTTTTGACATATTTTGTGATTGTGAACCCTTGTTAAATATTTTCACACTTGATCAAATGTTTGATGTTGGACAAGAAAGACAATGTAATGAGTTATGTTTGTGCATATTTGCATAGAAGTTATATTGTCATGGATCCTCGTGAAGGAAATATGCCCTAGAGGCAATAATAAAATTGTTATTTATATTTCCTTATGTCATGATAAATGTTTATTATTCATGCTAGAATTGTATTAACCGGAAACTTAGTACATGTGTGAATACATAGACAAACAGAGTGTCCCTAGTATACCTGTACTAGACTAGCTCGTTAATCAAAGATGGTTAAGTTTCCTAGCCATAGACTTGTGTTGTCATTTTATGAACAGGATCACATCATTAGAGAATGGTGTGATGGACAAGACCCATCCGTTAGCTTAGCACTATGATCGTTTAGTTTATTGCTATTTCTTTCTTCATGACTTATACATGTTCCCATGACTATGAGATTATGCAACTCCCGAATACCGGAGGAACACTTAGTGTGCTATAAAATGTCACAACGTAACCGGGTGATTATAAAGATGCTCTACAGGTGTCTCCGATGGTGTTTGTTGAGTTGGCATAGATCGAGATTAGGATTTGTCACTCCGATTGTCGGAGAGGTATCTTTGGGCCCTCTCGGTAATGCTCATCATTATAAGCCTTGCAAGCAATGTGACTAATGAGTTAGTCATGGGATGATGAATTACGGAACGAGCAAAGAGACTTGCCGGTAACGAGATTGAACTAGATATGGTGATACCGACGATCGAATCTCGGGCAAGTAACATACCGATGACAAAGGGAACAACGTATGTTGTTATGCGGTTTGATCGATAAAGATCTCCGTAGAATATGTAGGAGCCAATATGAGCATCCAGGTTCCGCTATTGGTTATTGAACGGAGATGTATCTCGGTCATGTCTACATAGTTCTCAAACCCGTAGGGTCCGCACGCTTAACGTTCGATGACGATTTGTATTATGAGTTTATGTGATCTGATGTACCGAAGGTTGTTCGGAGTCCCGGATGAGATCACGGACATGACGAGGAGTCTCGAAATGGTCGAGACATAAAGATTCATATATTGGAAGGCTACATTCGGACACTGGAATGGTTTGGGTCGTTTCCGATAAGTTTCGGAGTACCGGGGGTTACCGGACCCCCCCCGGGAAGTTATTGGGCCTCATGGGCCTAGTGGTGGAAGAGAGGAGGCAAGCCAAGGTGTGGCGCACGCCCCCTAGCCCGAACCGAATTGGACTAGGGCTAGGGGGCGCCCCCCCCTTTTCTTCTCTCCTCCCTCTCCTCCCCCCCACCCCTTCTCCTTGTGGAAGTAGGAAGGGGGTGAATCCTACTTGGAGTACAACTCCCCCCTCCCTTGGGCGCACCTCCTCCTGACCGGCCTCCTCCTCCCTACCTCCTTTATATAAGTGGGGAGGGGGCACCCAAAGGCACAATAGACAATCTCTTAGCCGTGTGCGGTGCCCTCCCTCCACAGTTTTCCACCTCGGTCATATCGTCGTAGTGCTTAGGCGAAGCCCTGCGTCGGTAACTTCATCATCACCGTCACCACGCCGTCGTGCTGATGAAACTCTCCCTCGACCTCAACTGGATCAAGAGTTTGACGGACGTCACCGAGCTGAACGTGCGCAGATCGCGGAGGTGTCGTGTGTTCGGTACTTGGATCGGTTGGATCGCAAAGACGTTCGACTACATCAACCGCGTTACTCGCTTCCGCTTTCGGTCTACGAGGGTACGTGGACACACTCTTCCCGCTCGTTGCTATGCTTCTCCTAAATAGATCTTGCGTGATCGTAGGATTTTTTTTGAAATACTACGTTCCCCAACAGTGGCATCTGAGCCAGGTCTATGCGTAGATGTTATATGCACGAGAAGAACACAATGAGTTGTGGGTGATAATAGTCATACTGCTTACCAGCAACGTCTTACTTTGATTCGACGGTATTGTTGGATGAAGCGGCCCGGACCGACATTACATGACCATGTTCATGAGACTGGTTCTACCGACGTGCTTCGCACACAAGTGGCTAGCGGGTGTCTGTTTCTCCAACTTTAGTTGAATCGAGTTTGACTATGCCCGGTCCTTGTTGAAGGTTAAAACAACACACTTGACAAAAAGTCGTTGTGGTTTTGATGCGTAGGTAAGAACGATTCTTGCTAGAAGCCCGTAGCAACCACGTAAAACTTGCAACAACAAAGTAGAGGACGTCTAACTTGTTTTTGCAGGGAATGTTGTGATGTGATATGGTCAAGACGTGATAAGATATAAATTGTTGTATGAGATGATCATGTTTTGTTAAAGTTATCGGCAACTGGCAGGAGCCTTATGGTTGTCCCTTTATTGCATAAGATGCAAGCGCCATATAATTGCTTTACTTTATCGCTATGCGATAGCAATAGTTGCAAAAGCAATAGTTGGCGAGACGACCATGTGACGAGACATTGAAGATCATGGTGTCATGCCGGTGACTATGGAGATCATGACGGTACTTTGGAGATGGAGATCAAAGGAACAAGATGATGATGGCCATATCATGTCACATATTTTGATTGCATGTGATGTTTATCTTTTATGCATCTTATTTTGCTTAGTACGATGGTAGCATTATGAGATGATCCCTTACTAAAATTTCAAGGTATAAGTGTTCTCCCTGAGTATGCACCGTTGCGACAGTTCTTCGTGCTGAGACACCACGTGATGATCGGGTGTGATAAGCTCTACGTTCACATACAACGGGTGCAAGCCAGTTTTGCACACGCGGAAATACTCGGGTTAAACTGGACGAGCCGGTGGATGAACAGGACCCCGTGGAGGGGTGGATGAATGTAATGCCCGGATAATTATGCTACAGTAATCCCATGCTAATGATGCCATGTCACCGCAATTACTGTTGTTAACCTCCCGATGATTCAATCACATTTGATTTCAAAATTCAAAATTAAATCAAACAGCAAAAGTAAATAAAAGAAAAAGGAGAAATCAAACAAAAAACAAAAAAAGGAGACCCCTTGGCCAATTGGGCCAACAGGCCTAGCTGGCCACCCACGCGGCCCACCCCGTCCTCCCTTATCCCCCACGCCCCAAAATATCTGCAGATAGCCCCCCCCCCCACGATCTCCTCTCCTCCCGTATGGATCGAGATCGGGGCAGCGAGCCCCGACCACCTCGTCGTCGCCCCTCGCCACCTCACAGGCACCCGCCTCTCCGTCTCCTCCCGCACGGCGCGCCCCGACCCTGCGCCTGCCCCTAACACCGTCGCCGAACTGCCCCGCCCCGCCTCTCCATCGTCGGTCGTCGCCTCGTCCTCGCCCCGCCGTCGCCGGACCACCCCAAGCCGCCTCGAGCCCACTGCCCCCTCCCTACAGCTTCGTGGTGAGCTGTCGTGCCGGTTGCTCCACCCCTCTCCTTCCCACTCTCTGCTCCCGTACTTCCGCGCGGTCGCCGCTCGCGCCGCGCGACCCGGCCACGCCCGATGCGCGTGCCCGCACATCGCCGTCCTCCCGATAGCAGCGCTCGCCGCGCCCCCTTGCACGCCCACCTCTGGCCGCTGTCGCTGCCCGCGACCTCCCTGCCTCGCCTCTGCTGCCTGCGCGGGGCCACTGCGCCTGTTGCTGTCGCCCGGCCACCGCGACCGCTGCCGTCCCTTGCTGCGCCGCTCTGCCTGTTGCTTCCGCCGCGGGTAGCCGCTGCCGCTGCCGTCCCTTGCTGCGCCGCTCTGCCTGTTGCTTCCGCCGCGGGTAGCCGCTGCCGCTCGCCTCACCTGCCACTGCGGCAAGCCCCGCCGTGGCCACGGCCTCACCCCGCCCTGGGCAGACTACGGGCGCCCGTTACGCCCGCGCCCGCTGCCCGTTAAGCCGCATCCGCCCCGGATGGCCTTTAGGACACTTACACGTGGGGCCCAGTCCCCAGGAACTCTTAAAAAGATATAAAAAAGTAAATAATTATTTAATCAATTAAATAAATTAATTAATTACCTTAATTAATCCTGATAATTAACCTGCTATTTACCTGTTAGTTAAACTATGACAATGACAGTGGGACCCACATGTAAGTTTGACCCAGTCAACAACCCTGTTGACTGCTGACATCATGCTGATGTCATGATGATGTCATAACCCTGTTTTCCATTTTATTTAAATCTGTTATTCCAAAATGATATAAATTTTTTAGAAAATCATAGGAAATAATCCGTAACTCGGATGAAATTTTTTTCTACATGAAAGTTGCTCAGATCGACGAGACGAATCCGAATACGCAGCCCGTTCGTCTACCACACATCCCTAGCATAGTGAACATGCAACCTCCCCCCCGTTTCATATGTCCAAAAATGCCAAACTCTGGGAAGACATTCCCGGATGTTTTCCCCCTTCGCCTGTATCGCATAGCACCGTGTTAGAACACCCTAGCTCTGTTTGTAGTCCTGTCATGCATTTGTTTGCTTGTATTTACTGTTTCTACCCCCTCTTCTCTTCGGTAGACCCCGAGACCGATGCTGATGCCGCTGTGATCGACTACGTCGACGACGACCCTTCTTCCCTTTCATCGGAGCTTCCAGGCAAGCCCCCCTTTGATCATCCCGATATCGCCCATTCCATTCTCTCATGCTTGCATTAGATTTTGCTACTGTTATTGTTTGCTCCTATTCTTATGCATAGCCTGCTTTTGTAACCTGCTTATTGTTACCTTACTTGCTTATCCTAAACTGCTTACTATAGGTTGGTTAGTGATCCATTAGTGACCCCCACCTTGTCCTTGTTGCCCCTGCTTCATCATTGACGACTCGAGCAACGTGATCGACGACCAGAGCCCGACGCCTCACGTCACATTACGCCCCTTTTGTTGCTTGACTCTGCAGAGCTACTATCGAGTGCCGAGGGTGAGACCTCACAACGCACTCCCGATGACAACTCTATAGTGTAGCTATTCGGTCGTGGTCATCGAGGGTGATTCCTCCTTGACCATTCCCGATACGACTCTGTTGTGCAACCCCTCAAGTGTGAACCTCGAGGGTGGTTCCTCTTTCGTTCACCTTGATGATTACATTGAGTGGAATTCACCGAGGGTGATTCCTCGGGTTTTCCCCTTGATGTTTGGACACACCGTTACCTTGACTTTACTTGAGACCTTTGGGAAAGTCGGGCGGGCCCGGAGAGCACCCGCAAGATGGTTACGAGGCACGACCGGGCAGGCAGGCCGCCCCCGAGTCGGCTGGGCTAGCCCTTGCTGTATTTCCTTGAGACGGGGCGACGGGGTCACATTATCGCGAGTCTCTGCTCGTCTCCGCAAGCTAATAATACACTATGGTTTGGGTAATTGTTCTGAGTTGGCCTTTGGCCTTTACACACTAACCACCATGCGAGAATAGTTATGGGCCTCGACGATGTAGTATCAGCTGAAGCTTTGTCAGACGTCCAGTTCAGCATTGCAGCACGGCTGGGTCGGCGCCATCGGGGCAGCCTGGATCCGCCCTGCATGCAACGACCCGGAGTGCAACAGGCGATGGGCCCAGACCCCGGAGTGCTTAGGATGTAGACCGGCGGGGACCTCTCTGCTGAGCCTAGGTAGGGCTACGACGTGTTGATCTTCCGAGGCCGGGCATTGACCCAGAAAAGTGTGTCCGGCTAGAGTAATCAAGCGTGTTGGAAAACGTGGTGCACCCCTGTAGGGAAGTTATATATTCGAATACCGTGTCCACGGTAATGGATGTTCAGACTTATATCATGATATTTTACAACTAGAAATGGATACTTGGATATGTGGCTCCGGGATTGCTTTCTCGCAGGGAGTCGAGGAAGGATCTCTGGGCATTAATGCTACAACATGCTTTTTAGTTATAAACTGCTATTCTTTACTCTTCTACATGTTGCAAGATGCTTGGACCTGCTTGAAGATGCTAGTCTTTGATAGGCTAGGCCTTCCCCTTTATTCTGGCATTCTGCAGTTCAGTCCACAGATACAGCCCTTCCATTTGATACCAATGCATATTTAGTATAGATCTGATGCTTGCGAGTACTTTGGATGAGTACTCACGGTTGCCTTGCTACCCTTTCCCTCTTCCTTCTTCTTTCCGATTGATGCAACCAAATGGTGGATCCTTGGAGCCAGATGCCACCGCCGACGGATACTACTACCCGGAGGCCGCCGAAGACCAGGAGTAGTTAGGAGGTCCCAGGCAGGAGGCCTTGCCTCTTCGATCATTGATGTTTGTGTTTGCCTTCTTAAGGCAGTCTTGTCTAACTTTATGTCTGTACTCAGATATTGTTGCTTTCGCTGACCCTTGTGTATCGAGCTATGTATTCGAGCCCTCGAGGCCCCTGGCTTGTAATATGAAGCTTTATTATTTCAATTTGTGTCTAGATTTGTGTTGTGATATCTTCCCGTGAGTCCCTGATCTTGATCGTACACATTTGCATGTATGCTTAGTGTATGGTCGAATCGGGGGCGTCACAAGTTGGTATCAGAGCCGACTGCCTGTAGGAACCCCCCTTTCCAACTCCTTGGACGAAGTTGAGTCTAGTCTTTGGAAAACTGATTTACTAACATGGTTGTGTGGCTTACGGGCCCACGCCGCCATTGGGTGGTATTAGGATCTTTTACTCCTCGCCTATACTCTGGGACTCTATTCTCTCTTTTATTCGAGTTAAATGATTTTGCTAACTCTATCCTAGGTTCTCGTGATCACATCCATCCGGAGATTTGTAATACGCCTTTCTTGAGTTGAGGGCCAGGATCTGCTTCACATTGTTCACGGGCCGCAGGATCCTTTTATCAAGGGCACCCTGCATCATCCCCTGTAGATTCCTCGCTCTAGTGGTTTTCTCCGACGTTGATATAGCCTTTGCTATGTCCCGTTGTTGTATCCCTCCATCGCGTGCAAGCGTGCCGCCTAGTATGTCTAGGATGATTCTCTTGTCCGAACTCATACTAACAACGTGTAATTGGCTCTGTATATGTATCTGTATGTCTGTCACGACCCCGATCCTAAGTCATACCTGTCAGCGTTCTGGGAACGGGGGTCCCCAGACTTTCCTGCCTGTGGCCCACGGCGTGGCTAAGCCAGCAGGCCACACGGCCCATCTTCATCGACAAGGCACCCAAGACCCTCGCGAGGGGCCAAGCCTCGCGAGGCAGACAACGCAAGACCTCCTTAGGAGTGGCCTAGTCAGGCAGGCTCACGAGGAGCGGAGATATCAAGGCAGGGCAAACCTCACGAGGCTCTCGTGACGTGAGCCATGACGATCGGCGCCAGGCGGGTGCCAGCGCGCGGAGCGTCCTTGTTTCCTCTTTGGTGCTAAGGAGGCCAGCGCAGGCGAAGAGTACCGAGGCATCAGGCAAAGGTTGCCATATCGGTGCAACGAGACCAAGACCAGAAGGATGTCAAGACAGAGGTCATCGTGGAGCCCAAGACGGCGTCACCACCAGAGCCTTTCGCAGGCGAAGACCGCTTTTGTCAGGATAGCTTGTACTAGCCGTCCCCCTTCAAATTTGCCCGCCGTTGTTGGCTCCCTTCCCGCTCAATATTTGGGAAGAGGACTAGGGCCTATATAAGTAGAGCTAGCCACCACAGTAGGGATGATCTCATCTTAGCTTGATCCAATCCGATCGAGAGCCCATCAAGCACAAGAACACCTCAACCTCAGGAGGCTGTTCTTCCCTTTGTACTGTTCATCATCAACCCAAGAGGCAATCCACCACCACCACACTGGAGTAGGGTATTACACCACAACGGTGGCCCGAACCAGTATAAATCTCGTGTCTTTCTGTGTTGTGAGTTCGTCGAGTTCGTTCGCGAGATTTTAGCGAGCCAGGGCGTAGATCAGTAGGAGGGAAAGACTTCGCGTGCACCCCAGTGTTCGAACCTTAAGGGTTTGCCAGAACCCCACATCCGACATTTGGCGCGCCAGGTAGGGGCGTGGGCGACGCTGCTCGTCGCTCCGTCCTCCTGAGCCCTCGGCTCGGGCGTACAAGTATAGCGGATACCCCGGAGGAGGCCGCTCGCACCAAGGCCTCGTCACCACCTGCATCGCCGCTTCATCACGGTGGTGGACCGACCTCTTCTTCGGCGGAAGTGGCCCCGGGTCATCCCGGGGGGCCTTCCCCTTTTCTTCGGCGGAGAACCTTCTTATAGGCGCCATTTTTGTTAGCAGTGGGGCAAGCAGCAAGAAGGGGATCTGGAGCAAGGCGAGGAGGAAACAATGAAGGCAAGCGCTGCCCGCGCCAGCCTTTTGTCCAATCGAGCAGTTGCCAAGGCAGCGTGGGGAAGCGGAGACGCCCACGTCCAATCAACTGCCACGCGTCAACCGAGGCCGCAGGCTTTTGGGGCCCGCGGCGCTCCGAACTTGACCCTTGGCTTCGCCGCGAAGCCAAGCCCGAGCGCACCTTGGGCCCGGGGGCTACTATCGGCGTTCTGGGAACGGGGGTCCCCAGACTTGCCTGCCTGCGGCCCACGGCGTGGCTAAGCCAGCAGGCCGCACGGCCCATCTTCATCGACAAGGCACCCAAGACCCTCGCGAGGCGGACGACGCAAGACCTCCTCAGGAGTGGCCTAGTCAGGCAGGCTCACGAGGAGCGGAGATATCAAGGCGGGGCAAACGTCACGAGGCTCTCGTGACGTGAGCCATGACTATCGGCGCCAGGCGGGCGCCAGGCGGGTGCCAGCGCGCGCAGCATCCTTGTTTCCTCTTTGGTGCTAAGGAGGCCAGCGCAGGCGAAGAGTACCGAGGCATCAGCCAAAGGTTGCCATATCGGTGCAACGAGACCAAGACCAGAAGGACGTCAAGACGGAGGTCATCATGGAGCCCAAGACGGCGTCACCACCAGAGCCTTTCGCAGGCGAAGACCGCTTTTGTCAGGATAGCTTGTACTAGCTGTCCCCCTTCAAATTTGCCCGCCGTTGTTGGCTCCCTTCCCGCTCAATATTTGGGGAGAGGACCAGGGCCTATATAAATAGAGCTAGCCACCACAGTAGGGATGATCTCATCTTAGCTTGATCCAATCCGATCGAGAGCCCACCAAGCATAAGAACACCTCAACCTCAGGAGGCTGTTCTTCCCTTTGTACTATTCATCATCAACCCAAGAGGCAATCCACCACCACCACACTGGAGTAGGGTATTACACCACAACGGTGGCCCGAACCAGTATAAATCTCGTGTCTTTCTGTGTTGTGAGTTCGTCGAGTTCGTCCACGAGATCTTAGCGAGCCAGGGCGTAGATCGGTAGGAGGGAAAGACTTCGTGCGCACCCCACTGTTCGATCCTTAAGGGTTTGCCGGAACCCCACATCCGACATTTGGCGCGCCAGGTAGGGGTGCGCCGTAGCTTTCCTCTCGTCGATCAGTCGATCTGTCGCTCCGTCGTCTCCATGGCGGACGCACGCCGTGATCGAGCTGAGCGTCGGGCTGCCCTCACCGCCCGCGTTGCTCAGACGGCTCCCGTTGGCGGGCCACCTCGTCGTTCTCCGTCTCCCGCCGCCAACGCTTCCACCGGCCCGGCAGGGAACGAGCAGCAGGCGTCCTCGCTGCATCCATCGATGCGGCAGGACGGCCGCACCGCCACTCCGTCGTTGACCCCGGCCGGTTCTTCGTCTCACGCACACCGCGCTCCCATGGAGGCGCAGGCCACGCTCCTCGCGGCGAATGAGCTCCTGCGCTACCGCCTGGTCGACGACCTCTACGAGGAGTGGCTCGATCGCGTCGCCGAGCTCGTCCGCGCCGCAGGGGGCTCTCCGCCGCCGTCCCTCTCTCTACCTCACCCTCAGCCAGCCACGGGCGACGAGGCCCATGGCGCGCCTCCACCACCTCTACCCCAAGACGGTGCCTTGGCACCGAGGCGCGCGGTTCCGCGGCGTGATCCACCATGCTCGGTGCCCGCGCGCGAAGAGAGAAGCTGCCAAGAAGTCCCACGGCCGCGAGAAGCTGCACCCGCACTTCCCGCGCCACCTTGTCAAGACCGCGCACCGCCCGCAGCAGCGCCGCGCGGACCTCGCCAAGACCAAGCTCCACCTCTGAAGCGGGCCCCAGCAACCATGGCCGGCTGTCGCGCCTTCACCTCCGAGCTGTGTAGTGTCGCCTGGACACGCAAGTTCAAGCCGAATCTGCCTCCTCGCTACGACGACACCGCCGCCCCCGCGGAGTTCTTGCAGCTCTACGAGCTAAGCATCGAAGCAGCCAACGGCGACGAGAAAGTCATGGCGAACTGGTTTCCCATGGCTCTCAAGGATGGAGCCCGCTCCTGGCTCCTGAACCTGCAGCACGGCTCGATCTCCTCCTGGGACGAGATGCGCGACCGCTTCGTCGCCAACTTCCAGGGCACTCGCAACCGCCCGTCGGCCGCGGGTGACCTGCGCCGCATCAAGCAACAACCAGGGGAGACCCTCTAGAAGTACATCCAGCGCTTCAACAACACTCGCCTCAAGATCCCCAAGGTCACGGACGAGGCCATCATCTCCGCGTTCTCCGACGGCGTCCGTGACGACGTCCATGAGGAGTTGTGCACATATCAGGAGCTGTTCAACCTGGCGATCAAGTGCGCAAGGGCTGAGGAGGGGCGCCTCTCCCTCCTCGAGCTGCCGGCCGCGGGAGCAGAGGAAAAGAGGGCCAAGGCCAAGGACGTGAAGCGCAAGGAAGCAACAGTGCTAGCAGCGGAGCCCGACACTAAGCGGGGCAGGGATCAGCCCGAGTCATCCAAGAACGGCAGACCGTTCTGCACCTTCCACAACCTGAACACGCACAACACCAGTGACTGTCAAGAGCTCAGAGCCATATGAGAAGGACGCTTCGGTCGACGCCCCGAGCGTAGTGACCGGGGCTACGGCCGTGGAGGAGGACGTGGAGGCGGACGCTGGGACTGTTGGAAATATGCCCTAGAGGCAATAATACAATGGTTATTATTATATTTCCTTGTTCATGATAATTGTCTATTGTTCATGCTTTAATTGTGTTATCCAGAAATTGTAATACATGTGTGAATGCATAGACTATAACATGTCCCTAGTGAGCCTCTAGTTGACTAGCTCGTTGATCAATAGATGGTTACGGTTTCCTGACCATGGACATTGGATGTCACTGATAACGGGATCACATCATTAGGAGAATGATGTGATGGACAAGACCCAATCCTAAGCATAGCACTAGATCGTGTAGTTCGTTTGCTAAAGCTTTTCTAATGTCAAGTATCATTTCCTTAGACCATGAGATCGTGCAACTTTCGGATACCGTAGGAATGCTTTGGGTGTACCAAACGTCACAACGTAACTGGGTGGCCATAAAGGTGCACTACAGGTATCTCCGAAAGTGTCTGTTGGGTTGGCACAGATCGAGACTGGGATTTGTCACTCCGTATGACGAAGAGGTATCTCTGGGCCCACTCGGTAATGCATCATCATAATGAGCTCAATGTGACCAAGTGGTTGGTCACGGGATCATGCATTACGGTACGAGTAAAGTGACTTGTCGGTAACGAGATTGAACGAGGTATTGGGATACCGACGATCGAATCTCGGGCAAGTAACGTACCGATTGACAAAGGGAATTGTATACGGGATTACTTGAATCCTCGACATCGTGGTTCATCCGATGAGATCATCGAGGAGCATGTGGGAGCCAACATGGGTATCCAGATCCCGCTGTTTCTTATTGACCGGAGAGTCGTCTCGGTCATGTCTGCGTGTCTCCCGAACCCGTAGGGTCTACACACTTAAGGTTCGGTGACGCTAGGGTTGTAGAGATATTAGTATGCGGTAACCCGAAAGTTGTTCGGAGTCCCGGATGAGATCCCGGACATCACGAGGAGTTCTGGAATGGTCCGGAGGTAAAGATTTGTATATAGGAAGTCCAGTTTCGGCCACCGGGAAAGTTTCGGGGGTCACCGGTATTGTACCGGGACCACCGGAAGGGTCCCGGGGGTCCACCGGGTGGGGCCACCTATCCCGGAGGGCCCCATGGGCTGAAGTGGGAAGGGAACCAGCCCCTCGTGGGCTGGTGCGCCCCCCATGGGCCTCCCCCTGCGTCTAGGGTTAGAAACCCTGGGGGTGGGGGCGCCCCACCTGACTTGGGGGGCAAGTCCCCCCCTTGGCCGCTGCCCCCTCCCTTGAGATTAAATCTCTAGGGGCCGGCGCCCCCCCAGGGCCCCTATATAAAGGGGGGATGGAGGGCTGCGCACCCAAGCCCTGGCGCCTCCCTCTCCCTCCCGTAACACCTCTCCCTCTCGCTGAGCTTGACGAAGCCCTGCCGAGATCCCCGCTGCTTCCACCACCACGCCGTCGTGCTGCTGGATCTCCATCAACCTCTCCTCCCCCCTTGCTGGATCAAGAAGGAGGAGACGTCTCTCCCAACCGTACGTGTGTTGAACGCGGAGGTGCCGTCCATTCAGCGCTAGGATCATCGGTGATTTGGATCACGACGAGTACGACTCCATCAACCCCGTTCTCTTGAACGCTTCCGCTCGCGATCTACAAGGGTATGTAGATGCACTCCTCTCTCTCGTTGCTAGATGACTCCATAGATTGATCTTGGTGATGCGTAGAAAATTTTAAATTTCTGCTACGATCCCCAATAGTGGCATCATGAGCCAGGTTTATGCGCAGTTTCTATGCACGAGTAGAACACAAGTTGTTGTGGGCGTCGATTTTGTCAATTTACTTGCCGTTACTAGTCTTATCTTGATTCTGTGGCATCGTGGGATGAAGCGGCCCGGACCGACCTTACACGTACGCTTACGTGAGACAGGTTCCACCGACTGACATGCACTAGTTGCATAAGGTGGCTAGCGGGTGTCTGTCTCTCCCACTTTAGTCGGATCGGATTCGATGAAAAGGGTCCTTATGAAGGGTAAATAGAAATTGGCATATCACGTTGTGGTTTTGGCGTAGGTAAGAATCGTTCTTGCTAGAAACCTATAGCAGCCACGTAAAAGTTTGCAACAACAATTAGAGGACGTCTAACTTGTTTTTGCAGCAAGTGTCATGTGATGTGATATGGCCAGAAGGATGTGATGAATGATATATGTGATGTATGAGATTGATCATGTTCTTGTAATAGGAATCACGACTTGCATGTCGATGAGTATGACAACCGGCAGGAGCCATAGGAGTTGTCTTGATTTATTTATGACCTGCGTGTCAACTGGAACGTCATGTAATTACTTTACTTTATTGCTAACCGTTAGCCATAGTAGTAGAAGTAATAGTTGGCGAGACAACTTCATGAAGACACGATGATGGAGATCATGATGATGGAGATCATGGTGTCATGCCGGTGACGATGATGAACATGGCGCCCCGAAGATGGAGATCAAAAGGAGCAAAATGATATTGGCCATATCATGTCACTATTTGATTGCATGTGATGTTTATCATGTTTTACATCTTATTTGCTTAGAACGACGGTAGCATAAATAAGATGATCCCTCGCTAAAATTTCAAGAAAGTGTTCCCCCTAACTATGCACCGTTGCGAAAGTTCGTTGTTCCGAAGCACCACGTGATGATCGGGTGTGATAGGTTCTAACGTTCGCATACAACGGGTGTAAGCCAGATTTACACACGCAATACACTTAGGTTGACTTGATGAGCCTAGCATGTACAGACATGGCCTCGGAACACAAGAGACCGAAAGGTCGAACATGAGTCGTATAGCAGATACGATCAACATGAAGATGTTCACAGATGATGACTAGTCCGTCTCACGTGATGATCGGACACGGCCTAGTTGACTCGGATCATGTATCACTTAGATGACTAGAGGGATGTCTGTCTGAGTGGGAGTTCGTTAATAATTTGATTTGATGAACTTAATTATCATGAACTTAGTCTAAAAACCTTTACAATATGTCTTGTAGATCAAATGGCCCATGCTAATGTTGCCCTCAACTTCAACGCGTTCCTAGAGAAAACCAAGCTGAAAGACGATGGTAGCAACTACACGGACTGGGTCCGTAACCTGAGGATTATCCTCATAGCTGCCAAGAAAGCATATGTCCTTGAAGCACCGCTAGGTGATGCACCTGTTTTCCCAGCAACTCAAGACATTCTGAACGCCTGGCAGTCGCGTAGTGATGATTACTCTCTGGTTCAGTGCGGCATGCTTTACAGCTTAGAACCGGGGCTCCAAAAGCGTTTTGAGCAGCACGGAGCATATGAGATGTTCCAAGAGCTGAAAATGGTTTTCCAAGCTCATGGCCGGGTCGAGAGCTATGAAGTCTCCGGCAAGTTCTACAGTTGTAAGATGGAGGAAAATAGTTCCGTCAGCGAACACATACTCAAAATGTCTGGGTTGCACAACCGCTTGTCTCAGCTGGGAGTTAATCTTCCGGATGACGCGGTCGTTGACAGAATCCTTCAGTCGCTCCCACCTAGCTACAAGAGCTTTGTGATGAACTTCAATATGCAGGGGATGGAAAAGACCATTCCTGAGGAATATTCAATGGTGAAATCAGCGGAGGTGGAGATCAAAAAGGAACATCAAGTGTTGATGGTGAATAAAACCACTAAGTTCAAGAAAGGCAAGGGTAAGAAGAACTTCAAGAAAGACGGCAAGGGAGTTGCCGCGCCCGGTAAGCAAGCTGCCGGGAAGAAGACAAAGAATGGACCTAAGCCTGAGACTGAGTGCTTTTATTGCAAGGGAAACGGTCACTGGAAGCGGAACTGCCCCAAGTACTTAGCGGATAAGAAGGCCGGCAATACCAAAGGTATATGTGATATACATGTTATTGATGTGTACCTAACCAGCGCTCGTAGTAGCTCCTGGGTATTTGATACCGGTGCGGTTGCTCATATTTGTAACTCAAAGCAGGAGCTGCGGAATAAGCGGAGACTGGCGAAGGACGAGGTGACGATGCGCGTCGGGAATGGTTCCAAGGTCGATGTGATCGCCGTCGGCACGCTACCTCTACATTTACCTACGGGATTAGTTTTAAACCTCAATAATTGTTATTTAGTGCCAGCTTTGAGCATGAACATTGTATCTGGATCTTGTTTAATGCGAGATGGCTACTCATTTAAATCCGAGAATAACGGTTGTTCTATTTATATGAGAGATATGTTTTATGGCATGCCCCGCTGGTCAATGGTTTATTCTTAATGAATCTCGAACGTGATGTTACACATATTCATAGTGTGAATGCCAAGAAATGTAAGGTTGATAATGATAGTCCCACATACTTGTGGCACTGCCGCCTTGGTCACATTGGTGTTAAACGCATGAAGAAACTCCATGCAGATGGACTTTTGGAGTCTCTTGATTATGAATCATTTGACACATGCGAACCATGCCTCATGGGCAAAATGACCAAGACTCCGTTCTCCGGAACAATGGAGCGAGCAACCAACTTATTGGAAATCATACATACTGATGTGTACGGTCCAATGAGCGTTGAGGCTCGCGGTGGCTATCGTTATGTTCTCACCCTCACTGATGACTTGAGTAGATATGGGTATGTCTACTTAATGAAACACAAGTCTGAGAACTTTGAAAAGTTCAAGGAATTTCAGAGTGAGGTTGAGAATCAACGTGACAGGAAAATAAACTTCTTACGATCAGATAGTGGAGGGGAATATTTGAGTCACGAATTTGGCACACACTTAAGGAAATGTGGAATTGTTTCACAACTCACGCCGCCTGGAACACCTCAGCGTAATGGTGTGTCCGAACGTCGTAATCGCACTCTATTGGATATGGTGCGATCTATGATGTCTCTTACCGATCTACCGCTATCATTCTGGGGTTATGCTTTAGAGACTACCGCATTCACTTTAAATAGGGCTCCGTCGAAATCCGTTGAGACGACACCGTATGAATTATGGTTTGGAAAGAAACCTAAGTTGTCGTTTGTTAAAGTTTGGGGATGCGATGCTTATGTCAAGAAACTTCAACCTGAAAAGCTTGAACCCAAGTCGGAAAATGCGTCTTCATAGGATACCCTAAGGAAACCATTGGGTATACCTTCTACCTCAGATCCGAAGCCAAGATCTTCGTTGCCAAGAACGGGTCCTTTCTGGAGAAAGAGTTTCTCTCGAAAGAAGTGGGAGGAAAGTGGAACTTGATGAGATGACCCCTCTCGAACCAGAAAGTAGCACAGCACAAGAAAATGTTTCTGTGGTGCCTACACCGACTAGAGAGGAAGTTAATGATGACGATCATGATCAAGTAACCACTGAACTTCGTAGGTCCACAAGGACACGTTCCGCACCAGAGTGGTACGGCAACCCTGTTCTGGAAATCAGGTTGTTGGACAACGGTGAACCTTCGAACTACGAAGAAGCAATGGCGGGTCTAGATTCCAACAAATGGCTTGAAGCCATGCAGTCCGAGATAGGATCCATGTATGAAAACAAAGTATGGACTTTGACAGACTTGCCCGATGATCGGCGAGCAATAGAAAATAAATGGATCTTTAAGAAGAAGACGGACGCGGATGGAAATGTTACCATCTATAAAGCTCGACTTGTCGCTAAGGGTTATCGACAAGTTCAAGGAGTTGACTACGATGAGACCTTCTCACCCGTAGCGAAGCTGAAGTCCGTCCGAATCATGTTAGCAATTGCCGCATTCTACGATTATGAGATATGGCAAATGGACGTCAAAACGGCATTCCTTAACGGCTTTCTTAAGGAAGAATTGTATATGATGCAGCCGGAAGGTTTTGTCGATCCTAAGAATGCTGACAAAGTATGCAAGCTCCAGCGCTCAATCTATGGGCTGGTGCAGGCATCTCGGAGTTGGAACATTCGCTTTGATGAGATGATCAAAGTGTTTGGGTTTACGCAGACTTATGGAGAAGCCTGTGTTTACAAGAAAGTGAGTGGGAGCTCTGTAGCATTTCTCTTATTATATGTGGATGACATACTATTGATGGGAAATGATATAGAATTCTTGGAAAGTATAAAGGCCTACTTGAATAAGTGTTTTTCAATGAAGGACCTTGGAGAAGCTGCTTACATATTAGGCATCAAGATCTATAGAGATAGATCGAGACGCCTCATAGGTCTTTCACAAAGCACATACCTTGACAAGATATTGAAGAAGTTCAATATGGATCAGTCCAAGAAGGGGTTCTTGCCTGTATTGCAAGGTGTGAGATTGAGCACGGCTCAATGCCCGACCACGGCAGAAGATAGAGAAAAGATGAGTGTCGTCCCCTATGCCTCGGCCATAGGGTCTATTATGTATGTCATGCTGTGTACCAGACCTGATGTAAACCTTGCCATAAGTTTGGTAGGAAGGTACCAAAGTAATCCCGGCATGGAACACTGGACAGCGGTCAAGAATATCCTGAAGTACCTGAAAAGGACTAAGGATATGTTTCTCGTTTATGGAGGTGACGAAGAGCTCGTCGTAAAGGGTTACGTCGATGCTAGCTTCGACACAGATATGGATGACTCTAAGTCACAAACCGGATACGTGTATATTTTGAATGGTGGGGCAGTCAGCTGGTGCAGTTGCAAGCAAAGCGTCGTGGAGGGATCTACATGTGAAGCGGAGTACATGGCAGCCTCGGAAGCAGCACATGAAGCAATCTGGATGAAGGAGTTCATTGCCGACCTAGGAGTTATTCCCAATGCATCGGGGCCGATGACTCTCTTCTGTGACAACATTGGAGCTATTGCCCTTGCCAAGGAGCCCGGGTTTCACAAGAAGACCAGGCACATCAAGCGTCGCTTCAACTCCATTCGTGAAAATGTTCAAAATGGAGACATAGATATTTGTAAAGTGCATACGGATTTGAATGTCGCAGATCCGTTGACTAAACCTCTTCCACGAGCGAAACATGATCAACACCAGAACTCTATGGGTGTACGATTCATCACAATGTAACTAGATTATTGACTCTAGTGCAAGTGGGAGACTGTTGGAAATATGCCCTAGAGGCAATAATAAAATGGTTATTATTATATTTCCTTGTTCATGATAATTGTCTACTGTTCATGCTTTAATTGTGTTATCCGGAAATCGTAATACATGTGTGAATGCATAGACTCTAACATGTCCCTAGTGAGCCTCTAGTTGACTAGCTCGTTGATCAATAGATGGTTACGGTTGCCTGACCATGGACATTGGATGTCACTGATAACGGGATCACATCATTAGGAGAATGATGTGATGGACACGACCCAATCCTAAGCATAGCACAAGATCGTGTAGTTCGTTTGCTAGAGCTTTTCTAATGTCAAGTATCATTTCCTTAGACCATGAGATTGTGCAACTCCCGGATACCGTAGGAATGCTTTGGGTGTACCAAACGTCACAATGTAACTGGGTGGCTATAAAGGTGCACTACAGGTATCTCCGAAAGTGTCTGTTGGGTTGGCACGAATCGAGACTGGGATTTGTCACTCCGTATGACGGAGAGGTATCTCTGGGCCCACTCGGTAATGCATCATCATAATGAGCTCAATGTGACCAAGTGGTTGGTCACGGGATCATGCATTACGGTACGAGTAAAGTGACTTGTCGGTAACGAGATTGAACGAGGTATTGGGATACCGACGATCGAATCTCGGGCAAGTAACGTACCGATTGACAAAGGGAATTGTATACGGGATTACTTGAATCCTCGACATCGTGGTTCATCCGATGAGATCACCGAGGAGCATGTGGGAGCCAACATGGGTATCCAGATCCCGCTGTTGCTTATTGACCGGAGAGTCGTCTCGGTCATGTCTGCGTGTCTCCCGAACCCGTAGGGTCTACACACTTAAGGTTCAGTGACGCTAGGGTTGTAGAGATATTAGTATGCGGTAACCCGAAAGTTGTTCGAAGTCCCGGATGAGATCCCGGACATCACGAGGAGTTCCGAAATGGTCCGGAGGTAAAGATTTGTATATAGGAAGTCCAGTTTCGGCCACCGGGAAAGTTTCGGGGGTCACCGGTATTGTACCGGGACCACCGGAAGGGTCTCGGGGGTCCACCGGGTGGGGCCACCTATCCCGGAGGGCCCCATGGGCTGAAGTGGGAAGGGAACCAGCCCCTGGTGGGCTGGTGCGCCCCCATGGGCCTCCCCCTACGCCTAGGGTTAGAAACCCTGGGGGTGGGGGGCGCCCCACCTGACTTGGGGGGCAAGTCCCCCCCCTTGGCCGCCGCCCCTCCCTTGAGATTAGATCTCTAGGGGCTGGCGCCCCCTAGGGCCCCTATATAAAGGGGGGGGAGGGTTGCGCAGCCAAGCCCTGGCGCCTCCCTCTCCCTCCCGTAACACCTCTCCCTCTCGCTGAGCTTGGCGAAGCCCTGCCGAGATCCCCGCTGCTTCCACCACCACGCCGTCGTGCTGCTGGATCTCCATCAACCTCTCCTCCCCCTTGCTGGATCAAGAAGGAGGAGACGTCTCTCCCAACCGTACGTGTGTTGAACGCGGAGGTGCCGTCCGTTCGGTGCTAGGATCATCGGTGATTTGGATCACGACGAGTACGACTCCATCAACCCTGTTCTCTTGAACGCTTCCGCTCGCGATCTACAAGGGTATGTAGATGCACTCCTCCCTCTCGTTGCTAGATGACTCCATAGATTGATCTTGGTGATGCGTAGAAAATTTTAAATTTCTGCTACGATCCCCAACATGGACGACCCTGGCCCGCGCCAAGAATGGCGCGACAGGCCTCGTGAGGACCGCTGGCAGGACCATCCTCGCGAGGGCGCCTGGAGGGACCAGCCTCGTGAGGATCGCCCCCAAGGCAACGCCGGTCTTCCCCTGCACCGCCACCAAGAAGGAACGACGATCACCACCAGGACAAGGGGGCTGGGGGCTTTCAGGAGCCGCGTGCAATCGCCTGCATCTTGGGCGGCGCCCAGGCCCCAGCCTCTTAGCGCATCTTCAAACAGTTTGCTCGCGAGGTGAACGCGGTGCTCCCCAAGCTCGAGGCCACGCGCCCGCTCAAGTGGTCCCAATGCGCCATCACTTTCAACTCGGCGGATCAGCTCAAGTGCGCGGCCACCGCTGGCGCCCTCCCGATGCTGTGCTCTCCAGTCATCAGCAATGTGCAGGTTACTAGGACCCTCATCGACGACGGTGCAGGACTCAACGTCCTGTCCGTCGACACGTTCGATAACCTCCAAGTGCCATATGAGCTGCTCCAGCCTACCAAGCCTTTCTCAGGAGTGACCGACGGTTCCACCACACCGATAGGGCAGGTCCGCCTGCCTGTCACCTTCGGAGAGTGCAAGAACTACCGCACCGAGCTCATCGACTTCGACGTCGTGCACATCCGCCTGCCGTACAACGCCATCCTTGGGTATCCAGCCCTGGCCAAGTTTATGGCAGTCACCCATCATGGCTACAACGTCCTCAAGATGCCGGGAAGTGGCGGAATCATCACGGTCCCATGTGAAGAAAGAGATGCGGTGTGCTCCCTTGAGCGCGCTTTCCAAGTTGCAACAATCAACGACCCCGACAGCAGAAGTGAGGGCCCTCCGGAGGCCATCCCCAAGAAGAAGCAGCTGCGCCGTGCAGGACCTCGGGAAGATGGCTTCGCATCTGGAGCCTCGTCAGGGTCAGCGTCCGCCCCAGGGGCGCCTCCCTCCATCGCATAGGAAGGCGCGCCCAGCGCCCTCCTCGGGCAGGGCTCGGGGGCTCTCTTCTGGAGGGCCTCAGACCTTGCCAACCTCACGAGGGAGGTGCTTGGGCACCACTTGGAGGCGTGTTTCGCGGCACGTTTCCCTCAGGAGAACACAGGGCAAGGAGTGCCCACCACTCAGGAGTTCATCGCCAAGACCACTCAGGAATTGCAAGACGCAAGAGCCATGAGCGGCGACAACCGCTCCCAAGGCGCAGCCCACATCCAGGTAGCACGCCGTCCTGGAAGAAATGGAGACGGTCTTCAGGGAACCTCCCGAGCCCCCAGAGCCTCCCGAGGCTCAGGGCTCTGGTGGTTCGTGAGGAGCCACTCCTTCGACGCACGCCTTCAGCTGCACCAACTCTACTTTGTCTACATAACCAGGTGACATCTTCCAAGCTCGTTTAGCCGGGAGCGCCCCTCGGGTTGCATTATTCCCAGGCCGCGTGGGTCTGTCCCTGCGGCATGTATCCCTTTTGCTTATGTCTTTAGCTTACCTTGCTTGGGGCGCCCCTCGGGCTGCATCATCCCCAAGCCGCTCGGGCCGGACCCAGTGGCATGTATCTTCCTGCATTTACCCAAGCCGATCTGCTTTCCATGCTTAACCTGCCTACAGTTATCACCTGCTCGATCATCGCCTCCCACGGGGCCTTCTCACAGGCACAGCGCTGGTGCATGGGTCCGTCCCTGCCACGTCGACAAATCTGAGCGGCCGAGCTCTGGCTCGCGGCACGCCCCGCGCACGTCACCTCACCAGGCCCTCGGTGCCTTCACTTCATCCAGAGCAACCAGCGGCAGGCTGGCAGCTATAACGGCAAACCGTGTTTCTTCTTGTGCCTGTTCACAGGGATCCCATGGGAAGGATAGCAGGCGGCACCGCAAGTCTCCTTTTCTCCCGTGCAATTCGCTTGCGCGTTAAAAGGGGGGCTCCTGAGCATCGCGACTCAGGAGCTCTTACTGGCTCTCCAGCCCTCACCCCTGGCCTTGACCACGGCATCGCGACCTGGCATACCAGCAGCCGCTGAGCTCGCTCGAGAGCCGGGACCTGAGGACGTAGAGCACTAAGGAGAACACGGGGGGAGGGAAACTCGTATGGGCCGGCCTAGCTATGCCGCACGAGTTGGCGCGCAGGCCTAGCGCACCGTCAGGAATCGCCCCGAAGTCAACAAGATAAGTCCCGCCCTCGGATCGGCTAAATGTTTGGGCCTAGTGGTCACTCACGCCTTGCCGCAACCCCGTTGCGGCCACGTCAACTCCCTTTCTTCCCTTACCATGGCCGCTTGAGCGCTAAGGGGGACCTCCTGAGCATGACGCCTCAGGGGCTCTTACTGGACCTTGGGCCGCGCACCTCCTGGCCTTGACCACGGCACACGGCCTGGCATACCAGCGATGGTTGTAGCCTGCCTGGGGACCGGGACCTGTCGGCATAGAGCAACAAGCTATCGCGAGGAAAGAAAGGGGGGACCGAGCCTTAACGGGACATGCGTTCACCAAATTTTCATAACAAGGAAGATAAGCACAAAAGACATTACAGATCCTTACACGCCCCCACGGGGTACTTCATGATTCTTCGCAGTGAACAAAAGCTAAAACTAAGGGGAATCCTATCTACACCCTCCCATGGCGGACGCCATCATCAACAGTGGGCCACGGGAGGCCGGCGCCAACTCCATCCAGATCAGCGGCGGCGACGTCCGGATACCGCAGCCCTGCTCCGAGCGCGGCAAGAGCTCGGGGGCGCGTAGCTGTCGTCGCTCGTCTCCGGAGTCTCATAGAGCTCAGGAGAGCTGCTGGACTCCCAAGGGCTGCTGCTGCTGGAGTGGTCGGAGCGCGCGTCAGCCTGACGCTCCTCTCTGGAGCAGCATTCCAGGCGGCGGCCCTCAGCATCGAAGACCTTGAAGAAGAGCGTGGAGGCGTCGTCGTACTCAAAGTGGATCGCAAGGGCGCCCCTCGCACGGCAGACCCGCGCGATCTCGCCCCAGCCACGAGTCATGAAGATCTTGCCGGTGGGGACCGCTTCGATCTCTGTTCCGGTCGCCGGAGCGCTGCAGTCGGCGTGCTGCAACCAGAGCTCGAGAGGCCCCCTTGGCGGCATCACGTCGGAGAAGAACCGCGGGAAGCGGATCCAAGAGCTTGGAGGCATCGGCGCCCACAGCACCAGCTCGCGCGAGGAGTCCGCTGCATGGATTCTGGGGGCGACGGCGCGCGTCGGTGTGGCGCGGCGACCCCCGCGCGGCGTGGGCGACGCTGCTCGTCGCTCCGTCCTCCTGAGCCCTCGGCTCGGGCGTACAAGGGTAGCGGATACCCCGGAGGAGGCCGCTCACACCAAGGCCTCATCACCACCTGCATCGCCGCTTCATCACGGCGGTGGACCGACCTCTTCTTCGGCGGAAGTGGCCCCGGGTCATCCCGGGGGGCCTTCCCCTTTTCTTCGGCGGAGAACCTTCTGATAGAAGCCATTATTGTTAGCAATGGGGCAAGGAGCAAGAAGGGGATCTGGAGCAAGGCGAGGAGGAAACAATGAAGGCAAGCGCTGCCCGCGCCAGCCTTTTGTCCAATCGAGCAGTTGCCGAGGCAGCATGGGGAAGCAGAGACGCCCACGTCCAATCAACCGCCACGCATCAACTGAGGCCGCAGGCTTTTGGGGCCCGCGACGCTCCGAACTTGACCCTTGGCTTTGCCGCGAAGCCAAGCCCGAGCGCACCTTGGGCCCGGGGGCTACTGTCGGCGTTCTGGGAATGGGGGTCCCCAGACTTGCCTGCCTGCGGCCCATGGTGTGGCTAAGCCAGCAGGCCGCACGGCCCATCTTCATCGACAAGGCACCCAAGACCCTCGCAAGGGGCCAAGCCTCGCGAGGCGGACAACACAAGACCTCCTCAGGAGTGGCCTAGTCAGGCAGGCTCACGAGGAGCGGAGATATCAAGGCGGGGCAAACCTCACGAGGCTCTCATGACGTGAGCCATGACGATCGGCGCCAGGAGGGCGCCAGGCGGGTGCCAGCGCGCGCAGCGTCCTTGTTTCCTCTTTGGTTCTAAGGAGGCCAGCGCAGGCGAAGAGTACCGAGGCATTAGGCAAAGGTTGCCATATCGGTGCAACGAGACCAAGACCAGAAGGACGGCAAGACGGAGGTCATCGTGGAGCCCAAGACGGCGTCACCACCAGAGCCTTTCGCAGGCGAAGACCGCTTTTGTGAGGATAGCTTGTACTAGCTGCCCCCCTTCAAATTTGCCCGCCGTTGTTGGCTCCCTTCCTGCTCAATATTTGGGGAGAGGACCAGGGCCTATATAAGTAGAGCTAGCCACCGCAGTAGGGATGATCTCATCTTAGCTTGATCCAATCCGATCGAGAGCCCACCAAGCACAAGAACACCTCAACCTCAGGAGGCTGTTCTTCCCTTTGTACTGTTCATCATCAGCCCAAGAGGCAATCCACCACCACCACACTGGAGCAGGGTATTACACCACAACGGTGGCCCGAACTAGTATAAATCTCGTGTCTTTCTGTGTTGTGAGTTCGTCGAGTTCGTCTGCGAGATCTTAGCGAGCCAGGGCGTAGATCGGTAGGAGGGAAAGACTTCGCGGGCACCCTAGTGTTCGAACCTTAAGGGTTTGCCGGAACCCCACATCCGACAACACCGATCTAGCATGTAACGCATCTTATCACTTTGCGGCCTCACGCACGGTATTCCCACGGGTGTATATGATAGTGTCGCTAGCATCCATATGACAAAGAACCCGGGCCGACATGACTAGTCGTAAACCCAAAGTGGCACTAACTTACAGGGACAGGCAAACATGACCCAGCAACGAACGTGTCGGTCATCAGTGGGTGAATCTGGGCTGTAGCAGCTGGGCTAACAGGACTCCGGGGAATCAAAGCTGTAGCAGGCTAACAGGACTCCGGTAGACACCGCGTGACATTTCCCCAAAGGGACAGACACAGGAACGAAGAAGGACACATGCCGGCCAGCCTAAGTGTTCCGGAGCAGTAGCAAGCTACCATGGCTCGGTGGAAGCACTATGAGACATTTCCCGGTAAGAGAGGCTACCAAGGATAAACAACTAGGTTGTCGTATCCCACACATACCAAGCATTTCAAATCATACACACAATATGCTCGATATGTGCAAATACAACATGGCATCACAACAAAACTCTACAACTCAAAGTATTTATTCATTAGGCTCCGAGGAGCCAAGTATTACAAACATGGGTCTCATGACCCAACATACAGAGAATACAAGCAACAAGCAGAAGCATAAACATGTCTGAGTACAGACAACTACAAATGAAAGAGGCTGAGAAGCCTGACTATCTACAAGACCCTCCCAAGGGTACAATATCGTAGCTGAGGTAACAAGCTAAACGTCGAATTCTACGCGGAACTACTAGTGAGACTGAAGTCTCTCTGCAAAAACATAAAATAAGCAAACGTGAGTACAAATGTACCGAGCAAGACTTACATCAGAACTAGCTACATATGCATCAGTATCAACAAAGGGGGTGGTGGAGTTTAACTGCAGCAAGCCAGCTTTGACTCGGTGGCTATCCTTAACTACGACTGCAAGTAACTCTTTTGAGGTGGTGCACACGAGTCCACATATTCACCAATCAATACACCACTATGGATCCGCTTCCGTCTCCCTACGAGAACGCCATCCATAGCACTCACGCTTATCTTGCGCATTTTAGAGTATCCACTTTCACTTGTCTATGTGTTGGAGATATGGCCTAGAGGCAATCATGTATGATGATATTTCCTATGTGTTTATGAATAAAGATAGTCCTTGGACATTATCAATGATGTGTATACGTGACTTGTTTGTGGGACTATGCATTGTATGATGACTGTCCTAAAAGGTCCCTAGTCGAGAGGGCTGTGTGGACGCGCAGCCGACAAGAGTAGCATATGACACGGTCGATGGCTTGGTCTCACTAGCCATGGAGCATTGGATGCTAACCGGATAATATGGACTTGGAAAGGTCTGGTCGGATTCGACGTAGTCGGATCCGAGTCGAGATAAGGTCCGAGTCGGACAGACCCAACTATGAGACGCAACGATGTGTCATCTGTGAGTCTCTAGTACAACATACGTTCTATGTCCTAAGACCTGAGCTGACGCATGTACTCGGGATGGTGACAGACCTGCTTTGGGCCGACCAAACATGTCACATCCCTAGTTCTGGTAATGCCTAGTGCTAGCATCTGGTGTTGCATCATGTTTACTTTTCACAGAAAGTTGAAATGGGGATGACAGAACGCCCAGCACCCCCCTGAAACCAACTAGGGTTTACTAAAATTATTTTCAGTGAACCTGAAATGCCCTTCTAAAATGTTCATCATCTTTGCCTTGGTCTTAAACCTCTGACAAAATGGTGCACATATTTCTAGGACATCATAGGGTCACTGAATTAAATCATACTCTATTTGCATTTGGGCATTTAAATGCTATAAAATATTTTAAATGTCCAAATAATCCTAAACTGAAATGTTCCATGTTGGTTATATGCTAAACAGTGGGCATGAGCAGTTTGGTGATTTTTGAAAGTGCCTAAGCATTTTTAGAAAAGCCACAAACCTGCAGAAATAAAAAGAAAACAGAAAATAAAAGGAAAAGCACTTACCTGGCCAACTTACCTGGCATGCCCACCTGGCGGCCCAGCACTATGCTCGCCCATGGCCAGTCAGCTGCTTCCTCTCGCCAGGCAGGAAGAGAGGTGAGCGCCGGCGTGCCCGAGCTCGCCACGCCGTCACCTGCTTGCCGCCGAGCTGCTGGACGCGTGGATGAACTCCTGCTCGTCGCCCCGACACCTCACTCGCCCCCCTGCGCCTCTCCCTCACTCTCTCCCCACTATGGCCGACGCCACCGCACCGCGCCGCCGTAGTTCCCGCAGCCACCGTCGTCCTCGCGCCTCCCCAACGTGTTCCCGAGCTTCGCCGCCGTCCGCTTCACCTAGCTAGCCGAGCCCCAAGCGCTCGCCTACCCTGGAGCCACCGCAACAACCTCGTCTTCACCGATCGTTGCAGGAGATCCCCCTCGACGCCCTGACCACTCCGGTTCCTCCCCGACCTCGCCATCTGCACTGCCGTGACCGCCGTGAGCCCAGCTACCTCCTCCCCCTTCCTGTTCTCACTCTCGCGCACCGTAGCAACCGCATGAAGCGTGCCCGCACCCGCCGCCGCCTCTGCTTATCACCGTCGTGGCCACAGCCACGTTGGCTCGAAACCGAGCACGCCACCGCACTCACGGCATCCCCAGGAGCCGTAGCACCACTCCACGCACCTCGCCGTGCCCCCTAGCGACGAGCCCGAGCTCGCTCGAGCTCTGGCGTCCGCCAAGGTCGTCGCCGACGTCATTTTCGGCGACCCCAAGCTCCACCTCCACCCCAACCGACGCGGTTCTCTCCCAGCTGCTCGTAGATGCCCTCCGTCGTCCATTTGGTCGTCGGAGGAGGAAACCCGCACCTCTCCGCCGTCCCTGGCCTTGCCGGCGACGAGCCCCGGGTCAACTCCGGCGAGTTTGACCCGGGTTGACCCCAGTTTGACCCCCCTGGGTCACTGACGTGTGGGCCCCGGGCCACTAACTAAACTAGATTAGTGTTAGTTTAACGCTAACTAAATTAGATTAGTTAGGTTAGTCACTGACCGACGGGACCCATAGGTCAGGTTTGACCTGGACCGTCTCCGTTGACTGCTGACGTCACAGTGACGCAATGCTGACGCAGTTAATTATTTTCTAGATTTATTCTTATTCAGGAAATTCCAAAAAATATCACAAACTTCAAAAATTCATAGAATTTAATCTGTAACTCCAAATGCAAAGATTTATATATGAAAATTGATCAGAAAAATTCAATATTTCCATCTGCACTAGTTTCATGCATGTCAGAACACTTTAACCTTGCTGTTTAGATGAAACAAGTTAATGCACTAATATGACCTCTTATTTTGGGTTTGCATTTGAATCTTTGATTCAAATGAGCTCAAACCAACCTGTTCTAAGTTGCATTAGCCAAAACACACTCATTTTGCCATGTCATTGCATGCATCATATTGTTGCATATTGCCATGTGATGATTGTGCTTCGATGTGTTCTTCGTGGTAGGTTCTGCCTCCGAGGATATTCACGAGTATCCAACTGAAGGGCAGTATCCTTCTACCACTCCGTCAGGCAAGCAAAACCCCCTTGTTCATTTCGATACAATCCCACTCTCTCGCTTCTTCTCTCTTTTACTGCATTAGGACAACAACAATTCAACTGTTACATGCTGCGGTAGTTGAAGCCCTTTCCTCTGCATGACCTGTCATTTCCACTGTAAATAGATGAAACCCACTAGCATGAGTAGGAGTTGTTTGAGCCTTGATGTGCCTACTCATTCATGCTTGTTGGTCATGCCTGCTACTTCTTAGAGTTGAGTCAGGTCTGATTCATCGGGGATGAATTGGAATGGTGATGAACATGTCCTACTGTGTGTGAGCTAAGTGTGTGAAGACGATTTGGTAAAGGTAGCGGTGAGAGGCCATGTAGGAGTACATGGTGGGTTGTCTCATTGAAACCGTCCTCAGGAACTGAGTTCTGTGTTTGTGATCCATGAAACAGCTACTACCATGCACTGGGCCCTAAAATATGACCCCGCTCGACTTATTAACCGCCCCTGTCCTCTGTCCAGGAGTTGCAACTAGTTTCTGGTGTTTGTAGGATATGTGTTGGAGGCCGTGCGTAGCGCTGACCCTAGGGGTGGGCTATGATGCGGTAGATACACCGTGGCACGGTGTACCGGGTGCCCGTTTGGTGTCTCGGGAACCCTGCACACATCGTTTGGGGCTGTGAGCGAAACCCTGGCCGGATCTCCTCGCGGATGGAACCCGAATAGGCGATAAACCTGGACTAGAGACTTGTGTGCTTAGTCAGGTCCTGGTCTACACCCACGTCGGCTTTCGCTTGAAGTCTGCCGAGCAAATGTCGTGTGAAGACGCTAAGTGGTGGAAACATGTGTGAAGAAGTACACCCATGCAGGGTTATAAATGATCTATTCGAATAGCCGCGTCGACTGTAAAGGACTTCTAGGTCACCTATAACAGTTCATAGACAAGTGAAAGTGGATACTCTAAAATACGCAAGATAAGCGTGAGTGCTATGGATGGCGTTCTCGTAAGGTGACGGGAGTGGATCCATAGTGGTGTATTGATTGGTGAATATGTGGACTCGTGTGCGCCACCTCAAAAGAGTTACTTGCAGTCGTAGTTCAGGTTAGCCACTGAGTTAAAGCTGGCTTGCTGCAGTTAAACTCCACCACCCCCTTTGTTGATACCGATGCATATGTATCTAGTTCTGATGTAAGTCTTGATGAGTACATTTGTACTCATGTTTCCTTAATTTATGTTTTTGCAGAGAGACTTCAGTCTCGCTAGTAGTTTCGCGTGGACTTCGATGCTTAGCTTGATACCTCAGCTACGACCTTGTGCCCTCGGCAGGATCTGGTAGATAGTCAGGCTTCTCAGCCTTTTTCATTTGTAGATGTTTGTACTCAGACATGTTAAGCTTCCGCATGTTCTTTGACTTGTATGCTCTGAATGTTGGGTCATGAGACCCATGTTTGTAATATCTCGCTCCTCGGAGCCTAATGAATAAATAATTGAGTTGTAGAGTCATGTTGTGATGCCATGTTGTATTTGCACATATCGAGCATATTGCGTGTATGTTGTTGAAATGCTTGGTATGTGTGGGATCCGACAACCTAGTTGTCTATCCTTGGTAGCCTCTCTTATGGGGAAATGTAGTCTAGTGCTTCCACTGAGCCATGGTAGTCTGCTACAGCCCGGTTTACCGGAGTCCTGTTAGCCCAGTTACTACTGCTCCGGAACACTTAGACTGGCCAGCATGTGTCCTTCTTTGATCCCGTGTCTGTCCCTTCGGGGAAATGTCACGCGGTGTCTTTCGGAGTCCTGTTAGCCTGCTACAGCCCGGATTCTTGAAGTCCTGCTAGCCCAGTTGCTACAGCCCGAATTCACATGCTGATGACCGACACGTTCGTTGCTGGGTCATGTATGCCTGTCCCTGTAAGTTAGTGCCACTTTGGGTTTACGACTAGTCATGTCGGACCGGTTCTTTGTCATATGGATGCTAGCGATACTATCATATACGTGAGCCAAAAGGCGCAAACGGTCCCGGGCCAGGTAAGGTGGCACCCGTGGGAATACCGTGCGTGAGGCCGCAAAGTGATATGATGTGTTACATGCTAGATCGATGTGGCTTAGGATCGGGGTCCTGACAACTTTGGTATCAGAGCCTGACTGCCTGTAGGATTACCAAGCCAAACTGGTCGAAGTTGAGTCTAGAAATGCTTTAGTTATATATAGGGGAATTCTTTGTGGAAGGGAACGTAAGGCTCTTTTTACTCCTTTACCTTATGTCCTCTGATCTGAGTCACCCTCTTCTCTTCTACGGGGATTAAGAACTAGGCTTCTCATCTTTCTATCAGGATCACGTGTTACTAATCCGTAGACTCGTAGGATTGTTGGTCTCAAGCCTCAGTTCAGTTTCTACTACTTCCATGTGTTGAGAGTTGATCTCGGAACCTTGATATTGTGATTCTGAGTGGTTGTGTCACCATTTTGGCAGAATGTTCCAAATCTTTTTGAGCATTTACAGCCGTTATGCTGTCCGAGTTATCCTAGGTCTCTAAATAGTCTGATGCATTTGCAATCCCTTCTTTCCGTTCCCGATGTTCCTTGGGCCGGATTAACCACACTAATAGCCGAGTTGAGGTACTCCGTTGCCTCGGCGTATATGTTGGAGTTATTATTATGACCCTAGGTGTCTTAGAGGACCACTTAGTAATCTAGCAATGCTTTGCATCCCCAGTGTGATGATTCTGGCCATTATTCTTGAAAGCATCCCATGATGCCATTTAGTTAGTAGGCATTCTATTTCTGGGTTCTTGAACCCAAGATTCACTCTACTTAATTCGTGTAGCTAGTGTTTGCTCGTTCCTTTATGATATTAGTAACCTTTGCAATAGTCCTCGAGGTTCGTGGTATTTCCTTCTTCCAATACCATGAACTACTTATGGCAGAAGTTCCTTGTTGAACCAAAACATCACAATAAGAGTGCTCTTGATGAGTTCTCCACTCTGCATTGTGCATCTGCCAGTCCTACCTTTCTGCATGGATTATCTGGAAGAAATATGTTGAACTTGTTTGACATACTAAATCTTTGCATCCGCAACTCAGAAAATCATATGTTCCTTTGAGTTGTCCCTCTTTAGCTGGTTTTTGACCTTCGTCTATCAATTGATAGTCAAGAGTATGCGTGCATTCGTTCATCGATGCCTATTATTTTGTGGTCCGTCAAGCCATTCTATTCTGGAATGACTAGGAGAAACAAACTCCAGCACCTCATCCATTTCTTGGACTGGTCAAAGTAGTTGTATTCCGCAGATCAAAATGCCAATCCAGCTTTTGTTCTGTTCTACCCTGGAGTATTACCGTCTTATGTCAAGAATGTCATGAGAATTGCACCACCTCTTATGAATTCTTGACGCAGTGATACTTCTTGCCATCATTGTTCATTCCTCGGTTCCGTGTTATTGTAACCGGAATGCCGACAAGTGAATCGTGATGTGTGAAATCAATACTCCTAGCAACTCCGTTGCTTGGTAGCTAATGGACAATACTCTCATTCTTAGCGTGCTGGTTATTGAATCATCATCCTAAGATTGATCGTGCTACCTAGTCAATATTTCTGGTGCACACTTCGGTCAATGAGTTAGGATTGTGCCAATCCCTCGCTAATTTGATCATACCGTCTTGCCCTGAAAAGCAAGATTGTTCTCGGGCTTAGTAACATATGGTGGTTCGTGATTTTCCGAATATCTTCTCGGAGGTATCACCAAGTTGTCACCTGACCGCTATGTTGAGTTCGTGATCAAGTTGGTTTTCTTACAAACCACCCCTTCTCCAAGAATCTGTGTTGGATACCCTGAGCTAGTTGGTCAAGCTAAAGAACAACTTGGAGAGTTGGAAGATAAAAGCTTGCCTAACTTAGTTCATTTTCAAAGGGATATCTTGTGTTTGTGTGTTTGTGGTAGAAAGATGATTTCTTCATCGATTGCTCCTCGTGATCAGTTGTTAAACCTATCATCTTGCCCAAACCTTGATTTGAGTGTGGGCCATCGTCAAATCAAGTTAGAACCAACGATATTCATAATGTTGTCTTACTCGTGGTTGATTCCTCGAGCATACACCATTACATCTTTTGGTCTGACCAATGCTATCACCTTGTTCACATAATTGTGGAACTCCACTTATATGGATACCTGGATGAATTGTTGTTGAGCCCATCAGCAACATTGTTATCTTTTCCATGATTTGTGTTGAACATCCAGTTAGTATTGGAAACTTTGTAACCATTGTCTTCATGTTGCGCTCATGAGGTATATGTTTGGTGCAAGAAGTGGCTTTCTCCAAGTTCACGTGCATTAGGTGCAAGTTGCCGCCATGAATTCGAGAAAGCTTGTTTTGTTTTGCTTCCTCTGGAATCATTCCAAGTCAGTCATGCATATGTGCGAAGTATTCTGTGGTTTGGAGACTTGCAACCTTCATTATACAAGTATCCCTAGCACACCAAGCCACTGGTTGATCTGTTCAAAGAAAATAAGTTCATGCGCTAATCCTGAAGGGCCCGGACGGATATGCATAAGACTTCGTTATCTCAATGATGGTTCTCAATCAGAACTCGGTAGTGTTTTATTGCAAGACTACCATGTGATCATGCTTGTTTGGGACAGCGTGTTCACATGTGTGTAGCAGAACTAGCTCATGTTTGGGAGCTTTTTATCGTAGTTCATTTCCCAAGAATCTCTCAACGTCATCTCGTGATTTGTGTTGCAAACTTTCTTTTCCAGACATGTTGTCTAAAATATCCTGTTACCAACCAGATCTAAATCTCAGGCAGATATGATGGTTGGAACTTTTCCAAGACCTATGATGTAGGCCCCGACAAGGTTGATGTTCTGGCCGACACACCTAGCCGGAAGATCTATCATTGTACTATCTTGATTAAGCTATTTGACTATCTTCTCCATGAGGATTTCGTGCGACTTATTCTAGAAGTTACCCCTTAGGGATCCTTGTGCTCTCGGTTTCCTCGGTTATGTTATAACCTTTCCAAACAGTGGGCTCACTCTCTACTTTTGGGTTTCTCCCTAGTTACTAGAATCATTCCCAGCATTTGCCTTTTATTCCCATCTTGCACTGCCGTTGTGCCATCCTACCACGGGTTCCGTCCATTTCCGATGATAAGCAAAAATCACCCATTGCGTTGTCTTCAACAAGGTAGTCCACATCGCCCATCTTAGTCCGAGTATACCATTCTTTCATACTCCGCCAAACGATTGTTGGTGAACTGCCTTAGGCTGGTTTAGAGAATTTCGATGATCCATGAATCAAAAGTAATTCTTTTGCCACTTAAGGTAATAATTCTACGAGTCGCCTTCTCTAAGATGTTTCGTTATGGTATCTTGGAAACTCAACTCCTCGCTACGTTGACAACCGTTCACCACCTTCTTAAGCGTAAAATTGTTGTCTACCCAGTGAACCTTCATCATCTGCTTCACTCCATCCCTTTGGATGTTTGCTTTTTGTCTCAGCTCACGAGATGTTTTAATGTCTCACTCCGTGGGTTGAGAATTAGTTTCTCGACTTTTGAAAGATCAATTCTTCCAGGGTTTTTCCTTTCTCCTCATTGTCATGTTGAATGGAGTTCTCAGAGCAAGACGTCGAGACAAAGAGGATGATTGAATGAACGTTCTCACGAAGTGCAACCTGGATCATGAGGATTGTGCTAGTTTGCGTCTCCCCTTCATCTTACCCTACGCTTGAATCTCGGGACGAGATTTTTGTTTAGTGGGGGTGAGTTGTCACATCCCTAGTTCTGGTAATGCCTAGTGCTAGCATCTGGTGTTGCATCATGTTTACTTTTCACAGAAAGTTGAAATGGGGATGACAGAACCCCCAGCACCCCCTTGAAACCAACTAGGATTTTGATGACCCACAAGTATAGGGGATCTATCATAGTCCTTTTGATAAGTAAGAGTGTCGAACCCAACAAGGAGCAGAAGGAAATGATAAGCGGTTTTCAACAAGGTATTCTCTGCAAGCACTGAAATAATAGGTAATAGATAGTTTTGTGATAAGATAATTTGTAACGAACAACGAGCAACAAAAGTAAATAAAGTGCAGCAAGGTGGCCCAATCCTTTTTGTAGCAAAGGACAAGCCTGGACAAACTCTTATATAGAGAAAAGCGCTTCCGAGGACACATGGGAATTATCGTCAAGCTAGTTTTCATCACGTTCATATGATTCGCGTTCGGTACTTTGATAATTTGATATGTGGGTGGACCGGTGCTTGGGTGTTGTCCTTACTTGGACAAGCATCCCACTTATGATTAACCCCTATTGCAAGCATCCGCAACTACAAAAGAAATATTAAGGTAAACCTAACCATAGCATGAAACAAGTGGATCCAAATCAGCCCCTTACGAAGCAACGCATAAACTAGGGTTTAAGCTTCTGTCACTCTAGCAACCCATCATCTACTTATTACTTCCCAATGCCTTCCTCTAGGCCCAAATAATGGTGAAGTGTCATGTAGTCGACGTTCACATAACACCACTAGAGGAGAGACAACATACATCTCATCAAAATATCGAACGAATACCAAATTCACATGACTACTAATAGCAAGACTTCTCCCATGTCCTTAGGAACAAACGTAACTACTCACAAAGCATATTCATGTTCATAATCAGAGGAGTATTAATATGCATAAAGGATCTGAACATATGATCTTCCACCAAATAAACCAACTAGCATCAACTACAAGGAGTAATCAACACTACTAGCAACCTACAGGTACCAATCCCAGACTTGGAGACAAGAATTGGATACAAGAGATGAACTAGGGTTTGAGAGGAGATGGTGCTGGTGAAGATGTTGATGGAGATTGCCCTCTCCCAATGAGAGGAGCGTTGGTGATGACGATGGCGATGATTTTCCCCTCCCGGAGGGAAGTGTCCCCGGCAGTACAGCTCTGCCGGAGCCTAGATTGGTTCCGCCTCATGGCGGCGGAGTCTCGTCCCGAAAGCTTGCTTCTAATTTTTCTTCGGACGAAAGACTTCATATAGCAGAAGATGGGCACCGGAGGGCCAACAGGGGGCCACGAGGCAGGGGGCGTGCCCAGGGGGGTAGGGCGCGCCCCCACCCTCGTGGCCAGGGTGTGGGCCCCCTCTGGTATTTCTTTCGCTCATTATTTTTTATTATTTCCAAAAATAACTCTCGTGGAGTTTCAGGACTTTTGGAGTTGTGCAGAATAGGTCTCTAATATTTGCTCCTTTTCCAGCCCAGAATTCCAGCTGCCGGCATTCTCCCTCCTTATGTAAACCTTGTAAAATAAGAGAGAATAGGCATAAGTATTGTGACATAATGTGTAATAACATCCCATAATGCAATAAATATCGATATAAAAGCATGATGCAAAATGGACGTATCAACTCCCTCAAGCTTAGACCTCGCTTGTCCTCAAGCGGAAGCCGATAACGATAAATATGTCCACATGTTTAGAGGTAGAGGTGTCGATAAAATAAAATACGGACATGAGGGCATCATGATTATTCTCATAACAGCAACATATAAGGATAATGTCATATGATCTCTTATGCTCAAGTAATAATCTATTCACAATGCAAAGTATGAATCAGAAACTTTATTGAGAACCAACAAACTATACTCTCAGTCATTAAAGCAATTGCAATTTATCATAACATCAGAAAGAGTCTATGTCAGAGCTTTTCAGCAAGTCCACATACTCAACTATCATTTAGTCTTTCACAATTGCTAACACTCACGCAATACTTGTGGTTACGGAGTTTTAATTGGACACAGAGAAAGATAGGGGCTTATAGTTTCGCCTCCCAACCTCTTACCTCAAGGGTAATGTCAACAATAATAGTTCATGCTAACTCACATCCAATTAGATACATATATATATCAGGATCTTTCCAACATCATGTGCTTGCCAAAGGATAAAATGTAAAAAGGAAAGGTGAAGATCACCATGACTCTTGCATAAGGTAGAAGGTAATAATAAAAGATAGGCCCTTCGCAGAGGGAAGCAGAGGTTGCCATGCACTTTCAGGGTTGGATGCACAAAATCTTAATGCGAAAGAATGTCACTTTATATTGCCACTTGTGATACAGACCTTTATTATGCAGTCCGTCGCTTTTATTTCTTCCACATCACAAGATCGTATAAAGCTTATTTCCTCCACACCAATCAATCATACATATTTAGAGAGCAATTTTTATTGCTTGCACCGATGACAACTTACTTGAAGGATCTTACTCAATCCATAGGTAGGTATGGTGGACTCTCATGGCAAAATTTGGTTTAAGGGTATTTGGAAGCACAAGTAGTATCTCTACTTGGTGCAAAGAATTTGGCTAGCATGAGGGGAAAGGCAAGCTCAACATGTTGGAGGATCCATGACAATATACTTTATCTCAGATATAAGAAAACATAACCCATTACGTTGTCTTCCTTGTCCAACATCAACTCTTTAACATGTCATATTTTAATGAGTGCTCCCAATCATAAAAGATGTCCAAGATAGTATATTTATATGCGAAACCTCTCTCTCTTTATTACTTTCCTATTAATTGCAACGATGACCAAAGCTTTGTTTGTCAACTCTCAACAATTTTTAATCATCATACTCTCTCTATGTGAAGTCATTACTCTCCATAAGATCAACATGATTTCTTAGTTTCTTTTTGTTCTTTCTCTTTTCTTTTATTCACTCAAGATCATGGCAAAATAATCAAGCCCTTGACTCAACACTAATCTTTATTATATAGCTCACGGACTCGATTACATAGAGGGATCATGAAGCAAAACTCAAAACTAGATCATACCAAAAACTTTATTCTACTAGATCAAGATATTACTAAATGGATCGAACTAAGAAAAACGGTAAAGATAGGAGTGTGATGGTGATACGATACCGGGGCACCTCCCCCAAGCTTGGCAGTTGCCAAGGGGAGTGCCCATACCCATGCGATTATGTCTCCTTCCTCAGAAGTGGTGGTGATGGGGTTGTTGATGAAGTAGGATTGTTGTCCATCTTCCAAGGCATGGGCTCACCATCATAGAAGGATGATCGAGTCTCCGGGATCCTCAAATCTGCAGCCAAACTCATTCTCTTGAATCTATATTCATACTCACAGTTTTGGTTTTGTAGGTCATAGATTTGGGCTTGGAGGTGCTCGATTTTCTCGTGGAGCTTGAAGATAGCCTCCCCAATGTCCTTGGCATCCAGCTTGTGGTTGTTGGTGAACTCCGCGATCATCATGTGATTGGAGTCAAGTCCACGCTCTACCATCTCCTGGCACTTGAAAACTTGTTGCTCCATTGCCTCAAGCCTTGTCTCCACGCTTCCGGTCTTCCTCGGTCCCACAACATCACGGATGTGCAACACCCCATCATGCATCTCAATGGTTTGAGGGTGTTGCAGCACCTCCGCGAGGTAGGGGTTGATGACCTTCTCGAAGAACTTGTCCTTGGGGGCACTTGGAGACGTCATGATGATCTAGATCTGTCAGAAAAACAGCTCGAAACAAGAACAGAGGATATTTGCGTGATACAGGAGTCAAAACCTTCGGGAGATTATATAATGAATTTTTACCGACCAAAATACGTATCGTGCAAGAAAACGGAGTCCAGAGAGCGCACGAGGTGCCCACGAGGCAGGGGGCGCGCCCAGGGGGTAGGGCGCCCTCCACCCTAGTGGAGGCCTCGTGTCCATCCCAGACTGCTTCTTATTTTTCTATTTTTCTAATTATTCCAAAACGGAGAAAAAATGCCTTTAGAACTGTTTTGGAGTCGGTTTACTTACCGTACCACATACATATTCCTTTTCGGAGTCTGAAATGTTCCGGAAAGTGTCCCTTATGTATTCCTCCGGGGTTACGGTTTCAATAACATTGGTTTCAACATTTATGGGATTACTTGAGATATAATGTTTGATTCTTTGACCGTTCACCACCTTCGGATTTGTGCCTTCGAAGTTGTTGATTTTTATGGCACCGGAACGATAGACCTCCTCGATAACGTAAGGACCTTCCCATTTAGAGAGAAGTTTTCCTGCAAAAAATCTTAAACGGGAGTTGTATAGTAATACATAATCACCTACATTAAACTCACGCTTTTGTATCCTTTTGTCATGCCATCTTTTAATTTCTTCTTTAAACAATTTGGCATTCTCATAAGCTTGGGTTCTCCATTCATCAAGTGAGCTAATGTCAAATAACCTCTTCTCACCAGCAAGTTTGAAATCATAATTGAGCTCTTTAATGGCCCAATATGCCTTATGTTCTAGTTCGAGAGGTAAGTGACATGCTTTTCCAAAAAACCATTTTATACGGAGACATACCCATATGATTTTTATATGCAGTTCTATAGGCCCATAGTGCATCATCAAGTTTCTTGGACCAATTTTTTCTAGATCTATTAACAGTATTTTGCAAAATTAATTTGAGTTCTCTATTACTCAATTCTACTTGACCACTAGACTGTGGGTGATATGGGGATGCAATTCTATGATTAACATCATACTTAGAAAGCATTTTACGAAAAGCACCATGAATAAAATGTGAACCTGTTGGGGAACGTAGCAGAAATTCAAAATTTTCCTACGTGTCACCAAGATCAATCTAGGAGATGCTAGCAATGAGAGGGGAGGAGTGCATCTACATACCCTTGTAGATCGCGAGCGGAAGCGTTCAAGAGAATGGGGTTGATGGAGTCGTACTCGTCGTGATCCAAATCACCGATGATCCTAGCGCCGAACGGACGGCACCTCCGCGTTCAACACACATACGGAGCGGGGACGTCTCCTCCTTCTTGATCCAGCAAGGGGGGAGGAGAATTTGATGGAGATCCAGCAGCACGACGTCGTGGTGGTGGAAGTAGCGGGATCCCGGCAGGGCTTCGCCAAGCGCAAGCGGGGAGGAAGAGGTGTCACGGGAGGGAGGGAGGCGCCAGGGCTTGGGGTGCTGCTCCCATGCGCCTCCCCACTATATATAGGGGTGGAGGGGGCTGGTTTCTTGCCCTCCAAGTCCATTGGGGCGTTGGCAAAGGTGGGGGAAAGAAATCCCATCATTTCCCTTTCCCACCGATTGTTATCCCCCTTTTTTAGGGATCTTGATCTTATCCCTTCGGGATATGATCTTAATCCTTCTAAGGTGGGATCTTGGTGCGCCTTGACCAGGGGTGTGGGGCCTTGCCCCCACTACCCACGTTCATGTGGGTCCCCCATGCAGGTGGGCCCCACTTCGGAACCTTCTAGAACCTTCCCGGTACAATACCGAAAAATCCCGAACATTTTCCAGTGGCCAAAATAGGACTTCCCATATATAAATCTTTACCTTTGGACCATTCCGGAACTCCTCGTGACGTCCGGGATCTCATCCGGGACTCCGAACGACTTTCGGATTTCCGCATACTAATATCTCTACAACTCTAGCGTCACCGAACCTTAAGTGTGTAGACCCTACGGGTTCGGGAGACATGCAGACATGACCGAGACGACTCTCCGGTCAATAACCAACAGCGGGATCTGGATACCCATGTTGGCTCCCACATATTCCAGGATGATCTCATCGGATGAACCACGATGTCGAGGATTCAATCAATCCCGTATACAATTCCCTTTGTCAAGCGGTACGTTACTTGCCCGAGATTCGATCGTCGGTATCCCAATACCTTGTTCAATCTCGTTACCGGCAAGTCACTTTACTCGTACCGTAATGCATGATCCCGTGACCAAACACTTGGTCACATTGAGCTCATTATGATGATGCATTACCGAGTGGGCCTAGAGATACCTCTCCGTCATACGGAGTGACAAATCCCAGTCTCGATTCGTGCCAACCCAACAGACACTTTCGGAGATACCTGTAGTGCACCTTTATAGCCACCCAGTTACGTTGTGACGTTTGGTACACCCAAAGCATTCCTACGGTATCCGGGAGTTGCACAATCTCATGGTCTAAGGAAATGATACTTGACATTAGAAAAGCTCTAGCAAACGAACTACACGATCTTGTGCTATGCTTAGGATTGGGTCTTGTCCATCACATCATTCTCCTAATGATGTGATCCCGTTATCAATGACATCCAATGTCCATGGTCAGGAAACCATAACCATCTATTGATCAACGAGCTAGTCAACTAGAGGCTTACTAGGGACATGTTGTGGTCTATGTATTCACACATGTATTACGGTTTCCAGTTAATACAATTATAGCATGAACAACAGACAATTATCATGAACAAGGAAATACAATAATAACCATTTTATTATTGCCTCTAGGGCATATATCCAACAGTCTCCCACTTGCACTAGAGTCAATAATCTAGTTCACATCACCATGTGATTAACACTCAAAGTTCACATCGCCATGTGCCTAATACCCAAGAGTTTACTAGAGTCAATAATCTAGTTCACATCACCATGTGATTAACACTCAATGAGTTCTAGGGTTTGATCATGTTATGCTTACGAGAGAGGTTTTAGTCAACGGGTCTGCAACATTCAGATCCGTGTGTGCTTTACAAATCTCTATGTCATGTTGTAGATGCAGCTACCACGCGCTACTTGGAGCTATTCCAAATAACTGCTCTACTATACAAATCCGGTTCACTACTCAGAGTCATCCGGATTAGTGTCAAAGTTTGCATTGACGTAACTCTTTACGACGAACCCCCTTTCCACCTCCATAATCGAGAAAATTTCTTAGTCCACTAGATACTAAGGATAAGTTCGACCGCTGTCATGTGATCCCTTCCTGGATCACTATTATACCCCTTGACTAACTCATGGCAAGGCACACTTCAGGTGCGGTACACAACATAGCATATTGTAGAGCCTACGTCTAAAGCATAGGGGACGACCTTCGTCCTTTCTCTTTCTTCTGCCGTGGTCAGGTCTTGAGTCTTACTCAATACTCACACCTTGTAACGCAGCCAAGAACTCCTTATTTGCTGATCTATTTTGAACTCCTTCAAAATCTTGTCACGGTATGTATTCATTTGAAAGTACTATTAAGCGTTTTTGATCTATCCTTATAGATCTTGATGCTCAATGTTCAAGTAGCTTAATCCAGGTTTTCCATTAAAAACACTTTTCAAATAACCCTGGATGCTTTCCAGAAATTCTACATCATTTCTGATCAACAATATGTTAACAACATATACTCATCAAAAATTCTATAGTGCTCCCACTCACTTCTTTGGAAAAACAAGTTTCTCATGAACTTTGTATAAACCCAAAATCTTTGATCATCTCATCAAAGCGTTCATTCCAACTCCGAGATGCTTACTCCAATCCTTAGATGGATTGCTGGAGCTTTGCATACTTGTTAGCATCTTTCAGGATTGACAAAACCTTCTGGTTGTATCACATACAACCTTTCCTCAAGAAAATCGTCGAGGAAACAATGTTTTGACATCCTATCTGCAAGATTTCACAAATAATGCAGTAACTGCTAATATAATTCTAACAGATTCTTAGCATCGCTACAAGTGAGAAAGTCTCATCGCAGTCAACTCCTTGAACTTGCCGGAAAACATCTTAACGACAAGTCGAGCTTTCTTAATGGTGACACTTACCATCATTGTCTGCCTTCCCTTTAAAATCCATCTGTACCCAACAGCCTTACGACCATCAAGTTGTTCTTTCAAAGTCTATACTTTGTTTTCATACATGGATCCTCTCGAATTTTATGGCCTCGAGACATTCGTCGGAATCCGGGCCCACCATCGCTTCTCCATAGCTCGTAGGTTCATTGTTGTCTAGCAACATGACTTCCAAGACAGGATTACGTACCACTCTGAAGTGGTACGCATCCTTGTCGTCCTATGAGGTTTGGTAGTGACTTGATCTGAAGTTTCATGATCACTATCATAAGCTTCCACTTCAATTGGTGTAGGTGCCACAGGAACAACTTCCTGTGCCCTGCTACACATTAGTTGAAGTGACGGTTCAATGACCTCATCAAGTCTCCACCATCCTCCCACTCAATTCTTTCGAGAGAAACTTTTCCTCGAGAAAGGACCCGTTTCTAGAAACAATCACTTTTGCTTCCAGATCTGAAATAGGAGGTATACCCAACTGTTTTGGGTATTCTATGAAGATGCATTTATCCGCTTTGGGTTCGATCTTATTAGCCTGAAACTTTTTCACATAAGCGTCGCAGCCCCAAACTTTTAAGAAACGACAGCTTAGGTTTCTCTAAACCATAGTTCATACGGTGTCGTCTCAACGGAATTGCGTGGTGCCCTATTTAAAGTGAATGCGGTTGTCTCTAATGCCTAACCCATAAACGATAGTTGTAATTCGATAAGAGACATTATGGTATGCACCATAACCAATAGGGTGTAATTATGATGTTCGGACACACCATCACAATATGGTGTTCCAGGCGGTATTAGTCGTGAAACAATTTCCACAATTTCTTAATTGCGTGCCAAACTCGTAACTCAGATATTCATCTCTATGATCATATCACGGACATTTTATCCTCTTGTCACGACGATCTTCAACTTCACTCTGAAATTACTTGAACCTTTCAATAATTCAGACTTGTGTTTCATCAAGTAAATATTCTCAGCATCTACTCAAATCATCTGTGAAGTAAGAACATAACGATATCCACTGCGTGCCTCAGCACTCATTGGACTGCACACATCAAATGTATTGCTTCCAACAAGTTGCTCTCTTGTTCCATCTTACTGAAACAAGGCCTTTCAATCATCTTGCCCATGTGGTATGATTTGCATGTCTCAAGTGATTCAAAATCAAGTGAGTCCAAATGATCCATCTGTATGGACTTTCTTCATGCATATATACTAATAGACATGGTTCGCATGTCTCAATCTTTTCAAAAACGAGTGAGTCCAAAGATCCATCAAAATGGAGCTTCTTCATGCGTTTTATACCAATATGACTCAAGTGGCAGTGCCACAAGTATGTGGTACTATCATTACTATCTTATATCTTTTGGCATGAACATGTGTATCACTACGATCGAGATTCAATAAACCATTCATTTTAGGTGCAAGACCATTGAAGGTATTATTCAAATAGACAGAGTAACCATTATTCTCCTTTAATGAATAACCGTATTGCGATAAACATAATCCAATCATGTCTATGCTCAACGCAAACACCAAATAATAATTATTCAGGTTTAACCCCAATCTCGATGGTAGAGGGAGCATGCGATGCTTGATCACATCAACCTTGGAAACACTTCCAACACATATCGTCATCTCACCTTTAGCTAGTCTCCGTTTATTCCGCAACTTTTATTTCGAGTTACTAACACTTAGCAACCGAACCGGTATCTAATACCCTGGTGCTACTAGGAGTACTAGTAAAGTACAAATTAATATAATGTATATCCAATATACTTCTGTCGACCTTGCCAGCCTTCTCATCTATGAAGTATCTAGGGTAGTTCTGCTTCAGTGACCGTTCCCCACATTTCAGAAGCACTTAGTCTCGGGTTTGGGTTGAACCTTGGGTTTCTTCACTAGAGCAGCAACTGATTTGCCGTTTGATGAAGTATCCCTTCTTGCCCCCGCCCTTCTAAAAACTAGTGGTTTTACTAACCATAAACAATTGATGCTCCTTCTTGATTTCTACTTTTGCGGTGTCAAACATCGCGAGTTGCTCAAGGATCATCATGTCTATCCCTGATATGTTATAGTTCATCACGAAGCTCTAATAGCTTGGTGGCAGTGACTATGGAGAACCATCACTATCTCATCTGGAAGATTAACTCCCACTCGATTCAAGTGATTGTAGTACTCAGACAATCTGAGCACATGCTCAACGATTGAGCTTTTCTCCCTTAGTTTGCAGGCTTAAGAAACTTGTCAGAGGTCTCATACCTCTTGACGTGGGCATTAGTCTGAAATCCCAATTTCAGTCTTTGGAACATCTCATATGTTCTGCGACGTTTCAAAACCGTCTTTGGTGCCACAATTTTAAACCGTTAGCATCACACACTGAACTATCACGTAGTCATCAAAACGTGTATGTCAGATGTTTCGTAACATCTACAGACGACGCTCGAGGTTCAGCACACCGAGCGGTGCATTAAGGACATAAGCCTTCTATGCAGCAATGAGGACAATCCTCAGTTTACGGACCCAGTCCGCATAATTGCTACTATCAACTTTCAACTAAATTTTCTCTAGGAACATATCTTAGTAGAACTAAAGCGTAAGCTACGGCATTATTTGCAAAGACCTTTTGACTATGTTCATGATAATTAAGTTCATCTGATTATTTAATGAACTCCCACTTAGATAGACATCCCTCTAGTCATCTAAGTCATACATGATCCGAATCGACTAGGCCGTGTCCGATCATCACGTGAGACGGACTAGTCATCATCGGTGAACATCTCCATGTTGATCGTATCTACTATACGACTCATGTTCGACCTTTCGGTCTCTTGTGTTCCGAGGCCATGTCTGTACATGCTAGGCTCGTCAAGTCAACCTAAGTGTTTTGCTTGTGTTCCGAGGCCATGTCTGTACATGCAAGGCTCGTCAACACCCGTTGTATGCGAACGTTAGAATCTATCACACCCGATCATCACGTGGTGCTTCGAAACAACGAACCTTCGCAACGGTGCACAGTTAGGGGGAACACATCTCTTGAAATTTTAGTGAGGGATCATCTTATTTATGCTACCATCGTTCTAAGAAAATAAGATGTAAACATGACAAACATCACATGCAAATCATAAAGTGACATGATATGGCCAATGTCATCTTGCGCCTTTTGATCTCCATATTCGAGGCGCGGCATGATCACCTTCGTCACCAGCATGACACCATGATCTCCATCATCATGATCTCCATCATCGTGTCTTCATGAAGTTGTCTCGCCAACTATTACTTCTACTACTATGGCTAATGGTTAGCAATAAAGTAAAGTAATTACATGGCATTTTTCATTGACACGCAGGTCATACAATAAATTAAGACAACTCCTATGGCTCCTGCCGGTTATCATACTCATCGACATGCAAGTCGTGATTCCTATTACAAGAACATGATCAATCTCATACATCACATATATCATTCATCACATCCTTTTGGCCATATCACATCACATAGCATACCCTGCAAAAACAAGTTAGACGTCCTCTAATTGTTGTTGCATGTTTTACGTGGCTGCTATGGGTTTCTAGCAAGAACATTTCTTACCTACGCAAAAGCCACAATGGTGATATGCCAATTGCTATTTACCCTTCATAAGGACCCTTTTCATCAAATCCGATCCGACTAAAGTGGGAGAGACAGACACCCGCTAGCCACCTTATGCATCAAGTGCATATCAGTCGATGGAACCTGTCTCACGTAAGAGTACGTGTAAGGTCGGTCCGGGCCGCTTCATCCCACAATGCCGCCGAATCAAGATAAGACTAGTAATGGTAATCAAATTGAACAAATCGTCGCCCATAACTACTTTGTGTTCTACTCATGCATAGAATCTACGCATAAACCTGGCTCTGATACCACTGTTGGGGAACGTAGCAGAAATTCAAAATTTTCCTACGTGTCACCAAGATCAATCTAGGAGATGCTAGCAACGAGAGGGGAGGAGTGCATCTACATACCCTTGTAGATCGCGAGCGGAAGCGTTCAAGAGAACGGGGTTGATGGAGTCGTACTCGTCGTGATCCAAATCACTGATGATCCTAGCGCCAAACGGACGGCACCTCCGCGTTCAACACACGTACGGAGCGGGGACGTCTCCTCCTTCTTGATCCAGCAAGGGGGGAGGAGAATTTGATGGAGATCCAGCAGCACGACGGCGTGGTGGTGGAAGTAGCGGGATCCCAGCAGGGCTTCGCCAAGCGCAAGCGGGGAGGAAGAGGTGTCACGGGAGGGAGGGAGGCGCCAGGGCTTGGGGTGCTGCTCCCATGCGCCTTCCCACTATATATCGGGGTGGAGGGTGCTTGTTTCTTGCCCTCAAAGTCCATTGGGGCGTTGGCAAAGGTGGGGGAAAGAAATCCCATCATTTCCCTTCCCCACCGATTGTTATCCCCCTTTTTTAGGGATCTTGATCTTATCCCTTCGGGATATGATCTTATTCCTTCTAAGGTGGTATCTTGGTGCGCCTTGACCAGGGGTGTGGGGCCTTGCCCCCACTACCCACGTTCATGTGGGTCCCCCATGCAGGTGGGCCCCACTTCGGAACCTTCTAGAACCTTCCCGGTACAATACCGAAAAATCCCGAACATTTTCCGGTGGCCAAAATAGGACCTCCCATATATAAATCTTTACCTCCGGACCATTCCGGAACTCCTCGTGACGTCCGGGATCTCACCGGGACTCCGAACGACTTTCGGATTTCCGCATACTAATATCTCTACAACTCTAGCGTCACCGAACCTTAAGTGTGTAGACCCTACAGGTTCGGGAGACATGTAGACATGACCGAGACGACTCTCCGGTCAATAACCAACAGCGGGATCTGGATACCCATGTTGGCTCCCACATGTTCCACGATGATCTCATCGGATGAACCACGATGTCGAGGATTCAATCAATCCCGTATACAATTCCCTTTGTCAAGCGGTACATTACTTGCCCGAGATTCGATCGTCGGTATCCCAATACCTTGTTCAATCTCGTTACCGGCAAATCACTTTACTCGTACCGTAATGCATGATCCCGTGACCAAACACTTGGTCACATTGAGCTCATTATGATGATGCATTACCGAGTGGGCCCAGAGATACCTCTCCGTCATACGGAGTGACAAATCCCAGTCTCGATTCGTGCCAACCCAACAGACACTTTCGTAGATACCTATAGCGCACCTTTATAGCCACCCAGTTACGTTGTGACGTTTGGTACACCCAAAGCATTCCTACGGTATCCGGGAGTTGCACAATCTCATGGTCTAAGGAAATGATACTTGACATTAGAAAAGCTCTAGCAAACGAACTACACGATCTTGTGCTATGCTTAGGATTGGGTCTTGTCCATCACATCATTCTCCTAATGATGTGATCCCGTTATCAATGACATCCAATGTCCATGGTCAGGAAACCATAACCATCTATTGATCAACGAGCTAGTCAACTAGAGGCTTACTAGGGACATGTTGTGGTCTATGTATTCACACATGTATTACGGTTTCCAGTTAATACAATTATAGCATGAACAACAGACAATTATCATGAACAAGGAAATACAATAATAACCATTTTATTATTGCCTCTAGGGCATATTTCCAACAGTCTCCCACTTGCACTAGAGTCAATAATCTAGTTCACATCACCATGTGATTAACACTCAAAGTTCACATCGCCATGTGACTAATACCCAAGAATTTACTAGAGTCAATAATCTAGTTCACATCACCACGTGATTAACACTCAATGAGTTCTAGGGTTTGATCATGTTATGCTTACGTGAGAGGTTTTAGTCAACGGGTCTGCAACATTCAGATCCGTGTGTGCTTTACAAATCTCTATGTCATCTTGTAGATGCAGCTACCACGCGCTACTTGGAGCTATTCCAAATAACTGCTCTACTATACAAATCCGGTTCACTACTCATAGTCATCCGGATTAGTGTCAAAGTTTGCATCGACGTAACTCTTTACGACGAACCCCCTTTCCACCTCCATAATCGAGAAAATTCCTTAGTCCACTAGATACTAAGGATAAGTTCGACCGCTGTCATGTGATCCCTTCCTGGATCACTATTGTACCCCTTGACTAACTCATGGCAAGGCACACGTCAGGTGCGGTACACAGCATAGCATATTGTAGAGCCTACGTCTAAAGCATAGGGGACGACCTTCGTCCTTTCTCTTTCTTCTGCCGTGGTCAGGTCTTGAGTCTTACTCAATACTCACACCTTGTAACACAACCAAGAACTCCTTCTTTGCTGATCTATTTTGAACTCCTTCAAAATCTTGTCACGGTATGTATTCATTTGAAAGTACTATTAAGCATTTTTGATCTATCCTTATAGATCTTGATGCTCAATGTTCAAGTAGCTTAATCCAGGTTTTCCATTAAAAACACATTTCAAATTGCCCTGGATGCTTTCCAGAAATTCTACATCATTTCTGATCAACAATATGTTAACAACATATACTCATCAAAAATTCTATAGTGCTCCCACTCACTTCTTTGGAAATACAAGTTTCTCATGAACTTTGTATAAACCCAAAATCTTTGATCATCTCATCAAAGCGTTCATTCCAACTCCGAGATGCTTACTCCAATCCTTAGAAGGATTGCTGGAGCTTTGCATACTTGTTAGCATCTTTCAGGATTGACAAAACCTTCTGGTTGTATCACATACAACCTTTCCTCAAGAAAATCGTCGAGGAAATAATGTTTTGACATCCTATCTGCAAGATTTCATAAATAATGCAGTAACTGCTAATATAATTCTAACAGATTCTTAGCATCGCTAATAGTGAGAAAGTCTCATCGCAGTCAACTCCTTGAACTTGCCGGAAAACATCTTAATGACAAGTCGAGCTTTCTTAATGGTGACACTTACCATCATTGTCTGTCTTCCCTTTAAAATCCATCTGTACCCAACAGCCTTACGCCCATCAAGTTGTTCTTTCAAAGTCTATACTTTGTTTTCATACATGGATCCTCTCGGATTTTATGGCCTCGAGCCATTCGTCGGAATCCGGGCCCACCATCGCTTCTCCATAGCTCGTAGGTTCATTGTTGTCTAGCAACATGACTTCCAAGACAGGATTACGTACCACTCCGAAGTAGTACGCATCCTTGTCGTCCTATGAGGTTTGGTAGTGACTTGATCTGAAGTTTCATGATCACTATCATAAGCTTCCACTTCAATTGGTGTAGGTGCCACAGGAACAACTTCCTGTGCCCTGCTACACATTAGTTGAAGTGACGGTTCAATGACCTCATCAAGTCTCCACCATCCTCCCACTCAATTCTTTCGAGAGAAACTTTTCCTCGAGAAAGGACCCGTTTCTAGAAACAATCACTTTTGCTTCCAGATCTGAAATAGGAGGTATACCCAACTGTTTTGGGTATTCTATGAAGATGCATTTATCCGCTTTGGGTTCGATCTTATCAGCCTGAAACTTTTTCACATAAGCGTCGCAGCCCCAAACTTTTAAGAAACGACAGCTTAGGTTTCTCTAAACCATAGTTCATACGGTGTCGTCTCAACGGAATTGCGTGGTGCCCTATTTAAAGTGAATGCGGTTGTCTCTAATGCCTAACCCATAAACGATAGTTGTAATTCGATAAGAGACATTATGGTATGCACCATAACCAATAGGGTGTAATTATGATGTTCGGACACACCATCACAATATGGTGTTCCAGGCGGTATTAGTCGTGAAACAATTTCCACAATTTCTTAATTGCGTGCCAAACTCGTAACTCAGATATTCATCTCTATGATCATATCACGGACATTTTATCCTCTTGTCACGACGATCTTCAACTTCACTCTGAAATTACTTGAACCTTTCAATAATTCAGACTTGTGTTTCATCAAGTAAATATTCTCAGCATCTACTCAAATCATCTGTGAAGTAAGAACATAACGATATCCACTGCGTGCCTCAGCACTCATTGGACTGCACACATCAAATGTATTGCTTCCAACAAGTTGCTCTCTTGTTCCATCTTACTGAAAACAAGGCCTTTCAGTCATCTTGCCCATGTGGTATGATTTGCATGTCTCAAGTGATTCAAAATCAAGTGAGTCCAAATGATCCATCTGTATGGACTTTCTTCATGCATATATACTAATAGACATGGTTCGCATGTCTCAATATTTTCAAAAACGAGTGAGTCCAAAGATCCATCAACATGGAGCTTCTTCATGCGTTTTATACCAATATGACTCAAGTGGCAGTGCCACAAGTATGTGGTACTATCAGTACTATCTTATATCTTTTGGCATGAACATGTGTATCACTACGATCGAGATTCAATAAACCATTCATTTTAGGTGCAAGACCATTGAAGGTATTATTCAAATAGACAGAGTAACCATTATTCTCCTTTAATGAATAATCGTATTGCGATAAACATAATCTAATCATGTCTATGCTCAACGCAAACACCAAATAATTATTATTCAGGTTTAACCCCAATCCCGATGGTAGAGGGAGCATGCGATGCTTGATCACATCAACCTTGGAAACACTTCCAACACATATCGTCATCTCACCTTTAGCTAGTCTCTGTTTATTCCGCAACTTTTATTTCGAGTTACTAACACTTAGCAACCGAACCGGTATGGTGCTACTAGGAGTACTAGTAAAGTACACATTAATATAATGTATATCCAATATACTTCTGTCGACCTTGCCAGCCTTCTCATCTACGAAGTATCTAGGGTAGTTCTGCTTCAGTGACCGTTCCCCTCATTTCAGAAGCACTTAGTCTCGAGTTTGGGTTCAACCTTGGGTTTCTTCATTAGAGCAACCACTGATTTGCCGTTTCATGAAGTATCCCTTCTTGCCCTTGCCCTTCTAGAAACTAGTGGTTTTACTAACCATAAAAAATTGATGCTCCTTCTTGATTTCTACTTTCGCGGTGTCAAACATCGCGAGTTGCTCAAGGATCATCATGTCTATCCCTGATATGTTATAGTTCATCACGAAGCTCTAATAGCTTGGTGACAGTGACTATGGAGAACCATCACTATCTCATCTGGAAGATTAACTCCCACTCGATTCAAGTGATTGTAGTACTCAGACAATCTGACCACATGCTCAACGATTGAGCTTTTCTCCCTTAGTTTGCAGGCTTAAGAAACTTGTCAGAGGTCTCATACCTCTTGACGTGGGCATTAGTCTGAAATCCCAATTTTAGTCTTTGGAACATCTCATATGTTCTGCGACGTTTCAAAACCGTCTTTGGTGCCACAATTTTAAACCGTTAGCATCACACACTGAACTATCATGTAGTCATCAAAACGTGTATGTCAGATGTTTCGTAACATCTAAAGACGATGCTCGAGGTTCAGCACACCGAGCGGTGGATTGAGGACATAAGCCTTCTATGCAGCAATGAGGACAATCCTCAGTTTACGGACCCAGTCCGCATAATTGCTACTATCAACTTTCAACTAAATTTTCTCTAGGAACATATCTTAGTAGAACTAAAGCGTAAGCTACGACATTATTTGCAAAGACCTTTTGACTATGTTCATGATAATTAAGTTCATCTGATTATTTAATGAACTCCCACTTAGATAGACATCCCTCTAGTCATCTAAGTGATACATGATCCGAATCGACTAGGCCGTGTCCGATCATCACGTGAGACGGACTAGTCATCATCGGTGAACATCTCCATGTTGATCGTATCTACTATACGACTCATGTTCGACCTTTCGGTCTCTTGTGTTCCGAGGCCATGTCTGTACATGCTAGGCTCGTCAAGTCAACCTAAGTGTTTCGCTGGTGTTCCGAGGCCATGTCTGTACATGCTAGGCTCGTCAACACCCGTTGTATGCGAACGTTAGAATCTATCACACCCGATCATCACGTGGTGCTTCGAAACAACGAACCTTCGCAACGGTGCACAGTTAGGGGGAACACATCTCTTGAAATTTTAGTGAGGGATCATCTTATTTGTGCTACCGTCGTTCTAAGCAAATAAGATGTAAACATGACAAACATCACATGCAAATCATAAAGTGACATGATATGGCCAGTATCAACTTGCGCCTTTTGATCTCCATCTTCGAGGCGCGGCATGATCACCTTCGTCACCAGCATGACACCATGATCTCCATCATCATGATCTCCATCATCGTGTCTTCATGAAGTTGTCTCGCCAACTATTACTTCTACTACTATGGCTAACGGTTAGCAATAAAGTAAAGTAATTACATGACGTTTTTCATTGACACGCAGGTCATACAATAAATTAAGACAACTCCTATGGCTCCTGCCGGTTGTCATACTCATCGACATGCAAGTCGTGATTCCTATTACAAGAACATGATCAATCTCATACATCACATATATCATTCATCACATCCTTTTGGCCATATCACATCACATAGCATACCCTGCAAAAACAAGTTAGACGTCCTCTAATTGTTGTTGCATGTTTTACGTGGCTGCTATGGGTTTCTAGCAAGAACGTTTCTTACCTACGCAAAAGCCACAACGGTGATATGCCAATTGCTATTTACCCTTCATAAGGACCCTTTTCATCGAATCCGATCCGACTAAAGTGGGAGAGACAGACACCCGCTAGCCACCTTATGCATCAAGTGCATGTCAGTCGGTGGAACCTGTCTCACGTAAGAGTACGTGTAAGGTCGGTCCGGGCCGCTTCATCCCACAATGCCGCCGAATCAAGATAATACTAGTAACGGTAAGCAAATTGAACAAATCATCGCCCACAACTACTTTGTGTTCTACTCGTGCATAGAATCTATGCATAAACCTGGCTCTGATACCACTGTTGGGGAACGTAGCAGAAATTCAAAAATTTCCTACGTGTCACCAAGATCAATCTAGGAGATGCTAGCAACAAGAGGGGAGGAGTGCATCTACATACCCTTGTAGATCGCGAGCGGAAGCGTTCAAGAGAACGGGGTTGATGGAGTCGTACTCGTCGTGATCCAAATCACCGATGATCCTAGCGCCGAACGGACGGCACCTCCGCGTTCAACACACGTACGGAGCGGGGACGTCTCCTCCTTCTTGATCCAGCAAGGGGGGAGGAGAAGTTGATGGAGATCCAGCAGCACGATGGCGTGGTGGTGGAAGTAGCGGGATCCCGGCAGGGCTTCGCCAAGCGCAAGCGGGGAGGAAGAGGTGTCACGGGAGGGAGGCGCCAGGGCTTGGGGTGCTGCTCCCATGCGCCTCCCCACTATATATAGGGGTGGAGGGGGCTGGTTTCTTGCCCTCCAAGTCCATTGGGGCGTTGGCAAAGGTGGGGGAAAGAAATCCCATCATTTCCCTTCCCCACCAATTGTTATCCCCCTTTTTTAGGGATCTTGATCTTATCCCTTCGGGATATGATCTTATTCCTTCTAAGGTGGGATCTTGGTGCGCCTTGACCAGGGGTGTGGGGCCTTGTCCCCACTACCCACGTTCATGTGGGTCCCCCATGCAGGTGGGCCCCACTTCGGAACCTTCTAGAACTTTCCCGGTACAATACCGAAAAATCCCGAACATTTTTCGGTGGCCAAAGTAGGACTTCCCATATATAAATCTTTACCTCCGGACCATTCCGGAACTCCTCGTGACGTCCGGATCTCATCCGGGACTCCGAACGACTTTCGGATTTCCGCATACTAATATCTCTACAACTCTAGCGTCACCGAACCTTAAGTGTGTAGACCCTACGGGTTCGGGAGACATGCAGACATGACCGAGACGACTCTCCGGTCAATAACCAACAGCGGGATCTGGATACCCATGTTGGCTCCCACATGTTCCACGATGATCTCATCGGATGAACCACGATGTCGAGGATTCAATCAATCCCGTATACAATTCCCTTTGTCAAGCGGTACGTTACTTGCCCGAGATTCGATCGTCGGTATCCCAATACCTTGTTCAATCTCGTTACCGGCAAGTCACTTTACTCGTACCGTAATGCATGATCCCGTGACCAAACACTTGGTCACATTGAGCTCATTATGATGATGCATTACCGAGTGGGCCCAGAGATACCTCTCCGTCATACGGAGTGACAAATCCCAGTCTCGATTCGTGCCAACCCAACAGACACTTTCGGAGATACCTGTAGTGCACCTTTATAGCCACCCAGTTACGTTGTGACGTTTGGTACACCCAAAGCATTCCTACGGTATCCGGGAGTTGCACAATCTCATGGTCTAAGGAAATGATACTTGACATTAGAAAATCTCTAGCGAACGAACTACACGATCTTGTGCTATGCTTAGGATTGGGTCTTGTCCATCACATCATTCTCCTAATGATGTGATCCCGTTATCAATGACATCCAATGTCCATGGTCAGGAAACCATAACCATCTATTGATCAACGAGCTAGTCAACTAGAGGCTTACTAGGGACATGTTGTGGTCTATGTATTCACACATGTATTACGGTTTCTAGTTAATACAATTATAGCATGAACAACAGACAATTATCATGAACAAGGAAATACAATAATAACCATTTTATTATTGCCTCTAGGGCATATTTCCAACAGAACCACCATCAGTCATTAAATATCTAGGGACTCCAAACCTCGGAAAAATAACTTCCTTAAGCATCTTAATAGAGGTTTTATGATCAGCACTACTAGTTGGAATAGCTTCTACCCACTTAGTAACGTAATCAACAACAACTAAAATATTTGTGTATCCATTAGAGGCAGGAAACGGTCCCATATAATCAAAGCCCCAAACATCAAATAGTTCAATAACAAGTGAATAATTTATAGGCATTTCTTGACGTCTACTAATATTGCCAATTCTTTGACATTCATCACAAGACAAGACAAACTTACGGGCATCCTTGAAGAGAGTAGGCCAATAAAGACCGGATTGCAATACCTTATGTGCAGTTCTATCTCCAGCGTGGTGTCCTCCATAAGCTTCGGAGTGACACTTGTGTAGGATCTATTCATGTTCATGCTCAGGTACACAACGTCTAATAACACCATCTACTCCTTTATAAAGATGTGGGTCATCCCAAAAGTAATGTCTTAAATCATAGAAAAACTTTTTCTTTTGCTGGTATGTGAAACTAGGTGGTATAAATTTAGCAACAATGTAATTAGCATAATCAACATACCATGGAGCAGTACGAGAAGCATTTATGACATTTAATTGTTCATCAGGAAAGCTATCATCAAAAGGTAGTGGGTCATCCAGCACATTTTCTAACCTAGACAAGTTGTCTGCAACGGGGTTCTCAGCTCCCTTTCTATCAATAATACGCAAATCAAATTCTTGTAGCAAGAGAACCCATCTAATAAGTCCAGGTTTAGCATCTTTCTTTTCCATAAGATATTTAATAGCAGCATGATCAGTGTAAACAGTTACTTTAGAATCAACAATATAAGGTCTGAACTTATCACAAGCGAATACAACTGCTAAGAATTCTTTTTCAGTAGTAGCATAATTTCTCTGGGCATTGTCTAGAGTTTTACTAGCATATTGAATAACATTTAATTTCTTATCAACTCTTTGCCCTAGAACAGCACCTACGATATAATCGCTAGCATCACACATAATTTCGAAGGGTAAATTCCAATCAGGTGGCTGAACAATAGGTGCAGAGATCAGTGCTTTCTTAAGTATTTCAAATGCTTCTACACAATCATCATCAAAGACAAATGGTATATCTTTTTGCAATAAATTAGTTAGAGGCCGAGAAATTTTTGAGAAGTCCTTAATGAACCTCCTATAAAAACCGGCATGACCAAGGAAACTTCTTATACCTTTGATGTCCTTGGGACACGGCATCTTTTCAATAGCATCAACTTTAGCTTTATCAACTTCAATACCTCTTTCAGAAACTTCATGCCCCAAGACAATACCTTCATTAACCATAAAGTGGCACTTCTCCCAATTCAAGACAAGGTTAGTTTCTTCACATCTCTGCAAAACTCGATTAAGGTTGCTTAAGCAATCATCAAAAGAGGATCCATAGACGGAGAAATCGTCCATGAAAACCTCACAAATCTTTTCACAAAAATCAGAGAATATGGCCATCATGCATCTTTGAAAGGTAGCAGGTGCATTACATAAACCAAAAGGCATACGTCTATAAGCAAAAGTACCGAAAGGGCAAGTAAAAGTGGTCTTTGATTGATCATCGGCTGACACAGGTATTGGAGAGAAACCAGAATAATCATCTAGAAAGCAAAAATGTCTATGTTTGGACAATCTTTCTAGCATTTGATCAATAAAAGGTAAAGGGTAATGATCTTTTTTAGTAGCTTTATTTAATTTGCGGAAATCAATTACCATCCTATAACCTGTAATAATTCTTTGCGGTATCAGTTCATCTTTATCATTAGGAACGATAGTAATACCTCCCTTCTTAGGAACACAATGGACAGGACTTACCCACTGACTATCAGCAACGGGGTAAATTATACCTGCCTCAAGGAGCTTTAGTATTTCCTTTCTTACCACTTCTTTCATTTTAGGATTCAGGCGTCGTTGGTGATCGATAACTGGTTTGGCATCTTTCTCCAAATTTATTTTATGTTGACATAGAGTGGGACTAATGCCCTTAAGATCATCAAGAGTATATCCAATAGCAGCACAGTGCTTCTTCAGAGTTTTCAATAATTTTTCTTCCTCCTTCTCTGAAAGGTTAGCGCTAATAATAACAGGATATACCTTCTTTTCATCAAGATAAGCATATTTAAGAGTATCAGACAATGGTTTAAGCTCAAACACGGGATCACCCTTGGGTGGAGGAGGATCCCCTAGGATTCAACACGCAAGTTGTGTTTTAGAATAGGTCCCTGTTTAAAGAACACTTCATCTATTTCCCTTCTTTCATTCATAAACATATCATTTTCATGGTCTAGCAAATATTGTTCTAAAGGATCACTAGGAGGTACGGCAATAGAAGCAAGACCAATAATTTCATCTTTACTAGGCAATTCCTCTTCACGGTGTTGTCTACGAAATTTAGAGAAATTAAACTCATGAGACATATCACCCAAACCAATAGTAACGACATCCTTTTTGCAATCTATCCTAGCATTAACAGTGTTCAAGAAGGGTCTACCAAATATAATGGGACAAAAGCTATCTTGTGGGGATCCGAGAACAAGAAAATCAGCAGGATACTTAGTTTTCCCACACAAGACTTCAACATCTCTAACAATTCCAATTGGTGATATAGTATCTCTATTAGCAAGTTTAATTGTGACATCAATATCTTCTAACTCAGCAGGTGCAATATCATGCATAATTTCTTTGTATAAGTCATGAGGTATTGCACTAGCACTAGCACCCATATCACATAAGCCATGATAACAATGATCTCCTATTTTAACAGAAATAACAGGCATGCCTACCACAGGTCTATGTTTATCTTTAGCACAGGGTTTAGCAATTCTAACAGTTTCATCACAGAAATAAATAACATGCCCATCAATATTATCAGCCAAGAGATCTTTAACCATAGCAATATTAGGTTCAACTTTAACTTGCTCAGGAGGTGTATAGGTTCTAATATTACTTTTACGAACCACAGTTGAAGCTTTAGCATGATCTTTCATCCAAACAGGAAAAGGTGGTTTCTCAACATAAGCAGTAGGAACAATAGGATCATTATAAGTAATAGTCTTTTCTTCAACTTTAATAGGTGCAACTACTTTTACTTCTATGGGAGGATGATATTTAACCACTTCTCCTTAGGGAGATCAACATGAGTAGCAAAAGATTCACAGAAAGAAGCTACTATCTCAGAGTCAAGTCCATATTTAGTGCTAAATTTACGGAAAACATCAGTATCCATAAAAGATTTAACACAATCAAACTTAGGTGTCATACGACTCTTTACCTTCGTCGAGATCCCAATCTTCAGAGTTGCGTTAAATTCTTTCCAATAAATCCCATTTGAATTCAATAGTCTTCATCATAAAAGAGCCAGCATAAGAAGTATCGAGCATGGTGCGATTGTTATCAGAAAACCGAGCATAAAAATTCTGAATAATCATTTCTCTTGGGAGCTCATGATTGGGGCATGAATATAACATTGATTTAAGCCTCCCCCAAGCTTGAGCGATGCTTTCTCCTTCGCGAGGCCAAAAATTATATATAAAATTGCGATCACGATGAACAAGATGCATAGGATAAAACTTCTGATGAAATTCCAATTTCAATCGTTTGTAGTTCCATGATCCCATATCATCACATAGCCTATACCATGTCAATGCATCTCCCTTCAAAGATAAAGGGAAGACCTTCTTCTTAATAACATCATCGGGCACACCTGTAAGCTTAAATAATCAACAAACTTCATCCACATATATTAGGTGCTCATCAGGATGCATTGTTCCGTCCCCTGCAAAAGGATTAGCTAGCAGTTTTTCTATCATACCCGAAGGAATCTCAAAGTAGAAATTTTCATTTTCAGTAGGTTCAGTAGGTTGAGGAGCAACTCTTTGACCTACTGGTCGGGGTGAAGATACCCCGAACAAGCCCCTCAGAGGATTACTTTCCATAGTAATAGGTAACAGTAAATTTCAGCACACTATATAAATTTTTCCTTACCAAATTCCACCTACCAAAGGCGCTTCTCTACCCGGCAACGGCGCCAGAAAAGAGTCTTGATGACCCACAAGTATAGGGGATCTATCGTAGTCCTTTCGATAAGTGAGAGTGTCGAACCCAACGAGGAGCAGAAGGAAATGATAAGCGGTTTTCAGCAAGGTATTCTCTGCAAGCACTGAAATAATAGTTAACAAATAGTTTTGTGATAAGATAATTTGTAACGAACAACGAGCAACAAAAGTAAATAAAGTGCAGCAAGGTGGCCCAATCCTTTTTGTAGCAAAGGAAAAGCCTGGACAAACTCTTATATAGAGAAAAGCGCTCCCAAGGACACATGGGAACTATCGTCAAGCTAGTTTTCATCACGTTCATATGATTCGCGTTCGGTACTTTGATAATTTGATATGTGGGTGGACCGGTGCTTGGGTGCTGTCCTTACTTGGACAAGCATCGCACTTATGATTAACCCCTATTGCAAGCATTCGCAACTACAAAAGAAGTATTAAGGTAAACCTAACCATAGCATGAAACAAGTGGATCCAAATCAGCCCCTTACGAAGCAACGAATAAACTAGGGTTTAAGCTTCTGTCACTCTAGCAACCCATCATCTACTTATTACTTCCCAATGCCTTCCTCTAGGCCCAAATAATGGTGAAGTGTCATGTAGTCGACGTTCACATAACACCACTAGAGGAGAGACAACATACATCTCATCAAAATATCGAATGAATACCAAATTCACATTACTACTAATAGCAAGACTTCTCCCATGTCCTCAGGAACAAACGTAACTACTCACAAAGCATATTCATGTTCATAATCAGAGGAGTATTAATATGCATAAAGGATCTGAACATATGATCTTCCACCAAATAAACCAACTAGCATCAACTACAAGGAGTAATCAACACTACTAGCAACCTACAGGTACCAATCCCAGACTTGGAGACAAGAATTGGATACAAGATATGAACTAGGGTTTGAGAGGAGATGGTGCTGGTGAAGATGTTGATGGAGATTGCCCTCTCCCGATAAGAGGAGTGTTGGTGATGGCGATGGCGATGATTTCCCCCTCCCGGAGGGAAGTGTCCCCGGCAGTACAACTCTGCCGGAGCCCTAGATTGGTTCCGCCTCGTGGCGGCGGAGTCTCGTCCCGAAAGCTTGCTTCTGATTTTTCTTCGGACGAAAGACTTCATATAGCAGAAGATGGGCACCGGAGGGCCAACAGGGGGCCCACGAGGTAGGGGGCGCGCCCCCCACCCTCGTGGCCAGTGTGTGGGCCCCCTCTGGTATTTCTTCTGCTCAATATTTTTTATTATTTCCAGAAATAACTTTCGTGGAGTTTCAGGACTTTTGGAGTTGTGCAGAATAGGTCTCTAATATTTGCTCCTTTTCCAGCCCAGAATTCCAGCTGCCGACATTCTCCCTCCTTATGTAAACCTTGTAAAATAAGAGAGAATAGGCATAAGTATTGTGACATAATGTGTAATAACAGCCCATAATGCAATAAATACCGATATAAAAGCATGATGCAAAATGGACTTATCAGGTTTACTAAAATTATTTTCAATGAACGTGAACTGCCCTTCTAAAATGTTCATCATCTTTGCCTTGGTATTAAACCTCTGACAAAAATGGTGCACATATTTCTAGGACATCATAGGGTCACTGAATAAAGTCATATTCTATTTGCATTTTGGCATTTAAATGCTATAAAATATTTTAAATGTCCAAATAATCCTAAACTAAAATGTTCCGTGTTGGTTATATGCTAAACAGTGGGCATGAGCAGTTTGGTGATTTTTGAAAGTGCCTAAGCATTTTTAGAAAAGTCACAAACCTGCAGAAATAAAAAGAAAACAGAAAATAAAAGGAAAAGCACTTACCTGGCCAACTTACGTGGCAGGCCCACCTGGCGGCCCAGCACTGTGCTGGCCCATGGCCAGTCAGCTGCTTCCTCTCGCCGGGCAGGCAGAGAGGTGAGCGCCGGCGTGCCCGAACTCGCCACGCCGTCACCTGCTTGCCACCGAGATGCTGGACGCGTGGATGAACTCCTGCTCGTCGCCCCCGACACCTCACTCCCCCCCTGTGCCTCTCCCTCGCTCTCTCCCCACCATGGCCGACGCCACCGCGCCGCGCCGCCGTAGTTCCCGCAGCCACCGTCGTCCTCGTGCCTCCCCGACATGTTCCCGAGATTCGCCGCCGTCCGCTTCACCAAGCTAGCCAAGCCCGGAGCGCTCGCCTGCCCTGGAGCCACCGCAGCAGCCTCGTCTTCACCAATCGTCGCCGCAGATCCCCCTCGACGCCCTGACCACTCTGGTTCCTCCCCGACCTCGTCGTCTGCACTGCCGTGACTGCCGTGAGCCCAGCTACCTCCTCCCCCTTCCCATTCTCGCTCTCGAGCACCGTAGCGACCGCATGAAGCGTGCCCGCACCCGCCACCGCCTCTGCTTATCACCGTCGTGGCCACAGCCACGTTGGCTCAAAACCGAGCATGCCACCGCACTCACCGCATCCCCAGGAGCCGTAGCACCACTCCACGCGCCTCGCCGTGCCCCCTAGCGATGAGCCCGAGCTCGCCCGAGATCCGGCGTCCACCAAGGTCATTGCCGGCGTCGTTTCCGGCGACCCCGAGCTCCACCTCCACCCCAACCGACGCGGTTGTCTCCCAGCTGCTCGTAGATGCCCTCCGCCGTCCATTTGGTCGCCGGAGGAGGAAACCCGCACCTCTCCGCCGTCCCTGGCCTTGCCGGCGACGAGCCCCGGCTCAACTCCGGCGAGTTTGACCCAGGTTGACCCCAGTTTGACCCCCTGGGTCACTGACGTGTGGGCCCCACGCCACTAACTAAACTAGATTAGTGTTAGTTTAACGCTAACTAAATTAGATTAGTTAGGTTAGTCACTGACCAACGGGTCCCATAGGTCAGGCTTGACCTAGACCGTCTCCGTTGACTGCTGATGTCACAGTGACGCAATGCTGACGCAGTTAATTATTTTCTGTATTTATTCTAATCAGGAAATTCCAGAAAATATCACAAACTTCAAAAATTCATAGAAATTAATCTGTAACTCCAAATGCAAAGATTTATATATGAAAATTGATTAGAAAAATTCAATCTTTCCATCTGTACTAGTTTCATGCATGTCAGAACACTTTAACCTTGCTGTTTAGATGAAACAATTTAATGCACTAATATGACCTCTTATTTTGGGTTTGCATTTGAATCTTTGATTCAAATGAGCTCAAACCAACTTGTTCTAAGTTGCATTAGCCAAAACACACTCATTTTGCATGTCATTGCATGCATCATATTGTTGCATATTGCCATGTGATGATTGTGCTTCGATGTGTTCTTCGTGGTAGGTTCTGCCTCCGAGGATATTCACAAGTATCCAACTGAAGGACAATATCCTTCTACCACTCCGTTAGGCAAGCAAAACCCCCTTGTTCATTCCGATACAATCCCACTCTCTCGCTTCTGCTCTCTTTTACCGCATTAGGACAACAACGATTCAACTGTTACATGCTGCGGTAGTTGAAGCCCTTCCTCTGCATGACCTGTCATTGCCACAGTAAATAGATGAAACCCACTAGCATGAGTAGGAGTTGTTTGAGCCCTGACGTGCCTACTCATTCATGCTTGTTGGTCATGCCTGCTACTGCTTAGAGTTGAGTCAGGTCTGATTGATCAGGGATGAATTGGAATGGTGATGAACATGTCCTACTGTGTGTGAGCTAAGTGTGTGAACACGATTTGGTAAAGGTAGTGGTGAGAGGCCATGTAGGAGTACATGGTGGGTTGCCTCATTGAAACCGTCCTCAGGAACTGAGTTCTGTGTTTGTGATCCATGAAACAACTACTACCATGCATTGGGCCCTGAAATATGACCCCGCTCGACTTATTAACCGCCCTTGTCCTCTGTCCAGGAGTTGCAACTAGTTTCTGGTGTTTGTAGGATATGTGTTGGAGGCCGTGCGAAGCGCTGACCCTAGGGGTGGGCTATGATGCGGTAGATACACCATGGCACGGTGTACCGGGCGCCCGTTTGGTGTCTCGGGAACCATGCACACATCGTTTGGGGCTGTGAGCGAAACCCCGGCCGGATCTCCTCGCGGATGGAACCCGAATAGGTGATAAACCTGGACTAGAGACTTGTGTGCTTAGTCAGGTCCTGGTCTACACCCACGTCGGCTTTCGCTTGAAGTCTGCCGAGCAAATGTCGTGTGCAGACGCTAAGTGGTGGAAACATGTGTGAAGAAGTACACCCATGCAGGGTTATAAATGATCTATTCGAATAGCCGCGTCGACTGTAAAGGACTTCTAGGTCGCCTATAACAGTTCATAGACAAGTGAAAGTGGATACTCTAAAATACGCAAGATAAGCGTGAGTGCTATGGATGGCGTTCTCGTAAGGAGACGGGAGCGGATCCATAGTGGTGTATTGATTGGTGAATATGTGGACTCGTGTGCGCCACCTCAAAAGAGTTACTTGCAGTCGTAGTTCAGGTTAGCCACTGAGTCAAAGCTGGCTTGCTGCAGTTAAACTCCACCACCCCCTTTGTTGATACCGATGCATATGTAGCTAGTTCTGATGTAAGTCTTGATGAGTACATTTGTACTCACGTTTCCTTAATTTATGTTTTTGCAGAGAGACTTCAGTCTCACTAGTAGTTCCGCGTGGACTTCGATGCTTAGCTTGATACCTCAGCTACGACCTTGTGCCCTCGGCAGGATCTGGTAGATAGTCAGGCTTCTCAGCCTTTTTCATTTGTAGATGTTTGTACTCAGACATGTTAAGCTTCCGCATGTGCTTTGACTTGTATGCTCTGAATGTTGGGTCATGAGACCCATGTTTGTAATATCTCGCTCCTCGGAGCCTAATGAATAAATAATTGAGTTGTAGAGTCATGTTGTGATGCCATGTTGTATTTGCACATATCGAGCATATTGCGTGTATGTTGTTGAAATGCTTGGTATGTGTGGGATCCGACAACCTAGTTGTCTATCCTTGGTAGCCTCTCTTATGGGGAAATGTAGTCTAGTGCTTCCACTGAGCCATGGTAGTCTGCTACAGCCCGGTTTACCGGAGTCCTGTTAGCCCAGTTACTACTGCTCCGGAACACTTAGACTAGCCGGCATGTGTCCTTCTTCGATCCTATGTCTGTCCCTTCGGGGAAATGTCACGCAGTGTCTTTTGGAGTCCTGCTAGCCTGCTACAGCCCGGATTCCCGGAGTCCTGCTAGCCCAGTTGCTACAGCCCGAATTCACTCGCTGATGACCGACACGTTCATTGCTGGGTCATGTATGCCTGTCCCTGTAAGTTAGTGCCACTTTGGGTTTACAACTAGTCATGTCGGCCCAGGTTCTTTGTCATATGGATGCTAGCGACACTATCATATATGTGAGCCAAAAGGCGCAAACGGTCCCAGGCCAGGTAAGGTGGCACCCGTAGGAATACCGTGCGTGAGGCTGCAAAGTGATATGATGTGTTACATGCTAGATCGATGTGGCTTAGGATCGGGGTCCTGACAAAACGCTACTCCGTGACTGGGTAGTTACATAGGTAGGTTTCGGGCTTGTCCAGACCCATGCTGCGAGACGTGGTCGAGCAAGATGGGATTTGCCCCTCCGATGAGGAGAGATATACTCTGGGCCCCTCGTGTGATCCGACCAGGATAAGCATGGCCATGTGACAAGGATTATGAGATAATTCGGATAGTGGTCGGCATCACTGGAACGAGAAAGAGGTCCGGCTACCACAAGGATGACAGACTCGCCTTGAGATCGACAACATATATCGTGTGGCAAAAGGAATGGAAGTATGATGTACAGGTTCGCTAACCAGCTTCACAGTCTGCTTGGTGTTCGGCATGCCTTGCTAGAGGCCACTACCAATCGTGCAGTTCGGAGGTGATCCGAACTGCGACCAAGCCGGCTTGAACCTAAGGGGTCGCGCGCTTAAGGGAAGGAACCTACAAGGTCGGATCCGAGGACACTGGTCAGATGTGATCCGAGCTGTATTCGGATTATGGCCGAGTAGATTCATGGGCTTTAGGGTCTGTGCGAGGCCCAAGTGTTGAGCCCGCGACGGACGCCTATATAAAGTGGGGTGCGGCACACTCATGCGGTTGATCGCTTTGGCGTAGTCACTAGGGTTTGCATGTGTTGCGAATAGCCTCCTCCACTCGCCGCTGACTGTGTGATCGGACCTAGCAGTCCGCCGCACGTTGTTCCTCCTGCACGCGCGGATACCATTAGAGGCGGTGCACCTGTCCGCTCTGGCGAACTTGTACGTGGGATCGGACGACTGGCTGTTCGAGGGAGATCGGACGAGGAGGAGACGAACCACGCGGATGCGCTGCCCCAACTCTTCTTCCGCTGCACGACACTGCGCGTCTAGTGGTAACGAACTGTGATCCATCTCCCTAGCATGTTCTTGACTGTTCTGCGTGTAGGAATTTTTTTAATTTGCAGTCGACGCACCCTACCATAGAACCCAACACTATGAACTGCATAGGCAACCCAGAGGTCCTTTACCGCGGACGCGGCTATTCGAATAGATCATTTATAACCCTGCAGGGGTGTACTTATTCACACATGTTTCAACCACTTAGCGTCTGCACACGACATGTGCTCGGCAGACTTCAAGCGAAAGCCGACGTGGGTGTAGACCACGACCTGACTAACCACACAAGTCCCTAGTCCAGGTTTATCGCCTATTCAGGTTCCACCCAATGGGAGCTCGGCCGAGGTTTCCACTTACGGCCCCGAACGATGTGTGCAGGGTTCCCGAGGCACCAAATGGGTGACTCAGTACATCGGGCCACGAGCCTACCACATCACAGCCCACCCTTCGGATCAGCGCTGCACACGGCCTCCAGCATACTACAAACACTAGAAACTACTTGCAACTCCTGGATAGAGGACAAGGGGGGTTCATAAGTCGAGCGGGGTCATATTTCAGGGCCCAACGTGTGGTAGTAGCTATTCATGGATCACAAACACAGAACTCAATTCCTGAGGATGGCTTCAATGAGACAACCCACCATGTACTCCTACATGGCCTCTCACCGCTACCTTTACCAAATCGTGTTCACACACTTCGCTCTCAACAGTAGGACATGTTCACCACATTCTGATTCATCCCCGATGAATCAGACCTAACTCAACTCTAAGCAGTAGCAGGCATGACTACAAGCATGAATGAGTAGGCACATCAGGGCTCAAACAACTCCTACTCATGCTAGTGGGTTTCATCTATTTACTGTGGCAATGATAGGTCATGCGGAGGAAAGGGCTTCAACTACCGCAGCATGTAACAGTTGAATCGTTGTTGTCCTAATGCAGTAAAAGAGAGAAGAAGCGAGAGAGTGGGATTGTATCGGAATGAACAAGGGGGTTTTGCTTGCCTGGCACTTCTGAAGATAGTATAGCTCTTCATCGGTGTCATCGAACTCATCGTGGGAACCACGTCTACTGAGAGGGGGCAAATACCGCCAAACACGGAAGAACACAATCAATGCAATGCAACAATATGATGCATGAATGTGACATGGAAAGATGCTATGGATTGAGCTAATGCAACTAGCAACAGGTTAAATGGAGTTGGCCCGAATCCAAGATTCAAATTCAAACTCCATATGTGGATATTCAAATGCCATTTATATGATTTGTCCTAAACAACAACTATAAGTTGTTCTAACATGCATGAAAACAGTACAGATGGATAGATTGGATTTTTCTGATCATTTTTCATATATAAAACTTTGCATTTGGAATTACAGATTAATTTCTATGATTTTTAGAAGTTAGCACTATTTTCTGGAATTTCCTGAGAAAGAATAAATCCAGAAAAGGGCATTACTAGGTCAGCATTGCGTCAGCTGTGCGGTCCAGGTCAAACCTGACCAGTGGGACCCACTGGTCAGCGTCACAGTTAGTTAACTAACTAATTAAGGTTAGTTTAATTACTAAACTAGGTTTGACCAGGGCGGGGCCCACATGTCAGTGACCCAGGGGGGTCAAATCCCGGTCAATTGGGTCAAATCGTCGGCGTTTAGCCACCGGCAACGACTAGACACGGCGGAGGGTGCGGGTTTCGCACTCCGGCGACCAAACGGGCGGCGGAGGGCATCTACGTGTAGCTGGGAGTGAGCCGCGTCGAGTGGTGGTGGTGGTTGAGCTCGGGGTCACCGGAAACGACGCCGGTGACGAGCTTGGCGGCTGCCAGAGTTCGGGCAAGCTCGAACTCGACACTACAGTGATCGTGGAGGCGTGGGGCTAACTCCTACAAGCTCTACGCGGTGCGGGGAGGTCAGTGGACACGGTGGTGAGGCCGTTGCATGGCCGGAGCCACGTCGGCGGTGAGCTCAGGCGGCGGCGTGTGCGGGTGTGCTCCGTGTAGTCGCTACGGTGGACGGCAGCGAGAACGGAGAGGGGGAGGAGAGGAAGAATCTCACAACGGTCATGGCGAGCTAGGCAGCGGGGTCGGGGATGAGCTGGAGCGAGCGGGGCGGCGAAGTGGATCTCCGGCGACGGCGAGGCGAAGCGAGGTCGGTGCGGTGGCTCCGGGACGAACGAGCGCTCGGGGCTCGATCTGCTCGACGAAGCAGACGGTGGTGGAGCTTCTGGACATGGCGGGGCGACGAGGAGGCGACGGTGGGCGTGGTTACGACGGCGGCGCGGTTGCGGCGGCGTCGGCCATGGTGGGCGGGGGGGGGGGGGGGGGGGGGGGCGAAGGAGAGGTGCAGTGGGGCGAAAGGGATGTCGGGGAGGTCGGGGCGACGAGCAGAAGTTCATCCACGCGTCCAGCAGCTCGGCGGCAAGCAGGTGGAGGCGTGGCAAGCTCGGGTGCGCCGGCGCTCACCTCCCTGCCTGCCTGGCGGGAGGAAGCAGCTGACTGGCATGGGCCAGCATAGTGCTGGGCCGCCAGGTGGGCTGCCAGGTTAGTTTGGCCAGGTAAGTCTCTTTTCCTTTATTTCTATTTTCTATTATTTTGTAGACTTTAGGGCTTTATTAAAAATACCAAAACAAACCCAAAAATCATGAAACTGATCAAGGCTACTGTTTGGATTATTTCAAACAGTAAACATTTTAGTTCATGAATATTTGGACATTTAAAATATTATATAGCATTTAAATGCCCAAATGCAAATAAGGTATGATTTAATTCAGTGACCCAATGTTGTCCTAGAAAGATGTGAACCATTTTTGTCAGAGGTTCTAGACCAAGGCAAAGATGATGGACATTTTTGAAGGGCTTTTCAGGTTCATTGAAAAAGTATTTAAGTAACCCTAGTTGGATTCAGTGGTGCTGGGGGTTTCTGTCATCCCCATTTCCAAGTTTCTGAGGAATTTAGACATGATGCAAACACTCTAATGCATGTACTGACTAGGTTGTGACAATGTCTTTAATGACTACTGCTCTGTACATATTGCACCTTTGCTCATTGTTCAAGTTACATCATGAATGACTCCATACACCTGCTCCAACCTCTTGTTAAAACTGCTCCCTGATGTTTTTAGCAGGATGGATGACGATCCTCCACCTCCGCCCTATATTGCCGCAATGATGCAACAGTTTGAGCTGAATTGTCAGTTTATGACTGGGGTAATGGCCCAGTTCCCGAACCAGAATGCTCATCAACAGCCTGCCCCAATAACACTGCCAGAATTTGTGCGCCTCAACCCATCCATTTTCCGCAACTCCACCAATCCTATGGATGCTGATGATTGGCTTCATGACATCATGTTTGAGATGGAGTCAGCTAATGTTGCCCCTGCTAGTTACGTCACCTTTGCGACATTCCACTTGAAGGGTCCAACTGCTCAATGGTGGGTGTCGGATCACGGGTTTCGTCAAAACCCTTAAGGTTCGAACTCTGGGGTGCGCGCGAAGTTCTTTCCCTCCTACCGATCCGCGTCTGAACTAGCTAAGATCTCGCGGACGAACTCGACGAACTCACAATCACAAAAGACACGAGATTTATACTGGTTCGGGCCACCGTTGTGGTGTAATACCCTACTCCAATGTGGTGGTGGTGGATTGCCTCTTGGGCTGATGATGAACAGTACAAGGGGAAGAACAACCTCCTAAGATTGAGGTGTTCTTGTGCTCGGTGTGTGGCTAAGGATCAGGCGAGATGCCACTGGATCAGATGCCTCTACTGTGGTGGCTAGTTCTACTTATATAGGCCCTGGTCCTCTTCCCAAATATTGAGCGGGAAGGGAGCCAACAACGGCCAATTTGAAAGGGGACAGCTAGTACAGCTTATCCTAACAAAAGCGGTCTTCGCCTGCAAAAGGCTCTGGTGGTGACGCCGCCTTGGGCTCCATGGTGACCTTCGTCTTGCCGTCCTGCTGGTCTTGGTCTCGTTGCACCGATATGGAAACCTTTGCTTGATGCCTCGGTACTCTACGCCTGCGCTTGCCCCTTTAGCACCAAAGAGGAAACAAGGACGCTGCGCGCGCTGGCGCCTGCCTGGCCTCGATCGTCATGGCTCACGTCATGAGAACCTCGCGAGGTTTGCCTTGCCTTCATCTCTCCGCCCCTCGTGAGCCTGCCTGACGAGGCTGCTCCTGAGGGGATCTTGCGTCGTCCGCCTCGCGGGGCTTGGCCCCTCGCGAGGGTCTTGAATGCCTTGTTGGTGAAGATGGGCCGTACAGGCCTGCTAGCGCAGCCACGCCGTGGGACGTAGGCAGGCAAGCGGGGGGACCCCCATTCCCAGAACACCGACAGTAGCCCCCGGGCCCAAGGCGCGCTCGGGCTTGGCTTCGAGGCGAAGCCAAGGGTCAAGTACGGAGCACCGCAGGTCCCAAAAGCCTGCGGCCTTGGTCGACGCGTGGCGGTTGATTGGGCGTGGGCGTCTCCGCTTCCCCATGCTGCCTTGGCAACTGCTCGACTTGACAAGTCCCTGCAACATGCAAGGGAAAACCATCATTACCTGTGATCATGGGAGGCGCCGGTTGGCCTTCTCCTGCTATAAATGGGGAGGGGGCAGAGCCCCCTCGCCCATCTCTTCCCAGTCCGCTTGCTTCTTCCTCTTCTGCTTCACCACCGATTCCAATGGCGCCATCGAAGAGGTTCTCCGCCGCAGAGAAGGGAAAGGCCCCTCGCGAAGGGCCCGGCTCCCCGGCGCCCAAGCGAGGACGCGGCCGTCCCCGTAAGCACACCGCGACCCCCGCCGCGGCCCCACGATCCCGCGGTGGCGCCACTGCATGCGGCAGGGGTCGCTCCAGCCGTGGGAGCCCTGTCGACAAAGGGAGACGCGCCATGGTCGCGCGGCCTCCCCGGCCGCGCTTCCATTCCGCAGAGGTGTTGCCGGAGTTCGTTGTCTGGTCGGAGGATCCGGCCGGCAACTGGCTCTAGCTTCCCCGCTTCTTTGCCGACGAGCTGCCGGCTTCCGGTCCAGGTGGGCTTTGGCTGCAGGCGGACGGTTGCTGCAGCCGGGCTTCTTGGGTTGCAGCCGAGGTGTCCGTCGCGGGCAACATAGCTCTGGCCCGCGGTTGGCAGACGTTCGCCCGCGCGCGCGGCCTGGGCAGGCGGTGCACCCTCTACTTCAAGTATGACGGTGACGCGACCCTCTATGTGAGGGTGTTCGGGGAGGATGGTCGCCGCACCGGGTGCTGCCCTGAGGTGAACGTCGGCGAGGAGGTGCTCGGCCTCGGCGATGGCCGCGACAAGGACGAGGGCGAGCCCGCCCTAGGTACCGGTCGTGCCTCGTCCAGCTATGGTGGCTCTTCTCTCGGCGACAACTCCAGCAGTGGCGGCTACGACCAGCCGCCACTCCGCCGTGCTCGCTTCGAAGGAGGTAGCGGGTTGTCTCGTCGTCGTGCCTCCGTGAAGCGCGAGAAGGGATCCGGCTGAGCCCGGGGCGTCGACAAGGGCCTGCCCCTGCGGACCGCCGTGGGGGAAAGCGCCACTTTTGTTTTGTTCTTCCTTTCTTTCCTGCATCAAAATGAAACCAGTATGGGCCCGGAGGGGCGTGTATCGAACTATGATTCCTCAATCATTATGCTATGCTTGTTGTTTCTGTGCTATGTCGTTATTTTGTGCAGAGATAACTTAGCTTGGCGCGTTTGGGGCAGCCTCTCCTTCACGAGGCACTTGTTTCCTCGTGCCCATCTTGACTTAGTGGTCGCTCAGGAACTGCAAAAATTCATTAGGAAGCTCGCTAGGAGACTTGTCGTTCACCCAAGCCTTGGCCCGACGCTTCATATCGCGGTACCCGAGGGGCACGGATTTAGGGGAGATGCGCCAGCTTGTGGGTTCGAACGAGGGTGCCTCGCGAGAAAACAGGCGGAAGGCAGAGAGAAGGAAAAATGCTCGGAGGGCACCTGCCCAGCCCCCTCGCGAGGTATGCAAGAGAGAGAACACATGCTAACTAGAGTCAGAAATAGCGGCAAAAGGCAACGAAACCAAATCAGCAAGGAACACCAGAAGCAAACTTCGATTAAAAGAGGGCGAGCCAACTACGGAAAGCAAATGAAAAGCCGCGTCCGGCACCTAGTCTAGTCTTCAAGTCTTCTCACCAGCGCGGAGCTAAGTGCTGCTACTAGGCATGGGAGGGAGCCCCCAAGGCCCGAGGGCGGCACTCTTGAGACTCAGGAGCGTGTACAACCCCACTCATTATTACGTGAGAGTGTCACGGGCGGCGATTCTTCACAAGCACCGGGCCTTCTTCACAGGCACTGGGCCTTGCTTCATGGGTAAAACTTCCGGAGGTGCTGGATGTTCTAGGCGTTCTGGATGGGTACCCCGTCTTGCGTCTCCAGGCGCGCGGCGCCAGGCCTGGAGACATGGACGACCTTGAACGGGCCCTCTCACATAGGTGAGAGCTTGTGCAGCCCTTCCCTGGAGAGGACCCGCCTCAGGACGAGGTCGCCTGCCTCGAGTGTCCTGGAACGGATGTTGCGGCAGTGGTATCGCCGCAGCGCCTGCTGGTACCTTGCCGCCCTCAGCGCGGCCTCGCGGCGACGTTCCTCCCCCAGCACGAGGTCCATCCCCCGCGTGGCGTCCTGTTGCATTTCATCAAACGCCAGGACCCGTGCGGAGCAATGCTTGACCTCGTGAGGGAGGACCGCTTCGGCTCCGTAGACGAGGAAAAACGGGGTCTCACCCGTCAGCTTGGTGGTGGTGGTGCAGATGGACCACATCACGGACTGGAGCTCGTCGTGCTAGCCCCTGCCGCAGGCCCCGAGCTTCTTCTAGAAGGTCCTGGTCTTGAGGCCCCTCAGGACCTCTGTGTTGGCGCGCTCGGCCTGACCATTGCTCCTGGGGTGCGCCACTGAAGCATAGCAGATCTGCGTTCCAAGGTTAGCACAGTATGTTTTGAAGAGGTTACTAGTGAACTGCGAGCCGTTGTCGGTGATGATGCAGTTGGGAACCCCGAAGCGGCTCACGAGACCCTTGATGAACTTGACTGCGGAGCCAGCTGGGATAGTGCGGACGGCTTCCACCTCCGCCCACTTGGTGAACTTGTCGATGGCGACGTAGAGCTAACGGTAGCCCCCTGGCGCTCAAGGGAATGTGCCCAAGATATCCAGCCCCAGACCACGAACGGCCACGTGAGCGGGATGGTCTGGAGGCCTTGAGCCAGTTGATGGATCTGCTTGGCATGGAACTGGCAGGCTTCACAGGATTTCACGCGCTCGGCTGCGTCGCTGAGCGCCGTGGGCCAGTAGAATCCGCTGCGGAATACCTTGCCGACGAGGGTCCGTGATGACGAGTGATGCCCGCAGTCCCCGTCGTGTATGTCAATTAGCAACTCCTTCCCCTGGTCTCTGGAAATGCAACGCATTGAAACATCATTTGGTCGCTTCCTATACAACTCACCGTCCTGGATGCAGTATGCCGTGGCTTGCCAGGCCATGCCCTCTGCGTCCTCCTCCTTCTCCGGCAGCGCCCCTTGCATTACATATTCCTTGAATTCCTTGGTCCAGCATCCCTCCTGGGGCTCGAGCGCCAAGAGCAGGCGAGCTCCTGAGGTCGGGCCACAGGCTGGGGCTCCTGTTGCAGGCGGTTGTGGGAGCTCCTCCCGAGGCTGAGCTATGCCTGAAAGCGGTGGTGTCGCTGATGGCTTGAAGAGCCATTCCTCAAAGACGCCGGGCTCTTGGGGCTGCCGCTTGGATGCTCTCTTGGCGATGTCGTCAGCTTCCTTATTGGTGCCCCGGGGCACGTGCTGCAACTCCAGGCCCAGGAAGTGCTTCTCCATCTTGCACACCTCTGCGAGGTATGCCTCCATATGCTCGTCCTTCGGCTCGTATACCTTGTTGGAGAAGTTGACGAGGAGCTGCGAGTCGCCCTTAACGATAAGGCACTTCACCCCTAGAGCTGTCACGACCTTTAGGCCAGCTATGAGGCCTTCGTATTCTGCGATGTTGTTGGAGACCTTCTCGCCCTGCTGAAAGCAGAGCTGCACAATGTAGTAGAGCTTGTCCTGAGTGGGCGAGATGAGTACTGCTCCAGCCCCCGCGCCCTGGTGCACGAAGGCGCCATCGAAATACATGACCCAACCGTCTGGCGCCTCGCTTCCTAGTGAGGTGGACCGGTCTTCGCCTACTTCAAGTGTCGGGGCATCCGTCCATTCCGCCACAAAATCAGCGAGCGCGGCTCCCCTGATGACCCTGGTAGTGTTGAACTCCAACTGGAATGCCTGCAACTCGATGTTCCACTCAGCGACCCTTCCAGCAGAGTTGGGGCTCCTGAGCACCCTCTCCAATGGGTAGGCTGAGACGACCTTGATGGGGTGGCCCTAGAAGCAGTGCCTCAACTTGCGCGAGGCCACCAAGAGTGCGAGCAGGAGCTTCTGAGGCATGGGATATCACCCTCTCGCGTCCCGCAACACCGTGCTGACAAAATACACTGGGTGCTCGACGAGGGCTGGCGCGTTGGTGAGGCTCGTGTCTTGCGGAAGTTGGGGCGTCTCCTAAGGTGGTGGGACACCTGATGCTTGGTCGCTTGCGGGAATCTCGGCGACGTCGTCCTGCCGAGCTTGGTCTTCTGTTGATGCTGCTAAGGCTCTTGCGGCACCTTCCTGATCTTGCGTCACTTCGGCTGTAGCTCGGCGCAGCGCGCCCTTGGCTTGGTGCTCTTCCCGAACCGCCACCAGTGCCGCGCTGGCGGAGTACGGGGTGGCGGCAAGATAGAGTACTAGGGGGTCGAGAGGTCGTGGCGCTACCATCACCGGAGGGCTGGTCAGGTATCTCTTGAGGTCTTGAAAAGCTCGGTCAGCCTCCGGGGTCCACTCGAATGGGCCCTTCTTCTTCATCAGCTTGAATAAGGGTAGGGCGCGCTCCCCCAGCTTGGAGATGAAGCGTCCCAACGCAGTTACCCGACCAGCTAGCTTCTGCATTTCCTTGAGGGTCTGCGATGGGCTCATGTCCTCAATGGCCTTGATCTTCTCTAGGTTCGCCTCGATCCCTCTGTGGGACACGAGGAATCCCATCAGCTTGCCGGAAGGGACACCGAACACGCACTTCTCCGGGTTAAGCCGCAAGTTCACCTGGAGCAGGCTCGCGAAGGTCTCCTCCAGATCTTGGATCAAGGTCCTTGCCTCACGAGACTTCACCACAATGTCGTCGACGTAGGCCTCCGTGTTTCTCCCGAGCTGCCGCCCTAAGGCGATGTGCATCAGCCGCTGAAAGGTTGCGCCCGTGTTGCGCAGTCCGAAGGGCATGCGGGTGTAGCAGTACACCCCACACGGTGTCAGGAAGGCTGTCTTCTCTACATCTTCTACCGCCATCTTGATCCGGTGATACCCTGAGAACGCATCCAGGAAGCACAGCAGGTCGCACTCGGCGGTGGAGTCAATGATCTGGTCGATGCGTGGGAGCGGGAACGGATCTTGGGGGCAGGCCTTGTTGAGGTTGGTTAAGTCGATGCACATTCGCTCCTTCCCGCCTTTCTTCGGCACTACAACGGGGTTCGCTAGCCATTCGGGGTACCGAACCTCGCGGATGGCACCCGCTGCCTCCAACTTGCGGGTCTCTTGGACGATGAAGGCATGCTTCTCCGTGGACTGCCGTCTCGCCCGCTGCTTCACGGGGCGCACATTGGGGCATACCCTTAAGTGGTGCTACATCACTTCTCTCGGGACCCCCACCAGCTGATTGGGCTCCCATGCGAATATGTCCTTGTTTGCGCGCAAGAACTTCACCAACGCTTCCTCTTGGCTTGGGTCGAGGCCGGCACCTATGGTAAAGGTGGATCCTGAGGACCCGTCCTCGTTGACCGGCACCTACTTGGTTGTCGCCTTGTCTTGAGTGAACGACTGCTTCTTCTTGGTTGGCGCGGCTCCCTTGGGCTCGGAGGTGCCTGCATCAGCGGGCTGCGCCACCGCGGCGGTCTTGAGAGTGAGCTTGAGCGCCGCCAGGGCCTCCTTGGCGTCCCCCTTGACGGTAAGGACGCCCTTGCTTCCAGGCATCTTCATGAGGTTGTAGGCCGGATTGGTCGCCGCCATGAACTGGGCCAACGCCGGGTATCCGAGGACGGCGTTGTATGGGAGGCCGACGCGGGCGATATCGAAGTCGACCAGCTTGGTGCGGTAGTTGTCGCGCGTGCCGAAGGTGACGGGGAGGCGGATCTGCCCTAAGGAGTGGGCGGTGCTGCCACCAACCCCTGAGAAAGGCTTGCTGAGACTGAGCTGCTCGAGCGGCACATGAAGAAGGCTGAAGGCCTCCACGGAGAGCACATTGAGGCCGGCGCCGCCGTCGATGAGGGTCTTGGTGACGGCCACGTTGCAGATGGTGGGCGTGCAGAGCATCGGAAGCATGCCCGAGCCAGCGGTGGTAACGGGGTGGTCTTCTGAGTCGAAGGTCAGGTCGGCCTCAGGCGCAGCCCAGCCCGGCGGAGCCCCGGGCGCCTGGAAGCGGCGCCGATCTGGCGGAGGAACGGCTTGATATGGCGATCTGAAGGTGGGGCTCGAGAGCCGCCTAGCAGGGCCACGACCGCATGGTACGCTGGCGCCGCGTAGCGCGCAGTGAAGAGGTCGCGCAGCTCCTCCCAAGATGCCACCGTGGACCCAGGGAGGTTGAGCAGCCAGGCGCGCGGCGCGCTGGTGAGGGCCATGGGAAACCAGCTGGCCATGACCTTGTCATCACCCACGGCCCGAGGACGGCCTCTTCGTATGCCAGCAGGAAAGCTGACGGGTCTGCTGCACCGTCGTAGCGCGGCGGCATCTCCGGCTTGAACTTGGGCGGACACTAGACTTGCCGTAAGGCGGGGGCCAGGGCTCGGAGCCCCTGGCCCCACCGTAGGTGCTGGCCGTCGGAGTCGGCAGCGGGGCGCCTGCCATGAGGATGGGGTGCGGTGGCGACGGAGCACAGATCGACGGAAAGGAAACCACGGCGCACCCCTACCTGGCGCGCCAAATGTCGAATCACGGGTTCCGGCAAAACCCTTAAGGTTCGAACTCTGGGTGCGCGTGAAGTTCTTTCCCTCCTACCGATCCGCGTCCGAACTAGCTAAGATCTCGCGGACGAACTCGACGAACTCACAATCACAAAAGACACGAGATTTACACTGGTTTGGGCCACCATTGTGGTGTAATACCCTACTCCAGTGTGGTGGTGGTGGATTGCCTCTTGGGCTGATGATGAACAGTACAAGGGGAAGAACAACCTCCTGAGGTTGAGGTGTTCTTGTGCTCGGTGTGTGGCTAAGGATCAGGCGAGATGCCACTGGATCAGATGTTGGTGGCTAGTTCTACTTATATAGGCCCTGGTCCTCTTCCAAAATATTGAGCGGGAAGGGAGCCAACAATGGCCAATTTGAAAGGGGACAACTAGTACAGCTTATCCTGACAAAAGCGGTCTTCGCCTGCAAAAGGCTCTGGTGGTGACACCGCCTTGGGCTCCATGGCTACCTCCATCTTGCAGTCCTGCTGGTCTTGGTCTCGTTGCACCGATATGGAAACCTTTGCTTGATGCCTCGGTACTCTGCGCCTGCGCTTGCCCCTTTAGCACCAAAGAGGAAACAAGGACGCTGCACGCGCTGGCGCCCACCTGGCCCCCGCCTGGCCTCGATCGTCATGGCTCACGTCACGAGAACCTCGCGAGGTTTGCCTTGCCTTGATCTCTCCGCCCCTCGCAAGCCTGCCTAACGAGGCTGCTCCTGAGGGGGTCTTGCGTCGTCCGCCTCGCGAGGGTCTTGAATGCCTTGTTGGTGAAGATGGGCCGTACAGGCCTGCTAGCGCAGCCACGCCATGGGACGCAGGCAGGCAAGTCTGGGGACCCCCGTTCCCAGAACGCCGATAGTGGGAAAGCCACAGGGGTATGCTGCCTGCAGAAACTGTAACCACTTGGCAGGAATTTCAGTTAGCCTTCCGTGCACGGCACATTCCTCAAGGTCTGATGGACCAGAAGAAGAAGGAGTTTCGCAAACTCTCACAGGGCACACTGACTGTGGATGAATATCAGAGGAATTCCTTGAATTATTTCACTATGCTGCGGATGACATGTGCACTGACACCCGCAATCAGGAGAAATTCCGTGAAGGACTGTGTCCTGATATAAAGCTCGCACTTATTGCTCATGATTGCTCAGACTTTGCGACACTTGTCAGCCAATCTTTCCGAACTGAAACTGGTCTGACTGAGTACCAGGAGTCGCTCAAGCGTACCAGAGATGTTGGCCCATCCTTGAGTCAGCCTGCTCAGAAACGTCGAGTCTGGATCCCACAAAATGTTCATCACCGACCTGCTCCAACACCAAGGCCGTCTTATGTTGCACCTCGTCTGCCTCCACCACTGAGACAGCTAACAATTCAGAGTGGACAGTCCAATGGTGTAGCTCCTCCCCATAATGATGGTTTATGCCACAAGTGTGGACAGCCAGGGCACCTTACTCCGAACTGTTGCCAGGGTCAGTTGCGAAATGCTTCACGTCCTCCTTTTGGCTGTAGTAAGGGCCGTCGAAACCATCCTAACAGAAGTTGTAGTGCCAAACCGCCTGCTATGAGTGGTAGTCAAGTCACCCATGTCAAGATTGAAGAAGCTCGTGAGTCCCCAAAAATCGTGATGGGTACCCTTCGTGTTAATTCAGTGCCAGCTTCTGTTCTCTTTGATTCAGGAGCATCGCATGCTTTTGTGTCCCAACAATTTTCACAGTCACATGAGTTATACATGGAAGAATTACCCACTCCTCTAACGGTTCAATCCCCAGGGTCCAAGTGGCAAACCACAATGGTAAGCCCTCACAACCAAATCGAGATTGGAGGTCTAATTTTTCCAGCTTCTCATTGTGCTCGGACTTCCAACATAGACATCATTCTTGGTATGGATTGGTTGACAGCCCAAAATGCTAAGATTGACTGTGCCGCCAAGACAGTCCAGCTCACTCACCCTTTTGGCCAGACAGTCCAATACTCAGTCCGAGCAGCTCAGGATGCCGAGAATAAGATATATGTTCTGAATGCATTGAATGCCTCACCTCTTGAGGGAACAGAGAACATTCCAGTTGTTCGTGAATTCAAAGATGTCTTCCCAGAAGAACTTCCAGGAATACCCCCCTGCTAGAGCTGTCGAATTCGTCATAGACTTGAAACTGGGTACAACTCCTATTGCCAAGCGACCCTAAAAGATGCCGCCACATGAACTCCTTGAGCTTAAGGACGAAATCGACAAATCTCTTCACAAGGGATTCATTCGTCCTAGTTCCTCTGCTTGGGGAGCACCTTCTCTCTTTGTCAAGAAGAAGGATGGTACGAATCGTTTAGTCCAAGATTACCGACCTATCAACCAGGCAACAATTCAGAACAAGTATCCGCTTCCTAGAATCAATGATCTGTATGATCAACTTGCTGGCTCCTTGGTATTCTCTAAACTTGATTTGAGGTTGGGTTACCACCAGATTTGGGTTCGTGAAGAGGATATTCCCAAGACCGCCTTCGTTACTCGCTATGGTTCATATGAGTACACCGTCATGTCCTTTGGTTTGACAAATGCTCCACCGACATTCTCTCGTCTGATGAACTATATATTCATGGAATACCTCGACAAGTTCGTCGTGGTTTATCTGGATGATATCCTTGTATGTTCCAAGAATAAAGAAGAACATGCTGAACACCTTCGACTTGTTCCGGAAAAGCTTCGAGAACATCAACTATATGCTAAGTATTCCAAGTGTGAATTCTGGCTACCCTAGGTGACCTACCTTGGGCATGTCATCTCCAAGGGTGGTATTGCCGTCAACCCTGAGCTAGTTCAGGATATTCTCGATTGGACTCCTCCGATGAATGTCAAGCAAGTCAGAAGTTTTCTCGGACTCACCAGCTATTGCCGTCGATTTGTCGAGAACTTCTCCAAGATCGCCAAGCCCCTGACTGGTCTGCTTCACAAAGGCATCAAGTTCGAGTGGACAGACAAATGTCAGGAAAGTTTCCAAGCTCTTAAGGACAAACTGACTTCTGCACCAGTGCCCGCTCCTCCAGATACTAAGAAGGATTTTGTCATTTACTGTGACGCTTCACGTCAAGGATTAGGCTGTGTCCTAATGCAAGAGCACAGAGTGATTGCTTATGCCTCTCGTCAGTGGCGCCCTCACGAAGAGAACTACCCAGTTCACGACCTCGAGCTTGCTGTTGTTATACATGCACTAAAACAGTGGCGACATTACCTAATCGGTAATCGTTGCGAGACCTTCACCGACCACCAAAGTCTGAAGTATCTGTTTACCCAGCCAGACCTGAACCTCCGTCAGCAGAGATGGATGGAGATCGTAGCAAACTTTGACTTGGGCATTTCTTATACACCAGGCAAGGCTAATGTAATGGCTGATGCTTTGAGCCGCAAGTCATATTGCGATCACCTCGAGGTTCGAAAAGTTCAGCCCTCGCTTGTTGAAGAATTCAGGAAGTTGAACCTCCATATTGTTCCTCCTGGTGCACTCGCACCCCCTCCTCCAGAATTCCGCAAGATGAACCTCCGCGTTTTTCCCAGGGTTCCCTCAATACCCTGGCTGTCGAACCAGATCTCTTGGACTCCATCAAGAGAATGTAGGGATATGACTCTCAAGTTGAGAATATTAAACGCTACCTCGCAGAAGGAAAGCCCTCATTCTTCACTGTTGCTGATGATGGCACTTTGTACTTCAAAGGCTGCCTAGTGGTGCCGTGTAAGGAGAAAAACCTAGATATGACTAAGGAAGTTATGGAAGAAGCTCATGACACTCCATTGCCTATACATCCCGGTAGTACCAAGAAGTACCAAGACATTCGTCAGAGATTCTGGTGGTCAAATATGAAGCAAGACATTGCTCGTTATGTTGCTGAATGTGACGTTTACCGTCGTATCAAATCAGAACATCAAAGGCCCATTGGAACTTTGCAACCTATCTCTATTCCTGAATGGAAATGGGACCATGTTGAAATGGACTTCGTCACGGGATTTCCCAAATCGCAGAAAGGTAATGATGCTATACTTGTCGTCATTGACCGACTTTCCAAAGTTGCACATTTTCTGGCCGTCAAAGAAACCATAACTGCTAGTCAGCTGGCAACCCTCTACATGTCCAGAATTGTTTCACTCCACGGTATTCCATTGGTTATCAGCTCAGACCGTGGCAGCTTATTCACTTCAATATTCTGGGCAAGTTTCCAAGAAGCTATGGGAACTCATCTGTCTTTCAGCACTGCTTTTCACCCTCAGTTGCAGGGACAAGTTGAACGTGTCAATCAAGTTCTCGAAGACATGCTTCGAGCTTGTGTCATTTCCTTTGGCAAGAAATGGGAGGAATCTCTCCCGTATGCTGAGTTCTCTTACAACAATAGCTATCAAGCTAGTCTGAAGATGGCTCCCTTCAAAGTGTTATATGGACGAAAGTGCCGAACCCCTCTGAACTGGTCAGAAACTGGGGAACGTCCACTCTTCGGTCCGGATATTATCCAACACGCCAAAGAACAAGTCCGCGTCATTCGCGAGAATCTCAAGACTGCTCAGTCACGTCAAAAGAGTAATTATGACCGTCATCATAAAGACATGGTCTATCAACCTGGCGAAAAGGCTTATCTTCGAGTCACACCAATGAAGGGTGCACACCACTTCGGGATCAAGGGCAAGCTAGCTCCTCTCTATATTGGTCCTTTCACTATTCTCGAAAGGCGTGGAAAAGTGGCATACCAACTAGAGCTGTCATCAAACCTTTCTCAGGTTCACGATGTGTTCCACATGTCACAACTCCGCCGCTGCTTCAAGGACCCAATCCGAGCAGTGGATCATGAAGTGCTCGAGTTGCAACAGGACCTCTCCTATAAAGAGCATCCGGTCCGCATTCTCGACCAAGCTGAATGCCGCACACGTCAGAAGGCGATCAAGTTCCTCAAGGTCCAGTGCTCGCATCACTCTCAAGACGAAGCCACCTAGGAACGCGAGGATCGCCTGCGTGATGAATACCCCGCTTTGTTTCCTTCTACCTCCTAAATCTCGGGACGAGATTTCTTGTAGTGGAGGAGAATTGTAACGCCCAAATAATTATGCTACAGTAATCCCATGCTAATGATGCCACGTCACCGCAATTACTGTTGTTAACCTCGCGATGATTCAATCACGTTTGATTTCAAAATTCAAAATTAAATCAAACAGCAAAAGTAAATAAAAGAAAAAGGAGAAATCAAACAAAAAAACAAAACAAAAGGAGACCCCTTGGCCAATTGGGCCAACAGGCCCAGCTGGCCACCCACACGGCCCAGCCGGCCCATCCCGTCCTCCCTTATCCCCCCACGCCCCCAAAATATCCGCAGATTGCCCCACTCCCCCCTCCACGATCTCCTCTCCTCCCGTCTGGATCGAGATCGGGGCAGCGAGCCCTGACCACCTCGCGGTCGCCCCTTGCCACCTCACAGGCGCCCGCCTCTCCGTATCCTCCCGCATGGTGCGCCCCGACCCTGCGCCTGCCCCTGACGCCGTCGCTGGACTGCCCCGCCCCGCCTCTCCATCGTCGGTCGTCGCCTTGTCCTCGCCCCGCCATCGCCGGAGCGCCCCAAGCCGCCTCGAGCCCACTGCCCCCTCCCTACAGCTTCGCGGTGAGCCGCCGCACTGGTTGCGCCTCCCCTCTCCTCCCCCCTCTCTGCTCCCGTACTTCCCCGCGGTCGCCGCTCGCGCCCCGCGACCCGGCCACGCCCGATGCGCGTGCCCGCGCACCGCCGTCCTCCCGATAGCAGCGCTCGCCGCGCCCCCTTGCGCGCCCACCTCCGGCCGCTGTCGCTGCCCGCGACCTCCCTGCCTCGCCTCTGCTGCCTGTGCCGGGCCACCGCACCTATTGCTGTCGCCCAGCCGCCGCGACCGCTGCCGTCCCCTGCTGTGCTGCTCTGCCTGCTGCTTCCGCAGCGGGCAGCCGTTGCCGCTCGCCCCACCCGCCGCTGCGGCAAGCCCCGCCGTGGCCACGGCCTCACCCTGCCCTGGGCAGACTACGGGCGCCCGTTACGCCCGCGCCCGCTGCCCGTTAAGCCGCGTCCGCCCCGGATGGCCTCTAGGCCACTTACACATGGGGCCCAGTCCCGAGGAACTCTTAAAAAAAGATATAAAAAAGTAAATAAATAAATAATTAATTAATTAAATAAATTACCTCAATTAATCCTGATAATTAACCTGCTAATTACCTGTTAGTTAAACTATCACAATGACAGTGGGACCCACATGTAAGTTTGACCAAGTCAATAGCCCTGTTGACTGCTGACATCATGCTGATGTCATAATCCTGTTTTCCACTTTATTTAAATATGTTATTCCAAAATGATTTAAAAACTTTGGAAGATCATAGGAAATAATCCGTAACTCAGATGAAAAAGTTTTCTACATGAAAGTTGCTCAGATCGACGAGACGAATCCGAATACGTAGCCCGTTCGTCTACCGCACGTCCCTGGCATAGCAAACATGCAACCTTTCCCCCCGTTTCATATGTCCGAAAATGCCAAACTTCGGGAAGACATTCCCGGATGTTTTCCCCCTTCGCCTGTATCGCGTAGCACCGCGTTAGAACACCCTAGCTCTGTTTGTAGTCCTGTCATGCATCTGTTTGCTTGTATTTACTGTTTCTACCCCCTCTTCTCTCCGTTAGACCCCGAGACCGATGCTGATGTCGCTGTGATCGACTACGTCGACGACGACCCTTCTTCCCTTCCATCGGAGCTTCCAGGCAAGCCCCCCTTTGATCATCCCGATATCGCCCATTCCATTTTCTCATGCTTGCATTAGATTTTGCTACTGTTATTGTTTGCTCCTATTCTGATGCATAGCCTGCTTTTGTAACCTGCTTATTGTTACCTTACCTGCATATCCTAAACTGCTAAGTATAGTGCTACGTCTTGAGCACTGCGTTGGTTTTCCCTTGCAGAGGAAAGGGTGATGCAGAAAAGTAGCATAAGTATTTCCCTCAGTTTTTGAGAACCAAGGTATCAATCTAGTAGGAGGCTACACGCGAGTCCCTCGCACCTACACAAAACGAATAAATCCTCGCAACCAACGCGATAAGGGGTTGTCAATCCCTTCACGGTCACTTACGAGAGTGAGATCTGATAGATATGATAGGATAATATTTTTGGTATTTTATGATAAAGATGCAAAGTAAAATAAAAGCAAAGTAAAAAGCAAAGGAAATAACTAAGTGTTGGAAGATTAATATGGTAAAGATAGACCCCGAGGCCATAGGTTTCACTAGTGGCTTCTCTCAAGAGCATAAGTATTTTACGGTGGGTGAACGAATTACTGTTGAGCAATTGACATAATTGAGCATAGTTATGAGAATATCTAGGTATGATCATGTATATAGGCATCACGTCGAGACAAGTAGACCGACTCCTGCCTGCATCTACTACTATTACTCCACTCATCGACCGCTATCCAGCATGCATCTAGAGTATTAAGTTCATGAAAATAGAGTAACGCCTTAAGCAAGATGACATGATGTAGAGGGATAAATTCATGCAATATGATAAAAACCCCATCTTGTTATCCTTGATGGCAACAATACAATACGTGCCTTGCTGCCCCTAGTGTCACTGGGAAAGGACACTGCAAGATCAAACCCAAAGCTAAGGACTTCTCCCATTGCAAGAAAGATCAATCTAGTAGGCCAAACCAAACTGATAATTCGAAGAGACTTGCAAAGATAACCAATCATACATAAAAGAATTCAGAAGATTCAAATATTGTTCATAGATAAACTTGATCATAAACCCACAATTCATCGGTCTCAACAAACACACCGCAAAAGAAGATTACATCGAACAGATCTCCACGAGAGAGGGGGAGAACATTGTATTGAGATCCAAAAAGAGAGAAGAAGCCATCTAGCTACTAACTATGGATCCGAAGGTCTGAGGTAAACTACTCACACTTCATCGGAGAGGCTATGGTGTTGATGTAGAAGCCCTCCGTGATCGATGCTCCCTCCAGTGGAGCTCCGGAATAGGCCCCAAGATGGGATCTCGTGGGTACAGAAGGTTGCGGCGGTGGAATTAGGTTTTTGGCTCCGTATCTGATCGTTTGGGGGTACGTAGGTATATATAGGAGGAAGGAGTACGTCGGTGGAGCAACAGGGGGCCCACGAGGGTGGAGGGCGCGCCCTGGGGGGATTAGCGCGCCCCCTACCTCGTGGCCTCCTCTTTTGTTTCTTGACGTAGGGTCCAAGTCTCCCGGATCATATTCTTCCTAAAAATCACGTTCCCGAAGGTTTCATTCCGTTTGGACTCCGTTTGATATTCTTTTACTGCGAAACTCTGAAATAGGCAAAAAAACAACAATTCTGGGCTGGTCCTCCGGTTAATAGGTTAGTCCCAAAAATAATATAAAAGTGAATAATAAAGCCCAATAATGTCCAAAACAGTAGATAATATAGCATGGAGCAATAAAAAATTATAGATACGTTGGAGACGTATCAAGCATCCCCAAGCTTAATTCCTGCTCGTCCTCGAGTAGGTAAATGATAAAAACAGAATTTTTGATGTGGAGTGCTACATTGGCATAATTTCAATGTAATTCTTCTTAATTGTGGTATGAATATTCAGATCCGAAAGATTCAAGACAAAAGTTTAATATTGACATAAAAATAATAATACTTCAAGCATACTAACAAAGCAATTATGTCTTCTCAAAATAACATGGCCAAAGAAAGTTATCCCTACAAAATCATATAGTCTGGCTATGCTCTATCTTCACCACACAAAGTATTTAAATCATGCACAACCCCGATGACAAGCCAAGCAATTGTTTCATACCTTTGACGTTCTCAAACTTTTTCAATCTTCACGCAATACATGAGCGTGAGCCATGGACATAGCACTATATGTGGAGTAGAATGGTGTTTGTGGAGAAGACAAAAAGGGAGAAGATAGTCTCACATCAACTAGGCGTATCAACGGGCTATGGAGATGCCCATCAATAGATATCAATGTGAGTGAGTAGGGATTGCCATGCAACGGATGCACTAGAGCTATAAGTATATGAAAGCTCAACAAAAGAAACTAAGTGGGTGTGCATCCAACTCGCTTGCTCACGAAGACCTAGGGCATTTTGAGGAAGCCCATCATTGGAATATACAAGCCAAGTTCTATAATGAAAAATTCCCACTAGTATATGAAAGTGACAAAATGAGAGATCATGGTGCTACTTTGAAGCACAAGTGTGGTAAAAGGATAGTAACATTGTCCCTTCTCTCTTTTTCTCTCATTTTTTATTTGGGCCTTTTATCTTTTTTTTATGGCCTCCTTTTTTTCGTCCGGAGTCTCATCACGACTTGTGGGGGAATCATGGTCTCCACCATCCTTTTCCTCACTTGGGACAATGCTCTAAAAATGAAGATCATCACACTTTTATTTTCTTACAACTCAACAATTACAACTCGATACTTAGAACAAAATATGACTCTATATGAATGCCTCCGGCGGTGTACCGGGATATGCAATGAATCAAGAGTGACATGTATGAAAGAATTATGAACAGTGGCTTTTCCACAAATACGATGTCAATTACATGATCATGCAAAGCAATATGACAATGATGGAGCGTGTCATAATAAACGGAACGGTGGAAAGTTGCATGGCAATATATCTCGGAATCGCCATGGAAATGCCATGATAGGTAGGTATGGTGGCTTTTTTGAGGAAGGTTTATGGTGGGTGTATGATACCGGCGAAAAGTGCGCGGTATTAGAGAGGCTAGCAATGGTGGGAGGAAGAAGGGTGCGTATAATCCATGGACTCAACATTAGTCATAAAGAACTCATATACTTATTGCAAAAATCTACAAGTTATCAAAGAAAAGTGCTACGTGCATGCTCCTAGGGGGATAGATTGGTAGGAAAAGACCATCGCTCGTCCCCGACCGCCACTCAGAAGGAAGACAATCAATAAATAAATCATGCTCCGACTTCATCACATAACGGTTCACCATACGTGCATGCTACGGGAATCACAAACTTTAACACAAGTATTTCTCAAATTCACAACTACTCAACTAGCATGACTCTAATATCACCATATTTATATCTCAAAACAATTATCAAGCATCAAACTTCTCATAGTATTCAACACACTCATAAGAAAGTTTTTACTAATCTTGAATACCAAGCATATTAGGATTATTTAAGCAAATTACCATGCTATTTAAAACTCTCAAAATAATCTAAGTGAAGCATGAGAGATCAATAGTTTCTATAAAACAAATCCACCACCGTGCTCTAAAAGATATAAGTGAAGTACTAGAGCAAAACTATATAACTCAAAAGATATAAGCGAAGCACATAGAGTATTCTAACAAATTCCAAATCATGTATGGCTCTCTCAAAAGGTGTGTACAGCAAGTATGATTGTGGTAAACTAAAAAGCAAAGACTCAAATCATACAAGACGCTCCAAGCAAAACACATATCATGTGGTGAATAAAAATATAGCTCCAAGTAAAGTTACCGATGGAAATAGACGAAAGAGGGGATGCCTTCCGGGGCATCCCCAAGCTTTGGCTTTATGGTGTCCTTAGATTATCTTGGGGGTGCCATGGGCATCCCCAAGCTTAGGCTCTTGCCACTCCTTGTTCCATAATCCATCAAAATCTTTCACCCAAAACTTGAAAACTTCACAACACAAAACTCAACAGAAAATCTCGTGAGCTCCGTTAGCGAAAGAAAACAAAAGACCACTTCAAGGTACTGTAATGAACTCATTCTTTATTTATATTGGTGTTAAACCTAGTATATTCCAACTTCTCTATGGTTTATAAACTATTTTACTAGCCATAGATTCATCAAAATAAGCAAACAACACACGAAAAACAGAATCTGTGAAAAACAGAACAGTCTGTAGTAATCTGTAACTAACGCAAATTTCTGGAACTCCAAAAAATCAGAAAAAATAGGAAGACCTAGAAAATTTGTTTATTGATCAGCAGAAATTGGAATCAGTATTTTATCACGTTCTTGTGATTTTTAACAATTATTTTCGTGAACAGAAAGTTTCTGGAAATTACAGCAAGATCAAATAACTATCATCCAAGAAGATCCTATAGGTTTAACTTGGCACAAACACTAATTAAAACATAAAAACACATCTAACCAGAGGCTAGAACAAATATTTATTCCTAAACAGAAGCAAAAAGCAAAAAACTAAAAATAAAATCGGGTTGCCTCCCAACAAGCGCTATCGTTTAACGCCCCTAGCTAGGCATAAAAGCAAGATAGATCTAGGTATTGTCATCTTTGGTAGGCAATCCATAAGTGGCTCTCATGATAGATTCATATGGTAATTTTATTTTCTTCCTAGGGAAATGTTCCATGCCTTTCTTTAATGGAAATTGAAATCTAATATTCCCTTCCTTCATATCAATAATTGCACCGATCGTTCTAAGGAAAGGTCTACCAAGAATAATAGGACATGAAGGATTGCAATCTATATCAAGAACGATAAAATCTACGGGCACATAGTTCCTATTTGCAACAATAAGAACATCAATAATTCTTCCCATAGGTTTCTTAATAGTGGAATCCGCAAGGTGCAAGTTTAGAGAGCAATCATCAAAATCACGGAAATCTAGCAAATCGCACAAAGTTTTGGGAATAGTGGAAACACTAGCACCCAAATCACATAAAGCATAGAACTCATGATCCTTAATCTTAATTTTAATAGTAGGTTCCCACTCATCATGAAGTTTTCTAGGGATAGAAACTTCCAACTCAAGCTTTTCTTCATAATATTGCATCAAGGCATCAACGATATGTTTAGTGAACGCTTTATTTTGACTATAAGCATGAGGAGAATTTATCACGGATTGCAACAAGGAAATACAATCTATCAAAGAGCAATTTTCATAATTAAATTCCTTGAAATCCAAACTAGTGGGTTTATTAACATCTAGGGTTTTGATTTCTTCAATCCCACTTTTATCAATTTTAGCATCAAGATCTAAAAACTCCGAATTTTTGGAACGCCTTCTAGGTAAAGGTGGATCATATTCAGTCCTATCATTATCAAGATTCATATTGCAAAACAAAGATTTAATAGGGGACACATCAATAACTTTTAGATCTTCATCTTTATTTTCATAGAAATTTGAAGAACACGCTTTCATAAAGCAATCTTTCTTAGCACGCATTCTAGCGGTTCTTTCTTTGCACTCATCAATGGAAATTCTCATGGATTTGAGAGACTCATTGATATCATGCTTAGGAGGAATAGATCTAAGCTTTAAAGAATCAACATCAAGAGAAATTCTATCAACGTTCCTAGCCAATTCGTCAACTTTAAGCAATTTCTCTTCAAGCAAAGCATTAAAATTCTTTTGCGAATTCATAAAATCTTTAACACTAGTCTCAAATTCAGAGGGCATCTTATTAAAATTTCCATAAGAGTTGTTGTAGGAATTACCATAATTATTAGAGGAATTGCTAGGATAAGGCCTAGGATTAAAGTTTCCTCTATACGCGTTGTTACCAAAATTATTCCTACCAACAAAATTCACATCCATAGATTCATTATTATTCTCAATCAAAGTAGACAAAGGCATATCATTCGGATCAGAAGAAACACTCTTAGTAGCAAATAATTTCATAAGTTCATCCACCTTTCCACTCAAAACATTAATTTCTTCTATCGCATGCACTTTTTTATTAGTAGATCTTTCAGTGTGCCATTGAGAATAATTAACCATAATATTATCTAGGAGTTTAGTAGCTTCTCCTAAAGTGATTTCCATAAAAGTGCCTCCCACGGCCGAATCTAAAAGATTTCTAGAAGCAAAATTCAATCCGGCATAAAATTTTTGTATAATCATCCACAAATTCAAACCATGAGTAGGGCAATTACGTATCATTAATTTCATCCTCTCCCAAGCTTGTGCAACATGTTCATGATCAAGTTGCTTAAAATTCATAATATCGTTTCTAAGAGAGATGATCTTAGCGGGAGGAAAATACTTAGAGATAAAAGCATCTTTGCATGTCACATCCCTAGTTCTGGTTTGCTCTAGGCTAGCTAGTCATGTGTGCATCATGTTTAAATTTCAATGAATTTGAAATGGGGACATGTGAAAGCCTCAGAAATCATTTCTGAAAAAGACCAAGATAAAAATTGCTTCAAATAGGCCCAAGAAAATGTTCATGTTTCTCTATGAAAATATTGGCCAGAATTAAAATTCAAACCAATATTTTTAGGAGCTCATAAATATTTATTTTGGGCATTTGAAGCTAATGCAATAACTATTTGCATTGGATTTATATTTGCTATATATCGAATATGTGTCCAATAATTCTGAGAAGTTGTGAGGGGCTTTGGGATAATCCTTTCAGTCCCTGCAAAATTATCAGAAGAAAGCAAAATGGTTTAGTGCTTAAAACTAAATCAAAACAAATAACAGAAAAGGAAAATAGAAAAAGAAAAATAGGAAAAGAGAGAGAGATATAGGCCCCGGGCCACTTACCTGGCGCCCCACCACGGCCCAGGAGCTGGCCCAGCCCACCAGAGCCGCCACCGTCTCCCACCTCGCGCCAGAAGGTCGCCAGAGGGACGCCGGGCGTGTGGTCGCCGCGCGCGTCCACGCGCGAGGCCACCACCTGCTTCCGCCGCTTCTGGACGCCTCCACGAGTGCCACGCCACCTCCCCGACCCCCTCTCACTTCTCCCTCGCTCTCTGGACCTCCCTCCCCCTCGCTCCTCTGTTTCCCCCCCCATGGCCGAGTATGCCGCCGCCGCCGCTCGCTGTTGCCACGACCACCGGCCCTCCCTCGCCCATCCAACTTGCTCGAGAGCTCCGCCACGCCGTCCCCATCTACCCCACCGAGCCACGTGAGCTGGGAAGCACCGCAACGCCCTCGACGTCCTCATCTTCTTCCTCGGCCACAGGAGATCGCCGCCGGGATTCCGACGCCGTCAAGCCTTCCCCGAGCCCGCTTCGACGACCTCTACAACCACCGTGAGCTCCCGCGTTGTAGCCCCCTCTCCCCGAGCTCGATTACTCCCTCTAGTCGTGCCAGCCGCCGTACCCGAGCGCCGCCGTCCGCCATGGTCGTTGCTCCCGCAGCCACCGTGCATCTCCGCTCAAGATTGTGCCTCCGGCGTGCTCCTGGAGCAACGATGAGTCCAACGCAGCCCCTAACTAGCTCTCCCGTGCGTTGGAACCACGCGCCTGCACTCGCCCGTACTTCGGCCGCCGCCATGAGCTCGACTCCGGCGAGCTCGCTCCATCCCAGCCCCTCCCGTTTGCCCTAGCAGATGCGCGCGAACGCCAGCTCGCCGTAGAGCCAAACCCCGCCCCAAACCGCTGTCTGTAGCGCAAGCCCGAGCAACTCCGGCGACCCTCCGCCGTCGGCTTTGATCGCCGGCATTAAGCCGCCGACGTGGCACACTTAATTAGCCTAATGACAATCTAATTGACCTCTTAGGTCACTGACACCGGGCCCCACGACGGGTCAAAGCTGAGTCAACGCGGGGTTAAACCGGAGTTTAACACTGTCTCAATGACATGCGGGTCCCACCGTCAGGTTTGACCGTGGTTGACTGCTGACGTTGCTATGACACACTGCTGACGTCATAAATACATTTGCTGGGATTTTCTTATTTAGAAATAAATCTGAAAATTCCAGAAAATGTTTAAAACTTCAAAAATTCATAGAAATTAATCTATAACTCCAAATGAAATAATTTATATATGAAAAATTATCAGAAAAATTCAATATATCCATCTGTACTGGTTTCATGCATGAAAAACCAACCTAAAACTGCTGTATAGATGAAAACACATAAAGGGCATTTAAAATGCTTAAGTTTGAAGTTGCATTTGAATCCTTGATTCAAATGAGCTCCATTTAACTTGCTGCTAGTTGCATTAGCTCGATTCACAACATATTGACATGTCATGATCATGCATCATATTGTGCATTGCATTGATTGTGTTCCTTCTCTGTTGCCGGTGGTTGTTCCCTCTCGATAGACGTGTTCCGACGATGAGATCGATGACACCGATGAAGAGCTATACTATCTTCAGAAGTGCCAGGCAAGAAAAACCCCCTTGTTCATTCCGATACAATCCCACTCTCTCGCTCCTGCTCTCTTTTACTGCATTAGGACAACAACGTTTCATCTGTTACTTGCTGCGGTAGTTGAACCCCTTTCCTTTGCATGACCTGTCATTGTCACAGTAAATAGATGAAACCCACTAGCATGAGTAGGAGTTGTTTGAGCCCTGATGTGCCTACTCATTCATGCTTGTTTGTCATGCCTGCTACTGCTTAGAGTTGAGTCAGGTCTGATTCATCGGGGATGAATTGGAATGTGGTGAACATGTCCTACTGTGTGAGAGCTAAGTGTGTGAACATGATTTGGTAAAGGTAGCGGTGAGAGGCCATGTAGGAGTACATGGTGGGTTGTCTCATTGCAGCCGTCCTCAGGAACTGAGTTCTGTGTTTGTGATCCATGAACAGTTACTACCACACATTGGGTTCCGGTAACTCGACCCCTCTCGACTTATTAGTCAACATGATCTCTGTCCAGGAGTTGGAACTAGTTTCTGGTGTTTGTAGGTAGTGCTAGTAGTCTACTAAGTGCCACCCGGTACAGGTGGGCTTGGGACAGACTAGGCACAGTGGCCCGGTGTACCAAGTGGCACCCGGATGGTGGGCTTGGGAACCCTGCACACATCGTTTGGGGCTGTGAGCGACACCCCGGCCGGATCTCCTTGCGGATGGAACCCGAATAGGCGATAAACCTGGACGAGAGCTTGTGTGGTTAGTCAGGTCGTGGCCGACTCCCTCGCCAGGCTTCCGCTTGAAGGTTGCCGAGATACACGACGTGTACATGGTGGTAAGTGGCGAGAGCGTGTGTGAAGAAGTACACCCCTGCAGGGTTAAGATCATCTATTTGAATAGCCGTGTCCGCGGTAAAGGACTTCTGGGTCGCCTGTACAGTTCATAGACAAGTGAAAGTGGATACTCTAAAATGCGCAAATAAGCGTGAGATCTATGGATGGCGTCTCGTAGGTAGACGGGAGCGGATCCATAGTGGTGTATTGATATGGTGAATATGTGGACTCGTGTGCGCCACCTCAAAAGAGTTACTTGCGGTCGTAGTTCAGGATAGCCACCGAGTCAAAGCTGGCTTGCTGCCGTTAAACTCCACCACCCCCTTTGTTGATACTGATGCATATGTAGGTAGTTCTGATGTAAGTCTTGCTGGGTACATTTGTACTATTTCATGTTTTGCAGAGAGACGCCAGTCTCGCTAGTAGTTCCGTGTGGACTTCGACGTTTAGCTTGATACCTCAGCTACGATCTTGTGCCCTCGGCAGGATCTGGTAGATAGTCAGGCTTCTCAGCCTTTTTCATTTATAGATGTCTGTACTCAGACATGTTAAGCTTCCGCATGTGCTTTGACTTGTATGCTCTGAATGTTGGGTCATGAGACCCTTGTTTGTAATATCTCGCTCTTCGGAGCCTAATGAATAAATACTCTGAGTCATAGAGTCTTGTTGTGATGCCATGTTGTATTTGCACATATCGAGCATATTGTGTGTATGATTGAAATGCTTGGTATGTGTGGGATCCGACAACCTAGTTGTTTATCCTTGGTAGCCTCTCTTATGGGGAAATGTAGTCTTGTGCTTCCATGAGCCATAGTAGTCCGCTACAGCCCGGTTCACCGGAGTCCTGCTAGCCCAGCACTACTGCTCCGGAACACTTGACTGGCCGGCATGTGATTCACTTCGTTCCTGTGTCTGTCCCTTCGGGGAAATGTCACGCGGTGACATCCGGAGTCCTGCCTAGCCTGCTACAGCCCGGTTCACCGGAGTCCTATTAGCCCAGTGCTACAGCCCGGATTCGCACGCTGCTGACCGACATGCTCGATGTTGATTCATGTATGCCTGTCCCCGTAAGTTAGTGCCACTTTGGGTTCAATTCTAGTCATGTCGGCCCGGGTTCTCTGTCATATGGATGCTAGCGACACTATCATATACGTGAGCCAAAAGACGCAAACGGTCCTGGGCCATGGTAAGGCGACACCCGTGGGAATACCGTGCGTGAGGCCGCAAAGTGATATGAGGTGTTACCGGCTAGATCGATGTGACTTGGAATTGGGGTCCTGACAGCTTTGGTATCAGAGCCTGACTGCCTGTAGGATTACCAAGCCAAACTGGTCGAAGTTGAGTCTAGAAATGCTTTAGTTATGTAAGGGAATTGATTGTGGAAGGGAACGTAAGGCTCTTTTTACTCCTTTACCTTATAGCCTTCTGATCTGAGTCATCCTCTTCTCTTCTACGGGGATTAAGAACTAGGCTTCTCATCTTTCTACCAGGATCATGTGTTACTAATCCGTAGAATCTTAGGATTGATGGATTCAAGTCTCAGTTCAGTTCCTAGTATTTTCCTGTGTTAGCAGTTGGTCTCGGAACCCTGCTATTGTGATGTTAAGTGGCTATGCCACCATTTTGCAGGATGTCTCAAACCCTTTTTGAGCATTTACAGCCGTAATGCTGTCCGTGTCATCCCAGGTTTCTAAATAGTCCGATGCATTTGCAAATCCCTTATTCCCGTTCTCGAGGTTCCTTTGGGCCAAATTAATCACACTAATCGTTGAGTTGAGGTACTTCGTTGCCTCGGCGTATATGTTGAAGCCATTATTATGACCCTAGGTATCTTAGAGAACCACCTAGTAATATGGCCATGCTTTATATTCCTAGTGTGATGATTCTAGCCATCATTCTCGAAAGCATCCCGTGATGCCATTTAGTAGTAGGTATTCTACTCCTGGGTTTTGAACCCGAGACTCACCCTACTTCATGTTGTTAGTATTTGCTAGTTCCCTTAAGATATTAGTAACCTTTGCGATAGTCCTCGAGGTCTGTGGTATTTCCTTCTTCCAAATACCATGAACTGCTTATGGCAGAAGTTCTTTTGAACCAAAAGATCACAACCAGAGTGCTCTTGATGAGCTCTCGATTCTATGTTGTGACTCTGCCAGTCCTTCCTTTTCTGCATGGGTTATCCGGAAGAATTATGTTGAACTTTGCTCCGACATACTAATCTATGCATCCACAACTTAGAAAGTTATATGTCCCTTTGAGTTGTCCCTCTTAGTTGTTATTTGACCTTCGTCTGTCAATTGTTAGTCAGGAGTAGATGTGTATTCATGTTCATTCTTGCCTTTTGTTCTCGAGGTCCGTCAAGTCGTTCTATTCCGGAATGACTAGGAGAAACAAACTCCAGTACCTCATCCATATCTAGGATTGGGTCAAAGCAGTTGTATTCCGCAGATCAAAATGCCAATCCAGCTTTTGATTCTGTTCTACCCTGAAGTATTGCCCTCTTTATGTCAGGAATATCATAGGAATTGCACAACCTCCTATGAACTCTTGATACAGTGATACTTCTCGCCATCATCGTTCATTCCTCGGTCTCCGTGTTATTGTAACCGGAATACCGACAAGTGATTTGTGATGTGTGAAATCAATACCCCTAGCAACCTTGTTGCTTGGTAGTTAATGGACAACACTCTCATTCTTAGTGTGCTGGTTATTAAATCATCATCCTAAGATTGATCGTGCTACCTAGTCCTTATTCCCAGTGCACTTCTCGATCAATGAGTTAGGATAGTGTCAGTCCTTGCTTATTCGGTCATATCGTCTTGCCTTGAAAAGCAAGATTGTTCACGAGCTTAGCAACATATCGGTGGTACGTGATTTTCCAAATATCTTCTCGAAAGTATCACCAGGTCGTCACCTGCCGCTATGTTGAGTTCGTGATCAAGTTGGTTTTCCAATAAACCACTCTTTCTCCAAGAGTCTGTGTTGCATACCCTTGAGATAGTTGGTTAAGCTAGACAACAACTTGGAGAGTTGGAAGATAAAAGCTTGCCCGACCTAGCTCATCCCTAAGGGATATCTTGTATCTGTGTTGAAGAAAGATGGTATTTTCATCGATTGATCCTCGTGATCCGTTAATGGACCTATCATTTTATCCAAACTTTGACTTGAGTGTGGCCTATCATCAAGTCAAATCAGAACCAATGATATTCATAATGATGTCTTACTCGTGGTTGATCCCTCGAGCATACACCATTATATCTTTCGGTCTGACCAATGCTATCACCGTGTTCACCTAATTATGGAACTCCATCTATAGGGAAATCTTGGTGACTTGTTGTTGAGCCCATCAGCAACATTTTACCTTGTCCATGATTCATGTTGAACATTAAACAGTGTTGGAAACTTTTAAAGCATTGCCTTCGTGTTCCGTTCATGAAGCATATGCTCGGGTGAAAGAAGTGACTTCCTCTAATACATGTGCATTGATGCAAGTTGCCGCCGTGAATTCCAGAAAGTCAATGTTGTTTCCTCTGGAATCATCCCAAGTCAATCATGTACGTGCAAAGTATTCTGTGGTATGATAGACTGATCATCTTCATTCCATATGCATCCCTAGCACACCAAGCCACTGATTGATTTGTTCAAGATAAAGGAGTCTATTCTAAGGTGAATTCTTTGGACTTCCACGCGTGGAGACTTCGATGTCATTAATGATGGTTCCCCACCTGAACTCGGTAGTGTTTTGTTGTAAGACTACTATGTGGTCATGCTTGTCTTGGATAGTGTGTTCACAGGTTTGTAGCAGAACCAGCTCGTGTTTTGGAGCTTGCTACCAAAGTTCATTCCCGAGAATCTCGCAACGCCATCTCGTCAGTTTGTGTTGCAAAACTTCCTCTTTCCGGACATGCTGTCTGAAATATCCTGTTACCAGCCAGATCTGAATCTCAGGCAGATATGATAGTTGGAACGCCTCCCAAGAACTATAATATTGGTCTCTGTAACCCGGTAAGTGGATGTCCTAGCCAACACACCCAGCCGGAAGACCTATTATTGTAGTATCCTGATTGATAAAGTTTGCCACCTCCCCATAAGGATTCCGTAGGATTTACTTCCGTAGTTATTCCTTATGGATTCTTGTGTTCCCGAAGTCCGACCTTTCACTTGATGTTCTAGATATCAAACCATATCAAATGGGTTACGCTAGTACATCAAGGAGAACATTAGAAGAGGAGTGCTAAATGTCTCTCGGTCAATCATCCAGATTTTGTTCCTTGGCCTTGCTAGGGTGAAATCTGAGTAGATGTTATCTTCCTCTGCATCTGCATTGTCCATCACTATTCATCATGGTAGTATGTTGGGTTGCCAAGATCCTTGACACGGATGTCGGTAGAGCCTTGATGAATATGGAATTGCTCAAGTTCTTGAGTGCACGCGCAAGCAAAATCATCCCTTGCGTTGTCTTCAACAAGGTAGTCCACATCGTCCATTCTAGCCCGAGTGTGCCGTTCCTCCGAACTCCTTCAAACGGTCGTTTGCGAATTGCCTTAGGCTGGTATGAAGAGTTTCAATGATCTCTGTATCAAAAGTAATTCTTTTGCCACTTGAGGGAATAATTCTACGAGTCACCTTTTCCAAGGTGCCCCATTATGGAATCATGGCAATTCTTCCTCGCTATTCTGAAACCTTCGTCAAATTGTTTCTTCCGCCCCTCCTGATGCATGTTTTGCCTCTCACTCCATGAGTTGATCTTGAATGCTCGATCTTCGAGGAGATCGTTTCTGTAGAGTTTCCTTCTGTTCTCATCGTGTTGGATGAAGATGTCGAAAGCAAAGACGTTAAGATCAATTGGAGCAATGAATCAACATCTTCGAGAAGGGCAGTTGGATCATGAAGATCGTGTTAGCTTTGTGTCCCCTATGTCTTCTTACCTCACGTCTTGAATCTCGGGACGAGATTCTTGTTTAGTGGGGGTGAGTTGTCACATCCCTAGTTCTGGTTTGCTCTAGGCTAGCTAGTCATGTGTGCATCATGTTTAAATTTCAATGAATTTGAAATGGGGACATGTGAAAGCCTCAGAAATCATTTCTGAAAAAGACCAAGATAAAAATTGCTTCAAATAGGTCCAAGAAAATGTTCATGTTTCTCTATGAAAATATTGGCCAGAATTAAAATTCAAACCAATATTTTTAGGAGCTCATAAATATTTATTTTGGGCATTTGAAGCTAATGCAATAACTATTTGCATTGGATTTATATTTGCTATATATCGAATATGTGTCCAATAATTCTGAGAAGTTGTGAGGGGCTTTGGGATAATCCTTTCAGTCCCTGCAAAATTATCAGAAGAAAGCAAAATGGTTTAGTGCTTAAAACTAAATCAAAACAAATAACAGAAAAGGAAAATAGAAAAAGAAAAATAGGAAAAGAGAGAGAGATATAGGCCCCGGGCCACTTACCTGGCGCCCCACCACGGCCCAGGAGCTGGCCCAGCCCACCAGAGCCGCCACCGTCTCCCACCTCGCGCCAGAAGGACGCCAGAGGGATGCCGGGCGTGTGGTCGCCGCGCGCGTCCACGCGCGAGGCCACCTCCTGCTTCCGCCGCTTCTGGACGCCTCCACAAGTTCCACGCCACCTCCCCGACCCCCTCTCACTTCTCCCTCGCTCTCTGGACCTCCCTCCCCCTCGCTCCTCTGTTTCCCCCCCCCCATGGCCGAGTATGCCGCCGCCGCCGCTCGCTGTTGCCACGACCACCGGCCCTCCCTCGCCCATCCAACTTGCTCGAGAGCTCCGCCACGCCGTCCCCATCTACCCCACCGAGCCACGTGAGCTGGGAAGCACCGCAACGCCCTCGACGTCCTCATCTTCTTCCTCGGCCACAGGAGATCGCCGCCGGGATTCCGACGCCGTCAAGCCTTCCCCGAGCCCGCTTCGACGACCTCTGCAACCACCGTGAGCTCCCGCGTTGTAACCCCCTCTCCCCGAGCTCGATTACGCCCTCTAGTCGTGCCAGCCGCCGTACCCGAGCGCCGCCGTCCGCCATGGTCGTTGCTCCCGCAGCCACCGTGCATCTCCGCTCAAGATTGTGCCTCCGGCGTGCTCCTAGAGTAACGATGAGTCCAACGCAGCCCCTAACTAGCTCTCCCGTGCGTTGGAACCACGCGCCCGCACTCGCTCGTACTCCGGCCGCCGCCATGAGCTCGACTCCGGCGAGCTCGCTCCATCCCAGCCCCTCCCGTCTGTCCTAGCAGATGCGCGCGAACGCCAGCTCGCCGTAGAGCCAAACCCCGCCCCAAACTGCTGTCTGTAGCGCAAGCCCGAGCAACTCCGGCGACCCTCCGCCGTCGGCTTTGATCGCCGGCATTAAGCCGCCGACGTGGCACACTTAATTAGCCTAATGACAATCTAATTGACCTCTTAGGTCACTGACACCGGGCCCCACGACGGGTCAAAGCTGAGTCAACGCGGGGTTAAACCGGAGTTTAACACTGTCTCAATGACATGCGGGTCCCACCGTCAGGTTTGACCGTGGTTGACTGCTGACGTTGCTATGACACACTGCTGACGTCATAAATACATTTGCTGGGATTTTCTTATTTAGAAATAAATCTGAAAATTCCAGAAAATGTTTAAAACTTCAAAAATTCATAGAAATTAATCTATAACTCCAAATGAAATAATTTATATATGAAAAATTATCAGAAAAATTCAATCTATCCATCTGTACTGGTTTCATGCATGACAAACCAACCTAAAACTGCTGTATAGATGAAAACACATAAAGGGCATTTAAAATGCTTAAGTTTGAAGTTGCATTTGAATCCTTGATTCAAATGAACTCCATTTAACTTGCTGCTAGTTGCATTAGCTCGAATCACAACATATTGACATGTCATGATCATGCATCATATTGTGCATTGCATTGATTGTGTTCCTTCTCTGTTGCCGGTGGTTGTTCCCTCTCGATAGACGTGTTCCGACGATGAGATCGATGACACCGATGAAGAGCTATACTATCTTCAGAAGTGCCAGGCAAGCAAAACCCCCTTGTTCATTCCGATACAATCCCACTCTCTCGCTCCTGCTCTCTTTTACTGCATTAGGACAACAACGTTTCATCTGTTACTTGCTGCGGTAGTTGAACCCCTTTCCTCTGCATGACCTGTCATTGTCATAGTAAATAGATGAAACCCACTAGCATGAGTAGGAGTTGTTTGAGCCCTGATGTGCCTACTCATTCATGCTTGTTTGTCATGCCTGCTACTGCTTAGAGTTGAGTCAGGTCTGATTCATCGGGGATGAATTGGAATGTGGTGAACATGTCCTACTGTGTGAGAGCTAAGTGTGTGAACACGATTTGGTAAATGTAGTGGTGAGAGGCCATGTAGGAGTACATGGTGGGTTGTCTCATTGCAGCCGTCCTCAGGAACCGAGTTCTGTGTTTGTGATCCATGAACAGTTACTACCACACATTGGGTTCTGGTAACTCGACCCCTCTCGACTTATTAATCAACATGATATCTGTCCAGGAGTTGCAACTAGTTTCTGGTGTTTGTAGGTAGTTCTAGTAGTCTACTAAGTGGCACCCGGTACAGGTGGGCTTGGGACAGACTAGGCACAGTGGCCCGGTGTACCAAGTGGCACCCGGATGGTGGGCTTGGGAACCCTGCACACATCGTTTGGGGCCGTGAGCGACACCCCGGCCGGATCTCCTTGCGGATGGAACCCGAATAGGCGATAAACCTGGACGAGAGACTTGTGTGGTTAGTCAGGTCGTGGCCGACTCCCTCGCCAGGCTTCCGCTTGAAGGTTGCCGAGATACACGACGTGTACATGGTGGTAAGTGGCGAGAGCATGTGTGAAGAAGTACACCCCTGCAGGGTTAAGATCATCTATTCGAATAGCCATGTCCGCGGTATAGGACTTCTGGGTCGCCTGTACAGTTCATAGACAAGTGAAAGTGGATACTCTAAAATGCGCAAATAAGCGTGAGTGCTATGCATGGCGTCTCGTAGGTAGACGGGAGCGGATCCATAGTGGTGTATTGATATGGTGAATATGTGGACTCGTGTGCGCCACCTCAAAAGAGTTACTTGCGGTCGTAGTTCAGGATAGCCACCGAGTCAAAGCTGGCTTGCTGCCGTTAAACTCCACCACCCCCTTTGTTGATATTGATGCATATGTAGGTAGTTCTGATGTAAGTCTTGCTGGGTACATTTGTACTCACGTTTGCCTATTTCATGTTTTGCAGAGAGACGCCAGTCTCGCTAGTAGTTCCATGTGGACTTCGATGTTTAGCTTGATACCTCAGCTACGATCTTGTGCCCTCGGCAGGATCTGGTAGATAGTCAGGCTTCTCAGCCTTTTTCATTTATAGATGTCTGTACTCAGACATGTTAAGCTTCCGCATGTGCTTTGACTTGTATGCTCTGAATGTTGGGTCATGATACCCTTGTTTGTAATATCTCGGTCTTCGGAGCCTAATGAATAAATACTCTGAGTCATAGAGTCTTGTTGTGATGCCATGTTGTATTTGCACATATCGAGCATATTGTGTGTATGATTGAAATGCTTGGTATGTGTGGGATCCGACAACCTAGTTATTTATCCTTGGTAGCCTCTCTTATGGGGAAATGTAGTCTTGTGCTTCCATGAGCCATAGTAGTCCGCTACAGCCCGGTTCACCGGAGTCCTGCTAGCCCAGCACTACTGCTCCGGAACACTTGACTGACCGGCATGTGATTCACTTCGTTCCTGTGTCTGTCCCTTCGGGGAAATGTCACGTGGTGACATCCGGAGTCCTGCCTAGCCTGCTACAGCCCGGTTCACCGGAGTCCTGTTAGCCCAGTGCTACAGCCCGGATTCGCACGCTGCTGACCGACATGCTCGATGTTGATTCATGTATGCCTGTCCCCGTAAGTTAGTGCCACTTTGGGTTCACGAGTAGTCATGTCGGCCCGGGTTCTCTGTCATATGGATGCTAGCGACACTATCATATACGTGAGCCAAAAGATGCAAACGGTCCCGGGCTATGGTAAGGCGACACCCGTGGGAATACCGTGCGTGAGGCCGCAAAGTGATATGAGGTGTTACCGGCTAGATCGATGTGACTTGGAATCGGGGTCCTGACATTTGCACTTGTTCCAAGAATCAATACTATTTTTAGGCAAAGACGAAAACCAAGCTTTAGCACGATCTCTAAGCGAAAAAGGAAATAGCTTCAATTTAACAATATCATTATCAACATCTTTCTTCTTTTGCATATCACACAAATCAACGACACTATTCAGATGAGTAGCGGCATCTTCACTAGGAAGGCCGGCGAATTGATCTTGCATGACAAGATTCAACAAAGCAGCATTGATTTCACAAGATTCAGTATTGGTAAGAGGAGCAATCGGAGTGCTAAGGAAATCATTATTGTTGGTATTGGTAAAGTCACATAATTTGGTGTTATCTTGAGCCATCGTGACAAACAAGCAATCCAACACACGAGCAAACAAAAAGCAAGCAAAAAAGAGGCAAACGGAAAAGAGAGGGCGAATAAAACGGTAAGGGTGAAGTGGGGGAGAGGAAAACAAGAGGCAAATGGCAAATAATGTAATGCGGGAGATAAGGGTTTGTGATGGGTACTTGGTATGTTGACTTTTGCGTAGACCTCCCCGGCAACGGCGCCAGAAATCCTTTTTGCTACGTCTTGAGCACCGCGTTGGTTTTCCCTTGAAGAGGAAAGGGTGATGCAGCAAAGTAGCGTAAGTATTTCCCTCAGTTTTTGAGAACCAAGGTAACAATCCAGTAGGAGGCTACGCGCGAGTCCCTCACACCTACACAAAACAAATAAATCCTTGCAACCAACGCGATAAGGGGTTGTCAGTCCCTTCGCGGTCACTTACGAGAGTGAGATCTGATAGATATGATAGGATAATATTTTTGGTATTTTATGATAAAGATGCAAAGTAAAATAAAAGCAAAGTAAAAAGCAAAGGAAATAACTAAGTGTTGGAAGATTAATATGATAAAGATAGACCCGGGGGCCATAGGTTTCACTAGTGGCTTCTCTCAAGAGCATAAGTATTTTACGGTGGGTGAACAAATTACTGTTGAGCAATTGACAGAATTGAGCATAGTTATGAGAATATCTAGGTATGATCATGTATATAGGCATCACGTCCGAGACAAGTAGACCGACTCCTGCCTGCATCTACTACTATTACTCCACTCATCGACCGCTATCCAGCATGCATCTAGAGTATGAAGTTCATGAAAATAGAGTAACGCCTTAAGCAAGATGACATGATGTAGAGGGATAAATTCATGCAATATGATAAAAAAAACCATCTTGTTATCCTCGATGGCAACAATACAATACGTGCCTTGCTGCCCCTACTCTCACTGGGAAAGGACACCGCAAGATCGAACCCAAAGCTAAGCACTTCTCCCATTGCAAGAAAGATCAATCTAGTAGGCCAAACCAAACTGATAAATCGAAGAGACTTGCAAAGATAACCAATCATACATAAAAGAATTCAGAAGATTCAAATATTGTTCATAGATAAACTTGATCATAAACCCACAATTCATCGGTCTCAACAAACACACCGCAAAAGAAGATTACATCGAATAGATCTCCACGAGAGAGGGGGAGAACATTGTATTGAGATCCAAAAAGAGAGATGAAGCCATCTAGCTACTAACTATGGACCCGAAGGTCTGAGGTAAACTACTCACACTTCATCGGAGAGGCTATGGTGTTGATGTAGAAGCCCCCCGTGATCGATGCCCCCTCCGACGGAGCTCCGGAACAGGCCCCAAGATGGGATCTCGTGGGTACAGAAGGTTGCGGCGGTGGAATTGGGTTTTTGGCTCCGTATCTGATCGTTTGGGGGTACGTAGGTATATATAGGACGAAGGAGTACGTCGGTGGAGCAACAGGGGGCCCACGAGGGTGGAGGGCGCGCCTTGGGGGGGTAGGCGCCCCCGTACCTCGTGGCCTCCTATTTTGTTTCTTAACGTAGGGTCCAAGTCTCCTGGATCATATTCTTCCTAAAAATCACGTTCCTGAAGGTTTCATTCCGTTTGGACTCCGTTTGATATTCTTTTTCTGCGAAACTCTGAAATAGGCAAAAAACAGCAATTCTGGGCTGGGCCTCCGGTTAATAGGTTAGTCCCAAAAATAATATAAAAGTGAATAATAAAGCCCAATAATGTCCAAAACAGTAGATAATATAGCATGGAGCAATCCAGTCAAAAAAATATAGCATGGAGCAATCAAAAATTATAGATACGTTGGAGACTTATCATATAGGTTGGTTAGTGATCCATCAGTGACCCCCACCTTGTCCTTGTTGCCCCTGCTTCATCATTGATGACTCGAGCAACATGATCGATGACCAGAGCTCGACGCCTCACATCACATCACGCCCCTTTTGTTGCTCGACTCTACAGAGCTACTACCGAGTGCCGAGGGTGAGACCTCACAACGCACTCCCGATGACAACTCTGTAGTGTAGCTATTCGGTCATGGTCATCGAGGTTGATTCCTGCTTGACCACTCCTGATACAACTCTATCGTGCAACCCCTCAAGTGTGAACCTCGAGGGTGGTTCCTCTTTCGTTCACCTTGATGATTACATCGAGTGGAATTCACCGAGGGTGATTCCTCGGGTTTTCCCCTTGATTTTTGGACACACGGTTACCTTGACTTTACTTGAGACCTTTGGGAAAGTCGGGCGGGCCCGGAGAGCACCCGCAAGATGGTTACGAGGCACGGCCGGGCAGGCAGGCCGCCCCCGAGTGGGCTGGGCTAGCCCTTGCCCTATTTCCTCGAGATGGGGCGACGGGTTCACATTATCGTGAGTCTCTGCTCGTCTCCGCAAGGTAATAATACACTATGGTTTGGGTAATTGTTCTGAGTTGGCCTTTGGCCTTTATGCACTAACCACCACGCGAGAATAGTTATGGGCCTCGGCGACGTAGTATCAGCCGAAGCTTCGTCAGACGTCCGGTTCAGCATTGCGGCACGGCTGGGCTGGCGCCATCCGGGCAGCCAAGATCCGCCCTGCATGCAACGACCCGGAGTGCAACGGGCGATGGGCCCAGACCCCGGAGTGCTTAGGATGTAGACCGGCGGGGACCTCTCTGCTGAGCCTAGGTAGGGCTACGACGTGTTAATCTTCCGAGGCCGGGCATTGACCCAGAAAAGTGTGTCCGGCCAGTGTAATCAAGCGTGTTGGAAAACGTGGTGCACCCCTGCAGGGAAGTTATATATTTGAATACCATGTCCACGGTAATGGACGTTCAGACTTATATCCTGATCTTTTACAACTAGAAATGGATACTTGGATATGTGGCCCCGGGATTGCTTTCTCGCAGGGAGTCGAGGAAGGATCTCTGGGCATTAATGCTCCAACATGCTTGTTATTTATAAACTGCTATTCTTTACTCTTCTACATGATGCAAGATGCTTGGAGCTGCTTGAAGATGCTAGTCTTCGGTAGGCTAGGCCTTCCCCTCTATTTTGGCATTGTGCAGTTCAGTCCACAGATACAGCCCTTCCATTTGATACCAATGCATATTTAGTATAGATCTGATGCTTGCGAGTACTTTGGATGAGTACTCACGGTTGCCTTGCTACCCCTTTCCCTCTTCCTTCTTCTTTCCGGTTGATGCAACCAGATGGTGGATCCTTGGAGCCAGATGCCACCGCCGACAGATACTACTACACGGAGGCCGCCAAAGACCAGGAGTAGTTAGGAGGTCCCAGGCAGGAGGCCTTGCCTCTTCGATCGTTGATGTTTGTGTTTGCCTTCTTAAGGCAGTCTTGTCTAACTTTATGTCTGTACTCAGATATTGTTGCTTCCGCTGACCCTTGTGTATCGAGCTATGTATTCGAGCCCTCGAGGCCCCTGGCTTGTAATATGAAGCTTGTATTATTTCAATTTGTGTCTAGAGTTGTGTTGTGATATCTTCCCGTGAGTCCCTGATCTTGATCGTACACATTTGCGTGTATGATCAGTGTACGGTCGAATCGGGGGCGTCACAATGAACAGGACCCCGTGGAGGGCCGGTTGAATAGTAGCCGGTGGAGGGCTGGATGAACAGTAGCCCGTGGAGGGGTGGTTGAACAGGACCCCGTGGAGAGGGCTGGTTGAACAGTAGCCCGTGGAGGAGCGCGCAGTGGAGTCTGGATGAACAGGTGCCCGTGGATGAACAGTCGCAGGTGGAGGCTGGAGGAGGTCGACGGTGGATGAACAGGAGCCCATGGAGGCAGTCGACGATGGATGAACAGTAGCCCATGGAGGCAGTCGACGGTGGAGATGAACAGTATACCGTGGAGTCCCGTTTTGCAGTACGCCACACCCCTCCCGATGAACAGGACCCCCGTTTCGACCGTAGCGCTCCAACACAAGTCCGTTTCCTCCGTTTTGTGGTACGCCACACCCCTCCCGATCAACAGGACCCCGTTTTGACCGTATGAGGTCCGTTTCCTCTGTTTTGCGGTACGCTAGATCCCTCCCCATGAACAGGATCCTGTTTGACCGTGGCCGGTCGAACACAAGGCCGTTTCCTCCGTTCTGTGGTACGCCAGGCCTCGTTTCCATCGGTTGTTCCGTCCAAGCCAGTTGGCTCCCGATGAACACGACGACGCATTCCATTCCAACCCAGCCGGTTGCCTCCCCATGATCACGACGACGGCGCAGCTTCTTCATTCCGACCCAGCCATGTACACGAGCCCTAGCCGTACGTATGCGCGAGTAGGCGTTCGAGACCCCGCCCATATGTATGTACGTGGCCGTATTTTCTTTCTTGCACCCTGGCCGCTGTACGTACGTGTACATGCTACGTGTGCGCCTCTACTATGACACGTGCGCGCCTCTACATCGACCAGTATGTACATACATGTTCGCGACCAGAATGACAATGCTACGTACGCTTCGACCAGGTGGGTCCCGACTGTCAGGCACTTCCTTGCGTGCGAAGATGTCGCTGGTGGGTCCCAGTAGTCAGGGGGCGAATCATTATTTTTTTGCCCGTAATATGGACGCACTTCCTTGCATGTGAAGATGTAGTTGGTGGGTCCCAGCAGTCAGGGGGAAACACTTTTTTGCGAAGTACGGTGGCCCGTCCGGTGGGTCCCTGCTGTCAGGTGGAGGAATCATTATTTTGCGCGTAATAAGGAGGCATTTCCTTGTGTGCGGCCGTGGACCCAGCTGTCAGCCTCTCCACGTACAGTCCACATCCGATGGATGTTGTCCGTTGACCACGTTGACCACGGCGCGCCGAGAGCACCAGGGCGGTGGACGACGACGAGGCCTAGGAAGGGAAGGACACGGAGCCGTGGAAGACTCGGCAATGGTTGCCCATGTGGTGGGGACTACGAGGGTTTACTGGTCCGGCTGCCGTCGCCGGAAAATAACAGGAGGTGTGGGTGAGTAGAGGAATGGCCTGGCCAGCAATGGAGTAGGGTGGGGCGGTGCGGCCTGTGTGGCAGCATAGCCGGCCACGGGAGGCAGGAGCAGGCAGTCCCACATGCGCTGGTTTGGGCGGCTGGAACAAGAAGACCAGAGGTTGAAGAAGCACTATGGCCGTTGGATGGACATCGTACGGTCTCTGCAGCTAGAATCGTTTATATTGACTAAGTTGACAAAGCCCTTGGTACGCGTCAACTTAGTAGGCCCACAGGCCAGCCTCCGAAATGGTGCGCCCTAGATGTTAGGGGGAGGAATCATTTTTTGGGTGGCTGAAGCTAGAATATCCGAGATTGAAGAAGAAGCACGACATCCGTTGGATGGACATCCAACGGCCACTGCTGCTAGAACCGTGTGTTGACTATAAGTTGACAAAGCCTTGCATACTCGTCAACTTACTTTTTTTAGGGGACGCATCAAGTTAGTAGGCCCACAAGTGTGTGGCAGAGAACTTATAGCCCATTTGTGATTTGTAAGAATGTACAACCCATTTTTGAATTCTAATGGAATTTACTACAACCTATTTACAGTTTGTTAAAAGTACAACCCATTTTCTAGCTAGGACAACGATTAATAATTTCAACCAACCGTTCAAAACAGAATTCAATAAAATTTCCCATATTTTGATGGGATCCGAAATATTTTTATCCTGAAATTTCTAGTCAGATTAAATACAATTTCAATATAAATTTGTATTACGTAAACATCCAATGAAATATTGTGCATGCAACAATTAATGAAATTAAAATTTTCAAAATCCAAAAAATTATAAACTAATTACGTGTTTGGTGCATTTTTTATAGTTACTGCCCAGTTTTTATAATGACATCCCATTTATTATTTCTTAAAGCCCATTTTCTTGTTAAGCCTAATGCATCCCTCCTTGGAAAGATTTGCAGCCCAGCGGGGCGGAGAATAACAAGTTGACCTTGCCTGGGTATTCCTCAAAAAAAAGTATAGCTGGGCTAGCCATTTTCAGCTTAAAAAAATTAATATATGGGCTGGATATCTGGCCTGGGCTAGATGGGCCATAGCCCGCCCAGTTAATACCCTGCTCACCTCTGAACAACAACGAAAACATGGCAGAAGAAAACTCTGCAGTGCCCACACCTCAAAAACACACATACTGCTCGAGCTGCTTGGTCCCAGCTATCGGCCGCTCCTTGTGCAATTCTCTCGTTTATTGACTACATAGGTTGACAATGGTGTGGGACCGTGATGTCAAGAAACCAGGAGGAAGCAAAAAATATTATAGCTGTATATAATAAGGAGGCACTTGCGTACGTGCGGCTATGGCCCTGGTGGGTCCCCACTGTCATCCTCTCCAAGTAAAGTCATCTCCTCATTCCTCATGTCCGTTGACCATGTTGACAACGCGATACGGCGGTGCCACGGCAAGCTCAACAACTCGAAGGATGACGAAGAGGGCCTCGCGGACCCTACGGATCGTCTGATACAGCGCCCGCTGCTCATTCGGGAAGCCAGGATCATAGGGCCACATGTCCGTGACGGCATTGTCGTTCGCTTGTTCACCGGTGCTCATTGAGGAGACAGAGGTTGCAGCACAGGTCCTCCTATGCCGGTAGCTCTTCCGCCATCAGGGCGTCGAAGTGCGGCCGCACCTGCTCTATGGTGAACACGGCATGAACCGGCTTGGACAGTGGCGCCGGCTCCTGGTCGGAAGCTACGTCCATCGTCTGATTGTCGACGCTCAGCTCGGCGAGCTTGCTGGCGAGCCAGCATGTCCGGCTGCTAGACCGACCCGCTGCCAAGCACGAGTCTGACTGCCGTGGCCCACCCAGACCGCCTCCCTCGCCCGCGCGCACTTTCCGCCCGAAACGGTCAGCGCCGCCCGCCCCGCTTCCCGGTGCAGGCAATTGCTCCGCCTTCAAACGACACAAGTGCCGTCCGTCCGTGTGCCGCCCACATTAATGATACGTGGTTGCTGAGGCAGCTACTCCGGCGCCACACGTTCGTCCCTCCGCCGGCCACCATTGCTATATAAACTGATGCGCCGGCCATAGCCGCAGTCATCCGCCTCCGTTCCCTTTCTGCTGTCCACACCACTACTGCCCACCATGGCTTCCTCGCGCTCCAGCGCTCTTCGGGACGGGCCGACGATGGACCACAAGGAGATGGCAGCCATTGCTGCCGACTGGCTGACCGGGAGGCAGCCGGAGAACGGCGACGTCCCAATGGATAACATGGTAGTCGACGATCCGGCACCAACCCCCTCCTCCGCGCCATCCTCGCCGGTGCATTGCACCATGACCATCGGCGAGGCCCGTGCCCAATACATGGACACGGTGAGGCAGAAGCGTGAGGAGCAGTTCCGGGAGGCGCAGGCCGACGCCGCTTACAACCACCATCTCCTCCAGGAGCACCTGTAGGCGGAGGAGCAGATCACCGCGGAGCGGGCAGATTAGGATGCGCTGCTGGACTCGTACCGCTCCGCCCGCAAGGGCCGCCTCGAGCGCTAGCGGTACTGCATGCGGGTGGCGGAGGCTGCGGCCGCCTACAAAGAGGGCGATGAAGCAGGCGAGGCGCTGTTTGGCGAGACCGAGGACGAGGAAGAGGACAATGCCGACTCCGACTAGTCCCCGCACCGCTTGCGTCGACGAGGCCCTGCTCCGCCGAGGCCCCGCGATGCCAACAACGAGGCAGAGGACACCGCCGGCTCCGTCGAGGCCCCGCCCCGCCGGCACCAAGGCGGAGGACCTCGCCCGCTTCGGCGAGGCCCTGCTCCGCCGAGGCCCCGTGATGACCCACAAGTATAGGGGATCTATCGTAGTCCTTTCGATAAGTAAGAGTGTCAAACCCAACGAGGAGCAGAAGGAAATGATAAGCGGTTTTTAGCAAGGTATTCTCTGCAAGCACTGAAATTATCGGTAACAGATAGTTTTGTGATAAGGTAATTTGTAACGGGTAACAAGTAATGAAAGTAAACAAGGTGCAGCAAGATGGCCCAATCCTTTTTGTAGCAAAGGACAAGCCTGGACAAACTCTTATATAGAGAAAAGCGCTCCCGAGGACACATGGGAATTATCGTCAAGCTAGTTTTCATCACGCACATATGATTCACGTTCGTTACTTTGATAATTTGGTATGTGGGTGGACCGGTGCTTGGGTGCTGCCCTTTCTTGGACAAGCATCCCACTTATGATTAACCCCTATTGCAAGCATCCACAACTACAAAAGAAGTATTAAGGTAAACCTAACCATAGCATGAAACATATGGATCCAAATCAGCCCCTTACGAAGCAACGCATAGACTAGTGTTTAAGCTTCTGTCACTCTAGCAACCCATCATCTACTTATTACTTCCCAATGCCTTCCTCTAGGCCCAAATAATGGTGAAGTGTCATGTAGTCGACGTTCACATAACACGAGTAGAGGAGAGACAACATACATCTCATCAAAATATCAAACAAATACCAAATTCACATGACTACTTATAGCAAGACTTCTCCCATGTCCTTAGGAACAAACGTAACTACTCACAAATCATATTCATGTTCATAATCAGAGGGGTATTAATATGCATAAAGGATCTGAACATATGATCTTCCACCAAATAAACCAACTAGCATCAACTACAAGGAGTAATCAATACTACTAGCAACCCACAGGTACCAATCTGAGGCTTTGGGACAAAGATTGGATACAAGAGACGAACTAGGGTTTTAGAGGGGATGGTGTTGGTGAAGATGTTGATGGAGATTGACCCCCTCTCGATGAGAGGATCGTTGGTGATGACGATGGCGATGATTTCCCCCTCCCGAAGGGAAGTTTCCCCGGCAGAACAGCTCTACCAAAGCCCTAGATTGGTTCCGCCTCGTGGCGGCGGAGTTTCTTCCCGAAAGCTTGCTTATGATTTTTTCCAGGGTAAAAGACTTCATATAGAAGAAGGTGGGCACCGGAGGCCTGCCAGGGGGCCCACGAGGCAGGGGGCATGCCTAGGGGGCAGGGCGCGCCCCCACCCTCGTGGCCAGGGTGTGGGCCCCCTCTGGTACTTTCTTCGCTCAATATTTTTTATTAATTCCAAAAATGACTTCCGTGAAGTTTCCGGACTTTTGGAGCTGTGCAGAATAGGACTATATTATTTGCTCGTTTTCCAGCCCAGAATTCCAGCTGCCGGCACTCTCCCCCTTCATGTAAACCTTGTAAAATAAGAGAGATAGGCATAAGTATTGTGACATAACGTGTAATAACAGCCCATAATGCAATAAATATTGATATAAAAGCATGATGCAAAATGGACGTATCAACTCCCCCAAGCTTAGACCTCGCTTGTCCTCAAGCGGAAGCCGATAACGATAAATATGTCCACATGTTTAGAGATAGAGGTGTCGATAAAATAAAATACAGACATGAGGGCATCATGATCATTCTTATAACAACAACATATATGGATATTGTCATATGATTTCTTATGCTCAAGTAATAATCTATTCACAATGTCAAGTATGAATCAGAAACTTCATTGAGAACTAACAAACTATGATCTCGGTCATTGAAGCAATTGCAATTTATCATAACATCGGAAAGAGTCAATATAAGAGCTTTTCAGCAAGTCCACATACTCAACTATCATATAGTCTTTCACAATTGCTAACACTCACGCAATACTTATGGGTATGAAGTTTTAATCGGACACAGAGAAAGATAGGGGCTTATAGTGTTGCCTCCCAACCTTTTACCTCAAGGGTAATGTCAACAATAATAATTCATGCTAACTTACATCCAATTGGATATATATATCAGGATCTTTCCAACACAAGGTGCTTGCCAAAGGATAAAATGTAAAAAGGAAAGGTGAAGATCACCATGACTCTTGCATAAGGTAAGAGACAAGAATAAAAGATAGGCCCTTCGCAGAGGGAAGCAGAGGTTGTCATGTGCTTTTATGGTTGGATGCACGAAATCTTAATGCAAAAGAACGTCACTTTATATTGACACTTGTGATATGGACCTTTATTATGCAGTCCATCACTTTTATTGCTTCCATATCACAAGATCGTATAAAGCTTATTTTCTCCACACTAATAGATCATACATATATAGAAAGCAATTTTTATTCCAAGCAACATGACAACTTACTTGAAGGATCTTACTCAATCCATAGGTAGATATGGTGGACTCTCATGGAAAAACTGGGTTTAAGGATATTCGGAAGCACAAGTAGTATCTCTACTTGGTGCAAAGAATTTGGCTAGCATGAGAGGGAAAGGCAAGCTCAACATGTTGGATGATCCATGACAATATACTTTATTTGGGATATAAGAAAACATAACCCATTACGTTGTCTTCCTTGTCCAACATCAACTCTTTAGGATGTCATACTTTAATGAGTGCTCACAATCATAAAAGATGTCCAAGATAGTATATTTATATGTGAAAACCTCTCTTTCTTTATTACTTCCTATTAATTGCAATGATGACCAAAACTAGGTCTGTCAACTCTCAACAACTTTTATTCATCATTACTAAACAGTATAACTCAGCTAGTTAGGAGCCACCACAACGCTTTGCCATCGCTAGCCGTTGGATCAGATCGATCCTTAGCGCTTTGCCATCGCTAGGCGGCTAGCCAATTAGGTCGATCGCTTCTTGTTTGGATGTCTTGATATTTCTCTTGGGCCGCTGCTCCGTGGAGCTATCTCGGCGAGCTGTGATTAATCGGGCCACGAATGCTTACTGGGCCAGTGGATGCATGCGTTCATCCCACCGATTTGAAGTGTAAAACGTGATCGTAGCCCAAAAGTGGTGTGTGCTTTCAACCCCAACGGCCGGCCGTGAGCAGTGCTAATACTTTACTCTGTGAACTTTTTTTGAGATAATTGCTCTTACTTATTTGTCCCAAGAAACTCTGGCTCAAAAAAAGAAATTTTTGAAGGAAACACTTTTATATCCACCCCGATGAGAGTTGAGACTATGGAATGGGGTCAATTTGTTTTATTTTTTTACCACGTGTCGTGTGTGATGCACATGTGGACATATATACCTGTAGAAAGTCTCCCATTATTCCCTTCAAAAAAAGTCTCCAATTACATGAATAATTATCCTTTCGATATATATTCTCAGAAAGTGAGAAACACAAGTTTTGAATCGTACTATGGGTCTGGCTTGCAATAGTCCCCCGCGTTGCTCTACTCACCATGCTGCTTTGTACAATTTAGTATGCATAGACGCCATTTTGTTATCACATATTTCAGAAACCACCGAAAGGTTTTGAGCCCTGAAAAGTTTGATGGCCAGAAAAGCACCCAGCTTAAGTCATTCAATTCTCTCTAGCACTCATTATGTAAGCCACACCATAATCATAATAACTAGCCGATATGAGGTGTAAAGAGGGAATCTCAAACAATCACATTTTTTTGTTAATTTTCGCTCACTATTATATGTCTAAAAAAACTAAAATTTCCTTACTCTTCTTTGACATTTTATGTGTTATGTTGTAAGAAAAAATGTTATCCGCTGTGAAAATTGTCACTTGGTGTATAAAAAACTAAAATTTCCTTTACTCTTCTTTAACATTTTATGTGTTATGTTGTAAGAAAAATGTTATCCACTGTGAAAATTGTCACTTGCTGTATATGCCTATGAAACAATGAAAATGTTACTCTTTAAAAAAAATTGCCGCATGTTTGTTTCATGCATGTGAAAGAGTCCTCGAAATTATGTTGGTGATCCATTAAAGCTTCGGTGGGTAATTATATTTTATACATGCTTATTTCTTATGTGTCATTTGACCTATCATGGTGATGTCACAATAGGGCTGCCATCAAAGTTTGGCCCCTTAGCAAGCATTGCTAACTATCATATTATATTTGTATCATTGTCTAATATAGGTGTACTTTATGTAAATATATTCTCTTTATCTTTTTTCAAATATTTACATTATATTCTAATTTCTTCAAAAAATGAACGGGCGCAGCAACGCACGCGATCATGATCTAGTACTCTTTAGATGTGAAGTCATTACTCTCCATAAGATCAATATGATCTCTATATTTCTTTTTATTCTTTCTATTTCTTTTATTTCCTCACAATCATAGCAGGATAATCAAGCCCTTGACTCAACACTAATCTTTATTATATATAGCTCATGGACTTGATTACATAGAAGGATCATAAAGAAAAACTCAAAACTAAATCATACTAAAACTTTATTCTACTAGATCAAGATATTACCAAAAGGATCGAACTAGGAAAAAGGTAAAGATAGGAGTGTGATGGTGATACGATACCGGGGCACCTCCCCCAAGCTTGGCAGTTGCCAAGGGGAGTGCCCATACCCATGTATTTATTGCTCTTTCTTTGGAGGTGGTGATGATGGAGTTAATTGTGCCTTCAGCTTCTTCATATTGTATTTGAGAAGAGCAATTTCCTCCTTTAAATCATCGACCTCAGATTCCAGCTTCAAAATCTTGTCACATAAATCCCCTTTGCTTTTCTGCCGAAAACGAGAAGGAATAGATCGGTTGTTAGACAGTTTAGCCCTCTTAGGGAGACTAGATTTCTTGAACTTCACGTGCATATCCCTAGGTTGAGGTAGAGGAACATCCTCCTCCTCTGAACTTGAATCATTTAACCTCCTCGAATGAGCATCCTCCTCATCATCCGTAGTTCGACCGCAAGGATATAGATCCCCATAGGTCTTTGGGTCAGCGATGAGATGTGAGACATAGCTCTCTCCGTCAGAGTCCTGAGATGACATCTTGCTCCAAATCTGCAACAGAACAGCTCAAAACAAAGACAGAGGATATTTGCGTGGTACGGTGGTCAAAACCTTCGGGAGATTATATAACAATCTTTTACCAACCAAAATAAGTATCATGCAAGAAAACGGAGTCCGGAAGGCACACGAGGTGCCCACGAGGCAAGGGGGCGCGCTCCACCCTCGTGGAAGCCTCCTGTCCTTCCCGGACTACTTCTTATTTTCCTATTTTCTTAAATATTCCAAAACGGAGGAAAATTGCCATTAGAACTGTTTTGGAGTCGGTTTACTTACCGTACCACATACCTATTCCTTTTCGGAGTCTGAAACGTTCTGGAAAGTGTCTCTTATGTATTCCTCCGGGGTTACAGTTTCAATAACATTGGTTTCAACATTTATAGGATTACCTGCGATATAATGTTTGATTCTTTGACCGTTCACCACCTTTGGATTTGTGCCTTCTAAGTTGTTGATTTTTATGGCACCGGAACAATAGACCTCCTTGATAGCGTAAGGACCTTCCCATTTAGAGAGAAGTTTTCCTGCAAAAAATCTTAAACGAGTGTCGAAAAGCAACACATAGTCACCTACATTAAACTCACGCTTTTGTATCCTTTTGTCATGCCATATTTTATCTTTTTCTTTAAACAGTTTGGCATTCTCATAGGCCTGGGTTCTCCATTCATCAAGTGAGCTAATGTCAAAAAGCCTCTTCTCACCGGCAAGTTTGAAATCATAATTGAGCTCTTTAATGGCCCAACATGCCTTATGTTCTAGTTCGAGAGGTAAGTGACATGCTTTTCCATAAACCATTTTATACGGAGACACACCCATAGGATTTTTATATGCAGTTCTATAGGCCCATAATGCATCATCAAGTTTCTTGGACCAATTCTTTCTAGATCTATTAACAGTCTTTTGCAAAATTAATTTGAGCTCTCTATTACTCAATTCTACTTGACCACTAGACTGGGGTGATATGGAGATGCAATTCTATGATTAACATCATACTTAGCAAGCATTTTACGAAAAGCACCATGAATAAAATGTGAACCTCCATCAGTCATTAAATATCTAGGGACTTCGAACCTCGGAAAAATAACTTCTTTAAGCATCTTAATAGAGGTGTTATGATCAGCACTACTAGTTGGAATAGCTTCTACCCACTTAGTAATGTAATCAACATCAACCAAAATATGTGTATACCCATTAGAGGAAGGAAACAGTCCCATATAATCAAAGCCCCAAACATCAAATGGTTCAATAACAAGTGAGTAATTCATAGGCATTTCTTGACGTCTACTAATATTACCAATTCTTTGACATTCATCACAAGATAAGACAAACTTACGGGCATCTTTGAAGAGAGTAGGCAAATAAAAACCGGATTGCAATACCTTATGTGCAGTTCTATCTCCAGCGTGGTGTCCTCCATAAGCTTCGGAGTGACACTTGCGTAGGATCTGTTCTTGTTCATGCTCAGGTATACAACGTCCAGTAACACCATCTACTCCTTCTTTGTGGGATCAATTCATCTTTATCATTAGTAATACCTCCCTTCTTAGGGACACAATGGACATGACTTACCCACTGACTATCAGCAACGGGATAAATTATACCTGCCTCCAGAAGCTTTAGTATTTCTTTCCTTACCACTTCTTTCATCTTAGGATTTAACCGTCGTTGGTGATCAACAACTGGTTTAGCGTCTTTCTCCAATTTTATTTTGTGCTGGCATAGAGTGGGACTAATACCCTTAAGATCATCAAGAGTATATCCAATAGCAGCACAGTGCTTCTTCAGAGTTTTCAATAATTTCTTTTCTTCATGCTCTGAAAGGTTAGCACTAATAATAATATGATATATCTTCTTTTCATCAAGATAAGCATATTTAAGAGTATCAGGTAATGGTTCAAGCTCGAACATGGGATCACCCTTGGGTGGAGGAGGATCCCCTAGGATTTCAACAGGCAAGTTGTGTTTCAAAATAGGTCCCTGTTTAAAGAATACTTCATCTATTTCCCTTCTTTCATTCATAAACATATCATTTTCATGGTCTAGCAAATATTGTTCTAAAGGATCATTAGGAGGCACGGCAATAGAAGCAAGACCAATAATTTCATCTTTACTAGGCAATTCCTCGTCACGGGGTTGTCTATGAAATTTAGCAAAGTTAAACTCATGAGACATATCCCCCAAACCAATAGTAACAACATATTTTTCGGACCAAACAGTAGAGAGAATGATAGGCGCTCCCACCCCCACCCCGGCGATCGCCACCACCTCCGGTGATCTCCTCCCCTAGCCACCAAATTTCCTTTCCTCTCCATTAGATCTCTCCGGCGCTCTGAGATCTACGTCCTAATACCCATCTCCATGGGTTCTGTTGATGGATCCACCCTTGGCTTGGACTTCTCCAAGGGTCTGGTTTTTGCGGAAAAGGTTTTTCAATCTACAGGCTTTCCGATGCACCCCATGGATGATACGGGCTTCTTCACCATGGTAATTTCTTTTGGCCGGCACGATTTTTGTTTGAATGAGGATTCAGTGGCAGCGGCGCTTGAGGCGGCCATCGGAGGTTCTGCCATTGAGTTCATGGTTTTTATGATCAAGGATAAGGTTTTTGGTTTTCAAGTTTCTTGCAAGGCTGTGGCTATGATCATTCTCAAGCTCCGTTCATTCTCTTGTGATCATTTTAAATGTTTCTTTCATCTTTGGGGTAATGGTGGCCCAAATTGGGGCCGTGAGTTCAAACTTTGGAAGTTGGAATGTGATGCTGAGTGGATCATTGTTAGTCCTTCCAAACGTCGAGCTGCCCTTGGCATGTTGGCTATGCACTCCAAACCCCTTAAATCTTCGGTAAGATCATCTCATGCCCCTGCCAAGAAGCTTTCATTTTCAAAGTTCCAGAATTATCCTGCTTGCCGTGGTTATCGTTATCCGGCCACACAAAATTGCATTCAAACTGTTGAAGATGCGGGGTACACGCTTTCAGTGCATGAGAGGGTGGTCATCCATCCCCCGCCGCCGGCTGAACTCCGGTGGACGTCAACCACCCCTTCCATATCTTTTGGCACGGTTAGGGATCTTCTTTCAGCCGCGGATGGGACGCCGTCTATCTCGGGCGGAAATACTGGCTCTTTGAATGTGGACGTGCCATCCCATGTTGGGCCGTGATCTACACGTGCCACGGTCTAAGTCGAGCCGGTGTTATCTTCTGGGCCTTCTATTATTCCTTCCTCTCAGCAAGCAGAAGAAGATTTTGATAACTTGGTATCGGGTATGGTGGACGAAATTTTAACATGTCAGATATGCTTGCAAAAGGGCCATTTTGCTGCGGCGTGCACGTCCAAACTACGTTGTACCTCTTGTCTGCGGGTGGGGCATGGTAAAAAGGATTGCAAAAAGTTTGCACGGATCTTGGGTTTGGTTTGGAAACCGAAACCCGGTAACGTTGCAACTTCCGAGGATCGCTCAGCTCCTACCGAGAATATCTCTCTGACACAACTTTTACCAAACTTGGACTCCTCTTGCACTTCCGCCTTAACTGCTTCACCCTGTTCCATCAGTCCTGGTCCCAAAACACCTTCGACTGCGCCGCCTGAGACCCCTCCTCCGCCGGAGTCCTCGCCGTCTGCTTCCAGCCCGGGTTGTGCCTCTCCAATGGCCAACTTCCCCCTCGACCCCTTGCTGTATGTGCCGGCGGGCCATCACATTGTGGACGGCGGTGATGCTCGTTTGCCTCAGACCTTTGTGACGCCACATATCCCAATTGTGCGCGGCCATGAGGAGTTCATGTTACCTGAGGTAATGCCCATCCCTCCTCCCGATCAGATTGGTGTTGCTAGAGAGGAAGTTGTTCAATGGCTGCAAGCTCATGGGGTTTTGGTGAGGTCTGCTCAACCTTGGATTAGATCGGTGGGTCTTTTTGAGCTTCGGGATGCTGCAGTCAGATTCTCGCTCCTTCAGATGCCACCCCAACCTCTTGGCAATGATCGTTTTGTTCGTTTTATGAAGCACGATGAGGGTGAATCTTTTAGAGGTGCTCAGGGTTTCCGTTAGGGACTGCTCATGTTTTTGGGGATTCCGCTTGATCTTCGCAATGAAGAAGGTATTCGGGCAACGGTCAACACCTTTGGGAAATTTCATCATTGGATTAGTGAGGATCCATACCTTGTGCGCACTTTAGTCTTTGCGTCCTTTCCAGAAGATATTCTGGTGCCAAGAGATGTGGTGTTCATGGATTATGCAGCCTGGGGTGGTGTCAGGGTGTCTTGGACGGCGCCTCTGTATATTCTTGGGGCCAATTTTGCTGAACAGATGCCCCAAGATGAAGACTGGATGCCCATCAATGGCAATCCTCATCCCCTGCCTGGTGTGCCCTTCCCGGAGATGCCACCTTTTTTTCTGCCTCCATTCCTAGCTCTGGGGTGGAACGATGTGCCGCCACCTCCGCCTGAACCTGCACATAATGAGGTGCATGAGGACAATTGGGGAAACTGGGATGAGCCTGCTGCGGAACCTGCTGTTGAGGATCAAGAATCCATGGTGTTGAATGCCTCTGCTCAACCAAGTTCTGTTCAACCAAGCTCTGATGTGCAGCAACAGGTGTCCCCTGCACCTATCATTCTTATTGATGGGGCTCAACCTGTGAACCAAAATGATCTGATGGAGATTGCACCGGACCTGGAGGATGCTAGTAACTGGGCAATTGTGGTCTATCAACCTCCTGTCGTTGATGTTCAAGCTTTGGATCAGCTTGCGATTAAGGTCCCCTTTGGTCCCCCTCTGCCCCCTGAAATGATCTGGAGGCGATCGTTTGAAAACCTGCTGAATGCACCAGTTGTGTTTGAGGTGCCAAAACCATTGCTGCCTAAACCCCTGTCGCCAGTCACTTTGACAAAGAGAAACTGGGATTTTGCTTTTCAGCAAGATGATCTTCCTCTGTTGACGTGGAAGGAGCCGGAACCTGCTCGACCTGTGGCCAGAGCTTTATTTGTGGATGATGCTGAGAGGGCTACGCCTGATGTTGTCCCTTCTCCCCCTGCGCGTGTACAAACGAGGAGGCCTCGCAAAACTCTGGCACCAACGCCTCTCGTTGAAACATCTGTTCGAAGATGTACCAGAAGTTCGGCCCAGCGTGACGGGTTTAAGCCCACCTTCCATGAGCTGGTTCTGCAGCCCAAGAAGAAGAAGCCCAAGGCCAAGCCCCTTTCTACAGAGATGCCTGATGACCCTGCACTTGGAGATGTTCCTCCACCTACTCCCATAAGTCATCTGCAAGCTATTGGCAAGGAGCTGGAGATTGATGCAACACTGCTCACTAAGGATGCACTTATGGTGGACCCTGCTGCTGCCACAAATCAAGCCTTCAATGAATAGTGTGCTTTTCTTATGCTGGGTTTTGCAAGCCCATAAATCTGCTTTCTGCGCTTGGTTTTCATTTTCAGATCCTTGGCTATGTAATAATGTTGGTTCAGACCTTTTATGTGCTTTTTGGGCATATGACATTGTGTGTCATGTGGTTTGGGGACTTGTTTATGATCTTTATTTATGAATACTCAATGTAGAAGCTGGAATGTCCTGTGCTGGAATGTCAGGGGTTTAAACTCTGAGACTAGGCAAAGAGTTGTTAGACAAAAGATAGACGAAAGTCACTGTGCTATTGCTTGTCTGCAAGAAACTAAATGTGCTTCATTCGATTCTAGAACAATTAAAATCTTTTGCCCCAAGAGTTTTGACAACTTTGCTTTCTCTCCTTCTTTGGGGGCCTCTGGTGGAATTCTAGTTGTTTGGAACTCATCTATTTTTGATGGGACTTTATTGCAAGTCCAACAATTTGCAGTGGTGATTGAGTTTGTTTCTAGGCAAAACAATGAGAGGTGGACACTTGTGGTGGTTTATGGTCCTTGTCAGGGGGAAGCTAGGGATAATTTTGTAACCTGGATGTATCACCTGAATATTCCTGTGGATGAAAATTGGCTGCTACTGGGGGATTTTAATTTCTTGCATTCTTTGGATAACAGAAACCTACCTGGTGGTGATTTGAATGACATGTTCATCTTTAATGAGATTATTGGGCACCTAGGTCTTTTGGAATTGCCCATCAAACGCAGATCCTACACTTGGTCCAATATGCAGGATACTCCACTACTGGAGCAGCTAGACTGGTTCTTCACTTCTGTTGATTGGATATCTGACTATCCCATGACTGAGGTGCTACCTCTTGCTAGAACTGCATCTGACCATGTGCGTTGTGTGGTTACAATCAAAACTTCTATTCCCAAGTCTAATCTTTTTAGGTTTGAGAATTATTGGTTGGAGCTGGAGGGTTTTATGGATTGTGTTGATTCTTCATGGCAGAAACAATCCAGAAAGGGGCATATTACTGCTAGGATAGCTGACAAATTTAAGTCCCTGAGAATGTGTCTCAAGAGATGGCAGAAGAACATTTCCAAACTGAAAACTCTAGTATGTAAATGCAATAATGTTGTTCTGCTCTTGGATGAGCTTGAGGAATATAGAGCACTTTACAGACATGAATCCAATTTCAGGAAAGTGGTTAAAAACCATGTAGAGAAATTGCTCCACCTTCAATGTCTTTATTGGAAGAAAAGATGTACTATCAGATACATAAAAGTGGGTGGTGAGAACACCAAGTTCTTTCATGCTATGGCTACTGAGAGGCATCGAAGGAATTCTATTGCTAGCTTAAAATTGCCTGATGGTACTTTGGTGACTGATCACTCACAAATGGAGGGTATTATATGGAATTGTTTTAAAAACAGAATGGGTTCTTCCAGGGGAATTAACATGGGTTTTGATCTTTCTTCCCTCATTGAACCAGTTGAGGGTTTAGATATTCTCACTAAGCCTTTTGAGAAGGAGGAAATGGACAAGATTGTCAAACATATGCCAGTTGATAAAGCTCCAGGTCCAGATGGTTTTAATGGTCTCTTCTTCAAAAGGTGCTGGCACATAATTTCTCAGGATTTTTATGAACTGGCCTAGGCTTTCTTTGATGGTACTGCTCATCTGGAAAATATCAATGACTCATATATAACTTTGGTGCCTAAGAAGCCCTCACCTGTAGAGGTGGGTGACTTCAGACCTATCTCTTTAACATGAATGGGTCTTAAGTTCCTATCTAAGATGGCAGCCAATAGGTTTCAAGAGGTGATTATGCAGTGTGTTCACAAGAACCAGTATGGTTTCATAAAAAGCAGAACAATTCAGGATTGTATTGGGTGGACTTTTGAGTATTTACACCAGTGCCACCAGTCCAAGAGACCTATTGTGATTCTAAAGTTGGATTTTGAGAAGGCTTTTGATTCCCTTGAGCATGAGGCCATAGTGCAAATATTGAGATATAAGGGCTTTAATGAGAAGTGGATTCTTTGGATGAAGCAACTTTTGTCCACAGGTACCTCATCTGTTCTGCTTAATGGAGTTCCTGGTAGGAAGTTCAGATGTAAAAAGGGTGTCAGACAGGGTGATCCAGTCTCTCCCCTCCTTTTTGTCCTAGCTGATGATCTCCTGCAGACTGTAATCAATGACATGTTCAGAAGGGGCATTCTTCACCTACCTATACCTTGTCATGACCAGGATTACCCTGTGATTCAGTATGCTGATGACACTTTAATTATCTTGCCTGCTGACAAGGACCAACTTATAGCTCTGAACGACATGCTCAAGGTCTTCTCTGTGTCCACTGGTCTTGATGTGAACTACCACAAATCCTTTATTATTCCCATCAATGTGGACACTGTTGTCATGACTGAATTAGCTGCTGCATTTGGATGCCAGATTGGGAGAATGCCATTTACCTACCTTGGGTTACCAGTGGGAACTACAAGGCCTAAAATGGTGGATTTTATGCCATTGGTGGACTGCATGGAGAGGAGAATGACAACTAGTTCCTCTTTTTTAAATCAGGGGGAAAGACTGCAGTTTCTAAACTCTGCCTTGTCTTCTATGCCCATTTTTTTCCTTTGCAGTTTGGCTGTTCCTGCTGGAATTCTAAAGCAATTGGAGAGAATCCAGAGACAATGCCTCTGGAGGAAGAATAGGGGTCAGCCTGCCCCTTCACTTGCTGCTTGGGACCTTATTTGGAGGCCAAAAAACAAGGGAGGCCTTGGTATTCTTAATCTTGGTGTTCAGAATGTTGCACTTCTGCTCAAACATGCGAATAACTTTCTTAATAAAAAGGATCTCCCTTGGGTGTCTTTAATTTGGGATACCTACTATCATGGTAGAGTACCCCAAGGAACTTCTGATTGTGGCTCTTTCTGGTGGAAGGATATATGCAAGGTCATGCAAAACTTTAGGGAGTGTGCTTGGGTTCAGATTAATGGAGGGGACACTGCCCTCATGTGGTCAGACAACTTGCAGCTTGATGATCAGGTGTCTAGCCTTCAATTCAGATTTCCCAGGCTCTATTCCTATGTTAAGGACCCCTGGATCACTGTTCAAGAGTTCTTGGACTCTCAGGACATGTTCCAGCACTTCCACCTTCCTTTCTCCAGCCAGGCTTTTGATGACCTGACCACTCTCCAGTCTCTGTTGGGTGGCCACAATAGAACACCTGGGTCCAAGGATATTTGGTTTTGGAATGGCACTGCCAAGGGATACTCACCGAAGTTGTTTTACTCACATACTTTTGCATCAGAATCCTTCAACACTTTGACAGCTTGGATCTGGAAGTCCTCCTGTACAATAAAAATCAAAGTATTCGCTTGGATGCTTATTATGGACAGGTTGAACACTAAGGACATGGTGGACAGGAGGCATTGGCATTTGGAGGATGGAGTAAATTGTGTCCTTTGTCCTTTGCAGACTAGGGAAACAAGGGATCATCTATTTTTTAATTGCAATTTTAGTGTCAGAGTTTGGAACTATCTGCAAATTGATTGGTCATCTGGTGACTCCATGGCTGATTTGGTTATTAATGCTAGCAGGAGTTTTAGGAAGCCCTTCTTCACTGAAGTGGTGTTTATTGCTTGCTGGAATATCTGGATCCTCAGGAACGCTAAGGTCTTCAGGCATGAGAGAGCTGGATTCAATAAATGGAGAAGTGCATTCATCCATGATATTAGCTTAATGCAATATAGAGTGAAAGCTGCCTATAAGGATGATCTCCTTAGATGGATCTCATTTCTGCCACCTTGAGGCCAATATTCTATAATTTTAACTTGTTTCTTCTCCTTCTTCCCTTAGTTTAGTTTGATTACCTCTTGTAATCCCCCATAATACTTGTACTTGCTCTCTCTTTATCAATAAAGTTTTGATATGTTGTGGGGGTTTCCCCTACAGTTCCCAGTCAAAAAAAAACATATTTTTCGCAGTCTATCCTAGCATTAACAGTATTCAAGAAGGGTCTGCCAAATATAATGGGACAAAAGTTATCTTGTGGGGAACCAAGAACAAGAAAATTTGTAGGATATTTAACTTTCCCACACAATACTTGAACATCTCTAACAATCCCAATTGGTGAAATAGTATCTCTATTAGCAAGCTTAATTGTAACATCAATTTCTTCTATCTCAGCAGGTGCAATATCATGCATAATTTCTTTCTATAAGGAATGAGGTATTGCACTTGCACTGGCACCCATATCACATAAGCCATGATAACAATGATCTCCTATTTTAACAGAAATAACAGGCATGCCTACAACAGGTCTATGTTTATTTTTAGTATTAGGTCTAGCAATTCTAGCAGTTTCCTCACAGAAGTAAATAACATGCCCATCAATATTATTAGCCAAGAGATCTTTAACCATAGCAATACTAGTTCAACTTTAATTTGCTCAGGGGGTTTGGGTGTCTTAATATTACTTTTATTGACCACAGTTGAAGCTTTAGCATGATCCTTTATTCTAACAGGGAAAGGTGGTTTCTCAATATAAGCAGTAGGAACAATAGGATCATTATAAGTGATAGTCTTTTCTTCAACTTTAATAGGTGCAACCACTTTTACTTCAATGGGAGGATTATATTTAAACCACTTATCCTTAGGGAGATCAACATGAGTAGCAAATAATTCACAGAAAGAAGCTACTATCTCAGAGTCAAGTCCATATTTAGTGCTAAATTGATGGAAAACATCGGTATCCATAAAAGATTTAACACAATCAAACTTAGGTGTTATACCTGACTCCTTACCTTCGTCGAGATCCCAATCTTCAAAGTTGCATTTAATTCTTTCCAATAAATCCCATTTGAATTCAATAGTCTTCATCATAAAAGAACCAATACAAGAAGTATCGAGCATGGAGCGATTATTGAGAGAAAGCCGAGCATAATTTTTTTGAATAATCATTTCTCTTGAGAGCTCATGATTGGGGAATGAATATAACATTGACTTAAGCCTCCCCCAAGCTTGAGCGATGCTTTCTCCTTCGTGAGGGGAAAAATTATATATATAATTACGATCACGATGAATAAGATGCATAGGATAAAACTTCTGATGAAATTCCAATTTCAATCGGTTGTAGTTCCATGATGCCATATAATCACATAGCCTAAACCATGTCAATGCATCTCCCTTCAAAGATAAAGGGAAGACCTTCTTCTTAATAACATCCTCGGGCATATCTGCAAGCTTAAATAATCCACAAACTTCATCCACATAGATTAGGTGCAAATCGGGATGTAATGTTCCATCTCCTGCAAAAGGATTAGCTAGCAGTTTCTCTATCATACCCGAAGGAATTTCAAAGTAAACATTTTTAGTAGGTTCAGTAGGTTGAGGAGCAACTCTTTGCTCTACTGGTCGGGGTGAAGATACCCTGAACAAGCCCCTCAGAGGATTACTTTCCATAGTAACAAGTGACAGTAAATTTCAGCACACTATATAAATTTTTCCTTACCAAATTCCACCTACCAAAGGTGCTTCACTCCCCGACAACGGTGCCAGAAAAGAGTCTTAATGACCCACAAGTATAGGGGATCTATCGTAGTCCTTTCGATAAGTAAGAGTGTCGAACCCAACGAGGAGCAGAATGAAATGATAAGCGGTTTTCAGCAAGGTATTCTCTGCAAGCACTGAAATTATCGGTAACATATAGTTTTGTGATAAGGTAATTTGTAACGGGTAACAAGTAACGAAAGTAAACAAGGTGCGGCAAGATGGCCCAATCCTTTTTGTAGCAGAGGACAAGCCTGGACAAACTCTTATATAGAGAAAAGCGCTCCCGAGGACACATGGGAATTACCGCCAAGCTAGTTTTCATCACGCTCATATGATTCGCGTTCGTTACTTTGATAATTTGGTCTGTGGGTGGACCGGTGCTTGGGTGCTGCCCTTTCTTGGACAAGCATCCCACTTATGATTAACCCCTATTGCAAGAATCCGCAACTACAAAAGAAGTATTAAGGTAAACCTAACCATAGCATGAAACATATGGATCCAAATCAGCCCCTTACGAAGCAACACATAGACTAGGGTTTAAGCTTCTGTCACTCTAGCAACCCATCATCTACTTATTACTTCCCAATGCCTTCCTCTAGGCCCAAATAACGGTGAAGTGTCATGTAGTCGACGGTCACATAACACCACTAGAGGAGAGACAACATACATCTCATCAAAATATCGAACGAATACCAAATTCACATGACTACTTATAGCAAGACTTCTCCCATGTCCTCAGGAACAAATGTAACTACTCATAAATCATATTAATGTTCAGAATCAGAGGGGTATTAATATGCATAAAGGATCTGAACATACGATCTTCCATCAAATAAACCAACTAGCATCAACTACAAGGAGTAATCAACACTACTAGCAACCCACAGGTACCAATCTGAGGCTTTAGAGGGGATGGTGATGGTGAAGATGTTGATGGAGATTGACCCCCTCCCGATGAGAGGATCGTTGGTGATGACAATGGCGATGATTTCCCCCTCCCGGAGGGAAGTTTCCCCGGCAGAACAGCTCTGCCGGAGCCCTAGATTGGTTCCACCAAGGTTCCGCCTCGTGGCGGCGGAGTTTCTTCCCGAAAGCTTGCTTATGATTTTTTCCAGGGTAAAAGACTTCATATAGCAGAAGATGGGCACCGGAGGCCTGCCAGGGGGCCCAAGAGGCAGGGGGCGCGCCCAGGGGGGTAGGGCGCGCCCCCACCCTCGTGGCCAGGGTGTGGGCCCCCTCTGGTACTTTCTTCGCTCAGTATTTTTTATTAATTCCAAAAATGACTTCCGTGAAGTTTCAGGACTTTTGGAGTTGTGCAGAATAGGTCTCTATTATTTGCTCCTTTTCCAGCCCAGAATTCCGGCTGCCGGCATTCTCCCTCTTCATGTAAACCTTGTAAAATAAGAGAGAATAGGCATAAGTATTGTGACATAACGTGTAATAACAGCCCATAATTCAATAAATATTGATATAAAAGCATGATGAAAAATGGACGTATCACCCCGCGGCGCCAACAACGAGGCAGAGGACACCGCCGGCTCCACCGAGGCCCCGCTCCGCCGGCACCGAGGCGGAGGACCTTGTCGGCTTCGGCGAGGCCCTACTTCATCGAGGCCCCGCCCCGCCAACAACAAGGCAGAGGACATCCCCGGCTCAGCCGAGGTCCCACCCTGCCGGCAACGAGGGGGAGGATTCCCCCCGTTCCACCGAGGCGCCGCCTCACTGGCAACGAGATAGAGGACATCGCTGGCTCCGTCGAGGCCCCCGCCATGCTGCCAACGAGGCTGCGCCACACAGAAAACGAGGAAGAGTAAAACATGGTAGGTCGCCGCCGCTCGGGTCCAAGTAAGGCCACCGCTGCTACCCTCCGGTTGAAGCCAATCTAGGCGGGTTGACCATTGACGGTCGATTAGCTTCCTGGTGGCGACATGGAGTCGGAGAGCTATGTTGGAGAAGGACGCTGCTTCAGTTACTTAACTGCTGGTGCAGTTGGGTCACTGACACATGGTCCCAACAGGCATCTGGGCCACATGTCAGTTACGCAACTGCACCTGCAGTTAAGTCACTTAAGCTCAGTCCGCTGGAGAATAAGCTTCTGTTCGGCTCAGCTGGACACAGGTGGGTAGATTCGGTTAATTAATTATACCTCCAGTGCACCCCTTTTTAGTTGAAGAATGTATGAAATGTAATGAAATCCGACATGTTTATATGAAATCCGACCGTGTATGAATGAATTTAGTTTGATTAGTTCGAATTCTTGTATCACTGGCATTGGATGAACATGCAAAACAATACGTACTAGGATTATTCCCAGGGTGATCACCTCATTTGCAGCAGTTTCACATGTACTCCATCCGGTCCTTTTTAGTCTGTATACAAGTTTTGTCTGCAGTCAAATTATCTCTACTTTGACCAATCTTTTAGAAAAAAGTATGAACATTCACAATGTAAAATCAACTGACTTGAAAGAAATCTAATATGCGAACTAAAAAGGAACATAGGGAGTACAAAGAGTTTGAGCTGCTTTTTAGCGTTCCTGTACATTGCAATCAAACACACAGGCCTGGAAATTCATAGAGAACATTCAAAACAATCGATGATTATGCATCTCAGCGATTCACATGTCAGAGCCAATATTTACTTCACAACTAAACAATAAAGAAAAATCGATCGATTCTGCTGACAGCAAAGGGCGTCCCATTCAAAAATATCAAACGCACGTCTTCTTGCTAACATCAATGAGCAAAATTTGACAAGGTTGTCCCATTCCAAAATGTCAAATGCGTGTTATTTTGTGTACATCAATGAGCAAACTTTGACAAGGTTTTCCAATTCCAAAATATCAAATGCCTATGATTGTGGAATGGCCAGGGTTTGCCATCAGTTCGGACATTGACATGGCACCTCATGCTAAATAAACTAGTTGTTCTTTTTGTGCAGTTCCACCAAAATCAACCAAATTCGCGCATAGCTTGTATGATTTCGCCTTTATATATTGCAACGCCTTGAACATATTGGCACCTCCTTTCTTGTGGTGGAAATGATGATTCGATGTATTCATGAACATTTTGTGCAGTTCCCATTGAAATCAAGCTGAGCACCCCTATTTGCACAAATACAAAATAAGTGATTAGTATAAATCTTGCTCGCTCGCGGTGTCCCCGTGTTCTGGCTTATGTTGGAAGTCTTGCTAGTTTGGCATTGTCGATCTCGGTTCAGGCTTGGTAGGTTTAGCTGTGATGTATTCTCTATTCGGGCCGAGCACCCCTTGGTTGTCTGCTCTAGACACCATGTTCACGCATGCGTGCGTTCGTGTCATGAGTTGTACCCCTCTCTGTACTCATTCTACTCCTTCTATCAATGCAATGATATGCAAGCTTTGCGTATTCGCGAAAAAAATAAAGCAAACTGTACTATGAATTGACAGTTTAAACAGGCACCTACATGGTCCATGTAGTGCACACTTTAAAAAGATGGAACTCACCGGAAAGAATCCTAGAACAACATTGTACTTGCGCATCACAGCAAAAAGGATGGAGATCTGTCAGTCCTTCCGAGCTGAAGTTAGTTTGGTCTTGTGGGGAGTAATGTAACCATCCTTCAACTGCTCCTTCTGATGAGAAGATAGACATGGCTTCTTCATCCTGGCATAATCGAAACTAGTCATTTCACGTACTCCATATTCTTCTTCAGAGGAGGATGATCCTGTTGTGCAAAGACAAGAGGACAACTAAATGCTAGCTGTTGGGGAACGCAGTAATTTCAAAAAAAATCCTACGCACACGCAAGATCTATCATGGTGATGCATAGCAACGAGAGGGGAGAGTGTAGTCCACATACCCTCGTAGACCGTAAGCGGAAGCGTTATGACAACGCGGTTGATGTAGTCGTACGTCTTCACGATCCGACCGATCCTAGTACTGAAAATACGGCACCTCCGCGATCTGCACACTTTCGATCCAGCTGAGTGTCGAGGGAGAGCTTCGTCAGCACGATGACGTGATGACGGTGATGATGAAGTTACCGACGCAGGGCTTCGCCTAAGCACTGCAACGATATGACCGAGGTGGAAATCTGTGGAGGGGGGCACCGCACACGGCTAAGATATCAACTTGTATGTCTATGGGGTGCCCCCTCCCCTGTATATAAAGGAGTGGAGGAGGGGGAGGGCCGGCCCTCTACTATGGCGTGCCCTGGGAGGAGTCCTACTCCCACCGGGAGTAGGATTCCCCGTTTTCCCTAGTTGGAGTAGGAGAGAAGGAAGGAGGAGAGAGGGATAAGGAAAGGGGGCGCCCCCCTTCCTAGTCCAATTAGGACCCAAGGGGGAGGGGGCACGCGGCCTGCCCTGGCCGCCCCTCTCTCTCTCCACTAAAGCCCATTAGGGCCCATATACTCCCCGGGGGGTTCCGGTAACCCCCGATACTCCGGTAAATGCCCGAACTCACTCGAAACCATTCCGATGTACAAACATAGTCATCCAATATATCGATCTTTATGTCTCGGCCATTTCGAGACTCCTCGTCATGTTCGTGATCATATCCGAGACTCTGAACAACCTTCGGTACATCAAAACACATAAACTCATAATACCGATCGTCACCGAATGGTAAGCATGCGGACCCTACGGGTTCGAGAACTATGTAGACATGACCGAGACTCAGCTCCGCTCAATAACCAATAGCGGAACCTGGATGCTCATATTGGTTCCTACATATTCTACGAAGATCTTTATCGGTCAAACCGCATAAAAACATACGTTGTTCCCTTTGTCATCGGTATGTTACTTGCCCAAGATTCGATCGTCGGTATCTCAATACCTAGTTCAATATCGTTACCGACAAGTCTCTTTACTCGTTCCGTAATGCATCATCCCGCAACTAACTCATTAGTCACAATGCTTGCAAGGCTTATAGTGATGTGCATTACCGAGAGGGCCCAGAGATACCTCTCCGATACTCGGAGTGACAAATCCTAATCTTGATCTATGCCAAATCATCAAACACCATCGGAGACACCTGTAGAGCATCTTTATAATCACCCAGTTACGTTGTGACGTTTGATAGCACACTAAGTGTTCCTTCGATATTCGGGAGTTGCATAATCTCATAGTCATAGGAACATGTATAAGTTATGAAGAAAGCAATAGCAACAAACTAAACGATCATCGTGCTAAGCTAACGGATGGGTCAAATTAATCACATCATTCTCTAATGATGTGATCCCGTTTATCAAATGACAACTCTTTGTCCATGGCTAGGAAACTTAACCATCTTTGATTAACGAGCTAGTCAAGTAGAGGCATACTAGTGACACTCTGTTTGTCTATGTATTCACACATGTACTAAGTTTCCGGTTAATACAATTCTAGCATGAATAATAAACATTTATCATGATATAAGGAAATATAAATAACAACTTTATTGTTGCCTCTAGGGCATATTTCCTTCAGTCTCCCACTTGCACTAGAATCAATAATCAAGATTACATTGTAATGATTCTAACACCCATGGAGTCTTGGTGTTGATCATGTTTTGCTCGTGAGAAAGGCTTAGTCAACGGGTCTGCAACATTCAGATCCGCATGTATCTTGCAAATCTCTATGTCTCCCTCCTTGACTTGATCGCGGATGGAATTGAAGCGTCTCTTGATGTGCTTGGTTCTCTTGTGAAATATGGATTCCTTTGCCAAGGCAATTGCACCAGTATTGTCACAAAAGATTTTCATTAGACCCGATGCACTAGGTATGACACCTAGATCGGATATGAACTCCTTCATTCGCTGCTTCTGAAGCAGCTATGTACTCCGCTTCACATGTAGATCCCGCCACGACGCTCTGCTTGGAACTGCACCAACTGACAGCTCCACCATTCAATAAAAATACGTATCTGGTTTGTGACTTAGAGTCATCCGGATGAGTGTCAAAGCTTGCATCGACGTAACCGTTTACGATGAGCTCTTTGTCACCTCCATAAATGAGAAACATATCCTTAGTCCTTTTCAGGTATTTCAGGATATTCTTGACCGCTGTCGAGTGATCCACTCCTGAATTACTTTGGTACCTCCCTGCTAAACTAATAGCAAGGCACACATCAGGTCTGGTACACAGCATTGCATACATGATAGAACCTATGGCTGAAGCATAGTGAATGACTTTCATTTTCTATCTATCTTCTGAAGTGGTCGGGCATTGAGTCTGACTCAACTTCACACCTTGTAACACAGGCAAGAACCCTTTCTTTCCTTGATCCATTTTGAACTTCTTCAAAACTTTGTCAAGGTATGTGCTTTGTGAAAGTCCAATTAAGCGTCTTGATCTATCTCTATAGATCTTGATGCCCAATATATAAGCAGCTTCACCGAGGTCTTTCATTGAAAAATTCTTATTCAAGTATCCTTTTATGCTATTCAGAAATTCAGTATCATTTCTGATCAACAATATGTCATCCACATATAATATCAGAAATGCTACAGAGCTCCCACTCACTTTCTTGTAAATACAGGCTTTTCCAGAAGTCTGTATAAATCCATATGCTTTGTTCACACTATCAAAACGTATATTCCAACTCCGAGAGGCTTGCACCAGTCCATAAATGGATCGCTAGAGCTTGCACACTTTGTTAGCATCGTTTGGATCGACAAAACCTTCTGGTTGCATCATATACAACTCTTCTTTAAGATATCCATTAAGGAATGCAGTTTTGACATCCATTTGCGAAATTTCATAATCATAAAATGCGGCAATTGATTCGGACGGACTTAAGCATCGCTACGGGTGAGAAGGTCTCATCATAGTCAACTCCTTGAACTTGTCGAAAACCTTTCGCAACCAGTCGAGCTTTGTAGACAGTAACATTACCGTCAGCGTCAGTCTTCTTCTTGAAGATCCATTTATTCTTCTATGGCTTGCCGATCATCGGGCAAGTCAACCAAAGTCTATACTTTGTTCTCATACATGGATCCCATCTCAGATTTCATGGCTGTTGGTGTCAAAACCGGTGGATCTCGGGTAGGGGGTCCCGAACTGTGCATCTAAGGTTGATGGTAATAGGAGACGGGGGACACGATGTTTACCCAGGTTCGGGCCCTCTTAATGGAGGTAATACCCTACTTCCTGCTTGATTGATCTTGATGAATATGAGAATTGCAAGAGTTGATCTACCACGAGATCGTAATGGCTAAACCCTAGATGTCTAGCATGTATGATTATGATTGCCTCTACAGACTAAATCCTCTGGCTTATATAAACACCGGAGGGGCCTAGGGTTGTACAGAGTCGGTTTACAAAGGAAGGAATCTACATATCCGAACGCCAAGCTTGCCATCCACGCAAAGGAGAGTCCCAGGACACATGAAGAAGTCTTCTGTCTTGTATCTTCATAGCCCATTAGTCCGGCCCACGTCACATAGGCCGGACGCCCGAGGACCCCTTAATCCAGGACTCCCTCAGTAGCCCCTGAACCAGGCTTCAATGACGATGTGTCCGGCGCGCAGATTGTCTTCGGCATTGCAAGGCAGGTTCCTCCTCCGAATACTCCAAAATAGCCCTCGAACACAGAGAACGTGTCCGGCTCTGCAAAATAAACTCCTCAAAGAGTATAATATTTAACAAGTCCCATCTACTAACATCTTCTGTAGTGAGACGCCACGTCTCCGTCCGGTCATTATTTCAAACCGTTTTTTAGCCTCCCGCTCCGTGTTTTGAGGCGCAGTTTCCATCGGCACGTCTTGTCAAAGCAGAGATCGTGTCCCCTTATCACGGGATCTTCGTTAATAAAAGCGTGGATAATCCAAACGTGTTGTTGGCGATTCCTTGGGAATAGGCGAGCTTTAAGGCCCGTGAGGGGGCGTTCGATATTCCTCGCCTTTATAAAGGGGTATAGACCCGTCTCTCTTCCCCCACACCTACCCCTTCCTCAACCTCAGGCTCAAGCACCCGGGATTCGATTCCTCCCATTGCTACCAAGCCCTCTAGTTATGTCCGGATCTATCCCCCAAGGTAGGTGGGCAGCCTCCTCGGTCACTGGGGAGGACATCACGAAGCTGCGGAAGGCGAGGTACCTGACTGCGGAAATCCTCCACAGGCTCCCTACAAAGGGGCAGGTCACCCGCACACCAAAATCCGGTGAGAGGGTTGTATTCATCTCCCACTTCCTCCGCGGGCTAGGGTTTGCAGTTCACCCCTTCGTTCGCGGCCTCATGTTCTATTATGGGCTAGACTTTTACTATCTAGCTCCAGACTCTTTTCTCCACATCTCGGCGTTCGTCGTCGTGTGTGAAGCTTTTCTCCGCATCCCCCCACACTTCGTCCTATGGCTCAAGACTTTCAATGTGAATCTGAAGCTAGTTAACAAGGAGCAAGCGGAGTGCGGTGGTGCTATGGTGAGCAAGCTTGCCAACACTACCTAGCCAAAAGGCTCCTTTATGGATTTATATCACCAAACCCCGCAGCACCAAATGGGCAGCCGCACATGTGTTTCGATCTGGCCCTCCATTGCGGCTCGCATTGTGGATAAATAAGGGGCTAGACTGGGGATCAACTGATGAAGTTCGAACACTTCAAAGTCGCATCCGGAGCATCCTCGAGAGGGACGTTGGCCTTATTTATGTGATTCAAGTGATGCTAGTCCGCCGGATCCTCCCGTGCCAGCGACGGCCTCTCCGTATGTGGGAGTTCAATCCGGAAGGATTGCAGACACTTCAGCAATTTCGGCACAACGCATGAAGGGATGTGGAAACTATTCTTCAAGGCTCAAAAGCAGTGGCCGAGCACATCAGAGGACATCGGTCTCGATTGCAACCATCCGGATACCCCAGTAAGCACCCAATTTCCGACCGCAACTCGGTTGATTATCCCATAGCGATGTGCTAAGAGCTCTATCTTTGACCAGGGCTGGATAAAGAAGGCGGAACAAATTAGGTGTTTTGCTCCACTTCCAAAAGACTCGGCTGATCCTGTGTTGTCGAGGATGTTGGTCCCGGCGCCGTATCAAGTGCCCACACCAGAGGACAAGAAGAAAAGCGGAGAGGCCGAAAGCGGCCTCCACTCTACGGGTATGCCGGATACTATGTCCGGGGAGATTGAAGCTCCCTCTTCGACAGACGAAGGGGAGGGAGAAGGTGATATCCCTTCCCCTCAGGGGAGGAAAAGGACTGCATCCGAAGACTTCGAGATGAAAACACCCAAGAGAGGGAAGGTAGCCCTACCATATGGTTTTGGTTCTGAAGCCGATGTCGTCGCGACGCACCTCTCCAGGGACAAGCCCCTTGCCTAATTGTAAGTGAACAAGGATGATCTAGACATATCCTATTCTTTTTCGGGTTTGCAGGGGTAACTTTTAGATCGTGTACTTGCAGTTTGGCCCACAGTCCGCCCCGACAGTCCTCCTCATCAGGGGACTTAACTCCGGGGATGATGGAAAGCGAGACGCCTTCTCATGCTTCCTCGCCTCTCAGGGCAGACGACTTGGAGGTGTCATCTCGGAGAATCTCCCCTGACCATCAAGTGGCGTGGGGGACAATGAAAACAACGCCCGAGGGTGGTACTTCGATCGTCAAGGGTCCAGGGAGCGCAGCCCCTACGGGGGCCGGCAATGAGGGCCCCAAACTATCCGGCTTACCGCCGAAGACGACTCTAGGGTTGAGCCGATGTATCCCTCTGAAGGGAATGCATACTCCCGCAACAGCCTTCAGGAATCCGACGGTGCCGGATACTCTGATGAGCACATTACAAAGTGCTTCCATTTCAGAGGAGCATCATACCTTAATGGGTACGGTAGTTAAAAGGGTTCTGTCCGCGAGAAGTGGATTGGACGAAGTTTTTATGAGCCTGCTGAAAGGCTTCGAGGTACGCAATGTAATAGCTTAACTATTTTTACATGCACAGTGCACCCATGTACAGATAGTAGCCCCTGAGGCTCTGGTTGGCTTCCACAGGGAGGCGATTAGAGGATCAAAAAAGATATGCTCAGGAAGTAACCTGATTAATTTGAACACAGGCTATTACGTCCATGGTGACCGCCCAAGCTGCGGAGGTTGTAGATCTCAAGCAGAAACTTGAGCTAGCAGGTGAGGACATCACTCTTATTAACAGGCGGCTCGACGAGGCACAAGGTATCTGGTCTGGCAGCTTGTTTATGCATGTATACTAGTATTAGCACGAGGCTGAAAATCATATACTGTGATGTGCATAACTGTAGATGGTGCTCCCGCGTTTGAGACCCTTCGGGCTAAACTTGGCCGGGCCAAGGAGCAGGCCAGAGTGAGCGACGCGGCCACCAGGAAGGCGGCTCCGAATTTAAAGGCCGAACAGGCCGCTCAGCGCCAGTGCTAGGAGAGAATATCTACCATGGAGCGGGAGCTGCAGGATGCCACTAGTAGGTGCAAATCTCTCGAGGAAGATAACAAAACCAAGGTAGCCGAACTCGACAAGGCCTTACTAGAGGCGAAAGAAGCGCGATCTAAATCCAGAGCGGCTCGGGACGAGATCCGACAGGCTGGGGAGATAGCGGCTGGTAAGCCCTTTCTTTTATAGACTAAGTTCGGCGACCCGAAGTATGCTCTGCTTAACCAAATGTGGAGTTCTCCAGACGCGTTCTTGGATCTGCCGAAGAGTGTTTCCGACGCGGTGCAGTTCTTCCAAACATAGGAAGGACGTGCTGCGGAGAGGCTTTTCTGGTCGCAATTCAACGTGGCAAAGCGCCCGACGCTGCAGAACAAGCAGATGGCCCAGTGGGCCGAGTTACACAAGATGTCTGGAGCCGCCATGAAGGACGTCATGGTTCGGCTATGACCCGCCGAACCAATTCCGAGCAGCTATTTCGGTTTGGTACATCGGCTTGTCGATGCAGTGCCGCGTATTGACGCCGTCAAGCGGTCGGTGTGCATAGAAGGTGCTCGGATGGCCTTAGCCCGCGTCAAGACGTTTTGGGCAAAGATGAAGGCCACCTATGTTGCAACCAAGGGTCCGCCTGGAGGCAAGGACCATCGCACGCCGGAGCATTATTTGGAGGACGTCCTAGAGGGAGCCCGCTTGAAAGAGGGTCAATGCTCGAAGGATATTATATTTGAGTAAATGTACCTGAATTGAAAACAATATTATGATACATTAAGGCTGTGTTATATACCTTTGCCATTTATTTCCTCCTGTGCGGCCGTTTCTTATAACCTGAAAGTTTGCCAGTCGTCGGCTTCAGCCCCTCGTATATAATACAAGGGTGTTCGGAATAGCACCTGATCACTCTTGATCCAACTTCTTGGTCCGGAACGGAGGTGTCAGTGTGGCGAACTAGGCAATCAGACTATATGGCTTTAACACCTTCACTTAGCCATAGGATTTTTAGGGTGGGTCTACGATGTAGCCCCTGGCATGTACGCAGTTATCCGAATACGGTTGCATTACATAGGTGACCGGAAAGACGGTCCTTCGTGTAATACGGAAGAAATCGCAAAAGATTCTGATAAGTCGCCGAGTGGTTGACCAGCTCTCGCCGCATCATGACAGTCAGTTTCTGGCTTTCTCTACTGAGTTGTTTGACCAGGTGAACCAGAAACACAATCGCAGTAGTTCTCCCTTTACTACCCTAGCCGATAAAACAGAACGTAGGGTAGCAAGCACAGGAGCCGGGCAACCCAACTATTGACCAAAGACATGATTCGGAGCTGATGCATATAATGCCAAACTCGTGACGCGAAGTATGCTATAGAGCTGTTCGGACTTTTTTCGGCAACCCATATATTGCCGTATCAAGCCCCTGGCAATGTGTGCCGAGGTGTTTGTGTGAAACAACCGAAGAAGCAAGGTACAAATAATGAAGACGGATTATGTTCACTGAAATCTGATTGATACGTCGAACGTAATCTTACAGATTATGACACCAGCACCTAGGCCATCTTACGTGCCAGGGGTCGAGGGCTAAAAAAGGCTCTGTACAGGTTTCAAATAGTGTTTTTGGTCTACAAAAAATCTTTTGGACCTCCTGTCGCACGTCTGCGCTGCCCGTGAAAAGGTTTCCTTAAAGGGAGCAATCCCCGATTACTTGTAGGAAAGCTGAGCTCATGAAGAGTCCTTTCAAGTCCATAGGACGGACAGGTATTGTTTCACCTGTGGCAAAAAGATAAGAAAGTAGTTAGGAAAAGGGGAAAAGGTTAAAGTTTGGATGAACCGCTTTGTAGGCCTGTCCGTATTGTGCCTCCGCCGATGACCAAGGTATTTTGAGTGCATAATTATGTATGCGTGGTGCAAACTCTACGGGTGCAAGAGGCGAACGGTGGAGGCGGAGCTGCTAATCCAACTCTAAAATTGACCGGTCTTGTGTAGTAGAGGCCGGCGGCTTAATGGCCGATGAGGTATGCTGTTTAACGAGGCCGCTTTGTACTTCGGCTGTGATGGCCGTGGTGTACTCTTCGGAACGGAGAGGGTGTTCCGTGTTTCGTTGATCGTTATGACGCCGCATGGACTGGGCATCTTAAGCTTTAGATAGGCATAGTGTGGGACCGCATTGAAACGAGCAAAAGCGGTCCGCCCAAGCAGTGAATGGTATCCACTGCAGAACGGAACAATATCAAAGATCAAGGCTTCGCTTCGGAAGTTGTCCGGTGAACCGAAGATGACTTCCAGTGTGATTGAGCCCGTACAGTGAGCTTCTTCGTCGGGTATTACCCCTTTGAAGGTAGTTGTGGTGGGCTTGATCCTTGAGGGATCAATGCCCATTTTGCGAACAGTGTCTTGATAGAGCAAATTAAGGCTACTGCTGCCATCAAGGACTCGTGTGAGATGGAATCCATCAATGATTGGGTCGAGGACCAGAGCTGCCAAACCTTTGTGACGGATACCTGTTGGGTGGTCATTGCGATCAAAAGTGATCGAACAGGCTGCCCCTGGGTTAAATTTTGGTATGACCGGCTTTATGGCGTAGTCGTCTCATGGTACGCGCTTGCGATCCCTTGTAGGGGTATGCGTCACAGATATCATGTTTACTGTTTTTACTTCGGGAGGAAATTGCTTTTGTCCCCCGGTGTTTGGTTGGCGAGTCTCCTCGTCTTCGCTGTCACTAGGCGGCCCCTTCCCTTTGTGTTCGGCGTTGAGCTTGCCTGCTTGTTTGAAAACCCAACAATTTCTGTTGGTATGGTTGGCGGGTTTGTCAGGGCTGCCGTGAATTTGACAGGGCCGAACCAGTATCCTGTCTAAACTGGATGGGCCATCTTTGTTTGCATTGAATGGCTTCTTCCATTGACCGGATTTGGAACCACTGAATCCGGCGTTGTCCGCCGTGTCTTGGGTTCCAACATTATTGTTTCGACACTTGTTTTTATCGCGTCGAGGCTTGCCATTGTTGTCCCTGACCTCAGAGGTGCCAGGATTGCTGGTGCTATTGTTTCGTCAAGCCAGCCACCTATCTTCTCCCGCGGAGAAACAAGTCATCAGTGCGGTAAGAGCTGTCATAGACTTTGTTTTTCTTGGCCGAGGTGACGGGCCAGCCACTCATCTCGGATGCTATGTTTAAAGGCCGCTAGGGCTTCGGCGTCCGGACAGTCGACGGTTTGGTTCTTTTTAATTAAGAACCTAGTCCAGAGCTTCCTGGCTGACTCTCCGGGCTGCTGGACGATGTTAGTGAGGTCATCGCGTCCGGAGGCCGGACATATGTACCTTGGAAGTTGTCGCAAAAGGCGTCTTCCAAGTCCTCCCATCTGCCAATGGAGTTTTCAGGCAGGCTGTTCAACCAGTGCCGAGCTGGTCCCTTGAGTTTTAGCGAGAGGTATTTGATGGCATGAAGATCATCACCGCGGGCCATATGAATATGGAGAAGAAAATCCTCAATCCATACCACGGGATCTGTTGTTCCATCACATGATTCGATATTGACGGGTTTAAACCCTTCTGGAAATTCATGCTCCATTACTTCATCAATACAGCAGAGGGGGTGTGCGGCGCCTATATATCGGGCCAAGTCGCGACGTAGCTCGGATGGAGTCCGTATGCGGTTTTCGGCCCGGACGTGATTATGCTTGTCACGTCCGGCTAGATAGCCATCGTCGCGCGTCGGGGCACGCCCCCGTGATCCGTAGATCGATCTGGTCTGACCTGCTCTACTATCCAGGTCCTGCCGCAGGTCATATGTATATCACCGAGCTGTTATATCTCTACCTTTACGGCGAGGTAGTATGGGCTGGTGTTCGGCTTGAGTTGCCGTTTTGTCCTGGCACGAGGTGGTCGGTCAGCCGCATTACATGCTGATGGTACGGGCTCGAGGGCCTCGTCGTCAAATTGGGGTAGCAGTTTACGCTTCGGGTAACTTTTGGTTGGGCGCTCGAGGCCGTATTCCTCGGCTGCCAGGACATTAGTCCACCTATCGTTGAGCAGATTTTGATCAGCTTGAAGCTGCTGCTGCTTCTTTTTCAGGATCCTTGCAGTGGCAATTACCCGGCTGTCGGTGTCCTGGGAACGGGGGTCCCCAGACTTGCCTGCCTGTGGCTCACGACGTGGCTCCACCAGCGGCCCTGTACGACCCATCTTCATCAGCAAACACTCAAGACCCTCACGAGGGGCCAAGCCTCGCGAGGCGGACGACACATGAACTCCTCGGGGGCGGCCTCACCAGGCTGGCTCATGAGGGGCGGAGAGATCAAGGCAAGGGGCACCTCGCGAGGTTTCTGTGACACAAGCCATGACGACCCGGGCCAGGCGGGCACCAGCGCGCACAGTGTCCTCATTTCCTCTTTGGTGCTAAAGAGGCAAGCGCAGGCGAGGAGTCCCGAGGCATCAAGCAAAGGTTTCCATATCAGTGCAACGAGACCAAGACCAGCAGGACGGAGGTCACCGTGGAGCCCAGGACGGCATCATCACCAGAGCCATTGGCAGGCGAAGACCACCTTTAGTCAGGATAACTTGTACTAGATGTCTCCCTTCAAATTTGGCCGTTGTTGCATCCCTTCCCGCCAGCATTTGGGAAGAGGACCAGGGCCTCTATAAATAGGGCTAGCCACCACAGTAGGAGGCAACTGATCTTGGGCTATTCAGATCATCCTCATCCACACAGACTCACCAACACAAGAGCACCTCTCCTCAGGAGGTTGTTCTTCCCTTGTAACTGTTCATCCTCAGCCCAAGAGGCAATCCACCACACCACACTGGAGTAGGGTATTACACCACATCGGTGGCCCGAACCAGTATAAACCTTGTGTCCCTTTGTTCTATGAGTTCGATGCGCTGAGCCTTGAGATCGTGGTGAGGGAGAGTACTAGGGAGGGGAGATGTCTTCGTGCGCACCCCAGTGTTCGAACCTCAAGGGTTTTGTCGGAACCCGAAATGCGACATTTGGCACGCCAGGTAGGGGTGCGCTGAAGCTTTCCTCCCGCAGATCCGCATCCCATCGCTCCACCGCATCCAGGGCGGACGCGCGTCGAGCCCGCGCTGAGCGTCGGGCCGCCCTCGCCACCCGTGTCGCTTAGACAGCTCCTATCGGCGGGCCTCCCCGTCATTCCCTGTCACCCGCCGCCACCGGCCCGGCGGGAAATGAGCAGCAAGCGTCCTCACTGCACCCCTCTGTGTGGTGGGACGGCCGCACCGCCACTCCGTCGCTGACCCCGGCTGGCTCATCGTCTCACGCTTGTCGCGCGCCCACGGACGCGCAGGTCGCGCTGCTCATGGCACGCGAGCTCCTGCGCTACCGCCCGGTTGACGATCTCTATGAGGACTGGCTGGAGCGCACCGCTGAGCTCGTCAGCGCCGCAGGGGGCTCCCCCGCACCATCCCTCTCGCTACCTCGCCCTCCACCAGTTGTGGGCGACGTAGCTCACGGAGCACCTCCACCACCTCTGCACCAAGACGGCGCTCTGGCGCCAAGGCGCGCGGCCCCCCGGCGTGACCTACCGCGCCGGGCGCTTGCGCGAGAAGAAGGAAGCTGCCAAGAGATTCCTCGGCCGCGGGAAAACGCTCCCGCGCTCCCAGCGCCACCACCACAAGACCGTGTGCCGCCTGCGGTGGCGGTGCGCGGACATCCAGGGCGGGCTCTGCATCAGCAAAGGGCCCCGGTGGCCACGGCAGGCTGCCGCGCCTTCACTCCAGAGCTGCGTAGCATCGTTTGGCTGGGCAAGTTCAAGCCAGACCTGCCTCCTCGCTACAACGGCACCCCCGACCCTGCGGAGTTCTTGCAGCTCTACGAGCGGAGCATCGAGGCGGCCAACAGCAACGAGAAAGTCATGGCGAACTGGTTCCCTATGGCTCTTGTCGGTGTTCTGGGAACGGGGGTCCCCAGACTTGCCTGCCTGTGGCCCACGACATGGCTCCACTCACGGCCCAGTACGGCCCATCTTCACCAACAAACGCTCCAGACCCTCGCGAGGGGCCAAGCCTCGCGAGGCGGACGACACAAGACCTCCTCAGGAGCGGCCTCACCAAGCTGGCTCGCGAGGGGCGGAGAGATCAAGGCAAGGCGAACCTCGCGAGGTTCCAATGACGTAAGCCATGACGACCAAGACCAGGCGGGCGCCAGGCGGGCGCCAGCGCGCACAGTGTCCTCGTTTCCTCTTTGGTGCTAAGGAGGCAAGCGCGGGCGAGGAGTACCGAGGCATCAGGCAAAGGTTTCCATATTGGTGCAACGAGACCAAGACTAGCAGGACGAAGGTCACCGTGGAGCCCAAGACGGCGTCACCGCCAGAGCCTTTGGCAGGCGAAGACCACCTTTAGTCAGGATAGCTTGTACTAGATGTCCCACTTCAAATTGGCCGTTGTGGCATCCCTTCCCGCTCAATATTTGGGAAGAGGACCAGGCCTCTATAAATAGGACTAGCCACCACAGTAGGAGGCAACTCATCTTGGACTGGATCCACTCCATCCTCACACCCACCAAGCACAAGAACACCTCTCCTCAGGAGGCTGTTCTTCCCTTTGTACTGTTCATCCTCAGCCCAAGAGGCAATCCACCACGCCACACTAGAGTAGGGTATTACACCACAACGGTGGCCCGGACTAGTATAAATCTCGTGTCTCTTGTGTTGCGGGTTCGTCGAGCTAGGCTTAGAGATCGCGGTGAGGCTGAGGGCGTGATTAGGTAGGGGAAAATCTTCATGCGCACCCCAGTGTTCGAACCTCAAGGGTTTTGCCGGAACCCGAAATCCGACAGCTCTCAAGGATGGTGCTCGCTCGTGGCTCCTGAACCTGCCTCCAGGCTCGATCTCCTCCTAGGATGAGATGTGCGACCGCTTTGTCGCCAACTTCCAGGCACTCGCGACCGCCCTCCGGTCGCGGGTGACCTGCGCCGCATCAAGCAGCAGCCAGGAGAGACCTTGCAGAAGTACATCCAGCGCTTCAACAACGTTCGTCTCAAGATCCCCAAGGTGACGAATGAGGCCATCATTTCCGCGTTTTCTGTTGGCGTCCACGACGTCAAGATGAAGGAGGAGCTCGCCATCCGCGAGGAGTTATGCACGGCTCTGGAGCTGTTCAACATGGCGACCAAGTGCGCAAGAGCTGAGGAGGGGCGCCTTTCCCTCCTCGAGCTCCCTGCTATCGACCCGGAGGATAAGAAATCCAAGGCCAAGGACGTGAAGCGCAAGGGGGTGGACGTGCTCGCGGCGGAGCCGGATACGAAGCGCGGCCGGGACCATCCCGAGTCGTCCAAAAGCAGCCGACCGTTCTGCACCTTCCACAACGTACACGGCCACAACACCAATGACTGTCAGGAGCTCAGGGCCATTCGAGATGGACGCTTCGGTCGACGTCCCGAGCGCAACGACCGGGGCTACGATCGAGGAGGAGGACGAGGCGGAGGACGCTGGGACGATCGCGACCCCCGCCAGGAGTGGCGCAACCGGCCTCACGAGGACCGCTGGCAGGACCAGCCTCGTGAGGGTGCCTAGAGGGATCAGCCCCGCGAGGACCGCCCTCAGGGCAATGCCGGTCTTCCTCCACTGCCACCACCACCAAGAAGGAACGACGACCACCATCAGGACGAGGGGGCTGGGGGTTTCCAGGAACCACGTGCTATCGCCTGCATCTCGGGCGGAGCTCAGGCCCGAGCATCTCAGCGTATCTTCAAGCAGTTTGCTCACGAGGTGAACGCAACCCTTCCCAGGCTTGAGGCCACGCGCCCGCTCAGGTGGTCCAAGTGCGCCATCACTTTCAGCTCGGCGGACCAGCTCAAGTGCGTGGCCACTGCTCGCGCCCTCCCGATGCTCTGCTCACCCGTCATCAGCAACGTACAAGTCACGAAGACCCTCATCGACGGCGGCGCAGGGCTTAAAGTCCTGTCCGTCGAGAGATTCGACAACCTCCAAGTGCCATACGATCAGCTTCAGCCCACCAAGCCCTTCTGAGGAGTGACTAATGGCTCCACCACCCCGATAGGGCAGGTCCGCCTCCCTGTCACCTTCGGACAGCGCGACAACTACCGCACCGAGCTACGACTTTGACGTTGCTCACATCCGTCTGCCGTACAATGCCATCCTCGGGTATCCGGCCCTGGCCAAGTTCATGGCAGTGACCCACCACGGCTACAACGTCCTCAAGATGCCAGGAAGCGGCGGGATCATCACAGTCCCCTGCAAACAAAGATATGCGGTGTGCTCCCTCGAGCGCTGATACGTCTCCGTCGTATCTACTTTTCCAAACACTTTTGCCCTTGTTTTGGACCCTAACTTGCATGATTTGAATGGAACTAGCCCGGACTGACGCTGTTTTCAGCAGAATTGCTATGGTGTTATTTATGTGCAGAAACAAACGTTCTCGGAATGACCTGAAACTCCACGGAACTTATTTTTGGAAAATATAAAAAATACTGGAAGAAGAATCCACGTCAGGGGGGCCTCCACCTGTCCACGAGGGTGGAGGGCGCGCCTGCCCCCTGGGTGCGCCCCCTGCCTCGTGGGCCCCCTGACGCTCCACCGACCTCAACTCCAACTCCATATATTCGTGTTCGGGGAGAAAAAAATCAGAGAGAAGGATTCATCGCGTTTTACGATACGGAGCCGCCGCCAAGCCCTAAAACCTCTCGGGAGGGCTGATCTGGAGTCCGTTCGGGGCTCCAGAGAGGGGAATCCGTCGCCGTCGTCATCATCAACCATCCTCCATCACCAATTTCATGATGCTCACCACCGTGCGTGAGTAATTCCATCGTAGGCTTGCTGGACGGTGATGGGTTGGATGAGATTTATCATGTAATCGAGTTAGTTTTGTTAGGGTTTGATCCCTAGTATCCACTATGTTCTGAGATTGATGTTGTTATGACTTTGCTATGCTTAATGCTTGTCACTAGGGCCCGAGTGCCATGATTTCAGATCTGAACCTATTATGTTTTCATGAATATATGTGAGTTCTTGATCCTATCTTGCAAGTCTATAGTCACCTACTATGTGTTATGATCCGGCAACCCCGAAGTGACAATAATCGGGACCACTCCCGGTGATGACCATAGTTTGAGGAGTTCATGTATTCACTATGTGTTAATACTTTGGTCCGGTACTCTATTAAAAGGAGGCCTTAATATCCCTTAGTTTCCATTAGGACCCCGCTGCCACGGGAGGGTAGGACAAAAGATGTCATGCAATTTCTTTTCCATAAGCACGTATGACTATATTCGGAATACATGCCTACATTACATTGATGAATTGGAGCTAGTTCTGTGTCACCCTATGTTATGATTGTTACATGATGAACCGCATCCGGTATAATTCTCCATCACTGATCCAATGCCTACGAGCTTTTCACATATTGTTCTTCGCTTATTTACTTTTCCGTTGCTACTGTTACAATCACTACAAAACCCAAAAATATTACTTTTGCTATCGTTACCGTTACTTCCATATTACTTTGCTACTAAATACTTTGCTGCAGATACTAAGTTATCCAGGTGTGGTTGAATTGACAACTCAACTGCTAATACTTGAGAATATTCTTTGGCTCCCCTTGTGTCGAATCAATAAATTTGGGTTGAATACTCTACCCTCGAAAACTGTTGCGATCCCCTATACTTGTGGGTTATCAAGACTATTTTCTGGCGCCGTTGCCGGGGAGCATAGCTCTATTCTTTGAGTCACTTGGGATTTATATCTGCTGGTCACTATGAAGAACTTGAAAGACGCAAAAACAACAATTTATCCCTCAACTACGAGGGGAGGTAAGGAACTGCCATCTAGCTCTGCACTTGATTCACCTTCTATTTTGAGTAAGCTTGCGATACCTAAACCTACTTCTGCTATTCATTCTGATATGTCGCATGTTACTGATGATGCCACTTCTGCTATGCATGATACTTATGATGAAACTACTTCTATGCTTGATACTACTGTGCCACTTGGTGAATTTCTTGATGAACAACTTGCTAGGGCTAGAGAGAATGAAATTATTGAAACTGATAATATTGATGATAGTGATGATGAAGACTCTCCCCCTAATAAATATGAATTACCTGTTGTTCCTGAGGGTTATGTTATGGATGAAGAAGCTGCTAGAGCTATTTTAGCTTGCAATGATAGACATGATCTTAAGAAGTTATTAGCTAAATGGAAGCAACAATCTCTTAATGCTAGAATGAAACCTGACCCTGCTTTTGCTACTTCACCTATCTGTGTTACTGATAAGGATTATGAATTCTCTGTTGATCCTGAGATAATTACTTTGGTTGAATCCGATCCTTTTTATGGCTATGAATCTGAAACTGTTGTGGCACATCTTACTAAATTAAATGATATAGCCACCCTGTTCACTAATGATGAGAAATCTCGCTACCTTTATATCCTTAAAATATTCCCATTCTCATTAAAGGGTGATGCTAAGATATGGTTTAATTCTCTTGATCCTGGTTGTGTGCGTAGTCCCCAGGATATGATTTATTACTTCTCTGCTAAATATTTCCCTGCTCATAAGAAACAAGCTGCTTTAAGGGATATATACAATTTTGTGCAAACTGAAGAAGAGAGTCTCCCACAAGCTTGGGGGAGGCTTCTCCAATTACTTAATGCTTTGCCTGATCATCCTCTTAAGAAAAATGAAATACTTGATATCTTTTATAATGGACTAACCGATGCTTCCAGAGATTACCTGGATAGTTGTGCGGGTTCTGTTTTCAGGGAAAGAACACCGGATGAAGCTGAAATTCTTTTGAATAATTTTTTACAAATGAATATAATTGGACACTTCGTGAGCCAATTCCTAAACCAACTCCGAAGAAAAGGGGTGTTCTATTTCTCAGTCCTGAAGATATGCAAGAGGCAAAGAAATCTATGAAAGAAAAAGGTATAAAAGCTGAGGATGTTAAGAATTTACCTCCTATTGAAGAAATACATGGTCTTAACTTACCGCCTGTTGAAGAAATATATGATCTTAATCCATTACCTATTAAAGAAACTCATGGTCTTGATAACCCGACACAGGTAGTAAAGGTAAATTCTCTCTATAGATTTGATGAAGGTGATATCCCTTGTTATAAGTCTGCTAGACAATGCTTAGATGAGTTTGACAATTTTATTGTTAAACAAGAAAACTTCAATGCTTATGTTAGTAGACAACTGAAATACAATTCAAATATGCTTGAAAACTTGGGTGATTATATGTCTAGAGTTAAAGGTGAATTTAAACTCATTAGTAAACATGCTTCTATGGTTACCACTCAAGTAGAACAAGTACTTAAAGCTTAAAATGATTTGCTCAATGAATTAAATAGTAAGAATAATGATTATGCTGTTAGAGTGGCTACTAGAACTAGTAGAATGACTCAGGAACCTTTGTATCCTGAAGGCCACCCTAAGAGAATTGAGAAAGATTCTTAGAGAAATAATATTGATGCACCTAGTCCTTCTAAGAAGAAGAAAAAGAAAAATGATAGGACTTTGCATGCTTCTAGTGAACCTATTGCTGAACCACCTGAGAATCCAAATGATATCTCTATTTCTGATGCTGAAACACAATCTGGTAATGAACATGAACCTAATGAAAATGTTAATAATGATGTTCATGATGCTGCTCAACCTAGCAATGATAATGATGTAGAAATTGAACCTGCTGTTGATCTTGATAACCCACAATCAAAGAATCAACGTTATGATAAGAGAGACTTTGTTGCTAGGAAACACGGTAAAGAAAGAGAACCATGGGTTCAGAAACCCATGCCTTTTCCTCCCAAACCATCCAAGAAAAAGGATGATGAGGATTTTGAGGATTTTGAGCGCTTTGCTGAAATGATTAGACCTATCTTCTTGCGTATGCGATTGCATAATATGCTCAAAATGAATCCTTATGCTAAGTACATGAAAGAAATTTTTAATAATAAAAGAAAGATACCGGAAGCTGAAATTTCCACCATGCTTGCTAATTATACTTTTAAGGGTGGAATACCAAAGAAACTTGGAGGTCCAGGAGTATCCACTATACCATGCTCCATTAAAAGAAACTATGTTAAAACTGCTTTATGTGATCTTGGAGCCGGTGTTAGTGTTATGCCTCTCTCTTTATATCGTAGACTTGACTTGAATAAGTTGACACCTACTGAAATATCTTTGCAAATGGCTCATAAATCAACTGCTATACCTGTCGGTATTTCTGAGGATGTGCTTGTTGTAGTTGCAAATGTTACTATTTTAACGGACTTTGTTATTCTTGATATTCCCGAGGACGATAGTATGTCTATTATTCTTGGAAGACCTTTTTTGAATACTGCAGGGGCTGTTATTGACTGCAACAAAGGCAATGTCACTTTTCATGTTAATGCTAATGAGCATACGGTACACTTTCCGAGGAAACAACCTCAAGTTCATAGTATCAATTCTATTGGAAAATTCCATTGATTATTTTTGGAGGTTTTGAATTTCCTCTTCCTACTGTCAAAAAGATATGATATTCTTATTATTGGGGATGTGCATATCCCCGTAGAGGTAACATAGTGTTATTCAAAATTTCCCCGGTTTCATGTTATTCGGAATGAGTTTGTTAACAAGACATGATCAACCTTGTTAGTGGATTCCTTTTGATGAGCACGAGATGGATGAAGTTAGAAATCACAACCTTCTGTACCTTCCTTCTACTTTCTGTTATTTAGTTGAAATAAAGTAAAAATAGTATTTTCCTGTCTGTTTTCTGAATTATCCGTGCAATATAAAAATACCCCGAAAATAAAAGTTCTCCAAATGCCCTGCCAATTTAATATGATTTTTTCTGGAATATTTGAGAATATCCGGCACTGAGAACACAGCAGGGGGAGCAAGCACCTGGCCACGAGGGTCCAGGGCGCGCCCCCTGCCTCGTGGGCCCATGGTGGCTCCCCTCCACTTATTCCTGCACCCACACACTTCTTCTTCCTCCCAAAAAGAATCACCATCCAGCTCAAGCACGAGTTCTAGCTCATTTTGCTGCGATTTTCGATCTCCTTGCTCAAAGCACCTCTCACAAAACTACTTGGGGGGATTGTTCCTTGGTATGTGACTCCTCCGTTGGTCCAATTAGTTTTTGTTCTAGTGCTTTATTCATTGCAAATTTGTGCTGCCTAGGTGACCATGTTCTTGAGCTTGCATGTCAAATTTATATGGTTCCAAGTAGTTCTAATGCATTATATAGTCTCTAGGCACTTGTAGGAGTAGTTGCTATCAATTTTGTTGAGCTTGGTTCACTTTTGTTTGAAGTTACTAAAATTTCAGAAATTTTTCAGAGGAAGAAATATGTTTAGGAAAATGTACCAAGGTGGTCCTTCAAGGAAGCAAGGACCCAGGCTTGCAATGCGCTATGCTGACGATGAACCACCAAGGGACGCCCCAGTGCGGCCTTGCGAATGGCCTTCAGAAGACTTTATGGATCGAGCAGAAATCAAGGAAGAATTTAACGCATATTTGCGTAACACCGATCTTGTGAGCTTCAAGGTAGAAAAATGCCGCCAGTACCACTATCTCACTAGTTCTTTTGTGAGGAGGTTTGAATATTCATCTTCACGCAATTCTCAAACTGTCCTGTTTGATCTTTATGAAAATTCTTATACCATGGACTTAGAGGATTTTACCACTGCTTGCAAACTTCCACAATGGGGTAGTCCTCGTGAACCTCGCCAATCTGAATTTAGAGATTTTCTTGCCAGTATAACTGTGGGTGAATCTAGAGACATAACACAAGCTACCATAGGGAGTATTCATTTTCCTGCTATACATTATTTTGCTCTCTTCATAGGTAGGTGCATTAATGGTAAGGGTGAAGCATGTCACATGTGTGTCCCTGATCTCAGTATTCTTAGAGTGCTGTGTTAGGAGATAAATCTTATAATTTGGGAGCTATTGTTGCACGTAGGTTGCATAATAATAAAATTAATGGAGATTTCTTTGGAGGAATTTATGCAACCCGTCTAGCTAATTTTCTTGAGGTACCTATATGTGAGTATGATGTTGAGCTTCCTAATGTTTATTTAGATTATAATACCATGGTTCATCATCATTTTCTTGAGAGGAACGAGCAGTCCCTCCAGTATTGCTTAATCTTTGACAGACGTCGTGTTGTCCATATTACTCTCCCTGCTCCTGCCTTCTTTGATTATCAGGCAAAAGGAAGACATGTTATTACCATAGAGGAGGCAGATGAGTACGAGAGGAGGGCGGAGGCAGCTCGCCGCCACGCTGCAGCTCAGGAGGCAATAGCCGCTGCATCTCAGTACGACCCTGGTTACAACTATGGATATCCGCCAGGCCATCCGTGGCAATAAACCAACTTAGGCTAAAAGCCTAAGCTTGGGGGAGTACGTATTTCCCACCGACATTACATTTATGTTCACACACACTCGTTGCTAGATGTCGGTGCTCATACTTTTTCATTGTATCATCCATGTTAGTTTATTTTATTTTCTTGCTTTCTTCTTGTGTGTTTGTTAAACCTTAAGAAAAACAAAAAACATTAGTGTAGCTTTTAGCTAGTTTACTTTTCTTGTAGCAGTAATAATTAAAAGAAAACCCAAAAATATTTCCTGTTCTTCTTTTGCTTGTTGGGAGCTTTCCCATGTAAATAGTTTTTATTTCTTTTGTTTTCTTTGGGGGTCGATAGGAGAAGACCATAATTAAAATGTTGAAGTGGCTCTTATATGCATTATTGTTGATTTAACCAAGAACCCATATTGCTTCGTCTTCTCCTGTTTATTGAATGCTCGCAGATTCCAACTTAGTCCAATGCACGCGCACTCTTATTATTATTCACATCGTTCGGTCGTGCAAGTGAAAGGCAATTATGACGATATATGATGGACTGACTGAGATGAGAGAAGCTGGTATGAACTCGACCTCTCTTGTTTTTTGTAAATATGATTAGTTCATTGTTCCTGATTCAGCCTATTATGAATAAATATGTTTGCAATGACAATTAGAGATTATAGTTGCTTATGCCATGCTTAATTAGCTAGGAGCTTATAATGGTTTACCTTGCGCGCCAACATGCTATTAAAATGGTTGTGATGTGGTATAGTGGGGTGGTATCCTCCTTTGAATGATTTAAGTGACTCGACTTGGCACATGTTCACACATGTAGTTGAAACAAAATCAACATAGCCTTCACGATATTTGTGTTCATGGTGGATTATATCCTACTCATGCTTGCATCCAATGTTTATTAATTTTAATGCATGTTCATGACTGTTGTCGCTCTCTAGTTGGTCGCTTCCCAGTCCTCTGCTAGCCTTCACTTGTACTAAGCGGGAATACTGCTTGTGCATCCAATCCCTTAAACCCCAAAATTATCCCACATGAGTCCACTATACCTTCCTACATGCGGTATCTACCTGCCGTTCCAAGTAAATTTGTATGTGCCAAACTCTAAACCTTCAAATGAAATTCTGTTTTGTATGCTCGAATAGCTCATGTATCAACTAGGGCTGTCAGTATCTTCCATGCTAGGCGGGTTATTCTCAAGAGGAGTGGACTCCGCTCCTCACTCACGAGAAAATGGCTGGTCACCGGGATGCCCAGTCCCATGCTTTATGCAAACTAAATCAAAATAATTGCAAACAAAACTCCCCCTGGGACTGTTGTTAGTTGGAGGCACTCGTTGTTTCGAGCAAGCCATGGATTGATGCTTGTTGGTGGAGGGGGAGTATGAACTTTACCATTCTGTTTGGGAACCGCCTATAATGTGTGTAGCATGGAAGATATCGCCATCTCTTGGTTGTTATGTTGACAATGAAAGTATGCCCCTCAAAATATTATTTATCTCTGCTTTAAAATCGAGCTCTGGCACCTCTACAAATTCCTGCTTCCCTCTGCGAAGGGCCTATCTATTTACTTTTATGATTGAGTCATCACCCTCTTATTAAAAAGCACTAGCTGGAGAGCACTGCTATCATTTGCATCCATTACTATTAATTTATATTGGGTATGACTATGACTGGATCTCTTTTACCATGAATTACAATGTTTAGTCAGTCCTTGATTTTCAAAGGTGCTCTGCATTTATGTTTTGCGGTCTCAGAAAGGGCTAGCGAGATACCATCTTATTATATCATATTATGATTGTTTTGAGAAAGTGTTGTCATCCGAGATTTATTATTATTGCTCGCTAGTTGATTATGCCATTGACATGAGTAAACATGAGACCTAAGTGTTATCGTGAATGTGGTTAGTCATAATCTTTGCTGAAAACTTGAATGCTGGCTTTACATATTTACAACAACAAGAGCAAACAGAGTTTGTAAAAGTTTTTCTTTATCACTTTCAATTTATCAACTGAATTGCTTGAGGACAAGCAAAGGTTTAAGCTTGGGGGAGTTGATACGTCTCCGTCGTATCTACTTTTCCAAACACTTTTGCCCTTGTTTTGGACTCTAACTTGCATGATTTGAATGGAACTAACCCAGACTGATGCTGTTTTCAGCAGAATTGCCATGGTGTTATTTATGTGCAGAAACAAACGTTCTCGGAATGACCTGAAACTCCACAGAACTTATTTTTGGAAAATATAAAAAATACTGGAAGAAGAATCCACGTCAGGGGGGCCTCCACCTGTCCACGAGGGTGGAGGTCGCGCCTCCCCCCTGGGCGCTGCCCCTGCCTCGTGGGCCCCCTGACGCTCCACCGACCTCAACTCCAACTCCATATATTCGTATTCGGGGAGAAAAAATCAGAGAGAAGGATTCATCGCGTTTTACAATATGGAGCCGCCGCCAAGCCCTAAAACCTCTCGGGAGGGCTGATCTGGAGTCCATTCGGGGCTCCGGAGAGGGGAATCCGTCGCGGTCGTCATCATCAACCATCCTCCATCACCAATTTCATGATGCTCACCACCGTGCGTGAGTAATTCCATCGGAGGCTTGCTGGACGGTGATGGGTTGGATGAGATTTATCATGTAATCGAGTTAGTTTTGTTAGGGTTTGATCCCTAGTATCCACTATGTTCTGAGATTGATGTTGCTATGACTTTGCTATGCTTAATGCTTGTCACTAGGTCCCGAGTGCCATGATTTCAGATCTGAACCTATTATGCTTTCATGAATATATGTGAGTTCTTGATCGTATCTTGCAAGTCTATAGTCACCTACTATGTGTTATGATCCGGCAACCCCGAAGTGACAATAATCGGGACCACTCCCGATGATGACCATAGTTTGAGGAGTTCATGTATTCACTATGTGTTAATGCTTTGGTCCGGTACTCTATTAAAAGGAGGCCTTAATATCCCTTAGTTTCCATTAGGACCCCGCTGCCACGGGAGGGTAGGACAAAAGATGTCAAGCAAGTTCTTTTCCATAAGCATGTATGACTATATTCGGAATACATGCCTACATTACATTGATGAATTGGAGCTAGTTCTGTGTCACCCTATGTTATGACTGTTACATGATGAACCGCATCCGACATAATTCTCCATCACCGATCCAATGCCTACGAGCTTTTCACATATTGTTCTTCGCTTATTTACTTTTCCGTTGCTACTGTTACAATCACTACAAAACCCAAAAATATTACTTTTGCTATCGTTACCGTTACTTCCATATTACTTTGCTACTAAATACTTTGCTGCAGATACTAAGTTATCCAGGTGTGGTTGAATTGACAACTCAACTGCTAATACTTGAGAATATTCTTTGGCTCCCCTTATGTTGAATCTATAAATTTGGGTTGAATACTCTACCCTCGAAAACTGTTGCGATCCCCTATACTTGTGGGTCATTAAGCGCGCCTTCCAAGCCGCAGAAATCGAAGACCTTGACAGCAAGGGTGCGTACCCTCCTGAGGCCACCCCCAAGAAGAAGAAGCAGCTACTCCGTACAGGGCCTCAGGGGAGCGGCACCTCGAGCGGTGCCACATCAAGATCGACGCCCGCACCTGGGGCATCTCCCTCCCTCACATAGGAAGGCGCGCCCGACGCCCTCCTCGGGCAGGGCTCGGGGGCTCTCTTCTGGAGGGCCTCAGACCTAGCCAACATCACGAGGGAGGCGCTCGGGCACCACGTGGAGGCATGTTTTGCGGCACGTCTTCCTCACGGGGGCCCCGGGCAAGGAGCGCCCGGCGCTCAGGAGTTCATCGCCAAGACCACTCTGGAGCTGCAGGATGCAAGAGCCATGTGCGGCGACCGCTGCCCACCTAGTGCAGCTCCCCATCCAGGCGAGGATGGTGGGCTGCACATCTGCATCGACATCCCAGGGCGCAACAGGGCCGCATCTCAGGAGAGCTTCTGGCCTTCGCGCGTGGGGCGTTGCGAGGGCCCACCTCACAGCTATGTTCGCATGCCATTTGGCCTACTGAGCATGGCGGCTGCCTTCCAACGCAACCTGCAGAGCGTCCTGGCGACGCAGGAGGCCAGGCATCACGCGGTCCTGGTGGAGATGGAGACGGTCCTCAAGGAACCGCCTGGACCCCCAGAGCCTCGCGAGGCTCAGGGCCTCGGCGGCTCATGAGGAGCAACCCCTTCGCCACGCATATTCAGCTACCTCAACATCCCTTCGACAACGGAACCAGGTGACATTTTTCTAGTTTATTTAGCTGGGAGCGCCCCCGGGCTGCATCATTCCCAGGCCACGTGGGCCTGTGCGCCATGTATCCTTTTTACGTCTTTAGCTTACTCTGCTGGGGGTGCCCCTCGGGCTGCATAATCCCCAAGCCGCTCGGGTCCGTCCCGATGGCGTGTATCGTCCTCGCATCTATCTAAGCTAGTTTGCTTCCCATGCATAATCTATCTATAGTTATCGCCTGCTTGATTGTCACCCATCGTGACCGCCCGCGTCACCGATCTGCCTCATGCTCATCCTGCAACGGGAGCTACTCACGCTGGCATGTCACGTGTGCTCGGGTCTGTCCCTGCAACGCGGGGGAATCTGAGCGGTCGAGCTCTGGCTCGCGGCACGCCCCACACACGTCACCTCACCAGGCCCTCAGTGCCTTCATCTTCTTGCGGAGCGACCAATGACAGATCGGCAAACGCGGTGGCAATTTGTGTCCCTACTCGTGCTAACCTGCAGGAACCTCCTGAGGACAACAGCGGGTGGTACCGCGGACTCCCTTTTTCCCATGCAATTCGCTTGCGCGTTAAAAGGGGGTCTCCTAAGCATCGCGACTCAGGAGCTCTTACTGGCTCTCCAGCCCTCACCCCCTGGCCTTGACCACGGTATCGCTACCTGGCATACCAGCGGCGACTGAGCTCGCTCGAGAGCCGGGACCTGAGGACGTAGAGAACATAGAAGAGCGTGGAAAAGAGAGGAAAGTTCGCACAGGCCTAACCTAGCTGCACTACGATCGACGACGCACTAGTCTGGCGCAGCTCAAGGAATCAACTCCGGACTGCCAAGCTAAGTCTCGTGCCCGGGTCGACCACGCGCTACGGCATAGGGTCCTCACTTGCTGCAGCCTTGTTACGGCAACGTCGTCCCCTTTCCTACCTCAAGGTGACTGCTTGCGCGCTAAAGGGGACCTCTTGAGCATCGTGCCTCAGGAGCTCTTACTGGACCTCGGGCCGCTCACCTCCTGGCCTTGACCACGACATCGCGACCTGGCATACCAGCGACGGCTGCAGCCTGCCTGGGGACTGGGACCTGTCGGTGTAGAGCACCAAGTCGCCGCGAAGCTGGAAAGGGGAGACCGAGCCGAAGCAGGACATGCGTTCGCAAATTTTCATAATAAGGTTAATATCAACAAAAGGCATTACAGAACCTTTACACGCCCCTCCCCGGGGTTTGTCTCGATTCCTCGCAGGAAACAAAAGAAGGGAGCCGCCGACTCCATCATCAACAGTGGGCCACGGAAGGCCGACGCCAACCCCATCTAGATCAGCGACGGCTGGACGCTGCGGCCTTGCCCTGGGCACGGCGAGAGCTCGGGGGCACGTAGCTATCGTCGCTCGTCTCCGGAGTCTCGTAGGGCTCAAGAGAGTCACTGGACTCCCAAGCACCGCCGCTACTGCTGGAGAAGCTGCTGGCGAGGCCAGCAGCCGGCCTGGCGTTGGCCGCCGCGCCGTCCCGACGACCCCCTCCGGGGCAGCACTCCTGGCTGCGGCCTTCCTCGTCGAAGACCTTGAAGAACATGGTGGAAGCGCCATCGTATTCAAAATGGATGGCGAGGGCGCCTTCGGTGCGACAGGCTCGGGCAATCTCGCCCTAGCCGTGGGTCAAGAAGATCTTGCCTGGGGAGACGACTTTGACCTCCGCTCCAGTCGCCGGGGCGTCGCAGTCGGCGTGCTGCAGCCTGGGCTCGAGGGGGCCCCTCGGCGGCATCTCGGCGGAGAAGAACTGCGGAAAGCGAATCCAAGTGCACGGGGGCATCGCCACCCACATCACGAGTTTGGGCGAGGAGCCCACGGCGTGGGTTCCTGGCACGACAGCGCGCACCACCGCGGCGCGGCGACCGCGGCCACGGCGAGGGCGGCGCTGCTCGCCGCCTCTCCCTCCGGAGCACTCGGCTTGGGCGTACAGAGGCAGCGGATACCCAGGAGGAGGCCGTTCGCACCAAGGCCTCGAAACCTCCGGCCTCACGACAACGTCGCGGCGATGGGCCAGCCTCTTCCTCGGCGGGAGCGGCCCCGGCTCATCGCGTGGGGTTTTTCCCTTCTCTATGGCCAAGAACCTCCGTATCGGTGCCATGGGTGTCGCTGCTGGCAATGAATCAAGGGAGAAGAAGCAAGCGGAGCAGGAAGAGATGAGCGATGGGGGCTCCGACCCCTCCTCATTTATAGCTGGAGAAGGCCAACCGGCAACCCCCACGATCACAGGTAATGATGATTTTTCTCTGCATGCAGCAGGGACTCGTCAAGTCGGGCAATTGCCGAGGCAGCGTGGGGAAGCGGAGACGCCCACGTCCCATCAATCGCCACGCGTCGACCGAGGCCGCAGGCTGTTGGGGCCCGCGGCGCTCCGCACTTGCCCTTTGGCTTTGCCTCGAAGCCAAGTCCAAGCGCACCTTGGGCCCGGGGGCTACTGTCGGCGTCCTGGAAACGGGGGTCCCCAGACTTGCCTGCCTACGGCCCACGACATGGTTCCACCAGCGGCCCTATACAGCCCATCTTCATCAGCAAACACTCAAGACCCTCGCGAGGGGCCAAGCTCGTGAGCCGGACGACGCAAGACCTCCTCGGGGCGGCCTCACCAGGCTGGCTCATGAGGGGCGGAGAGATCAAGGCAAGGGGCACCTCGCGAGGTTTCTGTGATGCAAGCCATGACGACCGGGGCCAGGCGGGTGCCAGCGTGCACAGTGTCCTTGTTTCCTCTTTGGTGCTAAAGAGGCAAGCGCATGCGAGGAGTCCTCATCCACACAGGCTTTGGGAAGAGGACCAAGGCCTCTATAAATAGGACTAGCCACCATAGTAGGAGGCAACTGATCTTGGGCTATTTAGATCATCCTCATCCACACAGACTCACCAAGCACAAGAGCGCCTCTCCTCAGGAGGCTGTTCTTCCCTTGTAACTGTTCATCCTCAGCCCAAGAGGCAATCCACCACACCACACTGGAGTAGGGTATTACACCACATCGGTGGCCCGAACCAGTATAAACCTTGTGTCCCTTTGTTCTGCGAGTTTGATGCACTGAGCCTTGAGATCGCGGTGAGGGAGAGTACTAGGGGGAGGAGAGGTCTTCATGCGCACCCTAGTGTTCGAACCTCAAGGTTTTTGCCGGAACCCAAAATCCGACACCGGCGCTTAAAGCGCTCCTGCTCGAGAGGTTCCTCAGGTACGATAAAGTCTTCGTCACCGAGGCTCACCTCGTCCTCGGAGAGTGGGAGATAATTACTAGCCTTCGAGTCTTCGTTTATGGCTTGTTCGTCAGGGCTAACTTGCCCATCTTCCTGATCGTCCTGTTCGAAAGTTGGCTCGACGGGGTCTTCTTTGTCTTCGGCATCGTCCGGAGTGTTGTTGTCCCCTGTGCCGGTATTACTGTCTTTTCCACGGCGTGATTTAGAGCGGCGCCACTGACGTCGGCGCTTTGGCTGTATCTTAGGAGGTTTATCCTTGAGTGGATCTTCTTTGTCATCGTCGTTACCTTCTTTGGGTGTATCCACCATGTACACGTCATATGAAGAGGTGGCCGTCCAGCGTCCGGTAAACGGCGGGTTTTCGGCCTGCTCCTCTCCGGCATCGTCGTCTATACCGTCGATGTCTTCGGAGCCGTAATCGAGCATGGCAGTTAAGTCCTCGACAGTGGCTATGAAGTGGGTGGTGGGTGGGACGTAAAATTCCCTGCTCTCAGCCCCTAGTCCGGGCTGGGCGTAGTTCGGACATTGCTCCTCTGTAATGACGAGGGATCGCATCAAGTCCAGGGCCTCACTTAAAGGCGAGGTTTGGCCAGGGAGAAGAGAATCCGTGGAGTACAGTGGGAAAGAAACTCCTTGGCCGAGCTCACACGATGCTGACTCCGAGGGTTCGGAGCCAGTGTCCGGAGAAGAATCCGGCTTCATGATGGTTGCCAGCGACACTACTTCCTCCGGCTCTCCCGTATTGTGTTTACTGGCCGTAGATAGTCCAGTGGGCTCAGGAATCCCGTCTTCGGACATGGCGACGCGCTCCGGATCTAAAGCCAGAGCGGAGGTTGGAGTCGTGGACCCTTGGAAGATCAAGTCTCCTCGGATATCAGCGACATAGTCCAGATTTCCAAAACTAATCTGGTGACCCTGGGCGTAGCTGTCGATCTGCTCTAGATGGCCAAGCGAGTTGGACCGCAGTGCGAAGCCACCGAATACGAAGAGCTAGCCAGGGAGAAAAACATCCCGCGGGGCAGCATTATTGTAGGTGACTAATGGAGCCATCGAACCTTCTGATGACGTCACAGTGGAACTCTCAATGAAAGCACCAATGTCGGTATCAAAACCGGCGGACCCCGGGTAGGGGGTCCCGAACTGTGCGTCTAAGGTCGATGGTAACAGGAGATGGGGGACACGATGTTTACCCAGGTTCGGGCCCTCTTAATGGAGGTAATACCCTACTTCCTACTTGATTGATCTTGATGAATATGAGAATTACAAGAGTTGATCTACCACGAGATCGTAATGGCTAAATCCTAGATGTGTAGCCTGTATGATTATGATTGCCTCTACAGACTAAACCCTCCGGTTTATATAAACACCGGAGGGGCCTAGGGTTGTACAGAGTCGGTTTACAAAGGAAGGAATCTACATATCCGAACACCAAGCTTGCCATCCACGCAAAGGAGAGTCCCATCCGGACACGGGAAGAAGTCTTCTGTCTTGTATCTTCATAGCCCATTAGTCCGGCCCACGTCACATAGGCCGGACGCCCGAGGACCCCTTAATCTAGGACTCCCTCAATGGCCTCAAGCCATTTTGCGGAATCTGGGCTCATCATCGCTTCCTCATAGTTCGTAGGTTCGTCATGGTCAAGTAACACGACCTCCAGAACAGGATTACCGTACCACTCTAGTGCGGATCTTACTCTGGTTGACCTACGAGGTTCGGTAGTAACTTGATCAGAAGTTTCATGATCATCATCATTAGCTTCCTCACTTACTGGTGTAGGAATCACTGGAACTGATTTCTGTGATGAACTACTTTCCAATAAGGGAGAAGGTACTGTTACCTCATCAAGTTCTACTTTCCTCCCACTCACTTCTTTCGAGAGAAACTCCTTCTCTAGAAAGGATCCATTCTTAGCAACGAATATCTTGCCTTCGGATCTGTGATAGAAGGTGTACCCAACAGTCTCCTTTGGTATCCTATGAAGACACATTTCTATGATTTGGGTTCGAGCTTATCAGGTTGAAGCTTTTTCACATAAGCATCGCAACCCCAAACTTTAAGAAATGACAACTTGGGTTTCCTGCCAAACCACAGTTCATAAGGTGTCGTTTCAACGGATTTAGATGGTGCCCTATTTAACGTGAATGCAGCCGTCTCTAAAGCATAACCCCAAAACGATAGCGGTAAATCAGCGAGAGACATCATAGATCGCACCATATCTAGTAAAGTACGATTGTGACGTTTGGACACACCATTACGCTGTGGTGTTCCAGGTGGCGTGAGTTGCGAAACTATTCCGCATTGTTTCAAATGATGACCAAACTCGCAACTCAAATATTCTCTTCCATGATCAGATCGTAGGAAATTTATTTTCTTGTTACGATGATTGTCCACTTCACTCCGAAATTCTTTGAACTTTTCAAATGTTTCAGACTTATATTTCATCAAGTAGATATACCCATATCTGCTCAAATCATCTGTGAAGGTAAGAAAATAACGATACCTGCCGCGAGCATCAACACTCATCGGACCGCATACATCAGTATGTATTATTTCCAATAAGTCTGTTGCTCGCTCCATTGTTCCGGAGAACGGAGTCTTAGTCATCTTGCCCATGAGGCATGGTTCGCAAGCATCAAGTGATTCATAATCAAGTGATTCCAAAAGTCCATCTGCATGGAGTTTCTTCATGCGCTTTACACCAATATGACCTAAACGGCAGTGCCACAAATAAGTTGCACTATCATTATTAAACTTATATCTTTTGGCTTCAATACTATGAACATGTGTATCATTACTATCAATTTAGTAAAAACAGACCACTCATCAAGGGTGCATGACCATAAAAGATAATACTCATATAAATAGAACAACCATTATTCTCTGATTTAAATGAATAAACGTCTCGCATCAAACAAGATCCAGATATAATGTTCATGCTCAACGCTGGCACCAAATAACAATTATTTAGGTCTAAAACTAATCCCGAAGGTAGATGTAGAGGTAGCGTGCCGACGACGATCACATCGACTTTGGAACCATTTCCCACGTGCATCGTCACCTCGTCCTTAGCCAATATTTGCTTGACCCGTGGCCCCTGTTTCGAGTTGCAAATATTAGCAGCAGAACCAGTATCAAATACCCAGGCGCTACTGCGAGCATTAGTAAGGTACACATCAATAACATGTATATCAAATATACCTTTCACCTTGCCATCCTTCTTCTCCGCCAAATACTTGGGGTAGTTCCGCTTCCAGTGATCAGTCCCTTTGCAGTAGAAGCACTTAGTCTCAGGCTTAGGTCCAGACTTGGGCTTCTTCACTTGAGCAGCAACTTGTTTTCTGTTCTTCTTGAAGTTCCCCTTCTTCCCTTTACCTTTTTTCTTGAAACTGGTGGTCTTGTTAACCATCAACACTTGATGCTCCTTCTTGATTTCTACCTCCGCAGCCTTTAGCATTGCAAAGAGCTCGGGAATTGTCTTATCCATCCCTTGCATATTATAGTTCATGACGAAGCTCTTGTAGCTTGGTGGCAGTGATTGAAGAACTCTGTCAATGACACTATCATCAGGAAGATTAACTCCCAGTTGAGTCAAGTGGTTGTGGTACCCAGACATTCTGAGTATATGTTCACTGAGAGAACTATTCTCCTCCATTTTGCAGCTGTAGAACTTATTGGAGACTTCATATCTCTCAATCCGGGCATTTGCTTGAAATATTAACTTCAACTCCTGGAACATCTCATATGCTCCATGACATTCAAAACATCGTTGAAGTCTCGGTTCTAAGCCGTAAATCATGGCACACTGAACTATCGAGTAGTCATCAGCTTTGCTCTGCCAGACGTTCATAATATCTGGCATTGCTCCTACAGCGGGTTTGTCACCTAGCGGTGCTTCCAGGACGTAATTCTTCTGTGCAGCAATAAGGATAATCCTCAAGTTACAGACCCAGTCCGTGTAATTGCTACCATCATCTTTCAACTTAGCTTTCTCTAGGAACGCATTAAAATTCAACGGAACAACAGCACGAGCCATCTATCTACAACAACATAGACATGCAAAATACTATCAGGTACTAAGTTCATGATAAATTAAAGTTCAATTAATCATATTATTAAAGAACTCCCACTTAGATAGACATCCCTCTAATCATCTAAGTGATCACGCGATCCATATCAACTAAACCATCTCCGATCATCACGTGAGATGGAGTAGTTTTCAATGGTGAACATCACTATGTTGATCATATCTACTATATGATTCACACTCGACCTTTCGGTCTCAGTGTTCCGAGGCCATATCTGCATATGCTAGGCTCGTCAAGTTTAACCCGAGTATTCTGCATGTGCAAAACTGGCTTGCACCCGTTGTATGTGAACATAGAGCTTATCACACCCGATCATCACGTGGTGTCTCTGAAAGTGCGTTATATCGACTAGAGGGGGGGTGAATAGGCGATTTTTATGAATTCTTCACTGAGGAATTTCAGGGTGAGGAAATTCCTAAGTGAAGAACTACTTGCAGCGGAATAAGTACTCAGATACAAACATAACAGAACATAAGCATGGTCATCATGATGAAATGAAAGCACGAACAGAGTATAGAAAGCGTAAACACAGGATAACAGGAACAAGACAAACAGATTGAAGAAATTGAACTGAGGAAATTGAGAAAGTCTTCAGTCAAAGTCTTCAAACAGATATGAACAAGTACATGACACAGTAATGAGGAAATGGAAGAGTTGAGGAAATAGAACCAGTTGGCTTAGTGAAGACAATGATTTGATAGACCAGTTCCAACTGCCGTGACAGTTGTACATCTGGTTGGAGCGGCTAGGTATTTAAAGCTGAGGCCACAGAGTCCTCATCGTATTCTCCTTGAGATAAGGTCACACAGACCTCGCCCAATCACTCGTGGCAAGTCTTCAGGTGACTTCCAAACCTTCACAAACTCGGTCACTCGGCGATCCACAATTTCCTCTTGGATGCTTAGACCATAACGCCTAACCGTCTGGAAGATGCACAGTCTTCAAAGGAAACAAGCATCGGATCCACGTAGGATCAATCTCTTCAGTGATGCTCAATAACTTTGGGTTTGTAGGTGTTTGGGTTTGGGTTTTCCTCACTTGATGATTTTTGCTCAAAGTCCTTGGAGGATGGGATGCTCTCAAATGACAAGTGTCAGTTTCTCTTGGAGCAGCCAACCAGCTAGTGGTTGTAGGGGGCGGCTATTTATAGCCTAGGGAGCAGCCCGACATGATAAGACATTAATGCCCTTCAATGATATGACCGTTAGGTGGGTAGATATTTTGGGACAGCTGGCACATAGCACAACAACGGTGGGAAATTTGACTATCAAATTCCTCTGGGCTATCATGTTCCTCACTTGTAGGCAATCCGCACTGGCGAATTCCTAACTCCTTGTCAGAACAATTCCTCAGAGACCAGAAGAACTTCGTCTCTGTCACTGAAGAAATTGACTGAACTGTATGAGATTTCCAATGGCTTCACTCAAAGCGATTGGTAGGTGTAGGATTTTGAGATGAGCATCACTTGGAAATTTTTCCTTAGTATTTCCTTGACCCTCTTTAACAGTACGGTGTTTCCTATGACTCAAGAAGGAGAAAATGAAACTACGAAAACAAACGTCTTCACGCTTCATGTTCCTCGCATGAATACCAAGTCTTCATGGTCACACCAATTTCTTCACTTTCAAAGTCTTCAAAAAGTCTTCAGAAATCCAAAGTCTTCAGTCGAAGATATTCATTTTTAGGGGTCGATTTTCTCTGTAAATATCAAACTCCTCATAGACTTATAGACCTGTGTACACTCACAAACGCATCAGTCCCTTAACCTATAAGTCTTCAACACACCGAAATCACTAAGGGGCACTAGATGCACTTACAATCTCCCCCTTTTTGGTGATTGATGACAATATAGGTTAAGTTTTCAACGGGGATAAACATATGAAGTGTAAAAACTGATACTGAGGAATTTGATTGCAAGATATAGAAGAACTCCCCCTGAAGTTGTGCATAGTGAGGAATTTTCTTTTGAAGCAATGCACACTAGAAGAGTAGAATCATGGAGATCTCCCCCTATATCTTGTAATTCATACACGCATTTAATATATAATATGAAGAATTTGAAATGCATGATGAAATATGGTGACTGATGTAATTCAACATGCGTGCATTAACATATACGAGGAATAAGCATGCAGAAGAACATAGCAAAAGTATCAGACCACCATCGGGTTTAAGTTTACAACTCGATCCAGCAAAGTCTTCAAAAGAACGAGAGTTGTAACTTAGCAAAAAACGCCCATATATAGACCCACTTGAAGACTAACTCAAATTTCTCCCCCTTTGTCATCGAATGACCAAAAGGGTTGAAAAATGAGGACTAACGCCCCTGAAGAATATCATGTTGATGGAGGAGCGCCAGTGTTGTTGGGGTCGGTTGTTTTAGTAGGGCCTGTCGTAGTGTCGTTCAAGTCTTCATGCTCATCCGTGTCGCGTGATGAAGAATATGAGCTGGCCACCAAGGAGGGAACTTTGACTTTCTTGAATTTCTTCGTTGGTGGCTGAGACCAGTCAAAGTCCTGCTTGAGACCCATTTGCTTCAGATCTTCTTCACCATACAGATGAGACAGAACAACCCAGGTGTGACCGAAGACTTCATGGAGGTAGTAGTGGTTCTTATTCACAACATTGTGTGTAGCAGTCATGTTGTGAAGAATTGAACCAAACTGACGCTTAACCCATTTATGGTTGCGATCGACCTTCTGGTGAAGACTGAGAAGCTCACGATCAGTCATCACCCTTGGAGCTGTGCCTTGAGGATTTTGCTTTGAAGCATTGGCGGAAGAGTCATGAGTGGCAGAGTCATCATTGGTGGAGTAAGATGCAGCTTTGCGGAACTGACCATCCAATGGACGAATGCCTTCATCAATAACAGCAGTGGCCTTGCCCTTTTCATCAGATGAGGAAAATGTCCGTTTGAGGACTTCAATGGGGGGCAAGTAGCTGCCATGGTTGAGTGTGTCAGCCTTGTAGTTGAGTGAAGACCTTGTTCTGAGGAATCTCATAATCCAGGGAGCATAAGGCTTCAACTCAAATAGAGATAATGCAAAATTGGCCAAAGTCCTCATGAAGAAATCATGGTAGTTGACAGGAATGCCATGAATGATGTTGAAAAGCAGATTCTTCATGATGCCAACGACCTCTTCTTCATTAGAGTCGTGTCCTTTGATTGGACTCAATGTCTTCGTCAGAATGCGATAGACAGTCCGTGGCACATACAACAATTTCTTCACGAGGAATTTGGTCCTTGGGGCTTGACCGGGCTTCAGTGGCTTCATCAACACTTGCATGTAGTGATTTGTAAGCTCAGGTTCATGGTATATACAACGAGCACCTTCAAGGGGAGGACTGATAGGCAGGGCATGAAGCAATTCAGAGGCCGGTGCTTTGAAGTGAGTATTTTCTGTCATCCAGTCCAATACCCAAGAGTTCACATCTTCATCATTTCCTGTGATGTGCAGCGTTGCATAGAATTTAAGAATTAGCTCTTCATTCCAGTCGCAAATGTCAGTGCAAAAGTTGAGCAGTCCAGCATCATGAAGAACGCTGAGGACTGGGGCAAAGCACGACAACGATTCAATGTCCACGTGAGGAATATGCTCATGGTCGAAGACTTTGTCCTTGTTGAAAAGCAGCGAAGAATAGAAGTTGGCTTGGCTTGCAGTCCAGAAACACTTCCTTCTAAGACGAGTAGAGTCATATGGGTTGTACTCCGTGAAGAACACATGCTCGTGGAAGAAGTCATCAGCCTTGAAGTTTTGCTTCTTGGAGAAAGGATCCTTTGGCTTGGGCTGAGGAGTTTCAGTCAATTGCATCACAACCTCAGGAATCGCAGTCTCAGGAACCACAGGCTGAGGAATTTGAATTTCTTCTTTAGTTGCAGCCTGGTTCTTCAATTCTTCAGCAGCTTGTTCATCGGCACTAGTGGCTGGAATTTCTTCATGAATAGACGGAGTGGTGCGAGGTTCTTCAGAGCCCATTTGAACTTTAGTATGCACTAGGGACTGAGGAATTTATTGCAGAGGAGTGAACAAGGGAGAATTGGGGTGCTGACTTTCCCAAAAGTCATCATTCATCACTGGTGTTGTGCTCCCAATGTCCACATCCTCATCTTCATCACTTAATTCTTCAACGCCTGCCTATTCAGCTGTGAACTGAGGCACGGGCGATGAGACAACTGGAGTTAAGGGATTGTATCCACTTCAATTTCATCGTCCAACTGCTCTGAAGAAGCAGCAGAAGGAACATCTTCATCGGATCCACTTGGGATCTCATATTCTTCACTAAAAGGAACGAGTTCCTTTGATGGCATGCATGAGACTGGAACAACATCGATAGGATTCTCAAAAGAGCTTGTCAATTCCTTCATCTTCTTCGGAGCAGGAGATTCTGATGAAGTTGATGCTTTCCTTTTCTTCACTGCTGCACGCTCCACAGCCTTGGTCTTCTTAGCTTCTGATGCAGAAGGAAGAATTGGACATGGTGTAGTTGCCCTGGCATGGTCAGTTTCTTCAGGCACAGCGGTTGAAGCTTCAGCTGGCCTGACTATTTCTTCAGGCGCAACACTAGTGGTTGCCCTGGCAGTTTCATCAGCAGCTGGAATGCAGTCATCAGCCCTGGTACTAGCAGTTTCATCAGCGGTGCTGGCATATTCTTCAGTCGGCTGAGCAGATGCCTCAACCTAAGGAATTTCTTGTTGCGTTGGGGCTGCAACATTTGAGGTAAATCCCTTGGTCAAGTTGACGAATCTGACTTTGGCTCCAAGCCAGTAAGCATAGTAGCGATCAAGATCATCACTCAGATTCTTGATATCAGATTGAACAGCCACAAGTTCATCAGTGGTCATCTTGACAATATTCTTCTTCATAAAGCGCTCCTTCTTGTACTGCGCTTTCTTCAACTGCCTGGCCTTCTCGAATTTCCATTTTTCTTCGCCTATGAAGGCGGTAAGCACGTGACTTTGACCAGGTGTAAGATTGAAGTCAGGCATAGGAGTGTTGGGGTCCTTGTGCCAGAGATCAATGAAGTCGAGGATCAACTTTGGATCCAAACGCAGAGGTACATTTGTGCCTTTGGCTCTAGCGGACCTTTGCTGTCTATCTCTGATGATTTCAGCGAGTTCCTCATCATCAGCTTCATCTTCATGAGACGGCACTTGGAAGGCGACCTGCTTCTTGTGAGGACTTGGTCGAGAACCTCGTCCAACAGTGGCCTTAGTCTTCAGCAGAGTGGGGCCGGCTGAGGAATGTGGAGGAGCCGAAGAACTTGCAGAGGCTCCTGAGGCAATAGAGAGGCCTGATGTCCTTTGGCACGAGGCGAGATGCACAGGTGCTAAGGATTTGGAAGGAGGAGCTGGAGCAGCTTGAGGAATTGGTTGTGAGGGCTTTGCTGAGCTGGGCCGTGAGGGCATTGCAGATGAGCTTGGCTGTGAGGACATTGGTGCAGAAGCCTTGGGCTTGTGTGCAAGCTTCTTGGGCATGGCCTTCTTAGGCTTGCTAGCAGAGGCCTCAACAGCAGCAGCAGCAGAATTTTCATTGAATTTCTTCACTGCTTCTTTTGCCACTTTGGCCAGCTTAGCTTGATGCTTGGCACATTCCTTTGGAAATTCTTCACCTCTTCTGATGCTTGATGGATCAGCAACTTGGCTAGGTGCCAGTGGAGGTCTTGGGCATGGAGGGTGTACAGCAAATTTCTTCATGTACTTAGGAGTTACATATCTGGAATCCCTCCATTCTCTGGCCCATCTCCTCTCAATCTTCTGAATGCGCACTTTGCGCTCATTCTTTGTTTCCTCAGGGGTGTGCAGTACCCTGCATAAATGTCATCAGGGATCTCAAACGCAGTGTTGACTTCAGGTTTCTTTCCTCCCTCCCGAGGTTTCTTGCTGTCAGCCATTTTCTTCAGCTGAGGATTTTGAACTATTGAGTTCTTAGATGAGGTGTGCAACTTTTCTTCGAGGAACGCTGCAAATGAGTTAAGTTGATGAGAACCTAGTGATTCAACAACGAACATGTGTACCTGTGAACAGAATATAGTTGTGAAGAATTTAGAGAGGTCATATGCGTTCTCAGAAGTTTTTGCAAAAAGACAAGTTTGAGGAATTTGACCAGATGTGTCTTGAGGAATTTCACTAAGCGTTCTTTGACTTAGATTCCAGAGTTGTACAGACTGAAAATCAATCCACACAATTGAGGAATCTTGAAGAAAAATGTTGCTTAGAGAAACAGACCAAGAACAGATGTTGTGTGAGGTGTTTAGTGTGTGAGGATTTGAAGAATAAACACTTTTTGAAGATTTTGTAGAAATCATCAGAATCAACAAGGGAAGTAAAAGTAACTTTTAATTACCCTTGACAAAGAACACGACGAACTGTGAAGTGTAGATTTAGAAGTTTGTCAGTTCAGATCTTCCACGCCCTAACTTGGCAGAGGAAGACAACTATGGCGGCGGCGGAGTGAAGAAATCCGCGGCCGGCGCGAGTACGACGGCGACGAGGTCGAGGCAGCGGAGCTCTTCCTCACCGGCAATGATGGAAGTAGCGGTGGCACTAGGTTTTGAGAGCTCGAGCGAGGGAGTGAGGTTGAGCGGAGTAAAGACGAAGTGAGGAGGGGAGGGGTATTTATAGCCGAGGTGAAAAACCGCTCGCCCGAGGAAATTGAACGAACGTGCCCCTCACTCTGGCCCGCCCAGCGGGGCCTGAGTGAGCTCGATGGTCAGCCCTTGACGTTAGGTGACCCTTCTCATCCGTGTGACATGTGTCACCCACGTACTGAGAGGTGGCGATCGTGCGAGATCGTGGGTGAATAGATAAATCCATCGTGGAATGTGGAATGGTTTGAGCGGCAAAAGCCGAAAATTCAGATAAGATACTTTTAATCTTTCATTCGCTAATTCTTCAGCTGACAAGGACACAATGATGATTTTGAACGAGTTTCAAATAGAACGCATATGAAGAATTTGTGAATAGACTGGGTTGAGTTTAGCATAGAGGGGGAAGGGTCCGATCACATTCACATAGCAGAAAAAAAGCAACATGCAGAATTAGCAATAAGTGAATGTTGTAGAGGACATAAACTCATATAAATATATAGCCAATGAAGAACAACAACGGAAAGAGTGAAGACATCGAAAGTTGAAGAAATTGAGCAACTGAGAAATTTCAAAAATGAAGAAAAACTCAAGTTGAAGATTTTCAACTTTTGGCGGTGGTGTGACCCACCGTATAAGAATGATGATTTCAGACACCGCGTACAATTGTCGTAGGGCTCTGAGAATCAAATTCTTCATTAATTTCTTCACACTTAGAGTGTTAGTCTTCATTGATTTAAGAAAAATGTTTCTTCGTGTGTTGCACATCTAAGTCATCAATTTTTCATAAGTGTTAGGATGTGTGTCCTTTTCAAAGGACATTCAAAGATTCTAGGATATTTAGCTCACACCACAACTTGCTAAATCTCTTCTCATCCAAGGGCTTTGTGAAGATATCGGCTAGCTGTTCTTCAGTCTTCACATGCTCAATAGAGATGTCACCCTTCAACACATGATCACGAAGAAAATGATGACGAATCTGAATGTGCTTTGTCTTCGAGTGCTGAACTGGGTTATGAGCAATCTTGATGGCACTCTCATTGTCACAGTAGAGAGGCACATTGTTCATGTTGACGCTATAGTCCTTGAGGGTTTGCTTCATCCATAGCAATTGAGCACAGCAAGAACCAGCAGCAATGTACTCAGCTTCAGCAGTAGACAGTGATACGCAGTTCTGTTTCTTCGAGGACCAACAGACCAAGGATCGTCTGAGGAAATGGCATGTGCCTGATGTTGACTTGCGGTCCACACGATCACCAGCATAGTCAGAGTCTGAATATCCAATGAGATGAAAAGCCGAGCCCTTGGGATACCATAATCCAAGTGTTCGAGTGTGAGCTAGATATAGAAGAATATGCTTCACAGCCTTATGGTGTGATTCCTTCGGTGTAGCTTGAAATCGGGCACACATGCAAACACTAAGCATAATATCTGGCCTAGATGCACATAAATACAATAAAGAGCCAATCATGGAGCGGTATACCTTTTGATCGAAGTTAATACCATTTTCATAAGTGCATAGATGGCCATTTGTGGGCATAGGGATTTTGATGCCTTTGCAATCTTGCATGCCGAATTTCCTCAATACATCCTTGAGGTATTTCTCCTGAGATATGAATATGCCATTGCGCTGTTGACGAATTTGAAGACCTAAGAAGAATTTCAATTCTCCCATCATGGACATTTGATATTCCTGTTGATGATGTGGCATGCAGTATCAATTGCCTCAATCCAGAAATGATGAGGCCTCTTGTATTCATCAAGCATAGTGCGAGCCATCTCAACAAGAGTCTAGTTCTTGTGCTCCACGACGTCGTTATGCTGAGGAGTATAAGGAGCGGATAACTCATGAGTAGTACCAAGTTCATCAAGATAGTCATCAAGACCAGTATTCTTGAACTCAGTTCCATTGTCACTTCTGATGTGCTTTATCTTCACACCGAAGTTGGTTGAAGTCCTCGAGGAAAATCGTTTGAAGACTTCCTGCACTTCACGTTTGTAAGTAACAATATGCACCCATGTGTAACGAGAGTAATCATCAACAATAACAAAGCCATATAGAGAGGCTTCATTTGTGAATGGATAATAATGGTTAGGACCAAAGAGATCCATGTGAAGCAATTCAAATGGTCGATTGGTAGTCATGATAGTCTTTGCGGGATGCTTGGCCTTGGTCATCTTTCCAGCTTCACAGGCTCCGCACATGTGATCCTTGAGGAATTTGACATTCTCAATGCCAATGACATGCTTCTTCTTTGCGAGCGTGTGCAAGTTCCTCATGCCAGCATGACCAAGTCATCGATGCCATAGCCAGCCTTCTGAAGCTTTTGCAAGTAGACACATAGCTGGTTGTGGTCCTGTAGAGAAATCAACAATATACAGATCTCCTCTCCTAAAGCCTTCGAAGACTTTGGAATGGTCAGCTTCCATGATCACAACACAACGATATTTGCCAAAGATAACAACCATATCAAGATCACAAAGCATTAAGACTGACATGAGGTTGAATCCTAAGGACTCAACAAGCATGACTTTGTCCATGTGCCGATCCTTTGAGATCGCAACCTTACCTAGACCCAATACCTTGCTTTTTCCTTTGTCAGCGTAGGTGATATGCTTCAGATGTGATGGAGATAAGGGAGCGTCCAACAATAGATTCTTGTCACCAGTCATGTGATTTGTACATCCACTATCGAGGACCTACTTAGTGGCTTTGGATTGATCATCCTGCAGATGAATTAGTGCAGCTTACGAACTCATATACTTCATTAGTGAAGAATATGACATCAATTTCATCAGATCAATTTCATCAAGCAATAGAACAGATAAAGCAGTATGAGGATGTAAGAAATGAAAATTCATTTCTTCATGATTAGCTTGCGTCCTTTCAAGCATATTCAGGTCTCCAGCAAATTCTTCAGACGTTTATGTTCGTCTGGAGCCCCATCCCTGCATAAGTAATTAGTTCCTTTTCTTCACCACCCACATCTGAAGGGGTGGCAAAGAGTTCATCATTCTGCGAGCTCCATAAGAGAAAGGTGGCATAGAAGCCAGTCCACTTCGTTTCACATAAGAGGAGTTAGGGTAAGCATATGAATAAGCAGAGAAATTCTTCAAGGACTTATGAACATAATGGTTAGAAGAATAATGCTCATATTCATAGCCCTTAGATCTTCCCTGCAAAACAGAAGTGTTAGCACGATGATGCTCATATGAGGACTTGGATCCATATGAGGAATTTGATCCATGTGAGGAGTTTGGTCCATATGAGGACTTGGATCCATATGAAGAATTTGGTCCATATAAAGAATTTGATCTGGGGTTCCTATTCTTCACAGGTGGTGTCATGAGGACATTCACCTGAAGACTTTCAAGGCACCTTTTGGGAACCCAGATTTTCTTCATAGGGGAACCGTTCCTGCAGTTAGTGCCAACATATCTAGCAAATACTTCACCATTCTAATTTTTGAACAACTTATAGTTTGAGTCAAATGACTCATCAGTAGAATGAGGAGATTCACATGTAAAGCCAGATAAAGTAGATGGATCTACTGGAGGTCCCTTTGCAGCAACCCATGAGGTTTTGGGGTACTGCTCAGGCTTCCAGTATGTTCCATCAGCATTGAGTTTCCTCTCAAAGGCAATACCCTCTTTCCTAGGGTTCCTGTTGAGGATCTTCTTTTTAAGCACATCACAAAGAGCTTGATGCCTTTGAGGCTTTTGTACATGCCTGTCATATACAATTCCTTCAGCCCTGCATCGTCAGTGATACTAGCAATATCCTCAGATGAGGAATTAGTGATAGCAGAGACAGGTGAAGAAATTGTAGCAGTAGAAGCATTTGAACATTCAGGTGAAGAATTAGCATATTCACGTTCAATGCACTTCAAACATGGAGGAATGAATTCTTCCTGAGTAGCGCTGATTTGTTGAGCGAGTAATGAATCACGCTCCTTCTGAAGATCTTCATAACTCACCCTTAGCTTCTCAAGATCTTGCTTTCTTTGAAAAATTCATAAGAAAGCTTCTCATGATCAGATAAGAGAGTGTTATGATGACTTTGAAGATTATCAAACTTAGTCTGAAGTCTCTGAAGACTTTTAGCCAAAGCTTTCGACTGATCCATTTCTTCACCCAACATATCATCGCTCTTATCCAACATGTTTTGAACTTTTTCCAAAGCTCTTTGTTGTTTAGTGGCAAGGGAGGCAAGTTTGGTATAGCTAGGTCCAAATTCATCACCAAATTCATCATCACTGGACTCAGATAGGTAGCATTCAGTTACCTTGGCACCTTTTTCCATAAGGCATGGTGCAGAGGATGATGATTCTGGCTCAAAAGTCATAGCCTTGTGCGATACCATGAAATCCTCAAACCAGGGATCACGGTCATATCTATGACCTTCATAGACCTCAGAGAGTCGGTCCCAAATGAGCTTTGCATGGCTGAGATGCATAACGTTCCTGGACTAATTTTGAGACAGACAGGAGCAGATGATGTCCTTCGCCGCGAGGTTGAGAAGAGTGTACTTGCGAATGTCATCATCTTCCGCCATCTTGCAAAAATCGGTAAGACCAATCTCAGTGACGGTCCACAGCTCGCTGTTCATAGCCATGAGTCACTTCTTCATCATGGCCTTCCACTTGGGATAATCATGACCGTCAAAGATGGGGCATGACACAGTCTTCATTCCCGCGGTCGACATAACTAAAACTCCAGGTGGTTAAACCAAAATCACATAGAACAAGGGAGTACCTTGCTCTGGTACCAATTGAAAGTGCGTTATATCGACTAGAGGAGGGGTGAATAGGCGATTTTTATGAATTCTTCACTAAGGAATTTCAGGGTGAGGAAATTCCTAAGTGAAGAACTACTTGCAGCGGAATAAGTACTCAGATGCAAACATAACAGAACATAATCATGGTCATCATGATGAAATGAAAACACGCACAGAGTAAACACATGATAACATGAAGAGACAAACAGACTGAAGAAATTGAACTGAGGAAATTGAGAAAGTCTTCAGTCAAAGTCTTCAAACAGATATGAACAAGTACACGACACAGTAATGTGGAAATGGAAGAGTTGAGGAAATAGAACCAGTTGGCTTGGTGAAGACAATGATTTGGTAGACCAGTTCCAACTGCTGTGACAGTTGTACGTCTGGTTGGAGCGGCTAGGTATTTAAACCTGTGGACACATAGTCCCGAACACACAGTCCTCACCGTATTCTACTTGAGCTAAGGTTACACAGACCTCGCCCAATCACTCGTGGCAAGTCTTCAGGTGACTTCCAAACCTTCACAAACTTGGTCACTCGGCGATCCACAATTTCCTCTTGGATGCTCAGAGCATGATGCCTAACCGTCTGGAAGATGCACAGTCTTCAAAGGTAACAAGCGTTGGATCCACGCAGGATCAATCTCTTCAGTGATGCTCAATCACTTTGGGTTTGTAGGTGTTTGGGTTTGGGTTTTCCTCACTTGATGATTTTCGCTCAAAGTCCTCGGAGGATGGGATGCTCTCAAATGACAAGTGTCAGTTTCTCTCGGAGCAGCCAACCAGCTAGTGGTTGTAGGGGGCGGCTATTTATAGCCTAGGGAGCAGCCCGACATGATAAGACATAAATGCCCTTCAATGATATGACCGTTAGGTGGGTAGGTATTTTGGGACAGCTGGCACATAGCACAACAACGGTTGGAAATTTGACTATCAAATTCCTCACGGCTATCATGTTCCTCACTTGTAGGCAATCTGCACTGGCGAATTCCTAACTCCTCAGTCAGACCAAATTCCTCAGAGATCAGAAGTACTTCGTCTCTGTCACTGAAGAAATTGATTGAACTGTATGAGATTTCCAATGGCTTCACTCGAAGGGATTGGTAGGTGTAGGATTTTGAGATGAGCATCACTTGAAATTTTTTTCCTTAGTATTTCCTCGACCCCCTTTAACAGTACGGTGTTTCCTATGACTCAAGAAAGATATAATGAAACTACGAAAACAAAAGTCTTCACGCTTCATGTTCCTCGCATGAATACCAAGTCTTCATGGTCACACCAATTTCTTCACTTTCAAAGTCTTCAGAAATTCTTCAGAAATCCAAAGTCTTCAGTAGAAGACATTCATTTTTAGGGGTCGATTTTCTTTGTAAATATCAAACTCCTCATAGACTTATAGACCTGTGTACACTCACAAATGCATCAGTCCCTTAACCTATAAGTCTTCAATACACCAAAATCACTAAGGGGCACTAGATGCACTTACAGTCTCGGCACGACGAACTGTAGCAATGGTGCATACTCAGGGAGAACACTTATACCTTGAAATTTAGTGAGAGATCATCTTATAATGCTACCGTCGAAATAAGAAAAATAAGATGCATAAAGGATAAACATCACATGCAATCAATATAAGTGATATGATATGGCCATCATCATCTTTTGCCTTTGATCTCCATCTCCAAAGCACCGTCATGATCACCATCGTCGCCGGCTTGACACCTTGATCTCCATCGAAGCATCGTTGTCGTCTCGCCAACTATTGCTTCTATGACTATCGCTACAGCTTAGTGATAAAGTAAAGCAATTACATGGCGATTGCATTTCATACAACAAAGCAACAACCATATGTGTAACGCCCCAAGACCGATGCTGCAGACGCCTTCCATGTTCTTCGTTGTTATTGTGTGTTTTATTTGTTTTTCATTCATCATCGCATCATTCGCATTGCATCGGCACTCCGTTGCCGTCATGTTTTAAAACTTGCATCCCCTCGTAGTTGTCGCGTCCCCCTTGTTTTCGTTGACCGTTCCGAGACCAACATCGTTCTTCGTTTTCCCTCTTGCCTAAACCGGAGTCTCTTTGCACAGTGCTCAGACCCCTCGCGCGTGTCCGAAGCTGTCCCGAACCCGACCCGGGCTGTCATGACCGACGAATCCGGATCATCCTCGAACATCCCTAAAACATCACCGGTTTCTCATTTGGACTCTCAAGTCTATTTATCGGGGACCGTCCGATTAAGATCGGAGGGTCCTATCTAGCCCCTAAGCTACCCTTGCTATATAAACAGTCTAAACCCTAGGCTATTCCATCCATTCCTCCCCCTATCCAATCGCCGCCGCCACACTCCACCTCCCACCTCGGGATCTCCTCCCGATCCAAATTCTCTCCGACCAAGTCCCTTGTTTTCCGCCGCCACCCAATCCATCCATCCAGCCCGCAACAGTGTCTCCCCTCGATGGCTCCATCGCTCATGCTCGAGCCCCTCTACCTCAATCCACCAAGTGCCTAGATCGCAACAACCAACGCACAGGAGAGGAGCTCCTTGATCCCCTTGACCCTGACCTCTGCGCCCCACGGCCTCCTCCCCGTCGCCTTGGAGCCCGAGCGTGCCACCACCTCCTAGCGCCGCTGCCGGCGACCTCGCCGAACCAGGCCACCCGGGCCAGCCTTCCGCCACCTGCAGGCCAACCCCATCGCCGCTCCTTCCCTGCTCCTCTCCCTTCCTTCTCCTCCCAAACCTTACCTTGTTTTCCCCTATCTGTTTTCTCCATGGACAGGGAGCGCCAGGTGTAAGTGCATCTAGTGCCCCTTAGTGATTTTGGTGTATTGAAGACTTATAGGTTAAGGGACTAATGTGTTTATGAGTGTACACAGGTCTATAAGTCTATGAGGAGTTTGATATTTACAGAGAAAGTCGACCCCTAAAAATGAAGTTCTTCGACTGAAGACTTTGGATTTCTGAAGACTTTCTGAAGACTTTGAAAGTGAAGAAATTGGTGTGACCTTGAAGACTTGGTATTCATTTGAGGAACATGAAGCGTGAAGACTTTTGTTTTCGTAGTTTCATTTTCTCTTTCTTGAGTCATAGGAAACACCGTACTGTTAAAGGGGGTCGAGGAAATACTAAAGAAAAATTTCCATGTGATGCTCAACTCAAAATCCTACACCTACCAATCCCTTCAAGTGAAGCCATTGAAAATCTCATACAGTTCAGTCAGTTTCTTCAGTGACAGAGACGAAGTTCTTCTGGTCGCTGAGGAATTTGTTCTGACTGAGGAGTTAGGAATTCGCCAGTGCGAATTGCCTACACAGTGAGGAACATGATAGCCCTGAGGAATTTGATATTCAAATTTCCGACCGTTGCTGTGCTATGCGCCAGCTGTCCCAAAATATCTACCCACCTAACGGTCATATCATTGAAGGGCATTTATGTCTTATCATGCCAGGCTGCTCCCTAGGCTATAAATAGCTGTGCCCTACAACCACTAGCTGGTTGGCTGCTCCGAGAGAAACTGACACTTGTCAATTGAGAGCATCCCATCCTCCGAGGACTTTGAGCGAAAATCATCAAGTGAGGAAAACCCAAACCCAAACACCTACAATCCCGAAGTGATTGAGCATCACTGAAGAGATTGATCCTGTGTGGATCCGACGCTTGTTACCTTTGAAGACTGTGCATCTTCCAGACGGTTAGGTGTCATGGTCTAGAGCATCCAAGAGGAATTGTGGATCGCCGAGTGACCGAGTTTGTGAAGGTTTGGAAGTCACCTGAGGACTTACCACGAGTGATTGGGCGAGGTCTGTGTGACCTTAGCTCAAGGAGAATACGGTGAGGACTGTGTGTCCGGGACTATGTGTCCTCAGCTTTAAATACCTAGCTGCTCCAACCAGACGTACAACTGAGACAGTAGTTGGAACTGGTCTACCAAATCATTGTCTTCACCAAGCTTACTGGTTCTATTTCCTCAACTCTTTCATTTCCTCATTACTGTGTTGTGCACTTGTTCATATATGTGTTTGAAGACTTTGACTGAAGACTTTCTCAATTTCCTCAGTTCAGTTTCTTCAGTCTGTTTGTCTTCATCCTGTGTTATCCTGTGTTTATGCTTTCTGTACTCTGTGCTTGTCTTCATTTCATCATGATGACTATGCTTGTGTTCTTCTATGCATACTTTTGAGTACTTATTCCGCTGCAAGTAGTTCTTCGCTAAGGAATTTCCTCACCCGCAAATTCCTCAGTGAAGAATTCATAAAAATCGCCTATTCACCCCCCCCTCTAGTCGATATAACGCACTTTCAATTGGTATTAGAGCAAGGTACTCCCTTGTTCTGTGTGATTTTGGTTTAACCGCCTGGAGTTTTAGTTATGTCGACCGCAGGTATGAAGAAAGTGACATGCCCCATCTTTGACGGTCATGATTATCCCAAGTGGAAGGCCATGATGAGGAAGCGTCTCATGGCGATGAACAGCGAGCTGTGGACCATCACTGAGATTGGTCTTACTGATCTATGTAAGATGGCGGACGCTGATGATATTCGCAAGTACACTCGACTTGACATCATGGCGTAGGATATCATCTGTTCCTGCCTATCCAGAGATGAATTCAGGCGCATTATGCATCTTTGCAATGCGAAGCTTATCTGGGACCGCGTCTCTGACGTCTATGAAGGTCATCGAACTTGTCATGATCCCTGGTTTGAGGATTTCAAGGAATCACTCAAAACAATGACATTCGAACCAGAATCATCATCCTCCTCACCATGCCTTATGGCAGATGGTGAAAAGGTAATTGAATGCTATATGTCTGAATCTAGTGATGATGAATCTGATGATGAATTTGGACCCAGTTATGTCAAACTTGCTTCCCTTGCCGCTAAACAACAAAGAGCTTTGGAAAAAGTTCATAACATGCTTAGTAAGAGTGATGATATGTTGGGTGAAGAAATGGATCAGTCAAAAGCTTTGACTGAAATTCTTCAGAGACTTCATACTAAGTATGACACCTTTCAAGATCAACATAACACTCTCTTGTCTGATCATGAGAAGCTTTCTTATGAATTTCTTCAAAGAAAGCAAGATCTTGAAAAGCTAAGAGTGAGTTATGAAGATCTTCAGAAGGAGCGAGACTCATTACTTGCTCAACAAATCAGTGCTGCTCAGGAAAAATTTATTCCTCCATGTTTGAAATGCATTGAACGTGAATCTAGTAATTCTTCACCTGAATGTTCAAATGCTTCTAATGCTACAAATTCTTCAACTGTCTCTGCTATCACTAATTCCTCATCTGAGGATATTGCTAGTACCACTGACGATGCAGGACTGAAGGAATTATACATGACAGGCATGTACAAAAGCCTCAAAGGGCATCAGACTCTTTGTGATGTGCTTAAAAAGCAGATCCTCAACAGGAACCCTAGGAAAGAGGGTATTGCCTTTGAGAGGAAACTCAATGCTGATGGTACATATTGGAAGCCTGAGTGGTACCCCAAAACCTCATGGGTTGCTGCAAAGGGACCTCCAGTTGATCCATCTAATTTATCTGGCTTTACATGTGAATCTTCTCATTCTTCTGATGAGTCATTTGACTCCAACTATAAACTGTTCAAAAATCAGAATGGTGAAGTATTTGCTAGATATGTTGGCACTAACTGCAGGAACGGTTCTCCTATGAAGAAAATCTGGGTTCCCAAAAGGTGCCTTGAAAGTCTTCAAGTGAATGTCCTCATGACACCACCTGTGAAGAATAAGGACCCCAGATCAAATTCTTCAGATGGACCAAATTCTTCATATGGATCCAAGTCCTCATACGGACCAAATTCCTCACATGGATCAAATTCCTCAAAAGGATCAAAGTCCTCATATGAACATCATCGTGCTAACAACTCTGTTTCGCAGGGAAGAGCCAAGGGCTATGAATATGAGCATTATTCTTCTAATCATTATGTTCATAAGTCCTCGAAGAATTTCTCTGCTTATTCATATGCTTACCCTAACTTCTCTTATGTGAAACGAAATGGATTGGCTTCTATGCCACCTTTCTCGTATGGAGCTCGCAGAGTGATGAACTCTTTGCCACCCCTTTAGATGTGGGTGGTGAAGAAAAAGAACTAATCTCTTCTGCAGGGCCAGGTCTCCAGACATGCTTGAACGTCTGAAGAATTTGCTGGAGACCTGAAGAGTGCCTGAAAGGACGCAGGCTAATCATGAAGAAATGAACTTTCATTTCTCACGTCCTCATACTATTTTAACTGTTGCATTGCTTGATGAAATTCGTCTGATGAATTGTGATGTCATATTCTTCACTGATGAAGTATATGAAGTTCGTAACTACACTAATTCATCTGCAGGATGATCAACCCAAAGCCACTGAGTGGGTCCTCGATAGTGGATGTACTAATCACATGACTGGTGACAAGAATCTATTGATGGATGCACCCTTATCACCATCGCATCTGAAGCATATCATCTTCGCTGACAAAGGCAAAAGTCAGGTATTGGGTCTAGGTAAGGTTGCGATCACAAAGGATCGACACATGGACAAATTCATGCTTGTCGAGTCCTTAGGATACAACCACATGTCTATCTCAATGCTTTGTGATCTTGATATGGTAGTTGTCTTTGGCAAGTATCGTTGTGTTGTGGTTATGGAAGCTGACAATTCCAAAGTCTTCGAAGGCTTTAGGAGAGGAGACTTGTATATTGTTGATTTCTCTAGAGGACCGCAACCAGCCGTGTGCCTACTTGCAAAAGCTTCAGAAGGGTGGCTAAGGCATCGATGACTTGGTCATGTAGGCATGAGGAATTTGCACACGCTTGCGAAGAAGAAGCATGTCATTGGCATTGAGAATGTCAAATTCCTCAAGGATCACTTGTGTGGAGCTTGTGAAGCTAGAAAGATGACCAAGGCTAAGCATCCAGCGAAGACTATCATGACCACTACTCGACCATTCGAATTGCTTCACATGGACCTCTTTGGTCCTAACCATTAGTCAGCTGTCACAAATGACGCATCTCTCTATGGCCTTGTTATTGTTGATGATTACTCTCGTTACACATGGGTACACATTGTTACTTACAAACATGAAGTGCAGGAAGTCTTCAAACGATTTTCCTCAAGGGCTTCAACCAACTTTGGTGTGAAGATCAAGCACATTAGAAGTGACAATGGAACTGAGTTCAAGAATTCTAGTCTTGATGACTATCTTGATGAACTTGGTATTACTCATGAGTTATCTGCTCCTTACACTCCTCAGCAGAATGGAGTCGTGGAGCGCAAGAACAGGACTCTTGTTGAGATGGCTCGCACTATGCTTGATGAGTACAAGACGCCTCGTCACTTCTGGATTGAGGCAATTTATACTGCGTGCCACATCATCAACAGGGTATATCTTCACAAATTCTTCAAGAAGACTTCCTATGAACTCCTCACTGACAAGAAACCCAATGTGAGTTATTTCAAAGTCTTCGGTGCTAAATGTTGGATTAGAGATCCTCATCACAATGCTAAATTTGCATCGAAAGCACATGAAGGTTTTATGCTTTGGTTACGGAATGGACTCGCACACCTACAGAGTCTTCAACAACGTTCTTCACAAGGTTGTTGAAATTGTAGATGTGCGGTTCGATGAAACTAATGGCTCGCAAAGAGAGCACCTACCCTCTGTGATAGATGAACCAGCACCTGAGGAAACTATCAAGTTCAAGGCTACTGAGGATGTCATTCCTACCGAAGAATCTGCTGAAGAATTCATTCCAGAACGTGAAGAACGTCGAGCTAATGCACCTGAAGAAAATGCTGAAGAAAATGGTGCTGAAGAAAATGCTGATCAAATTCCTCGACGACAACCAACTCATCCTCGCGTTGCAAAAGAAGTGCAAGTTGAAAAGATCATCGATGACATTGAAGCACCAGGTCCTCTCACACGCTCAAAAGCTTCACATTTATCTAACTTTTGTGGGCACTATGCTTTTGTCTCTATCACAGAGCCCACTAAGGTAGATGAAGCATTTCTGGAGCCTGAGTGGATTCAGGCCATGCAAGAAGAATTACATCAGTTCGAGCTCAACAACGTTTGGGAACTGGTAAATCGTCCAGATCCTCGCAAACACAATATCATTGGTACAAAGTGGATCTACCGCAACAAGCAAGATGAAAATGGCCTTGTGGTGAGGAATAAAGCATGGCTAGTAACTCAAGGCTACACACAGGTTGAAGGAATTGATTTCGATGAAACTTTTGCACCTGTTGCTAGACTTGAAGCTATTCGCATATTACTTGCTTATGCTAACCATCATGATATCACTTTATATCAAATGGATGTGAAAAGTGCATTCCTCAATGGTAAGCTTGAGGAAGAAGTATATGTTGCTCAACCCCCAGGTTTTGAAGATCCTAAGCATCCTGACAAAGTCTTCAGACTAAATAAGGCCCTCTATGGTCTCAAGCAGGCCCCTCGGGCATGGTATGATACTTTGAAGGAATTCCTCATGAAGAAAGGCTTCAAACCCGGTTCACTCGACCCTACTCTTTTCACTAAATCATATGATGATGAATTGTTTGTGTGCCAAATATATGTTGATGATATTATCTTTGGCTGTACTGACCAACGTTATAGTGATGAATTTGCCTATATGATGAGTGAAGAATATCAAATGTCTATGATGGGAGAGTTGAAATTCTTCTTAGGTCTTCAAATTCGTCAACAGCGAAATGGCATATTCATATCTCAGGAGAAATACCTCAAGGATGTACTGAGGAAATTCGACATGCAAGATTGCAAAGGCGTCAAAATTCCAATGCCCACAAATGGCCATCTGTGCATTGATGAAAATGGTATTGACTTTGATCAAAAGGTATACTGCTCCATGATTGGTTCTTTATTGTATTTATGTGCATCTAGGCCAGATATTATGCTTAGTGTTTGCATGTGTGCCCGATTTCAAGCTACACCGAAGGAATCACACCATAAGGTTGTGAAACATATTCTTCGATATCTAGCTCACACACCAACTGTAGGATTATGGTACCCCAAGGGCTCGGTTTTTGATCTCATTGGATATTCTGACTCTGACTATGCTGGTGATCGTGTGGACCGCAAGTCAACATCTGGTACATGTCATTTCCTCGGACGATCTTTGGTCTGTTGGTCCTCGAAGAAACAGAACTGCGTATCACTATCTACTGCTGAAGCTGAGTACATTGCTGCTGGCTCTTGCTGTGCTCAATTGCTGTGGATGAAGCAAACTCTCAAGGACTACGGCGTCAACGTGAAGAATGTGCCTCTCTTCTGTGACAATGAGAGTGCCATCAAGATTTCTCATAACCCAGTTCAGCACTCGAAGACAAAGCACATTCAGATTCGTCATCATTTTCTTCGCGATCATGTGTTGAAGGGCGACATTTCTATTGAGCATGTGAAGACTGAAGAACAGCTAGCCGATATCTTCACAAAGCCATTGCATGAGAAGAGATTTAGCAAGTTGCGGTGTGAGCTAAATATCTTAGAATCTTCGAATGTTCTTTGAAAAGGACACTCATCCTAACACTTATGCCAAATTGATGACTTAGATGTGCAACACATGAAGAAACGTTTTTCTTCAATTAATGAAGAATAACACTCTAAGTGTGAAGAAATTAATGAAGAATTTGATTCTCAGAACCCTACGACAATTGTACGCGGTGTGTGAAATCATCATTCTTATACGGTGGGTCATGCCATCACCAAAAGTTGAAAATCTTCAATTTGAGTTTTTCCTCAGTTTTGAAATTCCTCAGTTGTTCATTTTCTTCAACTTTGCATTGTCTTCACTGTTTCCGTCATTTTTCTTCATTGGCTATATATATATATATATATATATATATATATATATATGTGAGTTTATGTCCTCTACAACATTCACTTATGGCTAATTCTTCAAGTTGGTTTTTCTGCTAAGTGAATGTGATCGGACCCTTCCCCCTCTATGCTATACTCAACCCAATCTATTCACAAATTCTTCATATGCGTTCTATTTGAAACTCGTTCAAAATCTTCATTGTGTCCTTGTCAGCTGAAGAATTTGCGAATGGAACTTTTAACCGATCTTATCCAAATTTTCGGCTTTGTCGCTCAAACCGTTCCGCATCCCACGATATACTTATCTATTCACCCACGATCTAACACGATCTCCACTTCTCAGTACGTGGGTGACACATGTCAAGCGAATGAGAAGGGTCAGGGGCACGTTCGTCCAATTTCTTCGGGCGAATGGTTTTTCACCGTGGCTATAAATACCCCCTCTCCTCTTCCTCACTTCTTTTACTCCGCTCGACCTCTCTCCAGCTCAAGCTTCTCAAACCCTAGCGCCGCCACTACTTCATCGTCGCCGGTGAGGAAGAGCTTCACTGCCTCGACCTCGTCGCCGCCGTACTCGCGCCGGCCGCGGAAATCTTCACTCCGCCGCCGCCGTAGTTGTCTTCCTCCGCCGAGTTAGGGCGTGGAAGATCTGCACAGACGAACTTCACTTCTCCACCTCACAGTTCGTCGTGTTCTTTGTTCAGGGTAATTAAAAGTTACTTTTACTGCCCCTTTTGATTCAAATGATTCCTACAAAATCTTCAAAGGTGTTTATTCTTCAAAATTTTCACACAATAAACACCTCACATCTCATCTGTTCTTGATCTGTTTCCCTAAGCATCATTTTTCTTCAAGATTCCTCAATTGTGTGGATCTTCGATCTATACAACTCTGGAACCTAAGACAAAGAACACTTAGTGAAATTCTTCAAGACTCAACTGGTCAAATTCCTCAAACTTGTTCTTTTTTGAAAAACCTTCTGAGAACGCATATGACCTCTCCAAATTCCTCGCAACTATACTCTGTTCACAGGTACTCATGTCCGCTGCTGAATCATAGGTTCTCATCAACTTAACTCATTTGCAGCGTTCCTCGAAGAAAAGTTGCATACTTCTTCAGAAAGTTCAATTGTTCAAATTCCTCAACTGAAGAAAATGGCCGATGGAAAGAAGCCACAGAAAGGAGGAAAGAGGCCTGAAATCAATACTGCCTTTGAAATCCCTGAGGACATTTATGCTGGGTACTGCACACCCCCTGAGGAAGATAAAAATCAGCGCAAGGTGGGCATTTAGAGGATAGAAAGGAGATGGGCAAAAGAGTGGAGGGAGTACAGGTATGTGACTCCAAAATACATGAAGAAATTCGCTGTTACTCCTCCATGCTCAAGACCACCATTGGCACCTGGCCAAGAAGCAGATCCCACTAGCATCAAGCGCGGTGAGGATTTTTGAAGAATGGGCCAAGCGCCAGGCCAAGTTGGCCAAACAGGCTAAGGAAGCAGTGAAGAAATTCAACGAAGACTCTACTGCTGCTGCTGCTGCTGAGGCCTCTGTAAGGCCGAAGAAATCCATGTCAAAGAAGCCTGCGCACAAGCCTAGTGCCTCTTCTTCAATGCCCTCACGGCCAATTTCCTCAGCTAAGCCCTCACGGCCAATTCCTCAAGCTGCTCCTGCTCCTCCAAAGTCCTCAGTTGCTCCACCCAAATCCTCAGCACCTGTGCATCTAGCCACGTGCCAAAGGACTACATGCATCTCCATTGCCTCAGGAGCTTCAGCTAGTTCCTTAGCTGCACCAAATTCTTCAACAGGACCATCTCTGCTGAAGACAAAGACCACTGCTGGACGAGGCTCTCGCCCAAGTCCTCACAAGAGGCAGGTCGCCTTCCAAGTTCCGTCTGAAGAAGACGAAGCTGATGATGAAGAACTTGCGGAAATCATCAGAGATAGGCAAGTCAGGGCCGCTAGAGCCAAGGGCACAGATGTGCCACTGCTTTTGGATCCAAAGTTCATCCTCGGCTACATTGACCTCTGGCAGAAGGACCCAAACACTCCTATGCCTGACTTCAAGCTGACTCCTGGTCAAAGTCATATGCTGACTGCCTTCATCCAAGAAGAAAAATGGAAATTTGAGAAGGCCAGACAGGTCAAGAAACCTCAGTACAGGAAGGAAAAATTCCTGAAGAACAACGTTGTCTCTATGACAACTGATGAACTTGTGAAGATCCAATCTAAAATCAAAGTCCTCAGCGATGATTTCAATGCTTACTATGCTGATTGGAAAGGAGCCAAGGTCAGGTTTGTCAAACTAACTAAGATGTTCACCTCAAATGTTGCAGCCCCATCGCAACAAGAAATTCCTCAGGCTGAAGCATCTGCTCAGCCAACTGAAGAACATGCCAGCACCGCTGATGAAAATCAGGCTGCTGAAGAAAATGTGAGTTTCAGGGCTGATGACTGCATTCCAGCCGCTGAAGAAATTGCCAGGGCACCCACTAGTGGTGCGCCTGAAGAAAATGAAGAGGTCAGGGCAACTGCATCAGTTGTGCCTGAAGAAAATCAACCACATTCCTCTGCTCCTCCTGCGCCTACTCCAACTCCAATCCTTCCATCTGCATCAGATGTGAAGAAGACCAAGGCTGCAGAGCGTGCAGCAGTGAAGAAAAGGAAAGCATCAACTCCTTCAGATTCTTCAACATCGAAGAAGATGAAGAAATTGACAAGCTCATTTGCTCATCCAATTGATGTTGTTCCAGTTTCCTCCATGCCATCAAAGGAAATCATCCCTTTTGATGAAGAATATGTGATCCCTAGCGGATCTGATGAAGAAAATCCTTCTGCTGCTACGTCAGAGCAGATGGATGAAGAAATTGAAGTAGATAACATCCCTTCAACCCCCACAGTTTCCTCGCCTATGCCTCAGTTTACTACTGAAGAGGCTGGCGTTGAAGAAATTGAAGAAGAAGATGTGGACATTGGCTGTACCACACCAGTAATGAATGATGACTTTTGGGAAAGTTAGCACCCCAATTCTCCACTCTTCACTCCACTGTAGCAAATTCCTTGGTCCCCGGCAACTACAGTTCAAATGGGATCTGATGAAGCTCATGAAGACATTCCAACCGCTAGTGCTGAAGAAAATAAAAATGAAAATGAAGATTTGAAGAACCAGGCTGCCACTGAAGAGGAACCAGAAATTCCTCAGCCTGAAGAACCTGAGATTGCGATTCCTGAGGTCATCATGCAACTGACTGACACTCCTCTGCCCAAGCCAAAGGATCCATTCTCAAGGAAGCAAAAAAGCAAGGCTGATGATTTCTTCGGCGAGCACGTATTCTTCACTGATTACAACCCTTATGACTCTGCTCGCATTAGGAAGAGGCGTTTCTAGACTGCCAGCCAGGCAAATTTCTATTCATCAGTGCTGTTCAACAAAGACAAAGTCTTCGATCATGAGCACCTTCCGCACGTGGATATGGAATCTCTGCCATGCTTCGGGCCAGTCCTCAGTGTTCTCTACGACGTTGGACTGTTAAATTTCTGCACTGACATATGTGATTGGAATGAAGAGCTCATTCTTCAATTTTATGCAACTCTGCACATGACCGGCAACTCTGAAGACGTGAATTCATGGGTGCTGGACTGGATGTCTGAAAACACTCACTACAAAGCACCAGCTACTGAATTGCTTCGTGCTTTGCCTCTCAGTCTGCCCCTTGAAGGTGCTTGTTGCGTCTACAATGAACCTGAGCTTACCGATCACTATATGCAAGTGCTGAAGAAGCCTTTGAAGCCAGGTCAGGCCCCAAGAACAAAATTCCTTGTGAAGGAATTGTTGTATGTGCCTCGGACTGTCTATCGCATTCTGACGAAGACATTGAGTCCTATCAAGGGCCACGACTCAAATGAAGAAGAAGTCATTGGCATCATGAAGAATCTGCTTTTCAATATCATTCATGGCGTTCCCGTCAACTTCCATGATTTCTTCATGAGGACTCTGGCCAATGTCGCAATGTCACCATCTGAGTTGAAGCCTTATGCACCGTGGATTATGAGATTCATCAGAACAAGGTCTTCACTCAACTACAAAGCTGATACACTGAACCATTGCAGCTACTTGCCCGCGATTGAAGTCCTCAAAAGGACATTTTCCTCAGCTGATGAAAAGGGCAAGGCTACTGCTGTAATTGATGAAGGCATTCGTCCATTGGATGGTCAATTTCGCAAGGCTGCATCCTACTCCACCAATGATGACTCTGCCACCCATGACTCTGCCGCCAACGCACCCAAGCAAAATCCTCAAGGCACAGCACCCAGGGTGATGACTGACCGTGAGCTTCTCCTCAGTCTTCACCAGAAGGTTGATCGCAATCATAAATGGGTCAAGCGTCAGTTTGGTTCAATTCTTCACAACATGACTACTACCCATAATGCAGTGAAGAAAAACCATTACTACCTTCATGAAACCTGAACCGCACCTAGGCTGTTCTATCGCACATATATGGTGAAGAAGATCTGAAGAAAATGGGTCTCAAGGAAGATCTTGACTGGGCTGCACCTCCTCCGAAGAATTACAAGAAGGTCAAGGTTCCTTCCTTGGTGGCCAGCTCCTATTCTTCATCACGTGGCACTGATGAACATGAAGATTTGGACGACACTGCGGTAGGCCCTACTACAACAAACGACCCCAACAACGCTGACGCTCGTTCATCACCTTGATATTCTTCAAGGGCGTTAGTCCTCATTTTCGACCCTTTTGGTCATTTGATGACAAAGGGGGAGAAATTCGAGTTAGTCTTCAAGCGGATCTATCTTATATGGGCGTTTTTTTTCTAAGTTGCAACTCTCGTTCTTTTGAAGACTTTGCTGGATCGAGTTGTAAACTTAAACTCTATGGTGGCCTGATACTTTTGTTGTTTTCTTCTGCATGCTTATTCCTCGTTAATGTTATTGCACGCATGCTGAATTACATCAGTGACCATATTTCATCATGCATTTCAAATTCTTCATAAATTATGTCAAATGCGTGTATGAGTTACAAGATATAGGGGGAGACCTCCATGTTTCAACTCTTCAAGTGTGCATTGCATCAAAAGCAAATTCCTCACTATGCACATCTTCAGGGGGAGTTCTTTTATATCTTGCAATCAAATTCCTCAATATCAGTATTTACACTTCATATGTTTATCCCCGTTGAAAACTTAACCTATATTGTCATCAATCACCAAAAAGGGGGAGATTGTAAGTGCATCTAGTGCCCCTTAGTGATTTTGGTGTATTGAAGACTTATAGGTTAAGGGACTAATCTGTTTATGAGTGTACAGATGTCTATAAGTCTATGAGGAGTTTGATATTTACAGAGAAAGTCGACCCCTAAAAATGAAGTTCTTCGACTGAAGACTTTGGATTTCTGAAGACTTTGAAAGTGAAGAAATTGGTGTGACCTTGAAGACTTGGTATTCATTTGAGGAACATGAAGCGTGAAGACTTTTGTTTTCGTAGTTTCATTTTCTCTTTCTTGAGTCATAGGTAACACCATACTGTTAAAGGGGGTCGAGGAAATACTAAAGAAAAATTTCCATGTGATTCTCAACTCAAAATCCTACACCTACCAATCCCTTCGAGTGAAGCCATTGAAAATCTCATACAGTTCAGTCAATTTCTTCAGTGATAGAGACGAAGTTCTTCTGGTCGCTGAGGAATTTGTTCTGACTGAGGAGTTAGGAATTCGCCAGTGCGAATTGCCTACACAGTGAGGAACATGATAGCCCTGAGGAATTTGATACTGAAATTTCCGACCGTTGCTGTGCTATGCGCCAGCTGTCCCAAAATATCTACCCACCGAACGGTCATATCACTGAAGGGCATTTATGTCTTATCATGCCGGGCTGCTCCCTAGGCTATAAATAGCCGCCCCCTACAACCACTAGATGGTTGGCTGCTCCGAGAGAAACTGACACTTGTCAATTGAGGGCATCCCATCCTCCGAGGACTTTGAGCGAAAATCATCAAGTGAGGAAAACCCAAACCCAAACACCTACAAACCCAAAGTGATTGAGCATCACTGAAGAGATTGATCCTGCGTGGATCCGATGCTTGTTACCTTTGAAGACTGCGCTTCTTCCAGATGGTTAGGCGTCATGGTCTAGAGCATCCAAGAGGAATTGTGGATCGCCGAGTGACCGAGTTTGTGAAGGTTTGGAAGTCACCTGAAGACTTACCGCGAGTGATTGGGAGAGGTCTGTGTGACCTTAGCTCAAGGAGAATACGGTGAGGACTGTGTGTCCGGGACTGTGTGTCCTCAGGTTTAAATACCTAGCCGCTCCAACCAGACGTACAACTGAGACAGCAGTTGGAACCGGTCTACCAAATCATTGTCTTCACCAAGCTTACTGGTTCTATTTCCTCATTACTGTGTTGTGCACTTGTTCATATCTGTGTTTGAAGACTTTGACTGAAGACTTTCTCAATTTCCCCAGTTCAATTTCTTCAGTCTGTTTGTCTTCATCCTGTGTTATCCTGTGTTTACGCTTTCTGTATTCTGTGCTTGTCTTCATTTCATCATGATGACTATGCTTGTGTTCTGCTATGCATACTTTTGAGTACTTATTCCGCTGCAAGTAGTTCTTCGCTAAGGAATTTCCTCACCCGCAAATTCCTCAGTGAAGAATTCATAAAAATCGCCTATTCACCCCCCTCTAGTCGATATAACGCACTTTCACCAGGGCATCTGCTTCAAACCTCTGCGCCGCCCGGAGCTCGTCGACGCCGGCAAGATCCGACGCCCTGGAGACCCGCGTCCCCGCCGGACCTCCTTCCTCTGCGCCAAGTCCGCCCGCCATGCCCCATTTCGCCTCGACCTCGACCGAGGAGAACAAGCAGCGCTGCTGCCTTCTTCAGTTCCGCCCGCACGCCACCTCGCCGAAGAACGCTGTCCTTGCCCGGATCCCCGCGCCCTGCCATCTCGTCCATGCCGGCGAGTTCCTTCTGTGTCGTCGTCTTCTCTGCATCAAGCTGCGCCGCCGCGCCAAGTCCCCTGCATCGCGCCCAGCCACCGGCGCTCGAACCTGCCTGCTTCCACGACCCGCGCTCGCCTCCAAAGGAAGAGTCAACGCACTAGCATCTCGCGCGTGTTCCAGATCCAGTGAACCGGCCCAGCCTCCCGAAGCCCAGCCGCTTCTTTGCTTCCAGCCCAGTGGCCCGGTGTGAGCAGCCGCCTAAACCCCTCCTGTACATTGTTGGGCTAGACAGTTTCAGCCCGTGGACGTTCTTTCCATTGGACGAATTTTGCTAAATTTCCATCACATGCGTAATTACAGAAAATTGCCATCATTTTAAAATGCTCACACCTAAATAACCATGCATCGTATTAAAACAAACTATACATGTAAAATGCTTAGTTTTTCTAGTACTTTCTTAATTTGCAGAATTCATCCATGTTTAAAATGTTTAAATTGCTGTTTGATTAAATTTGCTTAAATGCCATGTTAAAATGCTTTAATTCATAACTAAATAACCGTAACTCGGAATTTAATAAACTTTATATGTAAATGGGGTAGAAAAATGCCTAGTTTAACATTGTGCCATTACTTTGCATGTTTAACAACTCTAAAATTGTGTTTAGGGCAGAACAGTATCAAATCTAAAATATGCACATGAGGATTTTCCGGAATTGTTGTTTGTTATCTCCGGCCTCATTTAAACTTGCCTAAATAGTTAGTTTACTTATGCTTCACCCCTTGCCATGTTTAACAACATTTAATATTGTTGGGTACATAAATGAGAGAGAACTAAATATTTGATGTGGTGTTTCGTCAATATGCAACTCGTTGCATATTGAGCTCCACTTAACTTGTAGTTCTGTTTGTGCACTTTGCCATGCCATGCCTTATTTAAATGGACATGCATCATACTTGATTGTGCATCATGCCATGTTTATGCTTGTGTGTTTACCATGTTGTTTGCTTCTTTCCGGTGTTGCTTCTTTGGGTTAGTTCTGATAACGTCGCGTTAGTGAGGATTCGTTCGACTACGTCCGTTTGTCTTCTTCATGGACTCGTTCTTCTTCCTTGCGGGATCTCAGGCAAGATGACCATTACCCTCGATATCACTTCTATCTTTGCTTGCTAGTTGTTCGCTCTATCGCTATGTCGCGCTACCTACCACTTGTTTATCATGCCTCCCATATTGCCATGTCAAGCCTCTAACCCACCTTCCTAGCAAACTGTTGTTTGGCTATGTTACCGCTTTTATGTCATTCTTGACAATTTCCCTTCGTGTTTCAAGGTTCACAAGTTCTTAAGAATGAGATATTTAAACCCATTGTTTTCCCTTCGTTGAGGAGATCCTTTCTTCCAATCAATCTATTCGTTGGAGTTATCTTGGTATAGATTTCACCTAAAGCCTTCCCTAAGGAATGTTGCTATTATGGTGCTTATCAATGATCCAAGTTTTCTCCTATCCTCTTGGTGAAAGAAGTTTTTCATCGCTTCACTCGAAGTTTCTCCTATCCAAATTAATTGAACTGTATGAGATTTCAAATGGCTTCACTCGAAGGGATTGGTAGGTGTAGGATTTTGAGATGAGCATCACTTGAAATTTTTTCCTTAGTATTTCCTCGGCCCCCTTTAACAGTACGGTGTTTCCTATGACTCAAGAAAGAGAAAATGAAACTACGAAAACAAAAGTCTTCACGCTTCATGTTCCTCGCATGAATACCGAGTCTTCATGGTCACACCAATTTCTTCACTTTCAAAGTCTTCAGAAATTCTTCAGAAATCCAAAGTCTTCAGTAGAAGACATTCATTTTTAGGGGTCGATTTTCTTTGTAAATATCAAACTCCTCATAGACTTATAGACATGTGTACACTCACAAACGCATCAGTCCCTTAACCTATAAGTCTTCAATACACCAAAATCACTAAGGGGCACTAGATGTACTTACAGTCTCGGCACGACGAACTGTAGCAACGGTGCATACTCAGGGAGAACACTTATACCTTGAAATTTAGTGAGAGATCATCTTATAATGCTACCGTCGAACTAAGCAAAATAAGATGCATAAAGGATAAACATCACATGCAATCAATATAAGTGATATGATATGGCCATCATCATCTTTTGCCTTTGATCTCCATCTCCAAAGCACCTTCATGATCACCATCTTCACCGGCTTGACACGTTGATCTCCATCGAAGCATCATTGTTGTCTCGCCAACAATTGCTTCTACGACTATCGCTACAGCTTAGTGATAAAGTTAAGCAATTACATGGCGATTGCATTTCATACAATAAAGCAACAACCATATGGCTCCTGCCAGTTGCCGATAACTCTGTTAGAAAACATGATCATCTCATACAATAAAATTTAGCATCATGTCTTGACCATATCACATCACAACATGCCCTGCAAAAACAAGTTAGACGTCCTCTACTTTGTTGTTGCAAGTTTTACGTGGCTACTACGGGCTGAGCAAGAACCGTTCTTACCTACGCATCAAAAACCACAACGATTTTTCGTCAAGTGTGTTGTTTTAACCTTCAACAAGGACCGGGCGTAGTCACACTCGATTCAACTAAAGTTGGAGAAACTGACACCCACTAGCCACCTGTGTGCGAAGCACGTCAGTAGAACCAGTCTCACGTAAGCGTACACGTAATGTCGGTCTAAACCGCTTCATCCAACAATACCGCCAAATCAAAGTATGACATGCTGGTAAGCAGTATGACTATTATCGCCCACAACTCTTTGTGTTCTACTCGTGCATATAACATCTACGCATAAACCTGGCTCGGATGCCACTGTTGGGGAACGCAGTAATTTCAAAAATATTCCTACGCACACGCAAGATCTATCATGGTGATGCATAGCAACGAGAGGGGAGAGTGTAGTCCACGTACCCTCATAGACCGTAAGCGGAAGCGTTATGACAACGCGGTTGATGTATTCGTACGTCTTCACGATCTGACCGATCCTAGTACCGAAAATACGGCACCTCCATGATCTGCACACGTTCGGCTCGGTGACGTCCCATGAATTCTCGATCCAGCTGAGTGTCGAGGGAGAGCTTCGTTAGCATGACGACGTGATGATGGTGATGATGAAGTTACCAACACAGGGCTTCGCCTAAGCACCGCAACGATATGACCGAGGTGGAAATCTATGGAGGGGGGCACCGCACACGGCTAAGAGATCAACTTGTGTGTCTATGGGGTGCCCCCTCCCCCGTATATAAAGGAGTGGAGGAGGGGGAGGGCCGGCCCTCTACTATGGCGTGCCCTGGGAGGAGTCCTACTCCCACCGGGAGTAGGATTCCCCGCTTTTCCTAGTTGGACTAGGAGAGAAGGAAGGAGGAGAGAGGGAGAAGGAAAGGGGGGGCGCCCCCCCCCTTCCTAGTCCAATTCAGACGCAAGGTGGAGGGGGCGCGCGGCCTGCCCTGGCCGCCCCCCTCCCTCTCTCCACTAAAGCCCATTAGGGCCCATATACTCCCCGGGGGTTCCGGTAACCCCCGGTACTCCGGTAAATGCCCGAACTCACTCTGAACCATTCCGATGTCTAAACATAGTCATACAATATATCGATCTTTTTGTCTCGACCATTTCGAGACTCCTCGTCATGTCCGTGCTCATATCCGGGACTCCGAACAACCTTCGGTACATCAAAACACATAAACTCATAATACCGATCGTCATCGAATGTTAAGCGTGCGGACCCTACGGGTTCGAGAACTATGTAGACATGACCGAGACTCATCTCCGGTCAATAACCAATAGCGGAACCTGGATGCTCATATTGGTTCCTACATATTCTACGAAGATCTTTATCGATCAAACCGCATAACAACATACATTGTTCCCTTTGTCATCGGTATGTTACTTGCCTGAGATTCGATCGTCGGTATCTCAGTACCTAGTTCAATCTCGTTACCGGCAAGTCTCTTTACTCGTTTCGTAATGCATCATCCCGCAACTAACTCATTAGTCACAATGCTTGCAAGGCTTATTGTGATGTGCATTACCGAGAGGGCCCAGAGATACCTCTCCGATACTCGGAGTGACAAATCCTAATCTCGATCTATGCCAACTCAACAAACACCATCGGAGACACCTGTAGAGCATCTTTATAATCACCCAGTTACGTTGTGACGTTTGATAGCACACTAAGTGTTCCTTCGGTATTCGGGAGTTGCATAATCTCATAGTCATAGGAACATGTACAAGTTATGAGGAAAGCAATAGCAACAAACTAAATGATAATCGTGCTAAGCTAACAGATGGGTCAAGTCAATCACATCATTCTCTAATGATGTGATCCCGTTTATCAAATGACAACTCTTTGTCCATGGCTAGGAAACTTAACCATCTTTGATTAACGAGCTAGTCAAGTAGAGGCATACTAGTGACACTCTGTTTGTCTATGTATTCACACATGTACTAAGTTTCCGGTTAATACAATTCTAGCATGAATAATAAACATTTATCATGATATAAGGAAATATAAATAACAACTTTATTATTGCCTCTAGGGCACATTTCCTTCACTAGCATCCCTGTTTGCTCGAAAAAAAGGAAAGGAAATATTTAAAACAAGACAGATGAAGCACTTCTCAAGGACAATACCACTTTCTCATGACAGTATCTAAACAGTAGCACAACACCAATAGAGATGACAAAGCTCAATCATATGGATAAAATCCATGGGTGAGTTAACAACCTTTGTCAGGAGGCTTGTTGTGTAGAGCATACAGATCAAGCACTTCTCCGGAACCATCTGTTGTTATCTACTGTGGTTGCCATGCTTACTATATACTCCTCGATTAGTTTAATGTTTCCAACATCTTCTTGTGCAATTCCACTAAAATATATGGTATCTTCAAAGAAGATCCCTGTTTGCACAAGTAGAGATAATTACATATTACATTAAGAGTGGCATCAAATCAATGGCAAAACAATTGCTCATTCCAGCCATAGCAATAAATTAAGATGAAAAACTATATCATTACTTGTGTCATCATAGTTCCAGTGCTTCATTAGAGCACCGGGAGTTGATTTTTGTTTTTCTTCCGCTTGTTCTTCCCCTTCATCACTTGGTTCAATAACAGACAAGCTTCGCCTTCAATGTAAGATTTGGCATGTCCAATTAGGGAGCACAAGTATAGCACTAAACAACGACATTAATTTTCTGATGAAAGTGGCAAAATACAGGCCAAAAGTTGTGCAATATCCTTATCTTACCTCAATGGGATATTACGGTGCACATACAGATTGGAAGTCTTGTCTCCATTTGTGCAGTTCACTAAAATCAAGCAACATTACCGTACAAGTAGCACAACATATGAAAGCACACTGCGCAATCATGTGAAGGAAGGCTAGTACTGACCTCTCATGACGCGAAATTCAAACAACTCACAAGAAGAAGATCTGAACCAAATTTGCCAACGCGGATAGGAAGTAAGATCTCCTCTTGTCCAGTTCCACTAAGATCAAGCAATCAAGCAACGTTGTCGGTGTGACATTTTGGTTGAACTGCACAAAACACTCTTAAAACAAAAGTGTTTTGTGTAGTGCAACAAAAGGTCACAATAGCAACGAGGTGAAGTAGATAACCCTATTTACACAGAGATGCAAAGGAAACAACAAGTGGTCAATAACCATGGATGACACAGAAGCCAACAAAAAGAAGCATCTAACTCATCTAATTGGGAAATAAAGCAAGACATTAACATTTCTCAAACGGTGGCATTGATTCATATTAACAGAGAGATTATATTAACAATAAAATTCGTTAAACATGTAATTTGCTTTTAACTATGGCATTCCATCAATTTTCCAGCGGCATTATTAGATTAACAACAGCTAAAGAGTTGCACGGGACACTGGACTCACCATCACCATGTGCATCTACCAATGTATGAAGGGGTGATGCATAGTCTGTTGCAACAAAGAACAAACAATAAAGGAGCATATTTGTGTTGGTCCCAGTTTTGTTATCTTTAGACATGTTTCCCTATGTGAGCGCAGCAAATCTAGTCCTGCTGAAACTCTACAGCCTTGTCCCCCAAAACAAAAAGATCAGTTCGTTACAGATGTGCGTACTGCGTTTGTCATTGTTTTCCCTTTTCGACCAACGTAGGTGCTGGATAGCTAGTCTGTACTAGTACTTTTCCCCTTCCTTTCCTCTTTGAACCACGTCCTAGATTCATGCTATACAACTTTCCCCACTACATTCCCCCTTCCTTTCCTTTTTGAACCACGTCCTAGATTGATGTTATACAACTTTCCCCACTACTTCCCCCCATTCCTTTTCTCTTTGAACCACGTCCTAGATTCATGCTATACAACTTTCCCCACTACTTTCCTGTTTGATCCAACACCAAGATTCGAGTGCAGAAGCGGAAAAAGCCCACATGCAGCTACAACAATGCATGTGGAATAAGTAAATTATATCTTAAGGTTCTTGGTGTGTGGTTTGGTGGGCGACCGGAGGCCGTTCTGCCCACACTATGTACAGCGGCGAGGAAGAAGGGGTCGGAGGCCCTCCCGCGCTGCCGCTGGGTGAAAGAGAACAGCTGCGCCGGTAGTGGATTCCCTCCCTCGCCGACGGCGACAGCGTTAAGCCTCCTTCCCTTCCCGGCAGACGGATCCTGCCGGCTCTTTGACTAGCAGTGAGGGGAGAGAGCGAGAGGCCAACGAAGTCTTGTTTAGATCTGGAGAGGGTGAGAGAGTGTGAAGAGAGCAACTACAAGCGCTGAGGCTCCAGCGTGTATATATATAGTGGAGAGAGTGTGTGAAGAGTGCAAACCCTAGAAAACAAGCGCCGAGGCCGAGATCGTATAGCTCCGTATCCATCCATTTTGACCAGCCAAAGAATCCTCCTGGCACCGCCCCAGATCACTTTCTCTCTCTGTCATGCGGGGCCTACCTATCATTGGGTGGAAGAAAGAAGTCGAACAAAAACAAAATTATGCTCAAGTGTGGTTATCTAACCCGAAACCTCAAGTTTGATGAGCGAACAGACTAACCAGCTACACCACCCTCACGTTATGTTTAACGAGTGGAAAGTAACCTTTTATACATTCCTGCATTCGTGTGACAAGCATGCCGTGTTTTTTTGCGTGGGAGTCATTGGGATTTAAATCATAATCGTGTCATGTGGCTTTGGTGGTAAGGTCTTTTGGGATTTAAAGCAGTGTTGGTAGTACAGAAATAATGCAGCCTTAGTCACCTTACCTCTCCCCATGTAGTACGTTGGGTCCCACCAGTCAGAGGGTGAAACAAACAAATTAATAAGAAAAATGTTAGTACGCCCGAAATACAAATTAATATATTTTTTTGTGACATGCATGAACATTTTGTTAGTTCAATCTATGGTCAAAATTTGACACGAAATACAATGGGGACCAATAAACCAGGACAGAGGTAGTACGCGAAGTTTGTCGTTTGAAGCGAGCCGATCTGGCTCTCCTGAGCTAGCAAGGTTTTTCTAGCCCACCCAAGCTAGCTGGGCGACAAAAGCTAACACATTTTAACAGTTCCAAATGCCTAACCTTGCCCGACTAGGCTATAAACTGTTCTTGCTAAGGATCCAAACGCTCCCTAAGTAACTCGCATGATATTCCTATTCTATGAACCTGTGTGTGCGTGTGCATGTGTGTGTGTGTTTAACAACATGTGTGTGTTAGAGAGAGCGACACATCAACCTACTCCTACAAGAGATGGTGTGTAGTGTATGACTTAGCCGCGAGAGTCAGTGCATCCTCTCGTTCCGAGCGTCCGGTCGGGACAGGCGGACCGCTGCCACGCCCGCTCCTGACCAGCCTGGCCCACCCAAAGCCCCTCCATCGCCCGCGCGCGCTTCCTACCCGAAACGGTCAGCGCTGCTCCAAAGAATCGGTGTCGCATTCATGCCTGGGCAAAGTGGACGTGACCTCTCACTGGCGCCCGCGTCGAAGAGAGAAGCTGATTCAAGAGTGATGGTTGCTTCGTCCGTCCAACTTACTGGTGGGTCTATCTGATTTGACGGCTCATTGGTCATTATTACTGAGGTGGTAGGACTGTTGGATGTCCCACGCTTTCGGCGAAAGGAGGTACTACTAGATTACAATTTTCTCCATTCTTACAGCGGAGGAGTGCGAGAGTAGTGAAAACACGCAGGCTCAGTGATTACATGGCCCACCTCACATTATCACCATATTTTCTAGACACCGTGCGACACCTAACTATTTACATAGTACTAGTATAGTACGTACTGTAATTTATCAGCGAGATAAATTTGTAGAATGCTATGAAGCTTCCAGCTTCTGTTTCATGTATCTTGCGTCCAAGGTTGTCCGTTGCAACATTTCATCAAATACAAAGGAGACTAACATGCATGCTATTGCATCTCAATGATTGACAGATCATAGCCAATATGTACTCCCTCCGTTCCAAAATAAGTGCCTCAACTTTATGCAAACTTTAGTACAAAGTTGTACTACTACTAAAGTTGACAATTATTTTGGAACAGAGACAACTAGAGAAAAAATGATCCATGCAGTCCCTAGCCCTTGAACCGTAAACCCTAACCAGGCTTTAACTTGTTGGCAACGTTGGAGATTCCGAAGAAATGAAGTTTGCAACCCTTTGACCATCGGATCATTTTGTGCATTTTCACCAAAATCGAGATGAGCATCCCTGTGGCAAAGATATTGAAGAAGCGTGATTAGAATAAGATTACTGGGACTAGTTGATGAGACATAAACTATCACAAATACAGTACGTAGAAGCCAGTAGAGGTATGTGCGGGGCAAAGAAGTAGAGAAATATCCACATGGAGTGATGTGGGCAGCTGGAGCAGTGGTGCAAGCCGGCTGTAAAGGAAGTTGTACCTGAGGGATCTTGGGACGTAGCTCAACCTAGAGGAGGGCGGCGGGAGGCGGCAACTACCCACGTCGTGGCAGTGAGCAAGGGACGAAGGCAACCTCACCGGCTTTGTGAGAGAGAACGGCGGGGACCCCTAATCGGGACGTGCCGACAGTGGGTTTTCGCCGTCGGCAACGGTGACTGCATCTACACTAAGCATCCAGCCCTTCCCCGGCGGGCGTGATCCGCCGGGATGTTAGAGATGTGGCCACAGTCATTTTGTGCGAGAGAGTGTGAAGAGAGCAACCCCAGCAAGCAACCGTGTAAGCTCGTCTTGGCTATGTATATAGTGGAGCGGTTTCCTTTTCTCTCCATATGAACCTATTTATATTGCGTATGTGCCACTAAAGAAAAAAACTTTATTTATAAATGGCGCGGCACCGTTCATGCGTGGTTCCCGACCCTCCATTATTTATAAGTGAGTAACTACTACTAGACGCGTCAAATTATCTGCATCATCTTACAGAAATGAGCTCCACCGTGTCACGTGTGTGGTTGGGGAAGACGCAAAAGACGCAAAGAGTGCTACTAGTACACTACATGCGTGGGTGCGTGCACCTCTTCTCTTCGAGCATGGTTATCAGAAGTATAGCCCACTACTGTACTACCACGCGGTTATTATATACGAGCAAAGAGTATAGGCGGTAATAATGACTAATAAGCCAAGAAATCACGAGGCCCACCTTTCTCTATGTTTGACCGAGGAAGCAGCCATCATTTCACTCCTCGTTGAATATCCATCCGCTGCTACCTCCGCGAATAAATTATAATCCGCTTCTACCTCCGTAGCATGGTTAATAATATAGCCATGTCAATCATGACGTAGAAATATCATTCACTGATACAATAGGGCTGGATCTAAGGCTGGTGATTTTTTTACTTTGTCTCTTTCTCTTTTTGTCTCATTTACTCATTTTACATAGGAGCACATGTAGAGGATGGCTATTCCTTTCTATGGGACTTCTTCATGGGGTTTAAGACTAAGGCTAGTCATAGTGGGGAGTAACTTAGACTAGTAACATGCTTTTGTTACCAGTCCATGTTACTACCTTCATAATGGGTAGTAATGTATAGATGGTAACATACAAACCTTCATTAATTGAGACATAGACTCATTTTTACCTCGGGGTGTGTTATGTTACAGTAACATATTATGTTACCATAAGCATCTCTTCCCTCATTAACTCCATGCCACATAAGCAAATTTGCCTTGGGATGTGTCATGTTACTACATAAGTTACTCCCACTATGACTAGCCTAAGCAGCTCCGAATTATGCCCACTGCCCACCACTCTGAATCATGACATCTATGATAGGGAGTAGTCCCATTGCAACAATGAGGTCCACTAGGTCTAGCATGTCCTGTAAGAAGAGATTGTCACGCAGAACATACATCTTGTTGCCTTCTTCCTCGTACAGTATGTACCACTGGTACGTACTACTAGTACCACTACTACTCGTTCTCCTATAAACCTTGCGCTTGGCATCTCCGAAATATTAACCTTGCGATTGGCTCTTCGCCTCTTCAGGAAGTCGAGCAATAATGGTACTACAGTATATATCGTTCTGGCTATATGAGACCGAATGAATTGCTGCACGTCCACCACATGGGCGAGGGAGAGTGCGTACTATTACATCCATTTCAATATTGACTACATACGGAGCAAAATGAGTGAATCTACACTCTAAAATACATCTATATACATCAGTGTTTGGAGTATGTACTAGTAGTTCATATTGAAATCTACTTAAGGACATATATTCCAAACAATATGATAACCTCTCTAACCAAGGTAGGGACGAGGAGTAAACGGAGGGAGTAGTAAAATTTTCTCCTCGTCCTGCGAGCCACCGCGCGCGTGGGTGAGGGAGCGGGTGTAAGCAAGCTTCACCTCATCCTGCGAGCCACCGCGCCCGTGGGCGGGGGAGACAACGTACTAAGCAAGCTTCTCCTCGTTCTGTGAGTTGACGGGACACATCAAAAGTAATACGCACAAAGCATCCCGAGTGTATAGAGCATTGCCTCTAAGGTAGGCCCTACATGGTTTGCCTCTTTTTTAACATAACACGTCAAGTCGCAATTTGTTTGTTCACCCGTGGTAGACGATCCTCCATCAAGTGGACAACCAGTACACGTCTCAAATTACCACGTGGGCTGCCTTTTCGTACAGAAATGAGCTCCACCGTGTACCCGCGCGGGTGTGGTTGGGAAAGAGACGGAAGTACGTGTGCCGTGTGTGCACCTCTTCTCTTCATGCACGTCCCCCACCTACGTGTGTATGTGAGAGAGAGATACAAACCTAGATAGATGGCGTGTGTGTTCATGATTGTTTTTTGTTTGGGGTGATTTCATGAATGTATTTGTGGGAATATGTGTCTATGACATCTCAAACAAAAATTTCACACATGCAATGTGTGTGAAATAGAGGCCTATCAATATCATATATAGAGGGGGCGATCCATGAGAAGAGAGGGAGGGGTCATAGATATCGATAGAGTCGAAGAGAGGATCAAGTGGGTGGGTGTGAGATCGATGACGAGAGCCATCAAAATTGTGTGTGTGCAAGTCAAAGATATAGGGCGACTGACCTACCGGAACGTCGGAGGGCACATGGCAAGTTTGTGTGTGGCAGGGAGACATGACGAGAGCGCTCGATGTATCGGTGTGTGTGGGGGGAGGAGGGGGGAGGCAGCGGCCTAACTAGAGAGGTAGAACGACTCGTATATGTGTTGAGAAGGAGATACCCAGCTATGTCTTGAGGGAGATCAGTCGACATCCATACATAACTGAAGGACGGGAAATAGGTTGGGACAGAGAGACAGAGAGAGGAGAGAGGGGGGAGGGAGAGGGGTAGAGTGCTGGATGGGTGATGGAGTTGCTTCTCGAAGATGGTGGGAGAGGCCTACTAGACAAACTGACGGTAGAACTGCAATATTATCAATAAGAGTGGGGATGTGTTTCTGTGTGTGCCTGTGTGTGATAGATGTGTCGAGACACATGCATGGATGATGAAGGGGAACCATGTGTTTGGTAAGCAAACCTAACTAGATCGGTAGATCAATTGTTGTTTGTCGGAGGAAGGGAGAGACATAACTAATGAGGTAGATCGATCGACGCGTAGGGAAAAACGAGTTATAAGGACCTAGCTAGCTATATGTATAGCGGGATATCGGTCGATGTACATCCATTTGTTAGAGGCAAATAAGGCCCAGCGAGATGGATAGACAGAGAGAATGGAGCTAGGAGGTGGTGTGAGATGCCGGGCTACTAGCTAGATAGGGGAGGAGTGTGCGATTATGAGACCGATGAAAAGAGGGGCGAAAGTTTACACGTGTGTGGGACCGTATGAGAGACACGAGGCATGGACATAGAAAGGAGGAGATGGAAGGTGCGTGTGTATGCTGTAGGCAGACATCGCTGGAGAGGTTTATCGATCGGTGTGTGTCGGAAAGGAGTGTGGAGACTGTGGGAGAACGACCTAAAAAAAGAATGTGCGTGATGGATAGAATGCTGAGGGAGGGGGAGGGCGAGGAGGGCGTGTGCATGCACGAGTGAAAGTTAGTGCTAGCTACAAAGGTTAGAGGATTGTGTGGGTGTAAGAGACTAACAAAGATGATAATTTGATATGAAAGTGGATTCATATATTTGAATAGGAGATCATAGTGTTATAAACATATGCATGCATGAATATAGCGGTGATACGCGTACTGTGGTTTTGCACATGTTATACCATAACGTGATAATGCATGGCGTTTGCAATTCACAGCTAAATGTCGAACAATCTAAACCATACTATACATCGAACAATCTCACATTTTATTTGAATTTGTGATAATGTGTGGCGTTTGCAGCTTACAACTAAATATCGAACAATCTAAACAATACGATATATCAAACAATCTCACATTTTATTTGAATTTGTGGTAATATGTGGCGTTTGCTACTCACATCTAAATACTTGTAGGAGTAGGGGGCGGGGCACCATACATTATGTGATAAACACATTATACATATGAGACATGGTTTATATTATGAAGATCTAGCTAGAGCTTGAAATGTACTGTGATATGAAATCAACATAAAGTGGATTCAAAAAATCGAGTTCGAGTTCATATAGTACACATAGTTCATATCTAACTCGACAGTAATCATGTGGTGTGCTGTGAAGATAATACACAAAAGATGGTTTGACTTGACAATAATGATGATTGTAAATCTTATTAAAATAGAGAAATGAATTCAAATGGTTTGACTTCACAACAATCATTATTGCAGATCTTATTCAAATAGAGAAACAAATTCAAATTTAGTTCATATGGAAGCGGTAGTATATACGTTTGGAATGCACTAAAACGTTCATTTGAGTAGCAGGTTGCATGCATTACACACGTAGCGAAATATTTTAATTGAACATAACATGAATTCAAAGTTTTGAATGGCATTTGTAGTGCGAATTGATTTGGTACAGTACACGGGACTAGACTCTCTTATGTGGTGCAAATTGATTTCTTTTTGTTTTTTCCTCCGCGGAAGTGCGAATTGATTTGGTACAATACACGTTAGGCTTGTCCAGAAATTTCAACCCGGGCCTTGTTACCCCGAAATATTTAAGATACTTCTTTGTCTCGTTGTGCTCCGAAAACTCCCTCCATCTCAACCCGCGCCTTGCTATCCCAAAATTACAACGCGCGCGCAAACTCCCACCTCCTGCGAATTGTTCCGAATTGTTCCTCGGTTCTTCCGAATTGTTCTTCATCTTCGGTCGTCGGTCTTGAAAACTGGTTCAACAAATCTTCTATCTTCGATCTTGAGGACTGCCAAGCTAAATCCGAAGAGTTCCCACGTCGGGTATCCGAGGAGCCCTTTAAGTTATCGACCTTTATCAATGCCTTGTTATTTTTACGCCACACCCAGCGGTGTCCTCTCGCGTCCGAGCTCCAACGCCGGACTCCATTCGAGGTATCTTTTGCAGCCGAGCACCAACGCCGGACCGCTTCCGAGCTCCAACGCCAGAATGTATCCGAGCTCCAACGCCGGACTATATCAGAGGTGTCATAGATCACCTTGGCTTGAAAAAGTTTGAAGGAGGTTATCCGAGTTTAATGCTGAAAAGTTCTCTATGGAACGAGCCATTCGAATCTGAGCTCTATGCCGAACCACTTCCGAGCTCTAACGATGGTCAGCGTCCGAGGTGTCGTAAACTACCTCGATCTTTTAAAAGATTGAACGAATACAGCCGAGCTTAATGCCGGAAATGCCCTCTTATGGAGCCAGCCACTAGCGCCCGAGCTTTATGCCGGACTGCTTCCGAGGTGGTGCACCACCCCGACCGCGGGCTGATTTTTTGTGAATATTTTTAATTGGTGCAATTTATTCTCTGCCGAGATATATAGCAAGTATATGTATATCCAGTATCCCTCAAGGTGTGTGTCGGTCTAAAACCCGAGATGCACCTGAAGGAAAACATAAAACTGCTAATCCTAGTAGCCCCTGAGACTTAGGCCGATTTGCAAAATCGGCCTAAGGATCAACTCCTAGCTCGGCAGCATACGTAGGAATAGAAACACAGTGTAATATATTAGAAATAATGATCGGTGGACAGGCCCCTGAGAGAGGGTTGTGAGAAGTCGCCGTGATATATTAGCTTGATGCCGGATAAGTCCCAGATGGTACTTATTGTTGTCCGAAGACGCGCTTGCCCATAGTTCGGTCATGCCGAACACGGAGCACTTTGAATTCTCTGCATTGAATAAGCGATGCAGTAGCCCCCGAGACCCTGGTCGGGTGGCAACACCAGATCAGGGGATCGATGTGCCCTTTTAATATATATAAATAATGAGCGCGAAGCCCAGTAGCCACCGAGCCTTAATGCAGGCACGGGTGGCCGAATGAAGGATCGATTTCTAGAGTAAAATCACAAATTATGTGTAATGATTCTATGTATCCAAGTACTTTACATCATTAATGCTCGGATCCGCATTGCACAAAACTTTGTTGACCGACCATCGGCTTCAACCTCCTCGGCCAGAAGCCGGGGAGTGTTTGTCCTACTTTATAAAGCCTTTATAAGGGCAAAGTTCTACGACAAACAAGGCAATCCGGCCATACGGTTTTGTAAACAAAGGTACGCGGAGAGATATGTTATATTACTTAATCGTAAGAAACATCTTCCAAAGAAAATAGTCCCACTATCGGTTCCTCTCTTTGGGTTCTCATGCTGATCATGATCATGAAACCTCACCTCCAATCAATGTGGGAGGAAAATATTGAGGATTTAGTTTGGGGAAAGTTCCCGAACTATGTGGTCTATAGCGAACCCAAATTTTTACTTCCATCGTTGCCGACCAATTATATCCTTTAAGATCGCTAACTTTCGGCTTCACCCAGTCTGAGGTACTAACTCGGATGACCCGGTAGTAACAATCACAGAGGTGCTCCCTTTACCGCCTAGCCGAACAATCGGGAACGTAGGGGTAAGCACAGGAGCAAGGCAACCCAGCTTGGCCAAAATCTTAAGTCAAATTGATTCATATTTATGGCTTTATAACGATGATTACGGAAAGCAGCCCTCGTATATTAAATACAAACGCCGATGATATGTTTATTTTGACTCCGTTGCGACTGTTTATCAGTTGAAAGTGGCCCATCGTCGGCTTCCACCGCCTTGTAGATGGTACGCAGGGTGTTTCCGCAATAACAAAACAACCCTTAGCCGACGTCTCGGTGCCCGAAGGTGGCTGTGTTAGCGGAAACGAGGTAATCAGATATGCGGGCTTTATAACTTTCACTTAATCATAGGAGCTTATAGTTGGGAGGCCAGTTACTAGCCCCGATTAGTGTTCGGCGACAGCCGAGGTCAAGCCGCAAACACTTCGGCTAATGTTATGAACGACCCGTCATTTAACACAGTCATCGGATCGCTGACCAGTTTACACTTATTGTGACAGTCAGTTTTCGGCTTTCTCCACTGAGGTGCTTAACCATGCGAGCTGGAAGCACAATCGCAGTGGTTCTCCCTTTGCACACCTAGCCGAACAAAGCGGAACATAGGAGGCATGCACAGGAGCCGGGCAACCCAACCATTGATCGAAGACATAATTCGAAACCGATGCATATATAGCAATATCCGAGAATGTTTCTGCCGAATCTCTAAAGGTGTCCGGCGTTGCACTACGAGACTTACGCTGGAAACACACAAATAGTTTAAAGTGCCATAGGCTTGGAAAACCAAAAACTTTAGTAAAAACTTGACGTCCGAACTAGATCAAGTGTTCGGTGCCAATCCGAAAATTGGAGAAAAAGGGAAAAAATGTGCTTCTGTCATGTTTTAACATGACACATCCGATCTCAACACTTTCAAGCAGGTCAGCCTACGGCTTCAAGCTCCTTATCCCGAAGGCGGAGTACTTCTCCGAGGCCAGTTTAGCGAACTAAACTCGAGCGGCTTTTAGAGAAAAGACGGGCTATCCGACAATTGACCATACACTTGAGTCGAAAAAGGAGCGGTAGAAAAAGACTTTGCGACGACCAAGAAGAAAACACATTTACTATAAAACGACGCATACTAATTTAAGAGCCCCCAAGTTACTTGGGTAAAAGAATTTTATGTATAATGATTGTATGTACCGAAGTACTTATATCATATATGTGTTCACCCGAATTTTAAACGCGTCTTAACCGACCGTCCGCTTCTCCCTCTTCGGTCAAGGGCCGAAAAGTGTTATGTACTCCACCAGTCGAGAATATCGATGGTGTTTCCGATAACCAAGCAATCAGGCCATAAGGCGTAACAGATAAAGCGCGCTCAGGGAACTTATGCTATATTACTCACGAAGTGTAAGAAGCATCTTCAAAGAAAATAGTACCCCCACTTATACCTTTCTTCGGTTGCTCATTGTTACTATGAGACTTGTACAATAGATTTTTTGTACTCATGAATTCCGTTGTGTGCCGACCATGATTGAAAACAATAAGAGTGCTAGCTTTCGGCTTCACCCAGTCTGAGGTTCGAGCTCGGATGACCCGATCGTGACAATCGCAGAGGTGCTCCCTTTACTACCTAGCCTAACAATCGGGAATGTAGGGGTAAACACAGGAGAAAGGCAACCCAGCTTGCAGAACACTTAAGTCAACATGGTGCATATTGTGGCGTAATACACAAACAAGGAACGAAGCCATACAAGTATAATCATATGCAAGAGGAAAGACTTCATAAAGGAAGCCCCCAAGTAAACGGGGTATTTGAATTTGTGTGTCACAAACAAAGTTTTGACAAGGAAGTTTTTCACAAACAACTTTTTGCCAAAAAAGTATAGTGCTTGGTCGAGCCGAACAAAATTGAAAACTAAAAGTTTTTTAGCATGAAAGCGACTTAGCTGGTTAATGTGCTCGGTATTAATGACGCGGTCCGAGCTTACGGCGGGATGAGCTCCCAGCCCCCAGGCCGGTCCCGAGGTGGCAGAGCAAAGAGCTCGACGCTCCGAAGTGGCGACATAGCATGGCCGATGCAGGCCGGCAGTGTGACGCCAAAGTACCCGGCGTGGGTTAATCAAGTGATGACGAAGCCCCCGATCCACCCGAGGTGACAGCGCTGCCCAATTTGGATCATTTACCTGTGCACAGAAGATAGTGCAAGCCGGAGATAATAGTAATAATAATAATAATTTTTTAAAAAGGATGCATGATTAATAATTTATGCAAAGTGAGTAATAAAAGAAATATGGCATATGTGTCGAACACTCGATGAGGTAGAGCTCCCTCAGAGATGCCGAAGTCCCGAGGCAACCGAACATGTCGGTATGGCAATTCGACCAACAAGGTGATCACGCGAGCCGATTTAGGCCGATTGGAATGACGACGTTGGCTTGCCGAAGTGACCGCGTGACGCAGTCGAAGTCGATTACCTACACATGTAAAATAGTGTAGTCCAACAATAATAATATAAATATATAAAAATCCTCGCATAATTAATTTACACAAAATAATTTATTTAAAGATATGTGGCCTGGCACCGAAGTCAATGTCGATGCAGGGCGTCGGCGTGATGCGGTAAAGGCATGGCAAAGCCGAACTACCACGCGACCGTCGTTAATGCGGCCACCATTTGATGGACCTGTGTACAGATGATGGAATAAACCAGAGTAATAATTCCTCGAAAAAAATAAACCCAAACAAGCAAAAATTACTAGGATTAATAGCACCTGGTTTATTTGTTGTAGCAATCCGAAGAAAGGTGACTCCCAAAATTGGGACTCGATCCGCGCACCCATTGCCTGATGGGCGATAAAGCGACGGTATGGCGATGCTGGCAAAGGTTGGCTCGCCGAGGCAAAGCCCCCGGTCTAGCTAACGTGACGAAGCTGGTCGGCTGGTGACGCCGAAGTCACCGGAGTATGTTGATGAAGAAATAGCAAAGTCCCCGATCTAGCCGAGGTGTCGAAGCCTCCATGTCAGCCGATGAGTCAAAGCAGTTCGGCTGGTGATGCTGAAGTCACCGGAGTAGGTTTGATGAAGATATGGTGAAGCCCCGGTCCTGCCGAGGTGACGGAGCAGGTCGGTAAGGAGACGTTGCAGCTGCCGTGTCAGCCGAGGTGTTGAATCAGTTCGGCGTGATGGACATCGGCTTGAAGAAGCAACAGTGTGGCCATGCCGACGCAGGTCGTAATTTGTGATGCAGTCAATGCCGGCTTGATGAAGTGACCATGCGGCGATGCCGGTGTGCCCGCTCCGTGTGATCCGTAGGGTGGCGAGGTTGGTGATGATTTATCCTTCACGATGCCGAACTCTTGTTCGGCTTGCCGAGATGATGATCCGAAGAAGTTGAGCTCGGCTCCACAAAGCGGCGACGTGTCTAGCGCAGGTCGGCAGCCGTGGAGCAACGTTGTCGAGCTGGTTTGACACCTTCGCAATGGTGAAGATCATATTGGAAAGGACTTTAAAATTAGTGGGATGTGTTTGGGGACAAAACACAATACCCATACAAAACTTCCTTCAAAGAGGATGTCTAAAATCCCGTTCATAAAAAAGATGAACTCGGGTCGGATTCGTATTCGCGCAGAAAACAGATCCAAAAAGTGATGCACTAATCGGAAGGTTCCCGGAGTTTGAACGGTCGGATCGAGCTGAAATTTGAGAGGTGGTAGATATGGAAATTCCACAGCAGATGAACGGTTGGATCTTCCAAATAACCTCCGAGCTAGGATTTGGAGACCACGCCCTAAACTCGTCCTGATTCCCGTCCAGACTCGACAGGGCTCCGGTATATCGGAGATCGGCGGAGATTACTCCATCGGAACGCGACAAAATTTACAGGGTTGTTGTAGACTCAATTCCGAACAATTCCACCGAAGAAATCGTCAAAGCGATGCTCGAGGAGGTGGTGACAACGGATACAAGTTTGCTGTCCGGAAGAACAGTACGGTCGCCTGAGGGCAATGTTGACGTTGAGCCCCCGAGCTCCAAGGATGATTCCTCCATGATCATGATAGAGATCGGAGTTGATGTTTGATAAAGGCCTCGTCCGAACATGACAATCGGAGGCAGGGCACAGTCCTTGATCAAGCTAAGGTGACCAGTCGAGCCGTCGACGAGGATGCCGATGTCGCAGTTGATCTGCAGGCGAGCCATTGATCCTTTGTCGATCTCACCATTGTCGGTGTCAAAACCGGCAGATCTCGGGTAGGGGGTCCCGAGCTGTGTGTCATGGATCGATGGGTAACAGGAGACAGGGGACACGATGTTTACCCAGGTTCGGGCCTCTTAATAAAAGGTAATACCCTACTTCCTGCTTGATTGATCTTGATGAATATAGAGATTACAAGAGTTGATCTACTCCGAGATCATATGTTGTGGTCTAAACCCTAGGGGTATGATGATTAATGTCATGATCATCTATCGACTAGCCTGGCCTCGGTTTATATAACATACCAGAGGCCTAGGATAACAAGAGTCCTAGTCGAATACGTCGGTGGATAGGAGTCCTTGTCTTGATCACCAAGTCTTGTGGAATCTTCCTCGTATATGTCATCGGTTGTCCGAACTAGGCCATTAGTGAATTGGCGTGGGGGTCCTCGGCCCGACCAACTGACCGGGAGATGATGTGGTGAGTACCCCCTAGTCCAGGACACCATCGGTAGCCCCTTGAACCGGTCTTCAAGTTGGGTACGCTCCTCGGTTCTTCCGAATTGATCTTCATCTTCGGTCGTCGGTCTTGAAAACGGTTTCAACAAATCTTCTATCTTCGATCTTGAGGACTGCCAAGCTAAATCCGAAGAGTTCCCACGTCGAGTATCTGAGGAGCCCTTTAAGTTATCGACCTTTATCAATGCCTTGTTATTTTTACGCCACACCCAGCGGTGTCCTCTCGCGTCCGAGCTCCAACGCCGGACTCCATTTGAGGTATCTTTTGCAGCCGAGCACCAACGCCGGACCGCTTCCGAGCTCCAACAACGGAATGTATCCGAGCTCCAACGCCGGACTATATCCGAGGTGTCATAGATCACCTTGGCTTGAAAAAGTTTGAAGGAGGTTATCCGAGTTTAACGCTGAAAAGTTCTCTATGGAAGGAGCCATTCGAATCTGAGCTCTATGCCGGACCACTTCCGAGCTCTAACGATGGTCAGCGTCCGAGGTGTCGTAAACTACCTCGATCTTTTAAAAGATTGAACGAATTCATCCGAGCTTAATGCCGGAAATGCCCTCTTATGGAGCTAGCCACTGGCGCCCGAGCTTTATGCCGGACTGCTTCCAAGGTGGTGCACCACCCCGACCGCGGGCTGATTTTTTGTGAATGTTTTTAATTGGTGCAATTTATTCTCTGCTGAGATATATAGCAAGTATATGTATATCCAGTAGCCCTCAAGGTGTGTGTCGGTCTAAAACCTGAGATGCACCTGAAGGAAAACATAAAACTGCTAATCCTAGTAGCCCCTGAGACTCAGGTCGATTTGCAAAATCGGCCTGAGGATCAACTCCTAGCTCGGCAGCATACGTAGGAATAGAAACACAGTGTAATATATTAGAAATAATGATCGGTGGACAGGCCCCTGAGAGAGGGTTGTGAGAAGTCGCCGTGATATATTAGCTTGATGCCGGATAAGTCCCAGATGGTACTTATTGTTGTCCGAAGACGTGCTTGCCCATAGTTCGGTCATGCTGAACACTGAGCACTTTGAATTCTCTGCATTGAATAAGCGATGCAGTAGCCCCCGAGACCCTGGTCGGGTGGCAACACCAGGTCAGGGGATCGATGTGCCCCTTTAATATTTATAAATAATGAGCGCGAAACCCAGTAGCCCCCGAGCCTTAATGCGGGCACGGGTGGCCGAATGAAGGATCGATTTCTAGAGTAAAATCACAAATTATGTGTAATGATTCTATGTATCCAAGTACTTTACATCATTAATGCTCGGATCCGCATTGTACAAAACTTTGTTGACCGACCATCGGCTTCAACCTCCTCGGCCAGAAGCCGGGGAGTGTTTGTCCTACTTTATAAAGCCTTTATAAGGGCAAAGTTCTACGGCAAACAAGGCAATCCGGCCATACGGTTTTGTAAACAAAGGTACGCGGAGAGATATGTTATATTACTTAATCGTAAGAAACATCTTCCAAAGAAAATAGTCCCACTATCGGTTCCTCTCTTTGGGTTCTCATGCTGATCATGATCATGAAACCTCACCTCCAATAAATGTGGGAGGAAAATATTGAGGATTTAGTTTGGGGAAAGTTCCCGAACTATGTGGTCTATAGCGAACCTAAATTTTTTACTTCCATCGTTGCCGACCAATTATATCCTTTAAGATCGCTAGCTTTCGGCTTCACCCAGTCTGAGGTACTAACTCGGATGACCCGGTAGTAACAATCACAGAGGTGCTCCCTTTACCGCCTAGCCGAACAATCGGGAACGTAGGGGTAAGCACAGGAGCAAGGCAACCCAGCTTGGCCAAAATCTTAACTCAAATTGATGCATATTTATGGCTTTATAACGATGATTACGGAAAGCAACCCTCGTATATTAAATACAAACGCCGATGATATGTTTATTTTGACTCCGTTGCGACTGTTTATCAGTTGAAAGTGGCCCATCGTCGGCTTCCACCGCCTTGTAGATGGTACGTAGGGTGTTTCCGCAATAACAAAACAACCCTTAGCCGACGTCTCGGTGCCCGAAGGTGGTTGTGTTAGCGGAAACGAGGCAATCAGATATGCGGGCTTTATAACTTTCACTTAGTCATAGGAGCTTAAAGTTGGCAGGCCAGTTACTAGTCCCCGGTTAGTGTTCGGCGACAGCCGAGGTCAAGCCGTAAACACTTCGGCTAATGTTATGAACGACCCGTCATTTAACATAGTCATCGGATCGCTGACCAGTTTACGCTTATTGTGACAGTCAGTTTTCGGCTTTCTCCACTGAGGTGCTTAACCATGCGAGCTGGAAGCACAATCGCAGTGGTTCTCCCTTTGCACACCTAGCCGAACAAAGCGGAACATAGGAGGCATGCACAGGAGCCGGGCAACCCAACCATTGATCGAAGATATAATTCGAAATCGATGCATATATAGCAATATCCGAGAATGTTTCTGCCGAATCTCTAAAGGTGTCCGGCGTTGCACTGCGAGACTTACGCTGGAAACACACAAATAGTTTAAAGTGCCATAGGCTTGGAAAACCAAAAACTTTAGTAAAAACTTGACGTCCGAACTAGATCAAGTGTTCGGTGCCAATCCGAAAATTGGAGAAAAAGGAAAAAAATGTGCTTCTGTCATGTTTTAACATGACACATCCGATCTCAACACTTTCAAGCGGGTCAGCCTACGGCTTCAAGCTCCTTATCCCGAAGGCGGAGTACTTCTCCGAGGCCAGTTTAGCGAACTAAACTCGAGCGTCTTTTAGAGAAAAGACGGGCTATCCGACAATTGACCATACACTTGAGTCGAAAAAGGAGCGGTAGAAAAAGACTTTGCGACGACCAAGAAGAAAACACATTTACTATAAAACGACGCATACTAATTTAAGAGCCCCCAAGTTACTTGGGTAAAAGAATTTTATGTATAATGATTGTATGTACCGAAGTACTTATATCATATATGTGTTCACCCGAACTTTAAACGCGTCTTAACCGACCGTCGGCTTCTCCTTTTTCGGTCAAGGGCCGAAAAGTGTTATGTACTCCACCAGTCGAGAATATCGACGGTGTTTCCGATAACCAGGCAATCAGGCCATAAGGCGTAACAGACAAAGCGCGCTCAGGGAACTTATGCTATATTACTCACGAAGTGTAAGAAGCGTCTTCAAAGAAAATAGTACCCCCACTGATACCTTTCTTCGGTTGCTCACTATGAGACTTGTACAATAGATTTTTTGTACTCATGAGTTCCGTTGTGTGCCGACCATGATTGAAAACAATAAGAGTGCTAGCTTTCGGCTTCATCCAGTCTGAGGTTCGAGCTCGGATGACCCGATCGTGACAATCGCAGAGGTGCTCCCTTTACTACCAAGCCTAACAATCGGGAACGTAGGGTAAACACAGGAGAAAGGCAACCCAGCTTGCGGAACACTTAAGTCAACATGGTGCATATTGTGGCGTAATACACGAACAAGGAACGAAGCCATACAAGTATAATCATATGCAAGAGGAAAGGCTTCATAAAGGAAGCCCCCAAGTAAACGGGGTATTTGAATTTGTGTGTCACAAACAAAGTTTTGACAAAGAAGTTTTTCACAAACAACTTTTTGCCAAAAAAGTATAGTGCTTGGTCGAGCCGAACAAAATTGAAAACTAAAAGTTTTTTAGCATGAAAGCGACTTAGCTGGTTAATGTGCTCGGTATTAATGACGCGGTCCGAGCTTACGGCGGGATGAGCTACCAGCCCCCAGGCCGGTCCCGAGGTGGCAGAGCAAAGAGCTCGACGCTCCGAAGTGGCGACATAGCATGGCCGATGCAGGCCGGTAGTGTGACGCCGAAGTACCCGACGTGGGTTAATCAAGTGATGACGAAGCCCCCGATCCAGCCGAGGTGACGTGGTATGTCGATACGCCGAGGTGACAGCGCTGCAAAATTTGGATCATTTACCTCTGCACAGAAGATAGTGCAAGCCGGAGATAATAGTAATAATAATAATATTTTTTTAAAGGATGCATGATTAATAATTTATGCAAAGTGAGTAATAAAAGAAATATGGCCTATGTGCCGAACACTCAATGAGGTAGAGCTCCCTCAGCGATGCCGAAGTCCCGAGGCAACCGAACATGTCGGTATGGCAATTCGACCAACAAGGTGATCACGGGCGATTGGAATGACGACGTTGGCTTGCCGAAGTGACCGCGTGACGCAGTCAAAGTCGATTACCTACACATGTAAAATAGTGTAGTCCAACAATAATAATATAAATATATAAAAATCCTCGCATAATTAATTTACGCAAAATAATTTATTTAAAGATATGTGGCCTGGCGCCGAAGTCAATGTCGATGCAGGGCGTCGGCGTGATGCGGTAAAGGCGTGGTAAAGCCGAACTACCACGCGACCGTCGTTAATGCGGCCACCATTTGATGGACCTGTGTACAGATGATGGAATAAACCAGAGTAATAATTCCTCGAAAAAAATAAAAACCCAAACAAGCAAAAATTACTAGGATTAATAGCACCTGGTTTATTTGTTGTAGCAATCCGAAGAAAGGTGACTCCCAAAATTGGGACTCGATCCATGCACCCATTGCCTGATGGGCGATAAAGCGATGGTATGGCGATGCTGGCAAAGGTTGGCTCGCCGAGGCAAAGCCCCCGGTCCATCTAACGTGACGAAGCTGGTCGGCTGGTGACGCCGAAGTCACCGGAGTATGTTGATGAAGAAATAGCAAAGTCCCCGATCTAGCCGAGGTGTCGAAGCCTTCATGTCAGCCAATGAGTCAAAGTAGGTCGGCTGGTGATGCCGAAGTCACCGGAGTAGGTTTGATGAAGATATGGTGAAGCCCCCGGTCCTGCCGAGGTGACGGAGCAGGTCGGTAAGGAGACGTTGCAGATGTCGTGTCAGCCGAGGTGTTGAAGCAGTTCGGCGTGATGGACATCGGCTTGAAGAAGCAACAGTGTGGCCATGCCGACGCAGGTCGTAATTTGTGATGCAGTCAATGCCAGCTTGATGAAGTGACCATGCGGCGATGCCGGTGTGCCCGCTCCGTGTGATCCGTGGGGTGGCGAGGTTGGTGATGATTTATCCTTCGCGATGCCGAACTCTTGTTCAGTTTGCCGAGATGATGATCCGAAGAAGTTGAGCTCGGCTCCACAAAGCGGCGACGTGTCTAGCGCAGGTCGGCAGCCGTGGAGCAACGTTGTCGAGCTGGTTTGACACCTTCGCAATGGTGAAGATCATATTGGAAAGGACTTTAAAATTAGTGGGATGTGTTTGGGGACAAAACACAATACCCATACAAAACTTCCTTCAAAGAGGATGTCTGAAATCCCGTTCATAAAAAAGATGAACTCGGGTCGGATTCGTATTCGCGCAGAAAACAGATCCAAAAAGTGATGCACTAATCGGAAGGTTCCCGGAGTTTGAACGGTCGGATCGAGCTGAAATTTTGAGAGGTGGTAGATATGGAAATTCCGCAGCAGATGAACGGCTGGATCTTCCAAATAACCTCCGATCTGGGATTTGGAGACCACGCCCTAAACTCGTCCTGATTCCCGTCCAGACTCGACAGGGCTCCGGTATATCGGAGATCGGCGGAGATTACTCCATCGAAATGCGACAAAATTTACAGGGTTGTTGTGGACTCAATTCCGCACAATTCCACCGAAGAAATCATCAAAGCGATGCTTGAGGAGGTGGTGACAGCGGATACAAGTTTGTTGTCCGGAAGAACAGCACGGTCGCCCGAGGGCAATGTTGACGTTGAGCCCCCGAGCTCCAAGGATGATTCCTCCATGATCATGATAGAGATCGGAGTTGATGTTTGATGAAGGCCTCGTCCGAACATGACAATCGGAGGCAGGGCACAGTCCTTGATCAAGCTAAGGTGACCAGTCGAGCCGGCGACGAGGATGCCGACGTCGCATTTGATCTGCAGGCGAGCCATTGATCCTTTGTCTATCTCACCATTGTCGGTGTCAAAACCGGCAGATCTCGGGTAGGGGGTCCCGAGCTGTGTGTCATGGATCGATGGGTAACAGGAGACAGGGGACACGATGTTTACCCAGGTTCGGGCCCTCTTAATAAAAGGTAATACCCTACTTCCTGCTTGATTGATCTTGATGAATATAGAGATTACAAGAGTTGATCTACCCCGAGATCATATGTTGTGGTCTAAACCCTAGGGGTATGATGATTAATGTCATGATCATCTATCGACTAGCCTGGCCTCGGTTTATATAACATACCAGAGGCCTAGGATAACAAGAGTCCTAGTCGAATACGTTGGTGGATAAGAGTCCTTGTCTTGATCACCAAGTCTTGTGGAATCTTCCTCGTATATGTCATCGGTTGTCCGAATTGGCCCATTAGTGAACCGCCGTGGGGGTCCTCGGCCCGATCCACTGACCGGGAGATGACGTGGTGAGTACCCCCTAGTCCAGAACACCGTTAGAGGCCACCAATGCTGCTAGGTCCATCACTTCAGTTTTGTCAGGCTTCTGTCTTTTGCTCCCCTGAGATTTCACATCCTCACCTCCTTCCCCCTGTTCTCATTCTCCATATTATTTAAGGTCGAGATCACCGGGTCCCTTACCATCCGTCAATGGTAGTTGATTCCCGCCCCTCCTTGCTTATTCTCTTCATACTCTACTCGGAGCTTCAAAACCCTAGACAGTCGTGAGGAATTATTAGGAGGTTTAACTGGTCTAGACATTGTACTTTGCAGATCATCATCCACATTGCCTAGATCACTAGATTCATAACACCCACAACTTCCTCGCCAAGCACCGCCCCTCTTGCCGATCTTTCACTACCACCATCCCCACCACCATCCACCGATCATCCCTTATAAACCCTGGCGCAATAAGTGTCGGGGGAGGGGGGTAGATAATAGCATTCTGCTCATGGACTTTATTCCCACGCTCCCCATAGAGCACATGCATCTTCTCATACTCAAAGTCAAAATACACATTTCCTTTTCTCAATGTTAGACTTGCACACCTTGCGGGAGGCTTGCATACATCCAGGTAAACACGAACTGTAATGCCACCTCATGACCTTTAAATGATCTCTCATCCAGTCGATCCACCACTTCAGCTTTTCTTTGCCAATTGTGTTACAATGCTTGTTGACCGCATCTTCTCCTTCAGGCCCATCACCAATAGTCCCATCTAAGATCTAACTAATCTATGACCATCCATCATATGGCGCTAACAGTATTGGACAATTCCTGAAGATCCATGGCTCTTCGTGCATCACTCGCTCTCAATTTCCGAGGCATGTCAATTGTCTTTGATCGCTCTGAATTCGACCTCTTGTGCGTGGTTCCATGCAAATCTCATAGCCCCATAAAAGGCACCATGGCTAAACTCTCGATTTGTATGAGCCCTAGCTAACACCGTGAATTCAGAGTCTTTCTCTAGTTTCTCTATGTACTACTCCAGAACCATATATTCCTCCTTGTCCTCCCCAAGGTTTAGGTACAATAGCTGTCATTGGGTGAATGTGCGGGCGAGGTGACCGTTCCTCCCTTCGAGCTAGATCCGCACTATTGCCTTCGCTTCCTTTGATTTCTCGTCAACTTGTCCCCCCCCCCCCCCCCCCCGCCACCAGCTTCAACCCTAGACGTTGAGGAGTTCCCACTTGCCATGACGTTGAGTGACAAGGTCCGTTGTCTCCCGGCTTTTATCACCCAAAGAACACCCCCAAATCTTGGATTAGAGAGGGGTCTAATCCATCTTCGGGGAGGAAGATAAGATCACGTCGTCAATTGCCTCAAAGGATAAAAACCTTAAAGGGTATGAGTCGTCTAATTGGGCTTTGGATCTTTGGTACTACTCTCCTCTTCTGGGAACAGTGCAAACACATTTACAAAACTAGATATCCCGCGTGTTGTTGCGGGAATCAGCTGCGCTATATTTCAATGAGTTTTGATTGTGTGGAATATGAATATTCAGATTATTAACACATGAATTAAAATTAAAATACATATGACTTATTATATCTGATTATGTATATAGTTGTAGATAGTTACTTAATATAAGCAAAATAATATAATAAAAATATTTTCCCATGCATGGTTGCATGTGGTGGTGGGTCTTTTTCATGCATGGCATGTTGAGCTGGGTCTTATCCCATTCGTAATTGTATGACAATGTGGCATGTTTGCATGTTAAGATAAATAAGTTAGTGAGGATCACTCTCTTAGGTATATATGATTCTTTATTTTTTGCGAAAACTAGGTATATATGATCCAATCATGAAAAATTTATATCATATGATGATACTTGCAGAAGCGGGGAGAACAACTCTTCCCCTGTCCAAAACAAAATTCGAATGGTATGCACGTACATAATCCATTTTCCTCGTTATAATCGGTGTTTCTCACAAGAATAAAAATACATTATCTATATAAATATCTAGGCTCTTCTAAAAACCTAGCAAATCGTCATGCTCCTGACCAAATCCTACGATCTGAATATCTGATACCATCAAACAAAACATCTTACCTAGACCCAGGATCCTAACAACCTTACTCATGGAAGCGTGCTATGAGTTTGATCGTGTCTCTTGTGGCTTGTTGTCTAGTTGGATGGAGCTCTGAAATGAATATGCAAATCCAGATTACCGAAGTACAAGAGGTGCGTAAAAAGAGAAGTTTGCTTGAACGAGTAACCCACAAACTGCGCCACTGTATTTTCACAACCTATTAACAAATATATATTTTGACAGGCACACCGCCATTTTTTATATGCGAGGGCAAATATATTTAATTGCCAAAGCTATCAAATTACAAATTGAAAATTTACATGGTTTGAAATTCTAACACGCCAGAATGTATCACGTCACTGCTGGATGTAGTGGTCATAGACATAAATTAGATGATACAATTGGCGATAGCTCAAACGTTCTGTGTAGCATAAGCTCGGTGCCGGAGAGATATTGTCCAAATCAGGTCAGAATCTGAAGCGCATATAACCTGGTTCTCATCAACGATGTTCGATGTGCTAATCAATCGACCGTAGCTCATACAAGTATTGTCCAATTAGGAAATGCATCGAAAAACTCAGTGCCGGAGAGATATTGTCCAGATCAGGTCAGAATCTGAAGTGACCATAACCTGGTCCTCATCAACTATGTTCGATGTGCTAATCAATCCACCGAAGCTCATATGAGTATTATCTGACGAGAAAATGCATTGAAACATCAGCTGCTGCTGTATAACACCACAGGATATTGACCAAGTGAAACACTTACCTAAATTCCACCGGAGTCCGGTGGTCGTGGTGCTAGTCGAAGGTGTGCCAACGGGAATCAACCCACAGTGGGGGCCCTCAACAGACCGTTCAATGTGGATACTGTGAGTGTGCGTTCTTGGGAGCAGAAAGATCAGGCAATCATCTGATAGGAGGACGATCTTAATGTTTGGGAAGAGATGGAGTACATTGATGTTTCCCATCTCGTGATCAAACCTACCTCCTAGTGCTCCGAGGACAAGGATGCATAGCTGTCATTAAAGACAAGGTGGTATATACTTGTAAACATGGCGATGTGTTATTCTAATCAAATGATTTGAGGGTTAAAGATTTCATATTACTGAGCTAGAGCAGCTTACATTCGATTTGTCTGAGCCAGGAGAATTGTCAGTGATAAATGCTACACATTTGTGCAAGTCGGTGGTGTCCTGATCGTGTGATTGATCAGCTATTTTGGTGCCCTGTGGTTAATCAAATAATAAGACAATTATTTCATCAGATTTGCCATAAGATGGAATTAGTTTCAAGTAAGGCTCTGCATGAAGTCATGTCTCAAGATATTAATTGTCATGTGATGACTGAAGCAATAACTTGCATGATCTATATGAGCTTTTGCACACATAGATATCAGCATAATAACTTGCATGATCGCTATCGGATTTCAGATTTCAGAAGAAACAAGATATTTCAAGGTCACAAGAATCAGCGCTCTTTCTACTAAAGCAGATGCCAATGGACATCATGAAGAAAATATCATCAGCTGCCTCAAATTTGAAATAAGAACATACCAAAACATTATTATTTAAGCTAACATACTCTAGTGCTGTTCTTTTGTTCATATAGTAGGGTACAATTATTACTAGAAAGGCGCAATTGAGGACAAACACATGCTAAATTGATTTACATGTGAGATTTCATCTAAGAAATTTCATGGAGGAAGAAAAAAAAGATCCAGAATCTGCACTACACCAACCATGTCACTCTAGCATGAATTGAATTCGCAGTGCAGCTTATCATGGAGCAGTTAAAATGGGGATGAATAACATTTGACAATCGTGTAAATACTGTTTCTTTCTTCAAATCTAATGCCAGCGAAGGGTGTTTGCACTATGAATCTGCTAATTAGCCATAACTAAGATTTCCAGAACTAGAGACCCAGCATTTTTTTTCTCTCTTTCGGTTTTCATGTTTCCACATAACCGATAGCACTATTAAACTAGAAAACTGCTAGATATCTTGTATCCAGATAATGCTTCAGTACTATGCATCAGCCAAGGGAGCACTGTAAAATGCAAACTGACGAGGCGCCACGAGCACCACGAGTACAAAATAATCTGATTGTGCCAAATTACTAAGAGTCTAAGACACTAGTTATGATTATACTAGCCAAATAACACTGTTCAAATATTATTTGTCCCACACATGCTGTTTGTTAAGTTAATAAAAACTAAATGGAAAATAAAAAAGTAAATTACCAAATTGGAATAATATTCCTTCACTTCTGGTCGCACTGAATCCATATCCCCTTTGATTACATCTGGTTTGTATCTGCACAAAAACAAATGGTAGCTTGGTGAAAATTTACAATACGATGCTTTGAAGAAGTACCGCATAGTCTTAAACATTGATTTTCGACTATCGAGAATTGAGAAGGTCTGAGTCATGATCATCTCCTAGATCCCAATCCCATTGGAAATTTCAAATACAAAATGAAATGTGGTTTGAACATTTGGTTGGGTGAAGTTAAAAAGCTTGGTATAAAAGAGGCTACTCATAGCTCACAAATATCTCACTAACATCACCTCTTCTCATAAAATAAGTGAGTTATTGCATTAACCACTACTCCTACTAACACTGCTGCTTCTCATGGCCAGTAAGAGGGAGTTTTTACATGTGAGATGAACCACTTTCTAATAAGCTGCACTAAAAAAATGGATTTACCAACACATCCACTGAAGAAGTGCCACCAAACGTCAGAACAAGCATCAGTGCTAGATGGTTCTTGCTGACTGGGAAAGGCAAACAGTCACTATAAATATTTACGATTTATTTCTAACCAATCACTTCCGCAAATTCTAATCGCCTTTCCATGAATATACTAGATTACGTACACCTGTTGAGTTCTCTAGCATTACTTGAAAGTTGAAAGCACTTTAGGCAGTGGGTAAACATAACAACCCCAAGCATTCCACCAAGCACATGGTGAGCATGCACGGAGCGACCAGTCGAGCTCACAAGCAGAATAGAGATTGCACTACATAAATAAATTGTCGAATTTGGTTGAACTGTTTCTACTTTTTCTAGCGGCCAAACCAATCCAAAACACCGAATGGCCACCACCCGAGCAGGAATGTTCCTGTGCACATCCCTGCCCCTCTGCCCGACAGGCCGACAGACAAACGCTGAATATGCAATGTCCGACGGATCGCATTACCTGGAGCGCACATCGTCGCGGGCGTGGCCGGGAAGCAGCTCCGGCATGCCGTCGAACACGCGATTAGCGCCCCCGTCGGCGCACACCCGCACCTGCGCTGCGCAGACAGAGAAGCACATAAGCATCTTGAGGACGACGGAGCCACGAAGAGGCTAACAGGGCATAGGGGAAGCTGTGGGGCAGTGGCGATAGTTACCGCGGTCCCAGAGGAGAGGGGCGAAGCGGGGCAGGCGCTGGTTGAGGACGACGACCGCGTACGCGTCCGCTGAGGCGGCTGGGGTTGCGGAGGAGGGGAGGAGGAAGGCGGAGGAGTGGGACATCGCCGGCCTCGCTCCCGCTGGCGACGGGGGATCCATGGCGGCCGTCGGAGCGCGCCGAGGGTGATGTGGCTCCATGGGACAGGGAGCGTGCTCGCTGAAGTTGCAATTAATCGTCGCCCTCGTGCGCGTGCTGTGTTTTAAAAACTGGATTTGGTCCGCGTCACCCACGGCCACGGGCGCCTCGCTGGTCCAGGAAGCACAACGCGCGTTTCATCAATGACGCGTCTGGTTCTGGTTGCTCGCAACAAGCCTAATCATGTCTGTGAGAAAAAAAATGAATTGTTTGGTTGTCTGACCTGTATTAGAATTTTGGTCCGCACGAAACTTAAAGCAATTCTCTGCCAGACCCGCTAGGAACGGCTGAATAGCCGTTTCCAGCGAGCGAGACTCGAGTGATGCAGGGAAGGGGAACACGACGCTGACCTCCAGAGTCCACGGAGATGGCGCGAGCTCGCGCGTGTTTTCGAAAAAGCTGCGGGAGGAATTGGCGTCACCTCCCACCGAATCAATCGCCCTATTTAGCCAGCCTCACTTCACGGCCAAAACTTTTGCCACCATTCCCCCCTCTCGAGCTTTCCCTTTGGCGCGGATCGACAACGACGACCGGGTAAGTTGGGGTCGTGCTCCGGCTATCGGTTGGCGGCGGTGGTGATTCGAGTCCTCCTCTTCTCCGACGTGTTCCGCGCCTCCTTCAAGTTGCTCTGATGGCGTCTGTGAGTTCAATCACCCCTTCTCTGTACTCATTCTAGTTAGATCTGTGAGCATGTGATACGGTTAGATCTGTGAGCATGTTATATGGTTAAATTTTGTGACCATGTTATGCATTGTACACCGCCGATCTGTGTGAATGTGATGTTCTGGTAGCTGATAGTGATGGATTTGAAGCATGCTAGGAGTTGTTTCCATGTCGACAAGGATTGATAGCTAGTCGTGATGAATTGGTAGTATGCTTGATGTGCAGTATATACTAGTATGCAAACATGTGTGCTAATTTGTTGAACTCCTTGTTATGATTTAAGCTGCTGTGTTGAAAACATGTGTGCTAGTTTGTTGAACTCCTTGTTATGATCGATAGGCTAGCTCCTGCTCCCTCCCGCTAGGGTTTCCCTCGTCGCCGCCGCCGCCGGCGAGCGCACCCCAGCCCTCCCCCCCTCCACCGGCCCCGTTCGCTCGCTCCCCCCCCCGGCGGGCGGCGGGCGAAGCCCCTCCTCTCCTCTCCTCCGCCCCTCCTCCCCGTCCTTCCCTCCCCCCCCCCCCCCCCGCCGCCGGCTTGGTCCGCCGGGCCCTGCCCGCGCGGCGCTGGCGGCGGCGGGCCGTTCCTTCCCCGCGCGCGCGTTGGGGGCGCGGGGGCTCCCTGACCGCGGCGGTGCTGCTCGGCCGGCAGCACTGTGGCTCGGCGGCGGTCCCATGGGCCACGGGTGCCCTTGGCGCGGCGAGGCGGCCGTTGGTCGCGGGCGGCGCAGTGGTGCTGGCGGCTAGGCGCCCGCTCGGCCCAGATCTGGGCCCGTTAGGGCCCGCTTGGCCCCGATCTGGGCCCGTTAGGGTCCGATCTGGGCTGGCGCGTGTTGGGGAACGTAGTAATTTCAAAATTTTCCTACGCACACACAGGATCATGGTGATGCATATCAACGAGAGGGGAGAGTGTCGTCCACGTACCCTCGTAGACCGTTAGCGGAAGCGTTATGACAACGCGGTTGATGTAGTCGTACGTCTTCACGATCCGACCGATCCAAGTACCGAACGCACGGCACCTCCGAGTTCAGCACACGTTCAGCTCGATGACGTCCCACGAACTCCGATCCAGCAGAGCTTCGAGGGAGAGTTCCGTCAGCACGACGGCGTGATGACGGTGATGATGATGCTACCGACGCAGGGCTTCGCCTAAGCACCGCTACGATATGATCGAGGTGGATTATGGTGGAGGGGGGCACCACACACGGCTAAGAGATCAAGAGATCAATTGTTGTGTCTAGAGGTGCCCCCTGCCCCCGTATATAAAGGAGGGAGGGAGAGGCCGGCGCTAGAGGGGGCGCGCCAGAGTCCTACTAGGACTCCCAAGTACTAGTAGGATTCCCCTTTCCTTTCCGGAGTAGGAGAGAAGGAAAGAGGGGGAGAGGGAGAAGGAAAAGGGAGCTGCACCCCTTGTCCAATTCGGACCAGAGGGGGGCGTGAGCCTCCTTCCTTTTGGCCTCTCTCCTCTATTCCCGTATGGCCCAATAAGGCCCAATACTTCTCCCGGTGAATTCCCGTAACTCCCCGGTACTCCGAAAATACCCGAATCACTCGGAACCTTTCCGATGTCCGAATATAGTCGTCCAATATATCGATCTTTACGTCTCGACCATTTTGAGACTCCTCGTCATGTCCCCGATCTCATCCGGGACTCCGAACTACCTTCGGTACATCAAAACACATAAACTCATAATACAAATCGTCACAGAACTTTAAGCGTGCGGACCCTACGGGTTCGAGAACTATGTAGACATAACCGAGACACGTCTCCGGTCAATAACCAATAGCGGAACCTGGATGCTCATATTGGTTCCTACATATTCTACGAAGATCTTTATCGGTTAAACTGCATAACAACATACGTTGTTCCCTTTGTCATCAGTATGTTACTTGCCCGAGATTCGATCGTCGGTATCTCAATACCTAGTTCAATCTCGTTACTGGCAAGTCTCTTTACTCGTTCCGTAATGCATCATCCCGCAACTAACTCATTAGTCACATTGCTTGCAAGGATTATAGTGATGTGCATTACCGAGAGGGCCTAGAGATACCTCTCCGACAATCAGAGTGACAAATCCTAATCTCGAAATACGCCAACTCAACAAGTACCTTCGGAGACACCTGTAGAGCACCTTTATAATCACCCAGTTACGTTGTGACGTTTGGTAGCACACAAAGTGTTCCTCCGGTAAACGGGAGTTGCATAATCTCATAGTCATAGGAACATGTATAAGTCATGAAGAAAGCAATAGCAACATACTAAACGATCAAGTGTTAAGCTAACGGAATGGGTCAAGTCAATCACATCAATCTCCTAATGATGTGATCCCGTTAATCAAATGACAACTCATGTCTATGGCTAGGAAACTTAACCATCTTTGATTAACGAGCTAGTCAAGTAGAGGCATACTAGTGACACTCTGTTTGTCTATGTATCCACACATGTATTATGTTTCCGGTTAATACAATTCTAGCATGAATAATAAACATTTATCATGAAATAAATAATAACTTTATTATTGCCTCTAGGGCATATTTCCTTCAGCGTGGGCCGGTGGCTCAGCGCGGCTGCATTGGTCCCTGGTGGTGGCGAGGTGTCGGCGGTCTACGGGCGGTGCTGGCTTCGTTGGCCAGCGTGCTGCAGCGTGGGGATAGGGACTGTCCGGACCCATGTGGGTCCGGCCGGGCCATCGTGGCTGGCAAGTCCCTGTCGCCGCGTCCGGTCGGCTCCGTGTGAGCGATGGAGGTTGGCCCCTCCCTCCAGTTGAGTTATGGTTGCCCTCGTGGCCGTTGTCTCCTTTCCCTCCCGCAGGTCTCGTGTTGGCGGCCCCAGTGAGACGGTGATGTTGGTTTGGTGACCGTGGTGGCACAGGCTGGTGGGCGGCAAATCGGGTGGTGCATTACGGAGTGTCCGGGGTGGTGGTGGTTGTTTGGGCCAGGAGAAATCCCTGGCGGCTTGTCCGGCTCCTACGCGGTGACGCCTGCGGGCGCCGCCGGACCTTCCTGAAGGGCGCCAGGTATACCCATTCCACACTGCCCTCCGCGTACCAGGGGAAACCCTAGGATCCGTTCGGGCAACAGTGGTGGAGTCGTCGCATTCCTTCTTGAAGGTGTTGCTTGGTACGCGACACTCCAGCATGCTAGGAACGTGGTGGTACTTCTCCGGAGGGTGCAGCGGTTGCCGGTCTTCGTTGCTTAGTTGATCTACCGGTGTCGGCATTTCTTTCTCTTTTCTTTCTCTTGGTTTTCCTTTTGGGCTTGGTTGTGCTGCAGCCCTAGCGAGTTGGATGTATCGGTTGGATGCTTTATAATATAAATCGGGGGAAAACCCTTTTTCTTAACTAGATCATCCGTTTGTACATGTGGTTGTGCTCGTTCATACCATTCATATGTAGTGTTAGTTTATACTGTTCATGTTTAGTGCTAGTTCCTACTATCAATGTGTAGTGTGCTCCACTCTTGCTGATGCCTACGCTTGTAAGACATGAGCGCGCAAGAGTTTAGTCATGCCCTTGCCGTGTCCTACAGCCAGTTCGCGGCATCATATGTCGAGGACTCTGCTACTTTTTGAGCTTGCGTTGGTTTTCCCTTGAAGAGGAAGGGTGATGCAGCAAAGTAGAGATAAGTATTTCCCTCAGTTAGAGAACCAAGGTATCAATCCGGTAGGAGACAACGCACAAATCATCAATACCTGCACAAACAATCAAACACTTGCACCCAACGCGATAAAGGGGTTGTCAATCCCTTCACGGTCACTTGCAAATGTGAGATTTAATAGAGATAGATAAATAAAAGATAATATATTTTTGGGTTTTTTGGTGTATAGATCTGAAAATAAAATATTACAAAATAGTAGATCGGAAACTTATATGATGGAAAATAGACACGGGGGCCATAGGTTTCACTAGAGGCTTCTCTCAAGATAGCAAATAATACGGTGGGTGAACAAATTAGTGTCGAGCAATTGATAGAAAAAGCGCAAAGTTATGACGATATCCAAGACAATGATTATGAAATATAAACATCACGCTCGTATCAAGTAGACCGACTCCTGCCTGCATCTACTACTATTACTCCACACATCGACCGACTCCTGCCTGCATCTAGAGTATTAAGTTCATGAAAAACAGAGTAACACTTTAAGTAAGATGACATGATGTAGAGGAATAAACTCAAGCATATGATGTAAACCCCATCTTTTTATCCTCGATGGCAACAATACAATACGTTCCTCGCTACCCCTACTGTCACTGGGTGAGGACACCGCAAGATTGAACCCAAAGCTAAGCACTTCTCCCATTGCAATAAAAACCAATCTAGTTGGCCAAACCAAACCGATAGTTCGAAGAGAATTATAAAGATATCAAATCATGCATAAAATAATTCAGAGAAGATTCAAATAATATTCATAGATAAGTTTGAAGGAAATATGCCCTAGAGGCAATAATAAAGTTGTTATTTTTATATTTCCTTATATCATGATAAATGTTTAATATTCATGCTAGAATTGTATTAACCGCAAACTTAGTACATGTGTGAATACATAGACAAACAGAATGTCCCTAGTGTGTCTCTACTAGACTAGCTCGTTAACCAAAGATGGTTAAGTTTCCTGACCATAGACATGTGTTGTCATTTGATCAACGGGATCACATCATTAGAGAATTGTGTGATGGACAAGACCCATCCGTTAGCTTAGCATAATGATCGTTTAGTTTTGTTGCTATTGCTTTCTTCATGACTTATACATATTCCTCTGACTATGAGATTATGCAACTCCCGAATACCGGAGGAACACTTTGTGTGCTATCAAACGTCACAACGTAACTGGGTGATTATAAAGATGCTCTACAGGTGTCTCCGATGGTGTTTGTTGAGTTGGCATAGATCGAGATTAGGATTTGTCACTCCGTGTATCGGAGAGGTATCTCTAGGCCCTCTCGGTAATGCACATCACTATAAGCCTTGCAAGCAATGTGACTAATGAGTTAGTTACGGGATGATGCATTATGGAACGAGTAAGGAGACTTGCCGGGTAACGAGATTGAACTAGGTATGAAGATACCGACGATCGAATCTCGGATAAATAACATACCGATGACAAAGGGAATAACGTATGTCGTTATGTGGTTTGACCGATAAAGATCTTCGTAGAATATGTAGGAGCCAATATGAGCATCCAGGTTCCACTATTAGTTATTGACCAGAGATGTGTCGGCCATGTCTACATAGTTCTCGAACCCGTAGGGTCCGCACGCTTAACATTCGATGACGATTTGTATTATGAGTTATGTGATTTAATGACCGAAGTTTGTTCGGAGTCCCGGATGAGATCATGGACATGACGAGGAGTCTCGAAATGGTCGAGAGGTAAAGATTCATATATATTGGCAGGTTGTATTCAGAGATCGGAATGGTTCCGAGTGATTCGGGCATTTTTCGGAGTACCGAGGGGTTACCGGAATCCCCCGGGGAAATATTGGGCCTACATGGGCCATAGGGGAGAGGGGAGGCAGCCCACAAGGGGTGGTCGCGCCCCCTCCCTATAGGGAGTCCTAATTGGACTAGGGAGGGGGGCGCCCCCCCCCCCCCCTTTCCTTCTCCTCTTCCTCTCCCTTCCCTCTTTCCCCCTCTCCGGAAAAGGAAAGGGAGTCCAACTAGGATTGGGAGTCCTAGTTGGACTCCCCTCTTTTGCGCGCCCCCCAGGCCGGCCGCCTCCTCCCCTCCTCCTTTATATACGGGGGAGGGGGTCACCCCAAAGGCACAACAAGTCTTCTCTTAGCCGTGTGCGGTGCCCCCTCCATAGTTTAACACCTCAGTCATATCGTCGTAGTGCTTAGGTGAAGCCCTGCGTCGGTAACTTCATCATCACTGTCGCCACATCATCATGCTGATGGAACTCTCCCTCGTCCTCAACTGGATCAAGAGCTCGAGACGTCATCGTGTTGAACGTGTGCTGAACACGGAGGTGCCGTACGTTCGGTACTTGGATCAGTTGGATCGTGAAGACGTTCGATTACATCAACCGCATTACTAAACGCTTCCGCTTTCGGTCTACGAGGGTACGTGGACACACTCTCCCGTGTTGTTGCTATGCATCTCGTAGATAGATCTTGTGTGATCGTAGGAAATTTTTAGAAATACTACGTTCCCCAATAGTGGCATCCGAGCCAGGTCTATGCGTAGATGTTATATGCACGAGTAGAACACAAAGAGTTGTGGGCGATAATAGTCATACTGCTTACCACCAACGTCTTACTTTGATTCGGCGGTATTGTTGGATGAAGTGGCCCGGACCGACATTACATGACCGCGTTCATGAGACTGGTTCTACCGACGTGCTTCGCACACAGGCGGCTGGCGGGTGTCTATTTCTCCAACTTTAGTTGAATCGAGTTTGACTATGGCCGGTCCTTGTTGAAGGTTAGAACAACACACTTGACGAAAAATCTTTGTGGTTTTGATGCGTAGGTAAGAACGGTTCTTGCTAGAAGCCCGTATGTAACACCCACGATGCGGCTATATCTCCAATGTGTCGAGGCACGACTTAGAGGCATAACCACATTGTAGGTTTTGTCGCAAGAAGGGTCATCTTCACATAATCCCATGTAATGAACAAGAATGGGATAAAGAGAGTTGGCTTACAATCGCCACTTCACACAATACTTAAATAAATCATACATCAACCAGAGTACACACATAGACCGACTACGGTCAAAGCCAAAAGAAAAGAAGATAACCCAACTGCTAGATCCCCGATCGTCCCAACTGGGCTCCACTACTGATCAACCGGAAACGAAACATAGTAACGACCAAGGTCTTCATCGAACTCCCACTTGAGCTTAGTTGCGTCACCTGCACTGGTATCACCAGCACCTGCAACTGTTTTGGTAGTATCTGGTGAGTCACGAGGACTCAACAATCTCAAAACCCGCGAGATCAAGACTATTTAAGCTTATGGGTATGAGAAGGTAGTGAGGTGGAGCTGCAGCAAGCACTAAGCAAATATGGTGGCTAACATACGCAAATAATAGCGAGAAGAGGAGCAACGCAATGGTCGAGAAGCTAGAAGTGATCAAGAAGTGATCCTGAAACTACTTACGTCCAAACATAACCCAAAACCATGTTCACTTCCCGGACTCCGCCGAAAAGAGACAATCATGGCTACACACGTGGTTGATGCATTTTAATTAAGTCAAGTGTCAAGTTCTCTACAACCGGACATTAACAAATTCCCATCTGCCACATAACCGCGGGCACGTCTCTCGAAAGTTTATACCCTGCAGGGGTGTCCCAACTTAGCCCATCACAAGCTCTCACGGTCAACGAAGGATATTCCTTCTCCCGGGAAGACCCGATCAGTCTCGGAATCCCGGTTACAAGACTTTTCGACAATGGTAAAACAAGACCAGCAAGACCACCCGAATGTGCCGACAAATCCCGATAGGAGCTGCACATATCTCGTTCTCAGGGCACACCGGATGAGCAATCCGTACAACTAAAACCAGGCCTCAAGTTTCCCCGAGGTGGCGCTGCAAAGGGCTCTAGTTCGGACCAACACTCAGAGGAGCACAGGCCCGGGGGGGTTAAAATAAAGATGACCCGGCTTAGGTGGCAAATGTTAAAACCAAGGTTGGGCCTTGCTGGAGGAGTTTTATTCAAAGCGAACTGTCAAGGGGTTCCCATAACACCCAACCGCGTAAGGAATGCAAAATCAAGGAACACCGGTATGACGGAAACTAGGGCGGCAAGAGTGGAACAAAACACCAGGCATAAGGCCGAGCCTTCCACCCTTTACCAAGTATATAGATGCATTAATTAAATAAGAGATATTGTGATATCCCAACAATATCCATGTTCCAACATGGAACAAACTTCAGCTTCACCTGCAACTAGCAACACTATAAGAAGGGCTGAGCAAAAGCGGTAACTTAGACGAACAACGGTTTGCTAGGAAAGGATGGTTAGAGGCTTGACATGGAAATATGGGAGGCATGATATAGCAAGTGGTAGGTAGCGCGGCATAGCAATAGAGCGAACAACTAGCAAGCAAAGATAGAAATGATTTCGAGGGTATGGTCATCTTGCCTGAGATCCCGCTAGGAAGAAGATCGAAATCCATGAAGAAGACAAACGGACGTAGTCGAACGAATCCTCACAACTCTGGAACGAAACCGAAGCTAACGAGAGAAGCAACCCGGAAAGAAACAAACAACATAGTAAACAACCATCACATACACATGGCATGATGCACAAACAAGTATGATGCATGTCCATTTAAAGAGGCATGGCATGGCAAGGTGCACAAACAATACTAAAAATTAAGTGGAGCTCAATATGCAACGAGTTGCATATTGACAAAACACCACATCAATTATTTAGTTCTCTCCCGTTTATGTACCCAACAATATTAAATGTTATTAAACATGGCAAGGGGTGAAGCATATGAAAACTACCTATCTAGGCAAGTTTAAATGAGGCCGGAACAAGAAACAACAATTTCGGAAAAACCCCATATGCATATTTAGCAATTTAATGGAAACAACAAATATAAACATTTTAAATGTTGTTATCATGATGCGGATGACATTTACAAGTTTTATGCAATTTATGAAAATGTTGACATAAGCATGTTATGAAGCATTTGTCACCGTGGTGGAAGAAAGGGGTCCCCCGGCAACGAATCCAAAAATGATGTCACGACAACATATCGGTTCCGGTAGCTCATGGAGATACCGGTGCAAAAGGAAGCATGGCATGAGCATGGCATGCAAGGTGGTGGGGTGATCCCGGTTACCGGGTTCCCACGAGACGATGGCATGGCAACAAGGAGGAACATGCAAGCGACAATTTCGAACACGGTGCAAACGCGGGCATCTCATGCATCACAAACATTCATTCTCGAAGGTCATCTCGGCGGTTATACCTTTGAAGCGTGCATTTTCGGAACGAATCCAGTTCGTCGAAGGAAGTAGTGGTACACGGGCCATAGTGGAAGTAGTCGTTCTCGCGACGGTAGTGGAAGTATACGTCCACGGGTCATCGTGGGAAGTAATCGTACACGGCGGCGGTAGTGGAAGTAGTGGCACACGTTCGTTTTCGGAGAGGAATTTGACGAATTCAAATCCCTTCGGGGTTGTCGTGGTACTTGCGGTCTCGGCGATGGTAGTCGTTCACGTTCGGATAGGAACTTGATGTACCCGTCCGCAGGTAGCCGTCCGTGGTCGTACTCATGTTGACGTGCAACACGATGGTCTTGATGGATCGTAGTCGAACTTGGCGGTCCATATGGTCACAGAAATGAAGCAACATGAGGGCCTCGAGTGGGCAGCAGCAAGGTGGCGATGGTGGTGGTCAGCGGCAGGAAGCAGGCACGGGGCTCGGCGAGGTGAAGCAGCAGGATGGGGGAAAAGTCGTGGCTTCCGAAGGTGAACGACGGAGGGGTGCAGAGGAGGCAAGAAGGCGCGGCGACGGCCTGGACTCGGGCAGGAGGCCGAGCGCTGCGAGCGCGCGATGATGGTGGCGACGCCGTTGTCGGCGACGTCCTTGGCCCGAAGTAGGGGAAGCGGAGCTGGGGAGGGGGCGGAGCAGAGGAATGAAGTGGAGGGCGACTAAGGCAGGGGCTCCGGTCCGCTGCTGTAGTTGACGCCGATAGCGCAGGCGAGGCAGGGAGACGGTGCGGCGCTCGTCGGTGATGAGGAGGAAGTAGGGGCGCCGGACTGCAGCAACGGCTGCCGGAGGCCGGGAGCTCCGCAGCGGCGGTCATGGCAAGCAGCGAGACGGCGAAGGAGGCCCAGGCGCGCAGGGAGGCTGCAGAGGGGCGAGAGGGAGGAGGTTGAGGTCGGGTGGCTCAAATGGATCGGGCAAGATCCCGAGGATGGAGGAGACAGTGAGCGGTGACGGCGGTGGGGAGGATTTGAGGGATTGGACAGCTAGGTCTAGGTTAGGTTGTTTATATAGCAAGTGGGTTTTGGCTAGGGTTTAATCGGACCCTCCGATTTAGATCGGACGGTCAAGAAAAATTCGTCAGTAATTCCAAAAGAGAAACCGAAGATGCTTCAAGGATGTTTGGGGATGATTCGGACCCAACGGTCACGACAGCCCGGTTCGGGTTCAGGGAAGTTTCGGACATGGGCGAGGGGTCTATGCACTGCGCAAAGAGGGGTTAGGCGGTCACGGTCAAGAGGGAAGCGAAAACCCGATGGGACTCGGAACGGTCAACGAAAGCAAGTGGGGACGCGGCAACTACGAGCGGATGCAAGTTTTATGAAAACATGACGGCAACAGAGTGCCGATGCAATGCAAATGATGACATGAACAAAATGCAAAACAAAAGACAAAAACCCAACCACGAAGGAAATATCACAACACATAGCCGGAAATGGCAAGAGTTGGAGTTACAATTATGGAAAGTTACATCCGGGGTGTTACAACACTCCACCACTACAAGAGGATCTCGTCCCGAGATCTAGGATGGCACCGGAGAAAAGCGGAAGAGAAGAGGTAAAACAAAGTGCTTCTTGACAAACGAGTGAACCCAAAGAACCTTGAAAGTTGAACAGCTCGAAAGAAATGACACAACATAGATGAGCGAATTGAGAGCACTCTGTAGTAAATGGAAACAAGGAACACCAAGAGAACCTTGTAGGTTGAAAGACATAAGAAAAGGGTTACAATGGACAAGAAGTACATGCAAGCACTCCGGTTGAAACAAGATGTACAAGGAACGATAAAGAACAATTGCGACAACACTCCGGTTGGAAATCGAAGGAACAGAATATGAACTTGGCAAAATGAAAGCACTTGGATGAGACTCCGGTTAAAAGAGGAATGATAGACACAACACTCCGGTTAAATGGATAAGCAATAAAATAACATGATCTTGACAAAACAAGATGATGGGTCGAAGCGAGCAACATCACAATGCCTCCGGAAGAAATAATAGAAGATAGTTGGAATGAATAGAACAAAGAATGAAACCAACATCTCCTACCATAAATTAATTTGAAAGAGCATCCTTATGAAGTAGGATTGAACGGAGTTGTTTGAAAAACAACAACGGTAAGAATAAGCTTGTTGTGGGCTTATGGAAACAACTCAAAACTTAGAGGTGAATACATGCCACTATGGAAAACAATTTGGTTGCTTGAGAGCAACACAGAGATGAAGCTCTTTCACCGAGAAGAGAAGGAGAAACTTGGATCATTGATGAGCACCACAATAGCAACGTTCCTTAGGGAAGGCTTTAGGTGAAATATAACCCAAGATAACTCCAAGGAAGAAAATGATGGGTTTAAATATCTCATTCTTGATAACTTGTGAATCATGAAACACGAAGGGAAATTATCAAGAATGACATAACACCATTTCAAAAGATAAGGTAGAAAGAATTGCCCTTGAATGCAAGATGAAGAATGCTTGAACTCCTCAAAACAAAACATGTGTTGAATACCATGTTAAATTTTGAGTAAAGTTTAGCGGATCATAGCTCCGAGAGAAATCTTGAAGAACAAATGAAGAATGAAAAGAATCCTTGACGAATCACCATGTTGAGCCTTTGTGAGAACTTCGGTAAAAAGAGAATGATAGGAAAAAGGAGAAGTGAAAAACACAAGGTGAATCCTTGCAATGATTTAGATGGAGCTTTGCGCGAGTTAACTAAGAGAGATTGGAACTCCGGAAACAAAAGATGAACAACTTAGTACCGACAAATTGATATCACGAACAAACTCCGGTAGGAAGAATTAAACACTTGGAAGAAACAAGAATAATAATTATGTCATGTGTATCCTTCACCAATTTAAATTGATGACAATCAATGGATTCGGCATACTACTTATTTTCGTAGAAAGGATTAAGATAGATATTGCGCAAACTTGAGAAGGTCTTGATGGAACCACCGGTAGGATTTAACCAACGAATAAATCAATATGAGAACATAGGAATAGGAGTCTTGAACAAACCGCCGTAAGAATTGAAAATGAAAGTAGCAAAGGCACAAATCACCGGGAAGAATTGGAAAACGAATGAACATACTTGAGGGGGTTTAGATACATGAGAACGAAGAGATCATGAACTGATTAAAAGATATTTGGACGATGCATCGAAAGATTTGGAGAATGATAGTTACATGCTGTGAATGAAGAATTATGACATGATGGCCTTCGGAGGAAAGAAATGGAAACAACTCATGAAATGCTCCGGATACGTATGAAAAGAATTCTCGCAATTGAAAATAATTATGAGAGGATGGCTACAAGCTAGAACCATGAATCTTCAAGAGAACGGACCAAGATTCAAGAGAAATTCTTCTTCGTTCTTCAAATGTTGAGAATGATGATGAGAAACACCACCATGAATTTTTAGGCACTCCGGAATAAGGAATAGAAGATAGATCATTAGAATAAAAGAATGGAGAAGGAAATGCCAACTTCTGCCACAAATGAACTAGGAAAGCCTCCTTGCAAGAAGGTTAGAACGGAGTTGTTGGAAAACTAACAACCTGGCTCTGATACCAACTTGTAACACCCACGATGCGGCTATATCTCCCACGTGTCGAGGCACGACTTAGAGGCATAACCGCATTGTAGGTTTTGTTGCAAGAAGGGTCATCTTCACACAATCCCATGTAATGAACAAGAATGGGATAAAGAGAGTTGGCTTACAATCGCCACTTCACACAATACTTAAATAAATCATACATCAATCAGAGTACACACATAGACCGACTACAGTCAAAGCCAAAAGAAAAGAAGATAACCCAACTGCTAGATCCCCGATCGTCCCAACTGGGCTCCACTACTGATCAACCGGAAACGAAACATAGTAACGACCAAGGTCTTCATCGAACTCCCACTTGAGCTTAGTTGCGTCACCTGCACTGGTATCACCAGCACCTGCAACTGTTTTGGTAGTATCTGGTGAGTCACGAGGACTCAACAATCTCAAAACCCGCGAGATCAAGACTATTTAAGCTTATGGGTATGAGAAGGTAGTGAGGTGGAGCTGCAGCAAGCACTAAGCAAATATGGTGGCTAACATACGCAAATAATAGCGAGAAGAGGAGCAACGCAATGGTCGAGAAGCTAGAAGTGATCAAGAAGTGATCCTGAAACTACTTACGTCCAAACATAACCCAAAACCATGTTCACTTCCCGGACTCCGCCGAAAAGAGACAATCATGGCTACACACGTGGTTGATGCATTTTAATTAAGTCAAGTGTCAAGTTCTCTACAATCGGACATTAACAAATTCCCATCTGCCACATAACCGCGGGCACGTCTCTCGAAAGTTTATACCCTGCAGGGGTGTCCCAACTTAGCCCATCACAAGCTCTCACGGTCAACGAAGGATATTCCTTCTCCCGGGAAGACCCGATCAGTCTCGGAATCCCGGTTACAAGACTTTTCGACAATGGTAAAACAAGACCAGCAAGACCACCCGAATGTGCCGACAAATCCCGATAGGAGCTGCACATATCTCGTTCTCAGGGCACACCGGATGAGCAATCCGTACAACTAAAACCAGGCCTCAAGTTTCCCCGAGGTGGCGCTGCAAAGGGCTCTAGTTCGGACCAACACTCAGAGGAGCACTGGCCCGGGGGGGTTAAAATAAAGATGACCCGGCTTAGGTGGCAAATGTTAAAACCAAGGTTGGGCCTTGCTGGAGGAGTTTTATTCAAAGCGAACTGTCAAGGGGTTCCCATAACACCCAACCGCGTAAGGAACGCAAAATCAAGGAACACCGGTATGACGGAAACTAGGGCGGCAAGAGTGGAACAAAACACCAGGCATAAGGCCGAGCCTTCCACCCTTTACCAAGTATATAGATGCATTAATTAAATAAGAGATATTGTGATATCCCAACAATATCCATGTTCCAACATGGAACAAACTTCAGCTTCACCTGCAACTAGCAACGCTATAAGAAGGGCTGAGCAAAAGCGGTAACTTAGACGAACAACGGTTTGCTAGGAAAGGATGGTTAGAGGCTTGACATGGAAATATGGGAGGCATGATATAGCAAGTGGTAGGTAGCGCGGCATAGCAATAGAGCGAACAACTAGCAAGCAAAGATAGAAATGATTTCGAGGGTATGGTCATCTTGCCTGAGATCCCGCTAGGAAGAAGATCGAAATCCATGAAGAAGACAAACGGACGTAGTCGAACGAATCCTCACAACTCTGGAACGAAACCGAAGCTAACGAGAGAAGCAACCCGGAAAGAAACAAACAACATAGTAAACAACCATCACATACACATGGCATGATGCACAAACAAGTATGATGCATGTCCATTTAAAGAGGCATGGCATGGCAAGGTGCACAAACAATACTAAAAATTAAGTGGAGCTCAATATGCAACGAGTTGCATATTGACAAAACACCACATCAATTATTTAGTTCTCTCCCGTTTATGTACCCAACAATATTAAATGTTATTAAACATGGCAAGGGGTGAAGCATATGAAAACTACCTATCTAGGCAAGTTTAAATGAGGCCGGAACAAGAAACAACAATTTCGGAAAAACCCCATATGCATATTTAGCAATTTAATGGAAACAACAAATATAAACATTTTAAATGTTGTTATCATGATGCGGATGACATTTACAAGTTTTATGCAATTTATGAAAATGTTGACATAAGCATGTTATGAAGCATTTGTCACCGTGGTGGAAGAAAGGGGTCCCCCGGCAACGAATCCAAAAATGATGCCACGACAACATATCGGTTCCGGTAGCTCATGGAGATACTGGTGCAAAAGGAAGCATGGCATGAGCATGGCATGCAAGGTGGTGGGTTGATCCCGGTTACCGGGTTCCCACGAGACGATGGCATGGCAACGAGGAGGAACATGCAAGCGACAATTTCGAACACGGTGCAAACGCGGGCATCTCATGCATCACAAACATTCATTCTCGAAAGGTCATCTCGGCGGTTATACCTTTGAAGCGTGCATTTTCGGAACGAATCCAGTTCGTCGAAGGAAGTAGTGGTACACGGGCCATAGTGGAAGTAGTCGTTCTCGCGACGGTAGTGGAAGTATACGTCCACGGGTCATCGTGGGAAGTAATCGTACACGGCGGCGGTAGTGGAAGTAGTGGCACACGTTCGTTTTCGGAGAGGAACCTGACGAATTCAAATCCCTTCGGGGTTGTCGTGGTACTTGCGGTCTCGGCGATGGTAGTCGTTCACGTTCGGATAGGAACTTGATGTACCCATGTGCTTCACGGGTCGTCGTTGAACTTGACGAAATCCATCCGCAGGTAGCCGCCCGTGGTCGTACTCATGTTGACGTGCAACACGATGGTCTTGATGGATCGTAGTCGAACTTGGCGGTCCATATGGTCACGGAAACGAAGCAACATGAGGGCCTCGAGTGGGCAGCAGCAAGGTGGCGATGGTGGTGGTCAGCGGCAGGAAGCAGGCACGGGGCTCGGCGAGGTGAAGCAGCAGGATGGGGGAAAAGTCGTGGCTTCCGGAGGTGAACAACGGAGGGGTGCAGAGGAGGCAAGAAGGCGCGGCGACGGCCTGGACTCGGGCAGGAGGCCGAGCGCTGCGAGCGCGCGATGATGGTGGCGACGCCGTTGTCGGCGACGTCCTTGGCCCGAAGTAGGGGAAGCGGAGCTGAGGAGGGGGCGGAGCAGAGGAACGAAGTGGAGGGCGACTAAGGCAGGGGCTCCGGTCCGCTGCTGTAGTTGACGCCGATAGTGCAGGCGAGGCAGGGAGACGGTGCGGCGCTCGCCGGTGATGAGGAGGAAGTAGGGGCGCCGGACTGCAGCAACGGCTGCCGGAGGCTGGGAGCTCCGCAGCAGCGGTCATGGCAAGCAGCGAGACGGCGAAGGAGGCCCAGGTGCGCAGGGAGGCTGCAGAGGGGCGAGAGGGAGGAGGTTGAGGTCGGGTGGCTCAAATGGATCGGGCAAGATCCCGAGGATGGAGGAGACAGTGAGCGGCGACGGCGGCGGGGAGGATTTGAGGGATTGGACAGCTAGGTCTAGGTTAGGCTGTTTATATAGCAAGTGGGTTTTGGCTAGGGTTTAGTTGGACCCTACGATTTAGATCGGACGTCTAGAAAAATTCGTCAGGAATTCCAAAAGAGAAACCGAAGATGCTTCAAGGATGTTTGGGGATGATTCGGACCCAGCGGTCACGACAGCCCGGTTCGGGTTCAGGGAAGTTTCGGACACGGGCGAGGGGTCTATGCACTGCGCAAAGAGGGGTTAGGCGGTCACGGTCAAGAGGGGAGCGAAAACCCGATGGGACTCGGAACGGTCAATGAAAGCAAGGGGGGACGCGGCAACTACGAGTGGATGCAAGATTTATGAAAACATGACGGCAACAGAGTGCCGATGCAATGCAAATGATGACATGAACAAAATGCAAAAAAAAAGACAAAAACCCAACCACGAAGGAAATATCACAACACATAGCCGGAAATGGCAAGAGTTGGAGTTACAATTATGGAAAGTTACATCCGCGGTGTTACACCGTAGCAGCTACGTAAAACTTGCAACAACAAAGTAGAGGACGCCTAAATTATTTTTGCAGGGCATGTTGTGATGCGATATGGTCAAGATGTGATGAGATATAAATTGTTGTATGAGATGATCATGTTTTGTAAAAGTTATCGGCAACTGGCAGGAGCCCTATGGTTGGCGCTTACTGTATGAAATGCAATCGCCATCTAATTTCTTTACTTTATCACTAAGCGGTAGCGATAGTCGTAGAAGTAATATTTGGCAAGACGACAATGATGCTACGATGGATATCAAGGTGTCAAGCTGGTGATGATGGAGATCATGACGGTGCTTTGGAGATGGAGATCAAAGGCACAAGATGATGATGGCCATATCATGTCACATATTTTGATTGCATGTGATGTTTATCCTTTACACATCTTATTTTGCTTAGTACGGCGGTAGCATTATAAGATGATCCCTCACTATATTTCAAGGTATAAGTGTTCTCCCTGAGTATGCACCGTTGCTACAGTTCATCGTGCCGAGACACCACGTGATGATCGTGTGTGATAAGCTCTACATTCACATACAATGGGTGCAAGCCAGTTTTGCACGTGTAGAATACTCGGGTTAAACTTGACAAGCCTGCCATATGCAGACATGCCCTCGGAACAGTGAGACCGAAAGGTCGAATGTGAATCATATAGTAGATATGATCAACATAGTGAAGTTCAGCATTGAAAACTACTCCATCTCACGTGATGACCGGACATGGTTTAGTTGATATGGATCACGTGATCATTAGATGACTAGAGGGATGTCTATCTAAGTGGGAGTTCTTAAGTAATATGATTAATTGAACTTTAATTTATCATGAACTTAGTACCTATAGTTTTTGCATGTCTATCTTGTTGTAGATCAATGGCCCGTGCTACCGTTCCCTTGAATTTTAATGCATTCCTAGAGAAAGCTAAGTTGAAAGATGATGGTAGGAACTACATGGACTGGGTCTGTAACTTGAGGATTATCCTCATTGATGTACAGAAGAATTACGTCCTGGAAGCACCGCTAGGTGCAAGACCCGCTGCAGGAGCAGCTTTGGATGTTATGAATGTCTGACAGAGCAAAGCTGATGACTACTCGATAGTTCGGTGTGCCATGCTTTACGGCTTAGAGTCGGGACTTCAAAGACGTTTTGAACGTCATGGAGCATATGAGATGTTCCAGGAGTTTAATATTTCAAGCAAATGGCCGAGTTGAGAGATATGAAGCCTCCAACAAGTTCTATAGCTGCAAAATGGAGGAGAATAGTTCTGTCAGTGAACACATACTCGGAATGTCTGGGTACCACAACCACTTGACTCAGCTGGGAGTTAATCTTCCTGATGATAGTGTCATTGACAGAGTTCTTCAATCACCGCCACCAAGCTATAAAGGCTTCGTGACGAACTATAATATGCAAGGGATGGAAAAGACTATTCCCGAGCTCTTCGCAATGCTAAAGGCTGCAGAGGTAGAAATCAAGAAGGAGTATCAACTGTTGATGGTTAACAAGACCACTAGTTTCAAGAAAAAGGGCAAAGGGAAGAAGGGGAACTTGAAGAAGAACAACAAGCAAGTTGCTGCTCAAGGGAAGAAGCCCAAGTCTGTACCTAAGCCTTAGACTGAGTGCTTCTACTGCAAAGGGACTGGTCACTGGAAGCGGAACTGCCCCAAGTATTTGGCGGATAAGAAGGATGGAAAAGTGAAAGGTATATTTGATATACATGTTATTGATGTGTACCTTACTAATTCTCGTAGTAGCGCCTGGGTATTTGATACTGGTTCTGTTGCTCATATTTGCAACTCGAAACAGAGGCTACAGATTAAAGAAGATTGGCTAAGGACGAGTGCCGATGCGCGTGGGAAATGGTTCCAAGGTTGATGTGATCGCCGTCGGGACGCTACCTCTACATCTACCGTTGGGATTAGTTTTAGACCTGAATAATTGTTATTTGGTGCCAGCATTGAGCATGAACATTATATCTGGATCTTGTTTGATGCGAGACAGTTATTCATTTAAATGAGAGAATAATGGTTGTTCTATTTATATGAGTAATATCTTTTATGGTCATGCACCCTTGATGAGTGGTCTATTTTTGTTGAATCTTGATTGTAGTGATACACATATTCATAATATTGAAGCCAAAAGATGCAAAGTTGATAATGATAGTGCAAATTATTTGTGGCACTGCCGTATAGGTCATATTGGTGTAAAGCACATGAAGAAACTCCGTGCTGATGGGCTTTTGGAATCACTTTATGCTTGCGAACCATGCCTCATGGGCAAGATGACTAAGACTCCGTTCTCCGGAACAATGGAGCGAGCAACTGACTTGTTGGAAATAATACATACTGATGTATGCGGTCCAATGAGTGTTGAGGTTCGCGGCGGGTATAATTATTTTCTAACCTTCACAGATGATTTGAGCAGATATGGGTATATCTACTTAATGAAACATAAGTCCGAAACATTTGAAAAGTTCAAAGAATTTCATATTGAAGTAGAAAATCATCGTAACAAGAAAATAAAGTTTCTACGATCTGATCGTGGAGGAGAATATTTGAGTTATGAGTTTGGTCTTCATTTGAAACAATGTGGAATAGTTTCGGAACTCACGCCACCTGGAACACCACAGCGTAATGGTGTGTCCGAACATCATAACCGTACTTTATTAGATATGGTGCGATCTATGATGTCTCTTACTCATTTAACGCTATTGTTTTGGGGTTATGCTTTAGAGATGGCTGCATTCACGTTAAATAGGGCATGATACGTCTCCAACGTATCTATAATTTTTGATTGTTCCATGCTATTATATTATCTGTTTTGGATGTTTAATGGGCTTTATTATACACTTTTATATTATTTTTGGGACTAACCTACTAACCAAAGGCCAGTGCAAATTGTTGTTTTTTTTCCTATTTCAGTGTTTCGCAGAAAAGGAATATCAAACGGAATCCAAATGGAATGAAACCTTTGGGAGAGTTATTTTTGGAACAAACGCAATCCAGGAGACTTGGAGTAGACGTCAAGGAAGCAACGAGGCGGCCACGAGGCAGGGAGGCACGCCCAGGGGGGTAGGCGCGCCCCCCACCCTCGTGGACCCCTCGTAGCTCCACCGGCCTACTTCTTTCGCCTATATATACTCATGTACCCTGAAAACATCCGAGAGCACCACGAAACCCTATTTCCACCGCCGCAACCTTCTGTACCCGTGAGATCCCATCTTGGGGCCTTTTTCGGCGCTCCACCGAAGGGGGAATCGATCACGGAGGGCTTCTACATCAACACCATAGCCTCTCCGATGATGTGTGAGTAGTTGACCACAGACCTTCGGGTCCATAGTTATTAGCTAGATGGCCTCTTCTCTCTCTTTGGATCTCAATACAAAGTTCTCCTCGATTCTCTTGGAGATCTATTTGATGTAATTCTTTTTGTGGTGTGTTTGTCGAGATCCGATGAATTGTGGGTTTATGATCAAGATTATCTATGAACAATATTTGGTTCTTCTCTGAATTCTTATATGTATGATTTGTTATCTTTGCAAGTCTCTTCGAATTATCAGTTTGGTTTGGCCTACTAGAGTGATCTTTCTTGCAATGGGAGAAGTGCTTAGCTTTGGGTTCAATCTTGCGGTGTCCTTTCCCAGTGACAACAGGGGAAGCAAGGCACGTATTGTATTGTTGCCATCGAGGATAAAAAGTTGTGTTTTATATCATATTGCTTGAGTTTATCCCTCTACACCATGTCATCTTGCCTAATGCGTTACTCTGTTCTTATGAACGTAATACTCCAGATGCATGCTGGATAGCGGTCGCTGTGTGGAGTAATAGTAGTAGATGCAGAATCGTTTCGGTCTACTTGTCGCGGACGTGATGCCTATATACATGATCATGCCTAGATATTCTCATAACTATGCACTTTTCTATCAATTGCTCGACAGTAATTTGTTCACCCACCGTAAATTATGTTATCTTAAGAGAAGCCACTAGTGAAACATATGGCCCTCGGGTCTATCTTCCATCATATTATTTCCCTATCAATTTACTATTTCTTCCGCCGTTTATTTTGCAATCTTTACTTTCCAATCTATATCATAAAAATACCAAAAATATTTATCTTATTATCTCTATCAGATCTCACTTTTGCAAGTGGCCTTGAAGGGATTGACAACCCCTTTATCGCGTTGGTTGCAAGGTTCTTATTTGTTTGTGTAGGTACAAGGCGACTTGCGTGTAACCTCCTACTGGATTGATACCTTGGTTCTCAAAAACTGAGGGAAATACTTATGCTACTTTGCTGCATCACCCTTTCCTCTTCAAGGGAAAACCAACGCATGCTCAAGAGGTAGCAAGAAGGATTTCTGGCGCCGTTGCCGGGGAGGCTTACGCCAAGTCAAGTCAAGTCAAGACATACCAAGTACCCATCACAAACTCTTATCCCTCGCATTACATTATTTGCCATTTGCCTCTCGTTTTCCTCTCCCCCACTTCACCTTTGCCGTTTTGTTCGCCCTCTTTTTCTGTTCGCCTCTTTTTCGCTTGCTTCTTGTGTGCTTGTGTGTTGGATTGTTTGTCACGATGGCTCAACATAATACTAAATTGTGTGATTTTTCCAATACCAACAACAATGATTTTCTTAGCACTCCGATTGCTCCTATTACCGATGCTGAATCTTGTGAAATTAATGTTGCTTTGCTGAATCTTGTCATGAAAGATCAATTCTCTGACCTTCCTAGTGAAGATGCCGCTACACATCTAAACAACTTCGTTGATTTGTGTGATATGCAAAAGAAGAAAGATGTGGATAATGACATTGTTAAATTGAAGCTATTTCCGTTTTCGCTTAGACATCGTGCTAAAAATTGGTTTTCGTCTTTGCCTAAAAATAGTATTGATTCATGGAATAAGTGCAAATACGCTTTTATCTCTAAGTATTTTCCTCCCGCTAAGATCATCTCTCTTAGAAACGATATTATGAATTTTAAGCAACTTGATCATGAACATGTTGCACAAGCTTGGGAGAGGATGAAATTAATGATACATAATTGCCCTACACATGGTTTGAATTTATGGATGATTATACAAAAAAGTTATGCCGGATTGAATTTTGCTTCTAGGAATCTTTTAGATTCGGCCGTAGGAGGCACTTTTATGGAAATCACTTTAGGAGAAGCTACTAAACTCCTAGACAATATTATGGTTAATTATTCTCAATGGCACACCGAAAGATCTACTAGTAAAAAGGTTCATGCAATAGAAGAGATTAATGTTTTAAGTGGAAAGATGGATGAACTTATGAAATTGTTTGCTAATAAGAGTGTTTCTTCTGATCCTAATGATATGCCTTTGTCTGCTTTGATTGAGAATAATAATGAATCTATGGATGTGAATTTTGTTGGTAGGAACAATTTTGGTAACAACGATTATAGAGGAAACTTTAATCCTAGGCCGTTTCCTAGTAATTCCTCTAATAATTATGGTAATTCCTACAACAACTCTTATGGAAATTTTAATAAGATGCCCTCTGATTTTGAGACTAGTGTTAAAGAATTTATGATTTCACAAAAGAATTTCAATGCTTTGCTTGAAGAAAAATTGCCTAAGATTGATGAGTTGGCTAGGAACGTGGATAGAATTTCTCTTGATGTTGATTCTTTGAAACTTAGATCTATTCCACCTAAGCATGGTATCAATGAGTCTCTCAAAGCTATGAGAATTTCCATTGATGAGTGCAAAGAAAGAACCGCTAGGATGCGTGCTAAAAAAGATTGCTTTATGAAAGCGTATTCTTCTAGTTTTCATGATAATAAGGATGCAGATCTAAAAGTGATTGATGTGTCTCCTATTAAATCTTTGTTTTGCAATATGAATCTTGATAATGATGGGACTGGAGATGAGTCAACTTTAGTTAAGAGGCGTCCCAATGATTCGGAGTTTTTAGATCTTGATGCAAAAATTCGTAAAAGTGGGATTGAAGAGGTCAAAACTTTACATAGCAATGAACCCACTATTTTGGATTTCAAGGAATTTAATTATGATAATTGTTCTTTAATAGATTGTATTTCCTTGTTGCAATCCGTGTTAAATTCTCCCCATGCTTATGATCAAAATAAAGCTTTTATTAAACATATCGTTGATGCTTTAATGCAATCTTATGAAGAAAAGCTTGAATTAGAAGTCTCTATCCCTAGAAAAATTTATGATGAGTGGGAACCTACTACTAAAATTAATATTAAAGATCATGAATGCTATGATTTGTGTGATTTGGGTGCTAGTGTTTCCACGATTCCGAAAACTTTGTGTGATGTGTTAGGTTTCCGTGAATTTGATGATTGTTCTTTAAACTTGCACCTTGCGGATTCCACCATTAAGAAACCTATGGGAAGGATTAATGATGTTCTTACTGTTGCAAATAGTAATTATGTGCCCGTAGATTTTATTGTTCTTGATATAGATTGCAATCCTACATGTCCTATTATTCTTGGTAGACCTTTCCTTAGAACGATTGGTGCAATTATTGATATGAAAGAAGGAAATATTAGATTCCAATTTCCGTTAATGAAAGGCATGGAACACTTTCCTAGAAACAAAATTAAATTACCTTATGAATCTATTATGAGAGCCACTTATGGATTGCATACCAAAGATGATAATACCTAGATCTATGTTTGCCTTTATGCCTAGCTAGGGGCGTTAAACGGTAGCGCTTGTTGGGAGGCAACCCAATTTTATTTTTGTTTCTGTTTAGTAATAAATAATTCATCTAGCTTATGTTTAGATGTGGTTTTATGTTTTAAATTAGTGTTTGTGCCAAGTAGAACCTTTAGGAAGACTTGGGTGAAGTCTTTATGATCTTGCTGTAAAAAACAGAAACTTTAGCGCTCACGAGATTAGCTGCAATGTTTTACTGGAGAGTGCTTTTAGGTTGATTCTTTTTGTAGAGGATTAATAGACAAATTCCTCACGTCCATAAATTTATTTCAGAATTTTTGGAGTTACATAAGTACACGTTTGATACAGATTACTACAGACTGTTCTGTTTTTGACAGATTCTGTTTTTCGTGTGTTGTTTGCTTATTTTGATGAATCTATGGCTAGTATCGGGGGGTATGAACCATAGAGAAGTTGGAATACAGTAGGTTTAACACCAATATAAATAAAGAATGAGTTCATTACAGTACCTTAAAGTGGTGATTTGTTTTCTTATACTAACAGAGCTCACGAGATTTTCTGTTGAGTTTTGTGTTGTGAAGTTTTCAAGTTTTGGGTAAAGATTTGATGGATTTTGGAATAAGGAGTGGCAAGAGCCTAAGATTGGGGATTCCCAAGGCACCCCAAGGTAAAATTCAAGGATAACCAAAATCCTAAGCTTGGGGATGCCCCGGAAGGCATCCCCTCTTTCGTCTTCATCCATCGGTAACTTTACTTGAGGCTATATTTTTATTCACCACATGATATGTGTTTTGCTTGGAGCGTCTTGTACGATTTGAGTCTTTGATTTTTAGTTTACCACAATCATCCTTGCTGTACACACCTTTTGTAGAGACACACATGAATCGGAATTTATTAGAATACTCTATGTGCTTCACTTATATCTTTTGAGCTAGATAATTTTGCTCTAGTGCTTCACTTATATCTTTTAGAGCACGTTGGTGGTTTTATTTTATAGAAATTATTGATCTCTCATGCTTCACTTATATTATTTTGAGAGTCCTTTATAACAGCATGGTAATTTGCTTTGGCTATAAAATTAGTCCTAATATGATAGGCATCCAAGATGGGTATAATAAAAACTTTCATAAAAAGTGCATTGAATACTATGAGAAGTTTGATACTTGATGATTGTTTTGAGATATGAAGATGGTAATATTAGAGTCATGCTAGTTGAGTAGTTGTGAATTTGAGAAATACTTGTGTTGAAGTTTACAAGTCCCGTAGCATGCACGTATGGTAACCGTTGTGTGACAAATTTGAAACATGAGGTGTTCTTTGATTGTCATCCTTATGAGTGGCAGTCGGGGACGAGCGATGGTCTTTTCCTACCAATCTACCCCCCTAGGAGCATGCGCATAATGCTTGGTTTTTGATGACTTGTATATTTTTGCAATAATTATGTGAGTTCTTTATGACTAATGTTGAGTCCATGGATTATACGCACTCTCACCTTTCCATCATTGCTAGCCTCTTCGGTACTGTGCATTGCCCTTTCTCACCTTGAGAGTTGGTGCAAACTTCGCCGGTGCATCCAAACCCCGTGATACGATACGCACTATCACACATAAACCTCCTTATATCTTCCTCAAAACAGCCACCATACCTACCTATTATGGCATTTCCATAGCCATTCCGAGATATATTGCCATGCAATTTTCCACCATTTCATTTATTATGACATGCTTCATCATTGTCATATTGCTTTGCATGATCATGTAGTTGACATCGTATTTGTGGCAAAGCCACCATGCATAATTTTTCATACATGTCACTCTTGATTCATTGCCCATCCCGGTACACCGCCGGAGGCATTCATATAGTCATATTTTGTTCTAGTATCGAGTTGTAATCATTGAGTTGTAAATAAATAGAAGTGTGATGATCATCATTAATAGAGCGTTGTCCCAAATAAAAAAAAGAGAAAGGCCAAATAAAAAAAGGAAGGCCCCAAAAAAAGAAATAAAGGAAAAGAAATAAAAGGGACAATGCTACTATCCTTTTTTTCACACTTGTGCTTCAAAGTAGCACCATGATCTTTATGATAGAGAGTCTCTTGTTTTGTCACTTTCATATACTAGTAGGAATTTTTAATTATAGAACTTGGCTTGTATATTCCAACAATGGGCTTCCTCAAATGCCCTAGGCTTCGTGAAAGCAAGTTGGATGCACACCCACTTAGTTTCTTTTGTTGAGCTTTCATACATTTATAGCTCTAGTGCATCCGTTGCATGGCAATCCCTACTCCTTGCATTGACATAAATTGATGGGCATCTCCCTAGCCCGTTGATTAGTTGCGTCAATGTGAGACTTTCTCCTTTTTTGTCTTCTCCACATAACCCCCATCATTATACTCTATTCCACCCATAGTGCTATGTCCATGGCTCGAGCTCATGTATTGCGTGAAAGTTGATTTTTTTTAGATTACTAAAGTATGAAACAATTTCTTGGCTTGTCATCGGGGTTGTGCATGATGAGAGCATTTTTGTGTGACGAAAATGAAGCATAGCCAAACTATATGATTTTGTAGGGATAAGCTTTCTTTGGCCATGTTATTTTTAGAAGACATAATTTCTTAGTTAGTATGCTTGAAGTATTATTATTTTTATGTCAATATTAAACTTTTTTCTTGAATCTTTCGGATCTAAACATTCATGCCACACTTAAAAAATTTACATTGAGAATTATGTTAGGTAGCATTCCACGTCGAAAAATCTGTTTTTATCATTTACGTACTCGAGGACGAGCATGAATTAAGCTTGGGGATGCTTGATACGTCTCCAGTGTATCTATAATTTTTGATTGTTCCATGCCATCATATTATCTGGTTTGGATGTTTAATGGGCTTTATTATACACTTTTTTATTTTTGGGACTAACCTACTAACCAAAGGCCGAGTGCAAATTGTTGTTTTTTTGCCTATTTCAGTGTTTCGCAGAAAAGGAATATCAAACAGAATCCAAACGGAATGAAACCTTCGGGAGAGATATTTTTGGAACAAACGCAATCCAAGAGACGTGGAGTGGACGTCAAGGAAGCAACAAGGCGGCCACGAGGCAGGGAGGCGCGCCCCCACCCTCGTGGGCCCTTCGTAGCTCCACTGACCTACTTCTTTCGCCTATATATACTCATGTACCCTGAAAACATCCGAGAGCACCACGAAACCCTATTTCCACCGCTGCAACCTTCTGTACCCGTGAGATCCCATCTTGGGGCCTTTTCCAGCGCTCCACCGGAGGGGGAATCGATCACGGAGGGCTTCTACATCAACACCATAGCCTCTCCGATGATGTGTGAGTAGTTTACCACAGACCTTCGGGTCCATAGTTATTAGTTAGATGGCTTCTTCTCTCTCTCTCTCTTTGGATCTCAATACAAAGTTCTCCTCGATTCTCTTGGAGATCTATTCGATGTAATTCTTTTTGCGGTGTGTTTGTCGAGATCCGATGAATTGTGGGTTTATGATCAAGATTATCTATGAACAATATTTGGTTCTTCTCTGAATTCTTATATGTATGATTTGTTATCTTTGCAAGTCTCTTCGAGTTATCAGTTTGGTTTGGCCTACTAGATTGATCTTTCTTGCAATGGGAGAAGTGCTTAGCTTTGGGTTCAATCTTGCGGTGTCCTTTCCCAGTGACAGCAGGGGCAGCAAGGCACGTATTGTATTGTTGCCATCGAGGATAAAAAGTTGGGTTTTATATCATATTGCTTGAGTTTATCCCTCTACATCATGTCATCTTGCTTAAAGCGTTACTCCATTCTTATGATACTGGTTCTGTTGCTCATATTTGCAACTCGAAACAGAGGCTACGGATTAAAGAATATTGGCTAAGGACGAGTGCCGATGCGCGTGGGAAATGGTTCCAAGGTTGATGTGATCGCCGTCGGGACGCTACCTCTACATCTACCATTGGGATTAGTTTTAGACCTGAATAATTGTTATTTGGTGCTAGCATTGAGCATGAACATTATATCTGGATCTTGTTTGATGCGAGACAGTTATTCATTTAAATGAGAGAATAATGGTTGTTCTATTTATATGGTCATGCACCCTTGATGAGTGGTCTATTTTTGTTGAATCTCGATTGTAGTGATACACATATTCATAATATTGAAGCCAAAAGATGCAAAGTTGATAATGATAGTGCAAATTATTTGTGGCACTGCCTTATAGGTCATATTGGTGTAAAGCACATGAAGAAACTCCGTGCTGATGGGCTTTTGGAATCACTTTATGCTTGCGAACCATGCCTCGTGGGCAAGATGACTAAGACTCCGTTCTCCGGAACAATGGAGCGAGCAACTGACTTGTTGGAAATAATACATACTGATGTATGCGGTCCAATGAGTGTTGAGGTTCGCGGCGGGTATAATTATTTTCTAACCTTCACAGATGATTTGAGCAGATATGGGTATATCTACTTAATGAAACATAAGTCTGAAACATTTGAAAAGTTCAAAGAATTTCATATTGAAGTAGAAAATCATCGTAACAAGAAAATAAAGTTTCTACGATCTGATCGTGGAGGAGAATATTTGAGTTATGAGTTTGGTCTTCATTTGAAACAATGTGGAATAGTTTCGGAACTCACGCCACCTGGAACACCACAGCGTAATGGTGTGTCCGAACATCATAACCGTACTTTATTAGATATGGTGCGATCTATGATGTCTCTTACTCATTTAACGCTATTGTTTTGGGGTTATGCTTTAGAGATGGCTGCATTCACGTTAAATAGGGCATGATACGTCTCCAACGTATCTATAATTTTTGATTGTTCCATGCTATTATATTATCTGTTTTGGATGTTTAATGGGCTTTATTATACACTTTTATATTATTTTTGGGACTAACCTACTAACCAAAGGCCAGTGCAAATTGTTGTTTTTTTGCCTATTTCAGTGTTTCGCAGAAAAGGAATATCAAACGGAATCCAAATGGAATGAAACCTTTGGGAGAGTTATTTTTGGAACAAACGCAATCCAGGAGACTTGGAGTAGACGTCAAGGAAGCAACGAGGCGGCCACGAGGCAGGGAGGCACGCCCAGGGGGGTAGTCGCGCCCCCACCCTCGTGGACCCCTCGTAGCTCCACCGGCCTACTTCTTTCGCCTATATATACTCATGTACCCTGAAAACATCCGAGAGCACCACGAAACCCTATTTCCACCGCCGCAACCTTCTGTACCCGTGAGATCCCATCTTGGGGCCTTTTTCGGCGCTCCGCCGAAGGGGGAATCGATCACGGAGGGCTTCTACATCAACACCATAGCCTCTCCGATGATGTGTGAGTAGTTGACCACAGACCTTCGGGTCCATAGTTATTAGCTAGACAGTTTCTTCTCTCTCTTTGGATCTCAATACAAAGTTCTCCTCGATTCTCTTGGAGATCTATTTGATGTAATTCTTTTTGCGGTGTGTTTGTCCAGATCCGATGAATTGTGGGTTTATGATCAAGATTATATATGAACAATATTTGGTTCTTCTCTGAATTCTTATATGTATGATTTGTTATCTTTGCAAGTCTCTTCGAATTATCAGTTTGGTTTGGCCTACTAGATTTATCTTTCTTGCAATGGGAGAAGTGCTTAGCTTTGGGTTCAATCTTGCGGTGTCCTTTCCCAGTGACAACAGGGGAAGCAAGGCACGTATTGTATTGTTGCCATCGAGGATAAAAAGTTGTGTTTTATATCATATTGCTTGAGTTTATCCCTCACTATCATGTCATCTTGCCTAATGCGTTACTCTATTCTTATGAACGTAATACTCTAGATGCATGCTGGATAGCGGTCACTGTGTGGAGTAATAGTAGTAGATGCAAAATCGTTTCGGTCTACTTGTCGCCGACGTGATGCCTATATACATGATCATGCCTAGATATTCTCATAACTATGCGCTTTTCTATCAATTTCTCGACAGTAATTTGTTCACCCACCATAAATTATGCTATCTTGAGGGAAGCCACTAGTGAAACCTATGGCCCCCCGGTCTATCTTCCATCATATTATTTTCCTATCAATTTACTATTTCTTCTGCCGTTTATTTTTCAATCTATACTTTCCAATCTATATCATAAGAATACCAAAATTATTTATCTTTTTATCTCTATCAGATCTCACTTTTGCAAGTGGCCGTGAAGGGATTGACAACCCCTTTATCGCGTTGGTTGCAAGGTTCTTATTTGTTTGTGTAGGTACAAGGTGACTTGCGTGTAACCTCCTACTGGATTGATACCTTGGTTCTCAAAAACTGAGGGAAATACTTACGCTACTTTGCTGCATCACCCTTTCCTCTTCAAGGGAAAACCAACGCATTCTCAAGAGGTAGCAGGGCACCATCTAAATCCGTTGAGACGACACCATATGAACTGTAGTTTGGCAAGAAACCTAAGATGTCGTTTCTTAAAGTTTGGGGCTGCGATGCTTATGTGAAAAAGCTTCATCCTGATAATCTCGAACCCTAATTGGAGAATTGTGTCTTCATAGGATACCAAAAGAGACTGTTGGGTACACCTTCTGTCACAGATCCGAAGGCAAGATATTTGTTGCTAAGAATGGATCCTTTCTAGAGAAGAAGTTTCTCTCGAAAGAAGTGAGTGGGAGGAAAGTAGAACTTGATGAGGTAATTGTACCTTCTCCCGAATTGGAAAGTAGTTCATCATAGAAATCAGCTCCAGTGATTCCTACACCAATTAGTGAGGAAGCTAATGATGATGATCATGAAACTTCAGATCAAGTTACTACCGAACCTCCTAGGTCAACCAGAGTACGATCCGCATGAGAGTGGTACGGCAATCCTGTTCTGGAGGTCATGTTACTTGACCATGACGAACCTACGAATTATGAGGAAGCGATGATGAGCCCAGATTCTGCGAAATGGCTTGAGGCCATGAAATCTGAGGGATCCATGTATGAGAACAAAGTGTGGACTTTGGTTGACTTGCCCGATGATCGGCAAGCCATAGAGAATAAATGGATCATCAAGAAGAAGACTGGCGCTGACGGTAATGTTAATGTCTACAAAGCTCGACTTTTTGTGAAAGGTTTTCGACAAGTTCAAGGAGTTGACTACGATGAGACCTTATCACCCGTAGCAATGCTTAAGTCTGTCCGAATCATGTTAGCAATTGTCGCATTTTATGATTATGAAATTTGGCAAATGGATGACAAAACTGCATTCCTTAATGGATATCTTAAAGAAGAGTTGTATATGATGCAACCAGAAGGTTTTGTCGATCCTAAAGGTGCCAACAAAGTGTGCAAGCTCCAGCGATCCATTTATGGACTGGTGCAAGCCTCTCGGAGTTGGAATATATGCTTTGAGAGTGTGATCAAAGCATATGGTTTTATACAAACTTTTGGAGAAGCCTGTATTTACAAGAAAGTGAGTGGGAGCTCTGTAGCATTTATAATATTATATGTGGATGACATATTATTGATTGGAAATAATACAAAATTTCTGGATAGCATAAAAGGATACTTGAATAAGAATTTTTCAATGAAACACCTCGGTGAAGTTGCTTATATATTGGGCATCAAGATCTATAGAGATAGATCAACGCGCTTAATTGGACTTTCACAAAGCACATACCTTGATAAAGTTTTGAAGAAGTTCAAAATGGATCAGTCAAAGAAAGGGTTCTTGCTTGTGTTACAAGGTGTGAAGTTGACTCAGACTCAATGCCCGACCACTTCAGAAGATAGAGAGAAAATGAAAGTCATTCCCTATGCCTCAGCCATAGGTTCTATCATGTATGCAATGTTGTGTACCAGACCTGATGTGTGCCTTGCTATAAGTTTAGCAGGGAGGTACTGTGACGCCCCCGATTCAATCGTACACTAATCATGCACGCAAACGTGTACGATCAAGATCAGGGACTCACGGGAAGATATCACAACACAACTCTAAAACATAAATAAGTCATACAAGCATCATAATACAATCTTGGGGCCTCGAGGGATCGAATACAAGTGCTCGATCATAGACGAGTCAGCGGAAGCAACAATATCTGAGTACAGACATAAGTTAAACAAGTTTGTCTTAAGAAGGCTAGCACAAACGGGGATACAGATCGAAAGAGGCGCAGGCCTCCTGCCTGGGATCCTCCTAACTACTCCTGGTCGTCGTCAGCGGGCTGCACGAAGTAGTAGGCACCTCCAGTGTAGTAGGAGTCATCGTCGACGGTGGCGTCTGGCTCCTGGGCTCCGGCATCTGGTTGCGACAACCAGGTAGAAGGGAAAGGGGAAAAGAGAGAGAAAAGCAACCGTGAGTACTCATCCAAAGTACTCGCAAGCAAGGATCTACACTACATATGCATGGGTATATGTGTAAAGGGCCATATCGGTGGACTGAACTGCAGAATGCCAGAATAAGAGGGGGATAGCTAATCCTGTCGAAGACTACGCTTCTGGCCACCTCCATCTTGAAGCATGTAGGAGAGAGTAGATGGTAAGTTCACCAAGTAGCATCGTATAGCATAAACCTACCCGGTGATCCCCTCCTCGTTGCCCTGTTATAGGGCGATCACCTGGTTATATCTGGCACTTGGAAGGGTGTGTTTTATTAAGTATCCGGTTCTAGTTGTCATAAGGTCAAGGTACAACTCCGGGTCGTCCTTTCACCGAAGGACACTGCTATTCGAATAGATAAACTTCCCTGCAGGGGTGCACCACATAACCCAACACGCTCGATCCCATTTGGCCGGACACACTTTTCTGGGTCATGCCCGGTCGCGGAAGATCAACACGTCGCAGCCCTACCTAGGCACAACGGAGAGGTCAGCACGCTGGTCTAATCCTAAGCGCGCAGGGGTCTGGGCCCATCACCCATTGCACACCTGCACGTTGCGTGGGCAGCCGGAAGCAGACCTAGCAACCTCCATTACAAAGGAAGTCACGTTACACGGTCCAATCTGGCGCGCGCCGCTCAGCCGCTGACGTCACGAAGGCTTCGGCAGATACCACCACGTCGAGTGCACATATCTTTCCCACGTAGTTGGTTAGTGCGTATAGACCAAATGGCCAGACTCAGATCAAATACCAAGAACTCGTTAACCGTGTTATTTTGAAGTAACCGCGGACGCCGACCAGGGCCAGGCCCACCTCTCACCTAGGTAGTCTCAACCCGCCTTGTCGCTCCGCCACAAAGATCCACCCAGAGGGCCGTCGAGACAAAGGTCCTTTCAGCCCCCAATCCATGAATCACTCGCGAGTACTCCTCGAGCCAACCCGACTTTAGTCACCACATGTATCATGTATAAAGTATATAAGTATATACCCGTCATCACCAGCCAAGTGATCACGGCCCGATCGTATAGCACAGCAGACGGACAAGAATGTAGGGCCACTGATGGAAAACTAGCATCCTATACTAAGCATGTAGCATTGCAGGTAAAGGTAACAACAGTAGTGGCAAAGACAGGCTATGCAGCAGAATAGGATTAACGAGAAGCAGTAACATGCTACACTACTCTAATGCAAGAGTATAGAGAAGAATAGGCAATATCTGGTGATCAAGGGGGGGGCTTGCCTGGTTGCTCTGGCAAGAAGGAGGGGTCATCAACACCGTAGTCGTACTGGGTAGCAGCGGCGTCGGTCTCGGTGTCTAACGAGAGAAGAGGGGGAAGAAACAATAAATATAATGCAAACATAAGCATGACGGTGCATGACAAGACAATGCGCGGTGCTAGGTGTGCCCTAGCGCGGTAGGAGATGATACCGAAGAAGGGGGGAAACATCCGGAAAGTATCCCCGGTGTTTCGCGTTTTTGGACAGACGAACCGGAGGGAAAGGTTGCATGTTTGCTATGCTAGGGATGTGTGGCGGACGAACGGGCGGCATATCCGGATTCGTCTCGTCGTTCTGAGCGACTTTCATGTATAAAACTTTTTCATCCGAGTTACGGTTTATTTTCTATGATTTTTCAAAGATTTAAACAAATCATGGGATTTCTGCATTTAATTTAATTCGAAATAATAAAAAGACAAATTGCTATGGGTACACAGGAGTGTACCCAACAATGTGTGCATCTGTATGACATGTGGGGCCAGGGGCTGGGTTGACCCAGTCAATATTTTGACTAGTCCAATGTGAACAGCGTATGTGGGTCCCAATTGTCATTGACTCATTTTAATTAACAGGTTCTTGACTAAGTTTACTTAGCTTAATTAGGGGGTTTTGGGCTAAACTAATTAGGGCCTCCCTAATTAACATGGGGGTCGGGCCCATGTGCCAGTGGCCCAAATCGGCCTCTGGTGTGGCTGTGCTCGTACGTACGTACTCGTAGAGTACGACGCCGGCGGCCATGGTGCTGGCCGTGGGAAGGCTCGGCACAGGGGCGCGAGCAGGCCCGGGCGGAGGTGGGCGCCGCCGGCTGAGGCGGGCGCAGCCGCGAGCGGTGGGGGCGCGGGGAGGGGGGGCAGCAGCGGCCTCCGGCGATGTGGTGCTAGGCGGCCAGAGCAGTAGCAACGTAGCAAAGCAGTGAGCAGCAGCGGTCAGGAGCAACGGCAGCAACGCGGGCAGGCAGCGGCGAGCAGGGGTGGCACAGCTGGGCGCGCGTGTGCACTAGGCGCGGCCGAAAAGGCAAGCATCGGGGGGCGCACGCGGACGGCGTGGTCAAGGTAGAGGCGCGCGCGTACGCAGTGAGCGCGGACTCCAAGAGCGGCGGCCTTGGCGAGTACGAGTGGCTACGGCAACGGATCGAGGCAATAAGCAGGGGGGGATGGAGGAGGAGCTCACAACGATGCCGACGGTGAGGTTGGGGAGGCCGGGGCTGGACCGGAGCGGCGGCAAACGACGACGGACGACGAAGATGTACTCGGTGAAGATGGCGGCTATGGCGAACGTTCTGGCCGTCCCGACTCGATTTGTTCCTCGGGGAAGATGAAGTCAAGGGTGGCGGTCCTCTGGACGTATCCACGGGCACTGGGGAGCATGTTCGCCGCGGCAACAGTGACGATGTGCGCGGTCACCATGCAAGATTCCGAGCTCGAATTTGGGCCGATGAGGAGGGGGCGATGGGGGGAGGAAAAGGGGATCGAACGAGCGCGTGCTAGGGTTTCAATTGGACAAATTTATAGGCCGAGGGGGGCATGTGGAGGCCATCCATGGCCATGGCGGCTGGATGTTTGCCACGGTTCCCCTCTGCCTCCTGTAGCGGGAGGTGGATGAAAGGTCGTGGCCTGGTGGGTTGGGCTGCACTGTGGCAACTATGGCCCAGTGCAGCAGTATTAGTTTTCCTTCTTTCTTTTTGTTTTCAGTTTTTCATTTTGGCTCCGGTTTGTAAATTGCTTGACCACCAAATGACTTTTGTAAATTATGCAACTTGTCACATAATCATCATTGCATTATATAGCACTGCCACAAAAAGTTTAAGGTCTTTTGAAAAGGTTCAAACATTTTTAGAAATCGAAAAGGCCAAGTAATGTGTTGTTGGTCCACTATTTTAATTACTAGGGGCATTTTTGGAGTTTCGAAAATGTTGGTTTTATTTTTATAACAGCTTTGGTAATTTTTGCAATATTATGAACATTTTAGTTTTACTGCCAAAAATAATAATTTATTTGACTTGCAATTTCAATTTGAATTTGACTTTGAATTTATTGAGTGACAATTTGACTTAGTAAAGCTTGATGACATGGCACCATTAGGGGGAGATTACTGTAGCATGATTATCAGGGTGTTACAAATCTCCTCCACTACAAGAAATCTCATCTCGAGATTTAGGAGCGGGAGTAAGGGGGAAGGGATTTGGTTACGAAATTCTAACTGGTTTTCTCGGTGTTGGTTGCTCTTCTTGAAGAGGTCGATCCATTACATTGAAGTCTTCATTTGTCTGCTTCAGGTTATCCTGATGAAGTCGTCATTCTTCCTTCAGGATCTCCATCGTACTTACGGGAAGCTAAGGGGGAAAACTCGGGAAGGACGGAGCTCAACATATGTTAGGTACCTGGGGGCTATCTCAGTGAACGTGGCATAGAGGCATCTCTCAAGTTGAAATTCAAGAAAGTTATCGAGAGCAAGGTGAGGATGGGCAACAAGAAGCTCCAAGCGGGTAGGCAACCGTCCGTTGCCTGAAACAGAGGGTGAAAGGGGTTCAAAGAAACGGGGATAAGTATTGCGTCTGATACCAGAATAGAGCACTAGGAAGGTGGCCCGTGAATTAAATATGAAGCCAAGCGTGAGGAATAAGTTTGGAAACAGGGGGTATAGGAGAGTCAGGTTTTGATCCTGTGGAACTGTGGGTTATGGGCCCACCATGTGGGTTAAAAGTAGGAAGGGCGGAGACGTCTTGCGTGAACATGCAAACAAGGCATGTCAGAGGGTAGCCTGTCGATTATGTCGGCAACAACATCGGTACCAAGGGCGAGGGACGAAGAGAACCATTTTCCTGCTCGTTGAACTAGGCGGACCAATAGGCAAAGTTCTCGTCCATCGGTGGTTACCGGAATGCTATCGACAAATGCAACATGGTCTTACTGACACGGTTGTACACCAAGGTGTTTACATAAGCAGAAGAATATTACTGCTTAGATCATATGGATCACAAGGAAGGTTAAACAAATCAACGGAAAGGAAAATGTGTTTGACACATGTACCAGGGGTATACCCTTCCCGAAGTCAAGCAGAGGATGATATCCAAGACAAGATATAAAGTAGAAAACCCTTTAGATAAGAGGAGAGAAATTTCATGACATTACCCATACAACGGTGTTTGGGTAATTTCAACAAGAAACATTTAGCATGGTGCTTCAAAATTTCTTATTGAAAATCGGAGTACGATAGACATGCTTCGAGATAGCACTGACATGGTCTTTAAGCAAAGGTCAGATCTTGGATACACAAAGGATCCATCAGGAACAACTTATAGAATAAGTCTTACAATTTCCTCATGGGAGAATGGTTAACCTTGCTAAAAAGGAAACTATAACAATAGTTCCTCCGGCCAGGTGTGCTAGGCACGATATCACCTTACCGGGTCATATAAATACCAATGTTATTACTCTTGGAAATATGTTCCCACCATCATATCTGACCGAGGTTCAGATCTAATTGGTATCGGGATACCTCAGACTCAGGATGCCTCAGATGAAAAGGTGCAACACCAATTGACGAGATGACATTGTAAGATTCTCGGAAAATGAACTATGGAAGCGAGTTCCGAAACAAGAGTTCATCATTAAGCCAAGGAGAGGGTGAGGAGGTAGCTGATGAACTCAGCGACAATTCATTGAGATCTCCAAAAGATGGATTTCCACAATTATGTGAACAAGGAGATAACATTTGTCGGATCAAATGATATAATGATGTATGCTCGAGGAAAACATACACAAGTAAACATTGGTTGAAAGGTGCACCCGAAATATGGTCTTAGGTAGCATGATCAAGGTCGGAATGGTGATTCAATAATCAATAATCTAAAAATGAACGGCTGACCATTAACTTCAAAGTAATAGGGTTGCTAGAAGGGCAGAATCCAAACAGCACCGTTCACTTGTTGGTACCCCGGTTGGAATCAACACGAGGGCCAAGAAAGAATGGTGATGGTGAGAAGTATCACTATACCAAGAAATTTTAAGAGGCGGAGCAATTCTCACGACCTTCTTGACATAACGATGGTAATACTCCAAGGTGAAGAAGAACAGATGCTGGATAGCAAGGAACTCAAGATTCAATCCAAAACATGAACACGTTTTGTGTTGAGGGAAGACAAGGATGTGGTCGATGATAACACAAATCATCTAGGGCAAGGCTGGTATTTCTCACCATGAATTCAATTGATATCGTGGAAGAGCTCAGAATGCTGATGATGATCACGACACATTTGTCGAGAGATTTCATGAAGATGTAATCGGTCGGCGATAACATCAAGTCAAAGGAATTATGAAGGAAAAGGTTATTGGAACCATGGGTATGACACAAACTCAAAATCAAGCTTGCTGTTCAAGGCGAAATGATATGACGAGGAAAACCGACGTAAGCTTAGCTCATCGTCGAAAGTGGTGCTCCGGGAATAAGGACCAGGTAGCACAGTTAAAATCATCACGACAATGATATAGCCAAACAGGCTAGGAATGGCATGATCGGGTACAAACTCGTACGTAAAGAAGATTACTAAGAGTTGTTGAACCGTAGGTGCGAACCCGGTTCAGTTATCGGTGTCCTTGAGTGTTCATAACTCGGAGCCCATGAAAAATTGGAATCAGTGAGAATGGAGTACTTGATGAAGAACTCATCAGAAGTTACGCAGTTCCATGATAATCTCGAGATACCAGGGGGTAATGCTCGACGACAGATCAAGGTAGAGGTTGGACTAGGGTATTGCTCTGCAGAAGACAAGTGCTTAAACTTGCACGAGAAATGGTATTTAAAGGAGAACATGGTCGGAACCATGATTGCAAAAGGCCAGATCCTAGATATAATATGAACTTATACCAAGGGAATAATTAATTCAAGAGAAGCTTTAATGATAAGATCTACATCGTGTCCATGGGCATGAACACAAAGTTCAAGGTCGACTCCCACTTCTCCAATGCATAATCTTTCATTCACTGCTCTACTAAAATTGATTTGAGTGCGAAGATCTACCTGGTGAATTACCAGAGGAGTATGAACCTTGGAAAACTTTTGGGTTCACACAGATTAAGGAAGGCATAAGTTCAACCCATCGGGGCATCTTAGAAACATATACCACAAGCTTTGAGAGTAATTATTACTAGCTCGAAAACAGAGCATGGTTGGCCAAATCCGAATAGGATTTACCAATGGCATTATGTATCAGGGAAAGAACTTCCAAAGTGATTGAATAGGAAGGACGTTGCCGGATAAAACCCAACAAGGGTTCCGTTGGTCCTCAAGGGATCTGATGTGAGCATCGGTACTCAACCAGAGGAAGAAGGAATGCAAGGACTTCAGTTTATAGAAACAACTAACTAATTCAAAGCTCAAAAGCAAAAGAATTATGATTTCCAATTCAAGGGATCAGAGGCAAACACTCTGATTAGGGATGGATAAGTCTAGTAGGCTTAGGGGTACAATCGATGGCAATTTAATTGGTTGAGAACCAGCTCATGTTCAGAATGACATCTGAGCCAGAAGGATGAATTCTAGGATCCGATTGAGGATTGCGAGCATTCACAACATATTGAGTCAAGGGACTCGAAATGATAGTGACCAAGGATGTCATCGGAGATTACTAGAAATATGGAATTTAACCATAATGCAGGAAGGCAAGGAATCCAGGAGCAATAGGTTGCTAAGGATTTTCAGAAAATCGAATAGTATTTCGAAGAATTTTTATGAAACACGTGAACAACTGGGGATGAATGGATACTCGGTAAATGTGAGAAATTATCCATAGAGGTATTCATGAGGCAAGAACTGAAGGGCAGTAAGCTCAAAGGATTCTCGGAACAACGAAGAGCAGTTCGGGGCATCTTGTAATAACAAGATCAATGGGATTCGATGTAGGCAAGTGTATGCAGTTATCCATAGGGATATTTCGGTGGTAGGGAATTGCAAAAAGCAACTGGCACAAAGTCTCAAAAGAGTATCAGAGAGTAACTTCGAAATCTTCTGGTGCAGCCGACGATCATCTGGACTGAAGGGGCTCTCCGGGAGAAAGTGTTTTCGAGAACCTAAAGTTAGATTTTAGAAAATCATTTAACCCGAATAGAGGAGAGATTAGAATCCCAGAGTATAGACGAGGAATAAAAGATCATAATACCACCCAATGGCGACGTGGGCCCATGGGCCGCACAGCCATGTTAGTAAAAGTTTTGTAAAGTCTAGACTCGACTTCGGCCAAGGAGTGTGGAAGGGGGATTCCTACAGGCAGTCGGCTCTGATACCAACTTGTGATGCCCCCGATTCAATCATACACTAATCATGCACGCAAACATGTACGATCAAGATCAGGGACTCACAGGAAGATATCACAACACAACTCTAAAACATAAATAAGTCATACAAGCATCATAATACAAGCTAGGGGCCTCGAGGGCTCGAATACAAGTGCTCGATCATAGACGAGTCAGCGGAAGCAACAATATCTGAGTATAGACATAAGTTAAGTAGTTTGCCTTAAGAAGGCTAGCACAAACGGGGATACAGATCGAAAGAGGCGCAGGCCTCCTGCCTGGGATCCTCCTAACTACTCCTGGTCGTCGTCAGCGGGCTGCACGTAATAGTAGGCACCTCCGGTGTAGTAGGAGTCGTCGTCGACGGTGGCGTCTGGCTCCTGGGCTCCGGCATCTGGTTGCGACAACCAGGTAGAAGGGAAAGGGGAAAAGAGAGAGAAAAGCAACCGTGAGTACTCATCCAAAGTACTCGCAAGCAAGGATCTACACTACATATGCATGGGTATATGTGTAAAGGGCCATATCGGTAGACTGAACTGCAGAATGCCAGAATAAGAGGGCGATAGCTATTCCTGTCGGAGACTACGCTTCTGGCCACCTCCATCTTGCAGCATGTAGGAGAGAGTAGATGGTAAGTTTACCAAGTAGCATCGTATAGCATAAATACCCGACGATCCCCTCCTCGTCGCCCTGTTAGAGGGCGATCACCAGGTTATATCTGGCACTTGGAAGGGTGTGTTTTATTAAGTATCCGGTTCTAGTTGTCATAAGGTCAAGGTACAACTCCGGGTCGTCCTTTTACCGAGGGACACGGCTACTCGAATAGATAAACTTCCCTGCAGGGGTGCACCACATAACCCAACACGCTCGATCCCATTTGGCCGAACACACTTTTCTGGGTCATGCCCGGCCGCGGAAGATCAACACGTCGCAGCCCTACCTAGGCACAACAAAGAGGTCAGCATGCCGGTCTAATCCTAAGCACGCAGGGGTCTGGGCCCATCGCCCATTGCACACCTGCACGTTGCGTGGGCAGCCGGAAGCAGACCTAGCAACCTCCATTACAAAGGAAGTCACGTTACGCGGTCCAATCTGGCGCGTGCCGCTCAGCCGCTGACGTCACGAAGGCTTCGGCTGATACCACGACCTCGAGTGCCCATATCTTTCCCACGTAGTTGGTTAGTGCGTATAGACCAAATGGCCAGACTCAGATCAAATACCAAGAACTCGTTAACCGTGTTATTTTGAAGTAACCGCGGACGCCGATCAGGGCCAGGCCCACCTCTCACCTAGGTAGTCTCAACCTGCCCTGTCGCTCCGCCACAAAGATCCACCCAGAGGGCCGTCGGGACAAAGGTCCTTTCAGCCCCCAATCCGTTAATCACTCGCGGGTACTCCTCGAGCCGACCCGACTTTAGTCACCACATGTATCATGTATAAAGTATATAAGTATATACCCGTGATCACCTCTCAAGTGATCACGGCCCGATAGTATAACACAGCAAACGGACAAGAATGTAGGGCCACTGATGGAAAACTAGCATCCTATACTAAGCATGTAGGATTGCAGGTAAAGGTAACAACAGTAGTGGCAAAGACAGGCTATGCAGCAGAATAGGATCAACGGAAAGCAGTAACATGCTACACTACTCTAATGCAAGAGTATAGAGAAGAATAGGCGATATCTGGTGATCAAGGGGGGGCTTGCCTAGTTGCTCTGGCAAGAAGGAGGGGTCGTCAACACCGTAGTCGTACTGGGTAGCAGCGGCATCGGACTCGGTGTCTAACGAGAGAAGAGGGGGAAGAAACAATAAATATAATGCAAACATAAGCATGACGGTGCATGACAAGACAATGCGCGGTGCTAGGTGTGCCCTAACGCGGTAGGAGGTGATACCGACGAAGGTGGGAAACATCCGGGAAAGTATCCCCGGTGTTTCACGTTTTCGGACAGACGAAATGGAGGGGGAAAGTTGCGTGTTTGCTATGCTAGGGATGTGTGGCGGATGAACGGGCTGCGTATCCGGATTCGTCTCGTCGTTCTGAGCAACTTTCATGTATAAAACTTTTTCATCCGAGTTACGGTTTATTTTCTATGATTTTTCAAAGATTTAAACAAATCCTGGGATTTCTGCATTTAATTTAATTCGAAATAATAAAAAGACAAATTGCTATGGGTACACATGAGTGTACCCAGCAATGTGTGCATCTGTATGACATGTGGGGCCAGGGGCTGGGTTGACCCAGTCAATATTTTGACTAGTCCAATGTGAACAGCGTATGTGGGTCCCAATTGTCATTGACTCATTTTAATTAACAGGTTCTTGACTAAGTTTACTTAGCTCAATTAGGGGGTTTTGGGCTAAACTAATTAGGGCCTCCCTAATTAACAAGGGGGTCGGGCCCATGTGCCAGTGGCCCAAATCTGCCTCTGATGTGGCTGTGCCCGTACGTACGTACTCGTAGAGTACGACGCCGGCGGCCATGGTGCTGGCCGTGGGAAGGCTCGGCACAGGGGGCGCAAGCAGGCCCGGGCGGAGGTGGACGCCGCCGGCTGAGGCGGGCGCAGCCGCGAGTGGTGGGGGCGCGCGGGGGGGGGGGGGGGGGGGGGGGCGGCGGCCTCCGGCGATGTGGTGCTAGGCGGCCAGAGCAGCAGTAACGTAGCAAAGCAGTGAGCAACAGCGGCAGCGGTCAGGAGCAACGGCAGCAACGCGGGCAGGCAGCGGCGAGCAGGGGTGGCACGGCTGGGCGCGCGTGTGCACTAGGCGCGGCCGGAGAGGCAAGCAGTGGGGGGCGCACGCGGACGGCGTGGTCAAGGCAGAGGCGCGCGCGTACGCGGTGAGCGCGGACTCCAAGAGCGGCGGCCTTGGCGAGTACGAGTGGCTACGGCAACGGATCGAGTCAATAAGCAGGGGGGTGGAGGAGGAGCTCACAACAATGCTGATGGTGAGGTTGGGGAGGCCGGGGCTGGACCGGAGCGGCGGCAAACGACGACGGACGACGAAGATGTACTCGGTGAAGATGGCGGCGATGGCGAGCATTCTGGCCGTCCCGACTCGATTTGTTGCTCGGGGAAGATGAAGTCAAGGGTGGCGGTCCTCTGGACGTATCCACGGGCACCGGGGAGCATGTTCGCCGCGGCAACAGTGACGATGTGCGCGGTGACCATGCGAGATTCCGAGCTTGAATTTGGGCGGATGAGGAGGGGCGATGGGGGAAGGAAAAGGGAATTGAACGAGCGCGTGCTAGGGTTTCAATTGGACAAATTTATAGGCCGAGGGGGGGCATGTGGAGGCCATCCATGGCCATGGCGGCTGGATGTTTGCCACGGCTCCCCTCTGCCTCCTGTAGCGGGAGGTGGATGAAAGGCCGTGGCCTGGTGGGTTGGGCTGCACTGTGGCAACTATGGCCCAGTGCAGCAGTATTAGTTTTCCTTCTTTCTTTTTGTTTTCAGTTTTTCATTTTGGCCCCGGTTTGTAAATTGCTTGACCACCAAATGACTTTTGTAAATTATGCAACTTGTCACATAATCATCATTGCATTATATAGCACTGCCACAGAAAGTTTAAGGTCTTTTGAAAAGGTTCAAACATTTTTAGAAATCAAAAAGGCCAAGTAATGTGCTGTTGGTCCACTATTTTAATTACTAGGGGCATATTTGGAGTTTCGGAAGTGTTGGTTTTATTTTTATAACAGCTTTGGTAATTTTTGCAATATTATGAACATTTTAGTTTTACTACCAAAAGAAATAATTTATTTGACTTGCAATTTCAATTTGAATTTGACTTTGAATTTATTGAGTGACAATTTGACTTAGTAAAGCTTGATGACATGGCACCATTAGGGGGAGATTACTGTAGCATGATTATCGGGGTGTTACAGGTACCAAAGTAATCCAGGAGTGGATCACTGGATAGCGGTCAAGAACATCCTGAAATACCTGAAAAGGACTGAAGATATGTTTCTTGTTTATGGAGATGACAAAGAGCTTGTCGTAAATGGTTACGTCGATGCAAGCTTTGACACTGATCCGGATGACTCTAAGTCGCAAACCGGATACGTATTTATATTGAATGGTGGAGCTGTCAGTTGGTGCAGTTCCAAGCAAAGCGTCATGGCGGGATCTACGTGTGAAGCGGAGTACATAGCTGCTTCCGCAGCAGCAAATGAAGGAGTCTGGATGAAGGAGTTCATATTCGATCTAGGTGTAATACCTAGTGCATCGGGTCCAATGAAAATCTTTTGTGACAATACTGGAGCAATAGCTTTGGCGAAGGAATCCAGATTTCACAAGAGAACCAAACACATCAAGAGATGCTTCAATTCCATCAGCGATCAAGTCAAGGAGGGAGACATTGATATTTGCAAAATACATGCGGATCTGAATGTTGCAGATCCGTTGACTAAGCCTCTTCCACGAGCAAAACATGATCAACACCAAGACTCCATGTGTGTTAGAATCATTACTATGTAATCTAGATTATTGACTCTAGTGTAAGTGAGAGACTGAAGGAAATATGCCCGAGAGGCAATAATAAAGTTGTTATTTATATTTCCTTATACCATGATAAATGTTTATTATTCATGCTAGAATTGGATTAACTGGAAACTTAGTACATGTGTGAATACATAGACAAACAGAATGCCCCTAGTGTGCCTCTACTAGACTAGCTTGTTAATCAAAGATGATTAAGTTCCCTGACCATAGACATGTGTTGTCATTTGATCAACGGGATCACATCATTAGAGAATGATGTGATGGACAAGACCCATCCATTAGCTTAGCATAATGATCGTTTAGTTTTATTGCTATTGATTTCTTCATGACTTATACATATTCCTCTGACTATGAGATTATGCAACTCCCGAATACCGGAGGAACACTTTGTGTGCTATCAAACGTCACAACATAACTGGGTGATTATAAAGATGCTCTACAGGTGTCTCCGATGGTGTTTGTTGAGTTGGCATAGATCGAGGTTTGGATTTGTCACTCCATGTATCGGAGAGGTATCTCTGGGCCCTCTCGATAATGCACATCACTATAATACTTGCAAGCAATGTGACTAATGAGTTAGTTATGGGATGATGCATTACGGAACGAGTGAAGAGACTTGCCGGTAATGAGATTGAACTAGGTATGAAGATACCGACGATCGAATCTCGAACAAGTAACATACCGATGACAAAGGGAATAACGTATGTTGTTATGCGGTTTGACCGATAAAGATCTTTGTAGAATATGTAGGAGCCAATATAATCATCCAGGTTCCGCTATTGGTTGTTGACCAAAGATGTGTCTCGATCATGTCTACATAGTTCTCGAACCAGTAGGGTCCGCACGCTTAACGTTCGATGACGATTTGTATTATGAGTTATGCTATTTGATGACCGAAGTTTGTTCGGAGTCCCGGATGAGATTATGGACATGATGAGGAGTCTCGAAATGGTCGATGGGTAAAGATTCATATATTGGATGGTTGCATTCGTACATCGGAATGGTTCCGAGTGATTCGAGCATTTTTTCAGAGTACCGAGGGGTTACCGGAACCCCCCGGGTGAATATTGGGCCTACATGGGCCATAGGGGAGAGGGGAGGAATCCCACAAGGGGTGGCCGGGGCCCCTCCCTATAGGGAGTCCGAATTGGACTAGGGAGGGGGCGCCCCCCTTCCTTCTCCTCTTCCTCTCCCTTCCCTCTTCCCCCCTCTCCGGAAAAGGAAAGGGAGTCCAACTAGGATTGGGAGTGCTAGTTGGACTCCCCTCTTTGGCGCGCCCCCTAGGCCGGCCGCCTCCTGCCCTCCTCCTTTATATACAGGGGAGGGGGCACCCCAAAGGCACAAGAAGTCTTCTCTTAGCTGTGTGCAGTGCCCCCCTCCACAATTTAACACCTCGGTCATATCGTCGTAGTGGTTACGCGAAGCCCTGTGCCGGTAACTTCATCATCACCGTCGCCACACCGTCGTGCTGACGGAACTCTCCCTCATCCTCAACTGGATCAAGAGCTTGAGGGAGTCATTGTGCTGAACGTGTGCTGAACACGAAGGTGCCGTACATTCGGTACTTGGATCAGTTGGATCGTGAAGACATTCGACTACATCAACTGCGTTACTAAACGCTTCCGATTTCGGTCTACGAGGGTACATGGACACACTCTCCCGTGTCATTGCTATACATCTCCTAGATAGATCTTGCGTGATCGTAGGATTTTTTTTGAAATAATGTGTTCCCCAACAAAGCTGATCATAAATCCACAATTCATCGGATCTCAACAAACACACCGCAAAAGAAGATTACATCAGATATATCTCCAAGAACATTGAGGAGAACATGGTATTGAGAATCAAAGAGAGAGAAGAAGCCATCTAGCTACTAGCTATGGGCCTGTAGGTCTGTGGTATACTACTCACGCTTCATCGGAAGGGCAATAGAGTTGATGTAGAAGCCCTCCATGATCGAATCCCCCTCCGGTAGGATGTTGGAAAAGGCCCCTAGATGGGATCTGATGGGAACAGAAGGTTGCGGCGGTGGAAAAGTGTTTTCGTGGATGATTCTGGTGGTTTGGGAATATATGTGAATATATAGGAGGAAGATCTAGGTCAGGGGGTCACCGAGGGGCCCACAAGATAGGGGGCGCGCCCTCCACCCTTGTGGCCGCCTCGCGGCTCTTATGACTTGCAATCCAAGTCTCCTGGGTGTCTTCTGGTCCAAGAAAAATTATCGTGAAGGTTTAATTCCGTTTGGACTCCGTTTGGTATTCCTTTTCTGCGAAGCTCAAAAACAAGGAAAAACATAAACTGGCACTGGGCTCTAGGTTAATAAGTTAGTCCAGAAAATAATAAAAAATATCATATTAATGCATATAAAACATCCAAAACAGATAATATATTAGCATGGAACAATCAAAAGTTATAGATACGTTGGAGACGTATCAAGCATCCCCAAGCTTAATTCCTGCTCGTCCTCGAGTAGGTAAATGATAAAAATAGAATTTTTGATGTGGAATGCTACCTAACATATTTATCCATGTAACTTTCTGTATTGTGGCATGAATGTTCAGATCCATAAGATTCAAAACAAAAGTTTTATATTGACATAAAATAAAATAATACTTCAAGGATACTAACAAGGCAATTATGTCTTCTCAAAATAACATGGCAAAGAAAGCTTATCCCTACAAAATCATATAGTCTGGCTATGCTCCATCTTCATCACACAAAATATTCAAATCATGCACAACCCCGATGACAAGCCAAGCAATTGTTTAATAATTTTGGTGTTCTCGAACCTTTTCAACTTTCACGCAATACATGAGTGTGAGCCATGGACATAGCACTATAGGTGGAATAGAATATGGTGGTTCTAGAGAAGACAAGAAGAAGGAGATAGTCTCACATCAACTAGGCGTATCAACGGGCTATGCAGATGACCATCAATAGATATCAATGTGAGTGAGTAGGGATTGCCATGCAACAGATGCACTAGAGCTATAAGTTTATGAAAGCTCAAAAGAAAACTAAGTGGGTGTGCATCCAACTTGCTTGCTCATGAAGACCTAGGGCAATTTGAGGAAGCCAATTGTTGGAATATACAAGCCAAGTTCTATAATGAAAAATTCCCACTAGCATATGAAAGTGACAACATAGGAGACTCTCTATCATGAAAATCATGGTGCTACTTTGAAGCACAAGTGTGGAAAGAAAGGATAGTAACATTGCCCATTCTCTCTTTTTCTCTCATTTTTTTGGATTGGCTTCTTTGGCCTCCCCTTTTTTTTCCTCACATGGGACAATGCTCTAATAATGAAGATCATCACACTTTTATTTACTTACTTACAACTCGATGCTTAGAACAAAATATTACTCTATATGAATGCGTATGGCGGTGTACCGGGATGTGCAATGACTCAAGAGTGACATGTATGAAAGAATCATGAAAGGTGGCTTTGCCACGAATACGATGTCAACTACATGGTCATGCAAAGCAATATGACAATGATGGAACGTGTCATAATAAAACAAAATGGTGGAAAGTTGCATGGCAATATATATCAGAATGGCTATGGAAATGCCATAATAGGTAGGTATGGTGGCTGTTTTGAGGAAGTTATATGGTGGGTATATGGTACCGGCGAAGGTTGCGCGACACTAGAGAGGCTAGCAATGGTGGAAGGGTGATAGTGTGTATAATCCATGGACTCAACATTAGTCATAAAGAACTCACATACTTATTGCAAAAATCTATTAGTCATCGAAACAAAGTACTACGCGCATGCTCCTAGGGGGACAGATTGGTAGGAAAAGACCATTGCTTGTCCCCAACCGCCACTCATAAGGAAGACAATCAAAAAATACCTCATGCTCCAACTTCATTACATAACGGTTCACCATACAAGCATGCTATAGGAATCACAAGCCTTGCTACCTCTTGAGCACTGCGTTGGTTTTCCCTTGAAGAGGAAAGGGTGATGCAGCAAAGTAGCGTAAGTATTTCCCTCAGTTTTTTAGAACCAAGGTATCAATCCAGTAGGAGGCCACGCTCAAGTCCCTTGTACCTACACAAACAAATAAGAACCTTGCAACCAATGCGATAAAGGGGTTGTCAATCCCTTCACAGCCACTTGCAAAAGTGAGATCTGATAGAGATGATAAGATAATATTTTTGGTATTTTTATGATAAAGATTAAAAGTAAAGAAAGCAAAATAAACGAGGAAAGAAATAGCTAGTTGACGGGAAATTAATATGATGGAAAATAGACCCGGGGGCCATAGGTTTCACTAGTGGCTTCTCTCAAGATAGCATAAGTATCACAGTGGGTGAACAAATTACTGTCGAGCAATTGATAGAATTGAGCATAATTATGAGAATATCTAGGTATGATCATGTATATAGGCATCACGTCCATGACAAGTAGACCGACTCCTGCCTGCATCTACTACTATTACTCCACACATCGACCGCTATCCAGGATGCATCTAGAGTATTAAGTTCATAAGAACGGAGTAACGCTTTAAGCAAGATGACATGATGTAGAGGGATAAACTCAAGCAATATGATATAAACCCCATCTTTTTATCCTTGATGGCAACAATACAATACGTGTCGTTTCCCCTACTGTCACTGGGATCGAGCACCGCAAGATTGAACCCAAAGCTAAGCACTTCTCCCGTTGCAAGAAAGATCAATCTAGTAGGCCAAACCAAACTGATAATTCGAAGAGACTTGCAAGGATAACCAATCATACAACAAAGAATTCAGAGGAGATTCAAATATTGTTCATAGATAATCTGGATCATAAACCCACAATTCATCGGATCTCGACAAACACACCGCAAAAGAAGATTACATCGAATAGATCTCCAAGAGAATCGAGGAGAACTTTGTATTGAGATCCAAAGAGAGAGAAGAAGCCATCTTGCTAATAACTATGGACCCGAAGGTCTGTGGTAAACTACTCACACATCATCGGAGAGGCTATGGTGTTGATGTAGAAGCCCTCCGTGATCAATGCCCCCTCCGGCGAAGCACCGGAAAAGGCCCCAAGATGGGATCTCATGAGTACAGAAGGTTGCGGCGGCGAAAATAGGGTTTTGGCTCCTGTTCTGATGTTTCCAGGGTATATGAGTATATATAGGCGAAAGAGGTCAGTCAAGAGAGCTACGAGGGGCCCATGAGGGTGGGGGCGTGCCCAGGGGGGCAGGCATGCCTCCCTGCCTCGTGGCCTCCTCGTTGATTGCTTGACGTCCACTCCAAGTCCTCTGGATCATGTTTGTTCCGAAAATCACGTTCCCGAAGGTTTCATTCCGTTTGGCCTCCGTTTAATATTCCTTTCCTTCGAAACACTGAAATAGGCAAAAAAACAACAATTTGGGCTGGGCCTCCGGTTAATTGGTTAGTCCCCAAAATAATATAAAAGTGTATAATAAAGCCCATTGAACATCCAAAATAGATAATATAATAGCATGGAACAATAAAAAATTTAGATACGTTGGAGACGTATCAAGCATCCCCAAGCTTAATTCCTGCTCGTCCACGAGTAGGTAAATGATAAAAACAGAATTTTTGATGTGGAATGCTTCTTAGAATAATTTTCAACATAATTCTTTTTATTGTGGCATGAATATTTAGATCCGAAAGATTCAAGATAAAAGTTTAATGTTGACATAAAAACAATAATACTTCAAACATGCTAACCAAGCAATTATGTCTTACCAAAATAACATAGCCAAAGAAAGCTTATCCCTACAAAATCATATAGTTAAGCCATGCTTCAATTTCGTCACATAAAACGTTCTCATCATGCATAACCCTGATGACAAGCCGAGCAATTGGTTCATACTTTTTAACGCGCTTCAGCCTTTTCAACCCTTACGCAATACATGAGCGCAAGCCATGGATATAGCACTATGTGTGGAATAAAGTATAACGATGGGGGTTATGTGAGAAGACAAAAAGGTAGAAAGTCTCACATTGACGTGGCTAATCAATAGGCTATGGAGATGCCCATCAATTAATGTCAATGAGAGGAGTAGGGATTGCCATGCAACGGATGCACTAGAGCTATAAATATATGAAAGCTAAACAAAAGAAACTAAGTGGGTGTGCATCCAACTTGCTTGCTCACGAAGACCTAGGGCATTTTGAGGAAGCCCATCATTGGAATATACAAGCCAAGTTCTATAATGAAAAATTCCCACTAGTATATGAAATTGACAACATAGGAGACTCTCTATCATGAAGATCACGGTGCTACTTTGAAGCACAAGTGTGGAAAAAGGATAGTAACATTGTCCCTTCTCTCTTTTTCTCTCATTTTTTCTGTTTTTTCTTTTTCTTTCTCTTCTTTTTTTCTTGGGCCTTCTCTTTTTTCTTTGGCCTTTTTTTAGTCCGGAATCTCATCCCGACTTGTGGGGGAATCATAGTCTACATCATCCTTTCCTCACATGGGACAATGCTCTAATAATGATGATCATCACACTTTTATTACTTACAACTCAAGAATTACAACTCAATACTTAGAACAAAATATGACTCTATGTGAATGCCTCCGGCGGTGTACCGGGATATGCTATGAATCAAGAGTGACATGTATGAAAAATTATGCATGGTGGCTTTGCCACAAATACGATGTCAACTACATGATCATGCAAAGCAATATGACAATGATGAAGCATGTCATAATAAATGAAATGGTGGAAAATTGCATGGCAATATATCTCAGAATGGCTATGGAAATGCCATGATAGGTAGGTATGGTGGCTGTTTTGAGGAAGATATAAGGAGGTTTATGTGTGATAGAGCGTATCATATCACGGGGTTTGGATGCACCGGCGAAGTTTGCACCAACCCTCAAGGCGAGAAAGGCAATGCACGGTACCGTAGAGGCTAGAAAATTGTGGAAGGTTGAGAGTTCGTATAATCCATGGACTCACATTAGTCATAAAGAACTCATATACTTATTACAAAAGTTTATTAGCCCTCGAAGCAAAGTACTACTACGCATGCCCCTAGAGGGATAGATTGGTAGGAAAACACCATCGCTCGTCCCCGACCGCCACTCATAAGGAAAGCAATAAAAGAACACCTTATGTGTCAAAATTGTCACACAACTTTTACCATACGTGCATGCTATGGGACTTGCCAACCTTAACACAAGTATTTCTCAATTTCACAATTACTCAACTAGCACACTTACCACCTTTATATCTCAAAACACTTATCAAGTATCAAACTTCTCATGATATTCAATGAACTCAATATGGAAGTTTTTATTATGCTCATCTTGGATGCCTATCACATTCGGATTAATTTCACAATTAAAGCAAATTACCATGCTATTTAAGACTCTCAAAATAATATAAGTGAAGCATGAGAGATCAATAATTTCTATAAAATAAAACCACCACCGTGCTCTAAAAGATATAAGTGAAGCACTAAAGCAAAAACTATATAGCTCAAAAGATATGAGTGAAGCACACAGAGTATTCTAACAAATTCCGAATCATGTGTGTCTCTCTCAAAAGGTGTATTCAGAAAGGATGATTGTGATAAACTAAAAAGCAAAGACTCAAATCATACAAGACGCTCCAAGCAAAACACATATCATGTGGTGAATAAAAATATAGCCCCAAGTAAAGTTACCGATAGACGAAGACGAAAGAGGGGATGCCTTTCGGGGTATCCCCAAGCTTAGGCTTTTGGTTGTCCTTGAATTTTACCTTGGGGTTCCTTGGGCATCCCCAAGCTTAGGCTCTTGCCAATCCTTGTTCCATAATCCATCAAATCTTTACCCAAAACTTGAAAACTTCACAACACAAAACTTAACAGAAAATCTCGTGAGCTCCGTTAGCGAAAGAAAACAAAACACCACTTCAAGGTACTGTAATGAAATCATTCATTATTTATATTGGTGTTAAACATACTGTATTCCAACTTTGCTATGGTTCATAAACTCCATTACTAGCCATAGATTCATCAAAATAAGCAAACAACACGCAAAAAACAGAATCTGTCAAAAACAGAACAGTATGTAGTAATCTGTAACTAACGCAAACTTCTGGAACTCAAAAAATTCTAAATAAATTGCTGGACGTGAGAAATTTATCTATTAATCATCTTCAAAAATAATCAACTAAATAGCACTCTCCAGTAAAAAGTTGTAGCTAATCTCGTGAGTGCTAAAGTTTCTGTTTTTTACAGCAAGATCGCAAAGACTTTCCCCAAGTCTTCCCAAAGGTTCTACTTGGCACAAACACTAATTAAAACACCAAACCACATATAAACATAAGCTAGATGGATTATTTATTCCTAAACAGAACCAAAAAGCAAAAAAACTAAAATAAAATCGGGTTGCCTCCCAACAAGCGCTATTGTTTAACGCCCCTAGCTAGGCATAAAAGCGAGGATAGATCTAGGTATTGACATCTTTGGTAGGCAATCCATAGGTGGCTCTCATAATAGATTCATATGGTAATTTAATTTTCTTTCTAGGTAAGTGTTCCATGCCTTTCCTTAACGGAAATTGGAATCTAATATTCCCTTCCTTCATATCAATGATTGCACCAATCATTCTAAGGAAAGGTCTACCAAAAATAATAGGACATGACGGATTGCAATCTATATCAAGAACAATGAAATATACGAGCACATAGTTCCTATTGGCAACAATAAGAACATCATTAATTCTTCCCATAGGTTTCTTGATAGTAGAATCCACAAGATGCAAGTTTAAAGAACAATCATCAAATTCGCGGAAACCTAGCAAATCACCCAAAGTTTTTGGGATCATGGAAACACTAGCAGCCAAATCACACAAAGCATAGCATTCATGATCTTTAATTTTCATTTTAATTGTAGGTTCCCACTCATCATAAAGTTTTCTAGGGATAGAAACTTCCAACTCAAGTTTTTCTTCATAAGATTGCATCAAAGCATCAACGATATGTTTAGTAAAAGCTTTATTTTGACTATAAGCATGCAGAGAATTTAGCACGGATTGCAACAAGGAAATACAATCTATTAAAGAACAATTATCATAATTAAATTCCTTGAAATCCAAAATAGTGGGTTCATTGCTATCTAAAGTTTTGACCTCTTCAATCCCACTTTTACCAATTTTTGCATCAATATCTAAAAACTCCGAATTTTTGGGACGCCTTCTAACTAAAGTTGACTCATCTCTGGTCCCATCATTATCAAGATTCATATTGCAAAACAAGGATTTAATAGGGGACACATCAATAACTTTTATATCTTCATCTTTATTCTCATAAAAACTAGAAGAACACGCCTTCACAAAGCAATCTTTCTTAGCACGCATCCTAGCGGTTCTTTCTTTGCACTCATCAATGTAAATTCTCATGGATTTGAGAGACTCATTGATATCATGCTTAGGTGGAATAGACCTAAGTTTCAAAGAATCAACATCAAGAGAAATTCTATCCACGTTCCTAGCCAATTCATCAACTTTAAGCAATTTTTCCTCAAGCAAGGCGTTGAAAATCTTTTGTGAATTCATAAACTCTTTAACACTAGTTTCAAATTCAGAGGGCATCTTATTAAAAATTTCATAAGAATTGTTGTAGGAATTACCATAATTATTAGAGGAATTATTAGGGAAAGGCCTAGGATTAAAGTTTCCTCTATATGCATTGTTACCAAAATTATTCCTACCAACAAAATTCACATCCATAGATTCATTATTATTCTCAATAAAAGTAGACCAAGGCATATCATTAGGATCATAAGAAACACTCTTATTAGCAAACAATTTCATAAGTTCATCCATCTTTCCACTCAAAACATTAATTTCTTCAATCGCATGAACCTTTTTACTAGTAGATCTTTCAGTGTGCCATTGAGAATAATTAACCATAATATTATCTAGGAGTTTAGTAGCTTCTCCTAAAGTGATTTCCATATAAGTGCCTCCCGTGGCCGAATCTAAAAGATTTCTAGAAGCAAAATTCAATTCGGCATAAATTTTTTGTATAATCATCCACAAATTCAAACCATGAGTAGGGCAATTACGTATCATTAATTTCATCCTCTCCCAAGCTTGTGCAACATGTTCATGATCAAGTTGCTTAAAATTCATAAATCGTTTCTAAGAGAGATGATCTTAGCAGGAGGAAAATACTTAGAGATAAAAGCATATTTGCACTTATTCCAAGAATCAATACTATTTTTAGGCAAAGACGAAAACCAAGTTTTAGCGCAATCTCTAAGAGAAAACGGAAATAGCTTCAATTTAACAATATCATTATCCACATCTTTCTTATTTTGCATATCACACAAATCAACAAAGCTATTTAGATGGGTAGCGGCATCTTCACTAGGAAGGCCGGCGAATTGATCTTTCATGACAAGATTCAACAAAGCAGCATTAATTTCACAAGATTCAGCTTCGGTAAGAGGAGCAATCGGAGTGCTAAGAAAATCATTGTTGTTGGTATTGGTAAAGTCACACAATTTAGTATTGTCTTGAGCCATCGTGACAAGCAAGCAATCCAACACACGAGCAAACAAGAAGCAAGCAAAAAAGAGGCGAACGGAAAAGAGGGCAAATAAAACGGCAAGGGTGAAGTGGGGGAGAGGAAAACGAGAGGCAAATGGCAAATAATGTAATGCGAAGGATAAGAGTTTGTGATGGGTCCTTGGTATGTCTTGACTTGTGCATAGACTCCCCGGCAACGGCGCCAGAAATCCTTCTTGCTACCTCTTGAGCACTGCGTTGGTTTTCCCTTGAAGAGGAAAGGGTGATGCAGCAAAGTAGCGTAACTATTTCCCTCAGTTTTTGAGAACCAAGGTATCAATCCAGTAGGAGGCCACGCTCAAGTCCCTTGTACCTACACAAACAAATAAGAACCTTGCAACCAACGTGGTAAAGGGGTTGTCAATCCCTTCACAACCACTTGCAAAAGTGAGATCTGATAGAGATGATAAGATAATATTTTTTGTTTTTTTATGATAAAGATTAAAAGTAAAGAAAGCAAAATAAACGAGGAAAGAAATAGCTAGTTGACGGGAAATTAATATGATGGAAAATAGACCCGGGGACCATAGGTTTCACTAGTGGCTTCTCTCAAGATAACATAAGTATTACAGTGGGTGAACAAATTACTGTCGAGCAATTGATAGAATTGAGCATAGTTATGAGAATATCTAGGTATGATCATGTATATAGGCATCACGTCCATGACAAGTAGGCCGACTCCTGCCTGCATCTACTACTATTACTACACACATCGACCGCTATGCAGCATGCATCTAGAGTATTAAGTTCATAAGAATGGAGTAACGCTTTAAGCAAGATGACATGATGTAGAGGGATAAACTCAAGCAATATGATATAAACCCCATATTTTTATCCTCGATGGCAACAATACAATATGTGTCGTTTCCCCTACTATCACTGGGATCGAGCACCGCAAGATTGAACCCAAAGCTAAGCACTTCTCCCGTTGCAAGAAAGATCAATCTAGTAGGCCAAACCAAACTGATAATTCGAAGAGACTTGCAAAGATAACAAATCATACATAAAAGAATTCAGAGGAGATTCAAATATTGTTCATAGATAATCTGGATAATAAACCCACAATTCATCGGATCTCGACGAACACACCGCAAAAGAAGATTACATCGAATAGATCTCCAAGAGAATCGAGGAGAACTTTGTATTGAGATCCAAAGAGAGAGAAGAAGCCATCTAGCTAATAACTATGGACCCGAAGGTCTGTGGTAAACTACTCACACATCATCGGAGAGGCTATGGTGTTGATGTAGAAGCCCTCCGTGATCAATGTCCCCTCCGGCGGAGCGCCGGAAAAGGCCCCAAGATGGGATCTCACGCGTACAGAAGGTTGCGGCGGTGGAAATAGGGTTTTTGGCTCCTATTCTGATGTTTCCAGGGTATATGAGTATATATAGGCGAAAGAGGTCGGCCAGGAGAGCTACGAGGGGCCCACGAGGGTGGGGGCGCGCCCAGGGTGGGCAGGCGCGCCTCCCTGCCTCGTGGCCTCCTTGTTGATTGCTTGACGTCCACTCCAAGTCCTTTGGATCACGTTTGTTCCGAAAATCATGTTCCCGAAGGTTTCATTCCGTTTGGACTCCGTTTGATATTCCTTTCCTTCAAAACACTGAAATAGAAAAAAAAACAGCAATTTGGGCTGGGCCTCCGTTTAACAGGTTAGTCCCAAAAATAATATAAACGTGTATAATAATGGCCATTGAACATCCAAAACAGATAATATAATAGCTTGGAACAATAAAAAATTATAGATACGTTGGAGACGTATCAAGCCTTAACACAAGTATTTCTCCAATTCATAATTACTCACTAGCATGACTCTAATATCACCATCTCTATATCTCAAAACTATCATAAGGAATCAAACTTCTCATAGTATTCAATGCACTTTATATGGATGTTTTTATTATATCCCTCTTGGATGCCTATAATATTGGTAATAAATTCATAACCAAAGCAAATTACCATGCTGTTTAGAGACTCTCAAAATAATATAAGTGAAGCATGAGAGTTTAATAATTTCTACAAAATAAATCCACCGCCGTGCTCTAAGAAGATATAAGTGAAGCACTAGAGCAAAATTGGCTAGCTCAAAAGATATAAGTGAAGCACATAGAGTATTCTAATAAATCACGATTCATGTGTGTCCCTCTCAAAAGGTGTGTACAGAAAGGATGATTGTGGCAAACTAAAAAGTAAAGAATCATATCATACAAGACGCTCCAAGCAAAACACATATCATGTGGTGAAAACAAATATAGCCTCAAGTAAAGTTACCGATAGACAAAGACGAAAGAGGGGATGCCTTCCGGGGCATCCCCAAGCGTAGTCTCTTGGTTGTCCTTGAATATTACCTTGGGCATCCCTAAGCATAGGCTCTTGCCACTCCTTATTCCATTGTCCATCAAATCCTTACCCAAAACTTGAAAACTTCACAACACATAACTCAACAGAATCTCAAAAGCTCCGTTAGTATAAGAAAATAAATCACCACTTTTGGTACTGTTGTGAACTCATTCTTTATTTATATTGGTGTAATATCTACTGTATTCCAACTTTTCCATGGTTCATACCCCCCGATACTACCCATAGATTCATCAAAATAAGAAAACAACACATAGAAAACAGAATCTGTCAAAAACAGAACAGTCTGTAGTAATCTGGATACTTCGAATACTTTTGTAACTCTAAAAAATCTGAAAATTAGGAAAACAGAGGCAATTTGTATATCAGTCTTGTGTAAAAAAATCATAATTTTATCACGCTTCTGTGATTTTTAAAAATTATGGGACTGGCCGCAAAAGTTTCTGTTTTTCAGCAAGATCAAATCAACTATCACCGTAAGCCATCCCAAAGGTCTTACTTGTCACAAACACTAATTAAAACACAAAAACACATCTAACCAGAGGCTAGATGAATTATTTATTAAAAACAGAACAAAAAGCAAAGAACAAAAATAAAATTGGGTTGCCTCCCAACAAGCGCTATTGTTTAACGCCCTTAGCTAGGCATAAAAATATAGATCTAGGTATTGACATCTTTGGTATGCAATCCATAAGTAGATCTCATAATAGATTCATAAGGCAATTTAATTTTCTTTCTAGGAAAGTGTTCCATGCCCTTCCTTAACGGAAATTGAAATCTAATGTTTCCTTCTTTCATATCAATAATTGCACCAATCGTTCTAAGGAAAGGTCTACTAAGAATAATAGGACATGTAGTATTGCAATCTGTATCAAGAACAATGAAATCTACGGGCACATAATCTTATTTGCAACAATAAGAATATCATTAATCCTTCCCATAGGTTTCTTAATAGTGGAATCCGCAAGATGCAAATTTAAAGAATAATCATCAAATTCACAGAAACCTAACACATCACATACAGTTTTTGGAATCGTGGAAACGCTAGCACCCAAATTACACAAAGCATGGCACTCATAATATTTAATCTTAATCTTAATAGTAGGTTCTGTCGTGGAATTGTCACGGCAGATGTCCTAGTGTGAGGACTTAGTCGTGAGGCCAACGCATCTATGTGATAGCTTGAGAGGGGTTGATAGGAATCGACAGACGCAACACAAGACAAGGGTTTAGACAGCTTCGGGCCCCGGGAAACATCATCCGGTAACAACCCTACATGTTGTTTGTGGCTAGGTCTCATTATGCTCATGATGGAGTCACCGTAAACCGGCTCTCCTAGTTAGGTCTAACCTTAAGCTCCTCTCTCCTCTTGGGGTGCCCTGCCCCTCCTTATATAAGTTGAAGGGGCGGGTTACATGTAGAGTCCAACTCGGATTAAGACTTAAACTATTCTGACTTCTCTTCATGGGCTTCTTAACATCTTGGGCTTCTTAATGTCTCGGGCTTATTAACCCCAGGCGACTCTGTCTGCTGGGTTATGACTGTCTGCCGGGTTATGACTGTCTGCCGGGTTATGACTGTCTGCCGGGTTATGACTGTATGCCGGTTTACCACCTGGTTTAACTGTGCCGGTTATGATCTGACTTAACATATGCCGGGTTATCATCTGCCGGGTTATCATCTGTCGGGTTACCAATGAAACACCAAGTCCCGGCCGGGTCATACCGCGGGGTATATCCCCGACATTAGCCCCCAGTTTAATTATGATTTATCCATGTTAAACTGATCCTGTAAACAAAACACAAGAACAAATTTAACAGGTTGTGCTCCGGTTTAAGAACTTTTGTAAGCCGGCACCTGATCATCCTTAACTCCTTGTCATTTCCTTCTTCTAGAAAATCCGGGTCAATAGGCCAGCTTCATAATCAATTTACTGACGTTGGTTTCTCACAGAGAAATAATGTGAAAAATAATTCATTTGACTCATCTCCCAATGCTTAACAAAAATATTGGTCTTGAAAATACTCATCTGATTTTCAGTCGGTTTAAAGATGTAAAACTTGCCGCTTTATCATTGCCAAAATTGTCGGTTTATAAATATTAATGGCACTGGGTCATAATTGTTTGTTAACATCAGCTTTGAAAGCGTACCTCCCTTATATGCATATCACTTGTAGCCCCAAAGTCTTAAGAAGGGAACGTAGTAACAGCTTAAGACTTGCTTCAATATGAATGTCACAAGCTTGAATAGATCCAGGTTGTTCATTTTAGTCACTAGTCAAAACTGAATATTCCACATATGTAGCCCCCAAGTGCCGGGTTGTCATGCTTGCAGCAACCTAGGACTTGTAATTGCCTGATGCTCATAAAAACTTCAACCAGTGTAGCCCCCAAGGGTCGGGTCATTATGCAATAATGAGCAGGGACTTTATAAATATGATCATGTAGATTTGAACAGCAACGTGTATCCCCCAAGGGCCAGCTCAGTAAGATAATATTGAACTGGGACTTTATATATACTTCATTGAAAATAACTTCATATGACGTATCCCCCACGGTGGGCGCCAACTGTCGTGGAATTGTCACGGCAGATGTCCTAGTGTGAGGACTTAGTCATGAGGCCAACGCATCTATGTGATAGCTTGAGAGGGGTTGATCGGAATCGAGAGATGCAACACAACACAAGGGTTTAGACAGCTTCGGGCCCCGGGAAACATCATCCGGTAACAACCCTACATGCTGTTTGTGGCTAGGTCTCATTATGCTCATGATGGAGTCGCCGTAAACCCGCTCTCCTAGTTATGTCTAACCTTAAGCTCCTCTCTCCTCTTGGGGTGCCCTGCCCCTCCTTATATAAGTTGAAGGGGCGGGTTACATGTAGAGTCCAACTCAGATTAAGACTTAAACTATTTTGACTTCTCTACATGGGCTTCTTAACATCTTGGGCTTCTTAACGTCTCGGGCTTATTAACCCCAAGCGACTCTGTCTGCCGGGTTGTGATTGTCTGTCGGTTTACCACCTAGTTTAACTGTGCCGGTTATGATCTGACTTAACATCTACCGGGTTATCATCTGCCGGGTTACCAATGAAACACCAAGTCCCGGTCGGGTCATACCGCGGGGTATATCCCCGACAGGTTCCTACTCATCATATAGTTTTCTAGGGATAGAAACTTCCAATTCAAGATTTTCTTCAAAAGATTGCATCATAGCATCAACGATATGTTTACTAAAACCTTTGTTTTGATTATAAGCATGAGGAGAAATCAACATGGATTGCAACAAGGAAATACAATATATAAAGAATAATTATCATAATTAAATTCCTTGAAATCCAAAAGAGTGGGTTCATCGCTACTTAAAGTTTTGACCTCTCTAATCCCACTTTTATCAATTTTTTGCATCAAGATCTAAAAACTCCGAATCATTGGGACGCCTTTTAACTAAAGTTGACTCATCTCCAGTCCCATCTTTATCAAGATTTATATTGGAAAACAAAGATTCAATAGGAGTCACATCAATCACTTTAAGATCTTCATCTTTATTTCACAAAAACTAGAAGAACACACTTTTACAAACCAATCTCGTTTAGCACGCATCTTAGCGGTTCTTTGTTTGCACACATCAATGGAGATCCTCATAGCCTTTAGAGATTCATTGATATCATGCTTGGGTGGAATAGATCTAATTTTCAAATAATCAACATCAAGAGAAATTCTATCCACGTTCCTAGCCAAATCATCAACCTTAAGCAATTTTTCTTCAACCAAAGCATTAAAATTCTTTTGCAAACTCATAAATTCTTTAACACTATTCTCAAAATCAGATGGCATCTTATTATAATTTCCATAAGAATTGTTGTAGGAATTACCATAATTACTAGAGGAATTACTAGGAAACGTCCTAGGACTAGAATTACCTCTATACGCGTTATTACCAAAATTGTTCCTACCAACAAAATTCACATCCACAGATTCACTATTATTCTCAATCAAAGTAGACAAAGGCATATCATTAGTATCAATAGAAGCACTCTTTCTAGCAAATAATTTCATAAGCTCATCCATCTTTCCACTCAAAACATTAATCTCTTCAATCACATGCACTTTTTTACTAGTGGAAAATATTTCGGTAAAAGTACCTCCCGCGGCCGAATCTAAAAGATTTCTAGAAGCAAAATTCAATCCGGCATAATTTTTTGTATAATCATCCACAAATTCAAACCATGAGTAGGACAATTTTGTATCATCAATTTCATCCTCTCCCAAGATTGTGCAACATGTTCATGATCAAGTTGCTTAAAATTCATAATATCGTTCCTAAGGGAGATGGTCTTAGCGGGAGGAAAATACTTGGAAATAAAAGCATCTTTACACTTATTCCATGAATCAATACTATTTTTAGGTAAAGATGAAAACTAAGTTTTAGCACGATCTCGAAGTGAAAATAGAAATAGCTTCAATTTAACAATATCATTATCCACATATTTCTTCTTTTGCATATCACACAACTCAACGAAATTATTCAAATGGGATGCGGCATCTTCACTAGGAAGGCCGGAAAATTGATCTTTCGTAACAAGATTCAGCAAAGCGGCATTAATTTCATAACATTCTACATTAGTGGCGGGAGCAATCGGAGTACTAATAAAATCATTGTTATTAGTGTTGGAAAAGTCACGCAATTTGGTATTCTGTTGATCCATCATGACAAAGCAAGAAATCCAACACACGAGCAAACAAAAAGAAAATGAAGAAGACGTACGGAAGAGGGGCGAAGAAAAAGGCAAATCTTTTTGAAAATCGTTTTAGAAGTGGGGGAGAGGAAAACGAGAGGCAAATGGTGAATAATGTAATGCAAGAGATGAGAGTTTATGATGGGTACTTCATATTTCTTGACTTGGCGTAGATCTCCCCGGCAACGGCGCCAGAAATTCTTCCTGCTACTTCTTGAGCTTGCGTTGGTTTTTCCCTTGAAGAGGAAGGGTGATGCAGCAAAGTGGAGATAAGTATTTCCCTCAGTTAGAGAACCAAGGTATCAATCCAGTAGGAGACAACGCACAAATCACCAATACCTGCACAAACAATCAAACACTTGCACCCAACACGATAAAGGGGTTGTCAATCCCTTCACGGTCACTTGCAAAAGTGAGATCTGAAAGAGATAGATAAAACTAAACAAACGATAAAGTAAATATTTTGGGGTTTTTTGGTTTATAGATCAGAAAGTAAAATATTGCAAAATAGTAGATCAGAAACTTATATGATGGAAAATAGACCCGGGGGGCATAGGCTTCACTAGAGGTTTCTCTCAAGATAGCAAATAATACGGCGGGTCAACAAATTATTGTCGAGCAATTGATAAAAAAGCGCAAAGTTATGACGGTATCCAAGGCAATGATTATGAAATATAGGCATCACATCCGTGTCAAGTAGACCGACTCCTGCCTGCATCTTCTACTATTACTCCACACATCGACCGACTCCTGCCTGCATCTAGAGTATTAAGTTCATGAAGAACAGAGTAACGGTTTAAGTAAGATGACATGATGTAGAGGAATAAAGTCAAGCAATATGACGTAAACCCCATCTTTTTACCCTTGATGGCAACAATACAATACGTGCCTCACTACCCCTACTGTCACTAGGTGAGGACACTACAAGATTGAACCCAAAGCTAAGCACTTCTCCCATTGCAAGAAAAACCAATCTAGTTGGCCAAACCAAACCGATAGTTTGAAGAGAATTTCAAAGATACCAAACCATGTATAAAAGAATTCAGAGAAGATTCAAATAATATTCATAGATAAGCTGATCATAAATCCACAATTCATCGGATCTCGATAAACACATTGCAAAAGAAGATTACATCAGATATATCTCCAAGAACATCGAGGAGAACATGGTATTGAGAATCAAAGAGAGAGAAGAAGCCATCTAGCTACTAGCTATGGTCCCGTAGGTCCGTGGTAAACTACTCACGCTTCATCAGAAGGGCAATAGAGTTGATGTAGAAGCCCTCCGTGATCGAATCCCCCTCCGGCAGGATGCCGGAAAAGGCCCCTAGATGGGATCTCACAGGAAGAGAAGGTTGCAGTGGTGGAAAAGTGTTTTCGTGGATGCTTCTGGTGGTTTGGGAATATATGTGAATGTATAGGAGGAAGATCTAGGTCAGGGGGTCACCGAGGGGCCCACAAGGTAGGGAGCGCGCCCTACCCCCTGGGCGCGGACTCCACCCTTGTGGCCGCCTCGTGGCTCTTCTGGCTTGCACTCCAAGTCTCCTGGGTGTCTTCTGGTCCAAGAAAAATCATCGTGAAGGTTTTATTCCGTTTGGTATTCCTTTTCTGCGAAGCTCAAAAACAAGGAAAAAATAGAAACTGGCACTGGGATCTAGGTTAATAAGTTAGTCCTGAAAATAATATAAAATAGCATATTAATGCATATAAACATCCAAAACAGATAATATAATAGCATGGAACAATCAAAAAATTATAGATACGTTGGAGACGTATCAGACTCCCAGCCTCCCATTGAGCAGATGTCTCGTGATTCAGATGCTTTTGAGGTGTCTCCTATGATTCCACCCTTTGTGGCTTCATCATGTGTGCTGGCTCAGCCCAATGCTGTTGCTCAGGCTGCTGCAAAGGATAAGGAGGGCAGGGGAACTCCATGAAATGGCAGCTGTTCATGTCGACGTCTGTGCTTAACAAGATGTGTGAAATATAGTTAGTGGGGTGAGGACTGACAAGGCCTTCAAGGAGGTGCACTTGAACGATGCTGCAAAGTAAGTGTTCGATTTTGTGGGCAGGAGGTGAAAGTGCAACTAATCCCTAGATGGTTTTGGTAATTAATAACAACATGTATGTCATTGAACTAGAGCCCATTCAATGATCATTTCAGGAAAGTTCAATGTAGGTATGGCAAAGACATGTAATTGTGGACCCTCAAAATGCAAAGGACATATGACGGTGTCCTGGATAAAGGGGTACTAACCCAGTCGGCTCATTCTCCTCGGGTTGGACCGACGAGCCTTCATTGATGATTAAGATGGACTCGGAGGCCGTACGCCGGAGGCGTGATCAAGACTGCCTCCCCCGAAGACTTGACGTATAGTCCAAGATCTCTGCCGTCGCCTAGCTCCTAGCTACCGACCTTGTAACCCTAGATACCCTCCCTGGCATGTATATAAGTCATAGGGTTTAGCCCTAGATGGTATACCAATGTAAAATCATTCACCTAGCCCTAGAGTTAGACCACACATTACGATCTCGAGGCAGATCAACTCTGTACTCGATACATCTTCATCAATATAAACAAGAGCAGGACATAGGATTTTACCTCCATCAAGAGGGCCCGAACCTGGGTAAACATCGTCTCCTCGTTCCTGTTACCCTCAATCCGAGATCCATAGCTCGGGACCCCTACCCCGAGTTCTGCTGGTTTTGACATCGACACTAGTGCTTTCATTAAGAGTTCTGTTGTGCGATCGCCAAAAGGATCGATGGCTCATTGATGCGGCTTGAAGCTATGTCGGTATTTCCCCAAAGAGGAAGGGATGATGCAGCACAACGGCGGTAGGTATTTCCCTTGGTGATGAAATCAAGGTTATCGAACCAGTAGGAGAACCAAGCAACACTAAGTAAACAGCACCTACACACAAATATCAAATACTCGCAACCCGACGTGTGAAAGGGGTTGTCAATCCCTTTCGGGTTGCGGCGCCAGAAATTGGCAAACGAACGTGAGAGAGTAGTAAATATTGATAGATCAAAAGCCAAATAAAATAAAGTGCAACAAGGTATTTTTGGTTTAATAGATCTGAAAATAAAAGCAAATGAAAAAAGATCGTAAAGGCAAATAATATGAGAAAGAGACCCAGAGGCCGTAGGTTTCACTAGTGGCTTCTCTCGAGGAAAATAGCAAATGGTGGGTGAACAAATTACTGTTGTGCAATTGATAGAACTTCAAATAATCATGATGATATCCAGGCAATGATCATTATATAGGCATCACGTCCAAGACTAGTAGACCGACTCCTGCCTGCATCTACTACTATTACTCCACACATCAACCGCTATCCAACATGCATCTAGTGTATTAAGTTCATGGAGAAATGGAGTAATGCAATAAGAACGATGACATGATGTAGACAAGATCTGTTTATATAGAAATAGACCCCCATCATTTTATCCTTAGTAGCAACAATACATACGTGTCGGTTCCCCTTCTGTCACTGGGATCAAGCACCGTAAGATCAAACCCACTACAAAGCACATGTTCCCATTGCAAGATAAGTAGGTCAAGTTGGCCAAACAAAACCCAAATATCAGAGAAGAAATACAAGGCTATAAGCAATCATGCATATAAGAGATCAAAGAAACTCGAATAACTTTCATGGATAAAAAGATAGATCTGATCATAAACTCAAAGTTCATCCGATCCCAACAAACACACCACAAAAAGAGTTGCATCATATGGATCTCCAAGGGACCATTGTATTGAGAATCAAACGAGAGAAAGGAAGCCATCTAGCTACTAACTCCGGACCCGAAGGTCTACAAAGAACTACTCACGCATCATCAGAGAGGCACCAATAGAAGTGGTGAACCCCTCCGTGATGGTGTATAGATTGGATCTGGTGGTTCTGGACTCTGTGGCAACTGGAATTGATTTTCGTCGACCCCCTAGGGTTTCTGGAATATTGGGGTATTTATAGAGCAAAGAATCAGTTCAGGGGGCACCCGAGGTGGGCACAACCCACCAGGGCGCGCCTGGGCCTGCTGGCGCGCCCTGGTGGGTTGTGCTCCCCTCGGAGCACCCCCAGGCGCTTCTCCGGCCCACTGGATGTCTTCTGGTCCCAAAAAATCCATAAAAAGCTTCACCGCGTTTGGACTCCGTTTGGTATTGATTTCCTGCGATGTAAAAAACATGCAGAAAACATCAACTGGCACTTGGCACTATGTCAATAGGTTAGTGCCAAAAAATGATATAAAATGACTATAAAATGATTATAAAACATCCAAGAATGATAATATAACAGCATGGAACAATAAAAAATTATAGATATGTTGGAGACGTATCAGCACCCACAAGCTTAATTCCTGCTCGTCCTCGAGTAGGTAAGTGATAAAAACAGAATTTTTGATGTGGAATGTTGCCTAACATGTCATATTCTTTTCTTTGTAGCATGGACATTTGGACTTTTATATTGTTCAAAGAAATAGTCTAGTTTTGACATGAGACTTAAATACTCAAGCATACCAACAAGCAACCCTGTCTTTCAAAATATCAACACTAAAATAAGTTATCCCTAGCTCATCATGCTCAATCATTGATCCATTCATGAAACACACTCGCATATTAACTACACCCAATGCTCAAGTACGATCATAATGCCCCCTTGTTGGTGCTTTATAAGAGAAGATGGAGACTCAAATAAAAATAAAAATTGCATAAAGTAAAATAAAAGCCCTTCGCAGAGGGAAGTAGGGATTTGTAGAGGTGCCAGAGCTCAAAGCAAAAATTGAGAGATAAAAACATTTTGAGAGGCATACTTTTCCCACCAACGAAAACGACTTAGAGTTCCCAACACTTTCCATGCTAGATATATCATAGGTGGTTCCCAAACAGAAATTAAAGTTTATTCCTTTTCCCACCATACTTTCACTTTCCATGGCTAACCGTATCCACGGGTGACTTCCATACCAACACTTTCCAAGGAATTTATTATTTCACAACATAAAGTAAATTCATTTTTCATTTCAGGACTAGGCATCCCTAATACCTTTCCCTTACTCTCGTGCAATGACAAGTGAATAAACACTCATCGTGAGAATAGCACATCTAGCATGCAAAATATTAGCCACCCCTCACCGCTTCGCGAGCGGTACGAGCACACAAAAGAGAAATTTATTTTAATATTAGAGATGGCACATACAAATTTTCTTAGAATGGCAAAAGAATACCGCATATAGGTAGGTATAGTGGACTCATGTGGCAAAACTGGTTTAAAGGATTTTGGATGCACAAGTAGTGATCATACTTAGTGCAAAATGAAGGCTAGCAAAAGATTGAGAAGCAACCAACCAAGAAACGAATAATCTCATAAGCGAGCATTAAGCATAATTAACACTGAATAATGCACCACAAGTAGGATGTAATTTCATTGCATAACTATTGACTTTCGTGCTTGCATAGGGAATCACAAACCTTAACACCAATATTCTTACTAAAGCATAATTACTCATCTACATGACTCACATATCACATCATCATATCTCAAAACTATTACTAAGAATCAAGTTTATTTTGTCCAATGATCTTCATGAAAGTTTTTATTATATCCTTCTTGGATATCTCTCACTTTGGAACTAATTTTCATGTGTTGATTTTGATAAGCTCAAACAAATACAAGTGAAGATCATGAGCATAATACTTATTTCTCTCAAATTAATTTAAGTGAATCAAGAGAGAATTTCTTCAAAAAAATTACTAACTCTCAAATAAATCTAAGTGAAGCAAGAGAGCATTTCTTCAAAAATACTAAAGCACACCGTGCTAAAAAAAGATATAACTGAAGCACTAGAGCAAGTCCATAGCTCATAAAAATTTAAGTGAAGCATAGAAAGCAATTCTAGCAAGTCAATGCATAATTTTGGCTCTCTCAAATAGGTGTGTCCAGCAAGGAATCAAGACTAAAAACAAAAAGCAAAATAAGCAAAGACTCATATCATACAAGACGCTCCAAGCAAAACACATAGTATGTGACGAATAAAAATATAGCTTCGAGTAAAATACCGATGGTCATTAAAAGAAAGAGGGGATGCCACTCGGGGCATCCCCAAGTTTAGTTGCTTGCTTCTCTTCGGATAATAACTTGGGGTGCCATGGGTGGGCATCCCCAAGCTTAGTCTCTTCTTACTCCTTATTCCTTCATCCATCGTAAGATAACCCAAAACTTGAAAACTTCAATCACACAAAACTCAACAAAACCTTCGTGAGATCCTTTAGTATAAGAAAGAAAATCACTTCTATAAGTACTATAGCAAACCAATCCATATTTTATTCTTGCATTATATCTACTGTATTCCAACTTTTCTATGGCAAAAACTCATCAAATAAAAGCATAGAATCATCAAAAGAAGCACACAACGCAAAGAAAACAGAATATGTCAAAAATAGAACAGTTTGTAGTAATCTGGAAATTTCGAATACTTCTGAAACTCCAAAAATCTTTATAAATTAGGAAAACCTAAGCAATTTGTATATTAATCTTCTGTAAAATAATTGGTATTTGATCACGCTCTGGTTAAAAATGAGAATTGTTTTCGTGAGCGCAAAAGTTTCTGTTTTTCAGCAAGATCAAACAACTATCACCCAAGAAGATCCTAAAGGATTTACTTGGCACAAACACTAACTAAAACACAAAAAACACAATCATAACAGTAGCATAATTGTGCTAACACTCAAGAACAGAAAGCAAAAAGCAAAAATAAATTTTATTCATTGGGTTGCCTCACAACAAGCGCTATCGTTTTACGCCCCTAGCTAGGCATAAGGCAAGGATCTAAGTTTTGTCATCTTTGTTTCGAGATCCATAAGATGCCCTCATGATTGATTCATATGGTGGCCTAATTCTTGTTATAGGGAAGTGTTCCATACCCTTCCTTAGTGGAAATTGGAATTTAATATTGCCTTCTTTCATATCAATCACGGCACCGATTGTGCGTAAAAATGGTCTACCAAGAATAATTGGACAAGTCGGATTGCAATCAATATCAAGAACAATAAAATCTATGGGCACGTAATTCCTATTTGCAAGAATAACAACATAATTAATTCTTCCCATAGGCTTTTTAATAGTAGAATCCGCCAAGTGCAAATTTAAAGAACATTCTTCAATAACGGTAAGACCAAGCACATCACATAAAGATTTCGGAATTGTAGAAACACTAGCACCCAAGTCACACAAAGCAAAACACTCATAATTTTTAATCTTGACTTTGATAGTAGGTTCCCGTTCATCCTGTAATTTTCTAGGCATTGAAACTTCTAATTCCAACTTTTCTTCTAAAGCTTTCATCATAGCATCAACGATATGTTTAGTAAAAGCTTTATTTTGTTCATAAGCATGGCGTGAATTTATCATGGATTGAAACAAAGAAATACAATCAATCAAAGAGAAACTATCATAATTAAAGTCTTTGTAATCCAAAAGAGTGGGCACATCACTAGTTAAAGTCTTGACCTCTTCAAACCCACTTTTATCAATTTTCTCAACAATATTTTCACCCTCCGAATTATCGGGACGCCTTCTAGCTAAAGTTGACTCTTCTCCAGTCCCTTTTTCATCAATCTTAACTTTACTAAACAAGGAGTCAATAGAAGAAATACCAATCATTTTAAGATCATCATTTTTATCTTCTAGCGAGATTGATTTAGCGGCCATTTGATTTACTAGGATAGCTTGTGCGTCGGATATTTTTCCTAGCAAACTTTCAGCAAAAGCATATTTAGATTGGAGATTGCAAACTTCTCTATTAATATGATCAAGTTGTTTTGTTATAGCATCAAGCACAACGGAGTGCTCCTTAAGTTCTTCGGTAAAATACTTATTATGCTCAAATTGTGTAGTCATATAATCCTTAGCACTTTTCTCAGTTTCAAGCAAAATATTGGGGTAAGGAACATCATAATATTTACTTTGAGGCATCATGACTACGCAAACAAGAACGCATGCAAAAAACTGATCCGTCAAGAAAACGGCGAATGAAAAATAGGGCGAATAAAACGGCAAATTTTTGTGAAGTGGGGGGAGAGGAAAACGAGAGGCAAATGGCAAATAATGTAAATTGTGAGGAGATGAGATTTGTGATTACGAACCCGGTAGATGTTGAAGATCCTCCCCGGCAACGGCGCCAGAAATTCCTTTTGATGCAGCTTGAAGCTACGTCGGTATTTCCCCAAAGAGGAAGGGATGATGCAGCACAGTGGCGGTAGGCATTTCCCTCAGTGATGAAACCAAGGTTATCGAACCAGTAGGAGAACCAAGCAACACTACGTAAACAACACCTGCACACAAATAACAACTACTCGCAACCTGACGTGTAAAAGGGTTTGTCAATCCCTTTCGGGTAGCGGTGCCAGAAATTGGCAAACGGACGTGAGAGAGTAGTAAATATTGGTAGATCGAACGCCAAATAAAATAAAGTGCAACAAGGTATTTTTGTATTTTTGGTTTAATAGATCTGAAAATAAAAGCAAATGAAAATAGATCACAAAGGAAAATAATATGAGAAAGAGACCCGGGGGCCGTAGGTTTCACTAGTGGCTTCTCTCGACGAAAATAGCAAACGGTGGGTGAACAAATTACTGTTGGGCAATTGATAGAACTTCAAATAATCATGACGATCTCCAGGCAATGATCATTATATAGGCATCACGTCCAAGATTAGTAGACCGACTCCTGCCTGCATCTACTACTATTACTCCACACATCGACCGCTATCCAGCATGCATCTAATGTATTAATTTCATGGATAAACGGAGTAATGCAATAAGAACGATGACATGATGTGGACAAGATCTATTTATGTAGAAATAGACCCCATCGTTTTATCCTTAGTAGCAACGATACATACGTGTCAATTCCCCTTCTGTCACTGGGATCAAGCACCGTAAGATAGAACCCACTACAAAGCACCTCTTCCCATTGCAAGATAAATAGATCAAGTTGGCTAAAGAAAACCCAAATATCGGAGAAGAAATACAAGGCTATAAGCAACCATGCATATAAGAGATCAAAGAAACCCAAATAACTTTCATGGATAAAAATATAGATCTGATGATAAACTCAAAGTTCATCCGATCCCAACAAACACACCGCAAAAAAGTGACGTCATATGGATCTCCAAGAGACCATTGTATCGAGAATCAAACGAGAGAGAGGAAGCCATCTAACTACTAACTACAGACCTGAAGGTCTACAAAGAACTACTCACGCATCATCAGAGAGGAACCAATAGAAGTGGTGAACCCCTCCGTGATGGTGTCTAGATTGGATCTGGTGGTTCTGGACTCGGGAGCATTTTTGCCCCTGGCCAGATTTTTGTTCGGCAGCATGGTCTTTTGCGCCGACTCGGTAGGTATCTGGCCCGTGTCGGGAATACGCCCTGATAATCCTCAAGTGCAAGGAATCATCATAGAAATTTCCAAAGATGGAAGTGATAAGTATGGAGTGTCGAACTCACAAGGAGCCAAAGGTAAGATCAATATTCTCTCAAGTCCTATCTGCCACTGATACGACTCTACATGCACCAAGCGTTTGCTTTCATCTAAAAACGAGAAATAAGATTATGTTGTGTGTATAAAGAGGATAGCTCTGCATGATAACGGAGAACTAAAATATAAAAATAGGTGTTGTCAACATAAATTTAGATTATATTATAATATGTTACAAATAGCGAGTGTGGAATAATGACCGATCGGTGTGCGGAATTGTCCTAGGCAATTGTTAACAAGATCGATAATCATTATTGCAATTTTATATGAAGGAGAGGGCTAACATACTTTCCGTACTTGGATCATATGAACTTATGATTGGACCTCTACCAAGCATCCGCAACTACTAGAAATCATTAAGGTAAACCCAACCACATAGCATTAAGTATCAAGTCCCCTTTACTCCCATACACAACAACCCCTTACTCGAGTGTAAGCTTCTGTCACTCGAGCCACCCACTATAAGCGAGTCATGAACGTATTGCAACACCCTACATTGAGAATCCTCCACGTGTGCGCGGCACGGGAGGCACCATATGACAACACCAAAATAAAACATACAACTCAAACCAATCAAAATCATCAATCAACCCAAAGGACAAAAGAGATCTACTCAAACATCATAGGATGACAACACATCATTGGATAATAATATGTGGCATAAAGCACCATCTTCAAGTAGAGGACTACAGCGGGATGCGGGATAGTGGACCGTTGAAAAGAGATGAGGGATGTCATGAAGATGGTGATGTTGATGAAGACGATCACCGCATCGATGGTTCCCCCGGCAGCACTCCGGCGCCACCAAGAGAGAGGGGGAGAGAGTCTCCCCCCTTGGCTTCCTCCTCCATGGCCTCCAATGATGATGGCCCCCTCTGGCAAGGTGCCGCAGAGGGCCTAGATTGATTTTTGTGGGTGCAGAGGCTTGCGGCGAAGGAACTTCTCATCTAGGGTTATTTCTGGGGGTTTGGGTATTTGTAGGAATTTTTGGCGTCGGTCTCACGTCAAGGAGTGCCCGAGGGGCCCACAAGCTCAGGGGCGCGCCCCCAGGATTATGGGTCCCTCGTCCACTTCCTGGCTCAGCTCCGGTGATTCGGGGGTCTCTTTTGGTCCATCAAAAATCATCGTAAATTTTCAGCCCATTCCGAGAACTTTTATTTCTGCACAAAAAACAACACCACGGTAGTTCTGCCAAAAACAGCGTTAGTTCGGGTTAGCTCTAATCAAATCATACCAAAACCATATAAAATTGTTATGAACATGACATGGATACTTCATAAATTATAGATACATTGGAGACGTATCAGCATCCCCAATCTTAATTCCTGCTCGACCTTGAGTAGGTAAATGATAAAAGAAATAATTTATGAAGTGTGAATGCTAGCATAGTGCATAAATTTGATCAATGATAGTTCCAAACACTTTTTCTAGCATCATTATATATCATAAACAGTAGCTCATCTCATAAAACTTCTCATGATCAAGTAACAAGCTATTCACATGCTAAAGTATAGACCATAAATTTTCTTGAAAACTAACAAACTATGTTCTCAGTCATCAAACAATTGCAATTCATCTTATTTCCAGGAAGGGTCTATGTAAGCGCTTGGATTTAGCAAATTCCACATACTCAACTATCATATAGTCTTCCATGATTGCTAACACTCGAAACATATCCATGATTGCTAACACTCGAAACATATTTTTAGAACAAATAGCATCCATCGAAGACAAAGAAAGATAGGGGCTCAATGTTTCGCCTCCCACCTTATTTATCATATAGATAATTGTCAACAATAACAATTCATGGTCAAATATATTTGAATGGCCATATATGCTTGTATCTTTCCCCACCACATGATACTTGCCAACTAGAGAATAATTGAGGTTGAAATGAGAAGGAATACTATTGACTCTTGCATAAAAGTAAATACATAAAAGTAAAAGATAGGCCCTTCGCAGAGGGAAGCAGAGGTTGTCATGTGCTTTTTATTTTTGAATGTGCAAACCCTTAATGCAAAGGAACACCACATTATATTGCCATTTGTGATAGCAACCTTTATTATGCAGTCCGTCGCTTTTATTTCTTTACCATCACAAGTTCGTACAACGCTTATTTTCCCTTACAATAAAATATTATACATATTTCGGAGCAATTTGTATTGCTTTTTTGCACCGATGACAACTTACCTCAAGAATCTTATTCAATCCATAGGTAGATATGGTGAACAATTATGGCAAGAAACTGGGTTTAAGGGTTTTTGGATGCACAAGTAGTATCTCTACTTAGTACAAATTTTTGGCTAGCAAAAGATCTTAAGCAAGCACCACATGTTGGAGGATCCATAACAATATAACTTCTATACAAATATACCCAAACATAACTCATTACGTTGTCTTTCTTGTCCAACTTCAACTAATTTGCTCAAGTTTGAAAATAATTAATGGGGCTCACAATCATAAAAGATGTCCAAGATAATATATTTATATGTGAAATCTCCCTTCCTTCAATATTCTTTCATGAATTGTTCAAGTGAGCAACGCTGTGTTTGCTAACTTTCAATAAATTTTACCACCTATACTTCTTATATGTAAAGTCATTACTCCCTATGGGATTAGCATATGAAACATATATAATTTTGTATTTATGATATTAAATTTTCATTCAACCATTTACTCATAGGATATAAGTGAAGCACGAGAGTAAATGACAAACAACTCCAAAAAGATATAAGTGAAGATCAATGAGTAGTCAAATAATTAAGTAGCTATGTGAAGACTCTATCTCATTAAAAAAATAGATCTTAAGTATTTTATTCAAACAACAACCAAAACAAAATAAAATGACATTCCAAGGATAGCACATATCATGTGAAGAAGCAAAAACTTAGTCTCAACCGAAACTGACCGATCATTGTTGAAGAAGAAAGGTGAGATGCCAACTGGGACACCCCCAAACTTAGATGCTTGAGACTTCTTGAAATATTAACTAGGGATGCGTTGGGCATCCCCAAGCTTGAATTTTTGTGTCTCCTTAATTCCTCTCATATCACGGTTTCCCAAAATCTCAAAAACTTCATCCCCACAAAACTCAACAAGAACTCGTGAGATAAGTTAGTATAAATCAATGCAAAACTTTACCATTCTTTACTGTAGAAAATCACTAAAATTATAATTGGACTTTGCATACTAAATGCCTCTGCATATTTAATACTCCTATCCTCAAATAGAATCATTAAACAAGCAAGCATATGCAAATAATGCAATCGTAACAACAATATGTCAAAACAGGACAGTCTGTCAAGGATGCAATAATGTTCATACTTCCCTAACTCCAAAAATTATGAAAAACTACCACACTGTAAAAATTTGTTATAGCCCACTATGTAAAAATTTCAAGATTTTATCATGTTCTAAATATTCACAAATATTCAAAGCATAACAACTAACTTTCTGTTTTCAAACAACAACATATTGACTTGCAAAATAAGCATGGTAAAGGCTATACTTGACATTTTTATTGAAATAAAAGATGCAAAACATTACTCTAAATAACAGAAAGTAAATACTAATAAAATAAAATGACGCTCCAAGCAAAACTCATATCATGTGACGAATAAAAATATAGCTCCAAATGAGGTTACCGATAATGTTGGAGACGAAGGAGGGGATGCCTTCTGGGGCATCCCCAAGCTTAGTTGCTTGGGTATTCCTTGAATAATACCTTGGGATGCCTTGGGAATCCCCAAGGTTAGGGTCTTGCCACTCCTTATTCTCCTCATATCGATATCTCACCCAAAACTCGAAAACTTCAATCACACGAAACTTAATGGAACTTCGTGAGATAGGTTAGTATAGTAAAACAAATCATTCACTTGGGTACTTTCAAAGACAAGATTCATAATTGTTTTCCACAAAATGCCTACTGTACTCTATAATTTCCACAATTTATATTAAGCAATATAAGCCATAGAAGCCACAAAACAAGCAAACTATGCATTGAAAACAGAATCTCTCAAAAACAGAACAGTATGTAATGATCTAAATATTAGCCAAACTTATTTAACTCAAAAAATTCTGAAACTTTAGGAAAACATGGGAAATTTATATATAAATCATGTGTAAAAAACTCAGAATTTTTGGACACTCCAGTGAATTATCAAAATTCCTGTACTAGACGTAAAAGTTTCTATTTTTGCATAGAATCAAGTAAACCATCATCCACACCATCCCAAAGGCTTTACTTGGCACTTTATTGGCCGACTCCCGTATCCATGTTGGCGGACAAGTCCGGACCAGTCCGCGGAGAAACAATGTGTCTGTTTTGAGAGTGGGTGCTGGAGATGCCCTAACCCTTGAATGTGAATAGTCGAATTTGAAGATCAAGACCTTGAATTTGGTGAAATGAACTAGAATTTGCAAGAACGAACTTTGAAGTTATGGTGCTCCACGTGTCAATTCAAAATCACGGTACAATTTTTCTAAATGGGACACTTATATTTAGAATTTTTAGAAGTCAACTGTTTAAACTTGTTATTTCTTAAGGACTTGTAAAATTTTAGATTACAAACTTCTGCAAAGGCTCTAGTTAAATCCTAATCATCGAAGTAGATATCTCACACTACTACTTTTAAAATGGTGTAAGTTTGGATGAGAATTGCATGGCCTTTTGATGTGGTTGACAACATGAAGGTATGAACCATAGCCACCACAAGTCCCCTCGTACTCACCGACTGATTTCGTTGGTCTCCCTTGCCTTCGCAATCTGTTTCGTCGTGAGGAACCCAGGAAGATCATGGATCTTCACACTCACAGGGAATTTTGCTCTGATGTGTTAGTTCTTAGTGTGTCCGTGCCGTTTGTTTTGGCTGTGGAGACATCACTTTAGTAAAATAAGTACCTCCATCCTCAACCTCATTGAGTGGCAATGATTCCGACATTGCCGTGGGGTGCGTGAGGATTGTGTTTCTTCAGATCTGATCGGTCGGATTATTGGCGAAGGGGTGTCAACCATGGTGTTTCCGCCTCGGTTCACCGTGGTGCACGTGCCATCGTCAGTATGAGTTTTTAACTTCCAACATTTTTTCCTTTTTGGACATTTGCAATGAGTTTTTTGCATTTAAAGATTCCCAACCCTCCCCCACCTAAAAATACTAGTAGAACGGTCGTGCGTTGCTACGAGCTATAATACATATAAATGAAACAAATGATTAGAGTCGTCTCTAAGGTCCAAGCTCATTTCTCTCCATACATCCGGGTGAGTTCGAACATCAAAGGGGCGCCCAGCAGGCGCCCCAAAATTCAACGGCCTGGACAGTCTGGAATTTCCCTAATCCAGACCATATGTGGGTGAGAAATGTTTTGTCTGGACTATCCACCATGTTATCTCCAATATGGGGTCCGAACACAAAAACCCCACCCCACGGCGCACCCTTCCCTTTTCCTGCCAGACCCCACCCCCTACCACTCGGTTTCCGCCGTAGCGGGACATTTCTCGCTGGAACCCTCTCCTTTAAAACTGGATAACGCACACCTTACCTTCACCACATGGCGCCCTCTCTCCATCACACCATACTCCCCATGAACCGCCAAGGAGGTGTCCTCCGCCACCGCCCCGCTCTCTACCCCGATCACTCCCCCTGTGTTCGTGTCGATCCATCACCGCCATCAAGTGGGAGGAGGCGTGCGCCGCCCATGATGACCCCCCGGGCCAAGAAGGAAGATCTGATGTCTTCTGAGCCAATGCCACATTGTACCATACAGTTGAATATTGTGCATTACCACGAAACGAAAATATGATGTCCATTGTTGGTAATGCAACCGATACACCATCATGTCCATTATTAACTCTTGAAGCAACCAACCTATGGTGACATATAGTGCGTTTAAACAAGAACATAAATATTTCAATGGTTCAACATAATAGTATGCACTACAAAAAAAGACACATCCGTGACATTTTGGGCCGAACGAAATTTTTTCCTCTCATACATATGACACTTCTATGACGATAATTGTGACAAAACCCGGTATCATCATAGATGTGGTGGGCTCCTACTTTTATGACAAAAAATCATGATAGAAAATGGGCTTTTCGTCCTGGGCGGGCCGGAGACGCAGCTGCATGACATTCTTTGGGCCGTCCATGACGGAAAAAACCGTGGTAGAAGCGAGGGCGAGGAAAATTTCGGGGAGTTCCCGGTTACGGTGGGAGGTCGGGGGCCGAGCGATGCGTGTTTCTCTCGTACACGTACGCGCGTGTGTGCGAGGCGTTGGCTCTAACTGAACCCGAGCGAGGCATTGGGCTCTAACTAAACCCGAGCGATTGCACTACAGGCTACGCATTACTGAACCCGAGCGATCGATCGATGGCTGTTAACTGAACCCGATCGAGCGATTCCTTCACTAGTGCTGCTAACTGAAGCCGATCGATGCTGCCTCTAGGATGAACAGTGAGCGTTGCGGGGGGGTTTGGATGAACAGTGAGCGGTGGCGTTGCCTCTGGATGAACAGGACCCCGTGGTGTGGTGGAGGGCTGGATGAACAGTAGACGGTGGAGGGGTGCCCGTGGAGGGGTGGTTGAACAGGACCCCGTGGTGTGGAGGGTTGGATGAACAGTAGACGGTGGAGGGGTGCCCGTGGAGGGGTGGTTGAACAGTAGCCGGTGGAGTAGCGCGCGGTGGAGGCTGGATGAACAGGAGCCCGTGGAGGCTGGAGGAGGTCGACTGTAGCCCGTGGAGGCTGGAGGAGGTCGACGGTGGAGATGAACAGTATCCTGTGGAGTCCCGTTTTACGGTACGCCACACCCCTCCCGATGAACAGGACCCCCGTTTCGACCGTAGGAGGTCCGTTTCGTCCGTTTTGCGGTACGCCACACCCCTCCCGATCAACAGGACCCCCGTTTCGACCGTAGGAGGTCCGTTTCGTTCGTTTTGTGATACGCCACACCCCTCCCGATCAACAGGACCCCCGTTTTGACCGTAGGAGGTCCGTTTCCTCCGTTTAGCGGTACGCCACACCCCTCCCAATCAACAGGACCTCGTTCCGAACGTAGGAGGTCCGTTTCCTCTGTTGTGCGGTACGCCAGGCCTCGTTTCCATCGCCTGTTCCGTCCAAGCCCTCCTGATGAACACGCCACGCATTCCATTCCGACCCAGCCGGTTGGCTCCCACACGTTCCGTTGCCTCCCGATGAACACGACACATTCCGTTGCCTCCCCATGAACACGACACATTCCGTTGCCTCCCCATGAACACGACGACGACGTTGTTTCTCCGTTACGACCCAGCCATGTCAACGAGCCCTCACCGTACGTATGCGCGAGTAGGCGTTCGAGACCCCGCCCGTATGTACACATACGTGGCCGTATTTTCTTTCTTGCACCCTGGCCGCTGTACGTACGTGTACATGCTACGTGCGCGCCTCTACTACGACACGTGCGCGCCTCTACATCCACCAGTATATATGTACGTACACGTTCGCGACCAGAATGACAACGCTACGTATGCTTCGACTAGGTGGGTCCCGACTGTCAGGCACTTCCTTGCGTGCGAAGATGTAGCTGGTGGGTCCCAGCAGTCAGGGGGGCGAATCATTTTTTTGCCCGGACGCACTTCCTTGCGTGCGAAGGTGTAGCTGGTGGGTCCCAGCAGTCAGGGGGGAAACGTTTTTTTGTGAAATACGGTGGCCCGTCCGATGGGTCCCCGCTGTCAGGTGGAGGAATAATTATTTTGCGCGTAATAAGGAGGCACTTCCTTGCTACGGCCGTGGACCCAGCTGTCAGCGTCTCCACGCACAGTACTCTTCCGATGGAAGTCGGTCGTTGACCACATTGACCACGCCGCGCCGAGAGCACCACGGCGGTGGACGACGGCGAGGCCTAGGAAGGGGGCGACATGGAGGCAGGGAAGACTCGGCAGTTGTTTCCTACGCGGAGGAGAGTACGACTGTACGAGGGTTTACTGGTTCGTCTGCCGTCGCCGGAGAATAACAGCAGGTGTGGGTGAGTAGAGGGATGGCTAGGCCAGCAATGGTAGTACGGTGGGGCGGTGAGGCCTGCGCGGCAGCACAGCCGGCCGCAGGGAGGAGGGAGCAGGCAGTCCCGCCGGCGCTTGTTTGAGCGGCTGGAGCAGGAAGAGCAGAGATTGAAGAAGCACGACGGCCGTTGGATGGACATCCAACAGTCAGTGCTTGTGTGTTAACCTTTTTTTTAGGAAAGCCTCAAATCTGTGGAAAACAGCATACAGCCCATCTACCATTATTTCTAATAATTTACAGCCCATTTGCTAATTCTTAAGGTTTTTTTGGAGCCCATATTCTTTTTGTTAGCATTACAGCCCATATTGTGGCCACGGTTAAAAAATTATACGAAATTTTGCATATTTCGGTGCGGTCCGAACTGTTTTTAATCCCGAAATTTCGACTCACATTCAAACTGATTTTAAAAATAAATGTATATCAATATAAAATCCAACAAATTCTCCACGCATAAAAATTAATGTAATTTAAAATCTTGAAATGAAAAAAAAAAGATATTTGAAACTAATTGCCGGTTTGATGTGTTTTAAAAATGTACATCCCATTTCTCATTACTGATGGGCCATTTTCTCGGCCAGCCGAATGAAAGCTCTCCTCGTCTTGAAAGATTTGCAGCCCAACAGGCCTGACAAAGCGACTTACTTGGTAAATCACAAAAAAACTGGGTTGTGGCCGTGGACCTAGCTGTCAGCCTCTCCACGTACAGTACTCTTCCGATGAAAGTCGTTCCTTGACCACGTTGACCACGCCGCGTGGAGAGCACCACGGCGGTGGACGACGGCGAGGCCTAGGAAGGGGACGACGCGGAGCCGGGGAAGACACAGCAGTGGAAGCCCGCGCGGAGAGGAGTACGAGGGTTCACTGGTTCGGTTGCGGTGTGAGGCTGCCGTCGCCGCAGGGCCTGGCCAGCGGTGGGAATAGTAGGGGGCGGTGAGGCCTCTGCGGCAGCACAGCCGGCCACGGGAGGCAGGAGCATGCGGCACGACCGGCGCTGCTTTGGGCGGCTGGAGCAAGAAAACCAGAGGTTGAAGAAGCACTACGGCCGTTGGATGGACATCGTACGGTCACTGGAGCTAGAATCGTTCATATTGACTAAGTTGACAAAGCCCTTCGTCCCCGTCAACTTAGTAGGCCCACAAGTCAGCCTCCCACCAAGGTGGGTCCCAGCTAGCCGGGGGAGTATTCATTTTTTTTGTGCGTAATAAGGAGGCACTTCCGGTGGGTCCGAGCTGACAGCGGGGGGAACGTTTTTTTCGCGAAATACGATGGCCCGTCCGGTGGGTCCCAGCAGTCAGGGGGAAACGATTTTTTTGCAAAATACTGGTGGCCCGTCCGGTGGGTCCCCGCTGTCAGGTGGAGGAATAATTATTTTCCGCGTAATAAGGAGGCACTTCCTTGCGGCTGCCGTGGACCCAGCTGTCAGCCTCTCCACGTACAATACTCTTCCGATGGAATCCGGTCGTTGACCACATTGACCACGCCGCGTCGAGAGCACCACGGCGGTGGACGACAGTGAGGCCTAGGAAGGGGATGACGCGGAGCCGGGCAAGACGCGGCAATGGATGCCCACGCGGACAGGAGTACGAGCGTTCACTGGTTCGGCTGCAGTGTAAGGCTGCTGTCGCCGCAGAATAACAGGGGGTGTGGGTGAGTGGAGGGATGGCCTGGCCAACGGTGGGAGTAGTAGGGGGCGGTGAGGCCTCCGCGGCAGCACAGCCGGCCACGGAAGGCAGGAGCAGGCGGCACGACCGGCGCTGCTTTGGGCGGCTGGAGCAAGAAGACCAGAGGTTGAAGAAGCACGACGGTCGTTTGATGGACATCGTACGGTCACTGCAGCTAGAATCGTTTATATTGACTAAGTTGACAAAGCCCTTGGTACGTCAACGTTTTTTTTTGAATGCATGCAGATCAGCTTAGTAGGCCCACAGGTCAGCTTCCGAAACGGTGCGCCCCAGATGTCAGGGGGAGGAATCATTTTTTGGGCGGGTGAAGCTGGAATATTCGAGATTGAAGAAGAAGCACGGCATCCGTTGGATGGACATCCAACAGCCACTGCTGCTAGAACCGTGTGTTGACTATAAATTGACAAAGCCTTGCATACGCGTCAACTCTGTTTTTTTAGGGGACGCGTCAACTTAGTAAGGCCAGAAGTGTGTGGCAGAGAACTTATAGCCCATTTGAGATTTGTAAGAATGCGTAGCCCACTTTTGAATTCTAATGGAATTTACTACAGCCCATTTACATTTTGTTAAAAGTACAGCCCATTTCAACCAACCGTTCAAAACAGAATTCAATAAAATTTCCCACATTTTGATGGGATCCGAAATATTTTTATCCCGAAATTTCTAGTCAGATTAAATACAATTTCAATATAAATTTATATTACGTAAAAATCCAATGAAACATTGCGCTCTCAACAATTAATGAAATTAAAATTTTCAATATCCAAAAATAATATTTTATAAAGTAATCACGTGTTTGGTGCATTTTTTTATAGTTACTGCCCAGTTTTTATAATTACATCCCATTTATTATTTCTTAAAGCCCATTTTCTTGTTAAGCCTAATGCATCCCTCCTAGGAAAGATTTGCAGCCCAGCGGGGCGGAGAATAACAACTTGACCTTGCCTGGGTATTCCTAAAAAAAAAGTATAGCTGGGCTAGCCATTTTCAGCTTGAAAAAAATTAATATCTGGGCTGGATATCTGGCCTGGGCTAGACGGGCCACAGCCCGCCCAGTTAATACCTGCAGCGATGTTTTCGTTGTTGTTCAGAGGAGAAAAAATAATAACTGGGCTAAACATCAAAAAACTCTGCAGTGCTCACACCTCAAAAACACAAATACTGCTCGAGCTGCTTGGTCCCAGTTGTCGGCCGCTTCTTGTGCAATTCTCTCGTTTATTGACTACTACATAGGTTGACAATGGTGTGGGACCATGATGTCAGGAAACCAGGAGGAAGCAAAATAAATTATAGTTATATATATATATAATAAGGAGGCACTTGCGTACGTGAGGCTATGGACCTGGTGGGTCCCCATTGTCATCCTCTCCAAGTAAAGTCATCTCCTCGCCCGCGCGCGCTTTCCGCCCGAAACAGTCAGCGCCGCCTGCCCCGCTTCCCGGTGCAGGCGATTGCTCCGCCTTCAAACGACACAAGTGTCGTCCGTCCGTCCATCTGCCGCCCACATTAATGATACGCGGTTGCCGAGGCGGATACTCCGGCGCCACACGTCCGTCCCTCCGCCTGCCCACCATTGCTATATAAACTGCTGCGCCGGCCATAGCCGCAGTCATCCGCATCCGTTCCCTTTCTCCTGTCCACACCACTACTGCCCACCATGGCTTCCTCGCGCTCCAGCGCTCTTCGGGACAGGCGGACGAAAGACCACAAGGAGATGGCAGCCATTGCTGCCGACCGACTGGCCGGCAGGCAGCCGGAGGACGACGACGTCCCAATGGAGAACATGGTAGTCGACGATCCGGCGCCAACCCCCTCCTCCGCGCCATCCTCGCCGGTGCATTGCACCATGACCATCGGCGAGGCCCGTGCCCAATATATGGACAGGGTGAGGCAGATGCGTGAGGAGCAGTTCCGGGAGGCGCAGGCCGACGCCGCCTACAACCACCATCTCCTCCAGGAGCACCTGCAGGCGGAGGAGCAGATCGCAGCGGAGCGGGCGGAGCAGGAGGCGCTGCTCGACTCGTACTGCTCCGCCCGCAAGGGCCGCCTCGAGCGCTGGCGGTACCGCATGCGGGTGGCGGAGGCTGCGGCCGCCTACAAAGAGGCTAGCAAAGAGGGCGATGAAGCGGGCGAGGCGCTGTTTGGCGAGACCGAGGACGAGGCAGAGGAGAATGCCAGCTCCGACGAGTCCCCGCTCCGCTGGCGTCGACGAGGCCCCGCGGCGCCAACAACGAGGCAGAGGACACCGCCGGCTCCGCCGAGGCCCCGCCCCACCAACAACGTGGCAGAGGACATCGCCGGCTCAGCCGAGGCCCCACCCTGCCGGCAACGTGGGGGAGGATTTCCACCGCTCCGCTGAGGCGCCGCCCGCTGGCAACGAGACAGAGGACATCGCCGGCTCCGCCGAGGCCCCGCCCCGCTGCCAACGAGGCCGCACCACACAGAAAACGAGGAAGAGTAGAACACGGTAGGTCGCCGCCGGTCGGGTCCAAGTAAGGCCATCGCTGCTACCCTCCGGTTGAAGCCAAGCTAGGCGGGTTGACCATTGACGGCCGGTTAGCTTCTTGGCGGCGACATGGAGTCGGAGAGCTGCGCTGGAGAAGAACGCTGCTTCTACTTAACTGTTGGTGCAGTTGGTTGACTGACACGTGGGCCCAACAGGCCACATGTCAGTTACGCAACTGCACCTACAGTTAAGTCACTGAAGCTTCTGTTCGGCTCAGCGAGATACAGGTGGGTAGCTTCGGTTAATTAATTATACCTCCAGCGCACCCCTTTTTAGTTGAAGAATGTTTGAAATGTAATAAAATCCGGCATGTTTATATGAAATCCGACCGTGTATGAATGATTTTATTTCAATTAGTTTGAATTCCTCTATCACTGGCATTGGATGAACATGCAAAACAATACGTACTAGCATTATTCCCAGGGTGATCACCTCGTTTGCAGCAGTTTCACATGTACTCCCTCCGGTCCTTTCTAGTCTGCATACAAGTTTTGTCTGCAGTCAAAGTATCTCTACTTTGACCAATCTTATACAAAAAAGTATGCACTTTCACAATGTGCAAAGTAAAAAGGAACAGAAGGAGTACAAAGAGTTTGAGCAGCTTTTTAGCGTTTCTGTACATTGCAATCAAACACACGGGCCTGGCAATTCACAGAGAACATTCAAAACAATCGATGATTATGCATCTCAGCTACTCACATGTCAGAGGCAATATTTACTTCACAACTAAAGAATAAAGAAAAAATTGATCGACGCTGCTGACAGCAAAGGGCGTCCCATTCGAAAATATCAAACGCATGTCTTGCTAAAATCAATGAGCAAAATTTGACAAGGTTGTCCCATTCCAAAATACCAAATGCCTACGATTGTGGAATGGGCAGGGTTTGCCATCAGTTCGGACATTGACATGGCACCTCGTGCTAAATAAACCATCTGTTCTTTTTGTGCAGTTCCACCAAAATCAACCAAATTCGCGCGTAGCTTGTATGATTTCGCCCTTATATGTTGCAACGCCTTGAACTTATCGGCACCTCCTTTCTTGTGGTGGAAATGAATGATTCGATGTATTCATGAACATTTTGTGCAGTTCCCATTGAAATCAAGCTGAGCACCCCTGTTTGCACAAATACAAAAAAGTGATTAGTATAAAGCAAACTGTACTATGAATTGACAGTTTCAACAGGCACATACATGGTCCATGTAGAGCACACTTTTAGAAAAATGGAACTCACCAGAAAGAATCCTAGAACAACATTGTACTCGCGCATCACAGCAAAAAATGGAGATTTGTCAGTCCTTCTAAGCTGAAGTTAGTTTGGTCTTGTGGGGAGTAATGTAACCATCCTTCAACTGCTCCTTGTGAAATATCCTTATCTTACCTCAATGGGATATTACGGTGCACATACAGATTGGAAGTCTTGTCTCCATTTGTGCAGTTCACTAAAATCAAGCAACATTATCGTACAAGTAGCACAACATATGAAAGCACACTGCAGAATCATGTGAAAGAAGGCTAGTACTGACCTCTCATGATGCGGAATTCAAACAACTCACAAGAAGAAGATCTGAACCAAATTCGCCTTAACGGATAGGAATTAAGATCTCCTCTTGTGCAGTTCCACTAAGATCAAGCAATCAAGCAACGTTGTTGGTGTGACATTTTGGTTGAACTGCACAAAACACTCTTAAAACAAAAGTGTTTTGTGCAGTGCAACAAAAGGTCACAATGGCAACGAGGTGAAGTAGATAACCCTGTTTACACAGAGGTGCAAAGGAAACAATTAGTGGTCAATAACGGTGGATGACACAGAAGCCAACAAAAAGAAGCATCTACCTTATCTAAATGGGAAAGAAAGCAAGACAGTAGCATTTCTCAAACGGTGGCATTGATTAATATTAACATAGAGATTATTTTAACAATAAAATTCGTTAAACATGTAATTTTCTTTTAACTGTGGCATTGCATCAATTTTCCAGCGGCATTATTAGAGGGTGTTTGTTTACAGGGACATTTTGGTGTAGGGACTAAAAAAACTCCGTGTTAGTCCCATCTAAACCAAACAGGAGGGACTTTTAGGACTAAAAGTGGGCATTTGGTACTAAAGAAAGAAGACCCCGAGGGAGTCTTTTTGGGACTTTTTCCAACAGTTGCCCCTGCCACGCATCGCACCTTGTCTCTATTAGTTCATTACTAGGGGTAACATGGTCTTTTAGCATGTCATTTAATAACCTCTAGTCCATGTTTAGTCCCTGGAACCAAGCAGGTAGGGACTAGGGAGTTTTTAACCAAACAGGGCCTTAGATTAACAACAGCTAATGAGTTGCATGGGACAGTGGACGCACCGGCACCATGTGCATCTACCAATGTACTGTGGTCATGCACAGTCTGTTGCAACAAAGAGCAAACAACCAAGGAGCATATTTGTGTTGGTCCCAGTTTTGTTATCTTTAGACACCTTTCCCTATGTGAGCGCAGCAAATCTAGTCCTGCTCAAACTCTACAGCCTTGTCCCTTCCTTTCCTTTTTGAACTAGTACTTTCGCCCCTTCCTTTCCTCTTTGAACCACGTCCTAGATTTATGCGATACAACTTTCCCCACTACTTTCCCCCATTCCTTTCCTCTTTGAACCACGTCCTAGATTCATGCTATACAACTTTCCCCCTTCATTTCCTCTTTGAACAACGTCCTAGATTCATGCTATATACAACTTTTCCCACTACTTTCCCCCACTCCTTTCCTCTTTGAACCACGTCCTAGATTCATGGTATACATGCAGCTAGAGCAATGCATGTGGAGTAAGTAAATTATACCTTAAGGTTCTTGGGGCGTGGTTCGGTGGGCGACGGGACGGCGGCGAAGAAGAAGGGGTCGGAGGCCCTCCCGCGCCGCTGCTGGGTGGAAAGTGAACAGCTGCGCCGGTAGTCCCTCGCCGACGGCGACAGCGTTAAGCCTCCTTCCCTTCCCGGGGGACGGATCCTGCCGGCTCTTTGAGCAACAGTGAGGGGAGAGAGAGGCCAACGAAGTCTTGTTTAGATCTGGAGAGGGCGAGAGAGTGCGAAGAGAGCAACTACAAGCGCTGAGGCTCCAGCGGGAGAGGGCGAGAGAGTGTGAAGAGAGCAACTACAAGCGCTGAGGCTCCAGCATGTATATATATACTGGAGAGAGAGTGTGAAGCATGCAAACCCTAGAAAACATTTTGACCAGTCAAAGAATCCTCCTGGCACAAATTATGCTCAAGTGTAGTTATCGAACCCGAGACCTCAAGTTTGATGAGCGAACAGGCTAACCAGCTACACAACCCTCCCGTTATGTTCAACGAGAGGGAAATAACCTTTTATACATTCCTGCATTCGTGTGACAAGCATGCCGTGTTTTTTTGTGTGTGTGGGAGTCATTGGGATTTCAATCATAATCGTGTCATGTGGCTTTGGTGGTAAGACTATCCACAGTGGTGCAGAAATAATGCAGCCTTAGTCACCTTACCTCTCTCCACGTAGTATGTTGGGTCCCACCAGTCAGAGGGTGAAAAAAAATTAATAAGAAAAATTAAAAGCGCCAGCGGTGTATCTTACCTCACACATCTCGCTACTGCTCGGGAACACTGTCCAATTGATCCCTCTGTTCGCTCACGTACTATTTTAAGTGAATCCTTATTATAACATGCACACAAATTTTGGGCACTTGTATTCGACTTAAGTCAGTGTGCCATCGTATCTCGTATACTTACTACTCCCTCCGTCTAGGTGTAATAAGTCACGTTATAAGGTGCAACGGGACCAAGGTGCGTGCGTGTGCGTGCGTGCATGTGTGTGTGTGTGTGTGTGTGTGTGTGTGTGTTTAACAGCATGTGTGTGTTAGAGAGAGCGACAGATCGACCTACTCCTACAGAGAGATGTTGTGTAGTGTACGATTTTAGCCGCGAGAGTCGGTGCATCCTCTCGTTTCCGGGCGTGTCCGGTAGGGACATGCGGACAGCTGCCACGCCCGCTCCTGACCAGCCTGGCCCACCCAAAGCCCCTCCATCGCCCGCGCGCGCTTCCCGCCCGAAACGGTCAGCACCGCTCCAAAGAATCGATGTCACATTCATGCCCGGGCAGGGCGGACGCGACCTCTCACTGGCGCAAGAGTGATGGTTGCTTCGTCCGTCCAACTTACTGCTGGGTCTATGTGATTTGACGGCTCATTGGTCTTTATTACTGAGGTGGTAGGACTGCTGGATGTCCGACGCTTTCGGCGAAAGGAGGTACTACTACTAGATTACAATTTTCTCCATTCTTACAGCGGAGGCGTGCAAGAGCAGTGAAAACACGCAGGCTCAGTGATTACATGGCCCACCTCACACTATCACCGTGTGACACCTAACTCTTTACATAGTACTCCCTCCGTTCCTAAATATTACTAGATGAGTCCCCGCGCGTTGCCGTGGAACAGCGGTATATCTCTCTGCGCAAAATTATCGATTTCATAGAACTAAAAAAACTCTATAACCGCATGACAAATGTGGTAGCCAAACTAAATAAACTCCCATCATCATTTAGATCATCCCACGTAAGGAAAAAAGATCAGCCAACTCCTACTGCATAATGGGATTATATTTTTCTTTTTGACATGTTAATGGGACTTAAAAGCTCACTTACATGCATGCTACCGGTGCATGCTTGCATGCAGACATGTTGATGTGATTTAAAACCCACTCACATGCATGTGCCACGGTATTTCTGCATGCTTGCATGTGGCTTAGTGCGGAGCCTCTCAACGTCTAGATCAGACGGCTATTATGGATTGATTTACTTCATCTAACGGCTACATCAATTTTGATGATGTGGCTCAAGGAGAGGATAGAGAATTCCTAGTGGTGGGGGCTAGCTATTACTAGTAGATAAGTCTTTGTAGAGATTCCACTACATACGGAACAAAATGAATGAATCTACACTTAAAATGCATCTATATACATCCGCATGTGGTTCATGGTGAAATCTCTACAAAGACTTATATTTAGGAACGGAGGAAGTACTAGTATAGTACGTACTGTAATTTATCAGCGAGATAAATTTGTACAATGCTATGAAGCTTCCAGCTTCTGTTACATGTATCTTGCGTCCAAGGTTGCCCGTTGCAACATTTCATCAAATACAAAGGAGACTAACATGCATGCTATTGCATCTCAATGATTGACAGATCATAGCAAATATGTACTCCCTCCGTTCCAAAATAAGTGTCTCAACTTTGTGCAAACTTTAGTACAAAGTTGTACTACTACTAAAGTTGACACTTATTTTGGAACAGAGGCAGCTAAAGAAAAAACGATCCATGCAGTCCCTAGCCCTTGAACCGTGAACCCTGACCAGGCTTCAATTTGCTAGCAACGTTCGAGCTTCCTAATAAATGAAGTTTGCAACCTTTTGACCATCGGATCATTTTGTGCAGTTTCACCAAAATCGAGATGAGCATCCCTGTGGCAAAGAAATTGAAGAAGCATGATTAGAATAAGATTACTGGAATTAGTTGATGAGACATAAACTCATCACAAATACAATACGTAGAAGCCAGTAGAGGTATGTGCGGGGCAAAGAAGTAAAGAAATATCCACAGGGAGTGATGTGGGCAGCTAGAGCAGTGGTGCAAGCCGGCTGTAAAGGGAGTTGTACCTGAGGGATGTAGCAAAACCTTGAGGAGGGCGGCAGGAGGCGGCAACTGCCCACGTCGCGGCAGTGAGCAAGGGACAAAGGCAACCTCACCGGCTTTGTGAGAGAGAACAGCGGGGACCCCTGATCGGGACGTGCCGACAGTGGGTTTTCGCCGTCGGCGACGGCCACCGCATCTACACTAAGCATCGACCCCTTCCCCAAGCGGACGTGATCCGCCGGGATGTTAGAGATGTGGCCACAGTCGTTTTGTGCGAGAGAGTGTGAAGAGAGCAACCCCAGCAAGCAACCGTGTAGGCTGGCCCGTCCTGACTATGTATATAGTGGAGCGGTTTCCTTTTCTCTCCATATGAACCTATCATATTGCGTACATGCCACTGAAAAAAAACTTTATTTATAAATTACGCGGCACCTACTACTCGTTCTCCTATAACCTTGCGCTTGGCATCTCCAAAATATTAACCTTGCGATTGGCTCTTTGCCTCTTCGGGAAGTCGAGCAATAATGGTAGTGCAGTATATATCGTTCTGGCTATATGAGACCGAATGAATTGCTGCACGTCCACCACGTGGGCGAGGGTCGAGGGGCGAGGGAGAGTGCTACATACGGAGCAAAATGAGTGAATCTACACTCCAAAATACGTCTATATACATCAGTGTTTGGAGTATGTACTAGTAGTTCATATTGAAATCTACTAAAGGACATATATATTCCTAACAATATGATATAATCTCTATAACCAAGGTAGTAGGGACGAGGAGTAAACGGAGGGAGCAGTAAATTTTTCTCCTCGTCCTGCAAGCCACCGCGCGCATGGGCGAGGGAGCGGGCGTAAGGCGAAGCAAGCTTCACCTCATCCTGCGAGCCACCGCGCCCGTGGGTGGGGGAGACGGCGTACTAAGCAAGCTTCTCCTCGCTCTGCGAGTTGACGGAACACATCAAAAGTACTCCAGTGTATAGAGCCTTGCCTCTAAGGTAGGCCCCACATGGTTTGCCTCTTTTTTTAACATAACACGTCAAGTCGCAATTTGTTTGTTCACCCGTGGTAGACGATCCTCCCTCCACCAAGTGGACAACCAGTACACGTGCCAAATTACCACGTGGGCTGCCTTTTTCGTACAGAAATGAGCTCCACCGTGTACCGCGCGGGTGTGGTTGGGAAAGAGACGGGAGTACGTGCGCCGTGCATGCACCTCTTCTCTTCGTGCACGTCACCCACCTACGTGGGTGTGGGTGAGAGATACAAACCGCGTTCGTGAGTGTTTTTTGTTTTGGGGTGGGGGTGGGGTGGGGGTGATTTCGTGAATTATTTGTGGGAATATGTGTCGATGACATCTCAAACAAAATTTTGCATGCAATGTGTGTGAAATGGAGGCCTATCCATATCATACATAGAGGGTCGGGCAATCCACGAGAAGAGAGGGAGGGGTCATAGCTATCGATAGAGTCGAAGAGAGGATCAAGTGGGTGGGTGCGAGATCGATGAAGAGAGCCATCGAAATTGTGTGTGTGTGCAAGTCAAAGATATAGGGTGACTGGCCAACCGGAACGTTAGAGGGCACATGTCAAGTTTGTGTGTGGCAGGGAGACATGACTAGAGCGCTCGATGTATCAGTGTGTGGGGGGGGAGGGGGTGGGGGGAGGGGTAGGCAGAGGCCTAACTATAGAGGTAGAACGACTCGTATATGTGTTGAGAAGGAGAGACCCAGCTATGCCTTGAGGGAGATCGGTCGACATCCATACATAACTGAAGGACGGGAAATATGATGGGACAGAGAGAGAGAGAGAGGAGAGAGAGAGAGGGAGGGAGAGGGAGGGAGAGGGGTAGAGTGCTGGATAGGTGATGGAGTTGCTTCTCGAAGATGGTGGGAGAGGCCTACTAGACAAACTGACGGTGGAACTGCAATGTTATCAATAAGAGTGGGGATGTGTTTCTGTGTGTGCCTGTGCGTGATAGATCTGTCGGGACACATCCATGGATGATGAAGGGGAACCATGTGTTTGGTAAGCAAACCTAACTAGATCGGTAGATCAATTGTTGTTTGTCGGAGGAAGGGAGAGACACAACTAATGAGGTAGATCGATTGACGTGTGGGTAAAAACGAGTTATAAGGACCTAGCTAGCTATATGTATAGCGAGAGATCGGTCGGTGTACGTCCATTTGTTAGAGGCAAATAAGGCCCAGCGAGACGGATAGACAGAGAGAATGGAGCTAGGAGGTGGTGCGAGAGGCCCAACTACTAGCTAGATAGGGGGAGGAGTGTGCGGTTGTGAGATCGATGAAAAGAGGGGCGAGAGTTTACACGTGTGTCTGACCATATGAGAGACACGAGGCAAGGACACATAAAGGAGGAGATTGAAGGTGTGTGTGTATGTTGTAGGCAGGCATCGCTGGAGAGGTTTATCGATCGGTGTGTGTCGGAAAGGAGTTGTGGAGACTCTGGGAGAACGGCCTAAAGAAAAAATGAATGTGCCCGGTGGATAGAATGCCGAGGTAGGGGGAGGGCGAGGAGGGCGTGTGCATGCACGAGAGAAAGTTAGTGGTAGCTACAAAGGTTAGAGGATTGTGTGGGTGTAAGAGACTAACAAAGATCATAATTTGATATGAAAGCGGATTCATATATTTGAATAGGATATCATAGTGTTTTAAACATTGCATGCATGAATATAGCGGTGATACACGTGCTGTGCACATGTTATACCATAATGTGATAATGCATGGCATTTGCAACTCACAGCTAAATGCCGAACAATCTAAACCATACTATACATCAAACAATCTCACATTTTATTTGAATTTGTGATAATGTGTGGCGTTTGCATCTTACAACTAAATATCGAACAATCTAAACAATACTATATATCGAACATTCTCACATTTTATTTGAATTTGTGGTAATGTGTGGTGTTTGCAACTCACATCTAAATACTTGTAGGCGTAGGGGGCGGGGCACCATACATAATGTGATAAACACATTATACATATGAGACATGGTTTAGATTATGAAGATCTAGCTAGAGCTAGAAATGTAATGTGATTTGCAATCAAAATAAAGTGGATTCAAAAAATCTAGTTCGAGTTCATATAGTACACATAGTTCATATGTAACTCGAGACTAATCATGTGGTGTGCTGTGAAGATAATACACAAACGATGGTTTAACTTGACAATAATGATGATTGTAGATCTTATTAAAACAGAGAAACGAATTCAAATGCTTTGACTTCACAACAATCATTACTGTAGATCTTATTCAAATAGAGAAACGAATTCAAATTTAGTTCATATTGAAGCGGTAGTATATACGTTTGGAATGCACTAAAACGTTCATTTGAGTAGTAGGTTGCATGCATTATACACGTAGCGAAATATTTTAATTGAACGTAACATGAATTCAAAGTTTTGAATGACATTTGTAGTGCGCATTGATTTGGTACAGTACACGTTAGGCTTGTCCGGAAATTTCAACCCGCGCCTTGTTAGCCCGAAATATTTAAGATATACCTTTGTCTCGTTGTGCTCCGACAACTCCCTCCATCTCAACCCGCGCCTTGCTATTCCGAAATTGCGCGAAAACTCCCACCTCCTGTGAAATCCCGACACGCGAAATGCCCGTGCTACCCCTGAACCGAAAGAACCGCCTCAAATCGGTGGGGGTACTTCTGTAACTTACCCCACATTTCGGACAAGCGCGTCTCTAAGCCATGGTTCCCCACTGCCATCCCATCCGCCCACCCATTCGTACACCGAGGCAGCGAAAACCCGCGACGAAACCCCACACCCTGCTCCGTCCGCCACCCAGCCGGAGCCTCTTCCCCGACGACGTCGTCCACAGCAACACCTCGACGTCCCTCATCCACCGTACCGGATGAGGATCCGTCGTCGATCTCATCGTCCCGCCGGTTCAGCCACCCCGTCCTCCACCTCCAAGGAGCTGCCCGACGTTCCCCTCGTCTTTCGCGCCACCTCCATTCCCACACTGTCGTCTTCACCTGCACCACCGGAAGAGCATCATCATCACCGTTTCCTCGGATGAAGCTGCGGCCTAATCGGCGCCACCAAAGAGGTTGTACACTAATCGCCGCATTTTCTTCTTGATTCGATCTCACGGTGCTGCCGGCGCTCGGTCCCGAGCCGACACGGCGCGGCTCCATCCACGGCGGCGTCGCCGGCCACTTCCTCCACGGCGTCGCTCCCTCGGTCCCCTGCCTGGAGCTGCTGCTGCTTTAGCTCTCGCTCGCGCTGCTGCTCTGCTCTTGCTCTCGGTCCCCTGCCTGGTCTGCTCTTGCTATTGCTCTTGCTCTCGCTCTTGCTCTTGCTTGCGATGCTGCTCCGATTTAGCTACACTTCAGTCGACTGAATCGACTTTTGGGTCAGTCGATTTTCAGGGGGTGGGGGGCTCGCCGGGGTGAAGGAAGAACCAGCCGCAGCAGGGAGGGGGGCTCACCGGAGAGGTACCCCACTATCTATCTTAGGGTTCAGGATGGGGGCGGTGGTCGCCGGCGGTGGCGGGGCGTTGGCGGGGCTGTGGCGTGGGGATCGCCGGAGAAAAAGCTTGGCACGGGGGGCCTAGAGGGATGGCCGGGGCGGCGGCGGACCGGCGGTGGGGAGTGTTTCGGGGCGGGCGGGGCGGCGCACCGCCGGCCGCGGGCGGCGGGGGGCTGCTGTTTGGCCGGTGGTGGCTGGCGGCTCAGGGGGTGGAGGTTGAAGATGAACCGCAGGGCCCTTGATTTCGTATCCAACGGCTGCAAAATCGACTGACCAGAGATGAAAAAGTCAGTCGACCAACGTGTAGCCTCACCTTGCTAGTGCGTTCAGTTTCGACAGCAAAATTCAGTTTCGACAGTTAAGTTCAGTTTCGACAGTTAAGTTTAGTTTCGACAGTTAAGTTCAGTTTCGACAGTTAAGTTCAGAGATGAGCGGCTGATGTATTTTACATCTAGCACTTTGTGGTTATGTATTTTACGTCATGTATTGGAGATGCTATTAGAATTCCACTCAGGTTAACGTTGTTCGTTGTCTCTCTTGTCCTGCTTCAGCCTCGGCGTCGTACAACTCACCGGAGCTGCTATAACGACGAAACCCTCCATCACAGCGGAGTAGTACCTCGGGCTCCATCTCCAGACGCCTAAGATCTTCTTCCCCTCCTCCGACAGCAAAGTCAGCCGGAGCATCCTCACCGGCCAACCCAATCACGCTGAGATCGACATGGCTTCACCAAAGAGGTTGTACACTTGTTGCATCTCTTTTTTACTCTACATGTTATATATATTGTCCACTGAGCACACGGATTTGTTCCTTTAGTGTCTCCTTGAAAGAAAAAACGTAGGAACTTCAATTTTCACTTGTCCTCCTTTTCAAATTCCTATTCATGAAGCACAAGACTAAGAGATAGTAGCATAATAGCATTATAACCGTACATTTTCTTGTGGTTTGACTTAATCTCACCATGCTTCTTTGCATCCTGTGATCTTCCAATTGTTGTGAATCAAACACCCAGATTGGCAGAAATCCTGTGTTTTTAAATTCTCTGTTTTGCACGTGCATTCCTATCCTATTCATGTCTATTTCCTATCCCTGCATTGTTGGAATCCTCCAATTCAAACGAGCCCTTACAGAATTACTTCTCTTATAGATAGTTGTCAAAGAAAACCTTGCGTGGTTTGTCCCGCTCCTGCTGCGCCGTCGTCCACCCCAGCTCAGCTGCTCCAACGACAGAAGGGTCCAGCACAGCAGGGATCCGGCCTCCAGACTGTCTTTCGCCGCCTCGGATCTTCTTCCCCGCCGCTGGCAGCCATGAAAACCGCATTACCATCATCAACTGAGCAGATGACCTCGAGGACTACACGGGTCCGCAAGAGAGGTCGCACTCTTTCGTGTCTGCTTACGTTATGCAACGCTTAATATTACATGCTACTTTATCGTCCTGTTCACCGATTAGACTCTGAGTCAGCTCCAAACTAATGGTCAAACTTGAGTTTTTAAATGGTTGTGGGGTACATACCGGGGCCGTTATCAATAGTATCTATCTACTATCTGGTTAATCTCCGGTGTCTACTATGAGTTTCATGTTGGGTGGGAAACAAACAGTAAAGAAGCCATTATCTGTATTTTTTAACTGAAGCCATTATCTGCCTGCTATTATTGGTTTTGGGTCTATCCACAGGTTGCTACCATCACTCTGGATTTCTGCATGCACTTCTTACATAATATCACTATGTTTTATTCCTATGCATGACAGTTATTGTAAACAATGGAACTGAACATGTAGAGCAAAAGAGACGAGCCTTGCATGGCAATAAAATTTCATGCAGACGTCGCTCCATGGTAGGCGCAAAGGCAGCCCCCCTCCACGCATTTCGGATTGTAATCGAGAGGAAGATATCTGTTCTGAGGGGGATTCAGAAGGAGAAGACAACTCCTATTTACCCCCTGAGGTCTTTGCTCTAACTTGGCATGCTGATGTTGGTTATATCATGCATATGGTGTCTTGCATTGCTTACTTTATACATCAAATATGTCATCTGCTTAGTTTAGACATCCTTTGTGCGAATGCCATCTGTTTAGTTTATTCATCGTTTATGTGAATTATGCAACGCCATCTTGTTTAGCCAGGCATCATATATGTGAATTTTGCAATGGCCATCCTGCTTAGCCAGTCATCTTATATGTAAATTATATCAGGCCATCCTTTTTTTCGTTACATATTACATTTGTCAACAATGTTAGTACATTCAACTTCTCTTCGTGTGCATCGGCCATTTGACACGGTGATGGCAAATTCTGGAGTGAAAACAAGGTCTTCGGAGCAGACTATGCTATCTGACGAAGCGCATATCTCGCTAGTTACGGATAGCTCCTCAGAGGAGGATTCAGAGACAGATGACCAGTCCTATTCCCCCCCCCCCCCGAGGTGTATGCTCTAACTTGGCAGGGTTATGTTGCTCATATCGTGCGTATGGTGTCTCGCATTGCTATGTCATTTGATTAGTTTAGACATGCTTTGTGTGAATGCCACCTGTTCAGTGTCTAATTACCATATATGTGAATTATGCATTGCCATCTTGTTGCAAGACATTATATATGTGAATTATACAATGCTATCTTGTTGCAAAGGCATTATATATGTGAATTATGCAATGCCATGCTGTTTAGCCAATCATCATGTATGTGAATTATATCATGCTATCATTTTTTTGTATTACATGTTTCATTTGTCGACAACGTTTGTATGTTCAACTACTCTTCCTGTGCATCAGCCATTTGAAGCGGTGATGGAAATATCTGGAGTGAAAACAAGGTATTTAGAGCAGACAATGCTACCTGCTGAAGCAGACATCTTGCTGGTTACAGAGAGCTCCTCAGAGGAGGATTCAGAGACTGATGACCAGTCCTATTTCCCCCCTGAGGTCTATGCTCAAACTTGCCAGGGTTATATTACCCATGTCATGCATGTTGTCTTGCATTGCTTAGTTTTTACATCATATATGGATTGCCAGCTGCTTACTTGCTTACTATATAAATCATATATTTGAATTATATCATGCCATTATGTTTACATAGTACATACACATCATCTATCTGAATTATGGCATGGCAACCCATTTAATAAAGACATCATATAGTTATATCATCTCATCCTGTTTAGTGTTTACAGTCATCATATTTTGAATTATGGCATTCTATCCGTGAATGTATGTGAATTATGGCATGCCAACCTATTTAATAAACACATTATATAGTTATGTCATGTCATCATGTTTACATAGTCTCATATTTTGAACTATGTCTTTCCATCTTTTTTAGTTAGCCATCATAATGTGAAATTGTGTCATGCTATCCTGTTTAGTTAGCCATCATATATGTGAAATTGTGTCATGCTATCCTGTTTGGTTAGACAACATAAATATGAATTATTTCATGCCCTCTTTTATTCCCCACTATCCATTGCACCTGTCTATCATACAATGTCTATACTTTCAATTACTTTTCTTGTTTATCAGCCATTTGAATTGGAGAGCGTGATGGCAGTATCTAAGGGAGTAACAACACGGTCTTCAGAAAAGATAGTGCTACCAGTTGATGCAGATAGAACCACGGTTGTACTTGCCCAAGGACCAGATCCACCACACATAACCCAGACTCTCGCAGATTGTACCCCTACCCAGTTGGACAGAGAACCAGCTACACCCCTTCTAACCCCAACCCCGGCAGATAGTAACCCAGTTCTAGTTGACACAGCACCGTCTCCACCACAGAGCACCCAAACACGAGCAGTTAGTAAGGGAACTGCAGTGCCCAAAGCACGAGGACCACCACTCCGAATCCCAACTCAACGCTTAAAGGAGAAGAAGATTTGTTCTCAGGTCAGGTTCTGTAGCTATGGTTCATACTCCTTTGCTCTTGCATTACTGTATTTACTCATACCAACTATTTTCAATTTTGAAGGATGGAATTGAAACTCCAATGGCGCAACAGGTATGTTTTAAACCTATTTCTTTAACTGGTTTGCTGTTGTAACCTGCTCTATGTTGATTTCAGTTTCAATTGAATAAACAGTTATGTTCTCATGTCATGCACATTACAAGTGTTGTTATTTCTCTATAGTTACCCACACTTATATTCTGTCTATTCTGCTTTGTCTTGAACAAATATTATTTGAACTGTGTCTCTATCTTGATTTGGCAACAAAAACTAGAATGATATAGACCATGGTACATAGATATATGTTTGTTTCATGTTGTTATCCTGTCCACTTTACTACTGAACTCATTTACCAAAATGAGTTTCATATACAACATGGTAAACATGTGATGTGTCTGCTTGTTTCTCTTTTAGAATGCGGACAAAATATTGGAGAACAGTACCGCGTTATCCAATGGTAAAGGAAGTAATGCAGATAAGGTTCAAGATAGTGAGACATCCCTGTTGGTCTCCAAGAAAGCTGATAAAAACTATCTTGACGACAGTGAGGGAACCCAAAAGTCCTGTCTTGGTGTAGTGTTCGAGTTACTGGCCACTACTGCTGGCACAAGCTCTTCAAACTCGCTGCCTGAATTAGTTCGTCTTCTTGAGTCTCAACTTCAAGTTGAAAGACATCGATCAGATGTGATGCGACAGGAAGCTGAAGGACTGAGGAACTCCCTGTAGAATTCAGATGCATATTTTCTGGTGCAACAGCAAGCGCTGGAGGATTTAAGCGCCAAACAAGAGAAAGTTAATAAGCTTGCTAAGCATCTTACCAGCATTATGGGTACCCAGGATATTGTTTCTTGAGATCTTCTGAAGTGGTTTCAGTTCTGGATTTGTTTTGCTGCGGCGTTTATTTGCGCTGGTCGCCAACTTTGACAACCAGTGTATATGATATGCTGCTTTGTTCCCTATATTTGCACTGGTGGCGAACTTTGATGCCCAGTGGATGTAATATGTGTAATAGCCGTGATAGCCTAGCGTTAGTTGCTTGCTTATTTATTTCCTTGTTGTCTTGTTTATTTGTTTGCTTGTAGTCATTGCAGTTCTTTTTCCGCGGTTAGCTAGTAGCTGCAATAACCTATTTGTTAAAACTAGGCCACAATAACCATGGGCTAATATTTACTGTAGTGACACTGGGCCTCCTACTGGCCGTAGAAACAGTGGGCCTTCTACGGGCCGTAGAATCAATGGGCCTTCTACATGCCGTAGAAACAATGGGCCTTCTGCGGGTCGTATCATCAATGGGCCTTATACGGGCCGTATGATCGATTGGCCAAACATGGGTCAAACAGACCGCATTATGCCCGTAAACGGGCTAGAGTTGGAATCGTCCGTTCATGGGCCGACCATAACGGGCCATCGTTAATAGGCCGTATTTGATGACGCTATGAAAACGGCCCAACGTATTAACGGACCACAAACGGGCAGACTGTAACCACAGGCTGAATTTGGCCCACAAGCAGAAAATGACAGTAACGGGCCATAAGTAAACGAATGCTGGAAATGAGCCCAAGAATAAATGGGCTCTGAGAAGGCCGAGAGATAACATGGGCTGGAAACGGCCCAACGGAATAACGGGCCGTTAATGGGTATAAAGTGATACACTGTTCATTACGGGCCAGTTTCACCACGGGCCGTTAATGGGTGTAAAGTGATACACTGTTCATTACAAGCCAGTTTCACCACGGGCCGTTAATAGGCCAAGAGTTACATAGGGCCTCATATGGGTCGAAAGACGTCATGGGCCATACATGCGCCAGAAGTGAAAACGGGCTGGAATCATATTAGATGGCCCAGATGACGCTACTGGGCCTAATTCGGATAGGGCGTAACGGGCCTTGGGTTAGCGGGCTGTAAATGGGCTATATGCGAACAGGCCGTTAACAGGCTTTTCATGGGCCGGCCCGCCACCTTTTGACCAAGTCAAACGGGCTGGCCTTTTCACAGGAATGGGCCTCTGTTGGGCCGTGCCACGTGTCGACGTATCATAGGCGCCTTCCGTCCAATGAGTGGATGACATCTGTCCCAACGATGAGCCGACACGTGTTTCCTCCAGCCAATGATGATTTTACACGTGGAAAATCCCCATTGGTCGGGGCTGTTAACGGGTTATCGGATCCAAAACCCGACCCGATAGCTTAACGGCGTTCCGTTACGGTGGATGCCACGTGTCGGTCACCCTTGACGAAAGCACTTCTGTGACGCGCGATTTATCGTCATGGAAGTGGACACTTCCGTGATGATAATTTTGGCAATGTCATGGAACACTTCTACGACAACACAGGTATGACTATCTTGATTCTGTCATAAATTTGTCATGGATGTACATGCATGACAGAAAACGCGACCTACTGTGACAAACACGTATCATCACGGGAGTGTATTTTTTTATAATGATGCCACATATTATTTTAGAATCCTCAGCCGTCAGTCCTCTTTTCTACTTTGTGCAGCCGACATTTCAATCCAATTCCCTACATACACTTAATTTAGTGTACAATTATATATACATTAATAGTTTGAAGTATTTTGAGGAAGTAAAGAATGACATTTTAGCAGCAACAAAACCTCTTGGTTCTAATCAGAAATCATCTGTCACTGTAATTATTTATCCGTTTTTTTTTTTTTGCTTTGGTGTTGGTGCTTAGATTGATTTTCTATGTTGACCGTGAATAGGGCATGAATAATCATATATTTTCCGAACCACACAATGCCAACATGTATGATCGTGTATACCAATAAGGACTCACAACAAGAAGCGCCAACCATGACAAGCACTATCATCATCAAACTCATCTTATCGTTTTCTGCATTTCAAGAGGGAAATAATTTAGACATGGAATGGAAAACTTAAGCATACTAAGTTTTTAGCAATTCTGTTCACCAGCAGAATAACTCGGTTGCTATTTCTTGCCGTGCATAGTACACGTCATGAATTTGTGTCATATAGAATTACTCCCTCTATTTCCTTTTACATGCCACCCTCGTTTTGTGTTATTTAACTTTCTCACTATTTTTTATTGTACCATGGGAGACTTTGCTGAAATACTAACCTGATGATATATATTTTGTGAAATATAAGTATATAATCCATGATAAAACATCATTTTTAAAAAGTATATGCGTCATGCATTGAGGGACGAAGAAGCCATGGGGTGTGTGCGAGGATTGTGCTTCTTCACATCTGACCGGTCGGATTACGGGGTGAAGGGGTGTCAATCACGGTGCTTCCGCCTCAGTTCACCGTGGTGCACGTGCCATCGTCAGTATGAGTTTTTAATTTTCATCATTTTTTTCCTTTTTTGGACATTTGCAATGAGTTTTTTGCATTTAAAGATTCCCACCCCTCCCCCACCTAAAAATATCCAGCGAAGACTGATCACCGATCTTGCTTGCGGGCGCGCACAGCTGGAGCGTGGAGTGCCGCTCCATCCAAAGACCGCTGATCGGACACCCGGCTTTCCGCGCGAGCGCATGCATCAGCAGATAGGCTGACGCGCGCACACACAATGGAACACAGCAGCTTGTGATATATCTATCCAACCTCTCGTACACGCACCTGATATACGCCTCGTTCGAGAGCCCAAAGCTAGCTATAGCTTCACCGAATCGAACATGGGAGAACACCACCTCCCGCCGGAGCCAGCGGACCACCACAAAGGCGGGAAGGCCGTCCACGCCGACGACCTGAAGCCCGCCCGCCGCCGCCGCTACAGCTACTACGGCAGCACGGGCTCCCGCGGGGCCCTGAGCACCATCTGCTCCGTCCTCCTGCTTCTAATCCTCCTCGCCGGCGTCATCGCGCTCGTGCTCTACCTCGTGTACCGCCCCAACAGCCCGGCCTTCACCGTCACCAACATCGCCGTGTACTCGCTCTCCAACGTCACCGGCCCCTCCGCGGGCCTGCCGGCCGCCGGTGTCGGCGCGGGTGCCCGGGCGCCGAACGCCGTGGCGGCGTCGTTCCAGTGCGCCCTCGTCATCCGCAACCCCAGCGGGCGGTCGTCCGCGCGGTACGACCGGCTGACGGCGTACGTGGTGTACCGCGGGGAGGCCATCACGGCGCCGGCGGAGATGCCGCCGCTGGTGCAGGACCCGGACAGCGCGGTGGTGGTGGCGCCCGTGATCGGGGGCGGCGGAGCTGCCCCCGTGCCCGTGTCGCCGGAGACCGCGGCGGCCCTGGCCAACGACGTGTCCTACGGCGTGGTGTCGCTGCGGGTGGTGCTGCTCGGCCGCGTGCGGTTCGTGTCCGGGCCGTTCCGGAGCGGGTGGCGCTCCATGTACGCGCGCTGCGACCTGCTCGTCGGCGTCCGGAAGGCCCCGGGCAACGTCGGCGCCGCCGCTGTCCCCGAGGCGCCGCTCTTCGGCAACCCCTCCTGCAACGTCGATGTCTGATATACCGGCAGCCCCGCCCGCGCCATAATTACATTGCATCGGACAAACACCATGGCCGTGCGTCCGCGTGCTCCCTTCACCCGTCGTGTTTGTATGCCAAAAAATGTACTCCAATAACATGCAATGTTTACTTCATAAAGATCTCAATTCGTTTACTATCAACGACAACGAGTAGAGCTGTACATCACCTGCAAGCATTTACAAGTTCCAATGGTGGCTGAAACTCATCGGCATCGGCGGTTTGGAGTTTTCTTCTTTCATCGGCGGCAATCATGCTTCCTTTTTGAGCACGACACAAGAGACGCGCACAGCAAATAATCATCGGCGGCAACCCCTCCTGCAACGTCGATATATGATATACCGGCACGGCAGCCCCCGCCTGCGCCGTCGTTACAACTTGGCCGTGCGTCCGCGTCCGCGTGCCCCCTTCACCCGTGGTGTTTTGTGTGTCGAACTGTACCCCAATAACATGCAATGTTTTACGTTCATGAAGATTTCAATTCGTCCACTGACCACTGTGAACGACCACGAGCAGGAGTTGTACATCGCTGCAAACATTTACGAGTTCCAATGGTGGCTGAACTCATCGGCATCGGCGGTTTGGAGTTTCCTTCTTTCATCGGAGGCATTATGGCTTTCTTTTTTGAGTTTTTCTTTTTTGAAACAAGGCAAAAGACTTCCATTTCATTGATTAAGAAAAATGTTTAGACATAAGCCGCGAGCGGCAAAAAGAAAAGGTCCACTCTCACAACATAAAAATACAAAGCTGCTTGGCTCCTGCCAAAGTCCAAAGATAGGCCTCCTTTTTGAATTTTTCGATAACAATGAAAGTTGGTCCGGAGACATTTTAAAAAATCCTTGCGTTGTGCTCCTACCAAATTTCTCATGAGACAAGCATCAGGCAATGGCCTTCCTGCGGTCACCTCCACCATTTACTGCCTTGAGCCAACAATCTCTAACCGAGTCTTCATGACGCCGAACCATTGGTGAGGAGTCAAGGATGCCAAGCTAAGTGCAGATTGCGGTCCAAATCCGGAAAATGAACCTACATTGGAATATGAGGTGAGCAGCAGATTCTTGCACTTGCTTGCAGAGAGGGCACAAATTGCACTTTGGCAAACATCGGCGCAATAAATGATCGGCTGTCCAAACACGATTTTGGAAGATCAACCAAGCAAAAAATATGTGCAAAGGGGCCCATATCTTTCAGATTGTAGCATTCACTGGACAAAAGGAGAGACAGGAAAATTGCGCCATATAAGCTAAGGAGGCGGAGTACTCGCCACTATTGGTGAACTTCCAAGTTATGGTGTCTTGGGTACCCTAGTTGAGGATTACATCAGCAAGCATCTCGCAAAGGGTTGCAAATTGCTGAATATAGGCCAAAGTTAGCCCCTGACGAGTGTTAATTAGGCGGACCCAATCTTTGCGCAATGTCTTTAGGCCGGAGGCCGTCCAACCATGGAGATTCCCAGAACTTAGCTTTATTTTCATCTTCGATGCACACCCGCATGGCAGCAGCAAAGGTATCTTTGCCGTTGCTAGTGCAAGGCGTTCCTGAGCCAGACCAAGTCTTAGGTGGATCATCCCATTCGTACCAGAGTCAACGCAAGCGCAGGGCGCTCGCAAATTTTTGGAGGTTGAGCACTTCCAGGCCACCATAAATCTTGGGCTTACAGACGAGCTCCCAATTAACCTTGCACTTTCCGCCGATCATCTTATCACAACCCACCCAAAGGTAGGCACGTCGCAGGCTTGAGCTTTAAGGAGGACACAAGAAACGCACCGACTGTGAGAGCCCACGGTGTCACCCGAAGCCGACGAGCACGAAGCTCTGCTATGGAAAATGGCACCATGCGCTGATAGATTGCAACATGTCCAAGTGTATGGGGTGGGGGCATTATTGGATGATGAGCTTGTAGAACATCTTATTGCATGCAGGCAAGCCGATACGAGATTATGGGTAATGGAGCTAATGAAGTTCACTCAGATATCGGTCGCACTCTGGGCAATATGGTGGGTGCGTCAAAACTCGAAAGGTAATTCATGAACACATTTTTCACTTACCACTAAACACGTTTAATTTAATTTGAAGGTTTTCTAGAGCTAATTCAGAGGTTTTATGGCCGAGTAGCATGCTCGAATCAGCAGCAGTTGCTCCTGTTGCAGCTCAAAGACAAGTTAGACGAACTTGGAAAGCTCTAGGCCAGGGTTGTATATGAAACTCAACGATTGATGCTGCAGTTTTGAGGAACCAAGACAGAGGATCTTGTGCAGTCATATGTCGGGATGATCAGGTTTTTTTCTTGGAGCTTCAGTAGTGGTGACCCAGAATATAGTTAGGAAGACATTTTGGAGGCGATGGACTTCAGAGAGGCGTTGGATTTGGCACTTGACTTGTATTTGAGAAGAATTCATATAACAACTGACTCGGATGCTACTGTAAATCATCTCAAGAGTGCATACAGAGGGATAAGCAATGCCATCATTCAGGAGATAAAGATGAATATGGAAGACTTATCTGAAGTTTTTCTTTTAGAAAAAACTTTTGATCTATTCATTATCTGTGAAGGCAGCACAAAGAGCAATATAAATAAAAATTACATCCAGGTCTGTAGACCACCTAGCGACGACTACAAGCACTGGAGCGAATCGAAAGCGCGCCTCGTCATCGTGCCTCCCTCACTAGAGCCGGGAAACCTTGTTGTAGTAGACCGTCGGGAACTCGTTGGGCCAAGGCCCAATAGGACCAGAGCACTAGAACAGCAACCGCCGTTGAGGAAGCAAAGCGTAGATCAAAAGGATCCAACCTGAAGACACATGAACAAAGGCGAACAAAGGCCGGATCCAAGTGGATTCACTGAAGGAAAGCGCCGACCGAATCCCACGAGATCCGTCGAAGACATACCTCCACATGCCCTCCGATGGTGCTAGACGCCACTAGAACATAGGCTAGTCGGGGATAACCTTATTTCAACTGTAGGGAGTCATTGTCGTCTCGTCTTCCTGAGCATGACACAAACATGCACAAAAACACCTAAAAAGGAAGCAGGAGCCCTCCCGTCGGCAAGTGCCAAGATCCATCGTGCCTCCATGGCCCTAAGACCACAGAAGACGAAGCCGATCTGTGGCGGCACCAACATGAGGCGTGAAATCCCTCTGCCCTCGCGCGAGACGCAAGAGACGAAGGGGTACGAAAAATCCGAAGGTACTTTCGATCATGAGAAAAAGAGCATATCTGGAGGCTCATGACCTTGCTAAAAATTACGTTACCCTTACTTTGGGGCCGTATTTGTGGCTGTTAGATCCCCAATTTTTTTTTTGCGAAAAGATCCCCCTAATTTTATTTGCATGTCACGCAACGTTTTAGTTGAATAAAGTTCATTGTAAAAAAGAAGAATGTTCTAATTTGTCCAAAAAAAAGTTCTAAAAATTGCTAGCAGGAAAAAGGGAGATGGTAGAGCTGGCGAACTGTCGCCGCGAGGGAGAATCTGCCACCGACCCCTCTAGCTGGCACACGATCTGGATCCAACGGTGCAGTTTTGGATGACTTTTTCACACTAAAACAAAATGCCATGGAAGTTTTGCAAACAAAGCCACCCAGGTTTTCAAAAAGCACCAAAACTGTGAGGCGAACGTTTGCAAATGCCACGTCCTGTGGCGAACGTTCGCCAGATATGCCCATCCAAGAAAAAGAACACAGTACCAGGCTTCTCCCACATTCCCCACAGTCCACAGCCATGGCCTCCCAGTCCCAACAGCCACCCTCGCCGCCGCCGCCGCCCGAGCCGACCAGCATTAGCTCTTTGACCGACGACCTCCTCCGTGAGATCTTCCTCCGCCTACCGGACCTCCCGACCCTTGTCCGCGCGGCCATCACCTGCCGCCCCTTCCTCTGCCTGGTCCGCTCCTCCCGGGCCTTCCGCCGCCGCTTCCGCGAGCTCCACGCGTCGCCTATCCTCGCCCTCTTTCTCACACCCTACATGCGCGCCGTCATCCCTTCCGCCAGCGGCAGCCCCGACCCGGACACCACTGCCGCCTTCGCCGATTTACTCGGAGACGACGACGCCACCGAGTGGGGGACAGATTCCCAAATTCCCTACTCCGACGGGTACGTCGCCTTCGTCAACCGGAGCACCGATCAGACTGCCTCCTACAGCCCACTGAATATTGGAGCACCGGCGCAGGCGCAGGCCCTGGATATCTACCCCAAGCCGCCCCGCGAAGGCGTCGACGCCTGGCTCGAGTTCTACACGCTCCCTCCTGACCAAGAGGGCCAGAGGCCATCCCGTGTGGTCTGTGTCCGTCACGATAGCTCATGGGCGTGCGCGCGTGTGGCCGTCTTCTCATCTCACGCCATGAAGTGTCAGATCTTCCCCGAGTCCAGGGGGTTGCTGCTTGAGCGCGACAGGTGCACGATTCGGAAGCTTGTCCATGGGTTCGTCTGCTGGTTACAGAGTGAAAACTGCATTCTCGCTCTCAACACTGTCACCTTTCAGTTCTCTCGAATGTATCTGCCACCGCCCTTGAGAGGGCCATACACATACTTAAGCTTTGAGCTTGGTCAGACCAAGGATGGGAAGCTCTGTATCGTACATCTGCAGGAATTCACGCTTTCTGTTTGGCTCTGGACACCCGACGATGACGGCGTCGAGAGATTTATGCTGCACAAGATGTTTCAATTGCACACAATTGTTAAGGAGATCACTAAGCGTTCAGTCCTGGACAATGTTGACGCTGGAGAGCATATGAACGTTACTGATGGGTTTGTGTACCTGTCTGTTGTCCATGGCAGGGGTATGCAATCTTCTCAGTGGTTCCTATCCTTTTGCCTGGAAACAGCAGAGGTGAAGTTGCTCTTTGAGAAAACATGCCGAATTCGCTGTCTTGTTGATCCATACATCATGGCCTGGCCTCCTTCTTTGATGCACGACAAGGTGAGTCCATGCTTATGTATGAAGAATTGAAAATGCTGGTAAAGTTTCCTTGTATGTGAGCGATTGCCTTACTTGTGAGCATTGGGTTATTGTATTGTTGTGAAAATCAGATATCGACTTTTAGTTTTCATGCAGTAACATGTCTGACTTTATCAGTTATGATGCAATGTTTTCAATTTTCCTCATCAGGTTTAAACTCAAGGATATTTAGCATCAGGGTTTGTGCAGATTATATAATATAAGATGTGCTGCATTGCCGTTATTTGAGACTGCAAATCTTCCTCCCCTGATAATCTCCTTACACTTACTTTATACTCCCTCTGTCCCAAAATAAGTGTCTCAACTCTAGTACAACTTTGTACTAAAGTTAGTAGTACAAAGTTGAGACACTTACTTTGGGACGGAGGGAGGAACACTAATCACTATGAGACGGCAGGGGTGTAACAGTATCTTCACTTTCATTGCTTATGTCAAAACTAGATAGATTGATATGTATCATTAGAATGTACTGTCCTGCACAAATTTGTCGATAGAACGCTCTTACATGCATGAATACTCTAATGACACAGGGGGATTCAGAAACTGAAGTTGCTGGGGACACTGTTGGAGATGACGGTCCAGTGGGCACGGAAGAAGTTTCCCCTGTCCTCTTCACGGCATTGCAGTCATTCAAAGAAGCTTTGATTGATGATGACAACGCAAAATTGGTGGAGATGGATGCCTTCTTAGTTGATGATGAGATTAGCTCCCTTTTGAACAAAATCTCTACTTTAGAAGCAGGATTAGCAGCTGGGAGAGACTGTGTGCTGAGAAGAGCTCATTCCAATATCTACGTGGAAGGGGTGGAAAGGAGGAGTTGGTGGGAAATGTGCAAGGGGATGCTGGGGAGAGTTTCTTCCCACTTCTTTGCCAATTGATCTTGGTGCCTTTCTTCTCACAAGTTAAGCGTCAGTTGAAATGCATTGGTAGTTTAGTTTCCGGATTGTGCGGACGCATTATGTGCTAGTTGACTACTATGTCTAGTGAGTGTAGCATCGGTACCTCCTCTGTCTAGTTTGCAAGATACTTGTATGTTAAACATGCAGAGACTGACCATTCAGTGTCGAGGTGCGCTTCGGTACAACCCCCCACCCCACAAAACGTATAAAGGGTAGGGCGGTCATTTCACACTCCGTATTAAAATACCCGTCCGCCGTACGCGCGCCCGCGTCGCCGTACGGCGCTGTCGCGTACGCCCGCTCGTCCGCGCCCACGCCCGGTGTATGCCCGCCCGCAATGCACGCCCGCCCCGCTGCGTACGCCCGAGTGATTAAAAAAACCGATCGGGCGAACCCTATCTTCACGTCGCCTCAGCCGCCACCTCTCGCGCCGCCGCCGCCATCTCCGGCAGTACCTGGCCAACGAAAAAAAACTACGCGTTCGAAAAAAAAACTACGCGTTGTGCGCTACTGGACGCCCGCCTAGGTGGGGCAGGCGTGCTGTTCGCCCTCGCGTTGTGTGTGACTAGACGCCGACAACCGCCTCGGTCGGGTAGACGCCTCCGCCGCCGTCAGCTCGTAGCTGTTCGCCGTCGAGTCTCCGGCGAATCCCAACACTATTCTCATGTCTGACGAAGGCAACGAGGTACGCGAGGCGCTGGCATAGTGATTTAAAAACGGATTTTAATTGCGAAGATGTTACGTGATGTTTGAATGGATCTTTGATTATATATGAACGTGTATAGATTGATGCTGAAATAGGATATGACGGTGATGATGGCGGTAGCGAGGACGGATCATTGTCATTGGATGAAGACGAACATGACGGCGAAAATTATATGAGTTTGGATGAGTCTTACAGTGGCAATGTAAGTGGTCTGCATGTTGTCAACCGTATTAAATACAAGCATCCGCGATGACAATAACATGTTTGACTTTGCACAGATAAGAGGGGATGATGACAATGAGGATATGGATGTAGATGATTCATATGCTGAAAGCGGAAGCCATGTAGGTTTAGATTTATGTAGGTTATTTTAAAGTGACATGAAAAACGCATCAAATCTTACATATCATATTTACAATTTGCGCAGATGGAAGTGGAAGGGTACTATGAGTGGAATTTTTCGATGATGGCAATGACGAAAACGATATCGATGCATCTTATAATGATAGCTCGAGCAAAGTAAGTAGTGGAAAGTGAATACATATGATAGTCCTTATACAACTACTTACTGACATATAAGGTTGTTTGTATTTTTTTCCAGGGAGAGGTTGGTGGCGCGTGCGAAAACGATGATGATGCCGATGGTGATGAGTGCAATTTTGACAGTGGGTACGATGAATACCAGCAAGAACCACTGGACAGGCATTGGACGGTGATGTCCACGACGTTCAGGATAGACGAGGAGGCATATGATTTCTATAACGACTATGCGAAAAAGCGTGGCTTCAGCATTAGGAAGGACAACTTGAAATATGCAAAGGGTATCGACGCACGTAGGCGCTTGAGGAGGTTTCTCTGTTCAAGGGCTGGGAAACGACAGGCCAAGTTTTGTACCATGGAAGGGAAGAAGCGCAGGTTGAGAGCGGAGACTCCATGCTATTGCGAGGCCCATCTAACTGTGAAGCTTGACAGAGAGCGCTCCATTTGGTATGTCAGCAGTTTCAACGATGATCATAGTCACACTCTTGCTAGACCGGATGAAGTTATATATCTTCGATCTCATAATCAGATAAAGGAATACCAGAAGCTCGAGATCTTAGCAATGGCAGGTGTTGGGCTCAAAAAACATTGGATTTATGACAACTTCGTTACTAGGTATGGATCATATGCACGGGCTGGTTTCGGGAGGAGGAAGCTTTATAACATGTGTTATAGGGAGAAAATAAAGTTGCTAGCAAAGGATGATGCGGACACTGCGATTGGTATCATGATGACGAGAAAGGCAAGGGATCCAGACTTTTTCTTTGAGCACAGTGTTGACGCAGAAGGCAAGCTGAAGAACATGTTCTGGTGTGATTCTCAGTCACGTCGGGATTACCTTGACTTTGGTGATGTAATCGTCTTCGACAGCACTTACAAGATGAATAGGTACGGAATGCCATTCATACCTTTTGTTGGTCTAAAAAATCATCGTTGCACCATTGTGTTTGGTTGTGCTGTTGTGTCAGACGAGACGGAGGATACATATGTTTGGGTGTTGCAGACCTTCTTGAGAGCTCATTGTCAGAAGAAGCCGAGGTCTGTAATTACTGACGGAGACGCAACCATGATAAGGGCCGTCAGGAAGGTCCTTACTGACGTGTGGCATCGACTTTGTTCGTGGCATATAGAGAAAAACATGTAGAAACACCTCCACCACAAGTCCCTTAAAGAGTTCAGGTCTCTTATTTACTATGCTACTACACATGATGAGTTTGAGGCGAGATGGGCAGCTTTTAGAGCTAAATGGGAGTCGGAGAAAACTGAAACATGGTTGCGTAGGATGTACAGGAAGAAAAGGCTTTGGGCTGCGTCATATCTCACTGGTGGGTTCTTCCTTGGTATGCGGAGTAACCAGAGGAGCGAGAGTCTGAACTCTTGCCTTCATATGCATCTTGACTCTGGCATGACAATTGTTGATATGGTTGTGCATTATGAGAACTGCATTGTTCGGCTCCGTGAGAACAAGTCACACGACGACTGCATGTCCACACAGACACTCCCTGTACCAGTAGTCGACGAGTTCAAATGCATTGAAAAAGCCGCTGCCCGTGACTTCGCTGCGGTGAACTTTTACCTCTTGCAGATAGAAATGAAGAAGGCAGCGGATCTTGAGATCATAGATAGACTCAGTGGAGCCGTCAGTAGGAGATTCATAGTGGCATGGAAAAATAACAGGCAACTGAGATTCAAAGTGGACTATACACCTACTAATTCAGAAGAAACAGTGAAGTGCAGTTGTGATAGTATGAAACGTAAAGGTCTTCCATGCAAGCATGTTCTTTATGTTTTAGCCAGGTTGAACATGAAGGAGTTACCTAAGTGCTTAGTGCTGCGAAGATTCACCAAGAATGCTAGAGGTGGACTGCCGTGAAACGCACTAGCGATCTCTTCGCATGGGGATGGGCAGGTACTGAGGAGATAACTAAGTACATTGAGTTGACTATTTTGTCTGCGGAAGCAAATCATGCGGCATGTCATAGACCATTCCTATTTGATAAACTGAAGGCTGCTCTGGAGGATGTGATAGCAAACAAGGACGTTGAGGAGGAAGATATGTGAGACAGCATAGGGTTGCACATGACGATGCTTTTGTGCCGGATCAAGATCATGTTTTTGTTGGTGATCCAGAGAAAATCAATACGAAAGGAGCACCGAAAGGGCAGAATAACAAAGGTCGTGGTAAGGAACCTGGCGTGACTACAAACGGTAGACCTAAAGGTTTTGATGAGAAACCTCATGTACGCCTATGCGGTTATGCAGAAAAGGTCATTTCAAAAACAATTGTCCTCAGAATCCTAAGTATGTGCACACCTTTTTATTAATGTTCTTTTTTTGTTTAGTTTATTTTTTACAAAATTTTGACATATATTATGATCGTTCTATGCAGGAACATGGCATGATGATCATAGCAAGGATTGTTTGAATAAGAAGAACAACTTCTAAATAGAGTTGACGATTTATTTGGTTGTATTAAAGAATAGTACTTATATATTTGTTTCAGTACATCGATACAGGAGACTTGTAATCGGTGTTTACTTATGTCATATTTGTTGGCACTATACTCGTTGTTCTTAATATGATATGCGACATACACATTTTACGTTATAATATATATTTCTTGGCGCTATAGGCATTGTTATTAATACGATATAGGATGTATACATTATTTTCGTAGAAATATATGATTTTGTGTATAAAACATGCATGTTGAGCGATCGGAGGCGTTGTACAGCCGCCGGTTGCTTTAATTTAAAATAAAAACGTTAACAGCCGCTGGGCCGCGAGTGGCGCCAGCGGGCGCAAAGGGGCGCTACGTACGAGGACGATTCTGGTGCCGACGCAGATGGCGATCTCGAGTCAGACGCCGCCCTCGGGCGCAGAGGGGCGCACGCGGGCCGATGGGGAATCAACCTCGGGGGCGGCATAGGCCAACCCTGGAGCGACCCGCGGCGCGGGCTGGCTGGCCAGATGACGCGGCCCACGTGCGTCATCTCACGCCGAACACGTGGTGCGGCGCTGGCGACGCTCGCCTCTGATACGTCATCGTCATATATCAACTGGGTATTTTAAAGCCCCAACATCGTGCATTCGCGAGAACACTCATTCAACACAAAATATAAATTAAATTTTAAAATATCAAATGATTAAAATGTACTTTAAATAAATTTGTCAGGCTACATAATCTGGACATGTGAAAAATATTTGGAACTCACATAAAAAAATAAAGCATCCACACACAATCCTCACTCATGAACACATAATGTTTCGAAAACAACGTAGAATTCTTGTATGAGATTTTTATTTTTGTTTCCTCTTCGCAAGTTGAATTACTTTGTTCTTCACTTCTGTAAGCTTATTTTCTGGGGACAAAATAATTCCAGCTATCATTCTTTCTCTTGAACTATCAATAGATTCCTGAAAAGGAATAAAAATAATTTTAATTTCATCACTTATATATAATATGATGTACTAATTTTTCATACTAAAAATGTACCCACCTGAGAAATAGCAGTAATAAATTTTTCTCCGTCCCAGTATTGAAAACAGGGAAGGAGGAACAACCCACATGAGTTCCTGTGTTCGAAAATCATAAGTGCAATTTTCAAAGCACGTTAAGTAAGATAGCACTGAATCAATTAATGTATTTCAAAAGCACGTGCAACATGTAACTCACCCATTTTCTTGTTGAGGCATGTCGTACGGGACTATAGGCCATGCGGACACATCCGAGAACGACATAATTGCACTATCATTTGCATCTTGGATATCTCCTACAAGTTGCTCTCTCTGACAAAAAAATATAAACACGTTGACTACATACGGTAAACAAATTATATGGTTAATTGTACACACATGAATACGAAACTTACAAAATTTTCAACGAATTTCCTGGTAGCTTCAGAGATATTTTCTTCCCCCCTCAAAGAATCAAGAATTTGGAACTCTTTCTTTCTAGTGTGCATAACACATGTAATCCAATGGTTTTTATCCCTATTTAAAGCAAAATAAGCCTATTTCACAACTTAAATATTGTTACTAAGCTCGCCTATCACATATGATAGTAATGAAAATACAATTCTGCAATACAAACGGTACCTTCGGTTTTGCAAAATATTCTGTCATGCATCTGTTGAGAGGTTCATTTGCATGTGCTAAACCTTCTGGATCGTCTATCGACTTCCCTCGTCTTACTAACTTTGGGCGAGTGTTCAATAACCAGTAAGACCTATGTGTGGGTACAAGATACCTGTCCTTGACGATACTTGAATCCGATATGTACGTCGCATAAGCGTCAATTACCTGAAATAGATGACTAAATTTACCATGGATGCAATATTCTTAACACATGAAATAAGCATGACAATAAAAGTACATACATCACCGGATAACCATGCATGGTTAAGTATCTGGCAAACTCTTGCCGCAGAAAGTCCTTCATTTTTACTGTTGTTGAATATTTCATGGTTCTTATGTTTTGGTGAGTGCTCGTACGCTTTCACGTACTGCACAGCGGCACGCACCATATCATCCACAGAATGATCAAACTGAGGAGTTGTTTCATGAAACAGTTCTACAACACAAGTCAATAAAGTTATAGTACAAATTTGTAATATATAATTATCAAAAAAAAATATTCATACCATGTTTAACTTACTAGCTTTCGCGGAACGTTTCGCACGTTTTCTCGGAGTCTTTTTAACATAAAGAGATTTCTGGTACTTTGACGCACTCCGCTTTTTTGCTTCTCTGAAATCACCTCCTTCTTCTCTTCTATCTCGCTATTACCATCTGACACGCCCTATGACATTTCTTGCTCATTTTGTTGCACTTGCCATCTTGTTGCTTCTATTTCATTGGTTTTTAGAGATGATGCTTCTTCTTTTTTTCTGACTGCTCTGGGACATCTATAGGATCATCCTTCTCACCTTTATAGCTACTCAAGTGACCAGTACTGAGTTTGAACGAATCCCCTCCTTCAGAATCCAAATCATACTGCCCACTGCCATTTCGGCCATTAGGTGTGTGTATGTCATCATACTGAAATTCTTTTTTAGGATACTTGTTTTCATACCTGGACTCACTATTCTGTCCAAACAGATTTTCTTCCTCCTCTGCCATTGTGCCTGGTTTGTACCGTACACCTGTTTTATTCATTTTCTCTAACAATCTCTGCAAAAGTAAGCCCAGTTACATGTTATATCTTTTTGTCAATTTATTGAGTTTAATAGAGTGCATACCAGAATTGCTACATTTTTACCTGTGCGTATAACTCCGGCATACGAAACAATTCCTTACGAATTTCCTTCATATCATTCATAACCCAGTCCATAAAAGGCTTTAGGTTAGCAGGGACCTCGGACACATAGTCCACTTTTTTCTTTCCCGTAACGGATGACTTTTGGCTACTATGTTTCTTACTGCTTTCAGCTTGTTCACCTGCAAGTTTCTTCATTCTATACTCTTTCGTAATGCAGTCATCTATCTGCAAAGTGAGTACGCAATGAAAACATGAGTACATAACATTCTCAATGGATAATCAATGTATTGTTAAATAAACATTACAATATTACCAATCCATGACCACGACCATTTTCCAGGTCGTACTTGTCTCGTTTCTCCGCTTTAGATTCAGTCCAGTTTTTCATTAGGGGAACTTGCAACGACAACGGGTCATTTTTCGGGCCGGTGGTTTGGCTGCACCTTCTCCCAATATAAGTATTACAAAACAAATGACAAAATAAATTACGAACGCATAACATGAAGGAATATTAAATAGCATTAATTAACACCATACCTGGAGTAGGGCTAGGTTGCCACATGGCCATTGCCTCACACGGCCGTCCTGCTTGAGTTTACCAATGTCCATCAAACAAGTTCGCAAAGTGAACACGTTAAAATTCAACGTGCTTATCCGCTTCACGTCATGCACCAACGCGTAGTACTCCTTTGGTATGAAGACAGCCGACATCGGTGCAATAATAGTCCTCAACAAAACAAGAACAGCCATCCGAAGAAACTCATCGTCGGCGGATTTATTCCTCACAATTTTTTGAATCAAGTCATCTATCATTATCTGACCATTTTTTTTGTGAACGTACTGAATAGGAATTTTCTTTATTAACTCTTTTCCTTCCGTCGCAAGAATGCCAAAAACATCCTCACCTTCATTCTTAAACCCAAATATTGAAAACACGTCATCCGGTCTAAGTGAAATAAGGCCTTTACTTCCACTATCTTCTTGTATCATGAATTTTTTGCTGTTTGGGTTATAACCTAACATCATAAAATGCAGCAAAAAATCTCTCATTTGTACTGACGGAATGATCAACATCTCTTGCAAGTTTGTTTCGTAGAACCTAAATCGCTGAGCGGTTATTAATTTCTCAACTAGACTTATCCACTTCTCTATGGAACATGGAATCACACCATCGATGTCCATACTGCATGTTAAAAATTTTCCTATTGATAAATATAATTACGCAATAGCATCCGGAGAAATTGTACGAGGCGGGAAAACGTGACCTTGATCCGGGCGACAGCCGCCGAACAACGGCTGTGGCGGAGGGAAAGTAGGCAGCCGAGCGTCGGCGATCTGCGCCGGCGGCCTTGGGCGGCCTAACACCCAATGCGGCAACGTGCGCCATTGACGGTCGACGGCGATGGACGGCGCTGCACGTGCGGTGACGGCGTTGCACGCGTGGGGCGATCGTGGTAGGGAGACCTGGGGGGCACGGGGCGGCGTAAGGGGGCGAGTGGTGGGGTTGGGTAGGGTTCCGCCGTGCGTGGCGGTATACGGCGATGGAGAGGAAACACGTTTTCGGCGCCGACTGGGCCTGGCCCGATACCGGCCAACCTATCCGTGCGACGGCGGCCACCGCCCAACCTGCTAATCTTTAGTCCCACATTGCTTCTCGTCATGCTTATTCACTTGTTTAAATACCGTCCTCTGCCTGCAATGTTAAGTCCATGATTGTGGCGGTCTTACTTAAGTAGGTTAATGTATATTATGCTCTGGCACTCCAAAATCATGGAGTGTCACATCAATAATTTATATTAATCTTCTTAAGTAAATCCGTCCACACTACCGGATTTTTTTATATTTTTGTTTTTTATTTATTTTTTATGTTTCCATGAAACGTCACCATTTTTTTAACATGCTACAGTTTTTTATGTTTCGCCGTGCGTGGCACACAAGCACGCCTGCAAAATGTGGGTGCGTTTCAACACTCGATGCATTTACTACGATTTTCGCCGTGAAAAGACCCAGAAAAGGTCTCCCGATGTGACGCAACTTCCGTTCGTACTCCAATTCCGTCGAAATTTGGCGTGGGAGACCGTGGGGGTCACTCACACGCGCATGTAAAAGTTGGGTGCGTTTCGTCCATGTTGACATGTAGTCACAAGACAAACCTCAGGTATCGGTTTGGGATGACATGCATCCAGTAGGTGTTCCCTTCCGCAAAGCCATGAAATGTCGCTATTTTTTTCACACGCTACGGTGTGGCACACAAGCACGCCTGCAAAATTTGGGTGCGTTTCGACACTCGATGCATTTACTACGATTTTCTCCGTGAAAAGACCCAGAAAAGGTCTCCCGACGTGACGCAACTTCCGTTCGTACTCCGATTCCGTCGAAATTTGGCGTGGGAGACCGTGGGGGTCAGTCACACGCGCATGCAAAAGTTGGGTGCGTTTCGTCCATGTTGACATGTAGTCACGGTACAAACCTAGGTATCGGTTTGGGATGACATGCATCCAGTAGGTGTTTCCTTTCACAAAGCCATGAAACATAGGCATTTTTTTTCACACGCTACGGTGTGGCACACAAGCACGCCTGCAAAATTTGGGTGCGTTTCGACACTCGATGCATTTACTACGATTTTCTCCGTGAAAAGACCCAGAAAAGGTCTTCCGACGTGACGCAACTTCCGTTCGTACTCCGATTCCGTCGAAATTTGGCGTGGGAGACGGTGGGGGTCACTCACACGCGCGTGCAAAAGTTGGGTGCATTTCGTCCATGTTGACATGTAGTCACAGTACAAACCTCAGGTATCGGTTTGGGATGACATGCATCCAGTAGGTGTTCCCTTTCGCAAAGCCATGAAACGTCACCATTTTTTTCACACGCTACGGTGTGGCACACAAGCACGCCTGCAAAATTTGGGTGCGTTTCGACACTCGATGCATTTACTACGATTTCTCCGTGAAAAGACCCAGAAAAGGTCTTCCGACGTGACGCAACTTCCGTTCGTACTCCGATTCCGTCGAAATTTGGCGTGGGAGACCGTGGGGGTCACGCACACGTGCATGCAAAAGTTGGGTGCGTTTCATCCATGTTGACATGTAGTCATAGTACAAACCTCAGGTATCGGTTTGGGGTGACATGCATCCAGTAGGTGTTCCCTTTCGCAAAGACATGAAACGTCGCCATTTTTTCACACGCTACAATGTGGCACACAAGCACGCCTGCAAAATTTGGGTGCGTTTCGACACTCGATGTATTTACTATGATTTTCTCCATGAAAAGACCCAGAAAAGGTCTCCCGACGTGACGCAACTTCCGTTCGTACTTCGATTCCGTCGAAATTTGGCATGGGAGACCGTGGGGGTGTTGGAAATATGCCCTAGAGGCAATAATAAAATGGTTATTATTATATTTCCTTGTTCATGATAATTGTCTATTGTTCATGCTATAATTGTATTAACTGGAAACCGTAATACATGTGTGAATACATAGACCACAACATGTCCCTAGTAAGCCTCTAGTTGACTAGCTCATTGACCAATAGATGGTTATGGTTTTCTGACCATGGACATTGGATGTCATTGATAATGGGATCACATCATTAGGAGAATGATGTGATGGACAAGACCCAATCCTAAGCATAGCACAAGATCGTGTAGTTCGTTTGCTAAAAGCTTTTCTAATGTCAAGTATCATTTCCTTAGACCATGAGATCGTGCAACTCCCGGATACCGTAGGAATACTTTGGGTGTACCAAACGTCACAACGTAACTGGGTGGCTATAAAGGTGCACTACAGGTATCTCCGAAAGTGTCTGTTGGGTTGGCTCGGATCGAGACTGGGATTTGTCACTCCGTATGACGGAGAGGTATCTCTGGGACCACTCGGTATTGCATCATCATAATGAGCTCAATGTGACTAAGTAGTTAGTCACGGGATCATGCATTACGGAACGAGTAAAGTGACTTGCCGGTAACGAGATTGAACAAGGTATTAGGATACCAACGATCGAATCTCGGGCAAGTAAAGTATCGATTGACAAAGGGAATTGTGTACGGGATTGCTTGAATCCTCGACATCGTGGTTCATCCGATGAGATCATCGTGGAACATGTGGGAGCCAACATGGGTATCCAGATCCCGCTGTTGGTTATTGGCTAGAGAGGTGTCTCGGTCATGTCTGCATGATTCCCGAACCCGTAGGGTCTACACACTTAAGGTTCGATGACGCTAGGGTTATAAGGAAGGTTTGTATGTGATTACCGAATGTTGTTCGGAGTCCCGGATGAGATTCCGGACGTCACGAGGAGTTCCGGAATGGTCCGGAGGTAAAGATTTATATATAGGAAGTCACCATACGGTCACCGGAAATATTCGGGGGTATGCCGGTATTGTACCGGGACCACCGGAGGGGTTCCGGGGGTCCACCGGGAGGGTCCACCTGCCCCGGAGGGCCTTATGGGCTGTAGGTGGAAGGGAACCAACCCTAAGTGGGCTGGGCGCCAAACCCCCTAGGGCCCATGCACCTAGGGTTTGGGGGAACCCTAAAGGGGGGCGCCCCCCCTTGCTTGGGGGGCAAGCCACCTCCCCCTGGCCGCCGCCCCTCCCACCAGATGGGATCTGAGGGGGCCGGCCCCCCTCTCCCTTTTCCCTATATATAGTGGAGGGGTGGGAGGGCAGCCACACCTTTCCCAAGGCGCAGCCCCTCCCCTCCCCAACACCTCTCCTCCTCCGCGTGTGCTTGGCGAAGCCCTGCCGGAGAACTGTCACTCCACCACCACCACACCGTCGTGCTGCTGTTGGAGCCTTCTTCCTCAACCTCTCCCTCCTCTTTGCTGGATCAAGGCGTGGGAGACGTCACCGCTCCGTACGTGTGTTGAACGCGGAGGTGCCGTCCTGTCACGACCGGTATTTCAATAAAAATATTTATTGAGAAACCGATCCCTTTTACGGACCAGTAGAGAAGAATTCCTTCTCACGGGTAGACAATTTCTTGATCACAGAAGAAAAACCAGGAGTACTGAATATAATACAAGGTTGAGCGGAGACTGCTCAACAATTTATTACAAGCACGCCGATAAAACATAACGGCGGATAGGGTGGCATAACTACTAACTCACGATAAAAGTGGTGGTGGATATATCACAGTGAATAGGGTGACATGACTCCTGAAACTAACAGCTCTTCGAGCGTCGGAGTGAGGCTCGAGGAGACTTATTGTGGGTGGCGGAAGCGTATATAATACAAGTGACCAATATCCAGTATCGCACTGGACTGACTGGGATTCCTCTAGGCGTCGGACTCACTATCAAACTCTTCATCCATGAGATCGCCTTCGTCAACATCTGGCCAAATCAACAAGCCAGGTGAGTACTATGAAAGTACTCGCAAGACAGTTCGAACATGAGATATAATAAATGCAAACATGATGCATATGAACAGATTAACAAGCGCACTCAGACAATGAGATAATAATACATGGGAAATAAAAGGGGAGTCGGGCGGTAGTCCTCCCGAAATCCCAAAGTAATACTGAGGGCCAATCGAGTGTCTGAATGACTCCTCGAAAGGGTACAAAAAGAATAACAATGCCGCAGTCGGGCGTCAAGGCGACACCACATAAAGGGCTTATAATAGAATATAAATGACAGTGCGTGCCACAGTCGGACGTCTGAGCGACATCACATAAAGGGCTTATATCAAAAGTAAATAAGAAGAGTGCCACAGTCGGACGTCTGAGCGACATCACATAAAGGGCTTATATCAAAAGTAAATAACGAGAGTGCCACAGTCGGACGTCTGAGCGACATCACATAAAGGGCTTATATCAAAAGTAAATAACGAGAGTGCCACAGTCGGACGTCTGAGCGACATCACATAAAGGGCTTATATCAAAATTAAATAACGAGAGTGCCACAGTCGGACGTCTGAGCGACATCACATAAAGGGCTTATATTTCACAACTTAATAATTTATCAGCTTGTAAATTTAATATCACAACAAGGAAAAATTCCGATACGTGATAAAATAAAGGTTAGTCCATCCACAGGAATAACAATTCATACGAGTATACCGCTCAAGCTTGTTCACCGGGGATTTACCACGAGGATTGACATAGATGTGGATATACTGACCATGGTCCTTGATCATGGACACGATGGCTCGGAAGGATTTGACTCTGCAGAGTTTGTACTTTAACCACAGCCAACGGATTTCAGTAGTCACAGGGACTAGTTCCGTTTACAGTGTTTTAGGAGAAACACATCTAACCAGTACACACCCATTCAACATTCCGATGCCAGGAATCACCCTCAGCAACGTTCAAGAAAAACCTTGAGACGGGGAGGCTACAACCTCGCGTAGCATGGGATCAAATTTATATACGCGCGCTCTAAGGGGTGCCCCCCTCTCGGTCCCAACCGGAAACACCCATGCCCCCTGACCGGATGACTGGCTTTAATCCAGGGCCATGGAACCCTCATCCCAGCCCCTCTATTTGGTGTGTACTCGGAAAGAGGTTAACAACTTACTAAACTGTATTCTTTGCAGAAAACATGTGGCAGCACGAAGGGGAAGAACGGTAACGTGGCTCAGTCCACGTTAACGTCGGAGTTTAACGGATGACGTAAGGCTGGCATGCTACAACAATACCACCTCACTACCCTTCATGTCACCACATGATCAGGTCATCTCTCATCAAAGATCACGGTAACTTCGGAACACACGGATAGTTGCCTTGCATGCAACGAGATACTCACCGATGCTCATATGCCATGCACAACCATTCAAGCAAACATGCAAAACACCTATCATATCAAAGGTTCAAACATGCTTGCCTGGTTCGGAGAAGTCGGAGTCTAGCTCGGCGAAGTTCGCGGCTCCGTCACCTCCTCCGGAACCTACGGTATAGCGAAAATGTACACTAACGTGAAAATCATCGCGTGCATAAATTTTGATCCAAATTTTTTCCAAATAAATACTATAAAAAACTAGACAAAAATACAAGACTGACAGAAAAAGAATCATTCAAAAATCATCTTTTATTAAAAAGTTATAAGGGTTTTAGTCCAGGGACTAATCTGTGATGAAACAGAAAAGATCCAGGGACTTAACTGAGAAAACAGAAAACGGTTCGGAGTAAAAGGCGCCAGCCCAAAGGGAAAGCGCATTTGCCCGAAGGCGCCAACAGAAAACGGTTCGAGAGGGGAGACAGAAGAGAGGCTGACGGGGGGTCCCACATGTCAGGTTTAAAAACTTCGTCGGCGCCTAAAGGCTGCGGTGGTCGCCGGCGTTGAACCACGGCGAGGCAGGGAGATCGGAGGGTACCGAGAGGTTCAGTGTGTTCTTCCGCGTCGGTGGGTGGTGGACTTGGCCGTCGGAGAGCACCACGTCGACGGCGACACTTTCTCCGGCGGACGGTGGTTCGGGCGATGGTGGAGAACTCCGGTGGGTGCTGCAAACTCCAAATTGAAGCGCGGGTCAAGAGAGTGGATGCATAAGGAAGCTATGGCAAGGGCTGAGAGGTAGAGGTGCACGCACGGGAGCGAATCGAGCTGGGTCCCGTGGCGGGTCGAGGCGGCCGGAGTTGGGGAAGAAGGCTCTCTCCGGGCTCTACCAGTGGCTTGGCGTGGTATTGGTGGTGCGTAGGGGTGGTGTGAGTTCGAGTTCGAGCTCGGGGCCTCTATTTATAGGCGATCCGAGGGGGTGGCCGTGAACGGGATATCTCCGGCGAGCGATTACGGCGAGGCAGAGGTTGGGCAGGGGGTTTAGGAGGCTAGGCACCATCAGGGTGGTTCACTGGTGCCGTTCCACCGCTAAACCTCGGTCGGGCTAGGCGTAATGCGCCGCTCCTCGACGGGGTGGCCGTACGGGCACGTCGGCGGCAGAGAGCGCGCTCCGTGCCTAGCAGTTCACGACGAAGGATGGCAGCGCGCACGGGTGAGTGGATGGCCACGCGGCGACCTCCGGTGGCTTGGGCGGCGCCGTCCATGCTGCGCCTCTCTCTGGCAGCCGCAAAGCCGCTGCTGCCGTCGCTCACGGGTGGCGCACCTCCTCCTGCTCGTCGCCGACGCCCGCAAGCCTCCAGGAGATCGTGCGGCGCAGGGATAAGAAGGAGAGAACAGGGAGCAAGGCGCCACCGCGGTACTGGCGAGATCGACGTCGGGCTCTGAAGAAAACGACAGCAGTTCCTGAAACTGTTAACTGAACTTTCTGAACATTGACAGAAATAGTGCCCCTCAAGTGTTCGACGAAATGATTTGGCATGAAGAAAAAATTTTCTGGAGTTGGGACTTGGTGAGGTGACCTCTCAATGCACCCAGAGGCTGCCTGAATTTTCTCAGATTTTTAGGGGGAGAATTCAAATGAATTTCATCAAATTTGGCAAATCTGGCCCAAACTTGCAGCAAGCACAGTTTGAAATATTTGAACTGGAGACCAGTGGATCTTCATGGATCTTGGTTGAGGGCTCTAAGGACTAGCTAGGGGAATTGGTTTGGAGGCAAAACTCAAAGTAGAAATGGTAGTTCCTTTGAAAACCTCCAAGGATCAAAATAGAAGGCAGAAATTGTTTTTGATAAGAATTAAATGAGAGAAAATTTATGGGGAGGTTCAAACTACTGGATTTGAAGTAAATCATGATCCAAAGATGGGGAAAGGCTTATGGGAGGGGATTTCCACTTAGGGCATGGCAAGAGGAATTTTTGAAAGGGGCAAAGATCACTTCAAATGCCATAGGGCTAATTAAAAGATTTTCCAAAGGAAATTTCCCAAATGAAAAGCATTTGGTTTTGAGTCCAAATAAGAAGGGAAAACCTCCAAGACCAAAAACCAAGTCTTGGGTGAATCCAAATAAAAATACTTGTCATAAAAGAAATTTTTTTGAGAGGGAGAGTTCTTTAGAAGAAAATTTAAATACCCTCCTCAAATCAAATAAAAGATTTTGATAAAACCAAAATAAAAATTTTGGGTGTCACACGTCCGTTCGGTGCTTGGATCATCGGTGATTTGGATCACGGCGAGTACGATTCCATCAACTCCATTCTCTTGAACGCTTCCGCTCGCGATCTACAAGGGTATGTAGATGCACTCCTCCCCTCTCGTTGCTAGTAAACTCCATAGATTGATCTTGGTGACACATAGAATTTTTTTGAATTATTACTACGTTACCCAACAGTGGCATCATGAGCTAGGTCTATGCGTAGTTTCTATGCAGGAGTAGAACACAAGTTGTTGTGGGCGTCGATTTTGTCAATTTACTTGCTGTTACTAGTCTTATCTTGATTCGGCGGCATCGTGGGATGAAGCGGCCTGGACCGACCTTACACTTACGCTTACGTGAGACAGGTTCCACCGACTGACATGCACTAGTTGCATAAGGTGGCTAGCGGGTGTCTGTCTCTCCCACTTTAGTCGGATCAGATTCGATGAAAAGGGTCCTTATGAAGGGTAAATAGAAATTGGCATATCACATTGTGGTTTTTGCGTAGGTAAGAAACGTTCTTGCTAGAAACCCATAGCAGCCACGTAAAACATGCATCAACAATTAGAGGACGTCTAACTTGTTTTTGCAGGGTATGCTATGTGATGTGATATGGCCAAAAGGATGTGATGAATTATATATATGTGATGTATGAGATTGATCATGTTCTTGTAATAGGAATCACGACTTGCATGTCGATGATTATGACAACCGGCAGGAGCCATAGGAGTTGTCTTAATTTATTGTATGACCTGCGTGTCAATGAAAAATGCCATGTAATTACTTTACTTTATTGCTAACTGTTAGCCATAGTAGTAGAAGTAATAGTTGGCGAGACAACTTCATGAAGACACGATGATGGAGATCATGGTGTCATGCCGGTGACGAAGGTGATCATGCCGCGCCTCGAAGATGGAGATCAAAAGGCGCAAGATGATATTGGCCATATCATGTCACTTTATGATTTGCATGTGATGTTTGTCATGTTTACATCTTATTTGCTTAGAACGACGGTAGCATAAATAAGATGATCCCTCACTAAAATTTCAAGAGATGTGTTCCCCCTAACTGTGCACCGTTGCGAAGGTTCGTTGTTTCGAAGCACCACGTGATGATCGGGTGTGATAGATGCTAACGTTCGCATACAACGGGTGTAAGCCAGATTTACACATGCGAAACACTTAGGTTGACTTGACGAGCCTAGCATGTACAGACATGGCCTCGGAACACAAGAGACTGAAAGGTCGAACATGAGTCGTATAGTAGATACGATCAACATGGAGATGTTCACCGTTGATGACTAGTCCGTCTCACGTGATGATCGGACGCGGTCTAGTCGATTCGGATCATGTATCACTTAGATGACTAGAGGGATGTCTATCTAAGTGTGAGTTCATTAAATAATTAGATGAACTTAATTATCATGAACATAGTCAAAAGGTCTTTGCAAATTATGTCATAGCTTACGCTTTAGTTCTACTGTTTAAGATATGTTCCTAGAGAAAATTTAGTTGAAAGTTGACAGTAGCAATTATGCGGACTGGGTCCGTATACTGAGGATTGTCCTCATTGCTGCGCAGAAGGCTTATGTCCTTAATGCACCGCTCGGTGTGCTGAACCTCGAGCGTCGTCTGTGGATGTTCGAACATCTGACATACATGTTTTGATGACTACGTGATAGCTCAGTGCGTAATGCTAACGGTTTAGAATTGAGGCGCCAAAGACGTTTTTGAAACGTCACAGAACATATGAGATGTTCCAAAGACTGAAATTGGGATTTCAGACTAGTGCCCACGTCAAGAGGTATGAGACCTCTGACAAGTTTCTTAAGCCTGCAAACTAAGGGAGAAAAGCTCAATCGTTGAGCATGTGCTCAGATTGTCTGAGTACTACAATCGCTTGAATCGAGTGGGAGTTAATCTTCCAGATGAGATAGTGATGGTTCTCCATGGTCACTGCCACCAAGCTATTAGAGCTTCGTGATGAACTATAACATATCAGGGATAGAAATGATGATCCTTGAGCAACTCGCGATGTTTGACACCGCGAAAGTAGAAATCAAGTAGGAGCATCAATTGTTGATGGTTAGTAAAACCACTAGTTTCAAGAAGGGCAAGGGAAAGAAGGGATACTTCATGAAACGACAAATCAGTTGCTGCTCTAGTGAAAGAAACCCAAGCTTGAACCCAAACCCGAGACTAAGTGCTTCTGTAATGAGGGGAACGGTCACTGAAGCAGAACTACCCTAGATACTTGGTAGAAGAGAAGGCAGGCAAGGTCGACAGAAGTATATTGGATATACATTATATTAATGTGTACTTTACTGGTACTCCTAGTAGCACCAGGGTATTAGATACCGGTTCGGTTGCTAAGTGTTGGTAACTCGAAATAAAGGGCTACGGAATAAACGGAGACTAGTTAAAGGTGAGATGATGATATCTGTTGGAAGTGTTTCCAAGGTTGATGTGATTAAGCATCGCATGATCCCTCTACCATCGAGATTGGTGTTAAACCTAAATAATTGTTATTTGGTGTTTGCATTGAGCATAGACATGATTGGATTATGTTTATCGCAATACGGTTATTCATTTAAGGAGAATAATGGTTACTCTGTCTATTTGAATAATACCTTCAATGGTCTTGCACCTAAAATGAATGGTTTATTGAATCTCGATCGTAGTGATACACATGTTCATGCCAAAAGATATAAAATAGTAATGATAGTACCACATACTTGTGGCACTGCCATTTGAGTCATATTGGTATAAAACACATGAAGAAGCTCCATGTTGATGGATCTTTGGACTCACTCGTTTTTGAAAAGATTGAGACATGCGAACCATGTCCATTGGTAGATATGCATGAAGAAACTCCATACAGATGGATCATTTGGACTCACTTGATTTTGAATCACTTGAGACATGCAAATCATACCACATGGGCAAGATGACTGAAAGGCCTCGTTTTCAGTAAGATGGAACAAGAAAGCAACTTGTTGGAAGTAATACATTTTGATGTGCGCAGTCCAATGAGTGCTGAGGCATGCAGTGGATATCGTTATGTTCTTACTTCACAGATGATTTGAGTAGATGCTGAGTATATTTACTTGATGAAACACAAGTCTGAATTATTGAAAGGTTCAAGTAATTTTAGAGTGAAGTTGAAGATCGTCGTGACAAGAGGATAAAATGTCTGTGATATGATCATAGAGATGAATATCTGAGTTATGAGTTTGGCACACAATTAAGACATCGTGGAAATTGTTTCACAACTAATACCGCCTGGAACACCATAGTGTGATGGTGTGTCCGAACATCATAACTGCACCCCATTGGATATGGTGCATACCATGATGTCTCTTATCAAATTACCACTATCGTTTATGGGTTAGGCATTAGAGACAACCGCATTCACTTTAAATAGGGCACCACGCAATTCCGTTGAGACGACACCGTATGAACTATGGTTTAGAGAAACCTAAGCTGTCGTTTCTTAAAAGTTTGGGGCTGCGACGCTTATGTGAAAAAGTTTCAGGCTGATAAGCTCGAACCCAAAGCGGATAAATGCATCTTCATAGAATACCCAAAACAGTTGGGTATACCTCCTATTTCAAATCCGGAAGCAAAAGTGATTGTTTCTAGAAACGGGTCCTTTCTCGAGGAAAAGTTTCTCTCGAAAGAATTGAGTGGGAGGATGGTGGAGACTTGATGAGGTTACTGAACCGTCACTTCAACTAGTGTGTAGCAGGGCACAAGAAGTTGTTCCTGTGGCACCTACACCAATTGAAGTGGAAGCTTATGATAGTGATCATGAAACTTCGGATCAAGTCACTACCAAACCTCGTAGGTCGACAAGGATGCGTACTACTTTAGAGTGGTACATAATCCTGTCTTGGAAGTCATGTTGCTAGACAACAATGAACCTACGAGCTATGGAGAAACGATGGTGGGCCCAGATTCTGACGAATGGCTCGAGGCCATAAAATCCGAGAGAGGATCCATGTATAAAAACAAAGTATAGACTTTGGAAGAACTACTTGATGGTCGTAAGGCTGTTGGGTGCAGATGGATTTTAAAAGGAAGACAGACAATGATGGTAAGTGTCACCATTAAGAAAGCTCGACTTGTCGTTAAGATGTTTTCCGACAAGTTCAAGGAGTTGACTGCGATGAGACTTTCTCACTAGTAGCGATGCTAAGAGTCTGTTGGAATTATATTAGCAGTTACTGCATTATTTATGAAATCTTGCAGATAGGATGTCAAATTCCTTGACGATTTTCTTGAGGAAAGGTTGTATGTGATACAACCAGAAGATTTTGTCAATCCTGAAAGATGCTAACAAGTATGCAAAGCTCCAGCGATCCTTCTAAGGACTGGAGTAAGCATCTCGGAGTTGGAATGTACGCTTTGATGAGATGATCAAAGATTTTGGGTTTATACAAAGCTTATGAGAAACTTGTATTTCCAACGAAGTGAGTGGGAGCACTATAGATTTTTGATGAGTATATGTTGTTGACATATTATTGATCAGAAATGATGTAGAATTTCTGGAACGCATACAGGGTTATTTGAAAAGTGTTTTTCAATGGAAAACCTGGATTAAGCTACTTGAACATTGAGCATCAAGATCTATAAGGATAGATCAAAAACGCGTAATAGTACTTTCAAAATGAATACATACCGTGACAAGATTTTGAAGGAGTTCAAAATAGATCAGCAAAGAAGGAGTTCTTGGCTGTGTTACAAGGTGTGAGTATTGAGTAAGACTCAAGACCTGACCATGGCAGAAGAGAGAGAAAGGACGAAGGTTGTCCCCTATGCTTTAGACGTAGGCTCTACAGTATGCTATGCTGTGTACCGCACCTGAAGTGTGCCTTGCCATGAGTTAGTCAAGGGGTACAATAGTGATCCAGGAATGGATCACATGACAGCGGTCGAACTTATCCTTAGTAACTAGTGGACTAAGGAATTTTCTCGATTATGGAGGTGGTAAAAGAGTTCGTCGTATAGGGTTACGTCGATGCAAACTTTGACACTAATCCGGATGACTCTGAGTAGTAAACCGGATTCGTATAGTAGAGTTGTTATTTGGAATAGCTCCAAGTAGCGCGTGGTAGCTGCATCTACAAGATGACGTAAAGCACACACGGATCTGAAAGGTTCAGACCCGTTGACTAATAACCTATCTCACAAGCGAGATATGGACAAACCCCATGGGTGTTGGATTCATGACTATCACATAGTGATGTGAACTAGATTATTGACTCTAGTGCAAGTGGGAGACTGTTGGAAATATGCCCTAGAGGCAATAATAAAATGGTTATTATTATATTTCCTTGTTCATGATAATTTTCTATTGTTCATGCTATAATTGTATTAACTGGAAACCGTAATACATGTGTGAATACATAGACCACAACATGTCCCTAGTAAGCCTCTAGTTGACTAGCTCATTGATCAATAGATGGTTATGGTTTTCTGACCATGGACATTGGATGTCATTGATAACGGGATCACATCATTAGGAGAATGATGTGATGGACAAGACCCAATCCTAAGCATAGCACAAGATCGTGTAGTTCGTTTGCTAAAAGCTTTTCTAATGTCAAGTATCATTTCCTTAGACCATGAGATTGTGCAACTCCCGGATACCGTAGGAATACTTTGGGTGTACCAAACGTCACAACGTAACTGGGTGGCTATAAATGTGCACTACAGGTATCTCCGAAAGTGTCTGTTGGGTTGGCTCGGATCGAGACTGGGATTTGTCACTCCGTATGACGGAGAGGTATCTCTGGGCCCACTCGGTATTGCATCATCATAATGAGCTCAATGTGACTAAGTAGTTAGTCACGGGATCATGCATTACGGAACGAGTAAAGTGACTTGCCGGTAACGAGATTGAACGAGGTATTAGGATACCAACGATCGAATCTCGGGCAAGTAAAGTATCGATTGACAAAGGGAATTGTGTACGGGATTGCTTGAATCCTCGACATCGTGGTTCATCCGATGAGATCATCGTGGAACATGTGGGAGCCAACATGGGTATCCAGATCCCGCTGTTGGTTATTGGCTAGAGAGGTGTCTCGGTCATGTCTGCATGATTCCCGAACCCGTGGGGTCTACACACTTAAGGTTCGATGACGCTAGGGTTATAAGGAAGGTTTTGTATGTGATTACCGAATGTTGTTCGGAGTCCCGGATGAGATCCCGGACGTCACGAGGAGTTCCGGAATGGTCCGGAGGTAAAGATTTATATATAGGAAGTCACCATACGGTCACCGGAAATATTCGGGGGTATGCCGGTATTGTACCGGGACCACCGGAGGGGTTCCGGGGGTCCACCGGGAGGGTCCACCTGCCCCGGAGGGCCTTATGGGCTGTAGGTGGAAGGGAACCAGCCCTAAGTGGGCTGGGCGCCAAACCCCCCTAGGGCCCATGCGCCTAGGGTTTGGGGGAACCCTAAAGGGGGGCGCCCCCCTTGCTTGGGGGGCAAGCCACCTCCCCCTGGCCGCCGCCCCTCCCACCAGATGGGATCTGAGGGGCCGGCCCCCCTCTCCCTTGCCCCTATATATAGTGGAGGGGTGGGAGGGCAGCCACACCTTTCCCAAGGCGCAGCCCCTCCCCTCCCCAACACCTCTCCCCCTCCGCGTGTGCTTGGCGAAGCCCTGCCGGAGAACTGTCACTCCACCACCACCACGCCGTCGTGCTGCTGTTGGAGCCTTCTGTCTCAACCTCTCCCTCCTCCTTGCTGGATCAAGGCGTGGGAGACGTCACCGCTCCGTACGTGTGTTGAACGCGGAGGTGCTGTTCGTTCGGCGCTTGGATCACGACGAGTACGATTCCATCAACTCCGTTCTCTTGAACGCTTCCGCTCGCGATCTACAAGGGTATGTAGATGCACTCCTCCCCTCTCGTTGCTAGTAAACTCCATAGATTGATCTTGGTGACACGTAGGAAAATTTTGAATTATTACTACGTTACCCAACAGGGGGTCACTCACACACGCATGCAAAAGTTGGGTGCGTTTCATCCATGTTGACATGTAGTCATAGTACAAACCTCAGGTATCGGTTTGGGATGACATGCATCCAGTAGGTGTTCCCTTTCGCAAAGCCATGAAATGTCGCCATTTTTTTCACACGCTACGGTGTGGCACACAAGCACGCCTGCAAAATTTGGGTGCGTTTCGACACTCGATGCATTTACTATGATTTTCTCCGTGAAAAGACCCAGAAAAGGTCTCCCGACGTGACGCAACTTCCGTTTGTACTCCGATTCCGTCGAAATTTGGCGTGGAAGACGGTGGGGGTCACTCACACGCGCATGCAAAAGTTGGGTGCGTTTCGTCCATGTTGACATGTAGTCACAGTACAAACCTCAGGCATCGGTTTGCGATGACATGCATCCAGTAGGTGTTCCCTTTCGCAAAGCCATGAAACATCGCCATTTTTTTCACACGCTACAGTATGGCACACAAGCACGCCTGCAAAATTTGGGTGCGTTTCGACACTCGATGCATTTACTACGATTTTCTACGTGAAAATACCCAGAAAAGGTCTCCCGACGTGACGCAACTTCCGTTCGTAATCCGATTCGGTCGAAGTTTGGCATGGGAGACGGTGGGGGTCACTCACACGCGCACGCAAAATACAAAAAATGCAATGATTTAATTTTTTTTAACAGCCGGCTCGCGCGGCGCAAACTGCCGGGCTAGGAAGGCGACCCACGACGGCCACTTGGGCGCCGTTTGCGGCGCACACGTGAGGGCCCATGAAAGCAAAAAAATCCACGACGGCCACCGCCCAACCTGCTAATTGTTTAGTCCCACATTGCTTTTGGACACGCTTATTCACCTGTTTAAATATTGTCCTCTGCGTACAGTGTTAATTCCTTCAGTGTTGCAGTCTTTCCTCATTAGGATAATGTGAACAATGCTCTGGCACTCCATAATCATGGAGTGTCACAGCAAAAATTTGTATTAAGCTTATGAGGTAAATCCGTCAACACTACAGGAGTATTTTTCTTCTGTTTTTTAATATTTACAAATACAGTACTCTTGGGACACATTATTTTTATATTTATAAAAATAATAAAAAGTTTGCCTACAGTGGCCATAAAAGGCGCGCGGGGGCGACCCACGGCACGCACAGGCCAAAGCAAGGGCGGCCCACAGCGCTCACGGGCCAAGATGGGGCGGCCGGCCGTGTGTGCGCCGCTAGGGGCGCCAACCGCCCACAGTGTTGTATTTTTAGTCCCACATTGCTAGTTTTCACGGCTAATAACGTGTTTAAATAGCTTCATCCGTCTGCAACATCAAATTTTTAATCATGGTGGCCATACCTCACTATGCTTATGCAGGTTCTGCTCTGTCACTCCACAATTATTGTGGACTGATATAGCATGACCTGTATAAGTGTTGTAAGGTATGACTATCCGCGCTTAAAGAATTTTTTTGTACGTCCCGACGAAGATTTTATTACATCCTTCAAATTGCGTAGGGTTTTTTGCATGACCGGGCGTGACACAACGTGCGTTTGGTGCCCGAATTCGTTCAAATCTTGCGTTATAAAAAAATCATTATCATTGTTGACACAAATAGCAATAGTAAAGTTTATATTAAGTAGTGTTTTTAATATAACTACTTAATAAATTATATATTAAGTAGTGTTTTTAATATAACTACTTAATAAATTATCATTGTTGACTAAATAAATTATATATTAAGTAGTGTTTTTAATATAACTACTTAATAAATTGTAAATAAATTTTATATTAAGTAGTGTTTTTAATATAGCAAATAACTCATTATAATTTTTTAATAAACTGAAAAATGTTAGGCATTAACGAAAAACTCGTAAACAATTATGACAAATAACTCATTATTTTTACTTATAAATTATAATAAACAACTCATTATTCTTACTTATAAAGTAAATAATGAACATTACATAAATATAATAAATCTAGTACTATTTTTGAAACAAAAATAATAAAAAACCATCGACAGCGCGCGTTGGCCGGCCCAATGACTGTGCGCGACGGCGCGCGTGGGCCGTCCCATTCACTGTTCGGCGGTGCGGGGGCAGGTTCGACGGGGGTCAGGACTAAAGTTTTAGTCCCACCTTGCCCGCCGAACGACAGTGTGGCCGCCTTATATACCCGCTTCCCACGCTCCTTTCGAACGCCTTTGAATCCCACCCTGTCCCGCCACTGCCCCTTGTGACCGCCCTGCAGGCCGTAGCTGGGCCGAAAGGCCGGCCCTTTCGCCACTGGCTTGATCGGGCTGGACCGATTACGCGCAGTAGCGGCCTGCTAGGATGGTTGGGCTTATTTTTTGCTTCATTTCTTTTTCTCTTCTATGAGTCACGGCGCGGGGGGAGGTGGGAGGGGCGCTTGTTTAGTCCCACCTCGCGCGCCGAGAGATGCCAGGACCGGCTTATATAGCTGCGTTTGTGCTCTTTGTTAGATAAAATAGCTAATACTAAAGAGATTTGACCATACATAACTGCCGGGGAAGGCAGCCGCCCTGGCAGTTATGGAAAGTCAAATCGCTTTATTAACTAGCTATCTTATTTTTTTGTATCATTTTGTCCCTTCCGTGCACTTTTTAACAAATAAAATTCTATATTTAATATTGTTTCTTTAATATTGTAGGAGCAAAGGCCCTGTCCGAAAAGGAGTTTTTTTCGACATCCTTCAAATGAACCCAATATTTTTCCATAGTGTTGTACCATCATGACTAGGATGCATGACAAGTTTCGTGGCTTTTTGCCACTTTATGAATTTTCTATAATTTTTTCGGTCAAAACACCTAAAACACTAACCGGACGTGACGCAACGTGCTCTTGGTATCGAAATACGATCAATTTTTGGATCCAGTGTGGGAGTGGGCATACTAACTCACATGCAAAATATCAGGCCATTCTGAAGATGTCAAAAAATTGACCTCGTTCTTCGTAGACCGTTCGGGTAGGAGCAAAGGCCCTGTCCGAAAAGGAGTTTTTTTCGACATCCTTCAAATGAACCTAAATTTTTTCCATACTGTTCTACCATCATGACTAGGATGCATGACAAGTTTTGTGTCTTTTTGCCACTTTATGAACTTTCTATAATTTTTTTCGGTCGAAACACCTAAAACACTGACCGGACGTGACGCAACGTGCTCTTGGTATCGACATACGATCAATTTTTGGATTCCGTGTGGGAGTGGGCATACTAACTCACATGCAAAATTTCAGGCCGTTCTGAAGATGTCAAAAAATTGACCTCGTTATCCGTAGACCGTTCGGGTAGGAGCAAAGGCCCTGTCCGAAAAGGAGTTTTTTCGACATCCTTCAAATGAACCCAATTTTTTTCCATACTGTTCTACCATCATGACTAGGATGCATGACAAGTTTCGTGGCTTTTTGCCACTTTATGAATTTCTATAATTTTTTCGGTCGAAACACCTAAAACACTGACCGGACGTGACGCAATGTGCTCTTGGTATCGAAATACGATCAATTTTTGGATTCCGTGTGGTAGTGGGCATACCAACTCACTTGCAAAATTTCAGGCCATTCTGAAGATGTCAAAAAAATTGACCTCGTTCTCCGAAGACTGTTCAGGTACTAAAAATGTGATTTAAATGAGGTGTGACAAATATTACAAAAATTTAGGCATTAATGAAACAAACTTGCGTAAAGTGCTAAACTATCAAAAATATCAAAAATAAGATAGATAGTAATGATATGATCTGAGTTTACAATGCGCTAGCAGCACTCCCGCAGCTGCCCGGACAGTGTAACACTGTCCGGGCAGCTGCGGCAGAGCTGCCCGGGCAGTGCAAAGTCAAATCACATTAGTACTAACTATCTTATCTGCCAGGGTGCATGAATCCGCCTATTTAAGCCGGTCGGGGCGTCCTTCGGCGGGCGAGGTGGGACTAAAAAGTGCGCCTTCACCGTACCGGACACCGCCCCTGCGCCCTGGGCCGCTTGCACGCGCGCCTTCCAGGCGGCCCACTCGGCCCACGTCGGTGGTCCTCGCAGCGCCGCAAGAGGCGAGGTCTAACTTTAGTCCCACCTCGCCCGCCAAAGCGCGCCCGCACCGGCTTAAATAGCACGCCCGCCCTACCCCGCCGTACTCTAAAAAAAACACAATAGCACGCCCCCGCCCTACCTCGTTTGTTTGGGCCCGTGGGCCTTGCAGGGCCGAAAAGCAGTCCCTTTCACCGACGGCTTGATTAGGAACGACTTAGTACGCCTCGCTCGGCCCCAGGCCGGCGGTCTTTAAAAACACAATTTTTTGTTTTTTTGCTAATATTATGTAATTTTTTTATTGTTTCATTTTTATTTACTTTTCTAATTTTTCTAATTTTTCAATTCAAGTTTAGTTCTGTTGTAATTTTAATTTTTTTACAAGAGAACAATTTCAAATAATGGTATGTGTTCGAAGTTTAATACAAATTTTTTTTATTTTCATTCTTTTTTGTAGTATTATTTATTTTCCACCTTTGTTTCGTTTTTTATTTCCTTTCCTAATTTTCATATTTTTTTGCATTCAAAGTTTAACTCATTTCTGTTTTTAAAATTTATTTTCATTCTTTTTTGCTAATATTATTTATTTGTCCTCTTTTTTTCTTTTTTTCTTTTCTTTCCTATTTTTCATATTTTTTTGCACTTCAAGTTTAACTTTTTCTGTTTTTTAATTTTTTACAATAATTTTATACAATATAACAATTTTAAATAATAGTATGAATTCAAACACTCAATTTGTAAACAATATTTTAAAACCATGCATTCAAACACACTCGATATTTCATTATAGTTTTCATAAATATTTTACATAATACTAGAAATTTAACTTAACTAAACTAAACAACATTACGAAAATAATTAAACATTACTAAACGTTATTTCGAAAGTAACCTAAACTAAACTACTCGTCCTCGACGCCGCCGAAGTCCGCCTCATCGTAGAGCCCGTCGCCGTCGTCGCTGTCGTTGCTGCTGCTGTCGTCGTCCAGGGGCACCACCGGCGCGGCCGGCGCAGCCATTGAGTCGGCCACCGCAGCGTGGTAGCCGGGGAAGTCCGGCGGGTCCTCTGGGTGGACGGCGACCGGGGCGACCTGCATGTACTCCTGGACGAGGGGCGGCGGCATCGAGACGTTCTCCGACTCCCGGATCGCCGTCAGGTAGCCCGGCATGTCCTCCGGGTCGCCGGCCTCCGCCGCCAGCCGCCTGTACTCGGCCAGCAACGCCGGCTCTGGTTCCTGCGCCGGCTCGGGTGGAGGGGCGCGGCTGGACCCGGTGCCGTCCTGCGCGTACGTGCGACGATCGCCGCTGCCGAGGCGAACAGAGCCGCTGTCACCGGCGAGGGGGCCGCGCGGGGCCGCGCGCGTGCCGAGGTTCATACGCGTGCCCATGGTTTCGCGGGTGGACCGCGCCCCGCCGCGGCGGAACAGCACGTAGCCGTAGCTCATCGGGGCGGGCACAACGCCGGCGACCGCCTGGGCACGGTGTGGGGCGACGTCCTCGAAGGAGCGCCCGTCCCAGAGGTGGTGTCGCGCCGCGCGGTTGTGCTTGACGGGCGGGCGGGGGCCGGCGTAGGCGTGGAGGCGGCGGTCGTGGTCGTCGGCGAGCCGGGCCGCCCAGCCAGGGTGGTCGGGGGCGTACTGCAGGTCCGCCCGCTCCTCCGGCGAGAGCCGCGCCCGGTACAGACCAACGGCGCGGGCGAAGTTCGGCGTGCCGACGTCGGGCACCGGCGCAACAGGCACGCCGTCGACGCTGAGGCGCCACCTCGACGACAGGCGGATGTCGGGCGCGGCGGGGATGGAGAAGTGGGCGAGCTCCTCCGCCTCCTCTAGGGTCAGATGGGGCGAGCCATCGCCGGCGGCAGAGAGAGAGAGGGCGCGAGAGGCGGTGGTGGGTGCCGGCGAGTGGGGGAGGCGAGAACAGGGTGCCACCGACGGCGGGAGGGGCCGGCTTTTATAGGGGCGGGGAGGGGGCGGGGTGGGTACCGGCGATTAATGCCGGCAGGCGAGGGGGCGGCGTGCACAGGCGGTCAAAGCGGTGGCGTGGACAGGCGGCGAGCGCAGGCGTCAGCGTGGGAATCAACGCCGCGCGCGGACCGACGCCGACGATTAGACTCCACACTGCGGCGATTCGACGGGGCGCTGCGCGGCGTAAATGGCCACCACAATCCGCGCCGGATTAATGCGGGGGACGGCGGTGGTGGACTAAGTACGCGTGGGCCGCCCCTGACGCGGGCGTACACCGCCTCGTACAGCGTATAGCGGACCGTACGTCCGCGCGCCGCGGTTCGCCGCGCCCCCCTTGAAATTTCCATCCTACCCCTCCTCACTTATCGTACCGAAAGGGTATCTTCTAATCTGGACCGTCAATGTGTCCAGGGGTTGTACGGAAGAAGAAGTGTTCAATGTCACCATCAATGTAAGTCATGAGCCTCATCCTGGTGGTTGTCATCCTTGCTCTGAATGATTGTATGAGGTCTATTTTGCTTTGTAGTCTGCTTGAGCCGTGGCTCGCGTCCGTCACGGAAACTGTGTGGTGGATCAGAAACATGTGCACGCAATCAGCTCGGTCAATGAAATGTGGGACACTCGAAATATCTCGGTCCCAGTTCAACCTTTCTCCACCCCCTCCTATCTAGCTCGTCGGCGGAGAGCGAAAAAATGGCGGCGGAGAGCTGCATGGGGAAGGTGCTGACCTGCGAGGCAACGGACTCGAATTCCTACTGGATCCGGTTGACAGGTAATTGCTCCGTCGTATTTTTGAGTTCGATTCGCCCTGCAGATGCGCGAGCGAACTATGGCGATGACTGGCCTTTGATTTGTTGAACATGTCGTAGGTGATTGCGGGTGTTGAGCAGCCAGATCCATTAATTGGTGTTGAGGGCCGTCGGCCGCGGCTGGCCCCGACTCCTCGTGCGCAGTTGTGGTTGGATTCCCCGGCGGCTCTGCTGGGCAGAGAGATTCCGGCGGCAAGAGGAAGGAGTCGCCAACCCAGTCCGAGGGACAAGTTGAACCCAGAGACCTGAAGGTAAAAATGAAATCAGTGTTCTTTCTGGCTTGATTTTTTTTCCTTTTTGCAAGGAATCACAAATTATTGTGTGTATGTCAATATATGTCTGAGGGTATGATTACTAGTGTCAGCTAGCTGATCTCCGGATTTTGGTGGTTATCCATATGTACATTTAGCATACAGTCTGATACATCCCGTCCCCCCGTTATATGAAAACGAGTGCAGCATCTGAAACATGTGAATGTAATTTCAGGTTGAGAGTTGGACGTGTACCTCCGGATAGGGCACCCTGCCCTGTTTGAGTCACTCAATTAGAAGAAACAATCAGGAGGTACGCTGATAAACCATCGGACAATGTAGTTAAGGCGTGAAGCCACAGATTGGGCTGAATTTTGACTCCCTGAGGATCACTTCACTAATATGTACATTCAACTAAGTAAGAGTTTGTATAAAAACAAGACCAGCCCTGAACAGGCATTCACCTCCCTGCAGTAGCGTTTATTTGGGTAAAAGAAGGATGTGGTGCATCAGATCCACGAAATTTTGCTTTTTGACTACAAAGGGTCAACGATTCTAAAAAAAGACCAATATGATAGCTTGCACAATCGGATTCTAAGAATATGGGTCTCATGAGCACCGAGGGTTAACAAGTTAAAAGCTCCACGGAAGAAAACATCTCCCTAGGAAACAAGTGAACTACATATTTCAAAGAGAACCATACATGCACATTTAACCGTTGCAAGGAAATATAAAAAGATTACTAAATAAGCAAATTTGGGTAGTCAAGTAAGTTATAAATCATTAAGAAATATTAGGCAAACAAAAGTTTTGACATTTATCCCCATAGGAGTTTGTTCACTTCTTTGCTCGAACAACATTACCCCATCAACAAATTAATTTGTATGTCCAAAATAGCGTTATTTGCACCGAGCAGCGCCATTATGGTTCAGTGTATTACGTTCTCCGCTAATGAAATAAATATGCAGCTTGCAAACAATAGAACGGATCCATGTCTACTACCCTAGTAAAGCATGTAACGGTTTGAAGATAATACTGAAATCCACAGAACCAAAGAATTAAACTGTTTTGTTATATTTGGTTCTATGTTCTAAGAGAAGAACATTTGTTTAGGCTTTTTTTCCAGGCAGCATTTAATTAGGCTTTAGGAGCATATCATCTAATATGTGTCATGAATATGCAAACACTATGAACAAGTAAGCAAAAGTTATAGGAGACGTATCACATTTCCTATGCTGGTAGTTCATCACCTTGGGATGCAGCCAAAAAAACATATTTATGAACACTGTCGATCATCGTCGTGCCTCATGGACAAACCACAAAACTTGGCAAACACTTGATAGGGATGATATGCCTCTTTTCTATGTGAGAACTGGTAAACCTGCTCTTCATTAGAATTAGAATATCGATCCTTCATATCATATCAGTATTTTTGCTTCACTTGACAATTTTTTATTCAGTATAACAAGAGAGTGTTCGCTCTAACTTCATGAGTTCAATAAGCACGTTTCTTTTGCTTCTCAACATAAGAATTATCATACATATACAGTAGGTATGAGAGGAAAACTGCTTCCAGTTCAGATCCATGTGGTGTTGCTATACATATATAAAAGGTATGAGAGGAAAACTGCTTCCAGTTTAGAGCAATGTGGCATTGCCATACATATACAGTAGTTATGAGAGGAAATGCTTCAGGTTCAGAGCTAGGTGCAGCCAATTACAAAAATCACAGACATGAGAACGTAGATTGCACGCAATATCCAATTTCCCGTTAGGGTAGGCCTCTAAAATCTACCAAAACTATGTACTCCCTCCGTTCCCAAATATAAGTCTTTCTAGAGATTCCAACAAGTGACTACATACGGAGCAAAATGAGTGAATCTACACTCTAAAATATGTCTATATATATATCCGTATATAGTAGTCCATTTGAAATGTCTAAAAAGACTTATATTTAGGAACGGAGTAGTATATGACAGGAAAGGTTAAAAAACATTATATTACAGTGTTTTTCGTTTTCAGAACAATACTATGTTCTTTTCCTGCTTCTGAACATTCATCTTCAGATTAACTTATATTATGTAAAAAAGGCCTAACAACATGATCCACTGTTGGTCTTTTGTCCGCAACAACAAAATCTTGCAATTCCTACCATGGTTATTTATAAGTCCATCCCAAAATGACATGCCTAAAGTAAACCAGATGTATATGTTTTGCCCAGAGATAAAAGCTGGAAACAGTAACCTCTGATAGATTATCAGCCAGTAATAAATAACAGACTCCACATAAATTTGGAAACAAAATAAACAAAGAAGGTACCATGTCGAACACATTGATGTGTGAAGTAAGAAAATTAAGACATTGCTGAAAAGCTTATAGTCCACTTCATGTTTTTTTTCCTAAATGCCGACAAATTAACTTTGCATTCTTGCAGGTTGTATACCTGAAAATGGGAAAGACTAAAGAGGCAAAATCATACATGTAAATTTACATTCTGGTTTCTCTTGGATCTGCTACATGCTAAGCTTCTATAGTCCCATTTGAAATAAATAAGGGGACAATATGAGGTTTTCTAGTCCACTCCATGTCTATCAACAAATAGTCAATACCAGCAGTAGCAGCAGTGCAACAAATTCTTGAGTAAAGAAGAAAGTATGACCTAGATAAAACATGCGTAATCCATGTTTAAGAATCATTCTTTAGGCCATATAAAAGGATGACATATATATGCAAGGTAAATCCGCTAAATCAATTCCCAAAGAATTGAATGAGCAGATCAAATGCAACAATTCAGAGCATATTTGTAGAGGAAGTAATGGAAAGACATTGTATTGCAGTTCTGTAACCATTTCCTCAATTCTATGGAGATGAAACCAGAGCGTAACCAATAATGAAACACATGAACATCATAGGTGAACTAACCTGATAATTCCTAAGGAGTATTCCATCGAACAACCTGTGAGCAACCTAAAACCAATGGCACAGGACAATTCACTTGATCTGGAGTGTGGCCATCTTTGTGTAGGACATGCTTCGACCATGGTGAGGGAGAGGTCCATGCGGCAAGTTTGTCTGCTGGGCGGTGGTCAACAAGATGGGGACATTGTCTTCTCCACCCGGTGCCATCAGGGTTTGCTGGAAAAGGGATGGTGCAGAATTCACCCATTGGTGGCACTATCGTGCCGGCGACCACTTGCTGCCCTCTTTGTCGGCGGCCTAACCTTCACCCTCTCTTCATCGCCTCCCATCACAAAATTTTCCATCGACGGCGAACTTGATCCCCTCCCCTATCAGTGTGATTGCTGCTGCTATCCACAACGGTCATCGATGGAAGGCGGTGTATGTTGAATAAATAGTGGTGAGGATGAGAGCCATGGAAGTTGCAATCAAGACTGAGCTGCCCGGGACTGTGCACAGGTGGTGCAGATGGCATGTTCTTAAGAAAGCAAAAGAGCACCTTGGTCCGCTGTACACCAGCAAGAGCGAGTTCAGGTCTGAATTCCGCAAAGTAGTGAATCACATGATAAGTGTGGAGGAATTTGAGACTGCATGGGGCATGCTGATTGAGAAGTACAATTTGACCATTACAAAACGCAGCTTTAAGATATATGACAGAAGTGGGTGAATTCATACTTCGAAGGTGTCTTTTGTGCCAAGATGACTAGCACACGGCGTAGCGAGAGTGCAGACAATATGTTAAAAGATGTGCATGCCACCAGCCAGTCCAATGCATGTGTTCGTGCGGCAGTACACGAGGCTTCAATTCTACCGAGAACCAGATGAGAGCTACCAAGAAAAGAGGACAAGGATTGTAGGTGACTTATATGTACATGCTTCATATCATGTTACATATATATGTCGTCCGAGATGCTGACATTGTATTTCTTTTTATGCAACAGAGTGGTGCAGTAATGAGGACAAATGTTGTGATCGAGAGGCATGCAAGTAAGGTCTACACAAGAATGATGTTTGGCCAATTCGGTGAGAACCTCTTCGAAGGTGGGCCTTACCAGGTGGAGGAAGTGGAGGGGAAGAAGTACATCGCAAGGCACAATGACGTCTGAAAAACATGAAAATTGAAGCAAGGTGGAGTACGAGGTGACCATATCAGATGTTGGAGGGTTCGAATGTGAGTACGGGCAGTTTACCCACATGGGGATGCTGTGTTGCCATGCTTTCAAGGTTATTTTCTGGTTGCAATATTATTCAATAATTTGCTGTCCGCAATTTGGTTTAACTCATCGTGCTTATGCTCCCCATGATTTCAGGTGATGGACTATGTTGGCATGCAAGAGATAGCAAAACGGCACATCCTTGAGAGGTGGACAAAAGATGCCAGGGACATCTTGCCGCAGCATCTTGCTGCTAATCGATCTTTCACCTGCCGGAGCTCGACTCTCTACATACAGGCCATGGAGCTCGTCAGGATTGGGGACTCATCAGTGATCAGTCACGACCTACGAGCTCGGGCTGGATCGGATGAAGGAAATAATCATGGAAGCATCGCTACTGGCTTAATCCAGGGATGGACTACAATTTCAGGATAGGCAAGCTGCCGAATCGAATCGCAATAACATTGGATCGGCATGTGTGATCATCAAAGTTGAGGGAGATATGGTTGACAATGCGAACAGCGTGTCTGCTTCCAGCAATTGGGATGCCCTTGCTGGACTGTCGGCTCCAAGCAAGAAGCGTTGTGTTGAGCGACCATGCTCGAGCAGAGAGAACGTGCCGTATGAGGGAATGAGTAAGCGGACGAGGTTTTGCAGCATTTGCAAGCTGCCAGGGCATAAGAAGACCACCTGCCCAGACAGAGGTGATGTGTCAAAGCAGCCTTTCATGCCTGCAAACTCCAAGAACTGTGGCATTGGAGAGCAGGGCACCGTTGCACCTCGTGCACCAGGCCGCTAGGTGCATTTTAACACTTCTTGCGACCATGTGTAACAGTATAAGAATAATCGAGGATTTTCTAGTGTGTGACTTATGGGTGAACTCTGCTGTTGTTCCTCCTGAGTGTAAACTAGTTGTATTTTAGATGATGATGTGTCGTTTGAACTTATAAATTTGATTTTCCCAAACAGTAGTACAGCCTGAATGGTGAGACGGATTTTTTCCACATAGTACAACTCAATGTGCTGACGACACCGGTGACTCCTAGATAATAGGCTTAAGTCATCTCTGCAAGCTATGTGTGCAAAGCATCAAGTTATTTTTGCTGGGCTTGATGGGTTGGTGCTGGTAGAATTAATGTGGCTATTACACGTGTGTGTGTTGGTTCGTCCGCTAGAGCACACGTATGCGCCACATGCATTCAAATTTCAAGTACGATCGTGGACGCATCCTATTAAGATGTGGGCGATGGGTTCTTGGCCAAGAGCGGAACAGGCAGGCTCAGGAAAACACCTGATCCATCCACGATTATCCCGTTCCGGTATGACGCAATGGTTGGGCATCAATTTAATGCATGGGTCCCGCCTCTGAATACTTTGGCCATACGGTTGACACATACAGTGTGGAATACAGAATACGCATACATCCCGAGGTGGGCCAACGGACTTGATTTCAGGATCAGCTGTGCTCATGATCAGAAACGAATTTTCCGATGATGGGTGGTTTTATCAGCTTCTTGGCTCGAAGAAATGCAAAGAAACTCATCATTTTTATTTTATTTTACGGGGGAAGAAGCTCATCATTAAGTGCACGAAGGTGGTACTGGGAATGTTAGACCTGGATTCTGATGAGAGGTGTTGGCCGTCGTGCCAAGAGGCGATGCTAGATTGGTAGGATGAACGGCTTCATCGGCTACTTCACTAGATTGGTAGGATGAACGGTTTTCACTTTCTTTTTTTCGATAAAGGGTGGTTTTATTGACTCAAAATATAGCATCAAGGGATACAGTTATAATGAGTTACACCCGGCTTCTGCATAACTAGAATGCACACAGCCAACCCAAGCACACACATGCAAAGAAACAAGCTAGCAAAGAGCTAAGAGCATCTCCAGCCGTTCGCCCCCCCGGGGCGCCGAAAAAGAGCCGCCTGGGGCGAACCGACGCTAGATTGGCCCCCGGGGGCGATCTAGTTCCCAGCCACGCCCCCAGGCGCCGCCCCCCAAATCGCGGCAAATTCAAATTTCGTCGTTCCCGCTCACAAAAAAAAACGCCCAGTCCCGCGATCAGCGGCCAAGTTCGGCGATCGGATGAAAAGTTCGGCGTACAAAAAAATGAAAGGACGCATAGGCAACGCATCAAACGGCGGGGTCGGCCTCCGGCGTCGGCGGAGTCGGCGTGCGCGGGCTTGGTGGTGTCAGAGCTGCTTCTGTGCTGGGCGGCGTCGGCGCGGCTTCTGTGCTGCTGGGCGTCGTTGAGGCATCCTTGCTCGGGCTTGGCGGCGTGGGCGTGGGCGTGGGCTGGTTCAGGATGAGGCCGCGCTCTGCTAGGTACCACGCCTTGAGCTGCTCGTCGTTGCTCTGGAGCATGTCCGCCCCGCCCATCAGAAAAGCCAGGTCGGTGTTCCTCTTCTTCGCGACGACGTTGGTCCAGAGTAGGTCGAGCTTGACGGCGCTGTTCGTCATCAACGCCGACCAGCGCGCCTTGGTCTTCTCTTCACGTAGGGCGGCCCGGGCATGTGCGTCGGCGAGGCAATGCTTGATGGACTCTTGCACTCGCGCGGTGGCCGAGTCGGCGTGCTTCCCCTTGTTGGCCCCTCTGTTGCCTTCGGGGCGCCCGGCGTTGACGCGTCCGGCTTGTAGGTCTCCTTGGCCTTGGCGAAGGTGCGCCGAACATCCACCCACTTCTCGCACTTCTCGATCCGCTTGAAGACGTGGAGGTACTTGAAGTCTTGGTCGCTGCTGTCCTGGCGATACATGGTGAACATCCGCAGCAGCTGCGCCGAGGAACAAACAGTTGGCCGGCGCGCACGACGAAAAGAAGTGGGAAACCGGTGTGCCATACCTGATCCTCAATGCTCGCGCCATTCTTCGGGCGAGCCGCGATCTCCTCGACGATCCCATGCCATTTGTTGCACGCCGCCTGGATGAGCCCCCAATGGTTCGCCATTGCCTTCGACCCGCGTTGCATGTAGACGCCTTTGAAGTAGGGGTCGACGAACTTGCGCTCGTCGAACTCGGCCTTGATGCGCTCCCAATACGTCTCGATGCTCTGGTTCGTGCCGGTGATCGGGTCAAGGCAGACGACTTTCCACGCTTCGGCGAGACACTCCTGCTCCTTGGACGCCCACTTGATGCGCGGCTCACCGGTCCTGGCCGCCCCCTTCTTCTTCTTCCGTTTCCTCGCCAGCGCCGGCGCCGGCTCCTCCTCCTCCTCCTCATCCGCCTCCTCCTCGTCGTAGTGAACCCGGGGGACGCGGCGGTGGCGGCCGAGCCTGCCGTGATGATGTCGTCCATGTCGGCTTCGGTGGTGTCGGTGTCGCCGAGGTGCGACGTGGAGGCTTGGGAGAAGGGCAGCATGCCACGGCAGAGAGGGGGGCGTTGGGGACGATGCATAGGCCAGCGGCAAGTAGTTGTACGGAGGGTACTGCACGCTGGCGAAGGCGGGCGAGGGCGTCCGCTGGGCCGGGTGACCATGGGGAAAGGTGATGTTGGGGTTGAACCCACCGTGCGCGTCCCCGTCGGCGTAGCCCGGCGACTGCGTGCAGCCCCAGCGTTGCGACGACGATGAGAAGCCGGCCGGAGAGCCGACGCTTTGCTGGCTCCAGGGCGCGTACTGGCCGTGGACGCCGGGTGGATTCATCATCCCCACGCGAGCCGCCTCGGCTTGTTCGGCCGAGCGCTCCGCCCGATCCGTCGCCGCCGCAGCCGCGAGCGCCGCGCTGTCCCTGGCCTTCTTGGCGTTGCCCTGTTCCGCCGGTCGATGGTGACAGCCTCCCGGCGCTGAACTTCAGCCCTCCTGTCGGCGTTCGACATGCCCGGGGGCTTGGACGGCGGCGCCCTCGGCTTCCTCTGCTTCGGCTGGGCGACGGCGGCGGTCGCACCCGTCGCGGCGCGGGGGCCCAAGTACTTCTACGGCGGTATGGCGGCCGGCGGGGAGGGGAGGAGGAGGAGATTGGCGGGAGGATTGGAGAGAATGAGAGGGAAGCCGGGGGACGAGAAGAAACAGCGGGAAAAGGCCCTCCTCTCGCCGACGGAGCGGGCCCACGCCCCTTTTTGCTTTTGCCGGCGCCCCCAGCGCGCCTGGTTCGGCTCGGGTGCGCCGACTGTTATTTCGGCCCAACCCGGCGAAAAAGGACTCCTGGGGGCGCGCCTGGGCCGATTTTCGCCCGCCGGCGCTAAAAAATCGCCTGGCGGGGCCTCTTGGGGGCGCGGCTGGAGATGCTCTAAGTCATACAAGACCGAAGCTATGCCTAGCGAAGAAAAAGAGAAGTCCTGAAGCAATAAAAAGAATGATTGACAATGTATAGCGACAACCGTCGGCGCCAACTATCTCATGACAACGCAAGGACTTCGAGAGAGATTCTTCAAAATCCAACCAATCGGCCCAATCTAGAGCGTGCGCATGAGGTGCGCGCTGCGGGTCAGCTAGTCAGGGTGGCGCTCTCGACCCGATGCGAGGCAGCTGCGTGAAGCCACCGGATTAGATAGTGCACGTTTATGTGGTTCGGACACATTATAAAGATTGTAGGTGTTGCGACTTTGTTCGTCAGATAGATGGCTTTGGGTTGATCCATATATTCATGTTGTCAAATTCTGTTGAATAAAATTAAAGATGAATGCATGCGTCGATTGATGCGGAGGCCGTGGGGTTACCCGTCATTTTGAAAAAATCAGCTACCGCACTTGCAATGCCCGCCACCCATGCATTTTGGAGCAGTTCAATTGGTGTGCGTAGAGTACGTATGTGTGCAGGAATTTAGTCAATAGTTGCGTACTCCCTACGTTTAAAAAAACTTGTCCCTCAAATGGATGTATTTAGCATGAAATTAGTGCTAGATACATTCATTTGAGAGAAATTTGAAACAAACTTTTCCAGATGCAGGGGTACTTTTTATCTCTCGAATTGAGTATTCTTCGAGCGAAGAAATTTTGCTTTGCAATGTAGAGTGCTCCACTAGATGCTTAAAGTTACTTTTCTCTTTGTGGGGAGATGCTAAGTTACTTTGACGGTGTAGTACCCGTGAAGGGTGAAGAGCAGTTATCTCTCGGATGTAGGTATCCAGGAGTTTGGCATTGAATTGGGTGCAATGCCAAATATCTCAGGGCATGTTGATATTGAGCCTCAAAGACAATTCTAGTGTTTGGGTGCCTATGTATTTGGCACTTGGAATAAAAGGGGAGAAGCAATTCTAATTCCTGTTTGGATGGACAAAATGCTGAATTGCACATTTTGAATAGTATGAACGTTACTTTGCTGTACATGTTTCATAGTGATTTTTTCATTAGGTGTTCATATATTTGCATGATTGTATATCTAGTTACAAGAAAATACATAAGAATATTTGTGAAAAATGTGTGTATTTGTTTGGACAGAACATATTTCATTCCAGATAGTAAGCAATGTAAATTCTACATAAGTAAGCAAACTTTTCTCCGAATCCCTCATCTATTCATTTTTTATTATTAAGCCTGGCTTTTCCGTCTGGATTTTCCACTTGGTGTACTACAAAATCATTTTTGCTAGTTTCTCTGTGTCACTAGGAAGCTGTGATTCAGCTATTCAGGTATCTTAGGATCAATTCGAGATGGAACTTTTGTTCCTGTAGCCTCTTCATCCAGTAGGGCAATGATAAGTTTATTTAGAACATCATTGAAACATTGCAGAAACATAATTTTAAACTCCCCTTGAATTTTTCAATTGAACCATGAGTTCGAGTGCCCCCGGATCGATCACACCATAGAAGACCACCGCCAACGCTCCCACGCAAGTCAACTAGTAAGCCGTGAATTCCTCTCGAGCATGAGAGGAGAAGAGACACGCACAACCCAATGGACGGGCCTACCAATATGTCCTTTTTCTAGCGAGGAATTCTACCATCCATACGGCCTTGGCAACCAAAGAGAGCGAGCATCGAGTGAGATAGAGCCCGCCGTATTTTCCACAGGTTGTAGCCCAAAAGAAAAGATGTTGTTAAAAAATGCTCACTAAAAGAAGAGCACGAGACACGCATCCTGTTCGGATCTTGCTTTGGTGGCTGGCTTGGAGGTACAATAGGTGGGGTTAGGGCTAAAATACTTCTGCTCGGCAAAAGATCATTGGGCGCACCCCTATGCACACCCGCCATAGGGTCTCCAATCTATGAAGAGGTGCATTTCCTACTAGGGTTCGCATCCTCCATATCTGCATCGGGGTCTTCCTCCTCATCGAGATCAGATTTGTCTCCTCCTAGACCTCGCTCAAAGCTGCCAAAACCTCTTCCAGATCCATGCCCACGTCCATAACTCCCACGACCATGCCCTTCACTGTAACATCCCAAATTTTCAATTTGGGATGTTATACATAGGTCATTCATGCATATCATATTTTATTACATTTTTGTTTTGCGATCCTCGAAATCCTAAGCAACTCAAGAACCCTTGGAGAGAGTTGGGGATTTCGCGTTTTTCATATTTGAATTTTATCAAATATTAAAACAAGGATCTTTTTTTGGTTTTAATTAATTCTTCTCTCCGAAAATATTTCATATCAGAATATATGAGAGGAGATAATATGACTTCTTCAAAATAAATGAAATATTGGAGGAAAAATATTAAAATCAAATAAATAAATTTCATTTAGATTTTATTGCAATTTTATTTGAATTAGGAAAAATACTCGTTTTTCAAAATTGCACTAGAGGCCCAAATAAATGTTCACTTTGTCCGGCATATTTTTAGAGGACGGGGAAAATTCATTTTAGGATTTTTGGAGTCTGTTTAGTATTTCTTTTCTTCGTTTTCCTGCGCGTCGCAATATTTATTTTAAAAAAAAGTTACCGCCTTACCGGGCCGTGTCCGACCTGGACTTTGACCCGGCCGGCCTTATAAGCTGCCCCCGCGACCCCCCTGCAGCCCGTTCCGCCGCCGCAGCCCACCCGCGCCCCAAACCCTAGCCGCCAGCCCCGCCCGCCTCGATCCGCGCCCCGCCGCCGCCGCCTCCCGCCGCCGGAGTCGCCCGCCGCCGTCGTCACGAACGCTGAGGTAGCCGCCGTTTTTTTAAAACCGATCGATTTTATTTCGAAAATCATATTCGTTTTTTTAGATTAGATCGGTTCGGTTTTTTCGTCGGTTTATTTCTTTTGCGGACGTTCGTCCGTACGTTCGTTTTAACGAACGCCGTTCATCCGTTAGCCGCAGACAGCGAACGTTTGTTCGTTAGCCTGTTCGTCAGTTTTCTTTTTCCAGGGTTTTCCGCGATTATTTTCCAATCGCGATTTCTCCCTGATTTTCGTTTTAGTTTATCTTTTCGCTCGTTTATCGGAATCAGGCGATTCAAGCGCCTGGATCTTCGTCTCGAAGCCCTCTTTCTGTTTAACCAACTTGAACAAGATTTTGGTACTGTAAAATTTGACTTTAGTCCAGATTAGTAATCGGATCTTGTTTCTTTCGCAGTTTGAGTTTCGTTGCTCCGTTTGATTTGATTCTTTTTGCCAACCGGGGTTCTTCAGTTGAACTTTCTGGTTAGATCTTCTTATTTGAGATTTACCCGTGCATCTTTGCTTGATTGCTTATGTATGTTATTGTTTGTTTGCGATAGAATTCCCGGAGTGCGAAGCGTGCTACTACGAGTCTCTAGGTTTTGCGGATCGTCAGCAAGGCAAGTAACACATTGATCATACCTTTTTCATACCCAGTTTTTATGCATTAGATACAACCCTCACACATTGCATGAGTAGGATCTCTTAACATGTGGGTTTGGGAAGTAGTTGCCGAGGTAGAACCTATTACCTGCTTATTTTCAAACCCTTGGGAGTTACTTCTACGTTATGCTTATATTGCTATGCTATGCTCGTAGGCGTGGATTGGGTTTGAGTGTATCCATGACAGATGTGAGATTGTTAATTAATGGTTCAACTTAAGGTGGCAACTTTAATACACATCTGGGTGGATTGCTTGTGGGCACCTGGAGAATCCAGTGTTGTCCTAGGATATCCCGGAGTACCCGTGTGATCATCCTACGGTCCGCCACCCAAGCTCAAAGGGGTCATAAGATTATTCATGCTAGAAACTTTCGTGTGCAGCCACAAGCCATTATGGGCTCTGGCATAGGTGAATATGTTGTGTGACCTCTTTCAGTGGTGGGCTAGCAGATGTAGAGGGAAAGTAGGTGTAACTGTCCACCCAGAGTAAAGAGTTAATGCTTCTGAAAGACTGTGTCTCGGTCATCCGTTTCTCAAACACCAGGTAGTGCGAGAAATCCAACGGGGGAGATCGAGTCTTGTGGGGAAAAGTGCCAAACCTATGCAGAGTGTATAAACTAATCATGGTTAGCCGTGTCCCCGGTCATGGACAATTTTGAGTATCTGGTACTTGAGTTATTGATTTGACCTCATCACTAAATTAATTTGTTGGGTTAAATGATTACTTTAATTGGGATTGAGTTGGAGGAACCTTCTCAATGATGTTTCAACCACCATGATAGTTAAATAAAATTTATTCCTTTGTTGTAGGGAAAAATTGGCTTTTCGCAAAACAATATAACCATAGAGCCTCCACCAGCCTTATATGCATGTAGTGATAGCATTTATCTGTTCATTGCTCTACCGTGTTATATTGCCAACATATTCCATGTGCTGACCCGTTTTCGGGCTGCAACATATCATGTTGCAGACTTTTCAGACGAGGAGTAAGGTGCGCTAGGTCATTTGTCATGCACTCGCTATGCCGTTGGAGTTGATGGACTCACTTTATCTTCCAAGCCTTCCGCTGTTATCTTATTTAGATGGCCTTAAGCCATATTTACTGTAATAAGTTCTCCTTGGAGACATTCGATATAATAAGTGTGTGATTGCTACTCTGTTAGAAATCTTTCGAGTACTGTGTGTGTCAGCATTACCGATCCAGGGATGACACTGAAGCACAGAGACTTGACCGTCTGAGGTCGGGTCGCTACAAGATGGTATCAGAGCACACGCTGAATGTAGGACACGACCACTAAGAAAGGCCCTAGGCCACTCTTCTCTACTCATTTCCGACTTCTCTCCATTTTCTACTCTTTAGGATTGCGGACTCAAGGAACAAGTTTGCACAACCGGATGAAGACACACCTTTTGGACGACACTTGAAGGAAGTCACTAGGTACCTGAACATCGGAATATCAAGCTTCATCGGGACCTACATTGCCACTTTACCAGAAGATGAGCGTTGGATGATTCGAGCTCAAGTTCCAGGAAGGACATTCACGCCAGTCACTGAGCCAATAGAGTTTTCCTTTGATGCACCCACCTGGAGCCTAGGCAAGAGCATGGCAGCCCACATTACTATGGAACGTATTGGAGAAATCTACAAACATGAGCTGAAGGACACTATCTATCAGATATGTGGGCGCCGAGATGAGCAATGGGAGATGATCAGCACCAGAAAGGACAGGTCCATTGCAGCTTTCATCCAGGAGTTAAACCAGCACATTCGACGGTAGGAGAACCAGATGTGCTCAAGCATGTTAGATTTGAAGAAGGCGATGCCTAGGATCACAGAGCTAGAAGAGGAACTCAAGTCTACATGCGATGGATATGAGGAGGAAATGACGATACTCGTGGAGAAGAATGACGATCTAACAAGGAAGATAGGAGTATTCTTGGGAGACCCCGCGCCAGGAGGAGAAGACGATGAACCCAAGGAAATTCGTTCTGAAGACTACATCATCATCGACGACACCGACTCCGACCCCGACAGCAGCGATGATGACTATGAAGACGAAGCTGGAGCAGATATCATGGAGTCTTCCACCGATCAATATTTCTAGATGACCACCATATGATCAGTAGTCCCCCCCATGTATATAGTAGTAGTCCGAGCACTTTTAACGTTAGTTCTAGACCTATTGTATGTCCTTGCTTTATTAATTGAGCAGTATGAAATGATTGTGTTTGTCTCATGTGCATATGGGTAGTGCTTTCTCACTAGACCTCATTCTATTCTAATCTCTCCCCTCTACACCCATCAGATGCCTCCGAGACGTGATACCGGATTTGTCTTCCCACCGGAGATCACCCAGTTGATCCAGCAGCAAAATGCCTTGATGCAGATATTAGTCCAGAACCAAGGCAACAACAACAACAACAACAACAACAACAATCCACCGCCACCACCTCCAGTTGACAACTTAGCCCGCTTTCTAAGGTTATAGCCACCGGTGTTTTCCAGTAGCACCGAGCCAATAGTTGCTGATGACTGGCTACGTAAGATTGGAAGGGAGTTGACCACCGCTGGTTGCATCGATGCTGGGAAGGTGCGTTTTGCCGCACACCAATTGGATGGACCAGCAGCATCATGGTGGGAGAATTACACAGCCACTTTCCCCATAGCCAATATCACTTGGGATCAGTTTCAACAAGCATTCCGCACTGCCCATGTCTCAACTGGAGCTATGAGCATGAAGAAGCGCGAGTTTCGCAACTTGCGCCAGGGAAATCGTACTGTGGCTCAGTACGTGGATGAGTTTAGTAAGCTATCCCGTTATGCCCCTGATGATGTGGCCACAGATGCCGCGAAGCAGGAGAAGTTTATGGAAGGGCTAAATGATGAGATGAGCATGCAGTTGATGGTGGTAACATTTAACAACTACCAGGAGTTGGTAGATAAGGCTCTTATGATTGAAGGGAAGCAGCAACAGATTGAGAGCCGCAAGAGGAAGTACGGACAAGGAAGGTACAACTCAGGAACTCGGCAGAAGCCTCGTTTCACCCCGAACTCGGGAGGATTGACCCATAACCATGGAGGCCATACTCACAATGGAGGGAGTTCCCATAACCACAATGGCCCCAAGAATGGGAATGGGAATGGAGCAGGCAACAATTAGAACCGCTCCACTCCAGCCACACCCGCCAAGAAGGACCTAGGTCACATTACTTGTTTCAAGTGCGGGAAGACTGGACACTATGCCGCTGAGTGCCCTGAAGCGAAGAATGGGAATGGCAATGGAAGCTCTGGGAAGAAGTCCAACCCTTTCAATAGGGGACAAGTGAACCACGTGAACGTGGAGGAGGTTGAAGAGCAGCCTGATGCAGTTATCGGTAAGTTTTTGGTTAAGTCATTTACTGTAATAGTTCTTTTTGATATTGGTGCATCGCATTCATACATATCAAGGGGATTCATAGATAAGTATAAGTTGCCCACTAAAGTACTTAGGACACCTATGTTAGTAAGCTCACCAGGAGCGGAGTATATGGCAAGTCAAGGATGTTTTCAGATGCCATTGATCACTGGAAGCCATGTTTTCCCCTCAGGCCTGATTATTTTGGAGTCACAAGGATTGGATGTAATACTAGGCATGGATTGGCTATCGATGTATGGAGGAAACATCGATTGCGCCAGTAAGTTGATTTTTCTCACTACCCCGGAGGGGAAAAGGATCAAGTATGTATCCCGGCATGCGCCGAGGAGGACCCAAGTAAATTCTCTCACGGAGTTGTTCAGGAGGAACTGCCTGTTGTGAAGGATTACCCAGATGTATTTCCAGAGGAGTTACCGGGCATGCCGCCAGATCGAGACATCGAGTTTTTGATACAGCTGTTGCCAGGCACCGGGCCTATATCGAAGAGACCATACCGGATGCCTGCGAATGATCTGGAGGAGATCAAGAAGCAAATTAAGGAGTTGTTGGAGAAAGGTTACATTCGACAAAGTTCATCACCATGGGGAGCCCCAGTGCTCTTGGTCGAGAAGAAGGATGGATCGAAGGATGGTTGTTGACTATCGTGCGTTGAATGAAGTGACGATCAAGAACAAGTACCCACTGCCAATGATCAATGATTTGTTTGACCAGCTGCAAGGAGCTAAAGTGTTTTCGAAGATCGATTTGCGATCAGGATACCATCAGCTGAAGATCCGAGAAAAGGATATACCTAAGACAGCTTTCACCACAAGGTATGGGCTATATGAGTATACGGTTATGTCGTTCGGATTGACCAACACCCCTGCCTATTTCATGAGTATGATGAATAAGGTGTTTATGGAGTTCTTGGATAAGTTTGTTATGGTGTTCATTGATGATATCTTGGTATACTCGAAGAATGAAGAAGAACACAAGGAACATTTGCGTTTGGTTCTTGAGAAGCTCAGGGAACATCAGTTATATGCCAAGTTCAGCAAATGTGAGTTTTGGTTGAAGGAAGTTGGATTTCTTGGACATGTTATATCAGGAGAAGGTATAGCAGTGGACCCTACCAAGGTTCAGTCAGTCACTGAGTGGTTGGCACCCACTTCAGTTGGAGAGATCCGCAGTTTTCTTGGACTCGCGGGATACTATTGGAGATTTATTGAGAATTTCTCCAAAATTGCGAAACCTATGACGACATTGTTGAAGAAAGACACCAAGTTCCATTGGACTAAAGAATGTGAAGCAAGTTTCCAGGAGTTGAAGAAACGTTTGACTATAGCTCCAGTGCTGATTCTGCCGGATATACGCAAGGATTTCCAAGTGTATTGCGACGCCTCTCGCTTAGGACTTGGAGGAGTACTTATGCAAGACAGAAGAGTTGTTTCATATGCCTCACGACAACTTCGACCGCATGAGTTGAATTATCCCACGCATGATTTGGAGTTAGCAGCCGTAGTGCATGCGCTCAAGACCTGGAGACATTTTCTGATTGGAAACCGTTGCGATGTGTATACGGATCACAAGAGTTTGAAGTACATTTTTACACAGAAGGAGCTGAACCTCAGGCAGAGGAGATGGTTGGAGCTCATAAAGGATTATGATATGAAGTTGCACTATCATCCAGGAAAACCCAATGTCGTAGCGGATGCTTTGAGCCGGAAAAGCTATGTCAATACCCTCGTGAGCGGACGAATACCCAAGGAGTTAGCAAAAGATATCAGGGAGCTTTGTTTGGAGATAGTTCCTAGGGGTTTTGTTGCAGCATTGGAGGTTCAGTCAACATTATTGGAAAAGATTCGAGAAGCCCAAAAGGATGACAAAGAAATCGCCGAGATAAAGGAGAAGATGAGTGAAGGAAAAGCCAAGGGTTTTCGTGAGGACGAGCACGACACCTTGTGGTTCGAGGACCGTGTATATGTGCCCAATAATGCGGAGATCAGGAAGTTAATACTACAGGAAGCTCATGACTCGCCATACTCGATACACCCCGGAAACACCAAGATGTATTTGGATTTGAAGGAGCGTTTCTGGTGGACTGGAATGAAAAAGGATATTGCCGAGTATGTGGCCGTATGTGATGTATGTCAGAGAGTGAAGGCAGAGCATCAGAAGCCAGCAGGATTACTGCAACCTATGCCGATACCCGAATGGAAGTGGGATAAGCTTGGCATGGACTTTATCACCGGATTACCCAGGACCCGATCAGGATATGATTCTATCTAGGTAGTAGTGGACCGCTTGACCAAAGTAGCTCACTTTATCCCAGTGAAAACCACTTATACAAGTGCGAAGTTGGCCAAGATATATATGACCAGGATCGTATGTCTGCACGGAGTTCCGAGGACCATCGTATCAGACAGGGGAACACAGTTTACTTCAAAGTTTTGGCACCAACTGCACCAGACTTTGGGAACCAGGCTGGAGTTCAGTACTGTCGTGGAATTGTCACGGCAGATGTCCTCGTGCAAGGACTTAGTCGTGGAGCCATCGCAACTAGGAAGCTTAAAGGGGTTAAACGGGACAAAGGACACGAAGGTTATACTGGTTCGGCCCCTTACGGTGAAGGTAAAAGCCTACTCCAGTTGAGGCAGAATTACTTAGGGTTTCGATGACCAGGGAGCTAAACTGCTATGCTTGGCTATCGATCTGATGTTACCTGTCCTGAACCGCCGCCGGGTCGTCCCTTTATATAGAGAGGTTAACGCCCAGCGGCTCTCAGAGTCCCGGCCGGCTCATAAACAGTGTCCGGCTCGGACTCTTAACTATTCTTGCCTTACACTACAAGTCATGCCTTAACGGCGGTTTAACACTACGGGCCTTAAGTCGCCTCTGGGCCTTAGGTCCATTACTAAACCACCATCCTTAACCTGTCCTTGGGCTTCTGAATGAAGAGCTGTCGCAACGTAACCCGGCCCATCCTGTGCTGGTTACACCAGTAGCTATATCCTCAACATTAGGCCCCAGATTGATTTGAACCGGTTCATGTCAATCTTCAATACTTTAAGAAAAAATCTTCTGGCTTCTGTTTGCGCCAAAGCTATAACCCACCATGACGTCATCTTCTGGATTCTTGGTAACCCGCCGTGACGTCATCCGCCATTAATGCACATTCTGCCCAACGTATCTCAACGGATCCTTATCTTAATAACTATCCCGAAAATCGAGGCGTCTTTGTAGCTGGATAATCATGTCTTCAGCCTCCTCGTTTCTCGCGCCCACTTATCAGCCGTCCCTTATAAATAGGCCCGACCGGGTCCTCTCTCACTCTTCCCTTTCCATCGTCTTCCTCCTCTCAACGCCTCAGAACCCGAGCTCCACCGCCGCCGCCGCGCATCTCATCTTCCTCAGCCTCGGCCGCTGCATCAACCTGAGCTAGTCCAGAGAACGACGGCGACTCTCCGCAGTGAACCTGCAACTGTAAGCCTTCTTCTTCTCGAACGTCAGATCCGCATTAGGGTTCCGCGTGTTCTTCATAGTTCATCTCGGTTCCTTCATAGTTCTTCCACCGTGATTTCTTTTGATTCGAAAAGCAGTACAGAACTCCTGCGGTAGTTGTTTCGCACCCATTTTCAATACTAGCAGATCTCTTTTGCTTGCAAAAAGACCTCATTAGAGCTTATGAACTTCTCTGTACTAGTTTTTAGGTCTAGAAAATTTTCTTTTCTGGACGACCGTTTGATCCAAAATAATCACTGCAACCTGTGAAACTTGTTTGTGCAACACTTAGGCAAAAACTGCATCTGTTAGCCATGGCGGCTCATATCACCGGCTTAAAAAGGCAATGCTTCATGAATATTCCGGATCATTCATAATAGATTCAAATAACTTAATTGCTCATGATATCCATGGCGGCTTAAATAACCTGACACAATTAGCCATATATCATTAGGCCCCTTCATAAGACGCCACCTTAAATACTGAACTGAAACCTTTCTCCGGCTTAAATTTGAACCGGAAATTTTATTTTGTCATAGGCTTCCATCCTTCACAATGCCGCCCAAGGCTCCCAAGGCACCCATTACATGCAACTGGGTTAGATCCAACGTCACTGATAGCACCTTAGCTGATTTCGTGAAAACGGGTTACCTGCCAAAGAAAGAGGTCATGTCCTATCGTGCTCCTGACCCGTCCGAAGAGAGACCTCAACCCAAGGATGGAGAGGTTGTCATATTTGCTGATCACATGAGCCGGGGCTTTGCTCCTCCCGGCTCAAAATTCTTCAGAGATGTCTTGCACTTTTTTGACCTGCGACCTCAAGACATTGGACCCAATTCCGTGTCAAACATCTGCAACTTCCAAGTGTTCTGTGAGGTGTACCTTGGAGAAGAACCCAGCTTGCTACTCTTTAGAGAATTATTTTATCTGAACCGCCAAAATGAATGTGCCAATGGGCCTAGCTTGGAGCTCGGTGGAATCTCAATCCAATGACGGAGAGATTGTCTCTTCCCTTATGCTCAGCCGCCAAGCCACCCGAAAGATTGGAACCAGACATGGTTCTACTGCCAAGACACTTCTCCGGCTGATGAGAATCCTCTGCCCGGCTTTCGTGCCCTGCGTCTGGAATCAAATCACCCCAAGTGCCAAGTGATATTATTTTCATGAACCAGCACTGTAAATAGAGCTCTTCAGCATACATTAGCCCCCAAGTGCCAAGTGTCTTTGCTTGCAAAGTGCTTGGGACTTAATGTTGCATTATAATCACCCTAACTGTAACCCGGAATTTGTACAGGCCGCCTGTAAGCAATTTGAATCGGAAATCTCTGATTTAAAGAACCGCCTGAAGACTCAGGAAAGTGAAACCCAAAAGGCCAACTCCAAATTTGAATTCAGTGTATCTGCACAAGAGAAACTGAAGAAGAAGTTTGAAGCAGAGAGAAAAGCCTGGGCGGATGAAAAAACTGCTTTGCTCAGCCGGGCCGAACAAGCGGAGGCCACTCTTACTGAAACAACCGCCGAGCTAACCGGCTTAAAACGCCATGTATCTCAGATGGTCTCCACAATCTTTGGTAAGTTACTTTGTAAGTTTTCAGCTAGTTTACATCTTTCATTTCCCATGAGTACCTCAATTGCCATCAGCTCACCTGACTTTGTGATGCAGGTCCCAGGAGTTCCAATCTCAACCAGAACGTGCTGACAAAACTGAAGGCGGTTTATACCTTGGTAGAGCAACTTTACACCGGGTCACAATGTGCCTTAGCTGTTGTGGCTCTGTCAAATGAAGTTCCCACTCATCTGGCGGATGTACTCAGGCGGCTTGCCATGCTTCCTCAACGCTTCCAAGAATTAAGACGAGCTTCTGCAAGAGCCGGAGCCATAGCCGCTCTGAGCCGGGCCAAGGCGTTTCTACCGGAGCTAGACCCGGCCGACATCGCCCTTGGGTATCCCAGTTTGAAGGAAGATGGCACTCCCTTTGACCAGAAGGACTTTGCCACTTGCGTGAAGAGCGTACGCCCTATGGCCACTTTGATCGGTAATGATACAGACCTTACCAAATACCAACCGGGCTATGACGCGGAGAATCAGAGGATCCCAACACCTCGTTATGAAGCAGTCAGCCTGATTCCTCCCACTCGTAAGCATACCTTCGCCCTTGAAGTTGACCCGGCCGGGTTAATTGATGATGAAGCTCAATTTGAAGCCTTGAGTGGCATTGATTGGAAATCATCAACCTTCCAGGACATGGAAACAGCCGGAGGAGCGGAAAGGGATGAACCGGAAGCTTCAGCCCAACAGCACCTTTGATCTCTGAGGCGGCTCATGGTTATGTCTTAAAAACAATGCCTCACCTTTGGGACTCGGGGAGTCATGTAATAGAGTAGGACAAACACTTAATTTTGTCGTGCCATCGTGCACGTGTGTAGCGCTCAACACTGTTTAAGCTGCTCTTTTATACTCTTCCGGGTTATGCTTGATCCTCTGCTTTCCTTAAGTTTAAAGAGCTGTCTTTAATTGTCCTGCATAGAAAACAAATCACAAGTCCCTAGGCGGCTTACCGCATGGAGAGTCATATATTTTACATATAACCCGGAATATGAATCAAATTCCTAATAAACCGGCTCTCAATTATATCTTTGAGATAACCATAACAACATACCTGCGAGCCTTCAAGTACACTTCCGGTTTATGTAACCCAAATAATGAGGTTGAGAACTCAACTCCGGTTCACCAGCACATATAATGCTTATTATGTACTATCAACGTTATTAATCAAGGTTAAGCCGGTGGAATAAGAACCACCCTTGAACACTTTTGATATGATCAAAAGAACTTGTTTGCAACAAAGAGATCTCAAAAATTTAGAGGCTTCTGATTCGAATACGACCAGAGAACCGTCCCAAAGGGGTTAAGCTAAGATTCGAATGCGATCATATAGCCCCCAGTGGCTTTGGCGTTGCCGATCAAGAGGGTACCGACAGCTATGTTCTCTTTGGTTCGAATACGACCTATGTTTGAACAGGAAGCCCCCAAATGACCTTGAGAGTTGTTTAACGACGCTGATTCGAATACGATCCACGTCGGTTCCCAAAGGGGGTTGAGCTATGATTCAAATATGATCAAGAAACTCCCCAATGAGCTCGGCAATATGCCAATCAAGTGGGTATCGACAGCTATGTTCTCTTTCGTTTGAATACGACCTATGTTTGAACAGGAAGCCCCCAAGTGATCATATTTTTAACAGCTAGATTCGAATACGATCATAAGCTGGATCAACCTCCAAGTGACCATGTAATATTACAATGAAAATAACAATGACACATTTACCTTTGGAGGGAAAAAAGGACAGAGGTCCTGCTTTATTATTTATCATAATATATACATGGCTATAGAAATATGTACATTATGAGAGCCGGTGGCTCAAGTGTAATAAGGCCGAAGCTGAGCTATATTCCACGACCGGCGGGTCTCCTCCTCCGTCTTACGTGAATCTTTGTGCTCTCGAACATCGATGAGGTAGTATGACCCATTGTGCAAGTTCTTGCTGACCACAAAGGGCCCTTCCCAAGGTGGGGATAGCTTGTGTGCATCTGTTTGATCCTGGATGAGCCGGAGCACCAAATCACCTTCCTGAAAGGTCCTGGACTTAACCCGACGGCTGTGATAGCGGCGCAGGTCTTGTTGGTAAATCGCCGAGCGAGCTGCTGCTACGTCACGTTGTTCGTCCAACAAGTCAAGAGCATCTTGACGCGCTTGCTCATTATCCGCCTCAACATAAGCCGCCACTCGAGGCGAGTCATGACGGATGTCGCTAGGGAGAACCGCCTCAGCTCCGTAAACCATGAAGAAAGGCGTGTAACCCGTAGACCTGTTAGGAGTAGTATTGATGCTCCATAATACAGAGGGTAACTCCTCCACCCAACAACCCGGCGTCCGTTGCAAAGGGACCAAAAGCCGGGGCTTGATGCCCTTCAAGATTTCCTGATTGGCTCTCTCAGCTTGACCATTGAATTGAGGGTGAGCCACTGATGAAACATCAAGCCGAATATGCTCTCGTTGACAAAATTCCTCCATGGCGCCTTTAGACAGATTGGTACCATTGTCAGTTATAATGCTGTGTGGAAAACCAAAGCGAAATATCACCTTTTTCATGAACTGAACCGCCGTGGCTGCGTCACACTTACTAACTGGCTCTGCCTCAACCCACTTTGTGAACTTGTCAACCGCCACCAAGAGGTGGGTCTTCTTATCTTTGGACCTTTTGAAAGGCCCAACCATATCAAGCCCCCCAGACTGCAAACGGCCAAGTGATTGGAATCATCCTCAACTCTTGAGCCGGCACATGAGCCCGTCTTGAGAACTTCTGACAACCGTCACATTTACTGACCAAGTCCTCTGCATCAGCATGAGCTGTCAGCCAATAAAAACCATGACGAAAAGCCTTGGCCACAAGGGATTTTGAGCCGGCATGATGGCCACAATCCCCCTCGTGAATCTCACGTAAAATTTCTTGACCTTCCTCAGAGGAAACACAACGCTGAAAAGCTCCAGTAACACTGCGATGATGCAGCTCGCCATTGACAATTATCATTGACTTAGACCGCCGGGTTATTTGTCTGGCCAAAGTTTCATCCTCAGGCAATTCTCCCCGGGTCATGTAAGCCAAGTATGGCACTGTCCAATCTGGGATAACATGAAGAGCCGCCACCAACTGTGCTTCTGGGTCAGGAACAGCCAAGTCTTCCTCTGTAGGCAACTTGACAGAAGGGTTATGCAGAGTATCCAAGAAAGTATTAGGCGGCACCGGCTTTCGCTGAGAGCCCAGCCGGCTTAAGGCATCAGCCGCCTCGTTCTTTCTGCGATCAATGTGCTCTACTTGGTAGCCCTGAAAATGTCCAGCAATGGCATCAACTTCGCGGCGATAAGCCGCCATGAGGGGGTCCTTGGAATCCCACTTGCCTGATACTTTTTGGGCCACCAAATCTGAGTCGCCAAAGCACCTTACTCGGCTTAAGCTCATCTCCTTGGCCATCCGAAGACCATGGAGCAAGGCCTCGTACTCAGCCGCATTGTTAGTACAGGGAAACATCAACCGTAGTACCTAACAAAATTTGTCACCTCGAGGGGAAGCTAACACGACTCCAGCCCCCGAGCCCTCCAATTGCCTGGACCCGTCGAAGTGAATAGTCCAGTATGTATTATCCGGTTTCTCTTCAGGCACCTGCAGCTCTGTCCAATCGTTGATGAAATCCACCAATGCTTGGGATTTGATAGCAGTGCGTGGCACGTACTTTAGACCATGAGGCCCAAGTTCTATGGCCCACTTAGCAATTCTTCCTGTGGCTTCTCTGTTTTGGATGATATCTCCTAGGGGAGCAGAACTAACCACATTGATAGGGTGGCCCTGGAAATAATGCGTAAGCTTCCGGCTTGCCATGAACACCCCATAAACAAGCTTCTGCCAATGTGGATACCGTTGCTTGGACTCAATGAGTACTTCGCAGACGTAGTAAACCAGCCGCTGAACCGGATGTTCCTTACCCGCCTCCTTACGCTCCACCACCACAGCCGAACTCAACTCATAAGCTTTTTTTGAACCAAGCACCTGTTGTAGAAATGAAATGACGGCTCGTGTGTTAGCGGCTACCTACAACAATAAGGGGTCCTTATCGACAGGAGCAGCAAGGACTGGCGGCTCAGCTAGCTGTCTTTTCAAATCCTCAAAAGCAGCATTCGCAGCATCATTCCAGACAAAGTCATCTGTTATCTTCATCATCTGATATAGTGGCATGGCCTTTTCGCCCAACCGGCTTATAAACCGACTCAACGCAGCGATGCGACCCGCCAGATGCTGGACGTCATTTATGCACGCCGGCTTAGCCAGAGAGGTGATTGCCTTGGTCTTCTCCGGGTTAGCTTCAATGCCTCTGTGAGAAACCAGAAAACCCAAGAGCTTGCCTGTAGGAACACCAAAAACACACTTGGCCGGATTAAGCATCATCTTGTAGACCCGGAGATTATCAAAGGTCTCTTTCAGATCATCTACCAAGGTTTCCTTCTCTCTGGATTTGACCACAATATCATCCACATAAGCATGAACGTTGCGCCCAATCTAATTATGAAGACAATTCTGCATGCACCGCTGGTAAGTCGCCTGTGCACTCTTGAGCCCAAAAGGCATAGACACATAACAGAAGGCTCCGAAGGGAGTGATGAACGCCGTCTTCTCTTGGTCCTTAACTGCCATTTTGATCTGATGGTATCCAGAGTAAGCATCCAAAAAACTTAAACGCTCACAACCCGTCGTAGCATCAATAATTTGATCAATACGGGGGAGAGCAAAAGGATCAGCCGGACAGGCCTTGTTTAAATCCGTATAATCCACACACATACGCCAGGTGCCGTTCTTCTTGAGCACGAGCACCGGGTTAGCTAACCATTCTGGATGAAAGACTTGAACGATGAACCCGGCCGCCAAGAGCCGGGCTACTTCCTCACCAATGGCTTTCTGCCTCTCCTCATTAAACCGCCAGAGGAATTGCCTGACTGGCTTAAATTTTGGATCAATATTGAGAGTGTGCTCAGCGAGTTCTCTCAGTACACCCGGCAGGTCAGAAGGTTTCCATGCAAAGATGTCTCGGTTCTCACGGATGAACTCGATGAGCGCGCCTTCCTATTTAGGATCCAGATTGGCACTGATGCTGAACTGCTTAGATGAGTCACCTGGAACAAAGTCAACAAGTTTAGTCTCATCGGCCGACTTAAATTTCATTACCGGCTCATGCTCCGTGGTTGGCTTTTTCAAAGACGTCATATCCGCCGGGTCAAAATTATCCTTGTAAAACTTTAACTCCTGTGTTGCACAAACAGATTCAGCGTAAGGAGCGTCACCTTCCTCGCACTCCAACGCTATCTTTCGGCTGCCATGAACCGTAATGGTCCCATTGTGACCCAGCATCTTGAGCTGCAAGTATATGTAACACGTCCGTGCCATGAACTTGGCGTAAGCCGGCCGCCCAAATAAAGCATGGTACGGGCTTCTTATTTTAACCACCTCAAAAGTCAGTTTTTCCGCCCTGTAGTTGTACTCATCTCCAAAAGCTACTTCCAGCTCGATCTTACCAACTGGATACGCCGACTTACCGGGCACCACACCATGAAAAACATTGTTGGACTGGTTGAGGTATTTATCAGTTAATCCCATACGACGGAAGGTCTCATAATAGAGGATGTTGATGCTACTGCCTCCGTCCATGAGCACTTTAGTGAATTTATACCCACCAACCTGAGGAGCCACCACCAAGGCCAGGTGACCCGGATTATCAACCCGGGGAGGGTGATCTTCCCTACTCCATACAATAGGCTGCTCAGACCATCTCAAATAACGTGGAACCACCGGCTCAACAGCATTCACAGCCCTCTTATGAAGCTTCTGGTCTCACTTGCACAGACTGGTAGTAAACACATGATACTGTCCACTATTGAGCTGCTTTGGATTGGTCTGGTATCCCCCCTGCTGCTGCTGCTGCTGATTACCCTGGCCAGATTGCTGATTAAAACCTCCTTGATTACCTTGAAAATTCTGAGAATTGGAATTTGAGCCGCCGCCCGGGCCATGAAAGCCGCTGCCGCCTGAGCCGCCGCCCTGCCCATTGTTGCCATTAAAAGCGTTAGAATTTTTGAAGGCTTTCATGATTGCACAGTCTTTCCATAGATGAGTGGCCGGCTTCTCCCTAGAGCCATGCCTTGGACAGGGCTCATTCAACAATTGCTCAAGCGTCGGGCCTGACTCGCCGGATCGGGGAGGTGGTCTCCCCTTACGTCGGTGGTTGTTACCCTGTGCATTGGTGTTGTCCACGAATTCCATACTGCCATCAGCCTTACGTTTGTTACCTCCCTGGTTCGTCGGGTTATGCTGAGGGCCCTTGCCGTTGCCATTCTTCTTTCCCTTCCCTGTCCTTTCATCATCAGACGCGGGATCCTTGGTACTGTCAGAGTTGGCGTACTTGACCAGAGCCGCCATCAGCGTACCCATATCATTGCAATCGCGCTTGAGCCGCCCGAGCTTCATCTTCAGGGGCGCAAAACGACAATTTTGCTCCAACATTAAGACTGCAGAGCCGGCATCCATCTTATCAGACGAATGTATTATCTCTTTGACCCGGCGTACCCAATGGGTTGTAGACTCGCCCTCTTGTTGCTTGCAGTTAGTCAAATCCACAATTGACATAGATTGCCTACATGTATCTTTGAAGTTTTGGATGAACCGGGCTTTTAGCTCTGCCCATGACCCGATAGAATTAGGTGGCAGTCCTTTCAACCAAGTGCGGGCAGTCCCATCCAACATCATGGTGAAGTATTTGGCCATTGCCGCTTCGCTGACCTCCAGCAACTCCATAGCCATCTCGTAGCTCTCAATCCATGCTCCGGGCTGTAAATCAGCCATGTAATTAGGTACCTTCCTAGGCCCTTTGAAATCCTTGGGCAGACGTTCGTTACGGAGAGCCGACACCAGACAAGGGACACCTCCGGTCCGCGTAGCTATGCCCGCCTCGATAGAAGCCGTCGGATAAACCGGCAGGGGTTGGTAAGCCGTCAGCTGAGCCGCCTGCTCCGCCTCTTGACGTGCTCTGTCTTGGTCTACCGCGTTAAAGGCTCCATTATGTGCCAGGCCCTGGCCAGCTGGCAAGTCATGGCGCCGGATGTTGCTTGAGCCGGTCGCTGAAACCATGTGTCTGTTATAACTTGGGCTCCGGCTTGGACGAGGGGTTGAATGAATCCTGTCCTGGCTATATGAATATGCCTCCTGTTGTGCCAGAGCCATCTGAAGAAGTTCTCCGACCCTGTGGGTTTCGACCGCCGTTGGAGAGTCGCCCTCGACTGGGAGAGCCGCCAGTCGCGCCGCTGCAGCGATCGTGTTTTCCAACGGGTTGGAATAATGACCCGGTGGTATTGGCACGTATTGAGGTGGGGCAGTGTTCACACGGGGAGGCCCCATCACTTGCGGCTGAACCGGTGTTCCAGCCCCGGGTGCCGTGATTTTTGGCGGGTTATTGGGCCCTGCACTAGGCGTGTTGAAGAGGTTTCGAGGATCGTAAACCGGAGGGAGTCGAGATTGAGCCTTCTGATGCCTCCTTCTCATGATCTCATTGGATGCGTTCTGATCCATCGTGAGCCGGAAAGACTACGCCTGAATCAGTTGAGTCTGGGCGTCGAGAGCCGCCCGTTCTGCAGCCATCCTGATCCCTTCCGCCGCTAGATCTTCCTTGGCTCATGCTATATCCAGCTTTAAATGTGCCACCTCCGCATCATGTTGAGCTTGATCCGCCGGGACGACTGTGGCGGTTAGCAGGGCAGTCATCTTATCCGTAAGATTCATCAGCACCTGAGCCGGCGAGTGCGCAGGGCCTCCTGCCCCAGCGGCGGAGTTTTGCACAGGTTGCGTGCTGGCCATGAAGATTCCAACCCGGCTTGGCGGCTCAAAAGGGTCCGGAATACTGTCGCCATCGGAACAACCCCCGAGCCTGCCGTCTTGAAGTTGATACAACGAGTCCGCCTCACCTGTGGATGATTCCTCATCAGAGCAGATGGCCATCTCATCGCTAGATCTAGATCCTTCAGAGAGTCCTCCGTGGATGCATCCCACGAAAGCACGTTTCAAGGCGGGCAGAGTCCGGGCTGGTCTCACACGCTGAGCCGTCTCGATGAGGTCGGTGCCGATGTCCGGCTCAGGGCCCGGCTCACCGATCTTGCCAATGAACACGTGGATTCCGCCGAAGGGGACCCGGTACCTGTACTCGATTGAGCCGGCGTCGGGGCCCCAGCCTTCGTCGTTGATGTAGAGCTTGCCGCGACGACTCTTGGTCATCCGGCCCACAGCGTATCCCTTGAGTCCTTCGAAGCTGCCCTTCAAGAACTCAAATCCACCGTGCGCTGGCCCCACGGTGGGCGCCAACTGTCGTGGAATTGTCACGGCAGATGTCCTCGTGCAAGGACTTAGTCGTGGAGCCATCGCAACTAGGAAGCTTAAAGGGGTTAAACGGGACAAATGACACGAAGGTTATACTGGTTCGGCCCCTTACGGTGAAGGTAAAAGCCTACTCCAGTTGAGGTGGAATTACTTAGGGTTTCGATGACCAGGGAGCTAAACCGCTATGCCTGGCTATCGATCTGATGTTACCTGTCCTGAACCGCCGCCGGGTCGTCCCTTTATATAGAGAGGTTAACGCCCAGTGGCTCTCAGAGTCCCGGCCGGCTCATAAACAGTGTCCGGCTCGGACTCTTAACTATTCTTGCCTTACACTACAAGTCATGCCATAACGGCGGTTTAACACGACGGGCCTTAAGTCGCCTCTGGGGCTTAGGCCCATTACTAAACCACCATCCTTAACCTGTCCTTGGGCTTCTGAATGAAGAGCTGTCGCAACGTAACCCGGCCCATCCTGGGCGGGTTACACCAGTAGCTATATCCTCAACAAGTACAACTTTTCACCCGCAGACAGATGGACAGACCGAGAGAGTCAATCAGATTCTAGAGGACATGTTGAGAGCTTGTGCGCTAGATTATGGATCTAGTTGGGATGACAACTTGCCCTACGCGAAGTTCTCATACAACAACAGCTACCAGGCCAGTTTGAAAATGGCACCGTTTGAAGCCTTGTATGGAAGAAGATGCCGAACACCGTTGATGTGGGATGAAGTTGGAGACCACCAGTTGTTTGGACCGGATTTGATTAAGGAATCTGAAGAGAAGGTTAAGCTGATTCGAGATAGACTGAAGGTAGCTCAATCCCGACAGAAGACTTATGCAGATTCAAAACACAAGGAGGTAGTCTATGAAATCGGAGACAGAGCATATGTGTGAGTGTCGCCTCTGCGAGGAGTTAAGCGTTTTGGAGTCAAGGGAAAGTTAGCCCCGAGATTTGTGGGACCGTACCGTGTTTTGGAACGCATGGGAGGGGTTGCCTACAAGTTGGAGTTACCCGAAGGACTGTCAGGAGTTCATGATGTGTTTCACGTTTCCCAGTTGAAGAAGTGCCATGCAGAGATGGCCGATATTCCTCTGAGAGATACAGTGCCCCTGGAAGCAATTCAGTTGGATAGTGATTTGATGTATGAGGAGAAACCTGTCAAGATTCTCGAGTTTGCCAGTCGAGTTACCCGCAGCAAGGTTATCAAATTTTGCAAAGTTCAGTGGAGCCACCATACCGAGGACGAAGCCACTTGGGAACGAGAGGATGATTTACTCAAAGACCACCCACACCTATTTTCTAGCCAACCCGAATCTCGAGGACGAGATTCATCTTAAGGGGGGTAGGTTTGTAACATCCCAAATTTTCAATTTGGAATGTTATACATAGGTCATTCACGCATATCATATTTTATTGCATTTTTGTTTTGCGATCCTCGACATCCTAAGCAACTCAAGGACCCTCGGAGAGAGTTGGGGATTTCACGTTTTTCATATTTGAATTTTATCAAATATTAAAACAAGGATCATTTTTTTGGTTTTAATTAATTTTTCTTTCCGAAAATATTTCATATCAGAATATATGAGAGGAGATAATATGACTTCTCCAAAATAAATGAAATATTGGAGGAAAATATTAAAATCAAATAAATAAATTTCATTTGGATTTTACTGCAATTTTATTTGAATTAGGAAAAATACTCGTTTTTCAAAATTGCATTAGAGGCCCAAATAAATGTTCACTTTGTCCGGCATAGTTTTAGAGGACGGGGAAATTTTATTTTGGAATTTTTGGAGTCCGTTTAGTATTTCTTTTCTTCGTTTTTCTGTGCGTCGGGATTTTCTTTTTTAAAGTTACCGCCTTACCGGGCGGGCCGTGTCCGACCTGGACTTCGACCCGGCCGGCCTTATAAGCCGCCCCCGCGACCCCCCTATAGCCTGTTCCACCGCCGCAACCCACCCGCGCCCCAAACCCTAGCCGCCAGCCCCGCCCGCCTCGATCCGCGCCCCGCCGCCGCCGCCTCCCACCGCTGCCGCTTGCCGCCGTCGCCCCGCCGCCGCCGGAGTCGCCCGCTGCCGCCGGAGTAGCCGCCGCTGTCGTCACGAACGCCGAGGTAGCCGCCGTTTTTTTTAAATCGATCGGTTTTATTTTGAAAATTAGATTCGTATTTTTAGACTAGATCGGTTCGGTTTTTCCGTCGGTTTATTTATTTTGCGGACGTTCGTCCGTACGTTCGTTTTAACGAACGCCGTTCATCCGTTAGGCGTAGACAGCGAACGTTCGTTCGTTAGCCTATTCGTCAGTTTTCTTTTTCCAGCGTTTTCTGCGATTATTTTCCGATCGCGTTTTCTGCCCTAATTTTCGTTTTAGTTTATCTTTTCGCTCGTTTATCGGAATCAGGCGATTCAAGCGCCTGGATCTTCGTCTCGAAGCCCTATTTTTGTTTAACCAACTTGAACAAGATTTTGGTACTGTAAAATTTGACTTTAGTCCAGATTAGTAATCGAATCTTGTTTCTTTCGCAGTTTCAGTTTCGTTGCTCCGTTTGATTTGATTCTTTTTGCCAACCGGAGTTCTTCAGTTGAACTTTCTGGTTAGATCTTCTTATTTGAGATTTACCCGTGCATCTTTGTTTGATTGCTTATGTATGTGCTACCTCTTGAGCATTGCGTTGGTTTTCCCTTGAAGAGGAAAGGGTGATGCAGCAAAGTAGCGTAAGTATTTCCCTCAGTTTTTGAGAACCAAGGTATCAATCCAGTAGGAGGCTACGCGCGAGTCCCTCGCACCTACATAAAACAAATAAATCCTCGCAACCAACGCGATAAGGGGTTGTCAATCCCTTCACGGTCACTTACGAGAGTGAGATCTGATAGATATGATAGGATAATATTTTTGGTATTTTTATGATAAAGATGTAAAGTAAAATAAAAGCAAAGGAAATAACTAAGTGTTGGAAGATTAATATGATGAAGATAGACCCCGGGGCCATAGGTTTCACTAGTGGCTTCTTTCAAGAGCATAAGTATTTTACGGTGGGTGAACAAATTACTGTTGAGCAATTGACAGAATTGAGCATAGTTATGAGAATATCTAGGTATGATCATGTATATAGGCATCACGTCCGAGACAAGTAGACCGACTCCTGCCTGCATCTACTACTATTACTCTACACATCGACCGCTATCCAGCATGCATCTAGAGTATTAAGTTCATAAGAACAGAGTAATGCCTTAAGCAAGATGACATGATGTAGAGGGATAAATTCATGCAATATGATAAAAAACCCATCTTGTTATCCTCGATGGCAACAATACAATACGTGCCTTGCTGCCCCTACTGTCACTGGGAAAGGACACCGCAAGATTGAACCCAAAGCTAAGCACTTCTCCCATTGCAAGAAAGATCAATCTAGTAGGCCAAACCAAACTGATAATTCGAAGAGACTTGCAAAGATAACCAATCATACATAAAAGAATTCAGAAGATTCAAATATTGTTCATAGATAAACTTGATCATAAACCCACAATTCATCGGTCTCAACAAACACACCGCAAAAGAAGATTACATCGAATAGATCTCCAGGAAAGAGGGGGAGAACATTGTATTGAGATCCAAAAAGAGAGAAGAAGCCATCTAGCTAATAACTATGGACCCAAAGGTCTGAGGTAAACTACTCACACTTCATCGGAGGTGTCGTGGAATTGTCACAGCAGATGTCCTCGAGCTAGGACTTAATCGTGGAGCCATCGCAAATAGGAAGCTTAAAGGGGTTAAACGGGACAAGGAACGCGAGGGTTATACTGGTTCGGCCCCTTACGGTGAAGGTAAAAGCCTACGTCCAGTTGAGGTGGTATTGATTAGGGTTTCAATGAGCAGGGAGCTTGACTGCTATGCCTGGCTCTCGATGAGATCTTTCTTCCCCCTAAACCGCCGCCGGGTCGTCCCTTTATATAGGGAGGTTGACGCCCAGCAGCTCTCAGAGTCCTGGCCGGCTCATAAGAGTGTCCGGCTTGGACTCTCAACTATTCTTGCCTTACACTACAAGTTCTACTATAATGGCGGTTGTAACTACGGGCCTTAAGCCATCTCCGGGTCTTAAGCCCATCTTTGGCCCGCCGTCTTCAAGCTTGGCGCCGGGCTATGAGTAACCCGGCCCCTCCGGGCGGGTGACTCTAAGGTTTATATCCTCAACATTAGGCCCCAGATTGATTTGAGCCGGCTCATGTCAATCTTCAATCCTTTCGATAGAAAATCTCCGGCTTACAACTGTGTAAAGGCTATAACCCGTCGTGACGTCATCTTCTGGATTCCGGGTAACCTGCCGTGACGTCATCTTCCATTAAGTCCATTTTTTACTCCACCATATCCGCAACGGATCTTATCTTTAACTGTCGTCCCAAAAATCGAGGCGTTTTTATGGCGAGATAACCACGCCGTGGCCTCCTCGTTTCTCGTGCCCACTTATGAGCTTCTCCTTATAAGTAGCCCGGCCCATGAGCCTCTGGTCACTCGTCGCCTCTATCTTCTTCCTCCTCTCGCCTACTGTGCTGTTGCCCGAGCTTCACCGCCGCCGCCGTGGATCTCCTCGTCCTCACCAACTCCGGCCGCTGCATCAACCTGTCGTGTCCAGAGAAAAAGGCGGCGACCTCCGCGACTCACCAGCACCCGTAAGCCCTCGCCACTCCATAGAGTAGATCCACATTAGGTTCTTCGCTGTTCTTCCCGTGTTCTTCGCCGTTCCTTGCAAGTTCTTGGTAGATTTCAGTATTACCACCCTTTCTGATCTTTAGTCTGTATCGAACTGTTGCGGTTGTTGTTTCACACCCATTCCCAATGTACATAGACCCCTTCTCATTGCATAAAGGCTCTGTTCGAACCGATGAACTTCTTCTGCGTCTGTTTTAGGTCTAGAAACTTTTCCTTTCCAGTCGATCGTTTGATCTAGAATAATTACTATGATCTGTGAAACCTGTTTGCACCACACTTAGTCAAAATTTCATCTGTTTAGCTATAGTGGCTCATATCCCCGGCTTAAAAAAGCCACGCGCCGTAAAACTTTCTGGCTCAAAAGAAGCCACGCGCCTTAAAATTTGCCGGCTTATTTAGGATAAAGCTGTAGACAATTTGAATTACTCTCGCTACCTTCAGCGGCTTAGATAACCCGATGCACTTAGCCATATGTCATTAGGCCCCTTCATAAGCCGCCATTTTAAATATTTGAGCTGTAAGCTTCCTCCGGCTTATAATTGAACCGGACATTTAATTTTATCATAGGCTTCCGACTTTCACCATGCCTCCCAAAGATCCCAAAGCACCCATCACGTGCAACTGGATGAGGTCCAACGTCACTGATGAAATCTTAGCGGACTTTGTGAAGACGGGTTACCTGCCCAAGAAGGATGTCATGTCTTACCGTGCCCCTGACCCGTCAGAGGAGAGACCGCAACCAAGGGAGGGTGCGGTAGTGATTTTCGCGGATCACATGAGCCGGGGCTTCGCACCGCCCGGCTCAAAGTTCTTTAGAGATGTGCTGAGTTTCTTTGATCTGCGGCCACAAGACATAGGACCCAATTCCGTGTCAAACATATGCAACTTCCAAGTATTCTGCGAAGTCTACCTTGGAGAAGAGCCCAGCTGCTCTTTAGAGAGCTATTCTATTTGAACCGCCAGAATGAGTGTGCCAATGGACCGAGCCTGGAACTTGGTGGAATCTCCATTCAACGCCGGAGAGACTGCCTCTTTCCGTACGCTGAGCCGCCCAGCCATCCAAAGGACTGGAACCAGACGTGGTTTTACTGCCAGGACATGTCTCCGGCTGACGAGAGCCCTCTGCCCGGCTTTCGTGCTGTGCGTCTGGAACCAAACCACCCTCTGCCCGATAAACTATCTCAGGCGGAGCATCAACCTCTGATCCCCACCATCAACAAGATCAATGCTCTCCTAGGCAACGGCCTCAACGGCATCGATCTGGTCCGGGTTTGGATCTCGTGGCAGGTGATCCCCTTGAGCCGCCGCCCCGGCTTAATGTGTGATTACACGGGCCGAAAAGATGACCCCCTGCGACACAGCCGCAACGATCTTCCTGAAGACATTGTTGAAGATATGACCAAGGCCCTCTTAAATGAGAGCTTGGCAGACTGCGGGAGGACCGGCTTAAGCCCCTTCTGCAAGACCAACCCGGCCCCAGCGGTAAGCCGCTGATCTGAACATCTTATTTTCTCTTTTAGATAGTTTTCATCTGAACCTTAAGAAATCTTCATTGTATGTTTCAGGCTGATGATAAATTCTGGAAGGTCAAGTATGACCATGAGGCGGCCAAGAAGGCCAGGAAGGCTAAGAAAGCCGCCAGGAGAGCCGCTCCCCGTAAGAAGGGAAGCAGGCCTACTGCCTCAGAGCTGCTTCAACTAAGTGACAGCTCCGAGTCAGAGGTAACCCCTGAACCTGTAAACTCTGATTGTATTTCTTGTTTGTTCCTGTCCACCTTATTGATACTTATCATCAGCAGGATGACACCGGAGCAAGTAACCCGGTGATTGAAGAGGTAATGACACTTTCCTCCGACTCGGAGCCCTTGCCAAGGCTGAAAGTCCGAAGAGTAACCCGGAAAGTAAGATTTTCACATCCTTTAGCTTATCAAGATCCTCAATTTCTTTTGAAGCAACATATTCATGAGAGCCGGCGGCACACCCAGACCAACAAGGATGCTGACCTTTCCTCCGGTTTACCTGAGGCGTCAAGGAAACGCCAAACCGAGGTTATCTCCAACTTATATCCTTTTCATCCTTTGGCGGGTGTTATACATCAACCGCTCAATTCTTCCGATTTGAATTATCAGGAAACTTCACCCTCCTCTGGCGACTCTATGCAATCGAACCTACTGGCTTTCAAGACCGTACCCGGGTAATAATGATCTTCTCTTGTTGTGCTTATCTTTACTCATACTTTTGTACTAACCTTGTGTCCTTTCAGTGCTCAAGCAAAGCTCAATAAAAGAGCAAAGAAGAATAAGCCGGTCGAAGAGACGGTCTTGCCTGAGCCAGAGGTTTCAGTTGAAGAGCCGCCAGCTGCTTCTGCTCCTGACGCCACCATTCCAACTGATGAGCCAGCCATGGAGACTTCCACCAACCCAGATATCTCCAGCCCGGCTCAGCCGGCCGATGACCCGGATGAGGTAATCACCCGGACGGAGTTTGTCGAGCCGGGGAGACCCACTGCGCTTGCTCTGCGAAGGAAGAATTGCTAGAGCGCCACCGGGCCAAGCTGGACATCACCAACTACGCCAACCTGAGCATTGGAGAGATCATCTCCGGCTATGTCAATCAAGTGCACAATAGCCGGGACTTGGAGATTGACATGGTGAAGCAGATACATCATAAGTCTGAGGTACCACTCTACTGCTTACTGCATAATCCTCTTTACCATACTCTAGCCCCCAAGTCTACTACTTATGATAGAATATGTTGTAGACTTAACTTCCGGCTTACTTCCATGAATCGGTAATTTGTAGATAGAGACTTTCGACATGCATTAGCCCCCAAGTGCCAAGTGTCTTTGCTTGGAAAGCGCTTGGGACTTTAAAATTGCATAATAACTGTTCATACTATAACCCGGAAATTGTGCAGGCTGCTTGCAAGAAGTTTGAGGCTGATATCTCTGATCTGAAGAACCGCCTGAGGACGCAGGAAACTGAGACCCGGAAGGCCAACGCCAAATTTGAGTCCAGTATTGCTGCTCAAGAGAAGCTGAAAAAGAACTTTGAAGCTGAAAGGAAGACTTGGGCCGAAGAGAAGGCTACTCTGGTGAGCCGGGCCGAACAGGCGGAGAAGGCTCTGACGGAGAGAACCGCCGAACTCTGCGGCTTAAAGTGCCACGTGTCACAGATGGTCGCCGCAATCTTCGGTAAGTCATTCCACCGGCTCTCGTCAAGTTTATAATCTTTATGTCTCATAACTCCCCTCATTGCCAGCGGCTTATCTTACTCTGTTAAACAGGCCCCAGAAGCGCCAACCTCAATCAGAACGTGCTGACCAAGCTGAAGGCCGTGTACACCCTGGTGGAGCAACTCTACACCGGGTCACAGCGCGCTTTGGCCGTGGTGGCCCTATCCAATGAGGTTCCGACTCACCTGGCGGAAGTTCTTCGCCGGCTTACCGTTCTTCCTCAGCGTGTCCAAGAGCTGCGACGGGCTTCTGCAAGAGCCGGAGCCATAGCTGCTCTGAGCCGGGCCAAGGCTTTCCTTCCAGAGCTAGACCCGGCGGACATTGCACTTGGTTACCCCAGCTTGAAGGAAGACGGCACCCCTTTCGACCAAAAGGACTTTGCTGCCTGTGTGAAGATCGCGCCCGGTGGCCACCTTGATTGGGAATGACAGTGATCTGACCAAGTACCAGCCGGGCTACGATGCAGAGAATCAGAGGATCCCCACTCCGCGTTATGAAGCCATCAGCTTAGTCCCGCCGACTCGTAAGCACACTTTTGCCCCGGAAATTGACCCGGCCGGGCTAATTGACGAGGAAGCTCAATTTGAAGCGTTGAGCGGCATTGACTGGAAATCGTCAACCTTCCAGGTCTTGGGAACAGCCGGAGGAGCGGAGAGGGATGAGCCGGAAGCTTCGACCTGGCAAGCATCTTGACTTTTTAGGCAGCTCGTTAAACAATGCTTCACCCTTTTGGACTCGGGGAGTCTTGTAATAGAATAGGACCAACATTCTAACTTTGTCGTGCCATCGTGCACGTGCTGAAAGCTTAATTCCATTGAAGTTGCTTCCTTATATTCCTCCGGGTCATAATTGGTCATTCATTTTCCTTAAGCTCAAATAGTTGTCTTTAACTATCCTGCATAGAAAAACAAATCACAAGTCTCTAGGCGGCTTACCGCACTGAGAATCATAGTCTCATACATATAACCCGGAATATGAATCTAAGTCACGAAAGACTGGTCCTCAATTATGTCCTTGATATAACCGTAATAACACACTTACAGGCCTTCAAGTACGCTTCCGGTTTATATAACCCGGATAATAAGGTTGGTACCTCAACTCTGGTTTACCAGTCTTGATAATGCTGAGTGTGTGCGACTAGCACTGTGAATCAAAGTTAAGCCGGCGGAACAAGAACCGCCGTGTACACTATTGATACCACCAGAAGAACTTGTTGTAAATCAGAAAATCAAAACTCAGGGGCTTCCGGTTCGAATGCGACCAGAGACCCATCCCAAAGGGGTTAAGCTAAGATTTGAATGCGATCATATAGCCCCTAGTGGGTTTGGCGATGCCGATCAAGAGGGTACCGACAGCTATGTTCTCTTTGGTTCGAATACGACCCATGTTTGAACAGGAAGCCCCCAAATGACCTTAAGAGTTGTTTAACGACGCTGATTCTAATACGACCCACGTCGGTTCCCAAAGGGGTTGAGCTATGATTCAAATATGATCAAAGAAAACTCCCCAATGAGCTCGGCACTTTGCCAATCAAATGGGTATCGACAGCTATGTTCTCTTTGGTTCGAATACGACCTATGTTTGAACAGGAAGCCCCCAAGTGATTATATTGCGTACGGCTAGATTCGAATACGATCATAAGCCGGATCCACCTCCAAGTTACCATGTGATCTTGTAATGGAAACAACACATTTACCTTTGGAGGAGAAAAAGGACAGAGGTCCTGCTTTATTGCTTATCATAATATATATATGGCTTATAGAAATATGTACATTATGAGAGCCGGTGGCTCAAGTGTAATAAGGCCGAAGCTGAGCTATGTTCCACGGCCGACGGGTCTCCTCCTCCGACTTGCGTGAATCTTTGTGCTCCCGAATGTCAATGAGGTAATATGACCCGTTGTGCAAGTTCTTGCTGACCACAAAGGGTCCTTCCCAAGGCGGGGATAGCTTGTGCGCATCTGTCTGATCTTGGATGAGCCGGAGCACCAGATCACCTTCCTGGAAGACCCGGGACTTAACCCGGCGACTGTGATAACGGTGCAGGTCTTGTTGGTAAATTGCTGAGGGAGCTGCTGCCACGTCACGCTGTTCGTCCAACAAGTCAAGAGCATCTTGGCGCGCCTGTTCATTATCCGCAACATAAGCCGCCACTCGAGGCGAGTCATGACGGATGTCACTGGGGAGGACTGCTTCCGCTCCATAGACCATGAAGAAAGGCGTGTAACCCGTAGACCTGTTAGGGGTAGTATTGATGCTCCATAACACGGAGGGTAACTCCTCCACCCAACAACCCGGCGTCCGTTGCAAAGGGACTAGAAGCCGGGGCTTGATGCCCTTCAGAATCTCCTGATTAGCTCTCTCAGCTTGACCATTGGATTGAGGATGAGCCACCGATGAAACATCAAGTCGAATATGCTCTCGTTGACAAAACTCCTCCATAGCACCCTTAGATAGATTGGTGCTGTTGTCAGTTATAATGCTGTGTGGAAAACCAAAGCGAAATATCACCTTTTTCATGAACTGAACCGCCGTGGCTGCGTCACACTTACTAACTGGCTCTGGTTCAACCCACTTTGTGAACTTGTCAACTGCCACCAAAAGCTGAGTCTTCTTATCCTTGGACCTTTTAAAAGGGCCAACCATATCAAGCCCCCAGACCGCAAATGGCCAAGTAATTGGGATCATACTCAACTCCTGAGCCGGCACATGAGCCCGTCGCGAGAACCTCTGGCAACCATCACATTTACTGACCAAGTCCTCCGCATCAGCATGAGCCGTTAGCCAATAAAAACCATGACGAAAAGCCTTGGCCACAAGAGATTTTGAGCCGGCATGATGGCCACAATCCCCTTCGTGAATCTCACGCAAGATTTCTTGACCTTCCTCAGGGGAAACACAACGCTGGAACGCTCCTGTAACACTGCGGCGATGCAGCTCACCATTGATAACAACCATTGACTTAGACCGCCGGGTTATTTGCCCGGCCAAAGTTTCATCCTCAGGCAAGTCTCCCCGGGTCATGTAAGCCAGATAGAGCACTGCCCAGTCCGGGATGATGTGGAGAGTCGCCACCAATTGTGCCTCCGGGCAGGGACGGCCAAGTGTTCCTCTGTAGGCAACTTAACAGAAGGGTTATGCAAGACGTCCAGGAAAGTATTAGGCGGCACCGGTTTTCACTGAGAGCCCAGCCGGCTTAAAGCATCAGCCGCCTCGTTCTTCCTGCGATCGATGTGCTCTACTTGGTAACCCTGAAAATGTCCAGCAATGGCATCAACTTCACGGCGATAAGCCGCCATGAGAGGGTCCTTGGAATCCCACTTGCCTGATACTTGTTGGGCCACTAAGTCTGAGTCGCCGAAGCACCTTACCCGGCTCAGGCTCATCTCCTTAGCCACCCGAAGACCATGGAGCAAGGCCTCGTACTCAGCCGCATTGTTAGTGCAAGGAAACATCAACCGTAGCACATAATGAAACTTGTCACCCTTAGGGGAAGCCAATACAACTCCAGCCCCCGAGCCCTCCAATTGCCTGGACCCATCGAAGTGAATAGTCCAATATGTATTATCCGGCTTTTCCTCGGGCACTTGTAGCTCTGTCCAATCATTGATGAAATCCACCAAAGCTTGGGATTTAACAGCAGTGCGTGGCACACATTTTAGACCATGAGGCCCAAGTTCTATAGCCCCCTTAGCCACTCTCCCTGTAGCCTCTCTGTTTTGGATGATATCTCCAAGGGGGTAGAACTAACCACAGTGATAGGGTGACCCTGAAAATAGTGCTTAAGCTTCCGGCTTGCCATGAATACGCCATAAACAAGCTTCTGCCAATGTGGATACCGCTGCTTGGACTCTATGAGCACTGTGCTGACATAATAAACCGGCCGCTGAACCGGATGCTCCTTACCCTCTTCCTTGCGCTCCACCACCACAGCCACACTGACGGCCCGTGTGTTAGCAGCTACATACAGCAATAAAGGCTCCTTGTCAACCGGAGCAGCAAGGACTGGGGGCTCTGCCAGCTGTCTCTTCAAATCCTCAAAAGCAGTATTAGCAGCATCATTCCAGACAAAGTTATCAGTTTCTTCATCAACTGGTACAATGGCATGGCCTTCTCGCCCAAACGGCTTACAAACCGGCTTAAAGCAGCGATACGACCCGCCAGGCGCTGGACATCGTTTATACACGCCAGTTTAGCCAGAGAGGTGATTGCCTTGATCTTCTCCGGGTTAGCTTCAATGCCTCTGTTAGAAACCAAGAAACCCAAGAGCTTGCCTGCAGGAACACCAAACACACACTTGGCCGGGTTAAGCATCATCTTGTAGACCCGGAGATTATCAAAGGTTTCCCTCAGATCATCTATCAAGGTTTCCTTCTCCCTGGACTTAACCACAATATCATCCACATAGGCATGAACATTGCGCCCAATCTGGTTATGAAGACAGTTCTGCACGCAACGCTGATAAGTCGCCTGTGCACTCTTGAGTCCGAAAGGCATAGACACATAGCAGAAGGCTCCAAAGGGAGTGATAAACGCCGTCTTCTCCTGGTCCTTAACTGCCATTTTAATCTGATGGTATCCAGAATAAGCATCCAAGAAACTTAAGCGCTCGCAACCCGCCGTAGCATCAATGATTGGATCAATACGGGGAAGGGCAAAAGGATCAGCCGAACATGCCTTGTTTAAGTCCGTGTAGTCCACACACATCCGCCAGGTGCCATTCTTCTTGAGCACGAGCACCGGGTTAGCTAACCACTCTGGGTGAAAGACTTCAACAATAAACCTGGCCGCCAAGAGCCGGGCCACCTCTTCACCAATGGCTTTCCGCCTCTCTTCATTAAACCGCCGAAGGAATTGCCTGACCGGCTTAAATTTCGGATCAACATTGAGAGTGTGCTCAGCGAGTTCTATAGGCACACCTGGCATGTCAGAAGGTTTCCATGCAAAAATGTCCCTATTCTCACGGATGAACTCGTTGAGCGCGCTTTCCTATTTTGGATCCAGATTGGCACTGATGCTAAACTGCTGAGATGAATCACCTGGAACGAAATCAACAAGTTTAGTCTCATCAGCCGACTTAAATTTCATTGCCGGCTCATGCTCCGTAGTCGGCTTTTTCAGAGAGGTCATATCTGTTGGGTCAACATTGTCCTTGTAAAATTTCAACTCCTCTGTTGCACAAACAGATTCTGCATAAGCCGCATCGCCTTCCTCACACTCCAAGGCCACCTTGCGGCTGCCATGAACCGTAATGGTCCCATTGTGACCCGGCATTTTGAGCTGTAAATACACGTAACACGGCCGTGCCATGAATTTGGCGTAAGCCAGCCGCCCAAATATGGCATGATACGGACTCCTTATCTTGACCACCTCAAAGGTCAATTTTTCCACTCTGTAGTTGTACTCGTCTCCAAAGGCCACTTCCAACTCGATCTTACCAACTGGATAAGCCGACTTACCGGGCACCACGCCATGGAAAATAGTATTGGACTGGCTGAGGTTCTTATCAATCAACCCCATACGACGGAAAGTCACATAATAGAGGATGTTGATGCTGCTACCTCCATCCATGAGTACCTTAGTGAACTTATATCCTCCCACCTGAGGAGCCACCACCAGGGCCAAGTGACCCGGATTATCAACCCGGGGAGGGTGATCCTCCCTACTCCACACAATAGGCTGCTCAGACCATCTTAAATAGCGTGGAATCGCCGGCTCAACAGCATTCACAGCCCTCTTATGAAGCTTTTGATCTCGCTTAAAGGGGTTAAGCGGGACAAGGAACACGAGGGTTATACTGGTTCGGCCCCTTACGGTGAAGGTAAAAGCCTACGTCCAGTTGAGGTGGTATTGATTAGGGTTTCGATGAGCAGGGAGCTTGACTGCTATGCCTGGCTCTCGATGAGATCTTTCTTCCCCCTAAACCGCCGCCGGGTCGTCCCTTTATATAGGGAGGTTGACGCCCAGCAGCTCTCAGAGTCCCGGCCGGCTCATAAGAGTGTCCGGCTCGGACTCTCAACTATTCTTGCCTTACACTACAAGTTCTACCATAATGGCGGTTGTAACTACGGGCCTTAAGCCATCTCCGGGTCTTAAGCCCATCTTTGGCCCGCCGTCTTCAAGCTTGGCGCCGGGCTTCAGGCGATGACCATTATGAGTAATCCGGCCCCTCCGGGTGGGTGACTCTAAGGTTTATATCCTCAACATTAGGCCCTAGATTGATTTGAGCCGGCTCATGTCAATCTTCAATCCTTTCGATAGAAAATCTCCGGCTTACACAGACTGGTGGTAAATACGTGATACTGTCCACCGTTAAGCTGCTTGGGATTGGTCTGATAACCCCCCTGCTGCTGTTGATGACCCTGGCCAGACTATTGATTAAAGCCCCCTTGAACGTTCTGAGGATTAGAATGTGAGTCGCCGCCCGGGCCATGAAAACCACCAGCGCCTGAGCCGCCGCCCGGGCCATTGTTGCTATTAAAGGCATTGGAATTTTTGAAGGCCTTCATGATTGCGCAATCCTTCCATAGATGAGTAGCTGGCTTCTCCCTAGAGCCATGCCTCGGACAAGGCTCATTCAACAGCTGCTCCAGCGTCGGGCCTGACCCGCCGGCTCGGGGAGGTGGCCTCCCCTTGCGTCGCTGGTTATTACCCTGTGAGCTGGCGTTGGCCACGAACTCTAGGCTGCCGTCGGCCTTACGCTTGCCACCTCCTTGGTTCCCCGGGTTATGCTGAGGACCCTTGCCATTGCCGTTCTTCTTTCCCTTCCCTGTCCTTTCATCATCTGAAGCGGGGTCCTTGGTACTATCAGAGTCGGCATACTTGACGAGAGCCGCCATCAGCGTACCCATATCATTGCAGTCGCGCTTAAGCCGCCCGAGTTTCATCTTCAGGGGCAGGAAACGACAATTCTGCTCCAACATTAAGACTGCAGAGCTGGCATCCATCTTATCAGATGAATGTATGATCTCTTTGACCCGGCGAACCCAATGGGTCGTAGACTCACCCTCCTGCTGTTTACAGTTAGTCAAATCCACAATTGACATAGACTGTCTATAGGTATCCTTGAAGTTTTGGATGAACCGGGCTTTCAGCTCAGCCCAAGACCCGATGGAATTCGGTGGCAGCCCCTTCAACCAAGTGCGGGCAGTCCCATCTAACATCATGGCAAAGTACTTGGCCATCGCCGCTTCACTGACCTCCAGCAATTCCATGGCCATCTCGTAACTCTTGATCCAGGCTCCGGGTTGTAAGTTAGCCGTGTAATTAGGCACCTTCCTAGGCCCTTTGAAGTCCTTGGGTAGATGTTCATTGCGGAGAGCCGGCACTAAACAAGGGACACCTCCAGTCCTCGTAGGGATACCTACATCGACGGAAGTCGTCGGATAAGCCGGGGGTGTCTGGTAAGCCGTCAACTGAGGCAGCTGCTCCGCCTCTTGCCGCGCTCTGTCTTGGTCTGTTACGTGAAAGGCTCCGTTATGAGCCGGGCCATGGCCAGGGGGCGGGTCATGGCGTCGGACATTACTTGAGTCGGTCGCTGAGACCATGTGTCTGCTATAACTCGGGCTCCGGCCTGGACGAGGGGTTGAGTGGATCCTGTCCCGGCTGTAAGAGTACGCCTCTTGCTGCGCCAGCGTTGTCTGAAGGAGTTCTCTGACCTGGCGGGTTTCAATAGCCATTGGAGAGTCGCCGTCAATTGGGAGAGCCGCCAGCCGTGCTGCTGCGGCGACCATGTTCTCCAGCGGGTTAGCATAATGACCCGGCGGTATTGGCACATACTGAGGTGGGGCAGGGTTCACCCGGGGAGGCCCCATCACTTGTGGCTGAACAGGGGTCCCAGACCCGGGCACTATGATCCCCGGCGGGTTACTAGACCCTGCACCTGGCGTGTTGAAGAGGTTTCGAGGATAGTAGACCGGAGGGAGTCGAGATTGGGCCTTTTGATGCCTCCTTCTCATGACCTCATTGGACGCGTTCTGATCCATCGTGAGCCGGAAGGACTGCGCCGGAATCAACTGAGTCTGGGCGTCGAGAGACGCCCTCTCCGCAGCCATCCTGGTCCCTTCCGCTGCCAGATCCTCCTTGGCTTTCACTAGATCTAACTTTAATTGCGCCACCTTCGCGTCATACTAAGCTTGATCCGCCGGGTCAACCGTGGTGGTCAACAGGGCCGTCATCTTGTCCGTGAGATCCATCAGCACCTGAGCCGGCGAGGGCACTAGGTTTCCCGACCCAGCGGTAGGGTTCTGAACAGGCTGTGCACCGGCCATGAAGATTCCAACCCGGCTCGGCGGCTCAAACGGGTCTGGAATACTATCACCATCGGAACAACCCATGAGCCTGCCATCTTGAAGTTGATACAACGAGTTTGACTCATCTGTGGACGACTCGCCGTCAGAGCCGGCGGCCGTCTCATCACCAGATCCAGATCCATCAGAGAGCCCTCCATGGATACATCCCACAAAAGCATGCTTCAAGGAAGGTAGGGCCCGGGCAGATCGTGCACGCTGAGCCGTCTCGATGAGATCGGCGCAGAGATCCGGCTCAGGGCCCGGCTCACCAATCTTGCCAATGAAGACATGAATTCCGCCGAAGGGGACCCGGTACCCATACTCAATTGAGCCGGCGTCGGGGCCCCAGTTTGCATCGTCGATGTAGAGCTTGCCGCGACAACTCTTGGTCATCCGTCCCACCGCGTATCCCTTGAGCCCTTCGAAGCTGCCCTTCAAGAACTCAAATCCACCGTGCGCTGGCCCCACGGTGGGCGCCAACTTTCGTGGAATTGTCACGGCAGATGTCCTCAAGCTAGGACTTAGTCGTGGAGCCATCGCAACTAGGAAGCTTAAAGGGGTTAAGCGGGACAAGGAACGCGAGGGTTATACTGGTTCGGCCCCTTACGGTGAAGGTAAAAGCCTACGTCCAGTTGAGGTGGTATTGATTAGGGTTTCGATGAGCAGGGAGCTTGACTGCTATGCCTGGCTCTCGATGAGATCTTTCTTCCCCCTAAACCGCCGCCGGGTCGTCCCTTTATATAGGGAGGTTGACGCCCAGCAGCTCTCAGAGTCCCGGCCGGCTCATAAGAGTGTCCGGCTCGGACTCTCAACTATTATTGCCTTACACTACAAGTTCTACCATAATAGCGGTTGTAACTACGGGCCTTAAGCCATCTCCGGGTCTTAAGCCCATCTTTGGCCCGCCGTCTTCAAGCTTGGCGCCGGGCTTCAGGCGATGACCATTATGAGTAACCCGGCCCCTCTGGGCGGGTGACTCTAAGGTTTATATCCTCAACAGGAGGGGCTATGGTGTTGATGTAGAAGCCCTCCGTGATCGATGCCCCCTCCGGCGGAGCTCCGAAACAGGCCCCAAGATGGGATCTCGTGGGTACAGAAGGTTGCGGCGGTGGAATTAGGTTTTTGGCTCCGTATCTGATTGTTTGGGGGTACGTAGGTATATATAGGAGGAAGAAGTACGTCAGTGGAGCAACAGGGGGCCCACGAGGGTGGAAGGCGTGCCCTGGGGGGGTAGGCGCGCCCCCTACCTCGTGGCTTCCCTGTTGGTTGCTTGACGTAGGGTCCAAGTCTCCTGGATCTTGTTCGTTCCAAAAATCACGTTCCCGAAGGTTTCATTCCGTTTGGACTCCATTTGATATTCTTTTTCTGCGAAACTCTGAAATAGGAAAAAAACAGCAATTCTGGGCTGGGCCTTCGGTTAATAGGTTAGTCCCAAAAATAATATAAAAGTGAATAATAAAGCCCAATAATGTCCAAAACGGAAGATAATATAGCATGGAGCAACCAAAAAATATAGATACGTTGGAGACGTATCAAGCATCCCCAAGCTTAATTCCTGCTTGTCCTCGAGTAGGTAAATGATAAAAACAGAATTTTTGATGCGGAGTGCTACTAGGCATAATTTCAATGTAATTCTTCTTAATTGTGGTATGAATATTCAGATCCAAAAGATTCAAGATAAAAGTTCATATTGACATAAAAATAATAATACTTCAAGCATACTAACTAAGCAATTATTTCCTCTCAAAATAACATGGCCAAAGAAAGTTCATCCCTACAAAATCATATAGTTTAGTCATGCTCCATTTTCGTCACACAAGAATGCTCTCATCATGCACAACCCCGATGACAAGCCAAGCAATTGTTTCATACTTTAGTAATCTCAAACCTATAAACTTTCACGCAATACATGAGCGCGAGCCATGGACATAGCACTATGGGTGGAATAGAATATGATGATGGGGGTTATGTGGAGAAGACAAAAAAGGAGAAAGTATCACATCAACGAGGCTAATCAATGAGCTATGGAGATGCCCATCGATTGATGTTAATGCAAGGAGTAGGGATTGCCATGCAACGGATGCACTAGAGCTATATGTAACACCCCGGATGTAACTTTCCATATTTGTAACTCCAACTCTTGCCATTTTCGGCTATGTGTTATGATATTCCCTTCGTGGTCGGGTTTTGTTTTTCGTTTTGCTTTTTGTTCATGTCATGCATCTCATATCTTGTCATCATGTGCATCTCATTTGCATACGTGTTCGTCTCATGCATCCGAGCATTTTCCCCGTTGTCCGTTTTGCAATCCGGCACTCCCACGTACACCGGCGCATCCCTCTTGTTTCTTTTCGTGAGCGGGTGTTGAACGTTCTCGGAATGGACCGAGTCTTGTCGAGTGGCCTTGGTATACCACCGGTAGACCACCTGTCAAGTTTCGTTCCATTTGGAGGTCGTTTGATGCTCCAACGGTTAACCGGGTAACCACAAAGCCTTTTGTGTGTTGCAGCAAAAAAAACCCTCCAAACAGCCCAAAACCCATCTAAGTCACTTCCATGCTCGAGGTCGTTCGATCACGATCGTGTGGGCGAAAATCGTGCTCCATTTGGAGTCTCCTAGCTCCCTCTACCTATAAAAACACATCCCCCTCCGAAATTCGGGTCCAAACCCTAGCAAATCGCCCCCGCCGCCAACGGACACATCGCCGCCGCCGCCCCGCGAGCCCGAAGCGGGCCCGCCGAGCCCATCCGTCTCCGCCCCCGCGGACGCCCGAGCCCCGCGCGCTCGCCCGCCCGGCGCCGCCGCCCTCCGCCGCCCTCTGCCTCGCCGCCGAGCTCGCCGGCCGCCGCCGTCTGCCCCGCCGCAGGTCGCCGGCGTCGCCCGCGTCCGCCGTCTCCCCCGACTCCGGCGCCTCCCCGCGCCCTCTCCGGCCGGCCCCGTCTCCCCCGAGCTCCGGTCGTCGCCGTCTCCCTCCTCTCCTCCGCCGGCCGCCACCTCAACTCCGGCCAGTGAGCCCGCTCCGGCGAGCCCGATCCAGATCCACGTGAGGTTGACTTTCCTCTCCCCCCGAATTCTTCCAAGTCCCGAAGATTTTACATGATATGCTTCTGTTAATCGCATCATAACTCTCTGCATACTGCTCCGTTTCGTGCGTGTAATATATCGAAATGTTCGTCTCATGATGCTCTTCATTTTGTTACTTTGTGTCATGTTCATTTGGGTCCATCTTGATGCCCAAATCTCTGGTGCAAGAGTGCTAATTGTTGTTTCCTGCTGTTACTTATCAGAACTTGGTGATTTGTTATTTTTGTTGCTATTGATGTGTGCATCTTATGAGTAGGAGCTCTACATGTGTTTTGATGTATGCCATGCCATCTTTACAGAGGTGTATGCCATGTATTTTTGTAATCTATGTGGTGACTAGCACAAACATGCAAACTAGGCTTCATGATGTTTCTGATTTCAGGGACTTAGTATTTTCACTAAGTCTGTTTCTTCTGTTATTTTGTTGCCATGTATCCATGTGGCTACAGTGAGATCCATGATTCTTTTGGTGATGTTCACTAAGAATGTTTTGTAGATATAGTTGTGCTCTATCCATCCATGTCCCTGTTTGCAATTATGGAGTGCCATAGCATGTCTTAATCTTGCTCTACTTTTGCTATAAAATATTTCTGGCAGATTGTTAACATGATATTCAATTTTGCCAAGGTTGTTGTAGTTGTTTCATTCATGCTATGAACTTGCTCTTGCCATGGATAGATTCATAAACATTCCATATTGCTGTAGGTATGCTTGTTTTGTCATGCATTGCTTTTTGTTGAGTGAATCAAGCTCACCAAGATGCCTTCATAATACTGTTACTGCCATGCTCTTTTTTCTGCTAAGTCTGAAACCTGTTAACGAAACTTGCTATGTTTACATGAGTGCCATCATATCTTCTGGTCCTTTTTGGCTCATGGTCAGTAAGGGACTTTTGTTATATGCTTTTAGTAGATTCATGCCATGCCTTGTTTTGCTATGTTAAGTTCCTGTAGCATGTGTTTTCCTTGCTCTGAACATTGCTACCTGATGCTGTTTCAGCCATGTCCAGTAATTTCACCAAGTCTGTGAACCTGATATCTTTTGCACTTTTGCCATGCTTGTTTGAACCTGTTATGGTGTGATCTAGCCGTAGCTCAGTGTTCATATTTTGTCAAGCATCCCCTGTAGATTACTTTCATATGCTTTTTTGCTGTGTTGGGGTGCTGTAGCATAGTTACTTGTTGTATTCTAAGTGCTATCATGTTGTTAATCGCAGATTTATGTCATTCTTGTTTTGCTTGCTATTTGCAAACCGTGCATCCGTTTCCGGTGATCTTTATATCGATTTCGACCGAAATCATCTCATCTTTCCAGTGGCATACTTGGTTTGCCAAGTTACTGCCTTGTTCATTCTTTTTCTTCCGGAGCACGCATATGCATCGCATACCACATCTCGCATATCATACATGTTTTGCATCATGTTGCTTGTGCATTTCCCGTCATTGATTGTGGTTCCGTTGCTTGTGTTCTTGTTTTGGGTAGAGCCGGGAGACGAGTTCGTGAACGAGGAACCTGTTGAGTACGCTTACGAGGATCAAGCTTTCAACAACTCTGAGAACCTTGCAGGCAAGATGACCATACCCTCGAAATCACTTCTATCTTTGCTTTGCTAGTTGTTCGCTCTATTGCCATGCTGCGTTACCTACCACTTGCTATATCATGCCTACCATATTGCCATGTCAAGCCTCTAACCATCCTTTCCTAGCAAACCGTTGTTTGGCTAAGTTACCGCTTTTGCTCAGCCCTTCTTATAGCGTTGCTAGTTGCAGGTGAAGTTGAAGTTGGTTCCATGTTGGAACATGGATATTTTGGAATATCACAATATCTCTTATTTAATTAATGCATCTATATATTTGGTAAAGGGTGGAAGGCTCGGCCTTATGCCTGGTGTTTTGTTCCACTCTTGCCGCCCTAGTTTCCGTCATACCGGTATTATGTTCCTTGAGTTTGCGTTCCTTACGCGGTTGGGTGATTTATGGGACCCCCTTGACAGTTCGCCTTGAATAAAACTCCTCCAGCAAGGCCCAACCTTGGTTTTACCATTTGCCACCTAAGCCTTTTTCCCTTGGGTTTTCGCGAGCCCGAGGGTCATCTTTATTTAAACCCCCGGACCGGTGCTCCTTCGAGTGCTGGCCCAACCTGGGCGATGTCCGGCGCCCCCTGGGCAACCAGGGTCTATGCCAACCCGACGTCTTGCCCATCCGGTGTGCCCTGAGAACGAGATATGTGCAGCTCCTACCGGGATTTGTCGGCACATTCGGGTGGCTTTGCTGGTCTTGTTTTACCATTGTCGAAATGTCTTGTAAACCGGGATTCCAAGACTGATCGGGTCTTTCCGGGAGAAGGTTTATCCTTCGTTGACCGTGAGAGCTTATGATGGGCTAAGTTGGGACACCCCTGCAGGGTATTATCTTTCGAAAGCCATGCCCGCGGTTATGAGGCAGATGGGAATTTGTTAATGTCCGGTTGTAGAGAACTTGTCACTTGACTTAATTAAAATACATCAACCGTGTGTGTAGTCGCGATGGTCTCTTCTCGGCGGAGTCCGGAAAGTGAACACAGTTTGAGTTATGCATGAACGTAAGTAGTTTCAGGATCACTTCTTGATCATTTCTAGCTTCGCGACCGTTGCGTTGCTTCTCTTCTCGCTCTCATTTGCGTATGTTAGCCACCATATATGCTTAGTGCCTGCTGCAGCTCCACCTCATTTCACCATCCTTTCCTATAAGCTTAAATAGTCTTGATCTCGCGGGTGTGAGATTGCTGAGTCCTCGTGACTCACAGATTCTACCAAAACAGTTGCAGGTGCCGACGATGCCAGTGCAGATGACGCAACCGAGCTCAAGTGGGAGTTCGACGAGGAACGTGGTCGTTAGTATGTTTCTTTTCCTGATGATCAGTAGTGGAGCCCAGTTGGGACGATCGGGGATCTAGCATTTGGGGTTATCTTATTTTCATTTGGATTATGACCGGAGTCGGTCTATGTGTGGATTTTGGATGATGTATGAATTAATTTATGTATTGTGTGAAGTGGCGATTGTAAGCCAACTCTCGTTATCCCTTTCTTGTTCATTACATGGGATTGTGTGAAGATGACCCTTCTTGCGACAAAACCACAATGCGGTTATGCCTCTAAGTCGTGCCTCGACACGTGGGAGATATAGCCGCATCGTGGGCGTGACACTATAAATGTATGAAAGCTCAACAAAAGAAACTAAGTGGGTGTGCATCCAACTTGCTTGCTCACGAAGACCTAGGGCACTTGAGGAGGCTCATTGTTGGAATATACAAGCCAAGTTCTATAATGAAAAATTCCCACTAGTATATGAAAGTGACAAAATAAGAGACTCTCTATCATGAAGATTATGGTGCTACTTTGAAGCACAAGTGTGGTAAAGGATAGTAGCATTGTCCCTTCTCTCTTTTTCTCTCATTTTTTTGGGCCTTCTCTTTTTTATGGCCTTTCTCTCTCTTTTTTTTATTCCTCACTGGGGACAATGCTCTAGAAAATGATGATCATCACATTTCTATTTATTTACAACTCAATGATTACAACTCGATACTAGAACAAAGTATGACTCTATATGAATGCCTCCGGCGGTGTACCGGGATATGCAATGAACCAAGAGTGACATGTATGAAAGAATTATGAACGATGGCTTTGCCACCAACTACATGATTATGCTAAGCAATATGACAATGATGAACGTGTCATGAGAAACGGAATGGTGGAAAGTTGCATGGCAATATATCTCGGAATGGCTATGGAAATGCCATAATAGGTAGGTATGGTGGCTGTTTTGAGGAAGATATAAGGAGTTTTATGTGTGAAAGAGCGTATCATATCACGGGGTTTGGATGCACCGGCGAAGTTTGCACCAACTCTCAATGTGAGAAAGGCCAATGCACGGTACCGAAGAGGCTAAAATGATGGAATGGTGAGGGTGCGTATAATCCATGGACTCAACATTAGTCATAAAGAACTCACATACTTATTGCAAAAATCTACAAGTCATCAAAACCAAGCACTACGCGCATGCTCCTAGGGGGATAGATTGGTAGGAAAAGACCATCGCTCGTCCCCGACCGCCACTCATAAGGAGGACAAAAAGAACACCTCATGTTTCAAATTTGTTACATAACGTTTATCATACGTGCATGCTACGGGACTTGCAAACTTCAACACAAGAATTTCTCAAATTCACAACTACTCAACTAGCACAACTTTAATATCACTACCTCCATATCTCAAAACAATCATCAAGCATCAAACTTCTCTTAGTATTCAACACACTCATAAGAAAGTTTTTACTAATCTTGAATACCTAGCATATTAGGTTTATTTAAGCAAATTACCATGCTATTTAAGACTCTCAAAATAATCTAAGTGAAGCATGAGAGATCAATAGTTTCTATAAAACAAATCCACCACCGTGCTCTAAAAGATATAAGTGAAGTACTAGAGCAAAACTGTATAACTCAAAAGATATAAGTGAAGCACATAGAGTATTCTAATAATTTCCGAATCATGTGTGGCTCTCTCAAAAGGTGTGTACAGCAAGGGTGATTGTGGTAAACTAAAAGGCAAAGACTCAAATCATACAAGACGCTCCAAGCAAAACACATATCATGTGGTGAATAAAAATATAGCTCCAAGTAAAGTTACCGATGGAAGTAGACGAAAGAGGGGATGCCTTCCGGGGCATCCCCAAGCTTTGGATTTTTGGTGTCCTTAGATTATCTTGGGGGTGCCATGGGCATCCCCAAGCTTAGGCTCTTTCCACTCCTTGTTCCATAATCCATCAAATCTTTCACCCAAAACTTGAAAACTTCACAACACAAAACTCAACAGAAAATCTCGTGAGCTCCGTTAGCGAAAGAAAACAAAAGACCACTTCAAGGTACTGTAATGAACTCATTCTTTATTTATATTGGTGTTAAACCTACTGTATTCCAACTTCTCTATGGTTTATAAACTATTTTACTAGCCATAGATTCATCAAAATAAGCAAACAACACATGAAAAACAGAATCTGTCAAAAACAGAACAGTCTGTAGTAATCTGTAACTAACGCAAACTTCTGGAACTCCAAAAAATCATCCAAAATAGGAAGACCTAGACAATTTGTTTATTGATCAGCAGCAATTGGAATCAGTATTTTATCACGTTCTGGTGATTTTTAACAATTGTTTTCGTGAACAGAAAGTTTCTGGAAATTTCTGCAAGATCAAATAACTATCATCCAAGAAGATCCTGTAGGTTTAACTTGGCACAAACACTAATTAAAACATAAAAACACATCTAACCATAGGATAGATCAAATATTTATTCCTAAACAGAAGCAAAAAGCAAAAAAACAAAAAATAAAATTGGGTTACCTCCCAACAAGCGCTATCGTTCAACGCCCCTAGCTAGGCATAAAAGCGAGGATAGATCTAGGTATTGCCATCTTTGGTAGGCAATCCATAAGTGGCTCTCATGATAGATTCATATGGTAATTTTATTTTCTTCCTAGGAAAGTGTTCCATGCCTTTCTTTAATGGAAATTGGAATCTAATATTCCCTTCCTTCATATCAATAATTGCACCAATCGTTCTAAGGAAAGGTCTACCAAGAATAATAGGACATGAAGGATTGCAATCTATATCAAGAACGATAAAATCTATGGGCACATAATTCCAATTTATAACAATAAGAACATCATTAATTCTTCCCATAGGTTTCTTAATGGTGGAATCCGCAAGGTGCAAGTTTAGAGAGCAATCATCAAAATCACGGAAATCTAGCAAATCGCACAAAGTTTTGGGAATAGTGGAAACACTAGCACCCAAATCACATAAAGCATAGAACTCATGATCCTTAATCTTAATTTTAATAGTTGGTTCCCACTCATCATAAAGTTTTCTAGGGATAGAAACTTCCAAGTCAAGCTTTTCTTCATAAGATTGCATCAAGGCGTCAACGATATGTTTAGTAAACGCTTTATTTTGACTATAAGCATGAGGAGAATTTAGCACGGATTGCAACAAGGAAATACAATCTATCAAAGAGCAATTATCATAATTAAATTCCTTGAAATCCAAAATAGTGGGTTTATTAACATCTAACGTTTTGATTTCTTCAATCCCACTTTTATCAATTTTAGCATCAAGATCTAAAAACTCCGAATTCTTGGAATGCCTTCTAGGTAAAGGTGGATCATATTCAGTCCCATCATTATCAAGATTCATATTCCAAAACAAAGATTTAATAGGGGACACATCAATAACTTTTAGATCTTCATCTTTATTTTCATAGAAATCCGGTTTAGCGGCCATCTTATTAACTAAGGTAGCCTGCTTATCCGATATTTCAGCTATCAACTTCTCAAGACGAGCAATTTGGGATCTCAAACCATCAAATTCTTTAGACATATCATCGAGCTCTTTATTCATATAACTCATAAAGCTTTTTGTTCCTTAAGCTCGTTTCAGAAAAAAATTATTATGCTCAAATTGCAAAACCATAAAACTCCTGACGTTGCTTTCGATCTCTTCTAATCTTTTAAGGTGAAGATCACCAAATCTAGGTAGAGCCATCGTGACAAACAAGAAATCCAACACACGAGCAAACAAGAAGCAAGCGAAAAAGAGGCGAACGAATAAGAGAGGGCGAATAAAACGGCAAGGGTGAAGTGGGGGAGAGGAAAACGAGAGGCAAATGGCAAATAATGTAATGCGGGAGATAAGGGTTTGTGATGGGTACTTGGTATGTTGCCTTTTGCGTAGACTTCCCCGGCAACGGCGCCAGAAATCCTTCTTGCTACCTCTTGAGCACTGTGTTGGTTTTCCCTTGAAGAGGAAAGGGTGATGCAGCAAAGTAGCATAAGTATTTCCCTCAGTTTTTGAGAACCAAGGTATCAATCCAGTAGGAGGCTACGCGCGAGTCCCTCGCACCTACACAAAACAAATAAATCCTCGCAACCAACGCGATAAGGGGTTGTCAATCCCTTCATGGTCACTTACGAGAGTGAGATCTGATAGATATGATAGGATAATATTTTGGTATTTTTAGGATAAAGATGCAAAGTAAAATAAAAGCAAAGTAAAAAGCAAAGGAAATAACTAAGTGTTGGAAGATTAATATGATGAAGATATACCCGGGGGCCATAGGTTTCACTAGTGGCTTCTCTCAAGAGCATAAGTATTTTACGGTGGGTGAACAAATTACTGTTGAGCAATTGACAGAATTGAGCATAGTTATGAGAATATCTAGGTATGATCATGTATATAGGCATAACGTCCGAGACAAGTAGACCGACTCCTGCCTGCATCTACTACTATTACTCCACACATCGACCGCTATCCAGCATGCATCTAGAGTATTAAGTTCATAAGAACAGAGTAACGCCTTAAGCAAGATGACATGATGTAGAGGGATAAATTCATGCAATATGATAAAAAAAAACCCCATCTTGTTATCCTCGATGGCAACAATACAATACGTGCCTTGCTGCCCCTACTGTCACTGGGAAAGGACACCGCAAGATTGAACCCAAAGCTAAGCACTTCTCCCATTGCAAGAAAGATCAATCTAGTAGGCCAAACCAAACTGATAATTCGAAGAGACTTGCAAAGATAACCGATCATACATAAAAGAATTCAGAAGATTCAAATATTGTTCATAGATAAACTTGATCATAAACCCACAATTCATCGGTCTCAACAAACACACCGCAAAAGAAGATTACATCGAATAGATCTCCACGAGAGAGGGGGAGAACATTGTATTGAGATCCAAAAAGAGAGAAGAAGCCATCTAGCTAATAACTATGGACCCGAAGGTCTGAGGTAAACTACTCACACTTTATCGGAGGGGCTATGGTGTTGATGTAGAAGCCCTCCGTGATCGATGCCCCCTCCGACGGAGCTCCGGAACAGGCCCCAAGATGGGATCTTGTGGGTACAGAAGGTTGCGGTGGTGGAATTAGGTTTTTCGCTCCGTATCTGATCGTTTGGGGGTACGTAGGTATATATAGGAGGAAGAAGTACGTCGGTGGAGCAACAGGGGGGCCACGAGGGTGGAGGGCGCGCCCTGGGGGGGTAGGCGCGCCCCCTACCTCGTGGCTTCCCTGTTGGTTGCTCGACGTAGGGACCAAGTCTCCTGGATCTTGTTCGTTCCAAAAATCACGTTCCCGAAGGTTTCATTCCGTTTGGACTCCGTTTGATATTCTTTTTCTGCGAAACTCTGGAATAGACAAAAAAATAGCAATTCTGGGCTAGGCCTCCGGTTAATAGGTTAGTCCCAAAAATAATATAAAAGTGAATAATAAAGCCCAATAATGTCCAAAGCGGAAGATAATATAGCATGGAGCAATAAAAAATTATAGATACGTTGGAGATGTATCAGTATGTTATTGTTTGTTTGCGATAGAATTCCCGGAGTGTGAAGCGTGCTACTACGAGTCTCTAGGTTTTGCGGATCGTCAGCAAGGCAAGTAACACATTGGTCATACCTTTTTCATACCCAGTTTTTATGCATTAGATACAACCCTCACACATTGCATGAGTATGATCTCTTAACATGTGGGTTTGGGAAGTAGTTGCTGAGGTAGAACCTATTACCTGTTTATTTTCAAACCCTTGGGAGTTACTTCTACGTTATGCTTATATTGCTATGATATGCTCGTAGGCGTGGATTGGGTTTGAGTGTATCCATGACAGATGTGAGATTGTTAATTAATGGTTCAACTTAAGGTGGCAACTTTAATACACATCTGGGTGGATTGCTTGTGGGCACCTGGAGAATCCAGTGTTGTCCTAGGATATCTCGGAGTACCCGTGTGATCATCCTACGGTCCGCCACCCAGGCTCAAAGGGATCATAAGATTATTCATGCTAGAAACTTCCATGTGCAGCCACAAGCCATTATGGGCTCTGGCATAGTTGAGTATGTTGTGTGACCTCTTTCAGTGGTGGGCTAGCAGATGTAGAGGGAAAGTAGGTGTAACTGTCCACCCAGAGTAAAGAGTTAATGCTTCTGAAAGACTGTGTCTCGGTCATCTGTTTCTCAAACACCAGGTAGTGCGAGAAATCCAACGAAGGAGATCGAGTCTTGTGGGGAAAAGTGCACAAACCTATGTAGGGTGTATAAACTAATCATGGTTAGCCGTGTCCCCGGTTATGGACAATTTGTATCTGGTACTTGAGTTATTGATTTGATCTCATCACTCTAAATTAATTTGTTGGGTTAAATGATTACTTTAATTGGGATTGAGTTGGAGGAACCTTCTCAATGATGTTTCAACCACCATGATAGTTAAATAAAATTTATTCCTTTGTTGTAGGGAAAAATTGGCTTTTCGCAAAACAACATAACCATAGAGCCTCCACCAGCCTTATATGCATGTAGTGATAGCATTTATCTGTTCATTGCTCTACTGTGTTATATTGCCAGCATATTCCATGTGCTGACCCGTTTTCGGGCTGCAACATATCATGTTGCAGACTTTTCAGACGAGGAGTAAGGTGCGCTAGGTCATTTGTCATGCACTCAGCTATGCCGTTGGAGTTGATGGACTCACTTTATCTTCCAAGCCTTCCGCTGTTATCTTATTTAGATGGCCTTAAGCCATATTTACTATAATAAGTTCTCCTTGGAGACATTCGATGTAATAAGTGTGTGATTGCTACTCTGTTATAAATCCTTTGAGTACTGTGTGTGTCAGCATTACCGATCCAGGGATGACACTGAAGCACAGAGACTTGACCGTCTGAGGTCGGGTCGCTACATTCACCTGGGCCTATTCATGCACCCCTGAACCATGATGCCCAGAGGTTCTTGAACACAAGCAGTGAGGAAGGGTGAACAACGTCCCCATGTTTCTTGAACAGACGACCAAGGTGGCCGCAGACCACACACCAATCAAGGAGGCGCTCGTACTTGATGATAAAAGTGTGATGTTCCTTGTTCTTCACCATTGGCACTGAATTCTTTATGGGTTGTGCAAATTGATCTTGACGCGGACACAATAGAAATTTCCTTTGAAGTCATCAGAATTTAGTTCTGCATAAATAAACTCACCTACTTTGCCTACCAAAGGTTTAACCATAGGATAAAATTCATCCGGGACATCATGTATCTGGATCCAAATATCAATAGTGTCGAGACTGATCATTGAGGGCATGGTAAAGCCATCATATGTTGCCAATACCACTGGATTACCCCGGTAAGTCCACGAGCCTTCTTGCATCACGCAATCCAAATCCCCAAGGCAAGCGAACAATAGTGTGCGGAGGGTTTCATTAGGAGGAAAGATCTTCACTTCATGAGCGACAACCATAATTGGTTGCAAGGTTTTATCGTATATGCACCCTCGCTATAGCCGTCTAACGAACCGCCTCTGGCGGCAGTGCTTCCTCATTTTCATACACCACATCATCAAAGATCATCCTCTATAAGCCTCAAATCCTTCGTCATGGCCTCAACCTCCTTCGTGCCAGACCAAGACACTGACGCCTTTTCATCCATCGCTAAAACCACACCCGACGAAATACAGATCATCGGGTTGAAATCCTAGAACCACTCCTCTCGAGTAACTAACGAGACCAAGACTGGGCAACGATCCAAGATCGCCCCTTTGCCGGTCCGAATCAAGGGAGTGGACAGGAGGGTGGGGGGGGGGGGGGAGGGAGATCTCAAAATCGGTCAGGTGCCGCTGAGAGGAAGGGAAACCCTAACAAAAGGGGACTTTTAAAAATGCAGATTTTTCTTTTGCCGGTAACTACTTGTATACTTGTTTTGGAGGGGAACTACTTGTATACAGTGAGCACGAGAGGAGAAGAGACACGCACAACCCAATGGTGTGAGGGCGAGACGAAGGGAACCCTCGCAGTAGGGCAGCGTGAGATGGGTCGGCCCACTTGCGCTGAAGGCCACAACCTCGTTTTTTTTTCATGTTTTCTATTTTCGTTTTTATTTCTCTTTTACTTTTTTATTTCAAATATTCTAAATAAATATATTTAAAAAATCACTCTACATAAAACATTTGAAAAATGTTGACCAAGCATTTGAAAATGTTAAATGTGTATAGAGAAAATGTTTATCATGCACGCGGAAAAATGTATACAAAAACTAACATGTGTATATAACAATTTGATCATGTATTTAAAAAATGTTAATCAAGAATTTGAAAAAAAAGTTCAACAAGTGTTAGAAAAATGTTGATCAAGAACTTGGAAAATGTTAAATATGTATAGAAAAAATGTTGACAATGCATTAAAATGAAGATTTTTTTATCATGTATATAAAATGTTAATTAAGTATTTGAAAAAATGTTGAACAAGTTTTTGAAAAATGTTAAATGCGTATAGAAAAAAATGTTGAGCATATATTAAAAAATGATGGAAAAATTTAATCATGTATATAAAAATGTTAATCAAGCATTTGAAAAAATGTTTAACAAGTATTTCAAAATATTAATCAAGCAATTGAAAAATGTTAAATATGTTTAGAAAAAATGTTGACCATGTGTTAGAAAATGTTAATGTTGAATAAAGAATAGTAATCAAGCATTTGGATTTTTTTAATGTGGATACAAAAATGTTCACAATGTATTAGAAAATGTTAATATTGTATTTAAAAAATGTTAATCCAGCATTTGAAAAGTTCAAATCTGTGTATACGAAAAATCTTAACCATGTGTTGAAAAAATGTTAATCTTGTGTCTTTAAAATGTTAATCAAAAATTTGAAAAATGTTTAATTTTTTTACCATGTATTAATAAAATTTTAAACACATAATGGTAAATTTTAAAGGTGTATTAGGAAATTGTTTTTGACATATAAAAAACTAAGAATGAAAACCAAAAGAAAAAATAAAACCTAAAAAGAAACAAAAGAAAAATAAAATGAAAAATCGAAGAAACAAATAAAAAAGAATGAAAGTGTAGTGAAAAACGATAAAGAGACAAAGAAAACCAAAAAAAGAAAACTAATAAATTAAGAAAAAATAAATAAAATGAGAAAGAAAAGAACTAATAAAACCATGAAAGAAAAAAAGAAAAGAAAATAAGAAACAAAAACCAAAGTATAATGACAAAAAACCCCAAAGAAAACCCCAAAAAATAAAAGAATATAAAAAACCCAAAAGAATACCAAATAAAACAGAAGAAAATTAAAGAAAAGAAATATTGAGTGAAAACCGAGAAAAAAAGAAAACCAAAGAAATAATAAAGAAAAATAAACAATGAAACTCAAAAACCAGAAAAAAACAAAGAAAACCGTAAAAACAAGAAAAAAGGGGAGAAATCAAAAGTCCATGTAAACCGAGAAAAATAACAAAGAAAATCGATGGAAAACTGAAGTTATAACGAAGAAAAATGGAAAACCGATAAAAAACAAAAAGAACCAACAAAAAAAATTGAGAAAAAGATAAAAGAAGAAGAAAACATATAGCGAGCAAACCTAGATCGAGGGAGGCTATTGAACCTACGCTGATAGGTCGGCCCATATGCCCACACCTTTCAGCGAGAGCTTCTTCCGTCTCGCTTATGGCGAGATATACCTCTTGCGATGATGTGACGAGCGAGAGCAACTAATCAACGAGTACCCCTTGGGAGGCCGCACAAGAGTCACTATTGATCGGCTGAGAGCGCACCAAGCCGCCGCCTCATGTCGCGTATTGGGGCTCCCTTCGATTTTTTTTTATCTGTACATGTTTTCGGCTTTTAGATTTTTTTAATGTTTTTTTGGCTTTTCATCCCCCTCCCTCCGTTTTTCTTATGTTTCTGACCAAAAATAAATTACGTGAAAAAACGTTTTCTTTTTGTGAGAGGCACATATTTATTTCCCGAGGAGGCACAAATTTGCTCTTGCGAAAGGCACATGTGCCTCTTGGGAAAAGGAAAAAAATGCATTTTTTTCTACCACGAGAGGCATAGATTTACTCTCATGGAGGCACACATTTGCTTCCACGAGAGGCACATCTTAGAAAAAGGAAAAAGATGTGTTTTCTTTTTTTTTCATGAGAGGCGCATATTTACTTCTCGTGGAGGCACATATTTGTTTTCTTGTTGTGCCTCTTGAAAAAGGAAAAAATAAGTTTTTTTGAATTGTTTGGATTTCTTTGCTTTTGTGTGAGGTAAAAACATATTTTTTTTCTGCGAGAGCTAGAGATTTGCTTCTCGTTCAGGCACAGATTTACTTTCACGGGAAATGCAGCTGTGCCTCTTCAAAAGGGGGAAAAGGTATTAAAAACATACTTTTGGTTGGAGTTTTTTTGTCCTTTTTTTTTGAAAAGAGTTCGTCGAGATCTATCAACATGAAATTCAGTTTTGAAGATCTTGACACGAGTAATCCAGTGATGAAAATTATACGAGATTTGTACGCACGGTTTAAGTGAGCTTTGCAAATAAGGGTAACAGGCATACAGCGCATACTAATGTGTTTTTTTTTTCAGCAAGGAATTCTACAATCCACGGCCCTGGCAACCGAGTGAGATAGAGCCCCCCGTATTACCCACAGGCCGTAGCCCACGAGCACGAATTTCTGCTAAGAAAAAGATGGCATTTCCTATTTGGCGCTGCAGGCGCCGGTTATAGCTGTTTCTGCAAACCGGCGCCTGCAGCGGCGCTACCTGGGCTCGGCCCAACTTTTATATTTCCTGTTTCTTAAACTCTAGATAAAACTGCAAAAAAGGTGCGCAAGCTAGGATTCGAACTTGCGTCGCTGGTTACCAAGTATCAACGAATAACCAACTCGAAATACATGTTTTCATCAATTTATTTGTTCTTCTTTTTCCTTTTTTCTTTTTCTTTTGCTTTTTTCTCTATCCTTTTTTACTTTCTCTTTTCGAAATTCGTAATTGTTTTCTTCAAATAGATGGACTTCTTCTCTAAATCCATGAACTAAATCTTTCGAAACTCGTGAACCTTTTTCAAATTGATGAACCATTTTCAGAATAGAGGAACTTATTTTTCAAATTTGATGAACTATTTCTTAAAATCGATGAACTTTTTCTCAAAATCGATGAACTTTTTTCAATTTACGTGAACTTATTTTCAAAATCGATGAAAAATTTTCAATTTAGGTGAACTTTTTTATATTCTATGAACTTTTTTCAAATTCAATGAACTTTTTTCTCAAAATCTTTTATTTTTGTTTCAAATTTGATGAACCTTTGCAAAATCTATGAACTTTTTTGAAATTTGATGAACATTTTTTCAAAGTTGATGAAATTTTTTTAAATTGGTGAACTTTTTTTCAAAGTCGATGAACTTTTTTGAAATTGGTGAACTTTTTTTTCAAAGTCGATGAACTTTATTCAAATTCGTGAACTTTTGTTTCTAATTTGATGAACTTTTTTTTGAAATCAATGAACGCTTTTCAACTTTTCTGAATTGTTTTTCAAATCTGATGGACTTTTTTTCAAATTCGGAAACTTTTTCCATTTTTGCGAACTTTTTTCAAAAAAATATTTTTTTTCAATTCATGGTTTTTGAGAATGCTTTTTAAATTTATGTTTTGTTTATTCAAATAATTTATAGCTGGTATATAATACTACTATATGTTTAATCTTTGTACTAAAGGAAGGGCCAAATAGCGTTGTTTCCTTAAAAAGATAACAAAGGTAGCCTGTCTTGGTGGTTAACGCGCCTGGCGTTCTAGTAAGCGGCCGAAGTTCGTTTCCCAGACCGGCCGAATAAACATTTATTTTTTTCCTTCGCGTTTTGCCTCTCAACTGGTTGCTGGGCCGGCCCGCTGCGCGTCTCACGCGGGCGCCAGTAGCGCGAGCTGGCGCCTACAGCGCTGATTAGGAGCTCCCGAAAAAGACGTCCTTCAAAAAATGCTCACTAAAAAGAAGAGCACGAGACGCGCAGCGCATGCTTTGTCTGAAAAAAAACCGAGACGCGCATCCTCCACTTCACAGCCATGGCCTCGCAGCAGCCACCACCCTCGCCGCCGCTATCCGTTCCGACCACCATTGGCGCTCTCACGGACGACCTCCTCCGCGAGGTCTTTCTCCGCCTCCCGGACCTCCCGAGCCTTGTCTGCGCGGCCTTCACCTGCCGCCCCTTCCTCCACGCCGTCCGCTCCTCTCCGCCCTTCCGCCGCCGCTTCCGCGCTCTCCACGCACCGCCCCTGCTCGCCCTCTTTCGCGAACCCGACATGAGCGCTATCGTCCCTGCCGCAAGCCGTAGCTCCGACCCGGCCATCGCCGGCGCCTTCGCTGATTTACTCCGAGACGACGACGCATCCGAGTGGAGGACATATTCTCAGATCCCCTACTCCGACGGGTTCGTCCAATTCGTCAACCGGAGCACCGAGCTGGTTGTCTCCTACAACCCCCACATGCCGTCTCTGGCCATCTTCCCCAAGAAGCCTCACGACGAACCCTACCTTGAGTTCCACACGCTCCCTCCCGACCAAGAGCACCAGAGCCCATCCCGTGTGGTCTGTGTCCGTCACGATTGCTCATGGGCGTGCGCGCGCGTGGCCGTCTTCTCATCTCACGCCATGAAGTGGCAGATCTTCCCGGAGTCTCGGAAACCACTGCTTCAAGGCGACATGCACACGATTTGTACGGTTGTCGATCGGTTCGTCTGTTGGTTAGATCCGGGGGAAGACTGCATTCTGGCGCTCAACACTGCCACCTTTCAGTTCTGTCGAATGGATCTGCCGGCCTCCTTGAGAGGGTCATACTCAAGATTTAAGATTGGTCAGATCAAGGATGGGAGGCTCTGTATGGTAAATGTACAGGAATGCACGCTTTCTGTTTGGCTTTGGACACCCGACAATCTCGGCGTCGGCAGATTCGTGCTGCACAAGATGTTTCCATTGCACACAATTGTCAAGGAGATCACTAAGCGTCCAGTCGAGGATAATGTTGATGTTGGAGATCTTATGGAGGTTATTAGTGGGTTTGTGTACCTATCTGTTGTCTACTCCAGGGACCGGCAATCTTCCGAGTGGTTCCTATCCTTCTGCCTGGAAACCGCAGAGGTGAACTTGCTCTTTAAGGAAACACGACGTTCTTACTGCCCTGTTGATCCATACATCATGGTCTGGCCTCCTTCTTTGATACACAACAAGGTGAGTCCATGCTTATCTCTGAAGATTTTGCTAAAGTTTCTTCATCTGGTCTCTAGTCTAGACCGTATAGTGTATTCAATTGTGTTACTTATGAGCATTGGACTATTGTATTTCTGTGAAAATCAGCTATCAACTTTACGTTTTGATACAGTAGCATGTCTGATTTTATAACTGTTGCAGAGGAGTTTTATTGCAAGTTGCATATTAGTACGAGGACGCAATGTTTTCAACTTTTAGCATCGCGGTTTGTGTAGATTATATGATAACATACATATACGAAGTGCTGCATTGTGGATATTTGAGACTGGAAATCTTTGTCCACTGAAAATCTCTCTACGCTTGCTTTATAATGCTAACCGCTATGAGATGGCAGTACTGTAACAGCGTCCTACTGCACTTTCATTGCTTATGTAAAAACTAGATAAATCGGTATGTATCATTAGAATCTATCTATTGCCTTGCACAAAACTCTCTATAAAACACTCTTACATGCATGAATTTTCTCATGTCACAGGAGGGCTCAGAAACTGAAGTTACTGGAGACAGTGCTGGAGCTGATGGTCCGGTCCACACCAAAGAAGCTTCTCCTGTCCTCTTCACAGCATTGCAATCATTCAAAGAAGCTTTGATTGATGGCGACGGCACCAAAATCGCAGAGATGGAGGCCTTCTTACTTGATGCTGAGCTCGGCTCTCTTCTGAACAGAATCACTACTTTAGATGTAGCATTAGCAGCTGGGAGAGACCGTGTGTTGAGAATAGGTGCTCGCCCTGATATCTGTAGGGAAGAGATGGGGAGAGAGGGTTGGTGGCAAATGTTCAAGGAGGTGTTGTGGAGAGCTTCTTCCCGCCTCTTTGCCAGTTGATCTTGGATTAAGCTTAGGTGGAAATGCGTTGCTGATTTAGTTATTGGATGGTGTGAAGTGTGAACTGAACTCATTACGTGCTACTTAGTTACGTTGTAAGTGTGTTAACGTATCAGTGCCTATGTCTGTTTGGCAAGACACGTTGCCTGATCTACATGCAGAGACTGACCAATCATATAAGCCATGAGTCCATGAGCTTTTATCGTAGACGTTCCTTCTATCACTTGTCCTAGATGTTGTCTTTGCTCTGGACGACTGGTTCTGCGGTCTGCTTGAGTAACTGCCTTTTGATTCCATTGTACTCCGTCCCGAATTACTCTGTCGCATAAATAGATGTATTTTAGTTCTAAATTCATCTATTTTTATCTATTTCTGTGACAAGTAATTCCGGACGGAGGTATTGTCCTGCTGATTACTTATATAATAACCAGTGTTATGTTGGTGGTCAAAATGTTGGAAGTGTTCTTAAAGAAAATTACAAACAAATAGTATTTGAGGATAACTACACTTAGAAAGCAATGCACGAGAAAGATATTGGTGGTGAGCGGCTTTATTTGCGTCCTCGCTCGCCGATTCACAGGGAGCGAATGGAGGCGTAACTGGCTGTTGGGTTGAGCGGCTTACCACCGGCATGGAGCTGTTCAGACCCTGTATGTGAAGCTTAGTGCATGATGTCTTTTACCTTGGATCCGCCTTAATCACAAGACTCACCTTATACTCATGACTCGCGAGGCGAGACCTTCCTGCTTGAGAAAAGAAAAGTCATGCGATTTCTTAAACTAAAGAAGAATAGTGATCTGAAATGTTTCATTATGGCTTGGATCGATCCCTGGTGGCAACCGTGATATTTCTTTTTCGGAAAAGTCTAAAACAAGCCTTGAACTTGTAGACGAAAACTAAATTGAACCCTTAGCTCCTAATTCCTGAAATTAACACACCGAATTTATTGATCCAGGTCTATTCTAAACCTTGAGAGCGTTCCCAAACAAGGATTGCTAACGTGGCAGATTAAACCCGGGATTATTAACTATGTCCGAGGAAGATTTTTTTTGGTGGCAAATTACCGTCGTTTCACACCTACTAGTCGCGATGGGCCGGCCCACTAGTTTTCGTGCCTGATAAAAATGTAAGAAAAAGAAAATTGAGCTGTGAGGATCAAACGCGGGCGCTATGGCTAGAAGCGCAAGATACATCCACTAGAGTTAACTAGCATTGGTGCCTATTAGGCAACCCGACATATGAAAAAATTGAATATTTTTTAGAACGCGAAGATTTTATAAAGTTCCTAACAAAAAATGTAAATTCTTAACTTTTTAAAATCTCAAACATTTTTTTGTATTTTGAACATTTTTTAAAACAAAAATAATTTTTGAAACCCCAGGAGCTACTGCAGAGGAGATTTTTTTTAAACACAAATTATTTTTTAACTTGGTACGTTTCATTAAAACGGTAAACTTTTAAAAAAACTGGGAGATCGATCGAAGTACGAGGTCAGAATAAATAGAATAATGATCAATGGAAAAAAGAAAAAAAATCCTTTAGCTGGATAAGGGGCGGATGTAGCCAAGTGGATCAAGGAGCTCCATCTCCAATTGCGCCCTAGTGATGGTACTCCTCTTGAGGGATACCACTCGCTATCGTCATCTTGTAGGCAGCCTTGTGTACCTCACTGTGACCCGGCCTAACATTGCTCATGCACGAAACCTAGAAATCAATCACTGATCCAATTTGACTACCACTACGGGATAGACCTCAACAGAAAATTGTTGAGTAACGGCAGCAAGTGATTGAGTTCATGGTAGCGATCCAACTAAAGATTTTGATTTCTGTGGGCACAGCTATGATCATGGTAGCTACGGTGAAGTAGGCACGCGTATCAACGTCTAAGCCCACAGTAAACATATGATGAGCCCAAACTAGAAATCCAAGAACACCTATACTTATCATGGCAATCTAATACCTTATTGAGATAGGTAACTAACCCGAGTCCCCCTCTAAGAGCCGGTATGAAAATTTCATCTCGTACGGCTCAAGCAGAAACACAAAAAATTTCAACGAATATTAGAAAAAAGGTTCAAAACTTCATCAGCCACTGAATTGGGAGGCCAAACGAGTATTTGACGGAAAGCCGACAAGGAATTCCGTTAATAACCGACCGTTTTGATTCTTTAGAACAACTCGATGAATTTAGTAGATCCTTTTAGGAGGCCCTCAATGACCATAGATCGAACCTATCCTATTTTTACAGTGCGATGGCTGGCTATTCACGGACTAGCTGTACCTACTGTTTTTTTCTTGGGATCAATTTTTTACACGTAAACTATTTCCTCCTCTGGCTCCTGAAAAAGATATTAGATAGACTAGATTTTTTTCGAATCTGCGAGCAGTTCTTTAAAACACGAATATTTGCTGAAACACCATTGTTTTTAAACAAGAACAATTGTTGAAAACCTAGGAGGTACTGTAGCGAACATTTTTTTTGAAACACAAATTTTTTCAACTTTGAACATTTTTAAAAAACTGGGAGGTACTGCAGCAAACAACTTTTTAAAGCACAAACATATTTTAAAATTTGTGAGCGTTTCTTTAAAACACCAATATTTTCTAATTTGATTTTTTAAATACATGAACAATTTTTGGAAACCTAAAAGGTGCTGTACTGAACATTTATTAAAACACAAACATATTTCAAACATTGATATTTTTTAAAAACGACAACATTTTCTGAAAACTGGGAGGTACTGTAGCCAAAACTTTATAATACGCAAACAGCTTTTTAAATTTGTGTGCATTTCTTTAAAGCACGAATATTTTTTGAATTTGAACATTTTCTGAAAGTCTCAAACAATTTTTGAAAACCTAGGAGGTACTATAGTGTACATTTTTTAAAACACAAACATCATTTGAACTTTGAACAACTTTTAAAAATGAGATTTTTTTTGAAAAAACTGGGAGGTATTGTAGCAAACAATTTTCAGAAATGCAAATGTTTTTAAAATTTTGTGAGAATTTCTTTAAAATATGAATATTTTTTGAATTTGAGCATTTTTTAAAGTCTCGAACAATTTTTGAAAACAATAACATTTTATCCAAGCAGCGATCAAGACGAACAGAGTTACACACGACGTAGTCAACGATCTCAGGGTTTGACTTGGCATGTCAGTGAATATCAGCTAAACACTTTCAAGGTACAAATTAGACCGTGATTAGAGAGTTCGGTGTGCTGATTTTAAGAATTGAGAGTTCAAGGTTTGATTTAGAGCCACCAGTTCAAGATTTGTTTTGGACTTTTTCCTTCCTTTTCTTAGAGCGACCAGTTCAACCCTCCACGGCGTGCCATAGCTCTGCTGTTTTAGAGCAACTCTAGTAGACCCTGCATTTTGCCAACCCGTAAAATGTGTTTGCAGGTCGCACGGGGGCGATTATGCAAGCCGAAAAATTGCGGCGGCAGACTAGAAACCGCAAACGGACCCCTAAAATTTAAAAAAGTTGTTTCGCGCGAGAAATTTAAACAACAGCTCGCCGGAGCTCGCGAGCATACATGGTTCTTCTTCGCGTAAATAAGTTCACACACGCCACATACATACATAGAGGTTAGATATGCTAGACAGGGCCTACGCTACCGCATCACTGCAACAAAACTGAGCTCACCGGAGCTCCTGCGGTAGCTGCCCACCGGCGGTGATCAGTCGGAGTCGGAGCCGAGGTCGACGAAGAGCTTCGCCTGCTCCTCCTTCATCACGCGCAGGTCGGTCTCCTTCGATGCCTGCGCCTGCGATGCCGTGAGGCCCGAATCGAGGAAGAGCCGCTCGCACTCGAGCTCGCGCCGGATGCGCTCTTCCATCTCCTCCTGCTCCCTCGCCGACCGCTCGAGGACGATGCGCTCGAGGAGCTCCTCCTGCCCCGGTGGGAGGTAGTCCTCGGGTCCGATGACACCTCGGCGCGGCGGCGCATCGGGCACGGCCTCCTCCGGCTCCCTCTTCACCAGAACGAGCCGCGAGCTCGATGCGCCCGCGGATGAGCTCCCCGCGGACCAGTTGCCGGAGGAGGCGCGGCGGCGAGGGACGCGCTCGAGCTCGAACTCGTCAAGCTCGCGCCGGTCGAATGCCGGCGGCGGCCGGGCACCGTGGTTGAGCCACCGACGCGCCCCCCGCTTGCGCGCGGCGTCAGATCTGGCGCGGCGGCGGCGCTCCGCCTCATCCCCCGAGTCGGCCATGGTGGTTCAAGGCTCGCCGGCGGCGAGAAATCGAGCGGCGCGGTGGGGAATTGGAGGGGAACGTGGCGGCGGGAGGATAGGGTTTCGACCCGCATCTGCCCCGCAAACCCGCAGTTATAGTGGCTCGAGGGTTGCGTTTGCGAGCTGCGGTAAAAAAAAAATTACGGGCCGAACACCGATGCGGGCTCTGGTCTAGCCAGAAAAATGGGTCGAGCCCGTATAATCGCTGGAATTATGCGGGTTTGCGCCGGATGCGGGGTCTGCTAGAGTTGCTCTTAGAGGAAGATCGTGGCGCAGTTGGGCCACACAGACCTTCCTTTTTAGGGGAAACGCTTCACACATGGTGGCCTGACCGGACAGTAGACAGCTACAGGCTACAGGCCGCCCACTCGATCCATGGCTCACTAAATGATTTTGCGTATAACATTTTAGTTCACACATGGTGGCCTGACCGGATAGTGTGTGTGTTTTTGGGAAGGAAGGGGTAATAATGTGTTTAACGGTTAGAGCATCTACAGCCGGACGCATCATACCAGTCTTAACAGTCCGGGCTGGCCATCCGGTCACTGACCGATTAGAAAAACTCGATCCACCCGGGTGCCTCAAATCTACCTCAAATGCTCAGGGTGATCGGCACCCGTCATATCCGCTCCAAATCTGGGGTGGATATGGAAAGGCCCGGACGCGACCAGGCTCGTCCGCCACGCCAGACTGGCGGCTAGGTCCCACACGAAATTCCCCGGAAACCCAACGGTCCGACGAGCGTCTCCTCCGGTAGGGTTGTGAACGCCGCGTGGCGCCGCTCCGTTTCGTCGCCTGAGGACAAAGCCCGGCTATTTAAGCCGGACGGTCTGCCCCAGCCCTAGCCACATCCTCTTCCTTCTTCTTCGCGCCGCCAGCCCGAGCCCATCCATTTCTCCCCTACCTCACCATCCGCCTCGCCATGGTCCGGCAGAAGAAGAACACTTACACTATGCTAATGTTGGAGCGCCGCTTCCAGATGCCGGAGGGATCCGGGCGAGGCGTGCCGCCTGTATCGAACCGGCCTGCCTCCGAACTCGCCGGAGCCGGAGGAGGAGGAGGAACAGGGGGCGTGTCGGAGCCTATGAAGTGGGCGGATCCGGAGGACGAGGACGCGGAGGAGCCGGAGGAGGAACTGGCGCCGATTTGCGGGCTTCGCCATGGAGGATGCCATGGTGGAGTTCGAGCTTGCCCAAACGATGGAGATGGCAAAGCAGACCACCATCCTCAAGTCCATTCAAGATGAGGAGTACGTGGAGTTCAACCATTGCTTCATCCGGCAAGAACAGACAAAAACTGCCCCGCTTTTTGATGAGTTAGATGCAGAGGAGGAGTCGGAGGCCGACACAGAGCTAAAGTTGCGCCTGTCGCCCATGTACCAAGAGCCCGAAACAGAGATAGTGGACATCTCTGACGACAACGAGTAGTGTAGTGTGGGTTTAGTTGATCTACGTAGTATGTAGATGTTTCCTTTGCATGGTGTATCGTTTTACGGGTTGAACTATGAGGTATTCGGATGCAGAAAAGGAAATTTGAGAGTTGCCTGGTCACTACCCGTAGACGCATCCGGTCACGTCCGCCGGCGTTTGAGCGACCTAATTTGGTGTATCCGGCTGTAGACCAACTTTTGGAAAATGGAAGGCTGGTTTCATACATGATATATCTTTGATGGCACACAGGATTAAGTCCAGGCACAAGGAGGATTTGTTACACTGGATAGCTTTCCTCCCTCCCTGAGTTCCTTTTAGTTTCTGTTGTGCTTTAGACTAACCTAGACCTAGCTTCTTTCCTTTCCACCTCTGGTGGACTTGTAATCGTCATGTACATATGACTTGTCTTGTTCCTTTTAATAATAAAACTAATATGCTGTGGGGCCAAGCCCTGCAGTTTCCATGGTAAAAAAACAATTCACATATTGCCGTGAAGTACTTATACGACCTTTTGAAACCTTTGAGGCTAGTCTGGGTTTGTTGCGTCTTTGTGGTTTATTCATTACAATGATGGTGAAACATAGAGTTGGAAAATGTGAAAATACATGAGTCGACATGTAAATTTTAGTTTTCTCCACGAAACATAATCATCGGGTTTTGTTTCTGTTTGTTTTATCTGATACACAATAGTCAATAAAGCTAAATGTTTGCTAACAAATAGGCACAAATAGATAAACTCCTAATCTCCCCCACGAAAGTAAATAAAAATAATGTAAAAGCTCCTAAATGATAGTCTTTAGCCAATACCCCTCAACATTAACGAATGAACCTTCTAAACGACTAAAGATACCATTATAATGATATAATTATGGTTTGAACTCTTGCTATGTGGCATGGGGAGATTTCACTAGAGTTTATGTGTGTGAATTTTGAGGGTGGTTTGGGGGTAATTGTTAGGAAAAAATATCTGTGACGTTCTATTACCCCTTTCAATACTTCGTGCCCGCTGTAATCTTGTAAACAGACTATTATGGTTAGGATTGTAATTGAGATTATTACCTATGTAACAAATTGAGTGCGGTTGGCTGCGACGGTGTCAGTGCCTCTTTGTCGACGGGCAGTTTCGATGGTGGTGGCAATTTGGTAGCCTTGCCAAAGTCGATGAGGGATGATGTGTGACCGAGGTGGTGTGGGAGCTTGGGTGAAGACCCTGTCTCGGCCTTGTGCCGTGATCAACGATGGCGGCGGTTGTAGCTATCATTGACCTTCCTAGAGGCATCGCTGCTTTGCTACCACACCTCTCCCGCACGGATCCGGCCTTCGCGGCCTCTCCAGGGGAAACCCTTGATCTTGTGATAGGACGATGGCGGCACTTTGGTGTGTCGTTTCCCTCTTGGGGGCTTCGTCTCGGAGCTCGGGTTGGGCAAGCTGGACCGATGATTTGCAAAGGTTGTGGCGTCCTGACTTCTATGGCAACGATGATGGTGGGACCGATGTCGGCAACGCGACAATGGTTGCGGTAGTCCGCTATTCTCTGGAGTGTCCATGGTATTGCCTCGGTTAGTTTCTTGCTGTGGAGTCGAAGATACGGCGGCGAGGCCTTGTGGTATACGATGACTGGCTGCGGGTGGCCTGTTCGGTGATCTTCCGTGGCACCAACCGTGCCTGGTTTTGTTCTTCAGAGTTCTCTGTCAGAGGCGGAGTTGCGTTGTCTAGCCCTAGGTGGCTGAGTTTTGGCACAAATCTTCATGCAGCTTTGCGCATCTGCTACAATGTGGGTTGAGTCGACGAACGCCTATGCGAAGTTGGAGTCATATGCTCAGAGTGTAGGGATGGTGATGACGTCTCTGGGGGAGGAGTGATGACAATGATGCCTACGTGCTGTCTCGCTGAGACCCTCTTTGGAGTGGTGTGTGTGTGTGTGAGGTTTTTTATGTGTGCCTCCAAACGGTTATGATGATTTTCGCCCGGTTCTCCATGATTAACTGGGCAGTCTGGTTTTCGCTCGGTTTATCCTAATCAACTGAGCAACTCTTTTCTTCTTAATGAATGCAGGATAACTGCCATTAAAAAACAAATTGAGATGGTTGAGACAATATGCGCCCATATGGAGGAAACTTAACATGAAAGAATTAACCCCAATGAAAATTTTGTTGTGATTTGATACGTTCGCGTCATCTCAGATCAAATCACAGCATCATGCCATTATTCGAGGCAGTGGAGAAAAGCAGGTACATGTATTATTACCTTTCGTGGTAGGAGAAGTGAAAGAACATAGGAAGTACAATGGTGCATCAAGGTTGTATCGCGTCGTACCCGCAAAAAAGGTTGTATCACATCGTGGGCAGTAGGGGATGCGGACTAGTAGGTATGCGATATTAGTCCGTGTGAAGGACATATCACCTATTTTTATTATTCAAACAAGTGTCCATATTTTTATTTTCTAGTGTCCTTATCGTATACCAACACATTAGGGGGTACTATTTTCTTCAAAATGTTGGATACACATCTTGTTACTTACACTAGTTACACAAATTGTGTTCTCAAAGTATTAGTTGTTGTTTACCCATAAAATTTGAGTGGGTCCTTGTACTATTGAACTATTTTTTTCAAAGATCCAGCAACTTGCTGGCCTATTCATTATCATTAGCAGAAAGCAGCAGAAAATAACAAGGTGGGGGAGGATCCTAGGATCAGAAAAACCAAGAAGATGAACTAAAAATTGTTTAGACCGGTTTGGACAACATGCCCGACCACAAAATTGCCTACTACGAAGGGGCTGTCCAAACATTGTGCTCCTGCTAAGCACCATTGTTCGATCGTGTTTGATATGGCTTTGATGATGTCAAGTGAGGAGGGCAGTTTCCCACTGAAGTTGCAACTATTGTCCTCTTGCCATATTTCCTAGCAAGCCAGCAACAACGAGCTCTTTCCCCCTCCTGTGTCTTGGCTCCGCCCTGTCGATAATGTCATGCACAATCGCCGAAGAATGTCGGTGCTGCCGCGCCTCCTTGGGTGCGAGAGTCAGGCACCCCTCCATTGTCCCAGCTTTCGTCACACCTCCCTTGTGAGAGGACGGGTCCAGAAAAGGTGCTGGGAGGTTTCTAGGTTGCGGACGCACATCTGGCAGAAGTAGTTGTTGGTCAACCTCTCCGTTGCAGTCTGTCGTTGCACCATAGCCAATTTTGAAGGAGAAGCTAGGAAAACATCTTTATCTTCCCAGGAGCCCAAGTACTCCAATTGACCTGGTCGAATTATGAGCACTTGCGGCCCGGGAACTACATGGTGTAGGCCGATATCGTGGAGTACGTGCCTGATTCCTCAAAATTCCATCAGATGTTGTCCTGGACATTCTCATTGATGACCACAACTGCTGTAAGGATTTTCCTGCGCATGGCGATGGATTCCGTTAGAAGATTCTGCACTTCTCCATAGGCAAGTTTGCGGATCCATGTCCTACCCCTGAGGGCCTCTCGAGTGTTGGGAAACATAGTAGAAAACAAAAAAAATCACCCGGCGATCACCCAAGAACAATACGAAGATGCATATAAGGTTTGGAGCAACGATCTTTACCGACTCCGGAGTGCAGCGGAAGTAGACGAGTCGGTGTAGATTGTACTTGGAGTCCCTCTTATTGTAGATGAACGATCTTGTGAACCACCCAGGAACAATCCCTCGAACAAAAGACTGAAAGCACGGCCTCTGTACTTGGTTGCAAGCGTATGGTCTTCATGATCCGGCAGCCCTTCCCCGTCTAGAGCTAACCGCCGCTGGAGAATTAGAGATAGCAGATTAGAACCACACTGGGCTTCTAATTATGAGGATTAGATGATCTAGATCAAGCTCTAATTGATCAACCAGGATCAACTAGAACTAGAACTAGAGGAACTAGATGAGGCTCCAGAACTTCTATGTTCAAAAGGGCCAATACCTCAAGTATATATAGGTAAGAGAGGGAGAGAGGGGCTGCCACCAAGGAGGGAAAGCCCCTCCTTGGGGTGCTGGCGGGGGGGGGGGGGGGGAGGAAGATCCCCCTCGACTCCAATTAGGCCTCCCTATAGGAAAGGGGTGGTGCGACCTCCACTTGGGCCTTTATGGCCCAAGTTGCCTTCCACCACTTGGCCTTTTAAGGCCCGTTGATATATAATTAAATATAAAAGCCTCCTAACAATTACTAGAGCCTTTTATTATTAATTTTACATCACCAAAAACATTTTCCACCTATATATTATTTATTGGGAATAGCCGGTATTGCCCGATAAACTCTGAAACCCTTTCGGTGACCCCGAAACGCTTCTGATCCCTCCCGAAACTATTCCGGATGTTAATGAGACAATTCCACAAATAAATCCTCGATACTTTCGTCCTACCAACACTCAGCAGATCGTGATTACCTTAAGGTTGTGACCCCGTAGGTTCTGTAAAACATAGACATGAACGAAACCCCTTCTTTCAATGACCGATAGCGGAGCTGTGGATGTCCATATTGATCCCTATGATTGTTGGAACATGCGGTACGCTACGCTAGCGCCAAATAAAATCATCTACCACGCACCCAAGATCATGTTGCTGAAAATAGAACACGAGATCAGGTTTACCACTAGACGCGCAGTCACGGCAGCGGAAGTAGAGTTGGTGATGCGTGTAGTCGATCTCCTGGGGCGTCTTCTCCTCGCGTCGCCGATCTCCCACGAACAGCGAATGGTGATCTCCCATGAATGTTACCACGCGGAATCCTCGAATTGTTCGTTCGAGCACCGCAAGTGCGATGCAACCAAAGTATCCACACGTGCGGGGTGCAGCATCGAGCGGTGGGCTGCTAGGTCCGGTCGCACGGCATGGGCGTGGGGAGTTACAACAGTGGTTGTCCAGGGTGGAAAAAGATCAATCCTAAGTGGTGCGCCGACTCCCCTTTATATAAACCTCCGAACTGGGCGCAACGCTTGAGCACACTAGGAGTCTACATCCATTTTCCACTCGCATCCAATCCGAATGGGCTGCAGCCCCTTAAGTGTGTGACCCTATAGGTTCACGTGCACATGGACATGACCAAAGTCGATAGTTGGTAGCGGCTCCTAGCAGAATGAGCCAACTCCCATGTGTGCTTAAAGTCGTTTGATGAACCTCGACAATGTGTCATATTATATGCAACATTCCTTTTGCCTCACGATATATGTTGTTGAGCTCAAGGCGAGTACTTGTCACCCTTGTGGTAGCTCGACCTCTCTTCTTGAAACCGTGATACAGATTCCCAAACCGGGTTAACACTGAACCCAAGTCGCATGGCCATGCTTTCCGAATTTGATCACTCGAGATGGCCCAGAGAATATCTCTCCATATAGGAGGGCAAATCCCATCTTCGTCAACCATGTCTCGCAGCATGTCTCACGACTCCCCCGAAAGCTACCTTTTGTTACAACAAGGTCAACCACTTCTCCACGAGGAATTTCGTCAGCTTAATCTTCACATTGTTCCTTGAGGATTCCTTTCTACCTTGGTGGCAAAACCTACCCTTACGGATCAAATCATAACTTCCCAGCAGTATGATAGGGGTATATCTCGGATCAAGGAGAACATTGCTAGTGGATCTACTGAGTGTTTTTTCCATGGATGATCGAGGTGTTGTCTTCTTTGAGAACCGCTTGGTGGTTCCCAAGAAACAATAACTATGATAGTTGATCCTTAAGGAAGCTCATGAGGCTCCTCTCACGATTCATTCCGGTAGTACTAAAATGTATCAGGACCTACGCCAAAGGTTTTGGTGGACTAGGATGAAGAGAGAAATTGCTAAATACATTGCTAGTTGCAACATTTATCGTCGCGTTAAAGCAGAGCATCAACGGCCTGCTGGCACCCTTCAACCTTTAGCTATTCGTGAATGGAAATGGGATAAAATCGGTATGGATTTCATCACCGGGTTTCCCAGGACCAAGAGAGGGAATAATGCTATCTTCGTTGTCATCTATCGTCTTTCCAAAGTAGCCCATTTCCTGCCTGTTCGAGAGTGTATAACCGCTAGCCAGCTAGCAGATTTGTATATCTCCCGAATAGTATCTCTTCATGGTGTTCCATTGGAGATTAACTCAGACCGTGGGAGTCTCTTCACCTCTCAATTTTTGTAAACTTTCCAAAATGCTTTGGGGACTCGTTTCTCCTTCAGCACCGCCTTCCACCCTCAATCAAGTGGTCAAGTAGAACGCGTCAATCAAATTCTGGAAGATATGCTCCAATCTTCTGTTATCTCATTGGGAATGGATTGGGAGAAATGCCTTCCATTTGCTGAATTTGCTTGTAACAATAGCTATCAATCTAGCTTGGGAAAAGCTCCTTTTGAAGTTCTCCATGGGCGAAGGTGTCGAACGCCTCTTAACTGATCCAGGAAGCAGAAGAGCAAGTTCGCTTTGTTCGTGAAAAGTTGAAAACAGCCCAATCTCGTCAAAAGAGCCGATATGATCGCAAACATAAGGCCATGACTTACGAAGTCGGCGAGAAGGCTTACCTTCGGGTTACTCCTCTAAAGGGAACCCATCAATTCGGTATCAAGGGTAAATTGGCTCCTCGCTACATTGGTCCCTTTCACATTCTTGCCAAACGAGGAGAAGTTACCAATTGGAACTACCTTCGCATCTCTCCATAGTTCATGATGTCTTCCACGTTTCTCAACTCAGGCGTTGCTTCTCGGATCCCATCCGTGGAGTGGACCACGAAACGGTTGATCTCCAAGATAATCTCACATATCGGGAATATCCCGTTCGTATCCTTGATCAAGCCGAGCGTACCACTCGACGCCACAACATCTAGTTTCTCAAGGTTCAATGGTCACACCAATCTGAGAAAGAAGCTACTTGGGAAAGGGAGGATCGTCTTCGACTTGAGTACCCCACTTTCTTCCCGACGGACCCTGAATCTCAAGACGAGATTTTTTCGAGTGGGGGTGAGTTGTCACAACCCTAGTCAGTGCTTGCATTAGAGTGATGCATCATGTTTAATTTTTTCACAAACTTGAAATGGGGATGGCATAAACCCCAGCACCACTTAAACCAACTAGGGTTTACTAAAATAATTTTCAATGAACCTGAAATGCCCTTCATAAATGTTCATCATTTTTGAATTGGTCCAGAACCTCTGCCAAAAATGGTGCACACTTTTCTAGGACACTCTGGATTCTTGAATTAATTCATAAGTATTTGAATTTGGACATTTAAAATCCTATAAATATTTTTAAATGTCCAAATAATTTTGAAAGTATTTTCGGGCTGTTGGAATTAATTTCATAAGTGCCCATGAATATTTTCAGCATTTAATAAACTGGTTTAGTATTTCTACTAAATCGAAACAAACAGCAGAAAAATATAAAAACAGAAAACAGAAAACAGAAGAGAGAGAGAGAGAGAGAGGACCGAGACCTACTTACCTGGACTGGGCCGGCCCACCTGGCCTGGTGCCAGTCACCCCCTACCTCTGCCAGTAGGCAGAGGGGGACAACGCACGCGCGCCCGAGCTCGCCACGCAACTCCCTGCTCGCCTGCGTCGCCTGGACAGCGTGACGACGCCTCGAAACGCCTTCTCGGTGCCACCCCGGTCTCCCCGACACCTCACTCTCCCCCGTGCTCTCTCCCTCGCTCCCTGGACGCCATGGCCGACGCAGCCGCGCCCGCGTCACCGTGAAGCCACAGCCACCGCTGCTCCCTCGTCGCCTTGACACGCCCACAAGCTCCCCCGCCGTCCACCGCACCGAGCCAGCCGAGCCCCGAGCGCTCGCATGCCCCAGAGATGCTTCCCCGACCTCGCCTCGCCGTTCGTCCGCCGGAGATCCCCCTCACCATCCTGCTCGTCTCCGACCTCCCCTGAGCTCGCTGTCCATCTCGACCGACTCGCCGTGAGCCACTGCCCCTGCTCCCCTCTCCGCTCTCACTCTCGCACGTCGTAGCCGCCGCGCCACTCACACCCGAACGTCGGCGCCGCCTCGAGCTCGTTTCCGGGGAGCTCCGGCCGCCCTAGCTGCTGCTGCTTGCTGCAACAGGCGCGGGTGAGCCCCAACTCCCCGTAGCCGCTCTCCGCCGTCCATTTGGTCACCGGAGCAGCGAGCCCGAGCCCCTCCGCCGCGTCTGCTGCCGCCTGCGGCTAAACATCGGCGTGTTAGCCCCGGTTGACCATGGGTTTGACCTCCCCTGGGTCAATGATAGGTGGGGCCCGCCCTGCTAACTAACCTAGGTTAGTGTTAATTAAGTTAGATTAGTTTAGTTAGTCACTGACATGCGGGACCCACTGGTCAGTTTGACCTGGACCGCCACGTTGACTCGCTGACGTCATGCTCACGCCGTGCTGGCGCGGTAAATCCTTTTCTGGAATTAGTTTAATTCTAATTATTTGTAAAACCAGAAAAAGGGTTAAACTTCAAAAAATCACAGAAATTAATCTATAGCTCAGAATGAAAAGTTTTATATATGAAAAATGATCAGAAAAATCCAATCTATCCATCTGTACTGGTTTCATGCATGATTAAACAACTTAACCTTGCTGTTTAGATTAAAACATGATAATGCACTATTTGAATTCATAATTTGAGTTTAAAGTTGAACCTTTGGTTCAAAATAACTCAAACCCCTCTGTTTGTAGTTGCATTAGCCCAACACACTCATTTTGCCATGTCATATGCATGCATCATATTGTTGCATATCGCCGTGTATTAATTGTGTTACCGGTATGTTCTCCGCGGTAGGTTCTGCTCCCGAGGATATTCGCGAGTATCCAGCTGAAGGACAGTACCCCTCGACCACTCTGTCAGGCAAGCAACCCCCCATTTGATCATATCGATACAATCCCATCTTCTCGCTCCTGCTTTCATTTTACTGCATTAAGACAACAATGTTTCAAACTGCTGTGTGCTGCGGTAGTTGAACCCATTTCCTCTGCATGACCTGTCTTTGCCACAATAAGTAGATGAAACCCACTAGCATGTGTAGGAGTTGTTTGAGCCATGATTGTGTTTCCTACCATGCTATGCTTGCTATGCTTAGAGTCGTGTCAGGTCTGGTTCATCTAGGTGATGGACTGGAGTGAAATGGTTGTGTCGGTGATGAGAGTGAAGCGTTGAACATGTTTTGGTAAAGGTATCAATGAGAGGCCATGTAGGAGTACATGGTGGGTTGTTTCATTGGAACCGTCCCTAAGAACTGAGATCTGTATGTGTGATTTAAGATCAGCTACTACCACACATTGGGATCCTTAATTGACCCTCTTGGCTTATTAACCGCCCTTGTCCTCTGTCCAGGAGTTGCAAGTAGTTTCTAGTGTTTGCAGTATACTCGAGGCCGTGCGCAACGCTGACCTGCGGGGTGGGCTGTGATGCGGCAGGTACGTGGCACGGTGTACCGGGACGCCCGTTTGGTGCCTTGATACGTCCATTTTGCATCATGTTTTCTTACTGTTATTTATAATGTTTTTATCCATAATAATGCTTTTTTGAGTAATTCTAATGCCTTTTCTCTCATAATTTGCAAGGTACACACCAAGAGGGAGAATTCCGGCAGCTGGAAATCTGGACCTGAAAAAGCTACGTCAGGCCACCTATTATGCACAACTCCAAATGGGCTGAAACTTCACGGAGATTTTTTATGGAATATATAAGAAATATTGGAGCCAATAAGTACTAGAGGGGAGCCACCAGGTGGGCACAACCCACCTGGGCTCGCCAGGCCTCCCTGGCGCGTCCTGGTGGGTTGTGGCCTCCTCGGCCCACCTCCGGTGCCCATCTTCTGGTATATAAGTGGTTTTGACCTAGAAAAAATAAGAGTAGTACTTTCGGGACGGAGCGCCAGCGTCTCGAGGCAAAACTTGGGAAGGAGAACTTTTGCCCTTCGGCAGAGCGATTCTGCCGGGGGAACTTCCCTCCCGGAGGGGGAAATCATCGTCATCATCATCACTAACAACTCTCCCATCTTGGGGAGGGCAATCTCCATCAACATCTTCACCAACACCATCTCATCTAAAACCCTAGTTCATCTCTTGTATTCAATCTTGTTACTGGAACTATAGATTGGTGCTAGGGGGTGACTAGTAGTGTTGATTACATCTTGTAGTTGATTACTATATGGTTTATTTGGTGGAAGATTATATGTTCAGATCCATTATGCATATTAATACCCCTCTAATCATGAGCATGTTTGTTGTTTGTGAGTAGTTACTTTTGTTCCTGAGGTCACTGGAGAAGTCATGTTGCAAGTAATCATGTGAACTTGATATGTGTTTGATATTTTGATAGTATGTATGTTGTGATTCCCTTAGTGGTGTCATGTGAACGTCGACTACATGAAATTTCACCATATTTGGGCCTAAGGGAATGCATCGTGGAGTAGTAAATAGATGGTGGGTTGCGAGAGTGACAGAAACTTAAACCTAATTTATGCACTATTTTGTAAGGGACCGATTGGATCCTAGAGTTTAATGCTATGGTTAGGATTTATCCTTAATACTTTTCTCGTAGTTGCGGATGCTTGCGCGAGGGTTAATCATAAGTAGGAGGTTTGTTCAAGTAAGAATAGCACCTAAGCACCGGTCCACCCACATATCAAATTATCAAAGTAGCGAACACAAATCAAACCAACATGATGAAAGTGACTAGATGAAATTCCCGTGTACCCTCAAGAACGTTTTGCTTATTATAAGGGACCGTTTTGGCCTGTCCTTTGCCTCAAAAGGATTGGGCTACCTTGCTGCATACTTGCTACAATTATCGTTACTTGCTCCTTACAAATTATCTTGCTATGAAACTTCCCGCTACTTACAATTTCAGCACTAGCAGACAATACCTTACTGAAAACTACTTGTCATTTCCTTCTGCTCCTCATTGGGTTCGACACTCTTACTTATCGAAAAGAGCTAAAATTGACCCCCTATACTTGTGGGTCATCAAGGCTATTTTCTGGCGCCGTTGCCGGGGTGTGAAGCGCTTTTGGTAAGTGGAATTCGGTAAGGAAACATTTATATAGTGTGCTGAAATTTATTGTGACTTGCTACTGTGGAAAACAATCCTTTGAGGGGTTTGTTCAAGGTATCTTCACCTTGTCCGAAACCACAATTAATTGCCCCTCAACCTACTACACTTACTGAAAATATTGAATATGAAATTCCTTCGGGTATGATAGAACAACTGCTAGCTAATCCTTATGCAGGAGATGGAACCGAACATCCTGACTTGCACTTGATACATGTAGAATAAATTTGTGGATTGTTTAAGCTTGCAGGTTTACCCAGGGATGAAGTTGTGAAAAAGTTTTCCCTTTATCTTTGAAGGGAAAAGCATTGGCATGGTATAGGCTATGCGATGATATTGGATCATGGAATTGGAATCGTTTAAAACTGGAGTTTCACCAAAAAAATATCCTATGCATCTAGTTCATCGTGATCGGAATTATATATATAATTTTTGGCCTCGTGAAGTAGAAAGTATCACTCTAGCTTGGGGGAGGCTGAAGTCAATGTTATATTCATGCCCCAATCATGATCTCTCAAGAGAAATTATTATTCAGAACTTTTATGCTCAGCTTTCTCGTAATGATCAAACCATGCTGGATACTTCTTGTGCTGGTTCTTTTATGAAGAAAAATATTGAATTCCGGGGGATCTTCTAGAAAGAATTAAATGCAACTCTGAAGATTGGGAACTCTACGAAGGTAAAGAGTCAGGTATAAAGCTTAAGTATGATTGTGTTAAATCTTTTATGGATACCGATGCTTTTCAAAAGTTTAGCACTAAATATGGACTTGACTCTGAGATAGTAGCCTCCTTTTGTGAATCATTTGCTACTCATGTTGAACTCCCTAAAGAGGAATGGCTTAAATATCACCCACCTATTAAAGAACATGTACTAGTTAAAGAAGAAACTATTCTCTATAATGTTGATCCAGTTGTTCCTACTGCTTATATTGAGAAACCCCCTTTTCCTGTTAGGATAAAGGAACATGCTAAAATTGCAACTGTGGTTAACAAAAGCTCTGTCAAAACCAGATGAACAAATTAGAATTGAACCTAATATTGCTATGGTTAAAGATCTCTTAGAAGAAGATGTGGATGGGCATGTTATTTACTTCTGCAAAGAAGCTGCTAGAATTGCTAAACCTGATGAAAAAGATAAACATAGACCAGTTGTTGGTGTGCCTGTCATTTCAGTTAAAATAGGAGATCATTGTTATCATGGTTTATGTGACATGGGTGCTAGTGTGAGTGCTATTCCTTACAAGTTATATCAAGAGATTAGAGAAGACATAGCACCTACAGAGTTAGAAGACATAGATGTTACTATTAAACTTGCTAATAGAGACACCATATCACCTTGTGGGATTATTAAAGATGTTGAAGTCTTGTGTGGGAAAATAAAATATCCTACTGATTTTCCTGTTCTTGGTACCCCACAAGATAACTTCTGTCCCATTATCTTTGGTAGACCTTTCTTGAACACAGTTAATGCTAGGATAGATTGCCAGAAACAAATTGTTGGTGTTAGCTTTGGTGATGAGTCTCATGAGTTTAATTTTTCCAAGTTTAGTAGAAACCATCATGAAAAAGAATTGCCTAGTAAGGATGAATTAATTGGTCTTGCTTCTATTTCCACCTACTGGTCCTTTAGAACAATACTTGCTAGACCATGAAAATGATTTACATATGCATGAAAGAAATGAAATAGATAATATTTTCTTTGAACAATGCCCTCTACTTAAACACAATTTGCCTATTGAAACTCTCGGAGGTCCTCCTCCACCTAAAGGTGATCCTGTGTTTGAATTAAAACAATTGCCAGACACTTTGAAATATGCTTATCTTGATGAAAAGAAGATATATCCTGTTATTATTAGTGCTAACCTTTCAGAACATGAAGAATAAAGATTATTGAAGGTTCTAAAGAAGCACCGAGCTGCAATTGGATATTCTCTTGATGATTTAAAGGGCATTAGTCCCACTCTATGTCAGCATAAAATTAATATGGAACCTGATGCTAAACCCGTTGTTGATCACCAACGTCGATTAAATCCAAAGATGAAAGAGGTGGTAAGAACGGAAATATTAAAAACTTCTGGAAGCAGGTATAATCTATCCTATAGATGATAGTGATGGGTAAGTCCTGTTCATTGTGTCCCAAAGAAAGGAGGTTTTACTATTGTTCCTAATGATAAGAATGAACTTATTCCATAGAGAATTGTTATAGGCTATAGAATGGTAATTGATTTCAGAAAATTAAATGAAGCTACTAGAAAAGATCATTACCCTTTGCCTTTTATTGATCAAATGCTTGAAAGATTATCTAAGCACACACACTTTTTCTTCCTTCATGGATACTCTGGCTTTTCACAAATACCTGTTTCTCAACCTGATGAAGAAAAGACTACTTTTACTTCTCCTTTTGGAACCTATGCTTATAGACGTATGCCCTTTGGTTTATGTAATGCACCTGCTACCTTTCAAAGATGCATGATGGCTATATTCTCTGACTTTTGTGAAAAGATTGTTGAGGTTTTCATGGATGACTTCTCTGTTTATGGGAAGTCTTTTGATGATTGTTTAAGCAATCTTGATCGAGTTTTGCAGAGATGTGAACAAACATATCTTGTCTTGAATTGGGAGAATTGCCACTTTACGGTTAATGAAGGCATTGTCTTGGGTCATAAAATTTCTGAGAAAGGTACTGAAGTGGACCAAGCTAAGGTTGATGCAATTGAGAAAATGCCATGTCCTAAGGACATCAAAGGTATTCGTAGTTTCCTAGGTCATGCTGGTTTTTATAGGAGATTTATCAAAGACTTTTTCTAAAATTTCTAGACCTCTTACTAATCTTTTGCAAAAGGATATTCCTTTTGTCTTTGATGATGATTGTCTTGAAGCCTTTGAAACACTCAAGAAAGCTTTAATCACTGCACCCATAGTTCAACCACCTGATTGGAACTTGCCTTTTGAAATTATGTGTGATGCTAGAGATTATGTTGTTGGTGCTGTTCTAGGACAAAGAGTTGATAAGAAATTGAATGTTATTCATTATGCTAGTAAAACTCTAGACAGTGCTCAAAGAAATTATGCTACTACTGAAAAAGAATTCTTAGCAGTGGTGTTTGCTTGTGATAAGTTTAGACCTTATATTGTTGATTCCAAAGTAACTGTTCACACAGACCATGCTGCTATCAAATATCTTATGGAAAAGAAAGATGCTAAACCTAGACTTATTCGTTGGGTTCTCCTGTTACAAGAATTTGATTTGCATATTATTGATAGAAAAGGAGCTGAGAACCCCGTAGCTGATAACTTGTCTAGGCTTGAAAATGTGCTTGATGACCCACTTCCTATTGATGATAGTTTTCCTGATGAGCAGTTAGCTGCAATAAATGTTGCTAATGGGACTCCTTGGTATGCTGACTATGCTAATTACATTGTTGCTAAATATTTACCACCTAGCTTTACTTACCAACAAAAGAAAAAAATTCTTCTATGATTTAAGACATTACTTTTGGGATGACCCACATCTTTATAAAGAAGGGGTAGATGGTATTATTAGACGTTGTGTACCTGAGCATGAACACGGACAAATCCTACAGAAATGTCACTCCAAAGCTTATGGAGGGCATCATGCTGGAGATAGAACTGCTCACAAGGTATTGCAGTCTGGATTTTATTGGCCTACTCTCTTCAAGGATGCTCGTAAGTATGTCTCATCTTGTGATGAATGCCAAAGAATAGGTAGTATTGGTAAGCGTCAAGAAATGCCTATGAACTATTCTCTTGCTGTTGAACCATTTGATATTTGGGGATTTGATTACATGGGACCTTTTCCTTCCTCTAATGGGTATACACATATTTTGGTTGCTGTTGATTATGTTACTAAATGGGTAGAAGCTATTCCAACTAGTAGTGCTGATCACAACACCTCTATTAAAATGCTTAAGGAAGTTATTTTCCCAAAGGTTTGGAGTCCCTAGATATTTAATGAGTGATGGTGGTTCACACTTTATTCATGGTGCTTTCCGTAAGATGCTTGCTAAGTATGATGTTAACCATAGAATTGCATCACCCTATCATCCTCAGTCTAGTGGTCAAGTTGAACTTAGCAATAGAGAAATAAAATTAATTTTGCAAAAGACTGTCAATAGGTCCAGGAAGAATTGGTCTAAGAAATTAGATGATGCACTTTGGGCTTATAGAATTGCATATAAAAATCCTATGGTATGTCTCCTTATAAAATGGTTTATGGAAAAGCTTGTCATTTACCTCTTGAGTTAGAACATAAAGCATATTGGGCAGTTAAAGAACTCAACTATGACTTCAAACTTGCTGGTGAAAAGAGGTTATTTGATATAAGCTCATTAGATGAATGGAGAACCCAAGCTTACGAAAATGCAAAGTTATTCAAAGAAAAAGTTAAAAGATGGCATGACAAAAGAATTCAAAAACGTGAGTTTAAAGTCGGAGAATATGTTCTTTTGTACAACTCTCATTTTAGATTCTTTGCAGGGAAGCTCCTCTCGAAATGGGAAGGCCCCTATGTCATCGAGGAGGTTTACCAGTTTGGTGCCATCAAAATAAATAATTTCGAAGGCACTAACCCAAAGGTTGCCAACGGGCAACGAATAAAGCATTATATCTCAGCTACACCGATTAATATTGAAAGTAATATTATCCAAACTTTGATACCGGAAGAACACATAAAAGAGTCCTTCCGGAACACTCCAGAATCGTCAAAATAAGGAGGTACGTGATACGGTAAGTAAACGGACTCCAAAAAATCTGCAAAAATATTTTTTATCAGTTTTGGAATATTTAAAAAAAATGGAAATAAAGAAACTCCCAGGAAGCGTCCCCTCGTGGGCACAATACACCAGGATGCGCCAGGCTTGCCTGGCACGCCCAAGTGGGTTGTACCCACCTGGGACACCTCCCGTACTCCGTTTTTCTTCCATATGCTTGTCCTGCAAAATAAAAATTCTATATATACCTCCTGAACCTGTTAATCACCGTATCACAGAGAAAATCCTCTGTTATCTTTTCTTGCTGTTTCCGGTCAAATTTATCAAGCTAAGCATCATGTCTTCCTGCTCCTCCAACCACATGGAAGAAGATGCTTAGCTGATGAAGATCGAAACAAAGCTGAAGGAAGCAAAGGGAAAATTACCTTCTTCATCACCACCACCATCTTCTTCACCACCAAAGGAGAACTGAGTCTCGGGTATGGGCACTCCCCTTGGCTTCCGCCAAGCTTGGGGGAGGTGCCCCGGTATCGTATCACCCCACTATCTTTTGCTTTAACTTATCTCAGTTCAATCTTTTGCCTAGAAGAAATAAAGTTTAGTTCAACCCTTTCCTTCTTTGAGAGTTTGCTTAATGATCTATCATTATAATCATGTGCAAGTTATATAATAAAGTTAGTTTCAGTTTTTACTTTCCTTACTTTCATGTTGCAAATAAAGAAAAGAAATAAGAAAGAAATAAAAGAGAAAGGAAGCAAATAAAAGAAAGGAAGTAAATCAATGAGATCATATACTAATCCTATGGTAGGTGATAGCACTACATAAGGAAAAGTATAAGTAAGAAAATGTTATTAGAGATTGACAAACATAGCATTAGTCAATGATGCAACTCATGAAAGAATTAATAAGGGAAGGGAAGATTCACATATAAATATACTATCCTAGAAATCTTTTGTGATTGTGAGTCCTCATCAAAATATTATATGCCAAAATTGTTGACGTTGGACAAGGAAGACAACGTAATGGTTTATGTATGTTTATATTCACATAGAAGTCATATTGTAATAGATCCTTTAACATGTGATGCTTGCCCCTATCTTTGCTAGCCAAAAAATCCGCACTAAGTAGAGATACAACTTGTGCATCCAAAAACCCTTAAACCCAAACCTTTTTCAAGTGTCCACCATACCTACCTACGGATTGAACAAGATCCATCAAGTAAGTTGTCATCGGTGCAAAAAGGCAATAAAAATTGCTTCTAAATATGTAAGATCATTTAGTGTAAGAGAAAATTGAGCGTTGTACGAACTTGGATGACAAAGAATAAAAGCGACAGACTGCAAATAAAGGTTCTCATCTTAAGGGGCAATACAACGTGACGTTCTTTTGCACTAAGGGATTGAGCATGCAAACAAATAAGCGCATGGCAACCTCTGCTTCCCTCTGCGAAGGGCCTATCTACTTTTATGCAAAGAGTCAAAGTGTCGGGGGAAATGACACCTACGGGATCACGAAGAATCCCTTTTGCTACGGTTGGCGGGCGCGGGGCTGTGGAAAGATCGGGTTTGAGGGATCAACACGGGTGGTTTATCCAGGTTCGGGCCGCAAGTGATGCGTAATACCCTACTGCTGCTGGTTTATGTTTATCCGGTGTTCTTGGACTAGCTACAAGGCATGTAGAGTCCAAAAAGTCAGAATCCCCTCTCAGTACGCCGCGGGCCTCCTTTTATAGTCAAAAGGGGCTGCCACAGTGGCACACAGGAGGTGGAAAGTTGTACAGTAGTCGAGTCTATCTCCTGGCACCGTAGGACAAATCCATTTAATGCGCTGCCGACGTGCCCTTCTTGCTTTATCGGGGACGTCAAGTAAGCTCGTCCCAGCTGTCGCCGCCTCGCCTGGCTTCGACACGCGTCCGAGCCGACGAAGCGTGTAGTGCCACGCTGGCTGGCTGGCTGCTGAGTTGGTGCGGTGGCAGAGTCTTCACGAAGATCTGCATGCCACCACGCAGGTGCTTGCTGAGTTGGCCTAGAGGCCGCACGTCGCCATGCAGGTGCTCGCCTAGTTGGTGGGCTGGCAGCTGTGTGGAAACGGCGGTGGAGTCTTGGCAGGTGTGGGCCTGGCTGCGGCCCCGCGGATGTCTTCGGCAAGAGTCTTGCCGGGGCCCCAGCAAGGGTCTTGCCGCGGCGTCGTGGGCGTCCCCAGCAATGGTCTTGCCGGGGGGTCTCGTGATCCTTGCCGAGGATCTTCATCTTCTGATTCTTATCTAGTCTTGTATGTTCTTGGTCTTCACAAAGATCTGCATGCTACCACGGAGGCGCCTCCCGAGCTTTGGTTCCAATGTGGTTGAGGGCGTCGGAACTCTTAGGGTCAAGGGTGGCAGCCCTGCTAGCGTTGGGCAAGTTGCCCCGGCAAGGTTCTTGCCGGGGCTGTGGAGGCCGCCCCGGCAAGGGTCTTAGCGGGGGAGTTCACCTCGCCCTTCTGCTCTTCGTGTCTCTGGCTTTGAGCGCAGCTCTGGTCGTCTTGTGTCTTTGCTTCCTCTGCCCCGCCAAGCGTGGCCATCGGCCCGTGGCTGCAACTGCTCACGCACAAGTAAAGGGGTACAAATAGGACCCCTACTTTGGTACACCGACAGGAACCCCCGGGCCCGGGCCACATATAAGCGCGGGGCGTTATTGGGCCAGGCCCAGAACGGTGCGCGGGCGCGCGGGCGGCGCAGTTTTACCGCAGTAACTCCCTCGCCAGTTGCGCTTCCCCACGACCCGCATTGAATGCACGATGTGGGGGTCGTGCGTAACGTGGGGTCATGCGTGGGGCGGTTGCTGCCCTCATGCGTCACATCGCGGTAAACGGTAAAGAGGCGGCCTACGCCTTCCCCATAAAAAGGAAAAACCGTAGGTGCGCTGCTCATTTACCCTCTCCGCCTCTTCCAATCTCGGAACCGCCGTTCCCCTCTTCTTCCTCAGGTGAAATATTCAAAGTTCTTGCCTCCACTTGCTACCGCTACGCCCCCATTGCTCTTGATCCTTCGCCCTCTCCCAGCCGCCATGGCACCCAAAACCAGCAAGGGAAAGGGAGCGGCCAAGGATGCCGGGGAGAAGCAGGCGCCGGAGAGCGAGTTGGCGGTGCAACGGACGCAGCTCGCCTACTTCCCTTTGACGATCGATGCGGTTCACCTCAGGAACTACTTCTTGCCCCTGTGGGGGAGGAAGTCGACGGGGCACCCTGCCACGCGCGTTGTCCCCGCCGATTTCGCCAAGGCCGGCCCAAATCGGTACCCCTTCTTTGTCGATTTGTTCTCTTGCGGGCTCTGCCCCCTTTCTCTGACTTCTTCAACAACGTCATGCACACCTACGACTTCCATCTTCTGGATCTCACGCCGAATGCCATGGCGTGCATGGCTCTCTTTGCCCACCTCTGCGAGGGCTTTGCTGGGGTGCTCCCCAGCACGGCGCTCTTCCGCCACTACTTCTCCCCTCGCCTCCAACCAGGGGCCGCCATCTCCGGCTGCATCACCTGAATCTCGAGGACCCAGAAAAAGGGCACATATCCTGAGGGTGCTCAGAAGGAGGGGTGGGAGGAATGGCAGAGCCGGTGGTGCTGGATCAAGGAGAAGGACCCGCAGGAGTTCTGCCGGGTTCGTCAGAGCCCGCCGACCCACCGCGGGGACTGGAGCGACCTCGACGCCAATGAAGAGAAGCTCACGGTCGCCACCACCAGGATCCATCGCCTCACCATGGCCGGGCTCACCCTCGAGATGATCGGGGCCGACTTCATCCGGCGCCGAATCGCCCCACTGCACAACAAGGGGAGGCCGGCCTGGGATTTCAAGAACGCGGCCGACATCATGAGGCTCCGCCCTGGCCGGAAGCACAACTTTACGATGATGGGGCACGCCCACTTCTGCCAAAGGCTCTTTCAGCTCGACGTGGACGGCAGGCAGAGCTGAGAGGACCGGCAGGGCTGCGAAGGCCGGCAAGGCCGTCAAGGGGCCCTTGTTTGGGTTGCCGGTGGGAGTGGTCCCGCTGAGCAAAAACTCTCGCCAATCTGCCATCATCGCCATGATGCCGGACTTCAATGCGCATGGCCTTGACCCGGCCTGGGCCGAGCCACCAGCGAAGAAGGTGCAGGAGTTCTTCGACACTTTTTCGGAGAGCTATGTCCGTGATGAGCCGCTGCTCATCCAAGACACAACCAAGGCGGAGCTGGACTACATCGCCGCCAGGGCGGCGGAGGCGGCGCTCGCCAGGGAGGCCGGCAACATTGGCGCCGTAGAGGACGAGGCCGACAAGGCCGCGGAGGAGAAGGAGCTCGCCCAGTGGGCTGAGTCTGCCGGGGAGGCCAGCGGCGCCGGCGCCGATGCCCTCCTTATTGAAGACGCGGGCGATGAGTCGTCCGAAGAGGAGGTTGAGGTGAATGACCCCCCGGCCGCGGGGAGGCAGCGCGTCCTACGGCGGGCCAGCTCTGGTGAGCCGGTCCGGCCCGGCAGGACCATGCAGCGGCAGCCAGCCCAGGAGCAGCTCGTGCACGAGACGAGGGTGATGAAGGCCGCGGCAGCGAAGACGGCGGCGAAGGCCGCGGTGGCGAAGAGGACAGCGACTGCTTCCTCCTCGTCCAAGCGGCACCGGACCCCATCCCCTTCCCCTTCTCCTTCGGAAAGCACCTTGGAGGCCGAGTTCGACCTCGGATCTTTTAGCCCAGCGAGGAAGAGGAAGCTAGTGGAGGAAGAGTAAGTATTCCGCCCCCACATCATCTCCTGACCTTACTCCTGTGTTATCCTCCTTTGATTTGATGTTATCTTCACAGGGATGTGGAGACACTGGCCCAAAGGGTGGCGAAGAGGGCCAAGGCCTCGACGGGCGACAAGCCCCCGGCGGGTACTTCGCGTACGCCGTTGCTAGTGGAGAGCAGCCCGGACAGCAGCCCCGACGCAGCCCCTGTTTCAGCCACCAGCGTGAGTCCACCACTCACTCCTTCATCGATGAGCATTGGGGTGTGAATTCTTGACGCTAACCTTGCTGGGTTTGCAGGAGGAGGACGGCAACAGGAGGAGCCGCCGAGGGCCACTCCCAACACGCTGCCCCCCTCGACTACGCCGCCCCGAGGGGCGTCCCCGGCAAGGGCATTCACCATCGAGCCCGCGCACATGGAGGAGGAGGCGAACTTGGGTGCCGGGGGTTCTGCCCCGGCAATGAATGCTGGTGGGGAGGGCGCCACTTCTTCCCAGCCCGGTGTGGTTAAGTTATTTGCTTTCTGTCCCTGTTCTTTCTTCTCCTTTTTTGAACCTTGACCTTCCCCCTGTCTTATTCCCCTTCTTGGAATCCAGACCCTTCCTCGGCGGACCGGGAGGACATTAACACCGTGATCGAAGAGGTTGCCAGGGACGGCGAGGCTGAGGCCGACAACATCGCCGCCGAGGAGGCCGCCAAGGCCGCCGCCGAAGAGGCGGCCAAGGGGCCTGATGGGGAGGCCGGCAAGGGCGCCGCCGAAGAGGCGGCCAAGGGGCCTGCCGGGGAGGGGGTGGTCGACGACCGACCTTCCTCCTCTGCTGCCTCCGGCTCGGGAAAGTACTTGAAGGTGAGCGATGACCTGTTCGTCCACCTTCCAGGAACGGCGAGCACCAGGGCGCCAACCGAGGGGGAGGTGTTCGATGACGAGGCACTCGCCGCCGCTGGGCTTGAGGTTGTTGACGAACCGAGCGCCGGTGGCGGCGGTTCCCAAGAGGAGCAGCTCCTTCGGGCCATGAGCGTCAACTTCCAAAATCTCTAGGCGCTCCACCGTGCCCGCCTGGACAAGGCAAAATCCAGGATGGCGGCGGCGGACAAGGCGGAGACGGATCTTGAGGAGCGCATCGCCGAGACGCAGGCCCGGTTCAGCAAGGCCCACGAAGAACTGAAGGTTGCCCAGGATCTGCTGGCTAAGCGCAAACAGGAGCTCATCCTGAAGCAGGCTGATGTCAAGAAAGCCCAGGAGGCGGCGAAGGAACATGCCACCAAGGACGAGGCCGCTCGGCACCAGCACCAGGCCGAGCTGAACTCCCAGGAGGAGGACCTTGCCGCTCGTGAGGAGGCGCTCGTCGCCACACTCCGTGGCAAGGATGAGGAGGTCGAGAAGCTCGTCGCGCAGCGGACCCAAGAGCTGGAGCAGAGGCACAAGGAGGCACTCAATGCTCAAGCCCTGGTCCATGCCGGCAAGGTGAAGGAGCTGGAGGTGGAGCGGGATCGGCTGAAGAAACAGGTCCTGGAGCTATCGGAGGAGAAGGACGCGGCCAACGGCGCTTTGGCGGAGGCGTAGGCCACAGTCCTCGGCAAGGCCGAGCTACTCTCCAAGGCCAATGACTCCATCAATGACCTGAAGCTGAAGCTTGAGGGCCTTGAGGGGACGCTTTCGGAGGTCAGGGCCCGAGAAGAGACCCTGACCAAGGACCTAGAGGAGGAGAGGCAGATGTGGAGGAATGATGCTGCCGAACACAAGGAGTACGCGGAGGGCATAAACCGTTGGGTCAGCCGCCTCGCCGACGTCGCCGGCAGGATCACCACGAAGCTGGCTGCCATGGGGATGCCGAATGTTAGGTACTCCCTGGAGCCGAACGTGAGTCCCAATGCCAAACTGGCCCTGTTCTTCGAGGGCGTTCTTGGAGCCCTGGAGCAGCTTCGCTCCAACCGAGCAGCTTATCTGGCCAACGAGGCCCGGAGGCTCTGCCGGAGTGCCCTGGCCAAGGTGCTCATCAAGGTGGCGTTCTAGAACCCCACCGTCAACTTTGCCAACGCGTTGGAGAGCTTGCCGGAGGAGGCGGACCTCGCGGTGCTCAAGGAGCGTATCAAGCCCATCATCGACTGCGTCGATGGAGTCAAGAGGGTGGAGGGCCAGCGCCGGGACTAGGCACCCAATTTCTCATCGCCACTGCGAGTTCAAGGCCAAGACAATTTTATCTTAAGTTAGAACTGCAACGATTACTTGATGTAATATAACTTTGTAGTACTTTAAGATCGAGCATGCTATCTTCCTGTTAGATCTTTCTTTGTATGTTCGCACCCTACGCTTGGTTGGATAAGGCTGTCGGCACGTAAACCCATGCCGGGGTGCTTTGAGGAATGATCCTTAGCAGCCTACCGGGGGGGTGCTTGCTGCCGGGCAAGCCACCTAGCCGCTCCCAGCGTGGTCGCTTGAACTGTCGAGCGGACTCGAAACAGGACAAGAGCGCTGCTAGTAGCGGGTAGGCCACCTTGTCGTTCTCAACGCGACCGCTTGAACTGTTGAGCGGACTCGAAACAAAGTAAGGGCGTTGCCAATAGCGGAAGGGTCCCATTGCGTGCAGGTTTCCCATACAAGGAACGAGATCTTTCGAGGAAGACAGACTTATATAAATGAAATTAGCCAAAATTTTGCATGACTTAGCTTTTTGGGGCCACGCGGATGGCTGGCGAAGCTGCGGACGGCACCAGAGTGCGGCTGATCGATGTTGCCCTCTCCCTTTGAGCCATCCCCATGAAAGAGTCGATGCGCTGACCTTCAAACTGGATTTTCACAGCTTGCGCCCCCTACCTGGCGCGCCAAAGATGTCGGGGGAAACGACACCTACGGGATCACGAAGAATCCCTTTTTCTACGGTTGGCGGGCGCGGGGCTGCGGAAAGAGCGGGATTGAGGGATCAACATGGGTGGTTTATCCAGGTTCGGGCCGCAAGTGATGCGTAATACCCTACCCCTGCTGGTTTATGTTTATCTGGTGTCCTTGGACTAGCTACAAGGCGTGTAGAGTTCAAAAATCCGAATCCCCTCTCAGTACGCCGCGGGCCTCCTTTTATAGTCAAAAGGGGCTGCCACAGTGGCACACAGGAGGTGGAAAGTTGTACAGTAGTTGAGCCTATCTCCTGGCACCGTAGGACAAATGCATTTAATGTGCTGTCGACGTGCCCTTCTTGCTTTATCGGGGACGGCAAGGAAGCTCGTCCCAGCTGTCGCCACCTCGCCTGGCTTCGACGCGCGTCCGAGCCGACCAGGCGTGTAGTGCCACACTGGCTAGCTGGTTGCTGAGTTGGTACGGTGGCAGAGTCTTCACGAAGATCTACATGCCACCACGCAGGTGCTTGCTGAGTTGGCGTAGAGGCCGCACGTCGCCACGCAGGTGCTCGCCTAGTTGGTGAGCTGGCAGCTGTGTGGGAACGGCGGTGGAGTCTTGGCAGGAGTGGGCCTGGCTGCGGCCCCGCGGATGTCTTCGGCAAGAGTCTTGCCGGGGCCCCGACAAGGGTCTTGCCGCGGCGTCGTGGGAGTCCCCGGCAAGGGTCTTGCCGGGGGGTCTCGTGGGTATCCTCGGCAAGGATCTTGCCGAGGATCTTCATCTTCTGATTCTTATCTTGTCTTGTATGTTCTTGGTCTTCACAAAGATCTGCATGCCACCACGGAGGTGCCTCCCGAGCTTTTGTTCCAATGTAGTTGAGGGCGTCGGAACTCTTAGGCTCAAGGGTGGCAGCCCTGCTGGCATTGGGCAAGTTGCCCCGGAAAGGTTCTTGCCGGGGCTGTGGAGGCCGCCCCGGCAAGGGTCTTGCCGGGGGAGTTCACCTCGCTCTTCTGCTCTTCGTGTCTCTGGCTTTGAGCGCAGCTCTGGTCGTCTTGTGTCTTTGCTTCCTCTGCCCCTCCAAGCATGGCCATCGGCCTGTGGCGGCAACTACTCACGCACAAGTAAAGGGGTACAAATAGGACCCCAACTTTTGTACACCGACAGAAAGTTTTCCTTCTATTCCTTTTTATTTATTCTTTTGGCAAGCATCATGTGGTGAGGAAAGATCTAGGCACATATGTCGAGTTGAATATAGATAGCATGAATTATTATTGTTGACATCACCCTTGAGGTGAGTAAGTTGGGAGGCTAAACTATAAGCGCCTATCTTTCTATGTGTCCGGTTGAAACGTTTTGCTCATGGGTACAAGGTGAGTGTTAGCAATCATAAAAGACTATATGATGGTTGAGTATGCGGACTTGCTTAAGAGCTCTGATACGTGACCCTTCCTAAAAAGATGATGAATTGTAGTTGCAAAGTTGACTGAGAACATAGTTTGTTGGTTTATAATAGAGTTTTTGCTTTCTACTTCGATTGTGTGATGAACTATTACTTATTCATGGGAAGTATATGATGCAAGTTCTATGATAAAAGTCCTATGTTTAAATTTGTGGCTGTTATAATAATCAACATGATGCTTCTATGTCCGTATTTTGTTTTTATCGACACCTCTTTCTCAAAGCATGTGGACATGTTTCTTGATTTTGGTTTTCGCTTGAGGACAAGCGAGGTCTAAGCTTGGGGGAGTTGATACATCCATTTTGCATCATGTTTTCTTACTGTTATTTATAATGTTTTTATCCATAATAATGCTTTTTGGAGTAATTCTAATGCCTTTTCTCTCACAATTTACAAGGTACACACCAAGAGGGAGAATTCCGGCAGCTGGAAATCTGGACCTGAAAAAGCTACGTCAGGCCACCTATTTTGCACAACTCCAAATGGGCTGAAACTTCACGGAGATTTGTAGGATCGAAAGTATGTCCAAGAATATGCATTTTCATATTATGCTTCCAACTAGCAAAATTAGTACCATCAAAGTAAGGACCTCTACGGTGGTAATTTCCCTCGCTAGACGCCAATGTTATGATCACCAAAAGCTATGGAAATCAAGGCAAATGGAGACCAAAGCTCTGATACCACTTGTAGGATCGGAAGTATGTCTAGAGGGGGGGTGATTAGACTACTTGACCAAATAAAAATCTAGCCTTTTCCCAATTTTAAGTCTTGGCAGATTTTAACAATTTTAGAACAAGTCATGCAGGTCTAAGAGTATAGCAGCGGAATGTAAAACACTTGCATATGAAGGTAAAGGGAGGAGTTTGGAGGGAGCAAACGCAATGTAGACGCGGAGATTTTTTCCCGTGGTTCCGATAGGTGGTGCTATCATACATCCACGTTTATGGAGACTTCAACCCACAAAGGGTAACGGTTGCGCGAGTCCACGGAGGGCTCCACCCACGAAGGGTCCACGAAGAAGCAACCTTGTCTATCCCACCATGGCCATTGCCCACGAAGGACTTGCCTCACTAGGGTAGATCTCATGAAGTAGGCGATCTCCTTGCCCGTACAAACTCCTTGGTTCAACTCCACAATCTTGACGGAGGCTCCCAAGTGACACCTAACCAATCTAGGAGACACCACTCACCAAAAGGTAATAGATGGTATGTTGATGATGAACTCCTTGCTCTTGTGCTTAAAATGATAGTCTCCCCAACACTCAACTCTCTCTCACAGATTTGGATTTGGTGGAAATATGATTTAAGTGGAAAGCTACTTGGGGAAGGCTAGAGATCAAGATTCTTGTGGTTGGAATGGAATATCTTAGTCTCAACACATGAGTAGGTGGTTCTCACTCAGAAAATGTATGCTGGAAGTGTAGGCACGTTCTGATGGCTCTCCTCATGAATGAAAGAAGGGTGGAGGGGTATATATAGGCTCCTCACAAAATCTAACCATTACACACAATTCACCAAACTCGGTGGGATCGAATCAGAAAACTCGGTCAGACCGATTCAGTTCAAAATGTGAACGTTAGGCTTTTCGGTGGGACCGACATGTCCACTCGGTGGGACCGATTTCATTAGGGTTAGGGCATAACGTAATCTCGGTAAGACCGATTACACAAACTCGGTAGGACCGACTTTGGTAATAAGCTAACCAGAGAGTTGGTCAGGCAACCTCGGTGGGACTGATTCGCTCATCTCGGTGAGACCGAAACGTTACGAAGGGGAAACACAGAGTTTGCATTGCGAACTCGGTGGGACCTATTGCTCATCTCGGTTGGACCGAAATGTTACGAAGGGAAACAAAGAGTTTGCAATCCCATCTCAGTGAGACCGAGATCCCTATCGGTTAGACCGAAGTGACTAGGGTTTCTGGCAGTGGCTATGTCAAGTGAACTCGGTGGCGCCAGATAGAACATTTCGGTGGGGCCGAGTTTGACTTTTGGTTTGGGACATATGTGGATATGAGAAAGTGGTTGAGGGTTTGTGGAGCATATCACTAAGCATTTTTAGCAAGCAAGCCATTAAGCAACACCTCATCCCCTTTTTAATAGTATTGGCTTTTCCTATGGACTCAATGTGATCTTGGATCACTAAAATGAAAATGTAGAGTCTTGAGCTTGAGCCAATTTGTGTCCTTAGCATTTTGAGGGGTCCACATTCCTAATCCATGCCATGCCAATCATTGAACTTTATGAAATGATCATCTTGAAATAGTATTAGTTCGATGAGCTATATGTTGTTAGTAATTACCAAAACCACCTAGGGATAGTTGCACTTTCAATCTCCCCCTTTTTGGTAATTGATGACAACATATAGATCAAAGCTTCGGCAAATGATAATAAGATTGAAATACATCGTCGCTTTGAGAAGTATGTGATAAGCAAGAGCTCCCCCTAAATTGGTGCATTATTTAAAATTTGCTTTTGAATGCAAATGCACAATCAATTAGGATCATGGGTTACTCTTCCATGTCACATACATCTTGGTGGAGTGCTCAAAATGATAGGAATTAAAACATGCACTCATCACCAAGTAAAGTGAATGATCATATAGGGATATAAAAGATAGCATCATCCAAGCAAGCATTAAAGTATGATATGATCAAACACATGATCATACAAGTATCTCACACAGAGACATAAAGTATCCAACGAGCACACACAAAAGTTTCAACCAAATAGCAAGAGAGACAAAGAAGCAAAACACTCTCTCTTGAAGCCTATGATCTATACATTTCTCCCCCTTTGGCAACAAGTTACCAAAAAGTTTGAAAATGCATAGTGCTATGCGTCTCTCTAGGCTTGGTCTTCGGGAGGTGTTGTAGAGAGGACTCTAAGGACGAAGGCATCAGTAGACGTTGTTGGAGCTGCTGGAGTGGCTGCTGGAGGTGGCACTGAAGTTGTTGCTGCTGGTGCAGATGAATTAGCTCTTGTATCTGGCACTGGCACTGCAGCTGACCTCTGACCTCTTGGTACTCTCTGAAAAGCTTCTGTAGTTGCCTTCCCTTTCTTCTCCTCTGCTTCCTCCTGGAGCTGCTCAACTGCAGTCTGTATCTCAGTGACTTTCAGATCAAGATCATAAAACTTGGTCTCAATGATCCTTTCCAAGCTTTCCCGATCCTGAGTCAGGGTGGCCAAGTCTTTCTCAATCCTCAAAGTTGCTTGAATTAGATAAGCTAGTTGATCTTGTTTTCTCTTCAAGAACACTTGAGATGCCTCCTCAACACTTGGCATCTTTGCAGCTTTTTCTGCCTTTGCCTTTGCTCTCTTCTCTTGTGCTTGCTCTGAGGTGGGATCATCCTCATTCATCACAACTGTGTTATCTTCAAATTCCTGGGTTTTGTCGATGATGACTTCATGTAGATGTTGAAGATGTGGATGCTCAATGTTGTTGTAGATCATTTGGAGCAATCTATTGGAGTGAGTTGCACTTTCAATACCTACACGGGTTAGTCCCACAAGGAACAAACAAGGATATCCATAGACATAGAGTGATGTACACATAGATGATGTCCATGAAAGCATTAGGTTATCTTGTCCCTTGTCTTACCAACAAGAGGGTTTGTGACTCCTTGAACTAGTGCAAGATGTGGAAGTTGTTTGCACTTGTCCTTGCCAAGATGATGTGAGTGAAGTATATTGGCGGAGTCACCCTCAAGAACTTTCTAGTTCTTCTTCTTCGGGATCCATATACTCTTGATGGGAATCCTTGGAGTTGTAGTCGTACTTGATGAAGTAGAACTTGATGTCGTCTTGGGAACCCACTTGACCAAGGCCTTAGGAGCTTCTTCAAATGCATCAATCTCTTCTTGAAGCTTGTCTTGCCTTTTTGCTTGTGGTCTTGTGGTGGAAGATCATCTTGAGCTTGTGTCCCTTGGAAAGAAGTAGGATCATACTTCTCTTGTTGAGGAACACACTTCGTCTTGGGGTATTGATCTTCCCACTCAACTCCATTGGCATTGAACTTTCGTTTAAAACCAACACCTTGATTCTTCCGGTGCCTTCCTTGCTTGCGTATAATTTCCTCAAATTGCTTACTCCCGGCAAGGCTCTTGTAAACACCTTTCTCTATAATTCCCTTCAATAAGCTATTTTCTTGTTCAAGTGTAACTTGGCTAAGAGAATTGTTAGTGGAATCAAGAGAACTACTAGAAGCAACGATATTGGATTTATCATGATTGTTATTACTACTAGAAGAAGAATCTTTCTTACTCTTGTTGCTAGATTTAACTTGTGGCATGTAAGTAGACAAGAGTAAATGCTTGGCAATGTAAGAAGAACTTTTCTTGCGAAGATCATCATTGATTGCTTTTAAGAACCCATGCTCTTGCTCAAGATTGAGCTTTTAAAAGCGTAACTTCTCATGATTCTTTAAACATTCTCGATGATCTTCCAACGTAGTTTCATGAGCTAACTTAAGAGTGTTTAGTTCTTTAGTTAGATGCTCAATCTCCTTCTGATCATCATCATTCGTTTTATCTTGATTAGCATGATTAACAGCAAATTCATCATAGTTTTCATTACTAGAGCTGTCAACAAGTAAATCATCATCACCTAGCAAACCATCTTCATCACTATTGAACTCAACATACTCGAGGTACCTTTGGGCCTTTAGCCATGAAGCATCTCCCAATTCCCTCATTCGGTGAGTCAAATATGTCATAGGAGTTGGTTGACACAAGTGCTAGACCGGCAACACCTTCATCTTGAGTATATTCGGAGTCGGAATGATAACTTCTTTCGGAGTGATGGTCGGAGTCGGAGCCGGATACCCATTCACCAACATGAGCTTGATGTCTTCGTTTTGTGTAGCTCCTTGATGACTTGTCCTTCCCTTCCGAATCCTTGCTTCTCCGAGAGGTTCTTCGTTCATAACGATCATCTCTAATCCTCCTCTCTCTAGGTGGTGATTCTTCTCTTCTACTTCTCCTTTTGGGTGAATCTTCTCTTCTTTTGTAGGGGGCGTACACTCATTGGAGTAGTGTCCAGGTCTTCCGCAATTGTAGCAAGTACGCTCACGACTTGAAGATCTTTTGTCATTGTAGGACCTTGACTTGGAACTTCTTTCCTTGCTTCTACTCTTGTAGAACTTGTTGAAGTTCTTCACCATTAGACTCAATTCCTCATTGAAGGTTTGTTTCTCACTTGATGATGTAGGAGCATCACATGAGGCTTTGCAAGCACCACTTGACTTGTTATGAAGCTCTTCTTTATCCTTGAGTGACATCTCATGAGCAACAATTCTTCCGATGACTTCCGTAGGCTTGAGATCTTTGTAATTGGGCATCATTTGGATCAATGTGCACACTGTATCATATTTTTCATCCAAGGCTCTTAGGATCTTCTTGATGATGAATCTATCGGTCAACTCTTCACTTCCTAAGCCGGCAATCTCATTTGTGATGAGAGCAAGCCTAGAGTACATTTCAGCGACACCTTCACCATCCTTCATTTTGAACTTGTCAAGTTGACTTTGAAGCACATCCAATTTGGATTCCTTGACGGAGTCGGTACCTTTGTGCATATCAATCAAAGTATCCCAAATTTCCTTTGCATTCTCAAGACGGATGATTTTGTTGAATTCTTTGGGGCACAACCCATTGAAGAGGATATCGCAAGCTTGACCATTGTATTGCAGCATTTTCAACTCCTCCGCGGTAGCTTCACGGTTCGGTTCTCTCCCATCAAAGAATTCACCTTGCAAGCCAATACACACAATAGCCCAAACAGCAGAGTCATGTCCAAGAATATGCATTTTCATCTTATGCTTCCAACTAGCAAAATTAGTACCATCAAAGTAAGGACCTCTATGGTGGTAATTTCCCTCGCTAGATGCCATACTCTCCTAGGTTGTGAAACCAATGCTATGATCACCAAAAGCTATGGAAATCAAGGCAAATGGAGACCAAAGCTCTGATACCACTTTTAGGATCGGAAGTATGTCTAGAGGGGGGCGGGGGTGATTAGACTACTTGACCAAATAAAAATCTAGCCTTCTCCCAATTTTAAGTCTTGGCAGATTTTAACAATTTTAGAACAAGTTAAGCAATCAACCTACACATTCAAGTCTAAGAGTATAGCAGCGGAATGTAAAACACTTGCATATGAAGGTAAAGGGAGGAGTTTGGAGGGAGCAAACGCAATGTAGACGCGGAGATTTTTTCCCGTGGTTCCGATAGGTGGTGCTATCATACATCCACGTTGATGGAGACTTCAACCCACGAAGGGTAATGGTTGCGCGAGTCCATAGAGGGCTCCACCCATGAAGGGTCCACGAAGAAGCAACCTTGACTATCCCACCATGGCCATCGCCCACGAAGGACTTGCCTCACTAGGGTACATCTTCATGAAGTAGGTGATCTCCTTGCCAGTACAAACTCCTTGGTTCAACTACACAATCTTGACGGAGGCTCCCAAGTGACACCTAACCAATCTAGGAGACACCACTCTCCAAAAGGTAATAGATGGTGTGTTGATGATGAACTCCTTGGTCTTGTGCTTCAAATGATAGTCTCCCCAACACTCAACTCTCTCTCACAGATTTCGATTTGGTGGAAAGATGATTTGAGTGGAAAGCAACTTGGGGAAGGCTAGAGATCAAGACTCTTGTGGTTGGAATGGAATATCTTGGTCTCAACACATGAGTAGGCGGTTCTCACTCAGAACGTTAGGCTTTTCGGTGGGACCAACATGTCAATTCGGTGGGACCGATTTCATTAGGGTTAGGGCATAACGTAATCTCGGTGAGACCTATTACACAAACTCAGTAGGACCGACTTTGGTAATAAGCTAACCAGAGAGTTGGTCAGGCAAACTCGGTGGGACCGATTCGCTCATCTCGGTGAGACCGAAACGTTATGAAGGGGAAACACAGAGTTCGCATTGCGAACGCGGTGGGACCGATCGCTCATCTCGGTTGGACCAAAATGTTACGAAGGGAAACAGAGAGTTTGTAATCCCATCTCGGTGAGACTGAGATCCCTATCGGTGAGACCGAAGTGACTAGGGTTTCTGGCAGTGGCTATGTCAAGTGAACTCGGTGGCGCCAGATAGAACATTTCGGTGGGGCCGAGTTCGACTTTTGGTTTGGGACATATGTGGATATGAGAAAGTGGTTGAGGGTTTGTGGAGCATATCACTAAGCATTTTGAGCAAGCAAGTCATTAAGCAACACCTCATCCCCTTTTAATAGTATTGGCTTTTCCTATGGACTCAATGTGATCTTGGATCACTAAAATGAAAATGTAGAGTCTTGAGCTTGAGCCAATGTGTGTCCTTAGCATTTTGAGGGGTCCACATTCCTAATCCATGCCATGCCAATCATTGAACTTTCTAAAATGATCATCTTGAAATAGTATTAGTTCAATGAGCTATATGTTAGTAATTGCCAAAACCACACAGGGATAGTTGCACTTTCAAGATTTTTTATGGAATATATAAGAAATATTGGAGCCAATAAGTACTAGAGGGGAGCCACCAGGTGGGCACAACCCACTTGGGCGCGCCCTGGTGGGTTGTGGCCTCCTCGGCCAACCTCTGGTGCCCATATTCTTGTATATAAGTGGTTTTGACCTAGAAAAAATAAGAATAATACTTTCGGGATGGAGCGCCGTCTCGAGGCGGTACTTAGGCAGGAGCACTTTTGCCCTCCGGCGGAGCGATTCTGTCGGGGGAACTTCCCTCCCGGAGTGGGAAATCATTGTCATCATCATCACCAACAACTCTCCCATCTTGGGGAGGGAAATCTCCATCAACATCTTCACCAACACCATCTCATCTCAAACCCTAGTTCATCTCTTGTATTCAATATTGTTACCGGAACTATAGATTGGTGCTAGGGGGTGACTAGTAGTGTTGATTACATCTTGTAGTTGATTACTATATGGTTTATTTGGTGGAAGATTATATTTTCAGATCCATTATGCATATTAATACCCCTATGATCATGAGCATGTTTGTTGTTTGTGAGTAGTTACTTTTGTTCTTGAGGTCACGGGAGAAGTCATGTTGCAAGTAATCATGTGAACTTGATATGTGTTCGATATTTTGATAGTATGTATGTTGTGATTCCCTTAGTGGTGTCATGTGAACGTCGACTACATGACACTTCACCATATTTGGGCCTAAGGGAATGCATTGTGGAGTAGTAAATAGATGGTGGGTTGCGAGAGTGACAGAAACTTAAACCCAGTTTATGCACTATTCCGTAAGGGACCTATTGGATCCTAGAGTTTAATGTTATGATTAGGATTTATCCTTAATACTTTTCTCGTAGTTGCGGATGCTTGCGGGAGGGTTAATCATAAGTAGGAGGTTTGTTCAAGTAAGAACAACCCCTAAGCACCAGTCCACCCACATATCAAATTATCAAAGTAGCAAATCAAACCAACATGATGAAAGTGACTAGATGAAATTCCCGTGTACCCTCAAGACCGCTTTGCTTATTATAAGGGACCGTTTTGGCCTGTCCTTTGCCTCAAAAGGATTGGGCTACCTTGATGCATACTTGCTACAATTACCGTTACTTGCTTGTTGCAAATTATCTTGCTATGAAACTACCCGCTACTTACAATTTCAGCACTTGCAGACAATACCTTACTGAAAACTACTTGTCATTTCCTTCTGCTCCTCGTTGGGTTCGACACTCTTACTTATCGAAAAGAGCTACAATTGACCCCCTATACTTGTGGGTCATCATGCCTCGGGAACCCTACACACATCGTTCGGGGCCGTAGTGAAAACCTCGGCCGGACTCCGTGCGGATGGAACCTGAATAGGCGATAAACCTGGACTAGGGACTTGTGTGTTTAGTCAGGTCGTGGCCGACACCCTCACTAGGCTTCCGCTTGAAGGTTGCCGAGTACATGTCGTGTAAACGGTGATAAGTGGTGGAAGCGTGTGTGAAGAAGTACACCCCTGCAGGGTTAACATCATCTATTTGAATAGTCGCGTCCGCGGTAAAGGACTACTTGGTTGCCTATACAGTTCATAGACAAGTTAATAGATAATCATAAAAGCCTCAAGACAAGTGTGAGTGCCGTGGATGGCCCTCTCGTTGGAAGACAGGAGAGGATCCGCGGTAGAGTATTGTTGTGGTGATTAGTGGACTCGTGTGCGAAAAATCATTTACAAGATACTGCCAATCGTAGGGTAGAATAGCCAAGAGTCAAAGCTGGCTTGCCGCAATAAACTCCACTACCCTTGTTGATAATGTTGCATGTATGTAGGATCTGATGTAAGTCTTGATGAGTACCTTTGTACTCATGTTTGCTTAATACACTGTTGCAGAGGAGAACACTGCCCCCTCCGATGGGTTTTATGTAGATCTCGACGTTGATGAGTAACTTGCCGCCCAGGTGGTGACCTGAGCTTGTGAAGGGCCTTTGTAGATAGACAGGCTTCATCAAGCCTTCTTTCTTTCTAGTTGTCTGTACTCAGACAAGTTTTCTTCCGCATGTGCTTGTATGTTTGTATGACTTGAGTGTCGGGTCGTGTGACCCCTACCTGTATGTATGTGTTATGTATGGTTCTCCAGAGCCTTTTAAATAATGTACTTTGAGTTGTAGAGTTTTGTTGTGATGGCATGTTGTATATGCACATATCGAGCATATTGTGTGTATGATTTGAAATGCTTGGTATGTGTGGGATCCGACAACCTAGTTGTTTATTCTTGGTAGCCTCTCTTACCGGGAAATGTCTCCTAGTGCTCCCACTGAGCCATGGTAGGTTGCTACTGCTCCGGAACACCTAGGCTGGCCAACATGTGTCCTTCTTCGTCCTGTGTCTGTCCCTTTTGGGAAATGTCACACGTTGTTCCTTTAAGTCCTTGTAGCTTGCTACGACTTGGGTTCATACGTTGATGACCGAAACGTTCGTTGCTGGTTCATGTATGCCTGTCCCTGTAAGTTAGTGCCACTTTGGGTTTACGACTAGTCATGTCGGCCCGGGTTCTCTGTCATATGGATGCTAGCGACACTATCATATACATGAGCCAAAAGACGCAAACGGTCCCGGGCCAGGTAAGGTGGCACCCGTGGTAATACCGTGCATGAGGCCGCAAAGTGATATGATGTGTTACCTGCTAGATCGGTGTGACTTAGGATCAGGGTCCTGACACCTTTATAACCACCCAGTAACGGAGTAGTGTTTGATAGACCCTAAGTGAGTCAATCGTCATCCCAAGAACATGCGAGGACCTCTGGTCAAGGACATGGCATAGACATTGTACTTGAGACTAACATATGACATTATCTCGTTGTGTGTCAAAGTGGGTCTGTCCGACTCGGTGATCTCCATCCCCGAGTCCATACTATCGGTTTAGCATCTCCATGCACATGACGTGTGAAACATAGTCATCAACCGAGTCGTATACTAGTCAAGGATATGTGTCCGCATAACATTATCAACTAGGGACCATTGGAAGGATCACCATATAATACATAGTTCCACAAACAAGTCACATACTTATTGATACATATCATTGATGATGTTCAAGGACAATACAAAAGACTCATGAATACATAGGGAGATATCATCATCACATGATTGCCTCTAGGCCATATCTTCAACAATGATTACACGAATGACATTTGAGTGAACCTTAATTTGGTTATCATGTGATGTCCCTTTGCTTCGTGATACTTTACAAAACCCAAGATGGGATATATTGATATCCTCTCGAGTCATACACATGCTCGCTCTACTGGTCTCCTCGTTACCGATTTTGTTCTTCTTTCTCGTTAACATGTTGTGGCATCCCCGTGACATTGTCACCTGTGTCTGGCAAGACGATGATGGATGCCGTCACACCGAGAGGGCCCTAATAATATCTCTCCATCGTTGGAGGAGCAAATTCCACTCTCGAGCTATCATGTCCCTTGTCAGACTTTCTGATGCACCTGTAAGTTGTCGTTATGATCACCGTGTTACATATGACGTTTGAGCAACCCCAAAGTGCATCATACGGTAAGATGTAGCTACGATACTATCATGGTCTAAGGAACAAAAACACATGTTAACACAATGTGATATAACAATTGACTTATGACGATATTATCTCAAAGTATAACAAACAAGTTTGGGTCGATTCAATATGATCAATCTTCTAACGTCATATTCTCAAAGTTGCTTTGAGATTATCGTTACTCTTAGCGATATCTCAAGATCTAGAAAATGTGATCACGAACAACACTTGAGCTAGTCTTAGAGGCGAGCCTAGGAATCTTATTTGACCATTTATCGTTCTACACGTGCATATGAGTTTTCCACTGAATCACATATTCTAGGATCATAGAAGTTATACATAGACTATAAACTCTTAAATTACGAACGCAGAAATACAATAATACAATAGTATTGCCTCTAGGGCATACTTCCAACATCGAGCCACCCTGTTCTTCCTCCTTGAGTGCTTGTAGAGCATGGGGAAGCTTTGGGCGAGTGTTTCGGCACCCAGCGATAGGGAGTGCCAGAACGATGTCGTTGCCTCATTACCGATCATCACCGTTTTCAACGCCGCAAACAGTTCCCTATCATCCTTGCCGTAGGGGGTTCCAGGCCCACCTAGGGATGCTCGGGTTGTTGCCAGACAATCCACATCCACTGTATCCACATGACGTGACTGGAGTGTTGGAGGTCATGAATACCTAGTCCCCCATAGGTTGTTGGGGTGCATACGGCCGACAATTTCACTTTGCAGCTCTGCAGTGAACTCCTCATATTGCTTCCAGAGAAAACACCTTCTACATTTGTCTATGTATTTGAATAGCTTCTTTGGCGCTCGGACCACGGTGAGCACCTATGTTGGCATATAAATAATTAAGCACACATCAAACCAGCACGCGTCTGCCGGCGATCGGCATCGGCCTTCCCTTCCAACCCGCCAACCTAGTTTTTATTCGGTCGAGGATGAATTGGAGGTGTACAGGCCGTAACTAAGAAGTTGTAATATGCATCCCTAAGTACTTGATGGGGGAAATTAGTCGTGGATCCACCAAAACTTTGGAGCACCTCCGTAAGATCAATCTCCTTGCAGTGTATGGGTGCGACCGAAGACTTTGAGGGGTTTATGCGTAGGCAGGTGGCATCCCCAAAGTCTCGAAAGGTTCCCATTAGAGCATCTATATCTAGACTTGGCAAATCCACCCCCCCTATATACGCCCGCGGGCGCGTCCGGGGGAGTCCATGGAGAGTGCTGGGCGGCCCCTCATATGGATTGCCGCACATTCAAACACCTCAAATGCGGAGCCTCAAATCCATGCAATCCATGCACGTCGATCATACGATACAAGTTGTCGCAATTCAACAGTTCAAAACAAAGCAAAACAAATCATAGTTCAACAATCTGGACATGCAAAATGAAATCAATGTCAGATCCTGATGGATCCCTCGCTGGCTGAGCGTATCACTCATTGGATGCCATCCATACTGCCTGCTCTGAGGCTATCCTTGTATCTTATTCCACCTGCATCCGAGCCGCATGCTCCGCCTACATCCTTGTCGCGTGCTCCGCTGCCACCGTAGCCACACTCACCACCTTGTACTCCCTATGGTTGTTGATCTCCTTCTTCTCCTTAAGCCACTTCTTTGCATGCTCATCCAAGAGGGTTTCGTCCGCCAACATGATCTTCGCATCATTCACGTCCCGTGCGAGTTGCAACCTCTCCTTCTCAAGCTCAATCTCTCCTAATGTCTTGGCCTTCTCGAGCTCCCATTTGGTCACCCCCTCTTGCTTCTCCAACCTGATCTTCTCCGTCTCAATTTCTAGCTTCTTCTCCGCCCTCTTCCAGTCCCAATCCATCCTTTCTGTTTGTGCATCGAACGTGAGCTTGTACCTCTCCTCTTTCTTGTTCTCCCTCACTAAAAAAATGCCCATCCATGTGGAGGACATTTTGGTAGCCACGGCGTCACGGGAGGCCCTTGCCTTCTCTACTTGTTTCCCATGACTTTCCGGTTATCCTTTGGCACGATGGCTCTTACATTCACCACGACAATATCTTCCTCTTCATCGTCCAACCCAATTGATTGATGGGAGCTTGAGACATCATTCTTCTTCTTGCCGGCCTTGAGATCGGCCACAAGTTGTGTCCACTTTAGTCCGCCATTCAATATGATCCAACAATGGCTAAAAGCAAATGGCTTCTTCTCCGTTCGTGATACATAATGGCCGCCACTGCCATCTAGCAAACAAAATATGTATGAGCATGAGAATGCAAACACAAGAAGCATTAGCAAATGATGACAAGATGAAGCAATTGAGCTTACATGAGTTGCCACTCCCATCCCACTTTGAGGGTGGCCGGTGACTTGTGAGTAGTAGTCGACGTACTTGTTCACTTCCCCTTGAACGATCCCCCATCGATGTTGAAGAGATGCAACATTACGGTTGTTGACGATAGGATGCGGCTCCACATATTCCTTTTGTTCATGACATATATTCCTTCCAAATCTTCTCCTAATACATGTTCCCTTTTGCTCAGTGCCGCATATTTGATCCATTGTTGTTGCCAACCAAGCTTGACCAACAAAATATCCTCGAAAGTTGAGAATGCGGAACCTCTTGCCTTTGTCTTCTTCTTCTTCTTCTTCTTCTTTTTGCTTGCTTGCTTGCTCGGATTGGGATTTGATGTTGTCCCAACTTGAAATGAAGGGCAAGTTGGACCCCCCAATTCGTAGTCCATTTTGGTCGGGCCTTGATTATCATTGATCATGTCTGACAGGAACACCTCCTGAATGATCATGGTTTGTAGGCATTCATCATGTCCGAAATGAACTTATGATCTATACAAAACATTGAACATGCCATATGCAAAGTTGATCGGATAGGAGCAACAACAACATATCGACTCTTGTCGAGTCATTTTGTCGAACAGATCGTGCACAGCCCTGTCGCTCCCGATTCCCGTGCTTTTGCCCCAACCGGCCGTCAGATCCTCCTTTGTCCCAACCTGGGCCGATGACGCAATCCTTGTCGGCGGTCGGATGGATGGGGTGCGGGGTTTCGAGCGATGCGGGAGAAGGGGCGGGGAGCTGCTCGTCCATGTATGCATCTGCTCCCTGCGCTGCTGCCGCTTCACTCTCTTGTTGCAGGTGTCACCAATTCCTCCGGGCAATGTTCTTCGGCTTGCACGACAAAGCCGAGGACGGGACGTTGGCGGACGAGGCGGACGCAGCCTCTGTCGCGGCGGTCGGGGACGGGCTGGACGGCATCTAGGGTGGCGGATTGGGACCAGCGATGAGGATGGAGAGCAAGGGTGGCGGACGACGACGGCTCGGACTCGGGAAAGGTTGGAGCGAGGCGGGAGAAGTAGGAAGGATTTAGTGGATTTGATGCAATTTATGATGGGGTAGGACTGCCGGGTCCAACGTGAGGAGCGACCGGACACACCCGAGCGCATCATATCCGCTTCAGATTTAGCCTAGATATGAGAATGTCGGTCATCCCGAACGTTTGAATCCCGTTTTCTGTCTTGGTGGCTTTTTTATGACCAGTTAGGGCATCTCCATTGCTGGGCGCTTAGGCCAGGCGCCAGGTTCGTAATCCCGGCAGATTAGCGGTTGCCGGGTGTAATCCTGGTGTCAACCCTGGCATCGACGCCAAACCATGCACCCGGCGCTTGGTCATTTTCCTTCCAGTACTTAGCGTCCACGTTGTTTAGTTAATTAGCGTCTAGCGTTGAGGGATGAGGCGCTTAAGTGTGTTTCAGATTTTTATTTATTTATTATTTTGTCTATAAGCGCCTATGTAAGCTCCTAGCATTGTAGATGCCCTTAGTGACCAGGCCGTCTGTCCCAAACATTTGAGACGGGTCTGCGATCCATCTGTCTCCTGGCGCACAGGGTATGCGAAATCACCGCGTGCTCACGCACTTGTCGAACTATCGATGGTCCAAAATTCCACACGAATTGCGCAGGGCCGTACCACACTATTTTCATATTACCAGTCCGGTCCTGGTGTGACCAGTTGGATCAAGCGGCGCATCGCACGCGTCGCTTCTACCCACCGGCGCGACGCATCCAGCAAATATACAACTCCTGCCGTACGACCCCACCACGACCCGATCGATCGAGTATGCACGCTGACTCACGGGCTATGACCAACCGCGCTTACGTCATGCCTCGTGACGTCTTCACCCGTCTTCCTCGTGACGGTCTCTCCCTTTCTGTAGAGAGCACGAGGTGCTCTTCCCTTTGCCCTTTCTCTGACGGGACCGGAGCGAGAGCCCGTTCGTTGTCACAGCCAGCGCCGTCCGGTTTCTTTATGGAAGACCGGGTCCGGGTCATGGTTTAAGCAAGGCACACGATCGATCAAACCATTAATCTCCCTAACCTGCCTTGACTAGCCAGGTCCATTCTTCTGATTTTTGCGTGGAGACTAGCCAGGTTCATTCAGCGCCAGTGTCAACTCGAAATTGTATTCTTATTTTTGCTGCGAGGACTTTGAATTGTATTTGCACTAGTGGGTCGTTTCTTCTTGAAGAAAATACACGGTGAATTTTACTCCCTGCGTACGAGTAGTACTCGTACAGTACTAGTGGTATTCAATTATGCTCACGGAGTGCCCAAAGTCTTCGGTGTTTTCATCGCCAGGAGCACGTCAATATGAACAGTCGACGCCAGCACCCACGGCGGCCGGCACGCCTATAAATTAGCCCGACGTATTATTCGACAGCCTCACCGACTCATCCTCTCTGTCTTGTCTTGTCTCCCTCCCTCTTTCCCTCTCTCTCTCTCTCTCTCGCGCGCGCGTGCAATCCACCGGACCACGACGATCGGCCGGGCCCCAGAGGCGATGGATGCCACCGCGGCGGACAGGCACGAGGCTTCACCAGTGGCAAGAGACGGCGAGTCCACGACGTCCGTGCCGGAGGTGCCGCGAGCGCCATTGTCCGACTTGCCTGTCGCCGGCGGCAGCGGCACGCCCGAGGAGAGCGGCGGCGGCGAGGACGAGCAGGTGGAGAGGTTCTACGCGCTGCTCGCCAACATCCGGGCACTGAGGGACGTGTACGGCGCCGGCGGGTCGTCGAGGAAGCGGGCCAGGGGGGCGGAGGCGCCGTTGTGGAAGCCAAAGTTCAGGATGGAGGATTTCCGGGAGGCGGACGACGTGGTGCCCGCGAAGAAGGGGAGGAGCGATCGCGTCGAGCGGCAGCGGCTGGAGAACAGCGACGCGGCGGAGGCCGACGGGGAGGACGGCGAGGTCGTGGAAGAGAATGATCGGGTCTCCGCGTCGCAGACCACGTGTGTGCTGACTGCCGAGCAGCCGGCCTAGCTAGCCAGTATTCTGAATCCAACAAATTGTCTGGACGATATTACTTCTAATGTGTACACCGACGCAGTCGCTTAATTAGATTTGCCATCTGCCATGTATCTTTCCTTTTTGATATCCATTTACACGTACTGACATAGAATTTTAAGTTCCCTGAAAACACGATAGTAGAATTTTAAGTAGTTTTGCTATATATGCGACCGACAAATAATTATGCCGAATTCACTGTTAGTGCTAACAAGCTACCAAACGACAAATCTAAACATATGATTCAAGAAAGGGCAGAATGAATGAGATGATCTGATCAGAAGGATATCAATATGTCTAAGAAATGTCTACTGTGTTTATTCATGACTTCCTCTCTGGGCATTTTCCAGACCATCACGAAATGCATGAAAAAAAAGGCTTGAATGGTACGATTCCTTCGTCACCCCTCTCTCTTCCCCTCGGCTGCTAGGACAAATTCTCCCAAGGTTTAATCAGCGAGCCATAGGTCGCTTCCTCTTTGTCTGCAGGTGGCAGGGAGGAGAGTCACAGTGCCTTCACTCCAGCTAGTAGTTTAGGTTGGGGCTTTCTAATCCTCACAGGTGTGGTGCTTTGGGCAGATGGCGGCACTTAATCTTTGAGTTTGTCTTCTGAATCCGATCCTACTCGAGTTTGTACATCTTGACATAGTCAAGGGAGCCTACGCATAGATTACTGCCGTCTCATTGAGGCGGTGTGGTTAGGGTTCTTATCGTGCATGCATGATCACGAAATGTTGTGTCAGTTGCTTCAGATCTATTCAAGGGTCAACGACGATGACCGCAGCTCCATACAAGTTTTGGAGCCTCCTCTAGTTCTTATAGTTCTATTTCTAGTTGGTCCTAGTTGACTAATTAGAGCTAGGCTAATCCTCTTGTCCTCATAATTAGAACCTCAGTATGGTTCTAATATCCTCCCTCTAATTCTCCGGCGACGATTAGCTCTGGACGACGAAGCGCTGCCGGATCGTGAAGGCTGCACACTTGCAACCAAGTAGAGAGGTCGTGCTTTCGGTCTTCGGTTCGAGTGACTGTTCGTGGGCGGTACGAGGGATCGTTCAGTGATGGTTAGAGGGACTCCAAGTACAATCTACACCGACACGTTCTTCTTCTGCTGTAACTCGGTGACGGTAACGATTGTGATCCCAACCCGTTATGCATCTTCATAGTGATCTTGGGTGATCTTAGGTGCGATTTTTTTGTTTTCTATTATGTTTCCCAAGACAATTGTCTTAGGTGGTCATTATTTTCTTTTCCTTCCAGTGCCGACCTTGGTAACAAGGAAGGAAAAGAAGGAACGACCATCACCGATTGTCGAAATACCCGTAAGGTCGACTGTTTAGAGCTAATTGATGGATGCCGACTGTCGCTGTAGGTGGTCACTGTTGTACTTCTCCTCCCCTGAGACAATGGTAAAGCAAGAGGGGAAGTACAATGATGACCATCGCCAACAATTGAAATACCAATGAGGGAGATCCCACCATATATATACACGTGTACCTAAGAGATGAGAGTTGTTGAAGGGGCCTCGATGGACCAAAGGTCAACTCGCATGCCTAGTGATTAACTGATTATTTATTGTTAATCCAGTGGCAATGCTAGGGGTCCTCTCCTCTACCATGTTTTCATAATTTGTTGGCTTCTGAATCCCTTTGCATGCTCCTTCTCGTTCTACCATTATTCTTCATTTGTTAAGAATCTAATTAATTTAATTACATCATGCTAGTGCTATAATTACTGCCCTTTACTGATTTTTCAGGACGTTCGCCATCGACTCCATGCCTCCTCGTCGCCGTTAGGCCTCTTGTACTGCACCATCATCCTTCACTCCTCCTGGGAGGAGCTACGAGGGCCTCCTCAATGGGTCATGGCATGGGCATTAAGGATTATGGACGCGGTAGACACATGATTGGAGTGTAAGAAGGAGCAGACGCAGATGGAGGCTCTCTCACATGAGAGCACGGACATGGCGGACTTGCAAGTTTAAAAATTGTATGATTAGTGAATTGAGAAACAGAGCAGACGTTGTCAGATTGGAGGCCAACGACGAAGAGCGTGCACGGATGCCGGTTCAAAGAAGACCAGAGTTGATCCCCACATGGGCACAAAACGAGATGAAATCTCGGATTTGGGTTCAAAGAGCCCGTTTGGGAAGAATGTTGGGGCTAATGCCGCCAAGAATGCCCCACCCACCACCATGGAGGATGGATAGTGAAAGGATCGATAGAGTTGACTAGAGGGGGGGGGGTGAATAGGCAACTAACAATTTTTAACTTTTCTTTACCAAATTAAACTTTGCATCAAAATAGGTTGTCTAGATATGCAACTAAGTGAGCAACCTATATGATGCAATGACAACAAGCACGCAAGCAAATAAGAGATATAACACGAGTAAACTTGTGAAAGTAAAGGGACGAGATAATCAAGAGTGGAGCCGGTGAAGACGAGGATGTGTTACCGAAGTTCCTTCCTTTTGAGGGGAAGTACGTCTCCGTTGGAGCGGTGGAGGCACAATGCTCCCCAAAAGCCACTAGGGCCACCGTATTCTCCTCACGCCCTCACACAATGCGAGATGCCGTGATTCCACTATTGGTGCCCTTGAAGGCGGCGACCGGACCTTTACAAACAAGGTTGGGGCAATCTCCACAACTTAATTGGAGGCTCCCAACGACACCACAAAGCTTCACCACAATGGACTATGGCTCCGCGGTGACCTCAACCGTCTAGGGTGCTCAAACACCCAAGAGTAACAAGATCCGCTAGGGATAAGTGGGGGGAATCAAATTTCTCTTGGTGGAAGTGTAGATCGGGGCCTTCTCAACCAATCCCGAGCAAATCAACAAGTTTGATTGGCTAGGGAGAGAGATCGGGCGAAAATGGAGCTTGGAGCAACAATGGAGCTTATGGGGGAAGAGGTGGGTCAACTTTGGGGAAGAAGACCCCCTTTTATAGTGGGGGAAGCAATCCAACCGTTACCCCCCACTTCAGCCCCGCAGAGAGCGGTACTACCGCTTAGCAAGTGGTACTACCATTCCCTCACGCGGTACTGCCGCTGGGCCCAGAGCGGTACTACCGCGGTGGTCAGGGCGGTACTACCGCACACGAGCGGTACTACCCCCTCACTGCCGCGGCAAGTACCGTAAAACCCGACACGGAAAAAGACCCCTCGAATCGAGGCGGTACTAGCACGAAGCCGCAGCGGTACTACGGCTGGGGGCTACAGCGGTACTACCGCTGTGGAGCGGTACTGCCGCTTATAGCACCCAAGCGGTACTACCGCTCCGGCCCGCGGTACTACCGCTGGGACCAGAGAGGGCACACTAAGAGAGGGGAACGAGCTCATCAACGAAGCGGAAAGGCTCGGAGGGTGTGCAAAGGAAGTGTACGTGATGATTCCACCCTAGCCTATCCAAAGCGGACCTCCTCTTGATAGTACGGTGATCCCTACGAAACTAGTCCACCAAACTAATTCGAAAGAACTACACCGTCTTCGCTTCAAACTCCAAGGAGAGGGAATCATCTCGTGCCAAAGGATGAATCTCTGAAAAACTCAATGCACACGGTTAGTCCGCAAAAGCATTGTCATCAATCACCAAAATATCTTAGGGATAAATATGCCCTTACAATCTCCCCCTTTTTGGTGGATTGATGACAATACGGGATTTGCACAAACGGGAAAAGACAAAGGACATAAGCAAACCCCCAAATCTCTAAAATATAGACGGGCTCCCCCTAGATGTGTGCCATCAAGATAAGTGCTTTGGACTGCACGACACACATACTAGGATCAACACTCCCCCTGTATTTTAGAGACCAACAACCTAAGCGTGATTCAAGAGAGCAGGATATATAACATAATAAGCATGCAACTCATGAGATACCAAAAGACTAGAGACATAGATAAAGATATGATAAGGATAAGGTAGCATATGTCTCACACCATATGACTGGAACTTAGGTCTCACGGAACACAAAACCAAACAAAGCACAAGGTAGCAAACACAACGAAAGCACAAAGACAAAGACACACTCGCAACACAACGACGCAAATCCCTAAACTCTCTCCCCCTTTGGCATCGAGACACCAAAAGGGGCAAAGAGCTAACCTACGGCTCCAGGTGAGAGCATGCTGAGGATCTCGAACATCAGGACTCTGCGTGATCATCTGCACCACCATCCTCGGCCGGAAACTGCTCGGCATCTGAATCGGTCCACGGACAGTGCTGCTGGTCCACTCCTCCTCCTCAGTGATCTGACCCTCAGAGCCGCTGGTGACTGTCGCACCCAACTGACGCATAAGCTCCTTGTGACGTCCCCTTGCCTTCTTCTTAGCCACATGAGTCATGTACTGACCGTGAGACTCCATGCAGAACAGCTTCTTCATCTTGTGTTTGAGCTTCTTTGCCCAAGAGGGCTCTGCCGTAGAAGGCTCTGTCCCAGAAGGCACATAATCCTCATCGTCATCATCGGCCTCATCCTCACCCTTGGTCTCCATGGCAGCGGCAGAAGACGGAACCCCAGATGTAGGAACGGAGGTGCCCCAATTATCCTTCTTCCTCAGACGCTTGATCTCATGAGAAACCAACTATCCAGTTTCCAGCTAATCCGCGGGAAAGGAACGTCTCCAGGCCTTCTCAATGAGCAACATGATGAATGGACCATAGATCGGGCACTTGCGCTCAGAAATGGCAGTGAGAAGTTCAGACCACATAACATGAGAGATGTCCAGGGACTCGCCAGTGTTTGCTTCCTTCTCACGCTGGCAGAAGAGAAGCATATCCACGAGATAGGAGTGAACCATATCCAGATTCCCGATGCAAGGAAAGAGGGTCTCTCGAAAGACACGATGAAGGATGTCCAGGTAGGCAGACAACTCATAGGTCTCCTTCTTAGTCACAGGGTGAACCTTCACAGTGCAGTAGGGCCAGAGGGCTTGCTTGTGAGTGGAGTTGACGTTGTGGTGAGGGCGAAAGCCAACAGGAGTCTCAAGCCCGCGATCTTCCACATGAAGTAACTCCATGAAAGCCTTCCACTTGACAGACAGTAACTTGCCATTTGTCATCCAGGTCAGAGTCCTTTCTTCATCAGTTCCAAGATGGACAGTAGCAAAGAACTGAGCCACCAAATCTGCATCAAAGTCCTTGTTGAACTGCATGATTCTGAGAATGTTGAGCTGAGTACACATCTGAAGAGCTTCACCAAAGTATTCGGGATCCTTCTCCATGGCATCCGTGTCGATGGAGCGAACATTAACAAAGAGATTCTTCTTGGCCTTGATCACATCAAAGTAGATGGCAACTGAAAGCGGTTCCAGAACGGGCGGTTGACCAAACTGGGTTCTTGGTCTTCCGCATAGGGGTTGCGGCGACGCTTTGCCCAGAACTCCTTCGCAGACATCTCAGTCACAGTCTTGGCCCTTGGCTTCGGCCTGTTGGCAAGTTTCTTCTTATGTTGAGGATTAGCACTTGAGGAAGCTGTTGGGAATCGTAGCATAATTTTAAAATTTTCCTACGCTCACCAAGATGCATCTATGGAGTATACTAGCAACGAGGGGAAAGGAGTGCATCTACATACCCTTGTAGATCGCGAGCGGAAGCGTTCCAATGAACGTGGATGACGGAGTCGTACTCGCCGTGATCCAAATCACCGATGACCGAGTGCCGAACGGACGGCACCTCCGCGTTCAACACACGTACGGTGCAGCGACGTCTCCTCCTTGTTGATCCAGCAAGGGGGAAGGAGAGGTTGATGGAGATCCAGCAGCACGACGGCGTGGTGGTGGATGTAGCGGGATGCCGGCAGGGCTTCGCCGAGCATATACGAGAGAGAGAGGTGTTGCAGGGGGAGAGGGAGGCGCCCAAGGCTGTGATGATGCTGCCCTCCCTCCCCCCCTTTATATAGGCCCCCTGGGAGGGGGGCGCCGGCCAGATCCCATCTAGGGTGGGGGGCGGCGGCCAAGGGGGTGCCTTGCCCCCCAAGGCAAGTGGGAAGCCCCCCACCCTAGGGTTCCCAACCCTAGGCGCATGGGGGGAGGCCCATGGGGGGGCGCCCAGCCCACTAGGGGCTGGTTCCCTTCCCACTTCAGCCCATGGGGCCCTCCGGGATAGGTGGCCCCACCCGGTGGACCCCCGGGACCCTTCCGGTGGTCCCGGTACAATACCGGCAACTCCCGAAACTTTCCCGGTGGCCGAAACTTGACTTCCTATATATAATTCTTCACCTCCGGACCATTCCGGAACCTCTCGTGACGTCCGGGATCTCATCCGGGACTCCGAACAACTTTCGGGTTTCCGCATACACATATCTCTACAACCCTAGCGTCACCGAACCTTAAGTGTGTAGACCCTACGGGTTCGGGAGACATGCAGACATGACCGAGACGCCTCTCTGGTCAATAACCAACAGCGGGATCTGGATACCCATGTTAGCTCCCACATGTTCCACGATGATCTCATCGGATGAACCACGATGTCGAGGATTCAATCAATCCCGTATGCAATTCCCTTTGTCAATCGGTATGTTACTTGCCCGAGATTCGATCGTCGGTATCCCAATACCTTGTTCAATCTCGTTACCGGCAAGTCTCTTTACTCGTACCGCAATGCATGATCCCATGACTAACGCCTTAGTCACATAGAGCTCATTATGATGATGCATTACCGAGTGGGCCCAGAGATACCTCTCCGTCACACGGAGTGACAAATCCCAGTCTCGATCCGTGCCAACCCAACAGACACTTTCGGAGATACCCGTAGTGCACCTTTATAGTCACCCAGTTACGTTGTGATGTTTGGCACACCCAAAGCACTCTTACGGTATCCGGGAGTTGCACGATCTCATGGTCTAAGGAAAAGATACTTGACATTGGAAAAGCTCTAGCAAACGAAACTACACGATCTTTTATGCTATGCTTAGGATTGGGTCTTTTCCATCACATCATTCTCCTAATGATGTGATCCCGTTATCAACGACATCCAATGTCCATAGTCAGGAAACCATGACTATCGGTTGATCAACGAGCTAGTCAACTAGAGGCTTACTAGGGACACGTTGCGGTCTATGTATTCACACATGTATTACGATTTCCGGACAATACAATTATAGCATGAACAATAGACAATTACCATGAACAAAGAAATATAATAATAACCATTTATTAGTGCCTCTAGGGCATATTTCCAACAGTCTCCCACTTGCACTAGAGTCAATAATCTAGTTACATTGTGATGAATCGAACACCCATTGCGTCCTGGTGTTGATCATGTTTTGCCCTAGGGAGAGGTTTAGTCAACGGAACTGCTACATTCAGCTCCGTGTGTACTTTACAAATATCTATGTCTCCATTTTGAACACTTTCACGAATGGAGTTGAAGCGACGCTTGATATGCCTGGTCTTCCTGTGAAACCTGGGCTCCTTCGCAAGGGCAATGGCTCCAGTGTTGTCACAGAAGAGAGTCATCGGGCCCGACGCATTGGGAATCACCCCTAGGTCGGTAATGAACTCCTTCATCCAGACTGCTTCCTGTGCTGCCTCCGAGGCTGCCATGTACTCCGCTTCACATGTAGACCCCACCACGACGCTTTGCTTGCAACTGCACCAGCTTACTGCTCCTCCATTCAAAATATACACGTATCCGGTTTGTGACTTTGAGTCATCCAGATCTGTGTCGAAGCTAGCGTCGACGTAACCCTTTACGACGAGCTCTTCGTCACCTCCATAAACGAGAAACATATCCTTAGTCCTTTTCAGGTACTTCAGGATATTCTTGACCGCTGTCCAGTGTTCCATGCCGGGATTACTTTGGTACCTTCCTACCAAACTTACGGCAAGGTTTACATCAGGTCTGGTACACAGCATGGCATACATAATAGACCCTATGGCCGAGGCATAGGGGATGACACTCATCTTTTCTATATCTTCTGCCGTGGTCGGGCATTGAGCCGTACTCAATTGCACACCTTGCAATACAGGCAAGAACCCCTTCTTGGACTGATCCATATTGAACTTCTTCAATATCTTGTCAAGGTATGTACTCTGTGAAAGACCAATGAGGCGTCTTGATCTATCTCTATAGATCTTGATGCCTAATATATAAGCAGCTTCTCCAAGGTCCTTCATTGAAAAACACTTATTCAAATAGGCCTTTATACTTTCCAAGAATTCTATATCATTTCCCATCAATAATATGTCATCCACATACAATATGAGAAATGCTACAGAGCTCCCACTCACTTTCTTGTAAACACAGGCTTCTCCATAAGTCTGTGTAAACCCAAACGCTTTGATCATCTCATCAAAGCGAATGTTCCAACTCCGAGATGCTTGCACCAGCCCATAGATTGAGCGCTGGAGCTTGCATACTTTGTTAGCATTCTTAGGATCGACAAAACCTTCCGGCTGCATCATATACAACTCTTCCTTAAGGAAGCCGTTAAGGAATGCCGTTTTGACGTCCATCTGCCATATCTCATAATCATAGTATGCGGCAATTGCTAACATGATTCTGACAGACTTCAGCTTCGCTACGGGTGAGAAAGTCTCATCGTAGTCAACCCCTTGAACTTGTCGATAACCCTTAGCGACAAGTCGAGCTTTGTAGATGGTCACATTACCATCCGCGTCCGTCTTCTTCTTAAAGATCCATTTATTTTCTATGGCTCGCCGATCATCGGGCAAGTCAGTCAAAGTCCATACTTCGTTTTCATACATGGATCCTATCTCGGATTTCATGGCTTCTAGCCATTTTTCGGAATCCGGGCCCGCCATCGCTTCTTCATAGTTCGAAGGTTCACCGTTGTCTAACAACATGATTTCCAGGACAGGGTTGCCGTACCACTCTGGCGCGGAACATGTCCTTGTGGACCTACGAAGTTAAGTAGGAGCTTGATCTGAGGCTTCATGATCATCATCATTAACTTCCTCCCCAGTCGGTACAGGCACCACATGAACATCTTCCCGCGTCGCGCTACTTTCCGGTTCGGAAGGGGTGACTATCACCTCATCAAGTTCCACTTTCCTCCCACTCAATTCTTTCGAGAGAAACTCCTTTGCCTTCGGATCTGAGGTAGAAGGTATACCCAATAGTTTCCTTAGGGTATCCTATGAAGACGCATTTTTTTGACTTGGGTTCGAGCTTTTCAGGTTGAAGTTTCTTGACATAAGCATCGCATCCCCAAACTTTTAGAAACGACAACTTAGGTTTCTTCCCAAACCATAATTCATACAGTGTCGTCTCAACGGATTTTGACAGAGCCCTATTTAAAGTGAATGCGGCAGTCTCTAAAGCATAGCCCCAAAATGAGAGCGGTAAATCGGTAAGAGACATCATAGATCGCACCATATCTAATAGAGTGCGATTACGACGTTCGGACACACCGTTTCTCTGAGGTGTTCCAGGCGGCGTGAGTTGTGAAACTATTCCACATTTCCTTAAGTGTGCACCAAACTCGTGACTTAAATATTCTCCACCACGATCTGATCGTAAGAATTTTATTTTTCTGTCACGTTGATTCTCAACTTCACTCTGAAATTCCTTGAACTTTTCAAAGGTTTCAGACTTGTGTTTCATTAGGTAGACATACCCATATCTACTTAAGTCATCAGTGAGAGTGAGAACATAACGATATCCTCCGCGAGCCTCAACACTCATTGGACCGGACACATCGGTATGTATGATTTCCAATAAGTTGGTTGCTCGCTCCATTGTTCCGGAGAACGGAGTCTTGGTCATCTTACCCATGAGGCATGGTTCGCACGTGTCAAATGATTCGTAATCAAGAGACTCCAAAAGTCCATCTGCATGGAGCTTCTTCATGCGCTTGACACCAATGTGACCAAGGCGGCAGTGCCACAAGTATGTGGGACTATCGTTATCAACTTTACATCTTTTGGTATTCACACTATGAACATGTGTAACATCACGTTCGAGATTCATCAAAAATAAACCATTGACCAGCGGGGCATGACCATAAAACATATCTCTCAAATAAATAGAACAACCATTTTTCTCGGATTTAAATGAGTAGCCATCTCGAATTAAACGAGATCCAGATACAATGTTCATGCTCAAAGCTGGCACTAAATAACAATTATTGAGGTTTAAAACTAATCCCGTAGGTAGATGCAAAGGTAGCGTGCCGACGGCGACCACATCGACCTTGGAACCATTCCCGACGCGCATCGTCACCTCGTCCTTCGCCAGTCTCCGTTTATTCCGTAGTTCCTGTTTTGAGTTACAAATATGAGCAACCGCACCGGTATCAAATACCCAGGAGCTACTACGAGTACTGGTAAGGTACATATCAATTACATGTATATCACATATACCTTTGGTGTTGCCGGCCTTCTTCTTGTCCGCTAAGTATTTGGGGCAGTTCCGCTTCCAGTGACCACTTCCCTTGCAATAAAAGCACTCAGTCTCGGGCTTGGGTCCATGCTTTGACTTCTTCCCAGTAACTGGTTTACCGGGCGCGGCAACTCCCTTGCCGTCCTTCTTGAAGTTCTTCTTACCCTTGCCCTTCTTGAACTTAGTGGTTTTATTCACCATCAACACTTGATGTTCTTTTCTGATCTCTACCTCAGCTGATTTCAGCATTGAATATACCATAGGAATGGTCTTTTCCATCCCCTGCATATTGAAGTTCATCACAAAGCTCTTGTAGCTTGGTGGAAGCGACTGGAGGATTCTGTCAATGACCGCGTCATCCGGGAGATTAACTCCCAGCTGAGACAAGCGGTTGTGCAACCCAGACATTCTGAGTATGTGCTCACTAACAGAACTATTCTCCTCCATTTTACAGCTGAAGAACTTGTCGGAGACATCATATCTCTCGACCCGGGCATGAGCTTGAAAAACCAGTTTCAGCTCCTCGAACATCTCATATGCTCCATGTTTCTCAAAACGCTTTTGGAGACCCGGTTCTAAGGTGTAAAGCATGCCGCACTGAACGAGGGAGTAATCATCAGCACGCTGCTGCCAAGCGTTCATAACGTCTTGGTTCTCTGGGATTGGTGCATCACCTAGGGGTGCTTCTAAGACATAATCTTTCTTGGCTACTATGAGGATGATCCTCAGGTTCCGGACCCAGTCCGTATAGTTGCTGCCATCATCTTTCAGCTTGGTTTTCTCTAGGAACGCGTTGAAATTGAGGACAACGTTGGCCATTTGATCTACAAGACATAGTGTAAAGATTTTAGACTAAGTTCATGATAATTAAGTTCATCTAATCAAATTATTTAATGAACTCCCACTCAGATAGACATCCCTCTAGTCATTTAAGTGAAACATGATCCGAGTTAACTAGGCCGTGTCCGATCATCACGTGAGACGGACTAGTCAAGATCGGTGAACATCTCCATGTTGATCGTATCTTCTATACGACTCATGCTCGACCTTTCGGTCCTCCGTGTTCCGAGGCCATGTCTGTACATGCTAGGCTCGTCAAGTCAACCTAAGTGTATTGCGTGTGTTCCGAGGCCATGTCTGTACATGCTAGGCTCGTCAACACCCGTTGTATGCGAACGTTAGAATCTATCACACCCGATCATCACGTGGTGCTTCGAAACAACGAACCTTCGCAACGGTGCACATTTAGGGTGAACACTTTTCTTGAAATTATCATAAGGGATCATCTTACTTACTACCGTCGTTCTAAGCAAATAAGATGCAAAAACATGATAAACATCACATGCAATCAAATAGTGACATGATATGGCCAATATCATTATGCTCCTTTGATCTCCATCTTCGGGGCACCATGATCATCTTTGTCACCGGCATGACACCATGATCTCCATCATCATGATCTCCATCATTGTGTCTTCATGAAGTCGTCACGCCAACGATTACTTCTACTTCTATGGCTAACGCGTTTAGCAACAAAGTAAAGTAATTTACATGGCGTTATTCAATGACACGCAGGTCATACAAAATAATAAAGACAACTCCTATGGCTCCTGCCGGTTGTCATACTCATCGACATGCAAGTCGTGATTCCTATTACAAGAATATGATCAATCTCATACATCACATATATCATTCATCACATCTTCTGGCCATATCACATCACATAGCACTTGCTGCAAAAACAAGTTAGACGTCCTGTAATTGTTGTTGCAAGTTTTTACGTGGTTTGTAGGTTTCTAGCAAGAATGTTTTCTTACCTACGTATGACCACAACGTGATTTGCCAATTTCTATTTACCCTTCATAAGGACCCTTTTCATCGAATCCGTTCCGACTAAAGTAGGAGAGACAGACACCCGCTAGCCACCTTATGCAACTAGTGCATGTCAGTCGGTGGAACCTGTCTCACGTAAGCGTACGTGTAAGGTCGGTCCGGGCCGCTTCATCCTACAATGCCGCCGAAACAAGAAACGACTAGTAGCGGCAAGAAGAATTGGCAACATCGACGCCCACAACTTCTTTGTGTTCTACTCGTGCATAGTAACTACGCATAGGCCTGGCTCATGATGCCACTGTTGGGAATCGTAGCATAATTTTAAAATTTTCCTACGCTCACCAAGATGCATCTATGGAGTATACTAGCAAAGAGGGGAAAGGAGTGCATCTACATACCCTTGTAGATCGTGAGCGGAAGCGTTCCAATGAACGTGGATGACGGAGTCGTACTCGCCGTGATCCAAATCACCGATGACCGAGTGCCGAACGGACGGCACCTCCGCGTTCAACACACGTACGGTGCAGCGACGTCTCCTCCTTCTTGATCCAGCAAGGGGGAAGGAGAGGTTGATGGAGATCCAGCAGCACGACGGCGTGGTGGTGGATGTAGCGGGATGCCGGCAGGGCTTCGCCAAGCATATACGAGAGAGAGAGAGGTGTTGCAGGGGGAGAGGGAGGCGCCCAAGGCTGTGATGATCCTGCCCTCCCTCCCTCCCCCTTTATATAGGCCCCCTGGGAGGGGGGGGTGCCGGCTAGATCCCATCTAGGGTGGGGGGCGGCGGCCAAGGGGGTGCCTTGCCCCCCAAGGCAAGTGGGAAGCCCCCCACCCTAGGGTTCCCAACCCTAGGCGCATGGGGGGGAGGCCCATGGGGGGCGCCCAGCCCACTAGGGGCTGGTTCCCTTCCCACTTCAGCCCATGGGGCCCTCCGGGATAGGTGGCCCCACCCGGTGGACCCCCGGGACCCTTCCGGTGGTCCCGGTACAATACCGGCAACTCCCGAAACTTTCCCGGTGGCCGAAACTTGACTTCCTATATATAATTCTTCACCTCCGGACCATTTCGGAACCTCTCGTGACGTCCGGGATCTCATCCGGGACTCCGAACAACTTTCGGGTTTCCGCATACACATATCTCTACAACCCTAGCGTCAGCGAACCTTAAGTGTGTAGACCCTACGGGTTCGGGAGACATGCAGACATGACCGAGACGCCTCTCCGGTCAATAACCAACAGCGGGATCTGGATACCCACGTTAGCTCCCACATGTTCCACGATGATCTCATCGGATGAACCACGATGTCGAGGATTCAATCAATCCCGTATGCAATTCCCTTTGTCAATCGGTATGTTACTTGCCCGAGATTCAATCATCGGTATCCCAATACCTTGTTCAATCTCGTTACCGGCAAGCCTCTTTACTCGTACCGCAATGCATGATCCCGTGACTAACGCCTTAGTCACATAGAGCTCATTATGATGATGCATTACCGAGTGGGACCAGAGATACCTCTCCGTCACACGGAGTGACAAATCCCAGTCTCGATCCGTGCCAACCCAACAGACACTTTCGGAGATACCCGTAGTGCACCTTTATAGTCACCCAGTTACGTTGTGATGTTTGGCACACCCAAAGCACTCTTACGGTATCCGGGAGTTGCACGATCTCATGGTCTAAGGAAAAGATACTTGACATTGGAAAAGCTCTAGCAAACGAAACTACACGATCTTTTATGCTATGCTTAGGATTGGGTCTTGTCCATCACATCATTCTCCTAATGATGTGATCCCGTTATCAACGACATCCAATGTCCATAGTCAGGAAACCATGACTATCGGTTGATCAACGAGCTAGTCAACTAGAGGCTTACTAGGGACACGTTGCGGTCTATGTATTCACACATGTATTACGATTTCCGGACAATACAATTATAGCATGAACAATAGACAATTACCATGAACAAAGAAATATAATAATAACCATTTATTATTGCCTCTAGGGCATATTTCCAACAGAAGCACCCACTGGTGGCGGTGGAGCACTGGAGGAACCACCAGCAGACTCAGATGTGCGGTACCGCTTTGACGTTGAACGTCCGGGGTTGACACGGCAGACTTGCTGCTCAGGATGTTCATCACCAGGAACCAAACACACGAACAGAAAACCAACACGAAAGAAGAAAGCGTAAGCCTCCAAACAAAACAACATGGATCAAACAAAGGTAGGGAATGATGGAATCTGGCAGACAACGGTAGTACCGCTGGCCATAGGCGGCAGTACCGCCCAAGCGGTAGTACCGCCCCAGCGGGAGCGGTAGTACCGCGCAAGACGGGGAACCGGCGGTTCCTACTGCCGTGGTCAGATCCGGCACTACCAGACTTCCAAATTCAGAAATAATCCTACCAAAACTTAATCCACATAGTCTAGACGCCTTCTCCATACTACTCAAGCCGAGATTTAGCCAAAAATCTAGAGATGCAACCACTATTGCCCCAAGAACACTAGATCTGAGAACTAGACAAAAAGAGAGAAAGAACGAGGGCAATACCGGCATCCATGGCAAGAGGACGAGGTGGGGATCGACTCCACCGAAGGGAATGGAGAGGGATGGCCCGAAGACGGCGGCCCGCCGGAACCCTCCCGCGGCGAGGAGTCGTTGGAGAGAGGGAGAGGGACGAAGGGGTGGTGCGAATGGGTAAGGGGGAGGAGAAACCTCCCCCGCCCCGACATAACCCCCTGATCCCGCCCCCCAGCGGTATGACCGCTCAGGTGGGCGGTAGTACCGCTTGTCAACATAAGCGATAGTACCGCTCGGGTGGGCGGTAGTACCGCTTGTCAACATAAGCGGTAGTACCGCTCGGGTGGGCGGTAGTACCGCTTGTCAACATAAGCGGTAGTACCGCGCACCACCAGCGGTAGTACCGCCCAGCAAATACTCCAAAGTCTAGACACAGAGGCTTAGCTCAAAAGAAGAGAGAAACAAATGGGAAGAAAAGAGAGCAAAACACACAGCAACAAAAGCATCAGCACGAGGACAAGAACCACACACCTCTACAAGAGAGGGCGGTGGCCGAGGCCACCTATGTTTGAGTCAATTGGTATGGCACCGCGAAGAATTATCCTTGGGCCCATGACCAAAACTCGTCTTTGAAGCACAAGTACCATCAAAAATGGCTAATGTGAAAGAGTTGATCAATTTATGCATAATAAGGGGAGGGAGAGTTCATTAAGAGAACAACACTCCCACTATGTCCATGCCTACACCTAAACAAGATAACAAGTCGAGTATGGTGGGAGTGCAAGTGCTCAAGCAACATTGCTCGAATCAATGATATTTAGCTCATGCCTTAACTCGCGAAATCTTGCTTCATCCAATGGCTTCGTGAAAATATCTGCAAGGTTATCATGAGTGTTGACATAGTTGAGCTCGATCTTCCCTCGCCTAATATGATCCCGGATGAAGTGATACCGAATCTCAATATGCTTCGTCTTGAAGTGTTGTACCGGGTTGAGAGAAAACTTGATGGCACTTTCATTGTCACACCAAAGAGGCACTTTGTCACAAATGACACCGTAATCCTTTATAGTTTGCCTCATCCATAAGAGTTGTGCACAACAACACCCGGCCGCCACATACTCCGCTTTGGTGGACGAGAGAGACACACAACTTTGCTTTTTAGAAGACCAACTTACCAAAGAGCAACCAAGGAATTGGCACCCTCTGGAAGTGGACTTCCTATCCACTTTGTCTCCCGCCCAATCGGAGTCCGAATACCCTACAAGCTTGAAGTTTGCTCCTCTTGGGTACCATAAGCCAAAGTTTGGGGTATGAGCCAAATATCGAAAGATTCGCTTGACCGCCACAAAGTGGCTTTCCTTAGGTGCGGCTTGAAAACGTGCACAAATTCCCACACTCAACATGATATCCGGTCTAGATGCACAAAGGTAAAGTAATGAACCAATCATGGAGCGATATACCTTTTGATCCACCGCTTTACCATTGGGATCGATGTCAAGTTGGCACTTGGTGGGCATTGGAGTGGACGCCGGCTTGACATCATTTAGCTTGAATCTCTTGAGCATGTCTTGAGTGTATTTGGCTTGGTTGATGAAGGTTCCTTCTCTTCTTTGCTTTACTTCGAAACCGAGAAAGAACTTCAACTCTCCCATGGAAGACATCTTGAACTTTGAGGTCATGAGTGCGGCAAATTCCTCATTGAAAGCTTTGTTAGGGGAACCAAAGATAATGTCATCAACATATAGTTGGCACACAAACAACTCCCCTTTGACCTTCTTAGTAAAAAGAGTGGGGTCGATTAGCCCAACTTCAAACCCACGATCTTGTAACAACTTGGTAAGGTGGTCATACCACGCACGTGGGGCTTGTTTAAGGCCATAGAGTGCCTTATCGAGTTGATACACATGATCGGGAAAGTAGGGATCCTCGAACCCGGGGGTTGCTTGACATACACCAACTCATTAATAGGTCCATTAAGAAAAGCACTCTTCACATCCATTTGTTGCAACTTAAAGTTGTGATGATAAGCATAATCAATCAACAAACGAATAGATTCAAGGCGAGCAACGGGAGCAGAGGTTTCACCGTAGTCGATACCCTCGACTTGGGAGTAGCCTTGTGCCACCAATCGTGCCTTGTTGCGGATGATGGTCCCATGAGCATCTTGCTTGTTCTTGAATATCCACTTCGTTCCAATGACATTGTGGTTCCCCGTTGGCCTTGGCACTAATCTCCACACCTTGTTGTACTCGAAGTTGTTGAGTTCTTCATGCATGGCATTGAGCCAATCCGGATCTTCGAGAGCTTCATATACCTTTTGGGGTTCCACACAAGAGACAAACGCGTGATGTTCACAATAGTTTGCCAATTGCCTACGAGTGCTTACCCCCTTTTGAATGCTTCCAAGTACATTCTTCATGAGATGACCCTTGGTGGAGAGCTTGGAAGCAATCTTGGCGGCACGACGCTCCAATTCCTCCTCGGAGGTGAGTTGAGGAGCGGTCACTTGATCATCTTGAGCGCCGTCTTGAGCTTGTTCTTGATCTTGAACTTGCTCGGAGGAGAGAACTTGACCTTGGGCATCACTTGGTGTGTCTCCACCGTCTTGATCATGATTTTGCCCTTGGTCTTGTTCATGAGGTTGAGGGCCTTCACTTTGTTCTTCGGAAGCGTGTGCGCCTTGGGTTGGTGATGGCTCCACTTGATTGGAGCATTGTCCTTCTCCTTCGGCCACAAGGGGTTCCTCAATGGGTAGGATAAAACCAACACCCATTCTTCTCATGGCTTGAGGAGGAATTTCATCACCTACATCACAAGTGCCACTTTGCTCCACTTGGGAGCCGTTATTCTCATCAAACTCCACGTTACACGTCTCCTCGATAAGTCCCGTGGATTTATTGAGGACACGGTAAGCATGAGAGTTTGTAGCATAACCAACAAATATGCCCTCATATGCTCTAGCCTCAAATTTGGAAAATCGAACACCTTTCTTGAGAATGAAACACTTACACCCGAACACCCGAAAGTACTTGAGGTTGGGCTTGTTACCGGTGAGTATCTCATATGGAGTCTTGTTCAAGCCCTTGCGGAGGTAGAGCCGATTGGATGCATGACACGCGGTGTTGATGGCTTCGGCCCAAAAGTTGTATGGAGACTTGAACTCCGCCATCATGGTCCTTGCGGCATCCATCAACGTCCGGTTCTTCCTCTCCACAACACCGTTTTGTTGAGGGGTGTAAGGTGCGGAATATTGATGCTTGATCCCTCATCACTAAGAAACTCATCCAAGGTGTAGTTCTTGAACTCGGTGCCGTTGTCACTTCTTATTGTCAAGATCTTTGCATTGTGTTGACGTTGGGCTTCATTTGCAAAGTCAATGACGGTTTGTTGGGTCTCACTCTTCCTCTTGAAGAAATACACCCAAGTGTATCTTGAATAGTCATCCACAATTACCAAGCAATACTTTCTACCCCCAAGACTATCAAAGGATGGAGGCCCAAAGAGATCCAAATGAAGGAGCTCCAAAGGCCTCTTCGAGTAAATGAGAGTCGTGGGAGGGTGAGCCTTCTCATGAAGCTTTCCTTCGATACAAGTACTGCAAGCACGATCTTTAGCAAAACTAACGTTCGTTAGTCCACGGACATGGTCCCCCTTGAGAAGACTTTGCAAAGATCTCATATTGACATGGGCTAAACGGCGATGCCAAAGCCATCCCACGTCAGCTTTAGCCATTAGGCATGTCGCGGTCTTAGTGGGTCGCTCCGAAAAGTTAATCACATAGAGACCGTTCTCGACATGCCCAACAAAGGCTACTTTAAGAGTCTTGCTCCACAAGAGGGCCACGGTATCAATATCAAAGAAAGTGGCAAAGCCCAGGATAGCAAGTTGACGAACGGAAAGTAAATTGTATGCAAGGGACTCAACTAGCATGAGCTTCTCGATCGTGAGATCATGAGAAATGACAACTTTGCCGAGTCCCAATACCTTAGAAGACGAGGCATCACCCCACTCGACATTGGTGGGAATAGATGGAATCTTGTGCACGTCCACCACCAAGTCCTTGCTTCCGGTCATATGATTTGTAGCTCCACTATCGAGCAACCATGATCCCCCACCGGAAGCAAACACCTACAAGAGATCAATGCTTGGTTTTAGGTACCCATTTTGTAATGGGTCCTTTGATGTTAGTAACAAGGGTCTTAGGAACCCAAATGGACCATTCAATATACTCATGAGGAGAACCAACAAATTTGGCATAAACATGCCCATCACTAGCACGACATAACACATAAGAAGGATTAAAGTCGCCGGCTTTGTTGGATGGGGTGGTATTGCCCTTCTTGACACCGTCACCCTTCGCATTGTTCTTCTTCTCCTTGGAAGCACCCTCTCCCTCCTTCACAAAAGTTTGCTTGAGAGGAGGAGGTCGTTTGGTCTTGTCATTCTTCTTCTTGTTCTTGGGCTTGGGTGCGAACCCAATCCCCTCCTTGGCCACAACTTCCTTTTGGTTTCTCAAAAGGTCCTTGAGGTTCTTCTCACCTTGTATGCATGACACAAGGCCTTTCTCAAGCTGCTCCTTCAACTTAGCATTCTCCTCAACAAGGTGCACATGCTCACAACAAGTGTTAGTAGCATTTGCATTATCAATTAACACCATATGAGGAAAGGTGGCTTTCTCCTTAGTTAGCTTTACTTGGAGTTGGTCATGAGACTCCTTGAGGCTAGCATGAACACCCTTCAAGACTTTGTGAGCCTTGTCGAGAATGTCAAACTCCTCTTTAAGTCTAGCAAGATCAACCCCAAGTTTTGCCTTCTCGGAGTTTAGCACACGAGACACAACAAGAGCATGATCAAGATCTTTCTTTAACTTAGCATGATCATCGTTGTATGACTCCTCAAGAGCCAAACGAAGACCACGCTCTTCATCAAGAGCATTGGAAAGATCCGAAATCTCATCGGCATAGTCACGACTATGCCCCTCCATCTTAGAGATGGTATCTTCGTGAGCCTCGATCATGTCATTGGCTTCACCAAGTTGTTCCAAGAGAGCAACGAAGTGCTTCTTGGATTTACCCTTGAGCTTACCCATAAAGGTCTCAAACTCATTTTCCTCCACATTTGTCCCCTCATGTTCATCAATGCTATCCGTCGAAGCAGGATGATTAATGATGGTAGTTTTGATGTTGGGGGTTACCTTGTTGGTGGCTTTAGCCATGAGACACCTGGCGGTGATGTTCTCATTGGGTGAGTCGAAGAGAGACATCAGTGTAGTCTTCGCAATGGCAACGGAGGCCATGGCAATCGACTCACCATCTTCATCATCGTCATCATCCTCATTGTACTCTTCTTGTACCACCAATGCCTTGGGAGGAGTCTTCTTGGTGAAGTTGCTCTTGTTGGGGAACGACTTGGCCTTGTCCTTTTTAATGAGCTTGCCACCATTGTCTTCCCTCTTCTCGTAAGGGCACTCCACAACAAAGTGGCTCACATTGCCACAATTGAAGCAAGTCCTCACTCATTGCTTACACTTGAATTGCTCTTGTTGAAGTTTGGCCTTGTGTTCTTCTTGCTCCAAAATTGCCTTGAAGCAAGAGCCATGTGTTCATGACAGGCATACTTCGTATCTTCGAGGTTGCCCTCCTCTTCTTCCTCTTCATCCTATTCCTCCATACTAACCTTGGCCTTTAGAGCAAGGTTGGGCTTCTTTACTCTTTGAGAGCGAAGAACCGCATTGTCGGCGGTCTTGTCCAAGATGCTCATAGCAACAAACTCATCCAACACTTCACTTGAGGACAAGGTGTGAAAGTCCGGCCTTTGACGAATTACGGAGGACATGGCTTTGTGGTAGGGCATCATTGCCTTGAGGAATTTGCGCTTGATCCAATTGTCATCCGTGTCCTTACTTCCATGATCTCGGAGAGAGACCGCGAGTTTGGTTACTCTCCGAAAAAGCTCACGAGGTTCTTCATCTTCTTTCATTGCAAACTCGTCGGCTTCATCTTGCACTACTTCATAGTTGGAGCGTTGAATGCTTGCGCTTCCCCGATAGAGGGAAACAACTTGGAGCCAAGCATCTTTGGCCACGGTGTAAGGCCGGAGATGAGGAAGATCTTCGGGTGGGATTGCTTCTTGGATGATGAAGAGAGCATTCTCATTGAATTGATGATCCACAACTTCTCTAGGAGTGAAGTTACTTCGGTCATGCAGATAGAAACCTTCTTCAATGATTCTCCAAAGGTTAGTGTTCACATGATTTAAATGACGCTTAAAACGATAGACCCAAGAATCAAAATCTACATTCTTCTCAATCTTAGGAGCCGGGCCGGCATGATTTAAATGAGTGGAAGGGAGCGGTCCACCATAGACAGGTGGAGGTTCCACATGGGCAAAGATGCCGGTGCCCTTTTTACCACTAGAAGAAGGAGCTTTCTCGCTAGTAGCTTCCCCTTTGTCGGAGGTAGCATCCGTCACCTTGTTGGCGGGTTCACCCACTTTCAACGGTGCGGTGGACAGCTTAAGCCCTTCTAAGTATTTATTAAACATGCTTTCGACCTCGGTAGTCATGGAGGTTTTCAATGTGTCCAACGCCACATTTAATTCCTCACGAGAGACCGCGGTTCCCCCATCTCCCGTAGACGAGACCGGATTCACACCGGAGTGCTCCTCCACACCGTCTACGACGTCAACCATACTCTTCGGACGGTAAAGTCCTTAAAAAGAGACTAGGCTCTGATACCGATTGAAAGGATCGATATATTTGACTAGAGGGGGGGTGAATAGACAACAAGCACGCAAGCAAATAAGAGATATAACACGAGTAAACTTGCGAAAGTAAAGGGACGAGATAATCAAGAGTGGAGCCGGTGAAGACGAGGATGTGTTACCGAAGTTCCTTCCTTTTGAGGGGAAGTACGTCTCCGTTGGAGCGGTGTGGAGGCACAATGCTCCCCAAGAAGCCACTAGGGCCACCGTATTCTCCTCACGCCCTCACACAATGCGAGATGCCATGATTCCACTATTGGTGCCCTTGAAGGCGGCGACCGGACCTTTACAAACAAGGTTGGGGCAATCTCCACAACTTAATTGGAGGCTCCCAACGACACCACAAAGCTTCACCACAATGGACTATGGCTCCGCGGTGACCTCAACCGTCTAGGGTGCTCAAACACCCAAGAGTAACAAGATCCGCTAGGGATAAGTGGGGGGAATCAAATTTCTCTTGGTGGAAGTGTAGATCGGGGCCTTCTCAACCAATCCCGAGCAAATCAACAAGTTTGATTGGCTAGGGAGAGAGATCGGGCGAAAATGGAGCTTGGAGCAACAATGGAGCTTATGGGGGAAGAGGTGGGTCAACTTTGGGGAAGAAGACCCCCTTTTATAGTGGGGGAAGCAATCCAACCGTTACCCCCCACTTCAGCCCCGCAGAGAGCGGTACTACCGCTTAGCAAGTGGTACTACCATTCCCTCACGCGGTACTGCCGCTGGGCCCAGAGCGGTACTACCGCGGTGGTCAGGGCGGTACTACCGCACACGAGCGGTACTACCCCCTCACTGCCGCGGCAAGTACCGTAAAACCCGACACGGAAAAAGACCCCTCGAATCGAGGCGGTACTAGCACGAAGCCGCAGCGGTACTACGGCTGGGGGCTACAGCGGTACTACCGCTGTGGAGCGGTACTGCCGCTTATAGCACCCAAGCGGTACTACCGCTCCGGCCCGCGGTACTACCGCTGGGACCAGAGAGGGCACACTAAGAGAGGGGAACAAGCTCACCAACGAAGCGGAAAGGCTCGGAGGGTGTGGAAAGGAAGTGTACGTGATGATTCCAACCTAGCCTATCCAAAGCGGACCTCCTCTTGATAGTATGGTGATCCCTACGAAACTATTCCACCAAACTAATTCAAAAGAACTACACCGTCTTCGCTTCAAACTCCGAGGAGAGGGAATCGTCTCGTGCCAAAGGATGAATCTCTGAAAAACTCAATGCACACGATTAGTCCGCAAAAGCATTGTCATCAATCACCAAAATATCTTAGGGATAAATATGCCCTTACAGATAGAATGCCCCAACTAGCGCGGTCGTTCGACGAGTAGGTGTTTCGAGAGTGCAGCTTTGAGAACATTTTTATTTAGTATGCATGTTAGTTAAGTGTGTTGAACTTATCCCAGATAATGTTTCATTATATTTTGCTGATCCAAAAAGGTGTTGTGGAAGCATAATTAACCATTTGGATCATAAAATCTCCCATGGCACCATGTTGGGATACAAAAGGAGTGCTTTGTTGGCTCATAGAGGATTTCATGGCAGAAAAATCCTCCTATGGTATGACTACTATGTGTGGTTGTTAATTAAATCTGTTGTAAATTTACACTATGTGGTAGAACTTGAATGAAAGCTACTAATTATGTTCAAAATATGGCCTAGGGGCAATAATATTGTATTATTATATTTTTCATGTTCATAGTTAAGAGTTTATATTTCATACTATAAATGTTATGATCCTGGAATATGCGGTTCAGTGGAAAAATCATATGCACGTGTGGAATGATAAAAGGTAAAGAATAGGTTCTCTGTTTCGCCTCTAAGACAGGCTCAAGTGTTGTTGGTGATCTTGTTTTCTGGATCTTAGGATATCGTTAAGTGTAACGATAGTCCTAAAACAACATTGCGAGTATGATGTTAGAACAACAATCATATCAAATCGACCCAAACTTGTTTGTTATACTTTGAGATAATATCGTCTGAAATCAATTGTTACAACACAAAGTGTTAACATGTGTTTTTAGTTCCTCGGACCATGAGAGTATTGTAGTCACTTCCTACCGTACGGTGGACTTTGGAGTTGCTCAAACGTCATCTGTAACACTGTGATCATAACGACAACTTACAGGTCCATCAGAAAGTTTGGCAAGAGACTAGATAGCTTGAGAGTGGGATTTGCTCCTTAGATGATGGAGAGATATTCTTAGGGCTCTCTCTGCGTGATGGCATCAATCATCATCTAACCAGACACAGGTGACTATGCCACAGGGATGACGGAACACTTCAACGAGAAAGAAAAACAAAACCGGTAATGAGGATGATGGTATAGTGAGCATGTGCATGACTCAGGAGGATAATGGCACACCTTGGGTTTTGTAAAGTATCGCGTATCAAAAGGAACATCACATGATAACTAAAGGTTCACTCGAATGTCATTCGTGTAATCATAGGATCAATATGGACGTCCACGGCTCCGCTAACGGTCATTGAACGAAGGTGTTTCGTTCATGTCTATGATTTACCGAACCTACAAGGTCACAAGCTTAAGGCAATCTCGATCTGCTGATTGTTAGTAGGACGAGAGTATTGAGGATTTATTTGTGGAATTTTTTCATTAATATTCGAAATTTTTTGAGAGGAACCAGAAGCATTTCGGGGTCACCGGAAGGATTTTGGAGTTTATCAGCCAATACCGGGTATTACTGATAAATAGTATATAGGTGAAAAATGTTATGGTGATGGTAAACTATATATATTTAAGGCTCTAGTAATTATTAGAGGGCTTTTATATTTAATTTAATATAATATCAACAGGGCTTAAAAGGCTTAATGGTGGAAGGCAACTTGGGCCACCTAGGCCCAAGTGGAGGTGGCGCCCCCCTTTCCTAGGAGGGGAGGCCGAATTGGACTAAGGGGAGGATTTCTCCTCCCCCTCTTGTCCTGCACCCCAAGGAGGTGTTGGGTAACGTTGCATGGAAAACAAAAAAAATCTATGCACACGCAAGATCTATCCATGGAGATACATAGCTACGAGAGGGGGAGAGCATCTACATACCCTCGTAGATCGCTAAACGGAAGCGTTTATCAACGCAGTTGATGTATCGTACACCTTAATGACATGTCCCGATCAAGTACCGAACGTATGGCACCTCCGCGTTTAGCACACATTCATCTCGATGACGTCCTCGCCTTCTCGATTCAGCAAGGGAGGCGAAGTAGTAGATGAGTTCCGGTAGCACGACAGCGTGGTGATGGTGGGGGTGAAACTAACCGCAGGGCTTCGCCAAGCACACCGAACGTGGACGGAGGAGGAACTACAACTAGAGGGAGACGGGGCGCTGTGCACGGCTTGGGGATCGTGGTGTGTATTGCCCCTCTCCCTCCTCACATATATATAGGTGGGGGAGGGGAGGCAGGGGGCGCCCCCAAGGGGGTCGGCAGCTGCCCTGGGCTCCTGCCCTTGGTGCACCCCCTTTCTTTCCTATGGCGCAGGGGAGAAGGCAGGAGGAGAGGCGCCCCTTTTCCTTTTTCTCACGTGGTAGAGAAGGTAAGAGGGGGCTAGCCCTCTTCCCTTCCTTCCCTAAGGCCAGCGCCATGAGGTGGGGCGCGCCAGCCCTTTTGGGCTGGTGTGCTCCCCCCCCCTTTGGCAAATTTAGGCCCAATAACTCCCGTGGCCTTCCTGGAACCCCTTCCAGTGATCCGATAAAGACTCGATGCATTACGAAACCTTTCCGGAGACCAAATAATATTTCCTATATATCAATCTTTACCTCTGGACCATTCCGGAGCTCCTCGTCATGTCCGTGATCTCATCCGGGACTCCGAACAACATTCGGTCACCAATTCACATTACTCATATAATACTATATAGTCAACAAACATTAAGCGTGCGGACCCCATGGGTTCGAGAATGATATAGACATGACCGAGACGCTTCTCTGGTCAATAACCAATACCGGGACCTACATGCCCATATTGGTTCCTACATATTCTACGAAGATCTTTATCGGTCAAACCTTTATGACAACATACGTAATTTCCTTTTCTTTCGGTATGTTACTTGCCCGAGATTCCATCGTCGGTATCTCCATACCTAGTTCAATATCGTCACTGGCAACTCTCTATACTCGTTCTGTAATACATCATCTTGCAACTAACTCCTTAGTCACTTTGCTTGCAAGCTTCTTGTGATGTGTATTACCGAGATGGCCTAGACATACCTCTCTGTCATACGGAGTGACAAATCCCAATTTTGATTCATGCCAACTCAACAGAAACCTTCGAAGATACCTGTTATGATCGCCTAGTTATGTTGTGACGTTTGATAGCACACAAGGTATTCCTCCGGTATCCGGGAGTTGCATGATATCATGGTCAAAGGAATATGTATTTGATATTAAGAAAGCAATAGCAATAACCTAAACAACCATATGCTATGCTAACAGATGGGACTTGTCCATCACATCATTCTCCTAATGATGTGATCTCATTATCAAGTGACAACACATGTCTATGGTTAGGAAACCTTAACAATCTTTTGATCAACGAGATAGTCTAGTAGAGGCCCACTAGGGACACTGTATTTGTTTATCTATCCACACAAGTATTTAAGTTTTCGGTCAATACAATTCTAGCATGAATAATAAACCTTTATCATAATTAAGGAAATATAATAATAACCACTTTATTATTGCCTCTAGGGTCAATAATCTAGATTACATAGTAATGAATCTAACATCCATGGAGTTTTGGTTCTGATCATGTTTTGCCCGCGGAAGAGGTTCAGTCAACGGGTCTGGCAAATTCAGATCCGTATGTACTTTGCAAATTTCTATGTCTCCATCCTTGACCTTTTCACGAATGGAGTTGAAGCATCTCTTGATGTGTTTGGTTGTCTTGTGAAACCTGGATTCCTTCGCTAAGGAAATTGCTCCAGTACTGTCACAAAAGATTGTCATTGGACCCGATACACTGGGTATTACACCCAGATCGGATATGAACTCCTTCATCCAGACTCCTTCATGTGCCGCTTCCGAAGTAGCTATGTACTTTGCTTCACATGTAGATCCCGCCACGACACTCTGCTTGGAACTACGCCAACTGACAGCTCCACCATTCAATATAAATACGTATCCGGTTTGTGACTTAGAGTCATCCGGATATGTGTTGAAGCTAGCAACCACATAACCCTTTATGACGAGCTCTTCATCACCTCCAGAAACGAGAAACATATCCTTGGTCCTTTTCAGGTACTTCAGGATATTCTTGACCGATGTCCAGTGATCCACTCCTAGGTTACTTTGGTACCTTCCTGCCAAACTTATGGCAAGGCACACATCAGGTCTGGTACACAACATGGCATACATAATAGAACCTATGGCTGAGGCATAGGGAATTAATTTCATTTTCTCTCTATCTTCTGCCGTGGTTGGACTTTGAGTCTGACTCAAATTCACACCTTGCAACACAGGCAAGAACCCTTTCTTTGACTGGTCCATTTTGAACTGCTTCAGAACTTTGTCAAGGTATGTGCTTTGTGAAAGTCCTATCAAGCATCTTGATATATCCCTATAGATCCTGATGCCCAATATATAAGCAGCTTCACCGAGGTCTTTGATTGAAAAATTCTTATTCAAGTATCCTTTTATGCTATCCAGAAATTCTATATCATTTCCAATCTTTAATATGTCATCCGCATATAACACTAGAAATGCTACAGAGCTCCCACTCACTTTCTTGCAAATACAGGCTTCTCCGTAAGTCTGTATCAAAGCATATGCTTTGATCACATCATCAAAGCGTATATTCCAACTCCGAGATGCTTGCACCAGTCCATAGATGGATCGCTGGAGCTTGCACACTTTGTTAGCACATTTAAGATCGGCAAAACCTTCTGGTTGCATCATATACAACTCTTCTTTAAGAAACCCGTTAAGGAATGCAGTTTTGATGTCCATTTGCCAGATTTCATAATTATAAAATGTGGCAATTGCTAACATGATTCAGACAGACTTAAGCATCGCTACGGGTGAGAAAGTCTCATCGTATTCAACCCCTTGAACTTGTCGAAAACCTTTTGTGTCTAGTCGAGCTTTGTAGACAGTGATATTACCATCATCGTGCGTCTTCTTCCTGAATATCCATTTATTCTCAATAGCTTGCTGCTACTTCTTGATCTTGCATTGATTTTTCCCTTGAAGAGGAAAGGGTGATGCAGCAAAGTAGAGATAAGTATTTCCCTCAGTTAAGAACCAAGGTATCAATTCAGTAGGAGGCAAAAGCAAGTCTCCAATCTATGCACCTGCACAAACTAACAAACACTTGCACACAACGTGAAGAAGGGATTGCCAATCCCTTCACGGTCACGAACAAGAGTGAGATCTAATCGAGATAGGTATAAAAGATAAATAAAAGAGCAAACTAAAGTAGATATAAATAAATTGCAGCAAGGTATTTTTGGGTTTTTTGGTTTATAGATATGAAAATATATGAAAGAAAATAGACCCGAGGGCCATTAGGTTTGACTAGAGGCTTCTCCTTTGAAAGAAAACATACGATTGATAAACAAATTACTGCGAGCAATTGTTAGAAAAGCGCAAAGTTATGACGATATCCAAGGCAATGATCATGAATATAGTGAAGGAAATATGCCCTAGAGGCAATAATAAAGTTGTTATTTTATATTTCCTTATTCATGATAAAGGTTTATTATTCATGCTAGAATTGTATTGATTGGAAACATAAATACATCTGTGAATACATAAACAAATACCGTGTCCTTAGTAAGCCTCTACTAGACTAGCTCGTTGATCAAAGATGGTTAAGGTTTCCTAACCATAGACATGTGTTCTCATTTGATAACGGGATCACATCATTAGGAGAATGATGTGATGGACAAGACCCATCCGTTAGCTTAGCATATTGATTATTCAGTTTATTGCTATTGCTTTCTTCATGTCAAATACATATTCCTTCGACTATGAGATTATGCAACTCCCGGATACCGGAGGAACACCTTGTGTGCTATCAAACGTCACAACATAACTAGGTGATCATAAAGATGCTCTACAGGTATCTCCGAAGGTGTTTGTTGAGTTGGCATAGATCGAGATTAGGATTTGTCAATCCGAGTATAGGAGAGGTATCTCTGGGCCCTCTCGGTAATACACATCATAAGAAGCCTTGCAAGCAAAGTGACTAATGATTTAGTTGCACAATGATGTATTACGGAATGAGTAAAGAGACTTGCTGGTAACGAGATTGAACTAGGTATGAAGATACCGATGATCAAATCTCGGGCAAGTAACATACCAATGGACAAGGGGAATTACATATGTTGTCATAACGGTTCGACCGATAAAGATCTTTGTAGAATATGTAGGAGCCAATATGGGCATCCAGGTTCCGCTCTTGGTTATTAACCAGAGAGGTGTCTCAGTCATGTCTACATAGTTCTCGAACCCGTAGGTCCGCACGCTTAACGTTCATTGACGATATAGTGTTATATGAGTTATATGATTTGGTAACCGAATGTTGTTTGGAGTCCCGGATGTGATCACGGACATGACGAGGAGTCTCGAAATGGTTGCGAGGTAAAGATTGATATATATGACGATGGTATTCGGACACCGGAAGTGTTTCAAAGTGTACCGGGTGATCATCAGAGTACCGGAGGGGGTACCGGACACCCCCGGGAGGTTAGCGGGCCTATTGGGCCATAAGAGAGGAGCACACCAGCCCACAAGGGGCTGGCGCGCCCCCATGGCAGCCTCCCTAGTGGGGAAAGGAAAAGGGGGGATTCGGCCTCCCCCTTCCTTCCTCCCCCCTTTCCTTCTCCCCTCCGTCAAATATGGCAGGGGGCGCGGCCAAGGTCAGGAGCCCAAGTAGGATTCAGACCTACTTGGGGAGCCCCTTGGCCTCTCCTCTCTCCCTCCCACCTATACAAACACACACACACACACATATATATATATATATACATGTATATGTGGGGGGTGCCTAGCATAACACAACATTGTCTTAGCCGTGTGCGGCGGGCCCCTCCACGGTTTACACCCCCGGTCATATTTTCATAGTGCTTAGGCGAAGCCCTGTAGAGATAGCTTCACCATCACCGTCGCCACACCGTCGTGCTGCAAAAACTCATACACAGCCTCGCCGTCTTGCTGGATCAAGAAGGCAGATGACGTCATCATGTTGAACATGTGCTGAATGCGGACGTGTCGTACGTTGGGTGCTCGATCGGTTGGAACGTGAAGAAGTTTGACTACATCAACCACGTTGTCAAACGCTTATGCTTACAATCTACGAGGGTACGTAGACACACTCTCCCCCTCTCGTTGCTGCATCTCCTTGATAGATCTTGCGTGTGCGTAGATTTTTGTTTTGTTTTCCATGCAACGTTTCCCAACAGTGGTATCAGAGCCAAGTCTATGCGTAGATGATATGCACGAGTAGAACGCAAAGAGTTATGGGCGGTGATAGTCATACTGCTTACCACCAATGTCTTATTTTGATTTGGCGGTATTGTGGAATGAAGCGGCCCGGACCAACCTTACATGTCCACACACATGAGACCGGTTCCACCGACAGACATGCAACTAGTTTTGCATAAAGGTGGCTGGTGGGTGTCTGTTTATCCTACTTTAGTTTAATTGAATTTGACTACGGCCGGTTGCTACTTCTTGAGCTTGCGTTGACTTTTTCCTTGAAGGTGAAAGGGTGATGCAGCAAAGTAGAGATAAGTATTTCCCTCAATTAGAGAACCAAGGTATCAATCCAGTAGGAGACAACGCATAAATCACTAATACCTGCACAAACAATCTAACAATTTGCACCCAACGCGACAAAGTGGTTGTCAATCCCTTCACGGTTACTTGCAAAACTGAGATCTAATAGAGATAGATGAAACTAAACAAACGATAAAGTAAATATTTTTGGGTTTTGGTTTATAGATCAGAAAGTAAAATATTGCAAAATAGTAGATCGGAAACTTATATGATGGAAAGTAGACCCGGGGGCCATAGGTTTCACTAGATGCTTCTCTCAAGATAGCAAATAATACGGTGGGTGAACAAATTAGTGTCGAGCAATTGATAGAAAAGCGCAAAGTTACGACGATATCTAAGTCAATGATTATGAAATATAGGCATCATGTCGGTGTGAAGTAGACCGAAACGATTATGCATCTACTACTACTACTACTACTACTACTACTACACACATCGACCGAATCATGCCTACATCTAGAGTATTAAGTTCATGAAGAACAGAGTAACGCATTAAGTAAGATGAGATGATGTAGAGGAATAAACTCAAGCAATATGATGTAAACCCCATCTTTTTATCCTTGATGGCAACAATACAATACATGCCTTGCTGCCCCTACTGTCGCTGGGAAAGGACACCGCAAGATTGAACCCAAAGCTAAGCACCTCTCCCATTGCAAGAAAAACCAATCTAGTTGGCCAAACCAAACCGATAGTTCGAAGAGAATTACAAACATACCAAATCATGCATAAAAGAATTCAGAGAAGATTCAAATAATATTCATAGATAAGCTGATCATAGATCCAAAATTCATCGGATCTCGACAAACACACCGCAAAGGAAGATTACATCGGATAGATCTCCAAGAACATCAAGGAGAACATGGTATTGAGAATCAAAGAGAGAGAAGAATCAATCTAGCTACTAGCTATGGACCCGTAGGTCTGTGGTAAAGTACTCACGCTTCATCGGAAGGGCAATCGAGTTGATGTAGAAGCCCTCCGTGATCAAATCCCCCTCCGGCAGGATGCAATAAAAGGCCCCAAGATGGGATCTCACGGGAAGAGATGGTTGCGGTGGTGGAAAAGTGTTTTGTGGATACTTCTGGTGGTTTGGGAATATTTGTGAATATATAGGCCAAAGAATTAGGTTAGGGGAGTCACGAGGGGCCCATAAGGCAGGGGGCGCGCCCTCCCCCCTTGTGGCTGCCTCGTGGCACTTCCGACATGATCTCCAAGTCTCTAGGGTGTCTCCTAGTCCAAGCAAAATCATCACGAAGGTTTTATTCCGTTTGGACTCCATTTGGTATTACTTCTATGCGAAACTCAAAAACAAGGAAAAAAATAGAAACTGGCACTGGGCTCTAGGTTAATAGGTTAGTCCCAAAAATAATATAAAATAGCATATTAATGCATATAAAACATCCAAAACAGATAATATAATAGCATGGAACATAAAAAATTATAGATACGCTGGAGACGTATCAAGCATCCCCAAGCTTAATTCCTGCTCGTCCTCGAGTAGGTAAATGATAAAAACATAATTTTTTATGTGGAATGCTACCTAACATATTTATCCATGTAATTTTGTTTATTGCGGCATGAATGTTCAGATCCATAAGATTCAAAACAAAAGGTTAATATTGACATAAAAATAATAATACTTCAAGCATACTAACAAGGCAATTATGTCTTGTCAAAATAACATGGCCAAAAAAGCTTATCCGTACAAAATAATGTAGTCTGGCTATGCTCCATCTTCATCACACAAAATATTCAACTCATGCACAACCCTGATGACAAGCCAAGCAATTGTTTCATACTTTTGATGTTCTCAAACCTTTTCAACTTTCACACAATACATGAGCGTGAGCCATGGACATAGCACTATAGGTGGAACAGAATATGGTGGTTGTGGAGAAGACAAAAAGAAGGAGATAGTCTCACATCAACTAGGAGTATCAACAGGCTATGGAGATGCCCATCAAACATGAATAGATATCAATGTGAGTGAGTAGGGATTGCCATGCGACAGATGCACTCGAGCTATAAGTTTATGAAAGCTCAAAAAGAAACTAAGTAGGTGTGCGTCCAACTCGCTTGCTCACGAAGACTTAGGGAAATTTGAGGAAGATCATCATTGGAATATACAAGCCAAGTTCTATAATGAAAAATTCCCACTAGTATATGAAAGTGGCAACATAGGAGACTCTCTATCATGAAGATCATGGTGCTACTTTGAAGCACAAGCGTGGTAAAAAGATAGTAACATTGCCCCTTCTCTCTTTTCTCTATTTTTTTATTTTGGGCCTTCTCTCATTTTTTTGGCCTCTTTTTTTTGTCCGGAGTCTCATCCCGACTTTTGGGGGAATCATAGTATCCATCATCCTTTCCTCACATGGGACAATGCTCTAATAATGAAGGTCATCACACTTTTATTTACTTACAACTCAAGAATTACAACTCGATACTTAGAACAAAATATGACTCTATGTGAATTCCTCCAGCGGTGTACCGGGATGTGCAATGAATCAAGAGTGACATGTATGAAATAATTATGAACGGTGGCTTTTCCACAAACACGATGTCAACTACATGATCATGCAAAGCAACATGACAATGATGAAGCGTGTCATAATAAACGGAACGGTAGAAAGTTGCATGGCAATATATCTCGGAATGGCTATGGAAATGCCATAATTGGTAGGTATGGTGGCTGTTTTGAGGAAGGTATACGATGGGTGTATGGTACCGGCGAAAGTTGCGCGGTACTAGAGATGCTAGCAATGGTGGAAGGGTGAGAGTGCGTATAATCCATGGACTCAACATTAGTTATAAAGAACTCACATACTTATTGCAAAAATCTATTAGATATCAAGACAAAGTACTACACGCATGCTCCTAGGGGGATAGATTGGTAGGAAAACACCATCGCTCGTCCCCGACCGCCACTGATAAGGAAGACAATCAATAAATAAATCATGCTCCGACTTCATCACATAACGGTTCATCATACGTGCATGCTACGGCAATCACAAACTTTAACACAAGTATTTCTACAATCCACAATTACTCACTAGCATGACTCTAATATCACCATCTTTATATCTCAAAACAATCACAAGGAATCAAACTTCTCATAGTATTCAATCCATTATATGAAGTTTTTATTATATCCCTCTTGGATGTCTATCATATTAGGACTAAATTTATAACCAAAGCAAATTACCATGCTATTTAGAGACTCTCAAAATAATATAAGTGAAGCATGAGAGTTCAATAATTTCTATAAAATAAAACCACTGGCGTGCTCTAAAAACATATAAGTGAAGCACTAGAGCAAAATTGCCTAGCTCAAAAGACATATGTGAAGCACATAGAGTATTCTAATAAATCACGATTCATGTGTATCCCTCTCAAAAGGTGTTTACATCAAGGATGATTGTAGCATACTGAAAAGCAAAGACTCATATCATACAAGACGCTCCAAGCAAAACACATATCATGTGGTGAATAAAAATATAGCCTCAAGTAAAGTTACTGTTAGACGAAGACGAAAGAGGGGATGCCTTCCGGGGCATCCCCAAGCTTAGGCTCTTGGTTGTCCTTGAATATTTCCTAGGGTGCCTTGGGCATCCCCAAGCTTAGGCTCTTGCCACTCCTTATTCCATAGTCCATCAAATCCTTACCCAAAACATGAAAACTTGACAACACAAAACTCAACAGAAAATCTCATAAGCTCCGTTAGTATAAGAAAATAAATCACCACTTTTGGTACTGTTGTGAACTCATTATTTATTTATATTGGTGTAATATCTATTGTATTCCAACTTTTCCATGGTTCATACCACTCGATACTACCCATAGATTCATCAAAATAAGCAAACAACACATAGAAAACTGAACCTGTCAAAAACTGAACAACCTGTAGTAATCTAGGTTGTTTGAATACTTATGTAACTCCAAAACTTCTTAAAAATTAGGAAAATAGAGTAAATTTGTATATAAATCTTGTGTAAAAAATTCAGAATTTTATCACGCTTCTTTGATTTTTAAAAATTCTGGGTCTGGGTGTCGGTGTCAAAACTAGCAGATCTCGGGGTAGGGGGTCCCGAGCTGTGGATTCTCGGATCAATGGTAACAGGAACGAAGGAGACGATGTTTTACCCAGGTTCGGGCCCTCTTGATGGAGGTAAAACCCTACATCATGCTCTTGTTTATATTGATGGAGTATCAAGTACAGAGTTGATCTACCTCGAGATCATATGTTGTGGTCTAAACCCTAGGGGTATGATGATTAATGTCATAATAATCTATCGACTAGCCTGGCCTTGGCTTATATAATGCACCAGAGTCCTAGGATAACAAGAGTCCTAGCCGGATACATTGGTGGAGAGGAGTCCTTGTCTTGATCACCAAGTCTTGTGGAATACTCCTTGTATGCGGCATGGGCTGCCCGAAGTGGCCCATAAGTGAGCCGCCATGGGGGTCCTCGGCCTGATCCACCTAGTCGGGAGATGATGTGGTGAGTACCCCCTAGTCCAGGACACTGTCAATAGCCCCCAGAACCGGTCTTCAAGTTGGGGATGCTCCTCAATCCTTCCGAACTGTTCTTCATCTTCGGTCGTCGGTCTTGAAAACTGGTTCAACAAATCTTCTCATCTTCGATCTTGAGGATCGCCGAAGTAAATCCGAAGTGTTTACACGTCGGGTATCCGAGGAGCCCCTTTAAGTTCTCGACCTTTTTCAATGCCTTATTATTATTTTTTATGCCACGCCTCGGGTTTTAAGCTGTTCCCGTGCGGCGGTGTCCTCTTGCATCCGAGCTCCAACGCCGGACTGCATTCGACATATCTTTTGCAGCCGAGCACCAACGCCGGACTATATCCGAGATCCAACGCCGGACTATATCCGAGGTGTCATAGATCACCTTGGCTTGAAAAAGTTTGAAGGAGGTTATCCGAGTTTAACGCTGAAAATTTCTCTATGGAACGAGCCATTCGAATCCGGGCTTTATGCTGGACCAGTTCCGAGCTCCAACGATGGTTAGCGTCCGAGGTGTCGTTGTTGGGGAACGTAGCAGAAATTCAAAATTTTCTATGCATCACCAAGATCAATCTATGGAGTTTACTAGCAACGAGAGGGAAGGAGTGCATCTACATACCCTTGTAGATCGCGAGCGGAAGCGTTCAAGAGAACGGGGTTGATGGAGTCGTACTCGTCGTGATCCAAATCACCGATGATCCTAGCGCCGAACGGATGGCACCTCCGCGTTCAACACACGTACGGAGCAGCGACGTCTTCTCCTTCTTGATCCAGCAAGGGGGGAGGAGAGGTTGATGGAGATCTAGCAGCACGACGGCGTGGTGGTGGAAGTAGCGGGATTCCAACAGGGCTTCGCCAAGCGCTGCGGGAGGAGGGAGATGTGCCACGGGAGGGAGAGGGAGGCGCCAGGGCTTGGGGTGCTGCTCCCATGCGCCTCCCCACTATATATAGGGGTGGAGGGGGCTGGTTTGTTGCCCTCCAAGTCCATTGGGGCGTTGGCAAAGGTGGGGGAAAGAAATCCCATCATTTCCCTTCCCCATCGATTGTTATCCCCCTTTTTTAGGGATCTTGATCTTATCCCTTCGGGATATTATCTTATTCCTTCTAAGGTGGGATCTTGGTGCGCCTTGACCAGGGGTGTGGGGCCTTGCCCCCACTACCCACGTTCATGTGGGTCCCCCATGCAGGTGGGCCCCACTTCGGAACCTTCTAGAACCTTCCCGGTACAATACCGAAAAATCCCGAACATTTTCCGGTGGCCAAAATAGGACTTCCCATATATAAATCTTTACCTCCGGACCATTCCGGAACTCCTCGTGACGTCCGGGATCTCATCCGGGACTCCGAACGACTTTCAGATTTCCGCATACTAATATCTCTACAACCCTAGCCTCACCGAACCTTAAGTGTGTAGACCCTACGGGTTCGGGAGACATGCAGACATGACCGAGACGACTCTCCGGTCAATAACCAACAGCGGGATCTGGATACCCATGTTGGGTCCCACATGTTCCACGATGATCTCATCGGATGAACCACGATGTCGATGATTCAATCAATCCCGTATACAAGTACTTTACATCATTAATGCTCGGATCCGCATTGTACAAAACTTTGTTGACCGACCATCGGCTTCAACCTCCTCAGCCAGTAGCTGAGCAGTGTTTCCCTACTTTATAAAGCCTTTATGAGGGCAAAGATTTATGGCAAACAAGGCAATCCGGTCATATGGTTTTATAAACAAAGGTACGTGGAGAGATATGTTATATTACTTTTTAATGTAAGAAACATCTTCCAAGGAAAATAGTCCCGCTATCGGTTCCTTTCTTTGGGTTGTCATGCTGATCATGATCATGAAACCTCACCTCCGATCAATGTGGGCAGAAAATATTAGTTCGGGGAAAGTTTCCGAACTCTATGGTCTAAATGAACCAAAATTTTCACTTCCGTCGTTGCCTATCAATTATATTCTTTATGATCGCTAGCTTTCGGCTTCACCCAATCTGAGGTACCAACTCGGATGACCCGGTAGTAACAATCACAGAGGTGCTCCCTTTACCGCCTAGTCGAACAATCGGGAACATAGGGGTAAGCACAGGAGCCAGGCAACCCAGCTTGGCCAAAATCTTAAGTCAAATTGATGCATATTTATGGCTTTATATAACGATAATTATGGAAGGCAATGCTTGTATAATGAATACAAACGCTGATGATATATGCTTATTTTGACTCCATTGCGACTGTTTATCAGTTGAAAGTGGCCCATCGTCGGCTTCTACCCCTTTGTAGATACTATGCAGGGTGTTTCCGCTATAACAAGACAACCCTTAGCCGACGTCTAGGTGCCCGAAGGCGGTTGTGTTAGCGGAAACGAGGCAATCAGATATGCGGGCTTTATAACTTTCACTTAGTCATAGGAGCTTTAAACTGGGGAAGCTAGCTACGAGCCCCCGGTTAGTGTTCGGCAACAGCCGAGGTCAAGCCGTAAACACTTCGGCCAATGTTATGAACGGCCCGTCATTTAACATAGTCATCGGATCGCTAACCAGTTTACGCTTATTGTGACAGTCAGTTTTCGGCTTTCTCCACTGAGGTGCTTAACCATGCGAGCGGGAAGCACAATCGCAGTGGTTCTCCCTTTGCACACCTAGCTGAACAAAGCGGAACGTAGGAGGCAAGCACAGGAGCTGGGCAACCCAACTATTGACCAAAGACACAATTCGAAACCGATGCATATATAGCAATATCCGAGAATGTTTTTGCCGAATCTCTAAAGGTGTCCGGCGTTGCACTAGAGACTTATGCTGGAAACACACAAATGTTTAAAAGTGCCATAGGCTTTGAAAACCAAGAAACTTCAGTAAAAACTTGACGTCCGAACTAGATCAAGTGTTCGGTGCCATTCCAAAAATTGGTTAGAAAAAAAATTGTGCTTCTATCGTGCTTTAACATGACACATCCGATCTCGGGTCAGCCTACGGCTTCAAGCTCCTTATCCCGAAGGAAGAGTGCTTCTCTGAGGCCAGTTTAGCGAACTAAACTCGAGCAGCTTTAGAGAGAAGCTAGGCTATCCGGCCATTGACCATGCACTCGAGTCGAAAAAGGAGCGGTAGAAAAAGACTTTGCAACGACCAAGAAGAAAACACATTTACTATAAAATGGCTCATATAAATTTTAAGTGCCCCAGTTAACATGGGTAAAGGGAGTTTCTTTTAACGTACAACGTATGTGAGCAAGGTCGAACCGAACACAAGTTAAAAATTTAAAACTTTGAGCATGAAAGCGACTTAGCTGGTTAATGTGTTCGGCGTTGATGACGTGGTCCGAGCTTATGGCGGGATGAGGCCCCAGCCCTTAGCCGGTCCCGAGGTGGCGGAGCGAAGAGCTCGGCACTCCGAAGTGGTGACATAACACAGCCAATGTGGCGAGGTGGAACCCCCAGTCCGTCCGAGGCGACGGAGCAGGCCGGCAGTATGACGCCGAAGTTCCCGGCGTGGGTTAATGAAGCGATGACGAAGCCCCCGGTCCAGCCGAGGTGACGTGGTACGTCAGTACGCCGAGGTGACAGCGCTGCCCAACCCGGATAATTTACCTGTGCACAGAAAATAGTGCAAGAAGGAGATAATAGTAATAATAATAAATTAAAAAAATGTTGCATAATTAATAATTTATGCAAAGTGAGTAATAAAAGAAATATGACCTGTGTGCCGAACACTCGATGAGGTAGAGCTCTCTCCGTGATGCCGAAGTCCTGAGGCAACCGAACATGTCGGTATGACAATTCGACCAACAACGTGATCACGCGAGCCGATTTACGCCAATTGGGATGAGGACGTCGGCTTGCCGAAGTGACCGCGTGACGCAGTCGAAGTCGATTACCTACACATGTAAAATAGTGCGGTCCAAAAAATAATAATATAAATATATAAATATATATATAATCCTTGCATAATTTATTTACGCAAAAATAATTTATTTAAAGAGATGTGGCCTGGCGCCGAAGCCAATGTCGATGCAGGGTGTCAGCGTGACGCAGTGAAGGCGTGACAAAGCCTGAATTTGCAAGGCGGTCCGGGCTCTAGATGCGGCGTTCGCCGAACTGCGGACGGGAAATGGACCGAATCATCGCGCAACCATCGTTAATGCGGCCATCATTTGACAGACCTGTGTACAGATGATGGAACAAACCAGAGTAATAATTTTTCATAAAAATAAACCCAAGTAAGAAAAATTACTAGGATTAATAGCACCTGGTTTATCTGTTGTAGCAATCTGAAAAAAAGTTACTCCCAAAATTGGGACTTGATACGCACACCCATTGCCTGATGAGCGATGGAGCGGCGGTATGGCGATGCTGGCAAACATTGGCTTGCCGAGGCAAAGCCCCCGGTCCAGCTAATGCGACGAAGCTAGTCGGTGGGTGACGTCGAAGTCTCCGGAGTAGGTTGGTGAAGAGATGGTGAAGCCCCCAGTCTAGCCGAGGTAACGGAGCGGGTAGGTAAGGAGACGTTGTAGCTGTCATGTCAGCCAAGGTGTTGAAGCAGTTCAGCGTGATGGACATCAGCTTGAAGAAGCAACAGTGCAGTCATGCCGACGATGGTCATAACTTGTGACGCGGTCAAAGTCGGATTGATGAAGTGACCGAACGGCGACGTCGGTGTACTCGTTCCGTGTAATCCGTGGGGCGGCGTTGTTGGTGATGATTTATCCTTCGCGATCCGAACTCTTTTTCAGCTCACCAAGATGATGATCCGAAGAAGATGATCTCGGCTCAACAAAGCGACGACGTGTCTAGCGCAGGTCGGCAGCCGTGGAGCAATGTTACCGGACTGGTTTGACACCAGCGTGATGATGAAGAGTACCTCAGAAAAGGCTTAAAATTTTATGGGCACGTGTTAAGAACAACGCATAATACCCTATAAGAAAATTATTTTAAAAAGGTTGTCCAATATCACGTTCATAAAGAAACATGAATTCGGGTCGGATCCGTATTCGCGCAGAAAACAGATCAGAAAATTGGTCCACTCATCGGAAGGTTCCCGGAGTTTGAACCGTCGGATCGAGGTGAAATTTTGAGGGGTGGTAGATATGGGAATTCCGCAGCAGATGAACGGTTGGATATTCCAAAGGACCTCCGAGCTTGGCTCTGGAGACCACGCCCTAAACTCGTTCAGATTCCCGTCCAGATTTGAAAGGGCTCCGATATATCGTAGATTGCCGGAGATTCCTCCATCGGAACTTGACGAAATTTTGCATGGTTGTTTTAGACTTAATTCCGCACAATTACACTGAAGCAATCATTAAAACGACACTTGAGGAGGTGGTGGCGGTGGATACAAGTCCGCTGTCCAGAAAAATAGCACGGTCGCCCGAGGGCAATGTTGACGTTGAGCCCCCGAGCTCCATGGATGATTCCTCCATGATCTTGATAGAGATCAGAGTTAATGTTGATGAAGGCCCTCGTACGAACATGATGATTGGAGGTAGGGCACAGTTCTCGGTCAAGCCAAGGTGACCAGTCGAGGCGGCGACGAAGACGCCGACGTCGTAGTTGATCTGCAAGCAAGCCATTGATCCTTTTGCCGACCACACAGCAGAACTCTCAATGAAAGCACCATTGTCGGTGTCAAAACCGGCAGATCTCGGGGTAGGGGGTCCGGAGCTGTGGATTCTCAGATCAATGGTAACAGGAACGAAGGAGATAATGTTTTACCCAGGTGCGGGCCCTCTTGATGAAGGTATAACCCTACGTCCTGCTCTTGTTTATATTGATGGAGTATCAAGTACAAAGTTGATCTACCTCGAGATTATATGTTGTGGTCTAAACCCTAGGGCTATGATGATTAATGTCATAATAATCTATCAACTAGCCTGACCTTGGCTTATATAATGCACCAGAGGCCTAGGATAACAAGAGTCCTAACCGAATACGTTGGTGGAGAGGAGTCCTTGTCTTGATCACCAGTCTTGTGGAATACTCCTTGTATGCGGCATGGGCTGCCCGAAGTGGCCCATGAGTGAGCCGCCATGGGGTCCTCGGCCCAATCCACCTAGTCGGGAGACGATGTGGTGAGTACCCCTAGTCCAGGACACCGTCACTGGGCGCAAAAGATTCTGTTTTTCAGCAAGGTCAAATCAACTATCACCGTAAGCCATCCCAAAGGTCTTACTTGGAATAAACAATCATTAAAACACAAAACCACATCTAACCAGAGGCTAGATTAATTATTTATTGAGAAAAAGAACCAAAAAGCAAAGAACAAAAATAAAATTGGTTGCCTCCCAACAAGCGCTATTGTTTAACGCCCTTAGCTAGGCAGAAAAAAAACACAAATATATCTATATATTGTCATTTTTGGCATGCAATACATAAGTAGCTCCCATAATAGATTTATATGGAAATTTAATTTTCTTTCTAGGAAAGTGTTCCATGCCCTTCCTTAACGGAAATTGAAATCTAATGTTTCCTTCTTTCATATCAATAATTGCACCAATCGTTCTAAGGAAAGGTCTACTAAGAATAATAGGACATGTAGGATTGCAATCTATATGAAGAACAATGAAATCTACGGGCACATAATTCCTATTTGCAACAATAATAACATCATTAAGCCTTCCCATAGGTTTCTTAATAGTGGAATCCGCAAGATGCAAATTTAAAGAACAATCATCAAATTCACGAAAACCTAACACATCACATAAAGTTTTTGGAATCGTGGAAACGCTAGCACCCAAATCATGCAAAGGATGGCACTCATAATCTTTAACCTTAATCTTAATAGTAGGTTTCGACTCATCATAAAGTTTTCTAGGGATAGAAACTTCCAATTCAAGCTTTTCTTGGAAAGATTGCATCATAGCATCAACGATATGTTTAGTAAAAGCTTTCTTTTGATTATAAGCATGAGGAGAATTCAACATGGATTGCAACAAGGAAATACAATATATTAAAGAACAATTATCATAGTTAAATTCCTTGAAATCCAAAAGAGTGGGTTCATTGCTACTTAAAGTTTTGACCTCTCCAATCCCTCTTCTATCAATTTTTGCATCAAGATCTAAAAACTTCGAATCATAGGGACACTTTTTAACTAAAGTTGACTCATCTCCAGTCCCATATTTATCAAGATTTAGATTCGAAAACAAAGATTCAATAGGAGTCACATCAATCACTTTAAGATCTTCATCGTTATTTTCACAAAACTAGAAGAACACACTTTTACAAACCAATCTCGATTAGCACGCATCTTAGCGGTTCTTTGTTTGCACTCATCAATGGAGATTCTCATAGCCTTTAGAGATTCATTGATATCATGCTTGGATGGAATAGATCTAATTTTCAAACAATCAACATCAAGAGAAATTCTATCCACGTTCCTAGCCAAATCATCAATCTTAAGCAATTTTTCTTCAACCATAGCATTGAAATTCTTTTGCGAACTAATAAATTCTTTAACACTATTCTCAAAATCAGAGGGCAGCTTTTTAAAATTTCCATAAGAATTGTTGTAGGAATTACCATAATTATTAGAGGAATTACTAGGAAACAGCCTAGGATTAAAATTACCAAAATTGTTCCTACCAACAAAATTCACATCCATATATTCATTATTATTTTCAATCAAAGTAGACAAAGGAATATCATTAGGATCAATAGAAGCACTATTGCTAGCAAATAATTTCATAAGTTCATCCATCTTTCCACTCAAAACATTAATCTCTTCAATCGCATGTACTTTTTTTACTAGTGGAAGATCTTTCGGTGTGCCATTGAGAATAATTAACCATAATATTATCTAGGAGTTTAGTAGCTTCTCCTAAAGTAATTTCCATAAAAGTACATCCCGCGGCCGAATCTAAAAGATTTCTAGAAGCAAAATTCAATCCATCACATTTTTTTAATAAACATCCACAAATTTAAGCCACGAGTAGGGCAATTTCGTATCATCAGTTTCATCCTCTCCCAAGATTGTGCAACATGTTCATGATCAAGTTGCTTAAAATTCACCTAAGGGAGATGATCTTAGCGGGAGGAAAATACTTGGAAATAAAAGCATCTTTACACTTATTCCATGAATCAATACTATTTTTAGGCAAAGATGAAAACCAAGTTTTTGCACGATCTCGAAGTGAGAACGGAAATAGCTTCAATTTAACCATATCATTATCCACATCTTTCTTTTTCTGCATATCACACAACTCAACGAAATTATTCAGATGGGATGCGGCATATTCACTAGGAAGGTCGGAAAATTGATCTTTAATAACAAGATTCAGCAAAGCGGCATTAATTTCATAAGATTCCGCACTTGTGGTGGGAGCAATCGGAGTACTAATAAAATCATTGTTATTAGTGTTGGAAAGGTCACACAATTTGGTATTCTCTTGAGCCATCGTGACAAAGCAAGCAATCCAACACAGGAGCACACAAAAAGCAAATGAAGAAGACGAACGAAAGAGGGGCGAAGAAAAGGCAACTCTTTTCGAAAGTCGTTTTAGAAGTGGGGGAGGGGAAAACGAGAGGCAAATGGCGAATAATGTAATGCAAGAGATGAGAGTTTATGATGGGTAAGCGTAGATCTCCCCGGCAACGGTGCCAGAAATTCTTCCTGCTACTTCTTGAGCTTGTGTTGGTTTTCCCTTGAAGAGGAAAGGGTGATGCAGCAAAGTAGAGATAAGTATTTCCCTCGGTTAGAGAACCAATGTATCAATCGAGTAGGAGACAACACACAAATCACCAATACCTGCACAAACAATCAAACAACTTGCACCCAACGCGACAAAGGGGTTGTCAATCCCTTCACGGTTACTTGCAAAAGTGAGATCTAATAGAGATAGATGAAACTAAACAAACAATAAAGTAAATATTTTTGGATTTTTGTTTATAGATCAGAAAGTAAAAGATTACAAATAAGTAGATCGGAAACTTATATGATGGAAAGTAGACCCGGGGGCCATAGGTTTCACTAGAGGCTTCTCTCAAGATAGCACATAATATGGTGTGTGAACAAATTACTGTCGAGCAATTGATAGAAAAGCGCAAAGTTATGACGATATCTAAGGCAATGATTATGAAATATAGGCATCATGTCCGTGTCAAGTAGACTGAAACGATTCTGCATCTACTACTATTACTCTACACATCGACCGACTCCTGCCTGCATCTAGAGTATTAAGTTCATGAAGAATAGAGTAACGCATTAAGAAAGATGACATGATGTAGAGGAAATAACTCAAGCAATATGATGCAAACCCCATCTTTTTATCCTCGATGGCAACAGTACAATACGTGCCTTGCTGTCCCTACTGTCACTGGGAAAGGACACCACAAGATTGAACCCATAGCTAAGCACTTCTCACATTGCAAGAAAAACCAATCTAGTTGGCCAAACCAAACCGATAGTTCGAAGAGAATTACAAAGATACCAAATCATGCATAAAAGAATTCAGAGAAGATTCAAATAATATTCATAGTTAAGCTGATCATAAATCCACAATTCATCGGATCTCGATAAACACAACGCAAAAGAAGATTACATCAGATAGATGCTACTTCTTGAGCTTGCGTTGGTTTTTCCCTTGAAGAGGAAAGGGTGATGCAGCAAAGTAGAGATAAGTATTTCCCTCAGGTTGAGAACCAAGGTATCAATCCAGTAGGAGACAACGCACAAGTCACCGAATACCTGCACAAACAATCAACAACTTGCACCCAACGCAATAAAGGGGTTGTCAATCCCTTCACGGTTACTCGCAAAAGTGATATCTGATAGAGATAGATAAACGGTGAAGTAAATATTTTTGGTATTTTTGGTTTATAGATTGGAAAGTAAAAGATGGGAAAAGAGTAGATCGGAAACTTATATGATGGAAAATAGACCCAGGAGCCATAGGTTTCCCTAGAGGCTTCTCTCAAGATAGAAAATAATACGGTGGGTGAACAAATTACTGTCGAGCAATTGATAGAAAAGCGCAAAGTTATGACGATATCTAAAGCAATGATCATGAATATAGGCATCACGTCCGTGTCAAGTAGACCGAAACGATTCTGCATCTACTACTATTAATCCACACATCGACCACTATCCAGCATGCATCTAAAGTATTAAGTTCATAAAGAACGGAATAACGCATTAGGCAAGATGACATGATGTAGAGGAATTAACTCAAGCAATATGATGAAACCCCCATCTTTTTGTCCTCGATGGCAACAATACAATATGTGCCTTGCTGCCCCTGCTGTCACTAGGAAAGGACACCGCAAGATTGAACCCAAAGCTAAGCTCTTCTCCCATTGCTAGAAAAACCAATCTAGTTGGCCAAACCAAACCGATAGTTCGAAGAGAATTACAAAGATATCAAATCATGCATAAAAGAATTCAGAGAAAATTCAAATAATATTCATAGATAAGCTGATCATAAATCCACAATTTATCGGATCTCGGCAAACACACCGCAAAGAAGTATCACATGGAATATATCTCGAAGAACATCAAAGAGAGAGAAGAAGCCATCTAGCTACTAGCTATGGACCCGTAGGTCTGTGGTAAACTACTCACGCTTCATCGGAAGGGCAATAGAGTTGATGTAGAAGCCCTCCCTGATCGAATCCCCCTCTGGCAGGGTGCTGGAAAAGGTCCCTAGATGGGATCTCACAGGTACAGAAGGTTGCGGTGGTGGAAAAGTGTTTTCGTGGATGCCTCTATTGGTTTGGGGATATATGGGAATATATAGGCAAGTAAATTAGGTCAGGGGGTGCACGAGGGGCCCACAAGTCCTACGTGTGTTTTCTGGTCCAAGAAAAATCATCATAAAGTTTTATTCTGTTTGGACTCCGTTTGATATTCCTTTTCTGTAAAACTCAAAAACAAAGAGAAAACAGAAATTGGCACTGGGCTCTGGGTTAATTAGTTAGTACCAAAAATAATATAAAATAGCATATTAATGCATATAAAACATCCGAAACAGGTAATATAATAGCATGGAACAATTAAAAATTATAGATACGTTGGAGACGTATCAGGCAGGGTGCCGGAAAAGGCCCCAAGATGGGATCTCACGGGAACAGAGGCTTGTGGCGGCGGAAAAGTATTTTGGTGGATGCCTCTGATGGTTTGGGAATATTTGGGAATTTATAGTGCAAGAATTAGGGTTAGGGGACCTCCCAGGGGCCCACAAGCCCTTAGGGCGTGCCACCCCTGGGGCGTGCCTAGTAGGCTTGTTGCCTCCTCGGGACTCCTCTGGCCCCCTCTCTAAGTCCTCTGGATTCTTCTGGTCCAAGAAAAATCATCACGAAAGTTTTATTCCGTTTGGACTCCGTCCCCTTTTGTGTAAAACTTAAAAACAAGGAAAAAACAAAAACTGGAACTGGGCGCTAGGTTAATAGGTTAGTACCAAAAGTAATATAAAATAGCATATTAACGCATTTAAAACATCCAAAACAGATAATATAATAGCATGGAACAATCAAAAATTATAGATGCATTGGAGACGTATCTCTTGTCAATCATCGGGCAAGTCCACCAAGTCCACACTTTGTTCTCATACATGGATCCTATCTTAGATTTCATGGCGTTAAGCCGTTTGTCGGAATCTGGGCTCATCAAAGCTTCTTCATATTTTGAAGGTTCGCCTTGTAACAACATGACTTCCAGGACATGATTACCGTAGCACTCTGGTGCGATACGTGTTCTGATCGACCTACGAGGTCCAGTAGTAACTTGATCCGAAGTTCCATGATCATTATCATTAGCTTCTTCTCTAGTTGGTGTAGGCATCACGGGAATGATTTTCTCTGATATGCTACTTTCCAATTCGAGAGAAGGTACAACTACGTCATCAAGTTCTACTTTCCTCCCACTCACTTCTTTCAAGAGAAACTCCTTCTCCAGAAATGACCCATCCTTAGCAACAAAGATCTTGCCTTCAGATCTGTGGTAGAAGGTATACCTAATAGTTTCTTTAGGGTATCCTATGAAGATGCACTTCTTTGCTTTGGGTTCGAGCTTATCAGTCTGAAGCCTTTTCACATAAACCTCGCATCACCAAACTTTAAGAAACGACAACCTAGGTTTCTTACCAAACCATAGTTCATACGGTGTCGTCTCAACGAATTTAGATGGTGTCCTATTTAACGTGAATGCGACTGTCTCTAATGCATAACCCCAAAACAATAAAGGCAAATCGGTAAGAGACATTATAGAACGCACCATATCTAATAAAGTACGGTTACGACGTTCAGACACACCATTACGCTGTGGTGTTCCAGATGGCGTGAGTTGTGAAACAATTCCACATTGTCTTCAAGGCCAAATTCGTAACTCAAATATTCACCTCCGCGATCAGATCATAGAAACTTTATTTTCTTTACGATGATTCTCCACTTCACTCTAAAATTCTTTGAACTTTTCAACTGTTTCACACTTGTGTTTCATTAAGTAGATATGCCCATACCTAATTAAATCAGCCGTGAAGGTTAGAAAATAACAATACCTGCCGCGTGCTTCAACACTCGTCGGACCGCATACGTCGGTATGTATTGTTTCCAATAAGTCATTAGCTCACTTCATTGTTCCAGAGAACGAAGTTTTATTCATCTTACCCATGAGGCATGGTTTGCAATATCAAATGATTCACAATCAAGTGATTCCAAAAGTCCATCCGCATGGAGTTTCTGCATGCGCTTTACACCAATATGACCTAAACGGCAGTGCCACAAGATTTTTACACTATCATTATCAACTTTGCATCTTTTGGCATCAATATTATGAATGTGTGTATCACTACGATCGAGATTCAACAAGAATAGACCATTCATCAAAGGTGCATGACCATAAAAGATATTACTCATATAAATAGAACAACCATTATTCTCTGACTTAAAAATAACCGTCTCGCAATAAACAAGATCCAGATATAGTGTTCATGCTCAACTCTGGCACCAAATAACAATTGTTGAGGTCTAAAACTAATCCCGAAGGTAGATGTAGAGGTAGCGTGCCGACGACGATCACATCAACCTTGGAACCATTCCCGATGTGCATCGTCATCTCCTCCTTAGCCAATCTTTGTTTATTTCATAGCTCCTGTTTTGAGTTACAAATATGAGCAACCGAACCAGTATCAAATACCCAGGCACTACTACGAGCATTAGTAAGGTACACATCAATAACACGTATATCAAATATAGCTTTGTTCACTTTGTCATCCTTCTTATCTGCCAAGTATTTGGGGGCAGTTCTGCTTCCAGTGACCATTTCCTTTGCAGTAGAAGCGCTCAATTTCAGGCTTGGGTCCTGATGAAGCTATGTACCTAGGGTAGGGTCATAGGCCTGACCTAGACACCCTCCCCCAGGACGTTACCCTAAAGTGAGAAGCATTCAAGGGATATCATCATCCACTCGACTATAAGCATTCCGCTCAGAAGATTCAAGTTCACTCGACTGTAAGCGGAATCACTTGACAAACAGGAGACCTAAAGTCACTCTGAATGGCAACGGTCGGACGTTTACTCTATAGACTTAATGGACATTTATGTCACTTTATTATTGGCGTTACCAGAAACGCCCCATCTTTATGTACCTTAAACCTTGTGTAACTGAGGGCGGGAGGGGTCTGGCGAACTCTATATAAGCGACCCCCCTCCTCAGGGACAAGGGTTCGCACCCCCTGTAACTCAACACACATATAATCCAGTCGACTGCCTCCGGGCACCGAGACGTACGGCTATTACTTCCACCGTGAAGGGCCTGAACTCGTAAACCTTGTGTGTACAACTTCACCATAGCTGGGATCTTGCCTCCTCATACCTACCCCCCATTCTACTGTCAGTCTTAGTACCACAATAGTTGGCGCCCACCATGGGGCAGGTGTCTTAGCGACTTTTTGGTGTGGTTGCGATTTTTCCGATGCCCATCATCATGGTTTCCGGCGGTGGATTGGCTGAGGGCCGTGAGATCGGTATCAGTGCGCTCGTCTTCATTGCCGACGACTCCGCCTGGCTTCAGAAAGCTCCCCTCGACGTCGAGACGCTCCCCATCGGCGGGGCGATGCACTTTTGCGCGTGCGTTCGCGGTGTCCTTCTCCGGCAGCCGTTGACCCAGTATCGGTCGGCTCCCGTGGTGTCCTCGCTCCCCGATGTTCGCCGACGCAAGCGATCCAGTCGGTCGCGGCTTCAGCGGTGGGTGAAACACGTGGTGGCTTGTCAGTCGGCCACCCCACAAGTCGCGGCAATCTTGCCCGATGAAACTCTCTACGGCCTGTTCGACCTGTCGACTGGCTCCGTCGAGACCGCATCCGAGTGCGATAGCAGCGACCCTGCGGCTGAAGTCTTGATGGTCGACGGACCAGGTAGTCCGCCTGGCTTCCGCCGCCACGACGGTGGTGATGGTGGCGGCGATCCATCACGCATTCACGAAAAGTACCACCCTGAACCCCTTTCTTCTCAGCAGAGGGAAGATCTTCGCCGTTGCAACATGGATGCACTCCACAGGCCCATCGTTGGGGAAACTTCCGAGGCCCGGGCCTTGGAGGAGGCGCGCCTGGCCAACCGGGCAGAGTACACTCGACAAGAGAATCTTCAGCACGCACTCGACGAGCATGCTCGGTAGCGGATTCCTGAGTCCAGTCGACGACAGCTTTTTCCGCCTCAACCTCAGGTATACCGCACCCGGATTCAAAATCTCACTTCTGCAGCCCGTATAGCAGAGTCAATTCAGCCTTCCCAGTCGGAGGCTGGACGAGGTTTGATGCAGATCCAGGCCTTACTCCGGGTAGCAGGGGAACAGAACACAGCAGTGTCTCAGTTGCGGAATAGGATTCATAGCAGGTCTGTGATGGCGGATACAGTTCAGTCAGCCCACTGCCCAAGATCGCCCCCGCGACATGAGGGACGTGGGCACCGGCAGGATCAGTACAGAAAGCACGAGCAGTATGATCACCGACTCGGCCGTGATGACCATCGTCAAGTGCCCACACCTCCTCCGAGGAGTGGATCATATGTGCCTCGGCAATATGATGACAGACGCCCTCACAGTGGCGAGCGAAGAATACCAGTCGACCCAAGGGAACCAGGCTTTGATGCGAGATCTATTCTCGTTCAAGGTGTGGTCGATAGGAACAGAGCACACAGAGAGGGCCTTGACAGAGATCACCCGACTGGCAGCAGAGTTCATGTTTCAGGTCCGGAGTGTTTCAGCAGAGCCATCAGAGCCGCGGTGATTCCTCCCAACTTCAGGTTGGCGACTGGAGTCAGCAAGTTCACTGGTGAGTCCAAGCCTGACACTTGGCTTGAGGATTACCGAGTGGCTGTGCAGATTGGTGGTGGCAATGATGAAGTGGCCATGAAGCATCTTTCTCTGATGTTGGAAGGTTCGGCCAGGGCATGGTTGACTCAGTTAACACCAGGCAGTAGATTCAGTTGGGAAGAACTGGCCCGAGTGTTTGTCAGAACTTTTGAGGGTACTTGCAAGCGGCCAGCGGGATTGACAGAATTGCAACATTGCGTGCAGAAACCGAATGAGACTCTGAGAGATTACATTCAGAGGTGGACCACTTTACATCACACAGTGGAAAATGTGTCCCAGCATCAAGCAGTTTGTGCCTTCAAGGAGGGCGTTAAGTATCGAGAGTTAGTCCTGAAATTCGGTCGGACAGGAGATATGTCTCTGACTCGGATGATGGAAATAGCCACTCGGTACGCTAACGAAGAAGAAGAGGATCGACTTCGCAGTGGAAAGAGCAAACCAGTCGGTCAGGACACCGGTGGAGGCAATTCCAATCGGAAACAGAAGTGTAAAGCTGAGCCTGCAGGGCCTGGTGAAACTGCGGCAGTGATTCAAGGAAAGTTTAAAGGGAAACCTAAGGGGCCTTTGACCCCCAAGAAAGTAAAAGATCAAGCCGGAAATGACGTGTTGGATTTGCCATGTCACATTCACACCAAGAAGGATGAAGAAGGCAATTTGATTTATCCTAAGCATACCACTCGACAGTGTCGAGTTCTGATCCAGCAGTTCCGACAGAAACAACCTAATGATAAAGAAAAAGAGTCAGACAAGGATGAAGACAAAGAGGAAGATGATGGTTTTCCCAATGTCAATTCCACCCTAGTGATTTTTGCTGATGTTGAGAGCAAAAGTCGACTGAAAGTGATCAACAGAGAAGTGAATATGGTTGCTCCAGCAATGACAACATACATGAAGTGGTCACAAACAGCTATCACATTCGACCAGTCTGATCACCCTGCTCGCATAGCCACCCCTGGGAGGCAAGCGTTGGTGGTCGACCCAGTTGTTGGAGGCACTCGACTGAACAAAGTGCTAATGGATGGTAGTAGCGGCCTGAATATCCTTTATGCTGAAACCTTGAAATGGATGGGCATTCTGATGTCCAAACTTAGTGAGAGCAACATGAGCTTTCACGGTGTCATCCCTGGAAAGAAGGCTGAATCACTCGGCCAGATAACCCTGGACGTGGTTTTCGGTGATTCAAAGAATTACCGTAAGGAAAAGTTGACATTTGAAGTAGTGGATTTCCAGAGTGCTTATCATGCTATTTTGGGAAGGCCTGCATATGCACGCTTTATGGTTCTACCATGTTACGTGTATCTCAAGTTGAAAATGCCTGGTCCCAAAGGGGTGATCACGGTCACTAGCAATCGGCAGAAGGCGAAGGAATGCTTCCAGAAGGGTTCTAAAATTGCTGATGCACAAATGGCAGCAGTAGAAATGCAAGAGTATCAGAAAAATGCAGATCCGAGTGATTTATTGCCAGCCAAGAAGCCTGCCACAGATTCTGCGTTTCAGTCGTCTGGTGAAACAAAGCCGATTCATATTCACCCGATCGATCCTAATGCTGCTCCTACTCATATTTCAACATCACTCGACAGCAAATAGGAAGAAGTGCTCATCCAGTTCCTCCGTGAGAACTGGGACATCTTTGCATGTTAACCTTCTGACATGCCGGGTGTACCAAGGGGACTGGCTGAGCACCGCTTGCGAGTCGACCCGAAAGTGAAACCAGTCAAGGAACATCTTCGACGGTCCGCCGTGCAGAAGAGAAAGGCAATTGGCGAGGAAGTGGCTCGGCTCCTAGCCGCTGAGTTCATTTGAGAGATTTACCACTCCGAGTGGCTCGCCAATGTTGTCATGGTCCCCAAGATGGACGACTCACTTCGTATGTGCATTGACTTCAAGCATATCAATCGGGCCTGCCCGAAAGATCATTTCCCTCTCCCCCGTATCAACCAAATCGTCGATTCAACTGCGGGGTGTGAGCGTTTGTCTTTTCTGGACGCCTATTCCGGGTATCATCAGATTTGACTGTACGGACCCGATGAGATAAAAACAACTTTCATCACTCCATTCGGGTGCTTTTGTTATGTCACCATGCCATTCGGTCTCAAGAACGCTGGTGCCACATTTATGAGGATGATTCAGAAGTGCCTGCTCACTCAAATCAGTCAGAATGTGGAAGCATATATGGATGACATTGTGGTCAAGTCGCGTAAAGGTTCCGACCTGCTGACTGACCTCGCTGAAACCTTTGCCAGCTTGAGAAGGTATGATATCAAGCTTAATCCATCGAAGTGCACATTCGGAGTTCCAGGAGGAAAGTTACTCGGTTTCCTCGTTTCCGAACGAGGGATCGACGCGAACCCGGAGAAAGTTGGGGCCATACTCCGGATGAAATGCCCTGTGCGTGTGCATGACGTTCAGAAGCTCACTGGTTGTTTAGCCGCCTTGAGTCGATTCATCTCTCGTCTCGGTGAAAAGGCATTGCCTCTTTACCGACTGATGAAGAAATCTGACAAGTTGGAGTGGACTCCCGAAGCTGATGCAGCGTTTGCAGAACTCAAAACCCTGCTTTCCACCCAGCCGGTGCTTGCTGCCCCAATCAGCAAAGAGCCTTTACTGCTTTATATTGCAGCCACTGGACAAGTTGTCAATACAGTGCCCACGGTTGAGTGGGAAGAAGAAGGAAACGCATATAAAGTGCAGCGCCCAGTGTACTATATTTCTGAAGTCTTGACTCCATCCAAGCAAAGATATCCACATTATCATAAGATTATCTATGGAATTTACATGACCACAAAGAAGGTTGCGCATTATTTCTCTGATCACTCCATTACAGTCGTCAGCGACGCACCATTGTCAAAAATTCTGAACAACGGAGACGCAACTGGTCGAGTGGCAAAGTGGGCGATTGAACTTCTTCCATTGGATATGAAGTTTGAGGCAAAGAAAGCTATCGAGTCCCAAGCAATAGCAGATTTCCTCGCCGAGTGGGTTGAGCAGCAACAACCGACTCAGATTCATTCGGAGCATTGGACCATGTTCTTTGACGGATCCAAGATGTTGAATGGTTCTGGTGCTGGGGTGGTATTAGTATCCCCCCGAGGAGACAGACTCGGCTATGTTCTTCAGATTCATTTTGATTCCTCCAACAACGAAGCTGAATATGAAGCACTTCTGTACGGGTTGCGTATGGCCATTTCACTCGGCATCCGTTGCCTAATGGTCTACGGCGACTCAGATTTGGTGGTCAATCAGGTAATGAAGGAGTGGGACGTCAGAAGCCCGGCTATGACTGGCTATTGTAATGCAGTAAGAAAGTTAGAGAAGAAGTTTGAGGGGTTAGAGCTCCATCATATACCCCGACTGAAAAATCAAGCAGCTGATGATTTGGCAAATATAGGTTCCAAGCGTGAGCCTATTCCCAGTAATGTGTTCTTGGAGCATCTTCACACACCGTCTGTCCAAGAGGATCCTTTCACGGAGGAGCCTCCACAACCTAAGAGCCCTACTGATCCGACTGAAGTCAAAGTTCCAGCCGTGGTGGACTTGGTCATGGAAGTTTTGGTCGTCATACCGATTGGACAATACCGTACATTGCATATATTCTCAGGAAAGAGCTCCCAGAGGATGAAGAAGAGGCCCGTCAGATTGTCCGTTGATCTAAAACTTTCACAGTAATAGGTGGACAGCTTTATAGAGAAAGTGTTACCGGAGTCGCTCAGAAGTGCATAACATCGAAAGAAGGTTGAGTGATCCTCAACGACATCCACTTGGGGACCTGTGGTCACCATGCGTCCTCTCGAACTATTGTGGCCAAAGCATAACGAGCGGGATTTTATTGGCTGCGAGCAAATGAAATGGGAAAAGACATAGTCGACAAATGTGAAGGTTGGCAGTTCTACTCCAATATGTCTCACAAGCCTGCATCAGCCCTGAAGACCATTCCACTCATCTGGCCCTTCGCTGTCTGGGGATTAGCCATGGTTGGACCTCTGAGGACTAGCAGGAGTGGCCTCACTCATGTGCTCGTGGCAGTCGACAAATTCACCAAATGGATTGAAGCCAAGCCAATCAAAAACCTCGAAGCAAGTACCGCTGTGAGCTTCATCAGAGAGTTAACATTCAGATATGGTGTCCCACACAGCATCATCACAGATAATGGGCCAAACTTCGATTCTGATGAGTTCAGAGCTTTTTGCGTTCCCAAGGCACTCGGGTCGACAACGCTTCAGTCGCCCATCCTCAATCGAATGGACAAGCCGAAAGAGCAAACGGATTGATTCTCAAAGGACTGAAACCCCGATTGATGCGTGACCTCAAGCATGCAGCTGGCGCCTGGGTCGACGAACTTCCATCAGTGCTTTGGGGATTGAGGACGACTCCTAATCGGCCGACTGGCCGAACTCCATTTTTCTTTGTCTATGGGGCTGAAGCTGTGCTTCCGAGTGACTTGCTTCACAATGCACCACGAGTCGAGCTTTTCTCAGAAGATGAAGCAGAACAGGCTCGACAAGATGCAGTTGATCTTCTGGAAGAGGAAAGAGAGATGGCTTTGATCCGGTCGACCATTTATCAGCAAGACCTGCGTCGATTCCACGCCAGAAACGTGAGAGGTCGAGCATTTCAAGAGGGAGACTTGGTTCTTCGAGTGGATCAGCAGAAACCACACAAGCTCGCTCCTGCTTGGGAAGGCCCCTTCATCGTCACCAAAGTGCTCCACAATGGAGCATATCACCTCTACAATGTCGAGCACAATAAAGACGAGCCACGCGCTTGGAATGCGGAGCTGCTCTGCCCCTTTTATACTTAAGCATTCGGGCTGTTGAGATGTAATAAGAAATACCTTCTAGTTTGATTATCAAAGACACAGTTTGACAGTCTCCTAAATGATTGTTGTTTTTATATGTTCTAAAATCCCCCAGTGGGTGCCTTAGATGCGTATCCGCTTCGCCTAAGTTTCAAAAAAGAAAATCCTGCCGAGTGAAGAGCAAGCCTCTCACTCAGGGGCTTAGCTGCGAATCCGTTTCGCCTAAGTTTGAAAAATCCTACCGAGTGGTGACCAACCCTCTCAGTCGGGGGCTTAGCTGCAGTCCAATACTCGCCTAAGTTTGAAAAATCCTGCCGAGTGGTGAGCAACCCTCTCACTCGGGGGCTTAGCTGCAGTCCAGTACTCGCCTAAGTTTGAAAATTCCTACCGAGTGGTGAGCAACCCTCTCACTTGGGGGCTTAGCTGCAGTCCAATACTCGCCTAAGTTTGAAAAATCGTACCGAGTGGCGAGCAACCCTCTCACTCGGGGGCTTAGTTGCAGTCCAGTACTCACCTAAGTTAGAAAATCCTACCGAGTGGCGAGCAACCCTCACACTCGGGGGCTTAGCTGCAGTCCAGTACTCGCCTAAGTATAAAACACGTTCCGAGTGAGAACCAATCTTCTCGCTCGGGGATTTGGCCACACACTCTATCCTGATAAGCAAGGACGACGAGGTGCAGGTCGACTGTGACCTTCTCCTCAGAGCTGCGCCATAAGTACAATGTGCGCTCCATCCTGATCCGCAAGGACGACGAGGTGCAGTTCGACTGTGACTTTCTCCTCAGAGCTGCGCCATAAGTACAATGTGCGCTCCATCCTGATCCGCAAGGACGATGAGGTGCAGGTCAGCTGTGACTTTCTCCTCAAAGCTGCGCCATAAGTACAATGTGCGCTCCATCCTGATCCGCAAGGACGATGAGGTGCAGGTCAGCTGTGACTTTCTCCTCAAAGCTGCGCCATAAGTACAATGTGCGCTCCATCCTGATCTGCAAGGACGACGAGGTGCAGGTCGACTGTGACCCTCTCCTCAGAGCTGCGCCATAAGTACAATGTGCGCTCCATCCTGATCCGCAAGGACGACGAGGTGCAGGTCGACTGTGACCCTCTCCTCAGAGCTGCATCATAAGTACAATATGCGCTCCATCCTGATCCGTAAGGATGACGAGGTGCAGGTCGACTATTACCTTCTCCTTAGAGCTGCATCACAAGTACAAAGACTATTCCGAGTGAAGAACAAGTTCCACTCGAAGGCAAACACAAGCATATTCAGAGATAAACCAAGTTCAGATAAATCCTAAAGTTTTAGACCACGGATCAAAGTACTCGAGCATCAGGCCCGAAGGAGTTTAATGGTTACAAAATCACTCGGCATTCCGAGGCAAATTTAAGGTGAGGCATAAAGTTTGTTCACTCCGCGGGAGGTGGGCTAGCGGGCTGGACGAACTCGTCCAGGTCGATTCCGTCAGCAATCGGAGTGGCGGCAGCAATGAAGGTTTCCATGAAGGATTGGAAGTCGTGCCTTTTGGTATTGGCGACCTTGATTGCTGCTAGCTTCTCTTCTCGCGCTTCCTTGCAGTGGACACGAACCAGGGACAGAGCCACATCAGCACCACACCGAGCAGAAGACTTCTTCCATTCCTGCACTCGACCAGGAACCTCATTAAGTGGAGCCATCAGAGACTCGAGGTCATTTTGGAGCGTCGCCCTTGGCCAGAGTGCTGTGTCAATCCATGGCATCGCGGCTTTTAGTCGAGCAAGCTAGTCGACAACACCAGCGACACGGGATTCCAGTCGGAGCACGTTCATGGCAGCTTCGTCCTTCACAGGAGAGAGGATGGTGTCCAAGCTTGTCCCAACTTGCCCAGTTTCTTCCTCGAAGTTCTGGAAAAATTCTGCACACACAATACAATGATGAGTCAATGGTTATATATCGAGTCGACAGCAACAAGTCAGTCGGACAAAGGAAAACACCTTCAAGCATGATGAACAGCTTCTTGGCAGGACCTCCCAGATAGTTCTCCAGGTCGTCCCGCTTGCGAGCAATGCCTTCCATCTTTTCGGTCAGATTGTTCTTGTCCTTCTTCAGACGAGTCGCCTCCTTGTTGGCTTCATCAAGGGCAGTTTTCAGCTTGGCATTCTCTTCCTCCAGTTTGCCGACTGAAGCCAGCTTCTGGTCAGCGAATGCAATTTTCTCTTTGGGTGCTTTCCGCGCGGCTGCGAGGTCCAGATCCTTCTTCGCCAGAACCAGGTTCATTGTTTCTGAAAGAAATAACACTCGGTTCAGAAAAAGCAAATAACACCCGGTTCAGCAACTGATCAGTCGACAAGTTTTTCGTACCAGTGGCTTCATCCTTGGCTTCAGCAAGTTTGTCTTGGCCAGCTCCAGATCGAGATTGAGCTGAATTTGCTTTTGCTCCAGGTCAGCAAAACGGGCTCCAAGTTCACAGGATTTCTGTAATCAAAAAATGGTCAGTCAACGGATGGAAAGATTTGTTAATTCAGAGCAATAGAGTGATAAATTCAACAAGTTCTAAGACTACTGCCGAATCAAACATCCAACAGCAGTCTCGGGGACTACACCCAAAGGGTGCACTTAGCGTTCCCCCACTGGTCCAGTTTCCACTCGACATGGTCTGTCCAAGCTGAGTGTAAAAAAAAGAAAAAAAGTTGTTCTCAAACCATAGTCGACTGCCCGCAGTCAACCACGGTCTCGGGGACTACACCCAGTGGGTGCACTAAGCGTGCTCCCACTGGTTCAGGTTCCACTCGACACGGTCCGTCCGAGCCGAGTGAGAAAATTCCGATTCTTAGACCACAGTTGACTGCCCGCAGTCAACTATGGTCTCAGGGACTACACCCAATGGGTGCACTCAGCGTGCCCCCACTAGTTCAAAGAAACAATCGACACAACTTAGTCGACTCAAGATGCAAAATTATTCAGCAGTAAGTTAAAACACCCAATGGGTGTATAAATGCAAAACGCAGACTGATGGAAAGATCCCTTAAGGAAAGTTTTCAGGTAGCATATCCTAACAGAACAAGCGACAAGCTAAAGAGTTAGTCGGTGATCAACTAACCTGGACGTTGTTCTGGAGAGCTGAGCTGGCGTCGTAAGCAGCTTGGCTGGCCGCCCAGACCACCTTCATCTGCTCCATCATGATGCCCGCCTGGCGTATAGCCTCCTTGGCAGCACCTACTTGGTCCTCTGGGACGTGATGTGCGTAAAGAGTGAAGATGGATCGGCTGGAGTCTGTGCGGTCGACGCTGAGGGCTGGGCACTCGTCAATGGTACGGCGAAAGTAACAGAAGACCGATTGGCATCGCCGCCCTCCTGGATTACCGTTTCTGTCACCGGTGTCGACTGAGGCGCTCTGCCAGTTGACGTCTTCCTGTTTCTTCTTCCCAGAGGCCTCAGCGGCACATCCTCGTCGTCGTCTGGAAGATCAATGACATTGGGAGGAGTTGCAAAAAGAATCAATCGCCAGAAATTTAGTCGACCAATAAAAGGCTGAGAAAGTAAATACAGGATTACGAGAGTCATACCCGGATTAAAGGTGACTGCATCTTCCATTTCCTCGTCTTCATTCCTGTAAGCAGAAGTCTCAGAGGTAGCAGCACTGCAAATCTCAAGATTCAGTCGGTCATGTCTGCCGCAATGAGTCGACCAAAATTCAATTCATGCTAAACCAAGAAATCAAGTCCAACTATTACCCGGAAGCAATGGGAATGGTCACTTTGATCTTGGGCAAGGCCTTTCACGGTTTTGACGGCGTAGCTCTTGATTGCTTCGGGGCCTTCTCAGTCGGCGCTGGAGAAGACGTCCGAGGGCGCTTTGAGGTCTGTCCAGTCTGCGCGGTCGCTTTGCCACGGATACTTGTCGGGTCATGGGTGTGTTTGGATCGCCTTTCGATGCGAGGGGGTGAGTCGACTTCTTCACCGTCGCCGGAGTCGTCGCTTTCATCGTCTTCTCCCCCATCAGAGTGCCACTCGCCGCTCTCACCTCCGCTCGCCTCCCCTTCCGGATCCTGCTCCTACTCTCCGTTGGGCATCGAGTACATCTCAGTGAGGGCCTGAAAGACAACAAGTGGAACAAATGTTAGTCGGTTGGCAAAAAGCAATTACATGATAGATCAAGAAAACACTCAAAAATTTAGAGTTGGACCTTATCTGGTTCATACGAGTTGTCGAGTGGGGGGATCCTCCTGGACCCTCCGGGGTTATCCTTGTTACCAGTGATGCCCGTCAGCCACTGCGCCACTGTATCCTCGTCGACCTCCTCTGGGTGGATCCGAGTGGTATCATCAATGCCCGAGTACGTCCACATCGGATGGTCACGTGCTTGAAGTGGCTGAATGCGTCGTCTGAGGAAGACCTCCAGCAGATCCATGCCAGTCACGCCGTCATGAACGAGCTGGACCACTCGCTCGACTAACACTTTCACCTCCGCTTTTTCCGCCGGAGTCACTTTCAAGGCAGAGGGCTTCTCGACTCGAGCCATGGAAAAGGGGGGAAGTCCAGTCGACTGGCCTGGAGTCGGCTGGTCTTTGCAGTAGAACCAGGTCGACTGCCACCCTCTGACTGACTCGAGAAGAATCATGGTTGGGAAGGTACTCTTGCCTCTCATTTGGATCCCGAGACCCCCACACATCTGGATCACATGCGTCCTCTCGTCACTCGGATTGGCCTTTTTGACCGACTAAGAACGACAAGTGAAAATGTGTTTGAAGAGACCCCATTGTGGTCAACAACCCAGAAAATTCTCACACATGGACACGAGTGCAGCGAGGTACGTGATTGTGTTGGGGGAAAAGTGATGAAGTTGTGCTCCAAAGAAGTTCAAGAAGCCTCGGAAGAAAGGATGGGGAGGCAAAGAAAAACCGCGGTCAACATGGGTGGCGAGGAGAACACACTCACCCTCCTGCGGCCGCGGCTCGGTCTCGTCCTCCGGGAGCTGCCCAGATCTGTGGGGAATCAGTCCCCCTCGACCAGATCATCGATGTCGTCTTGCCGGATCGTCAACCGAATCCAATCGCCCTAGATCCAGCCAGGTGGTAAGCCGGATCTAGATGACGACCCTCCCCGGCTCGTCTTCTTTCCTTTCGCCTTCGTCGTTGCCTTCTTCGCACGCTCCAGAGCCACCATCTTCTCCTTCCCCATTGTGGAGGGTGGAGTTCGGGCAGAGGGGCGACGCCGAGGGGGGAGGTGGGTGCGATCGAAAATAGAGGAGGAAGAGAGGGGATGAGGTGCGCTGTGCAGAAAACCCCAGCCGCGACGCCTTATATGGAACCATTTCCGAGTGGCTGACCTGTGGGCCCAGGCAATCCTGTCAAAACCCGCAACAGTTGCGCGCGCAGTATGTGGCAAAAAAGGTGGCGCGGATATCGAGGCATCCCTGCCTAATCTTCTCTGATTACCGCGGCCTCCTCCGCCCCGCGCGCTTCTTGAAATTCGAACCCGCAAGATCCACGAGCAGCAGAGCAACCTGTCAGACTGCAGATTTTTTTCCCATACCAACACTCGAAGATTAGCAGTAAAAGTTCACTCGACGAACTAAGAATGGATCAAGGCGACTGAAAAAGAAGTTGAAGTCACCATGTTGTTCATTGATACCAGCGAGACGCATCTGAAGCGCAAAAATTGAGTCGGGAGTATTTTCAACTCCTTCTCCACTCGAACCCTGAACCATTTGGGGGCTAATGATGAAGCTATGTACCTAGGGTAGGGTCATAGGCCTGACCTAGACACCCTTTCCCAGGACATTACCCTAAATTCAGAAGCATTCAAGGGATATCATCATCCACTCGACTATAAGCATTCCGCTCGGAAGATTCAAGTTCACTCGACCGTAACAGGAATCACTCGACAGACAAGAGACCTAAAGTCACTCTGAATGGCAACAGTCGGACGTTTACTCTGTAGACTTAATGGACATTTATGTCACTTTATTATTGGCTTTACCAAAAACGCCCCATCTTTATGTACCTTAAACCTTGTGTAACTGAGGGCGGAAGGGGTCTGGCGAACTCTATATAAGCCACCCCCTCCTCAGCGACAAGGGTTCGCACCCCCTGTAACTCAACACATATATAATCCAGTCGACCACCTCCGGGCACCGAGGCGTAGGGCTATTACTTCCATCGTGAAGGGCATGAACTCGTAAACCTTGTGTGTACAACTTCACCATAGCTGGGATCTTGCCTCCTCATACCTACCCCCCATTCTACTGTCAGTCTTAGTATCACGACAGGTCTAGCTTTGGGCTTCTTCACGGGAGCGGCGACTTACTTGCCATTCTTCTTGAAGTTCCCTTTCTTTCCCTTGCCCTTTTTTTAAACTAGTGGTCTTGTTAACCATCAACACTTGATGCTCCTTCTTGATTTCTACCTCCGCCGATTTCAGCATCGCGAAGAGCTCAGGAATCGTTTTCGTCATTGCTTGCATATTATAGTTCATCACGAAGCCTTTGTAGCTTGGTGGCAGTGACCGAAGAACTCTGTCAATAACACTCTCAACTGGAAGATCAATTCCCAGCTGAGTCAAGTGGTTATTATACCCATACATTTTGAGTATGTGTTCACTGACAGAATTGTTCTCCTCCATCTTATAGCTAAAGAACTTGTTGGAGACTTCATATCTCTCAACCCGGGCATTTGCTTGGAATATTAACTTTAGCTCTTGGAACATCTCATATGCTCTGTGGCATTCAAAATGCTTTTGAAGTCCCGGTTCTAAGTCGTGAAGCATGTCACACTAAACTATCAAGTAGTCATCAAATCGAGCTTGCCAGACGTTCATAACATCTGCTTCAGCTCCTGCAGCAGGTCTGTCACCTAGCGATGCATCAAGGACATAATTCTTCTATGCAACAATGAGGGTAATCCTCAAGTTACGGACCCAGTCCGTGTAGTTGCTACCATCATCTTTCAACTTAACTTTCTCTAGGAACGCATTAAAACTCAAGGGAACGGTAGCACGGGCCATTGATTTACAACATAGATATGCAAAAACTATTAATACTAAGTTCATGATAAATTTTAGTTCAAATAATCAAATTACTAATGAACTCCCACTTAAATCAACATACCTCAAGTTGTCTAAGTGATACATGATCCAAATCAACTAACCCATGTCCGATCATCACGTGAGTTGGGGTAGTCTTCAATGGTGAACATCTCTATGTTGATCATATCTAATATATGACTCACGTTCAACCTTTCGGTCTCCAGTGTTCCGAGACCATGTCTTTACATGCTAGGCTCGTCAAGTTTAACCCAAGTATTCTACATGTGCAAAACTGGCTTACACATGTTGTATGTGAACGTAGGATCTATCACACCTGATCATCACGAGGTGCTTCGAAACGACGAACTTTGGCAATGGTGCATACTCAGGGAGAACACTTTTATCTTGAAATTAAGTGAAGGGATCATCTTATAATGCTACCATCGTTCTAAGAAAAATAAGATGCATAAAGAATAAACATCACATGCAATCAAAATATGTGACATGATATGGCCAGCATCAGCTTGTGTTTTTGATCTCCATCTCCAAATCATCGACATGATCTTCACCGTCACCGGCATGACACCTTGATCTCCATCGTAGCGTCGGGGTCGTCTCGCCAACTATTGCTTCTACAACTACTGCTAACGCATAGCGATAAAGTAAAGCAATTACATGTCTCTTAAGTGATTGACACGCTGGTCATACAATAATTAAGGCCAACCCTAAGGCTCCTGCTGGTTGTCGTACTCATCGACATGCAAGTCGTGCACTTATTACAAAACATGATCATCTCATACATCAATATATATCACATCATATCTTGACCAAATCACATCAAAACAAGCCCTACAAAAACAAGTTAGACGTCCTCTACTTTGTTGTTGCAAGTTTTACGTGGCTGCTACGGGCAGCAAGAACCGTTCTTACCTACGCAAAACCACAACAGTGATTATCAAGTTGCTATTTAACCTTCTGCAAGGACCACTGTAGTCAAATCCGATTCAACTAAAGTAGGAGAAACATACACCTGCCAACCACCTTTATGCAAAACAAGTTGCATGTCAGTCGGTGGAACCAGTCTCATGTGCCTGGACATGTAAGGGTGGTCCGAGCCGCTTCATCCCACAATGCCGCCGAATCAAAATAAGACATTGGTGGGAAGCAATATGAACATCACCACCCACAACTTATTTGTGTTCTACTTGTGCATATCATCTACGCATAGACCTGGCTCATGATGCCACTGTTGGGTAACGTTGCATGGAAAAAAAGTTCTACGCACACGCAAGATATATCCATGGAGATGCATAGCTACGAGAGGGGGAGAGAATCTACATACCCTTGTAGATCGCTAAGCGGAAGTGTTTATCAACGCGGTTGATACAAGGTTGTCAGAATCGTGATTCTGAATCGGATCGGAGCTTCGACGATAGGATCACAATTCATAGAATCTTCACTATCAGGCTCGTAGAAATGCAGATTCTAAGAACTAAAATCTTCGAATCGGAGGGGTTAGTTTGGATCGTAAAGTCATAGAATCGTATGATAGAATCGCGATTCTGACAATCGTACACCTTCATGATCCATCCTGATCAAGTACCGAATGTACGACACCTCCGCGGTCAGCACACGTTCAGCTCGATGACGTCCTCACCTTGTCGATCCAGCAAGAGAGGTGAAGTAGTAGATGAGTTCCGGCAGCACGATGGCATGGTGATGGTAGTGGTGAAACCATCCGCGGGGCTTCGCCAAGCACAACGGACGTGGACGAAGGAGGAACTAGAACTAGAGGGAGAGGGGTGGGGGCGCACACGGCTTGGGGATCGTGGTGTGTGTTGCCCCTCTCCCAAAACATATATATATAGGTGGGGGGAGGAGAGGCAGCCCTAGGGGCTCCCCCAAGGGAGCCGGCGGCCGCCCTGGGCTTCTGCCCTAGGTGCGCCCCCTTCCTTCCTATGGCGCAGGGGAGAAGGCAGGAGGGGAGGCGCACCCCCTTTTCCTTTTTCTCACGTGGTAGCGAAGGTAAGAGGGTGCTAGCCCTCTTCCCTTCCTTCCCTAGGGTCGGCACCATGAGGTGGGGCGCGCCAGCCCCTTGTGGGCTGGTGTGCTCCCTCCCCTTGGCCCGTTTAGGCCCAATAACTCCCGTGGCCTTCCCGGAACCCCTTCCGGTGATCCGATAAATACCTGGTGCATTCCGAAACCTTTCCAGAGACCAAACACTATCTTCCTATATATCAATCTTTACCTCCGGACCATTCTGGAGCTCCTCGTCATTTCCATGATCTCATCCGGGACTCCAAACAACATTTGGTCACCAATTCACATAACTCGTATAATACTATATCGTCGATGAACATTAAGTGTGCAGACCCTACGGGTTCGAGAATGATGTAGACATGACCGAGACGCTTCTTCGGTCAATAACCAATAGGAGACCTAGATTCCCATATTGGTTCCTACATATTATATGAAGATCTTTATTGGTCAAACCTTTATGACAACATACACAATTCCCTTTGTCTGTCGGTATGTTACTTGCCCGAGATTCGATCGTTGGTATCTCCATACCTAGTTCAATCTCGTCACCGGCAAGTCTCTTTACTCGTTCTATAATACATCATCTTGCAACTAACTCCTTAGTCACTTTGCTTGCAAGCTTCTTGTGATGTGTATTACCGAGAGGGCCTAGAGATACCTCTTCGTCATACGGAGTGACAATCCCAATCTCGATTCATGCCAACTCAACCGACAACTTCGGAGATACCTGTAGAGCATCTTTATGATCACCCAGTTACATTTGAAGTTTGATAGCACACAAGGTATTCCTCCGGTATCCGGGAGTTGCATGATCTCATGGTCGAAGGAATATGTATTTGACATTAAGAAAGCAGTAGCAATAAACTGAACGATCATATGCTATGCTAACGGATGGATCTTGTCCATCACATCATTCTCCTAATGATGTGATCTCGTTATCAAGTGACAACACATGTCTATGTTTAGGAAACTTTAACCATCTTTTGATCAACTGGCTAGTCTAGTAGAGGCTCACTAGGGACACGGTTTTTCACTAGTACGCGTCGGTGCTATACACACGATTTTTAACCCCTTTTCGCGATGGCATAGGGAACCATCGCCAAGTGAGTGTGTGCGATAGGGGGGTCCTTCCCACATGACCCAGAAACCATTGGGGATAGGCCCTCCTGGCACACAGGCTGGGGCAAAATGAGCTCGTGTGCGATCGGGCAAGGCATCGAAACCCAATCGTTTATGTTCATATGTACATCCCACACGGTGAATCCCAGAAAAACATTTCCATTCGTATGTATATCACACATAGTCAATCCAAGGAATACGTTTCCGTTCTTATGTACATCCCACACAGTCTATTCAGGGAAAACGTTTCCGTTCGTATGTACATCCCACACAGTCAATCCAGGGAAAACGTTTCCATTCGTGTGTACATCCCACACAGTCAATCAAGGGAAAATGTTTCCGTTGGTATGTACATCCCACACAGGTTTATGTATAGGCTCGTGTGTGATAGGTGTAACTATCACACACGCTCTGCCTTGGTTAACCGTTTGCTTTTATCAACTACATCACACACAATTTGATGAAGAAAACTGTGTGGCATTGGGCTATCCATCACAAGCGCTTTTACTGCTAGAACCGTTTGCAAAGTTCCATGACACATTTAGTAGGTTTATTGGTTTACAATTAATAATTACAGTATTACGCAAATTCACATTTTATATCGAACAGCTATTTGCTAGTTTCATATCAGGCGCATAAATATATTTTAACATCACAATACGATAGCTACCTGAAAACAGCACAATACAGCATATAGCCAGTTCAAGTTCATAAGAACAATATTAGAACAATATATTCAGTTCCCTAATCGAGATCATCCAGGCTCATCTTATCCACCTCTGCTTTCAGTTCAGTAAGAACCTGTTTTGCACTGGCCAACTGGGAAAGTGCCTCCTTCTTCGCCAACACCATCTTAGCAAAGTCTGATTTAAAAAATCTGAGCTCATTCTCCACCTTCCTATTTTTATCCCGCATCTTCAAATATTCTTCAGTGTTGACAACATTTTCTCTAAGCCTACCTCTGTTCTCTTCCTCATACATGCTCCAGAGCTTTGCTAGGCACATCTTCAAAGACTGTGGCCACTCTTGATCAACCCACTCCAAGTAAGAACACTTCCGTTCATCCTATAATATTTAAAACTAGATCAGTAACAACTGTAGGGGAAATGGGTTTATAGCAACATAGAAAATCACCAATACTTATTTTGAAAAACTAAAGAAATAGGTTAATTATGACATATCTTCTCAAAAAGATCAATGTGCAAATGAATTAATTGCAACTGAGACAACACCAAATTCTGAAACATCAGAAGCTATAAATAACTACAGCAACACTACAAGTTCTTACTCATGTACTATAAATAACAAATTGAACATTTTATGAGGAAGGTAAATATAACTGCAACAACATAGAGACAGTGTTTGGATGACAGCAAATTGATACCAACAGGTGTGTACATGCACAAATTTAGTAACATAGAACTAATAGCACTAAGGCCGTCCACTATGTATGCCAAAACCGGTGTAAAGACAATTGTTGCTACATCTCGCGGTGCCCTGCACTGGTGAGCCGATGCAGCGGAAAAAATCAGGGACCCGGACTTCGGAGCACCTAGTTGCTCCGACGCCCAGTTCCTTCGTGCCATAAAGATTTAGTATTTTACTGCTTGGCTGCTCGGATGTGTGAACCAAAGTTGGCTGCACAAACTTCTGAACCGGTGCCAAATAATTTTCTAATGGCACCGCTGATGAGATGGCAACATTTTTAGATACTAGGTACAAATTGTGACACTGTCTTAGGATGTATGAATGGGTCGGGACCATGACAGTGTCTGAATCACATCTAACAAATGATTTGTAAGAATGAAAGAGGGTCTAACCTTCTCTGCAAATGCCAAAAACTTCCTCCCACTATCCACATATTCAAACGCAACTAGCTTCACGCATGGAGATTGATGGTGACAATGAGCAGACAGATCTTCAGCCACCCCGCTCCATTTGTTGCAACTGATGGTCCTAGGGAGCTACAAGAGGAAGAAATGACTCAAATCGACCGCCAGGTTAAAATCCTTCATCCCAAGTCATAGCCCGAGAGAGAGTAGAGATGCATACCCAGGTGGTGAAGGAGTCGTCGGAGGAGGAGGAACCGCTAGAGAGGTCACTGAAGAAGACCATGGCGACCCCAGTGGTAGGATGCGAGACGACGAGAGCAAGGAAGAAAGCAAGGAAGCGGCTATAGCTTAGGAAGGAAGGAAGGAAGGAAGGAAGGAACGAAGGAAGGAAGGAAGGAGGAAACAGGGGAAATGTGACTTCTGGTCAGGGAGAAAAGGTGGTGGGGAAGGGGGCGGGCGTAGATATTTCAGCGGTAGGCCAAAAATTTCAAAATGTGGAGGGAAACTTTGCGCGCGCTGCCGCCGGACACCATTCACTTTGAACGATTGTGTGGATCGCAAACGATTCTTATTCTTTACGAGCATGGGATGAGTTTGATAATTCAAATTTTGGTAGAATTTCCCCGGGTACGTCATTGCATAATTTAACATCGCTGGCTAATTTGGGCACACAAAAGAGCATACAGCACACAGACCACACTTACTGAATCGAGCAATTTTAGTAATTAAACAGAGAGTTGACCTAAACATTACTCTTAAAAAAGACCGGCATTAAAAAAAGCTTAAGTACGCATAATTTTAACAAATCCGCCGCCGCGCCGGCCTATGCATTGCCGGTGTAAAATGAGATGTCGATGACTTGTCCTGGCGAAATGCCGCCGTTGGTGGACTCCGCGTCCCCCCTGCTGAAGCCGACTGCGTCCTCGTCCTCGTCCTCAGCACCGCCCTCAAGGTTGTAGTACTCGTGGTAGTGGCTGCGCCAGAGCTCGCATTGGTATACTCCACCGCTGATTCCTCGACAAACAGAATCTTCTCTACCTCGACCTCGGCCACGCGCAACTCCTCTCGGCGCTTCTCGATCTTCGCCGCCTCCTGCATCTCTAGCTCCCGCTCGGCGGTCTCATGAGGAAGCAGGTGCTCCATGGCCACCGCCGCCTTTCAGACGTGGGTTGCATGCTGGATTCCGAGGTGGCCTAGAATATCTTGGCGTGTGCGTCCTTGATCTTGGCGTGGATGGCCTCGACCCGGGCCAGGGCGACTTCGGCGGCACGGACGGCAGCTCGAGCGCTCTCGGTGTTTGCAGCCGCCGTCGCAGCAGCAGCTGCAGCTGCCCTGTCGGCTGCCACAGATGCCCTCTCGCTGGATGCGGCCGCGCTCAATGTGGATGCGGCGGCACTCTCGGTGCAGGCGGTGGCGCTCGGGGAGGACACAACCATCGTACGGGCCTTCACGAAGCGTTTCCATGACGTCATCTTTGCAAGAAGGGGGTGAGGGAATAGGGATCGGGATTCATGCATTCGGGGGTTTCCTACACTGGAGCAGACGAACTAGCGAAGCTTAAGGAGGAAGACTTAAATAGACCCAGAAATTTTCATCCCAAACGGTTCCTACAAAAAAACTGTGTGTGATGTTGTGGATATTTTTTATTAGCTGTGAGAGACGAATTTGGAGTAAAGTGGCAACGGATGGTGTTTTAAATGTACGAGAAAATTTGTAGTACTAATACAACTGTCATGTCAAATTTAGGAAAATTTCAAGGGTCATTTGACCTTTTAAGACATTTAAGTGATTTTCTAACCAATTAATGATCATAATTCAAATTTGAACTACATGTACATGCAACAACTAACCATAACGGTTTGAAAAAGTCATATTTTGTGTACTTGTGTGTGTTTTAATTCCATGTGTAGTAAATAGGAAGGAATTTTGAAACATATTGGTCTAACGGCTATGACACAATTAAGCATGGAGTGCCATGGCATCTAAATTCCAAGGAATTAAAAAAAGATCAGAAACACACAAAACCTTGCTTGATGTAATGTCATGCCACCAAGATGATGTGGTAAAAATTTAGGCATGTTTGACGAAAATTTGGACCCACACCCCTCACAAACCGAAGCAACTCACTAGAAGGCTCGTGTTTCCGAGAGGGAACAATGCATGTTTGATGACGAACGGGAGATAGCTTCCTCTTACGGCCTTCATTTTTTTTCTAAATTTAACGTGCACTAATAAAACTGTCATGTGAAAATTTGGAAAATTCTAGGGCTCATTTGACCTTTTAAAGATATTTAAGTGATTTTCTAGCCATTTAATGACCGTACTTCAAATTTGAACTACATCTATATGCAAGGCTAACCATAAGGGTTTAAAAAAAATCATATTTGTGTACTTGTGTGCGAGTTAATTCCATGTGCAGTAAATTAGGAGGAATTTTCAAACATATTGGTCTCATGACATGGACACATGCATGGAGTGCCATGGCATTTTAACTCCAAAAAATTAAAAAAATGATTAGAAAAACATGAAACCTTGCTTGATGTAATGTCATGCCACGAAGATGATGTGGTAAAAAAATTGGCCTATTTGACGAAAGTTTGGACACACCCCCCTCACAAACCGGAGCAAGTCACTAGAAGGCTCGTGGTTACGAGAGGGAACCATGCATGTTTGATGACGAATGGGAGATAGCTTCCTCTTATGGCCTTCAAATTTTTTCTATGTTTAACATGCACTAATACAACTGTCATGTGAAAATTTGGAAAATTTTAGGGGTCATTTGACCTTTTAAAGACATTTAAGTGATTTTCTAGCCAATGAACATAATTCAAATTTGAACTACATCTACATGCAACGGCTAACCATAACGGTTTGAAAAATCATATTTGTGTACTTGTGTGCGAGTTAATTCCATGTGCAGTAAATTAGAAGGAATTTTCAAACATATTGGTCTCACGACATGGACACATGCATGGAGTGCCATGGCATTTTAACTCCAAAAAATTAAAAAAATGATCAGAAAAACATGAAACCTTGCTTGATGTAATGTCATGCCACCAAGATGATGTGGTAAAAAAATTGGCTGACGAAAATTTGGACACACATCCCTCACAAACCGGAGCAACTCACTAGAAGGCTCGTGGTTCCGAGAGGGAACAATGCATGTTTGATGACGAACGGGAGATAGCTTCCTCTTACGGCCTTGAAATTGTTTCTATGTTTAATGTGCACTAATACAACTATCATGTGAAAATTTGGAAAATTTCAGGGGTCATTTGACCTTTTAAAGATATTTAAGTGGTTTTCTAGCCATTTAATGACCGTAATTCAAATTTGAACTACGTCTACATGCAACGGCTAACCATAACGGTTTGAAAAATCATATTTTTGTGTAATTGTGTGCGAGTTAATTCCATGTGCAGTAAATTAGAAGAAATTTTCAAACATATTGGTCTCAGGCATGGACACATGAACGGAGTGCCATGGCATTTTAATTCCAAAAAAATAAAAAATGATCAGAAAAACATGAAACCTTCTTTCATGTAATGTCGTGCCACCAAGATGATGTGGTAAAAAAATTGGCCTGTTTGATGAAAGTTTTGACACACACCCCTCACAAACTGGAGCAACTCACTAGAAGGCTCGTGGTTCCGAGAGGGAACAATGCATGTTTGATGACGAATGGGAGATAGCTTCCTCTTACGGCCTTGAATTTTTTCTATGTTTAACGTGCACTAATACAACTATCATGTGAAAATTTGGAAAATTTCAGGGGTCATTTGACCTTTTAAAGATATTTAAGTGGTTTTCTAGCCATTTAATAGCCGTAATTCAAATTTGAACTACATCTACATGCAACGTCTAACCATAACGGTTTGAAAAATCATATTTTTGTGTACTTGTGTGCGAGTTAATTCCATGCGCAGTAAATTAGAAGAAATTTTCAAACATATTGGTCTCACGGCATGGAAACATGAATGGAGTTCCATGGCATTTTAATTCCAAAAAATTAAAAAACTATCAGAAAAACATGAAACCTTCCTTCATGTAATGTCATGCCACCAAGATGATGTGGTAAAAAAATTGGCCTGTTTGACAAAAGTTTGGACACACACCCGTCACAAACCAGAGCAACTCACTAGAAGGCTCGTGGTTCCGAGAGGGAACAATGCATGTTTGATGACGAATGGGAGATAGCTTCCTCTTACGGCCTTCAAATTTTTTCTATGTTTAACGTGCACTAATACAACTGTCATGTGAAAATTTGGAAAATTTCAGGGGTCATTTGACCTTTTAAAGACATTTAAGTGATTTTCTAGTCATTTAATGACCGTAATTTAAATTTGAACTGCATCTACATGCAACTGCTAACCATAACGGTTTGAAAAATCATATTTGTGTACTTGTGTGCGAGTTAATTCCATGTACAGTAAATTAGAAGGAATTTTTAAACATATTGGTCTCACGGCATGGACACATGCATGGAGTGCCATGGCATTTTAATTCCAAATAATTAAAAAATGATCAGAAAAACATGAAACCTTGCTTGATGTAATTTCATGCCACCAAGATGATGTGGTAAAAAAATTGGCATGTTTGACGGAAGTTTGGACACACACCCCTCACAAACCGGAGCAACTCACTAGAAGGCTCGTGGTTCCGAGAGGGGAAAATGCATGTTTGATGACGAATGGGAGATAGCTTCCTCTTACGGCCTTCTAGTTTTCTACGTTTAACGTGCACTACTAAAACTGTCATGCAAAAATTTGGAAAATCTTAGGAGCCATTTGACCTTTTGAAGACATTTAAGTGATTTTCTAGCCATTTAATGACCATAATTCAAGTTTCAACTACATGTACATGCAACGGCTAACTATAACGTTTGAAAAATCATATTTTTGTGTACTTGTGTGCGAGTTAAAAAATCATCAGACGATGTAAATACGTGGTGTTCAAAAAAGAAAATGTAAAGATCTGGCAAGACAACCGGCCCCCACACGATTGGCACTGTATTTCGCGGCTCGAGGTTTAGTAGGTGAGTGGTGGGGGTTATTAATCAGACACGGTTCTATATTGGAAACCGTCAGCTATTAAGTTCACACACGGATTTTGCTACGGGAATCATGTGTAATTCGAACTACAGTACTCGTAAATTCCGGCGACCGGCGTGTGTACTGTTCACATCGATCTAGATTCCGGCCGCCAATAAATACTACCTTGCTCACGTCGTCCCGCCTGCATTCTCATCTATATCCTCCCCTCGCTCGCCCTCTCTCTCTCTCTCTCTCAAATCTCTGCCATGGCGCCGCCGGTCTGCCCACGCGCCGACGAGGAGTCGCCGCCCCTCGAGGACGCTCACTCGAAGAGCAGCGACGAGGACCCCTACGCATTGTCGAACGAGGTTGCGCCGGACCCCCCAACTTTGGACTGGTTTTGGGGCCAGTACAATATTTGTCTGTGGAAGTCGCTGCCGCCGGTTGAGAAAGCCAGGCAAGTGGCGTTCAAGAAGGAGATAGCGGAGGAGGAAGCCAGGTACCAGGCGGCCTGTGAAGCCCGTGATGCTGCCTGGAAAAAGGAGGCGGTGGAGCTTTGGGGGCGGGCGCGTCGTCCTGCAGGAGGTGTACGAAGACAGGTACTTCACGAGGAAGGTCAAAGGCGCTAGGCGCCTCATCGCTGCGTGAAAGTGGGCCGATAAGCTCCAGCGTGCCACCGACGAGGAGCTCCGGTGGGCGCCCAACGAAATGGCAAGATCATTCGCGCTCGTCCCCCAGCAAGAGGTAGATCGGTATGTCAAGTGCTGCGAGGCGGAGGAGGCAGAGTACTGCCTCCGTGATGGGAAGACGCCGCGCACTAGGGAGCTGCTAGCGAGGGGCTGCCGGTACTGCCCCCAGGAGGGATTATTAGTTTTAGTATTGATCGTTTTCAATTTTATGCATTGTACCTAGTAGGTAAGTATCATCACGTATATGTGATGATATTATATATATTCTGTGATGAACTAATGAACAGTTAATATATATATATATATTATGAATTCCATTTTCTATCTGTTTTTGTGTACTTATTTGAATCTAGCTGTTATCGTCCACATATACAAAATGGAAAGCATATATACACACATTGAAACAGAGCATATAAGAACGGTAAACAGAGTACACACATTGAAATAGAGCAATAAACAGAGCAATACTATGATTGTTGTGAATACATAGCTATCCACGTCGAAACGACTCAACAAAATAAAACGCGTCCATGAGACCATGACCAGCAGCCCTTGCCTACGGTAGCTCTTAGCTCTGCCTGAACTCATGCAGGTGTTCATCCAAGCGGTCGACACGCTCACGGTACATCTGGAGCGTGATCTCGAACTCCAAGTTGGCTATTTCATCAGAGATCACTAGCTCGAGAATGCGACGGCCGTGTTCCTCTACTGCGCCCAGGTGGACACCTGGGCCAAGGAGGCGGTCGAGCCTACCGACCAGCGCGTTGGCATCGAGCGGGCCGTGGACAAGGCGAATAGCGCGACCCATCCGAACGGCGTGGCAGGCGTCCCGTGCAAGTACGGCGTAGAGGGCCTCTGCCCACTCCTAGCGAGGAGTGGGGGTACTGACGGGACGTGTACCCAGCTGCGATGCCCTGTTGACAGTAGGCAAGCGCCGATGGATCCGCTCTTGCTATGCGGCGTGCCGCGCCTCTCGCTCTGCGGTGCTCCAACGGTCTCGCCGTGTGGCGAGCCACAGCCTATCGGTGCGGACGCGCCTAGCTTGCTCTGTGGCGCGCCATCGATCATGTTGTGCGGCGAGCTGCAGCCTCTCGGCGCTGACATGCCTATCTTGATCCGCGGCGCTGAAGCGCCATGCGCCAAGGGTCTGCTCAACCCTGGCGATGACGCACATCACGGCATCGTCCATCATGTTGCCGGGGAGCGCCTCGGCCTCGACGGGCCGTGGCGCCGTCTCGTTTTCCTCGTCGTTGAGGTTGATGGCAGAGGCGGCGCTTTGGTGGGTTGGCATGCTTGGAGAAGGTGGATGTGCTACGGGTTGTGCTTGTTGCCTCCGTGTGTCGCACGCCACCCAGGTTTATGCGCAATATCGCTGGGTGGCGGGAAACCGGTGAGGAAATGGCGGGCGTGTTCATAAAATGCCATCAATTAATGGAAATGTAGCATAGAAGGAACATCGAGCTAGCACAAGAACTAAATGATGATCAGATGATCATTTATCCTAGTTAATTATGCATGTAATAGTTTACTTTCGTGTGTGGAAATGTCATGTGTGTATGTCGGTGTACAGAAGTAGGGGCTTTTCTGTACCCCTTTACTTGTGCACAGGCAGTCGTAGCCACACATGCGGCCACGCTTGGCGGGGCAGAGGAAGCAAAGATACAAGACTGCCAGGGCAGTGCTCAAGCCAGAGACACGAAGAGCAAAGGGGCAAGGTGGATTCCCCCCGGCAAGACCCTTGCCGGGGCGGCCTACACAGCCCCGGCAAGAGCCTTGAGGAAGAAGCAGCAGTAGCAGCGGAGCCGTCGGATGATGAGAGCTCTCCCCGGCAGGGCTTGACGCCAGCAAGGTGGAACCACCGGCAAGGCCCGGTCCCGGCAAGACAGAGTCTGTGCAGATGGGCGAAGTTGAACAGAAGAAGAAGGTGGTGCAGCACCCGGTTTATTTTGTTAGTTCCCTATTGCAGGGGGCTAGATCAAGATATTCTGGTATGCAGAAGCTACTTTTCGGCCTCCTTATGGCCTCAAGAAAGCTGCGTCACTATTTCCAAGCGCACGAGATCACCGTCGTCACCCGCCTCCCTTTGCAACGAATCTTGCACACCCCGAATGCGACTGGGAGGATTGTGGAATGGGCATTGGAACTGTTAAGCTTTGGCCCTCAAGTTTGAAAGTACTTCAACAATCAAGAGCCGAGCCTTGGAAGAGTTCATAGCAGAATGGACCTCAACCCCCGATGAAGAGATTCAAGAGACCACCCTTCCCGGCAAGGAGACGAGCTGTGATTGGATTATGTACTTTGATGGAGCCTTCTCGCTGCAAGGTGCTGGTGACGATGTTCTACTCGTCGCACCCACCGGAGAGCGCCTCAAGTACATAGTCTAGATGCACTTTCCCAGGGAAAAATCAACGAACAACATGGCAGAGTACGAGGGATTGCTTGCCGGTCTCAGGATCGCGGCAGACCTCGGAAGCAAGTTAACAAGGATTACCAGAGCCCGTTGATGGAGGCCTATGTGGATGAGGTGAGGAAGTTGGAGGAGCGTTTTGACGGTCTACAAGCAGAGCATGTTCCCCGAGCAGAGAACAGCATTGCCGACGACCTGTCGAGAACGCGCTGCCCTCAAGTTGCATGTGGAACCAGGTACCTTTGTGCTTCAATTAACTCAGCCATCCGTTGAGCCATCGGCAGGACAGAACAAACGAAGGAAGGCGGGCCCCGGCAAGTACTTTCTGGCTGAGCTCCTGGGAGCCGCCGGCAAGGACGTTGTCGGGTGCCCCAAGCTTGTCGGGGAGCAGCAACCTCCGGCAGGGCCTCAAGCCCTGACCGTAGAGGCAGCTGCCCTTGCGGCCATAGATGAGCCTTTAGTCCTTGCCGTCGAGCCCCAGGCTCCAGCATGGGCGCAGTGCACCGTCCGTTTCCTCCAAATGGGGGAACTCCCTGAGGAAGAGGAAGAGGCAGAGAAAGTAGCCCGTCGTTCCAGCATGTACCAATTTGTGGATGATGCCCTATACAGAAGGAGACCGAACGACGTGAAATTAAAGTGCATTCCTCGGGAAGACGGACTGAAGTTGTTGGCAGGGATACATGGAGGCATATGTGGCTCTCACATAGGATCAAGGGCCCTTGCCAGCAAGGCATTCCAGCAAGGTTTCTTCTGGCCCACTGCCCTCCAGGATGCAACTGCACTAGTAACCAAGTGTGAAGCGTGTCAGTTTCATTCAAAGAAGCTCCATCAACCAGCCCAAGCCCTTCAAACAACCCCTCTTTCCTGGCCATTTTTGGTCTGGGGGCTCGACATACTGGCCCCCTTCCCCCATGCTGTCGGGGGCTTTGAGTACTTGTACGTCGCGATCGACAAGTTCACAAAGTTGCCGGAGGTGGAACCGGTGAGGAAGGTGATAGCACAATCAGCCGTCAAGTTCTTCAAGGGACTAGTCTGCCATTTTGGTGTGCCGAATAGAGTCATCACTGACAACGGCACGCAGTTCACGAGCCGCATCTTCATGCAGTACATTCAAGACCTCGGCAGTAAGGTTTGTTTTTCTTCTGTTGCTCATCCCAGAAGTAACGACCAGGCTGAGAGGGTGAATGCAGAAGTGTTGTGAGGCCTCAAGACTAGAACTTTCGACAAGCTACACAAGTGCAGAAGGCGCTGGATTGATGAGTTGCCAACGGTTCTTTGGTCGATCAGAACAACACCAAATCGAGCCACTGGCCGGACACCCTTTGCCCTGGTATACGGGGCAGAAGCAGTTCTCCCCACATAACTCATATACGGGTCACCTCGAGTGCTCGCTTATGATGAGCTTGAGCAAGAGCAGTTGCGCCAAGATAATGTGACGCTCCTTGAGGAAGATCGTCTTCGGGCTGCTGTGCGAGCCGCTCGCTGCCAGCAAGCCTTGCGCCGCTACCATAGCCGCAAGGTTCATGCCCGAAGCCTTGAGGAAGGCGACCTTGTTCTTCAGCGAGTCCAATCCACCAAGAATTCCAACAAGTTGACGCCAAAGTGGGAAGGCCCTTATCGGGTGATACGAGTCACCAGGCCCGGCGCAGTCCGCCTGGAGACCAAAGATGGTGTTCCCGTGAGCAACTCCTGGAACATCGAACATCTTCGCAAGTTTTACCCATAAGGCGAGGTTGTCGGGCCCCCCGGCAGACCACTTTTTGTACAAACCTTGCCGGCAAGGCATGTAATCCTTTGTACAAAGCCAGGCGCAGGCCCTGAGCACTAGATAAGTAAATGAAGCGCTGACGCCCTAGAAATTAGCATGCATGCTAGGTTGAGTCTCCCTCTCTGGTAGGGTTGATAGTGCTTGGCGGCAACTAACCCCTAGCATAAAGGTCGAGTGCGTCTCTTTCTGTCTCTTCCAGTCCTTTTTGGTTCGCAGGCTGCACAGGCGCTTTTGCGAAACCGTTTGAAGGAAAGAAGACGGATCGACACCCCCGACCCCAGCGAGCCGAGGTTGCCGGGGGCTGCAGATTCAGATAAGTTTTTTCTCCCCCGCTATGCGCTTCCGTATGAAACTTGAACGTACAAAACTTTGTTCGTTCCTATGCCACCGTGCTCCCTCCTTCCTATGCCCAAAATCCCTTTTAGGCTGGAATTTGGTTGTAGTTGCGGTGGAAGGGAAACAAATGAAGTGCTCGGTCCTACTTTGCCCCTACTCCCGCCAAGGGCGTGGGTATAATCGTGGTATAAAGCGGGAGGATGGCAAGGTTTGTTGCCGGGCGACGTGGTTTGCTTAAAATAACAAGGACTCGCTCCTTAGTGTGGGCCTCGCTCACGCAAAAAAGAACTCGGCAAACACCCTTTTTCATTAATACGTTGATTAAACAAGTACAATTCATACAGAACATAAACATGAGCAAGGGGTTACAAAGTCTAAATTCGACAAGTGCCCACAGGCTTAAGATACTAAAAAAAGATAAGATGCCCGTAATCCCTTTCTTGTCCCTCTCCTCATGAAGCTGATCAGGATAGCAGGAGGGCAAAAGGAGTGCCTAGGCATGGTACGAGCAGCAGAAGACACCAAGAGAACGTCCCGGTGGCCGCCCAGAATAGGGTTGGTGATGACGGTGCCGGGGGAGGAGCCGAAAGATGAGGCAGCGGGCCGGCAATCCAAGACAAAGGCGTCGATGCCATCGTACTCCGACTTGACAGCCCGCCACCCGCCTTCTTCGTCTTCTCTGGCCTTCCAGCGCTAGCCGCCAGAAGCGACGGCCCTGAGAAGTTCAAGGAGCTGGCTCGAGGAGCCGCCACTGAGAACTACCCCCCGGCAAATCGCTCGGCCGGGGAGAAGGCCAGGTGCAGATGGTGCTGCTGCCGGCGTCGCCTAGGGACGGGGCGTCCGACGTCTAGTCGGACCCGTCCCTGTCGTCCTCCCCACTGGTTCCCTCCTCATCGCCGTCGCTCGAGGAGGAGCTCTCGTCGTCAGTCGAGCTCTCCGCGCAGCACCCTAACCTGATTCCCGAGCGCCCGAAGACCTTGACGGAGAGTAGGTCGCTTTCCACTAATTTGAAGTGGAGAACGTGCCCCTTCATCAAGCAGTGGGCGCGTGCGAAGGTTTTCCAACCTCGACGAAGAAGCATTACATGAGGGATGGGGAACCTTGTGTTCGCCCACATGTCGCCATTGCAACACCCCTTCATGTGAAGCCTCAGCCTCGGCGGCCGGTCGATCTCCAGCACCCTCGCGAACGCCTCAGGAAGGCGAAGGCGGCTAGGCGGTAGCTCACGCAACTGCAAGATGAACTCCAGCGCCATGTCTCCGACATGGCCGCTCGATGAGGCAGGAGGAGATGATGGCGGAGACGGTGGCATCGCGGGTGTCCCTCTTCCACGCCCACCTCTGCATCGACCACCTCGCCGACCACGACCCCGTCCGACGCCTCCACCTTGAGCGTCTGGCTCTTCCTTGACCGCCGCAGCTCTCTGGCGGGAGGAGATCTAGTCGCCTCCGCAGAAGGACGGCCGCGACCGCGCCCTCTCGGCATGATGGTGGATGGAGAATGGAGAAGAGAAGAAACGAGAGGATGCCTCTCCTCCTCCTCCTCCTGACCCCCTTTTTATAGCCAAACAAAGAAGGATGAAGACTGGCTCTACACCTCTGAAGAGCCCTTTCAGATCCAGCTCATTAAAGTCGCTGGCAACGAGCAAGGTCGTCGACCGCCCTCCCTGCACCAATCAAAGGCGCATGGGTATCGGCCATGGCGCGCCTTCCCATATCCCACGCATCCGTCACCTACCCCACGCATGCGGCGTACGTGGCGAAAAAGGAGGGTGTGGTGGGAAACATGGAAACGGCGGTTCCAAGATTGGGGAAGGCAAGGAGGGTAAATGAGCAGCGGTCCTGCAATTTCCTCCTTTTTTGGGGGGAGATGCGGGCCGCCTCTTTACTATTCACCGCAAGGTGACGCAAGCACGCTGCCCTCCACGCGCGACCCCCACGTCACGCACTCAATGCGGGTCGTGGGGAAGCGCAACTGGCGAAGGAGTTACCACAGCTGGAACTCTGCCACGCGTATCCGCGCACCGCTCTGGGCCTGGCCCAACAACGCGTCGCGCTTATATGTGGCCCAGGCCCGGGGCCTCCTATCGGTGTACAGAAGTAGGGGCTTTTATATACCCGTTTACTTGTGCACGGGAAGTCGTAGCCACACCTGCGGCCACGCTTGGCGGGGCAGAGGAAGCAAGGATACAAGACTGCCAGGGCAGTGCTCAAGCTAGAGGCATGAAGAGCAAAGGGGCAAGGTGGATTCCCCCCAGCAAGACCCTTGCCGGGGCGGCCTACACAGCCCCGGCAAGACCCTTGCCGGGGAGACTTGCCCAACACCAGCAAGGCCGCCGTCCTTGAGCCTGAGAGTCCTGACACCATCGACAAACATCAATGACCGAGGCTCAGGGGCGCCTGCGTGGTGGCATGCAGATCTTTGTGAAGACCAGAGACCTGCAAATCTAGATGGGAACCAGAAGACGAAGACCCCCGGCAAGATCCTTGCCGGGGACAGACGAAGACCCCCGATAAGATTCTTGTCGGGGATGCCCACAAGACCCCGGCAAGACCCTCGCCGACCCCGGCAAGACCCTTGCCGGGGGCATCTGCGGGGCCACGAACAGGCCCGCACCTACCAGTGTTCCGCTGCCCCGTGCCCGTTCCGACGTGGCGGCCAGCCCGCCAACTAGACAAACGCATGCGTGGCAGCACGCAGCTTCTAGGCCAACCAGCCAAGCACCTGCGTGGTGGCATGCAGATCTTCGTGAAGACCCTGCCACTGCACCAGCTCAGCAGCCAGCTAGCCAGCGTGGCGCTGCATTCCTCGTCACCTTGGACGCGCGTCGAAGCGAGGTGAGGCGGCGATGGACGGGACAAGCTTCTTTGCCGTCCCCGATAAAGCAAGAGGGCACGTTGGCAGCACATTAAATGCGTTTGTCCTACGATCCCAGATGATAGACTTGTACACTGTACATACTTTCCACCTCCTGTGTGCCACTTTGGCGACCCCTTTGACATATAAAAGGAGGCCCGAGGCGTACTGAGGGAGGATTCAGACTTTTTGGACTAGGCAGGCACCGTAGCTAGTTCAAGAGCTCAAGAACACCAAATATACAGAAAAGCGGGACTAGGGTATTACGCATCATTTGCGGCCCGAACCTGGGTAAAAATCCCCTCGCGCTGATCTTTGAGTCCCGCTCTTTGCACAGCTCCACGCCCCGCCAACCATAGTAGGGATTCCCTGTGATCCCATAGGTGTCGTTTCCCCCGACAGTGTACTAGCCACCTATGTAATTGGATGTTTGCCGCGTATTATACACATCTTATTTATGTGAAACGTTTCTGTTCTCTTGGCTCAACATAAACAGTTTACCGGAATGAACTGTATGCCCTCCATTGCACACACCTTGATCTGGTTGAACCGTTTCTGTTGCGTTGCCTAATCAAAAACAGTTCATCCGAGTGAACCATATGTCGTATAACACACACACCTTGATCTGGCTGACCGTTTCTTTTGTGTTGCCTAATCACAAATAGTTCATCCGAGTGAACTATATGCCGTTTATCGCACACGCCTTCATCTGGCTGCTCGTTTCTTTTGTTCTGCCACATCGCAAACAGTTAATTGAACTGAACCGTATGCCCTCATCGCACACGCAACTAAAATCTGAATCGTGTTTGATGTATCCTTCATCGCAAATGTTTTGCATATTTTTTGACGGTTTTTTTACATCACCGTTTGCGATTAATGCATCGCACACAGTTTCTTCAAAGGGTCTCTAATCGTAGTGTCGCGTTAGCAGCATCCTGCAGTAGTGTTTGTTTATGTATCCACACATGTATTTAAGTTTCCGGTCAATACAATATTAGCATGAATAATAAACCTTTATCATGATTAAGGAAATATAATAATAACCATTTTATTATTGCCCCTAGGGCATATTTCCAACAGTCTCCCACTTGCACTAGAGTCAATAATCTAGATTACATAGTAATGAATCTAACACCCATGGAGATTTGGTGTTGATCATGTTTTGTTGCAGCCCCTCCTCTCCCCTCAAACCTATATGTACTAGAGGGTTTTGCCCTTTGGTATACACAAGTTTTGAAGACTCCTCTAGTTCATCTAGTTCTAGTTGGCCTTTGTTGACTAACCTAGTTCTTCTAATCCCCATAAATAGAAGCCTAGTGTGGTTGTATTCTCCTCTCTCTAATTCCGCGGTGACGATTAGCTCTAGACGTCGAAGCGCTGCCGGATCATGAAGATCGTACGCTTGCAACCAAGTAGAGAGGTCGTGCTTTCGGTCTTTCGTTTGAGGGATCATTCGAGGGCGGTTCGCATGATCGTCATCAACGGTTCGAGGGACTCCAAGTACGATCTACACCAACTTGACTACTTCCGCTGCACTCCGCGGTCGGTAAGGAACGTTGATCCAAACCCAATATGCATCTTCATATTGTTCCTGGGTGATCGTAGGGCGATTTTTTTGTTTTCTACTACACCAACTAATTGCACCAACTGAGTTACATTATTTTGTTTGGCAGCAAAATAGGATCAGAATGCTACCAGACAAAATAAATGATTTTATTTTTTTATTTGGGAAATTTAAACTGATTCACCCCAGCCATGTATGGTGCCATCAACTTCGTTCCATGAGTAATCCATCCACGATTCATTGCGTGCACAACATGAAAAGTAAATAGAATGAATCTGGAATTTGTTATGATGTTTTTTAGTAAATACTAGGTCGCACCTGAAATCGTCCCTGTTTAACACCGCCGCAGTCGCGCGTGACTTCTCCCTTCAACACGGGTGCGTGTCTTCTCCATGTCGTCACAGCCGCGTTTACCTCCCTGTGTCTGCCTCTCAACTCGCCAAGGGCGTGGTATGACAGGAGGGCCCTAAGCCGATGATCCCAATACCGTTTGTTAGGAGGGAACTGGACGATCCCAATTACAAGCTCCTGCTATTGTGAAAAGGGAACCCGCTAAATGAGTCAGCTGAAAAACAATTACTTGTTATTTTTCTATTAGCGTTTAAAAAATGACCCATCAACATTTACTGTGACACTGAGACTCGTCGCAGAAAATGGACATGCCTAATGACGGCCGAATACGTCGCTAAAAAATTGCACGAACGTCACCAAAATTTCCGAGGGCACTGCCCCGGGAGGAAAACACCTGGTGACGATGGGCCGTCATAGAAAATTATTTTAGGCGACATTTCATGTTTGTCACTAAGTTTTTTTCACTGAAAAAGCAAATTTTGTAGTGTCTCTAGCCAACCAAACTTGTTTATTTTCTAGAGATTTAGGGAGGAGACCTTGGTCTACACTTTCACTAAAGGAAATTTGATTCCCCATACTTCCACTTGTGGATCTTGTTACTCTTAGGTGTTTGGGCACTCTAGAAGGAAAATGTCACCTCGGGGTCATATTTCATTATGGTGAAGCTCTGTGGTGGTGTCGGGAGCCTCCAATTTAGTTGTGGAGAGAGCCCCAACCTTGTTTGTAAAGGTTCCGTTTACCCCTTCAAGGGCACCGCTGGTGGATTCACGACACCTTGCGTTGTGCAAGGGTGTGAGAAGAATAGGGTGAGGCATTGGGACGCTTGGGGAGCATCGTACCTTCACACCCGTCCAAACAGAGACGAACCACCCCCAAAGAAGGAACTTCAGAAACAGATCCTCGTCTCCATCGGCTCCAGTTGCGATTATTTCGGTCGTTTACTTTGTGCAAGTTTATATCTCCTATTTACCCTTACTTGCACTCGTTACTTGTGTTGCTTGTTATATAGGTCGTCCACCTAGTTTCATATCTAGAAAACCATTATTGTTGAGCCTAAATTTGGAAAAGAGGATAAAATTTTGTTAGTCGCATAATCACCCTTCTCTAGTTGACCATATCGATTCTTTCAGTAGGGTTCACGGAATCCTATTTGTTGATGTCATCATAAACTTTATACTTTTGAAATAAGGGAACGGAGAAACACCACCTTGTTTGATTAGATGATTCAAATTAATCAATTAATAAGTATGTTTTTACTCTTTGTGAAAAAATACCAATCATCTCTCTTTACTAGGCCCACAAACAATATTGAATATAATATTTTCTTAAAGGTAAATTGCAACTGTGCTTGGTTACTGAAGGAGTGAGTGAGAGGATTTGTAACATGCAAGTGGGAGGCACGAAACACCCCATTTTGTTCGGTAATGGTAACTGGTGACCGTTCGCCGAGAAGGAACTCCCGACGGACATACTAGAAACCGTATGATCGAGATCAGATGATGACAAAATTTTTTTAAAAGCCTTATGTACGTGAACTTGCCATGCTAGTCTAGAAATTGCCAGTCCCCTGCGACTAAAATTGCCATGAAAATCGTTCACAAATGACATCCTCCTCAGCGAGCGTTCGCCAGCTAGAGTTCTTTTCTTTTGGCTTTCAACTTCCAATATTTCACATCTTTTGAACCAAAAGTTTAAAATAAGTTTCGACTTCATATTAGTGTTTCTGGTTACGAGGGCTTTCAATGAGATCGATATTGAATACGTTTTCACAATTTTTAAAATTCCGTGAAGTTTCCACTTCTAAAACTTGGTAGGGCCGTAGGAGCAAGTTTTAAGTTTTGACTCTAAAACTTGGTACAAGTGACGGACAAAATCGTAAATTTCAGAAATTAAAACTTGAAACTTGTTGTGTCCTCATGGGAGATCTAATGACTTTGTGGATCGCGAGGTATCAGACATCAGTCACAATTGGTCATGTGCATGCCCCTCCGAATCGAATTTCCGAAGGAAGCAAGGTCAAAAACGTTTTCTAACCGACAGACCACGGCTATCTTCTTGGGACTCGACTCATTAACGACCTCCGCCAACGTTTGGAAAAATATCTTCCGCTAGCACTATTGGGGTTGTTGGCACCAGTGGCCAGACCAAGTTAACCAAACGGTCCAAACCCACTGAAGAAGCTGGCGACCTGCCTGCCCCAGACCCTCAAGTGGCCTCGCCATTGCAGTGTGATGCACGCCGGCAAGGCATGGTACCCTACCCACGCACTCACAAAGTCACAAGTGTATGTGTTAGAGTTAAATACATTGTGGGTGCCTAAACTTGTCTTGTGCGGTCAGTTTAGTATCTAAAGTTATAAAATACACGAAAGTGGTGCTCAAACTTGTCCTGTCGTGCAAATACGGTGCCTCCTACCGTATCTGGGCATTAAGAATGCCCACGTGGCGTGCCAGCATGGCAGCGGCCCGCATGTAAGTGACTAGGAGCAATTTTTTACAGCCAACCCCCTCAGATTTTATTTAACTACACATAATTGTATCGCATACGGATGTGGGTCTTAGCATGTCAACGCAGGCGAGCGGATGAAAAGATAAGAAAGAAAAAAAACATGCCTATAGGGATTGGAGCACTGGACCACACGAGCACACACGCATCATATTTACCACCTCATCAACAACGGCCGTATGTGTAAATAACAGATACAACTCATTTTATAATAATAATACTGTGTGAAATAATAAAGACATAATAATAAGAAAGAAGAAGGAAATTAGAAGTTCGCAGGAGCTCATGTGCCAGCCTTTTAAGCTGGCCAGTAAACCAATCAAGGTTTTTTTTTTGACAAATTTAGAGAAACGCCATCCTGTATACAATATGAATTACCAATTTTTTTGTGGTGTATATAAACATTTGTACTATTGTTTTTCTCAATACTGAATCTGGTGTGTGTGTGGTATGCATCTGTGCATACGTCAATAACACTTTATTTGTTTGGTGCACCTAAATTCTTCACTTGTTACCGTATGTAACAATCTCATTAACGTATAAACCATATTTACCCCATTAGAGCATCTATAGTTGGAATTGTCCTACGGTTTTTGTACCATTGATTTTTTCCCTTAGGTTTGTCCAGGTGAGACCTTGGAAGGTCGTGGTTCGAACAATACTGTTCACCCGAGGACCTCTTGGTGCTACCAACGCGTGTGTGTGAGCTAACCAACAGATAAGACACCACTTGATGCCTTAATGAGATAATTTAATGAGGGATATTTAGAAAATATGCCGTTGCATCTCAAAAAAAAATGTTCAAGATGTTTTTGAAAAAATGTTTCACATTTATTATAAATTTGTAAACATGTTTTTGAAAGACTTTTGACATGCATTCAAAAAATTGACAACAAAAAATTTCAACGTGTATTGAAAAAATTATTGTGTACAACTATTTTTACATTTCTACAAACACTTTTAACATGTTTTAGTACATTTCTAGAATTACTATTATTACACAATAATTTTTAATACACATTGAACAGTTATATTGTCAATTTTTTGTGATTGTGTGTTTTAAAAATACAATGAAGATAGGCAATAATTGTCCGTGCTTGTGGTCTTGCATGAAGATACATAAATCAACACAAAAAAATAATATACATTGAACAGTAAATCCACATAAATTGTAGAAAAAATTCATTTTTACCTCTTCAAACTACACAATAATGAAAATAGAATAGATTATCAAAAAAGGAATATAGAATAAAGAATTTTTTTTAATATAGAATATTGAATTAAAATACACAATATTTGCCTACTGATAATTATTGTATTTTTATATGGTAAAATTTCCATATCATGAAAACTAAGCAGGAACTTGAAAAAAGAACATGAAGAAAATGTGTCCAGGGATTGCATGCACAACGATATGCGGAATTGGTCTATATATGTTTCTGGCTAATACTACGATGCATTTTTTAGATTGGCCTGGTGGCCATCTCGTGCCTACGTTATGCCCTAAGCAGTAGTTCCAGGATCCCCGTCCCTGCAATTTATTTTAGTGATTTCTCACTCTTTCATACTGGCACATGGGACTCGCATTTCTAATTTGAGAAGCCTTACTATGTATTCAAATAAAACATGAGGTGTTTTCCGTAAAAACAAAGTCAATCGTCTACTTGCATACGGTAGCCCATACGGCCGCATACGGGCGGAGGCACCGTATATGCGCAGGAGGACAAGTTACAGCACCACTTTTTTGTATTATGCAAGTTTAGATACCAAACTAACGGCGACGGACAAGTTAAGGCACCAGTGTGCCCTCCATTCTAAAATATAGTGCGCCCGCGCTTCCCGAGGTCGAACTTTGACCATAAATTTAACGAACGAGACCGACTGCGGCGGGTGAAAAAATTACATAATTAAAAACTTCTTTCGAATACGGTTTCACTGATATAATTTTTGCTTCCGCCGCAATCGGTCTTGGTAGTTAAATTTACAGTCAAAGTTGAAGCACGGAGATAGAGGAAGCACTACATTGTGAAATGGAGGGAGTACTACCCTACAAAACGGAGCAAACAACTCCACTTCTTGCAAGTCGTCATCTGCTCTTGCGGTGCTGACATCATTGCCAAACCGTCAGCAGGAGCATTATTCGTTAGCACTGGAAGTAATATAATTGTTCCAATATTCGTGTCGCCCGCTCCATCGGGTCGCGACGGAGACAGGCCGGAGAGGCGTTGCGTGCGTCATCTTGCGTCGTCTGCAGCTACGTCATGGATGATGGCGCCCGATGAGCTCGTCGGACCTTTCGAGTGATCCCCGCTTTGCCCCACCACCGACCGGCGCTGCCTTTGCACTGTGTGACCAGGCCACCAGGGCCATCCAAGCAGGGGTACTTTCGTAAGGTGGCGGCGATCACTAATCACTAAAGAACACAAGATTAGAAGAGGACCTCAATCTCAATGAGTCGCCGCGGTGTCTGGTTCTTAAACAGAGAGCACTTGATGACGTGCGATGCCCTTGGCCATAATTAATCCACTAGATTACATTAGAGAACTCGAGGAGTACTAGTGGCATGGCCATTATTTTAATTTTTTGAATAATAGTATAGGACGGTGCTGCAGCTAGTGCTGGCAGGGCGCACGTCCTCGTCCCTCCATTATTTCAGGAAGACCCAGGCTACCTGGTCAGGGCCCAACACATAAAGTTTTAACAGTGTTACACTTTGACCACGGTTACTCGGTATCCATAAACCTGTCAGACACCACAGTGGATCGAATTTTTCATTGCCTAGATACTAGAGTAGAAAACTTGCGCTCTGCGGCTCTGCTCTATTCCTGTTTTGTTTATTCTGATGATGCGTTTTCTCTTCGTCCATGATTTGTAAGGACGTTGCTGATGCTTTACGTATGCGTCGTGGCAGTGCAATGAATCACAAAAGGTCGAAGTGCATCATTGCCCCAAGGCTTCAATTTTAAGATCGCAATCTAACATAAATGCCACGCGTAGTATTGAAGACAGAAGCAATGATCGCAATCTAACATAAATGCCACGCAATCTAACATAAGGTTTCGTTACTCAGTTCGATAATTCTGAGTAATCTGAAATTCTATAAACCGAGCTGTGGTGTTGCCTAAAATGCAGCATAAAATGTGCACATTTTTTTCTCGAGTTAAAATGTGCACATTTTAGCACGTACTACTACAGTACAGTATATGTGTGTCATCCCGAATTGTCTGACGAGCTCACGGACGAAGCAAACAGAATACATAATTTTGAATGATTATGCCCCCCATCTCGCAAAAAAAAATGATTATGCCCCGCAAAAAGAAAAAGAAAAACTTTGAATGATTACGACCATGTGTTCAGAATCTGAACGCTTGCGCTCCAAAATTCCGTTTACATAAGGTAAATACCGGCATTTAGACATAATCAAAAAACTTGTATAAATATGGAGTATTGACAATTTTTAGCACGAATCACGGCAACCCCTATAAATTCACTCGCCATGCCTCAGACGTTACTCCGCAGCATCAAGCAGCTAGCCATATCTCGTCTCTCTCGTCTCACTCCTCTGTTTCTTTCCCGTCGACCACAGAGTGACATTGAGGTTGCAATCCAGCTAGAAGGCCATCCTACAGTCTGCAGCATTGCCATGGACGCCACAAAGACAGCAGCCAAGGCTGTGGCGGCAGGAAACGGCGACGGAGACGCCGCTCCGTCCGCCGCACCGAAGCCGGTGCCTCGGCAGGAGGAGCCGCTGCCAGGAGACGCGGCCGACCCGGCGCCTGCGAAGGCAACGACGAGCGCTACTGTCGCGGAGAGCGGCGTGGAGGACGAGCAGGTGGAGAGGTTCTACGCGCTGCTGGCCAACATCCGGGCCATGAGGGGCATGAACGAGAGCGGGAGCGACGATGCCGGCGCGAGCTCGGAGGGTGCCAGCGAGGTCTGCGGCGGCGGGAGGAAGCGCGCGCGCTGGGCAGAGCCGCCTTGGAGGCCGGCGTTCAGGATGGAGGACTTCGAGGACGCCAGCGCGTCCAAGAAGGACATGAAGGACGACGGTGCCGCCAGCCATCGGCGCCCGGGCAAGGAGACCAAGGACGAGGATGGCGGGAAGGAGGACGACGTGGCACGGAATGGCCGTGGAGTCGTCACGCCGTCCCCAGAGAGGAAAGTTTGACTCTCTATCGCCTTGTCGCTGATACTGGCTGCGCGCGAAACACGTGTGGTCACGTGTTCTCCGTGGGCGCGTCGTCGGTGGGTCACGGAGGAAAGCTCCATATGCTTGCGCTTATGCCATGTCCAGCGACACATTTTAAGCGTCTTACCTGCTGTTGAAAATAATTTTATAAATGTTCAAGCCCACGGGTACATGGACACATGTGCGTTTCTTCCCGGAATAAAACTTGCCCTGGTTCATCAGCAAAGCTAAAATCTTTATACTGCACGCAGAAAAGATGTACCCACGCTAAGGAATCCGATGCCACTGCAGGGCAATGCCGCTAGAGGTTATATCTGCGGTCTTTCTTCACTGGATCAGAGTGTAATTCGTTTTCGTGTACCTGACGAATCGTATGAATATCATGGCTTCGGCGAGTTAGATGCTATGATGATACGAACTTTTGGACGGTTGGATCTCTGATCCTATGGCATCTGTGCAATTTTTGTATTTATGCGTAATTTCCAAACTCTCTGAAGGCTTTTCTGTAAAAAAAACGACATTCTGGGGGCCGTTGGATCTAAGATCTAGGAGGTCATATGACCGTATCATCTATGGTGCGGGAAGTAACGGATCATCGCAAGTGGCACCGCTCGGTACAGCATCTCCAAACGCAATCACCAAACGGACGCCCCAAACGTCCACGGACATCTAGCCAAGCGAAGGCCATCCAACCGTGTTTTACAACTTTCCTACTTTCAAATGATGAAAACACAAATTGTGAATGAAATTTAAGCTAAGTATGATATATTACATTACATGCAAACTAACAAAATTAATGAGTTTGATATATATTACATGCAAACTATCCAAAATTAAACTAAACTAAACTAATTTGAAACTAAGTAGCGGGCAGTGACCTATTAGACATGGCATCCGAGGCCACATGGACCGTCAGCGCCGCCGTCGTTGTCATTGTTGCTGTTGACGCCCAGGATGCCACAGGTACGCACTCACGCGTCAGGCTCCAGCCTCTGTGTTGCTTCTCGTGTCCACCGCCGCCTTGCGCAGCCCCTGCTCCTTCGGAGCTCACGCTCTGACTAGACGCCGCCAAGGAGGAGGACGCATGCGCTGATCCGCAGTTGCGTGCATTGGTCTCCTTGGTGGTCTTGGACCGATCCAAGGCCCACGCCACCACGAGCCCCTCGTCGGAGAGAACTCAGGGGTGGGGCCATTGGGTCTTGGCGAAGGAGGTCGAGCGCACTGTAGGCGCTGCTCCGTTGGAGTGAGGGCTTTGGAGCCCCCGGACAATGAGAGGGATGTGTCGCGTGACCAGCCGCAGCCAATGTAGTACTCGAGGCGGGTGCGCGAATTCGGTGGGGATAGTGGCTCCTCCTTCCAGACGATGGGTTAAGCGTTGCTTGGTGCCTGGCTAGCGACGCTGCAGGGACGACAACTCCTCTAGATGCAGCATCCGGTCGGGATGTCGTGGTTCGACGGTGGGGGCGTTGGCAGCTAGCTCGGAGCGTTGCGGATAGCTGCCAAGCATAAGCACAAAGGAGCATGAAAGCATAAGCACAAAGGAGCATGAGGATGGCGTCACGCCACGTCCTAAGGGACCTGGGCTCCACGACGACGACCCATGAGGGTAATGACACAAAGTGCCACTGCCGCTAAGTCCGAATGGACGAACATCGGTTTTCACCTGGAGCCTTGGCATGGGGAGGAGAATCGCGACGACGTCCTTAAGAGGACGACAACACACGCGACCGTCACCGCCAAAGTGAAGAGCTTTGGCTCTATAACTTTCCCGTGCCAATGCGAAGCACCTAGGTCATCGATCCCTACTAGACGCCACCCTGATATCCAGGACGCCAACTTGCTCACCACCGCCAACTGCCGACCCACGATCATTGCAAGAGATGCCCAAACCTGGTGGAGGGACAACCCAACCTTAGGCCATAGGCACAACCGGTCTGGCCAGGCCTTGGACCGTTGCCGGTCCCCATATGACCATGCTGGGTCAAGAGAACGAACCTCTAGCCTCTTTGAAATAATACATGCCTATTTAAACCAAGATAAAATCACAAGTTTCGGAAACTAAAACTCAAAACTTGGTGTGCCCTCATGCGGAATCCGACAATTTTGTGGATCACTAAGCAATCATATGGTCGGAGAGGGCTGGGTAGGTGCGTGCCCCTGCGAATTTCCAATCCAAAGATGCACCTTTTAGCCCTTTCCTCATGCCATCAACCTTGGTGAATTCTTCAAAAAACCGAGGAAACGGTCGTGTGGGCCATAATTCACTCCCTACTTATGAAATATACGCACTGAGTTAAATAGCCTTCGAGGACAATATTACATACTATTGAAATTTAAGCACAAATGTATTAGATCAAGCACTTGTGATGAGCTTTAACACTACTCTTTACTAGCAAAATGCCCATGTGTTGCAACTGAATCAACTTTATTCTAGTGATTCACTATACGCCCTCCATTTTTATATACAAGACCACAAACTCATATTACAGGTACCAAGGTAAAATTTAATGCATACTTTGCAAGTCAATCTTTTTTTCGTTTATTGGAATCATTAATACGCAACATGCATGCAAGAAAACTGAGTGGAGGGACTAGCTAGTGTCATTATGACGGCATGCATACAAGTATTAAACAAGTTGCTAGTACGAGGAAATATCATTAATTTCTTTCCTCGATTACTGTTTGTGGCCTTGTATAGATGCAAAACGTATATCCCATAGTGGCCTTCTATAAGTAAATGGAGGAAGTAAGAGAATTTTGTTTCTTTTTTTTGCGGGGATTTTTATTCGGTTGAGATTGAGATATGTTGTGGGAGGGAATCCATAGGCAAAGGTAAGGATTATATGATGTGATTGAGATTGTGTATGCACAACTATGTGAGTTGACTTTGTTGTTTGTTTGCAAGGGATTTCTTGCTATTGATGATTTATCTAATTTATGTTGATATCTTTGCAAGGGATTTCTTTCCCCACAAACAAGGTGGTGTGTGGTCGGTTTAAAAAAAATAAGTTAATGGGTTTACAGCGTTGTTTGAAAAAAAACTGAGGGAGGAGGCATGTATCAATGGGAGTTGTGGGGACAATGGAAGCGAAACCAACAAACTCCCTTTAATAGTAGATACTATCATCTTCAGTGCACTTCCCATCATAAATAAATGTTTTATTATATCCAGATCAAGCAAATATTTATCACAAATTTTTAAAACCATTCAAATTATGTATACAACTCATTCATTATACATTGGGGGAAAGCTTAAAAAGTCCATTCATTGATCATAATTTTTTTCTTGGTAGCTTACCAAGTAGACAACCAGTTTCTCAAATCTCAAAAAAAAAGAGAGAGCGGACAACCTGATTGAAAGATCTACTCAAATGATAAGTGATACACGTGTGGCATAAAGTAACATCACCCTAACATTTTTTACACTAAAGTTGTCATTCGGAAAAAATAAAAACTAAAACTTGTCATCCAAACAGAAAGTTGTCATGTTTCATAACTAAACTTGTCATCCTCGGGCAACTAAGCTTGTCATAAAAAAATGTCAAGGCGGAATTGCTTCGCGCCACACGTGTGTATCATACAGCGAAATCTGCTATAGCGGGCTGATTAGGACTCGTTGTACTTACACTGACTAACTGTTCAGATTCAGGATTCTTAGAAAAAAAATAGGTGCTCAGTTTCATTGGGCTGCGACCCAGCCAACAGCCCAAAAGCTCCGGATCCTAATTTGCAGTCGCCCCACTAGCAACGCATCCGACGGCAGCCACGTTCGAGCGAGGCCATAAAACCCCCTGGCCAGTTCGGCTGCCGCCATCGCATTTTCTAGGGTATATCTCCGCCTCGATCGCTCCTCCGCCACCTCGGCGCTCCGTCGTCTTCTCACGTGAGCGTGCGAGAAGCCACAGGAACCGAGAAAAATGGTCAGACCCTAACTCCGATTCGTCTATGTGCTCTCCAATTGGTAGTGAAAATTTGTCTTTGGTGCTTTGCTCTGCATGGCCTCTGTTCTTGTTCGATTAGCCTAGTTGACCTGCAATATGTAATTTGCATTGCCCATGTCTTGATCCGATCGGTTGCTTATTTTTTGTTTGAGGCTGTAGAGCACACCTTCGTTTTTAACTAAGGTGGCATTCTTCTTGAGACAAATCTTCCTGTCATTTTGATCTGCATGTAGAGTGAAGTGCGGTCATTCCTGTCAACACGATACGTCGATCGACGACCACTTGGTGTAGTGCATTTTATACGCATGGTTCTTGTGATGAGGTGTTATTTATGTGTTCTCGCACCATCATAGCCATTTTTAATTCAAAACGTTAATTGTGTGATACACAAGACTAGTCACTGGATCATATTTTTGTTTTTGCTAGGGAGCTATCTTAATGTAGCTCTAGAAACAGCGCGTACCGCATAGTGGAATATCCTTTTTGTCGATTTCTAGTTATGACGGATGCAAGTTGGATGAGTATTGAGATTTATTTGTTTCTGCTTGTCCATGCCAATGGGCACTGTTTTTCTTCTTCTGAAAGTTTGATTGCTCTAGTAAATTGCTAAAGGAATTTAGCCAATTAGGATGTTGGGATGGTTTAACAGCCATTTTCGTTCAGTTTCTGTATTATTAATGTGACGCTTCCACGCTATCGGGAATAATACACCACTGCTCTAGAGGTAAAGCTTACATCATTTGTGAAGTTATCGCCCATTCTGTTGTCCAATCTCTGGTATGGTCTGTAGAAGTAGGACAAAGGTATTAAGTTTTTTTTCAGTAAAGCAAAACCTTTATTAGCTAGATTGTTCTACTTGTGCTGATGGTTTTCTATGCCATTGAGTCACATAATGAAATAATTAGTCCACACATAGATAGAAGCACAAGGAAGTAAGGATCAATTTGTAAAGAAATCACTGGGTATACATTTTCCTTTTCTTTCTGTCGACAGGCGAGGGGTCTGAAGAAGCATGTGAAGAGGCTCAATGCCCCTAAACATTGGATGGTTGAAAAGCTTGGTGGAGCATTTGTAAGCATATTTGATAACTCTAAATATGCTGTTCAAATTTTAAAGAATAACGGGATATGCACGTGCTATATTTGCTCAGTACTTATGATAATTTCTTTTGAGCAGGCACCTAAGCCGTCTTCTGGTCCCCACAAAGCTAGGGAGTGCTTGCCATTGATCCTTATGCTCAGGAACAGGCTGAAGTATGCTCTGACCTATAGTGAAGTTGTTTCGATCATGATGCAGCGACATATTATGGTTGATGGGAAGGTTAGGACTGACAAGACATATCCTGCTGGATTCATGGGTAATTTTTCTTGCTTGCTTGTGATTGATCCAGATTTTCAATACGCACTAGTAATTCATTTCTTGTTTATGAGATGTTGCATACTCTGTTATTAACTTACTCTGTTCTGCAGATGTTGTGTCAATTCCGAAGACAGGGGAGAACTTCCGCCTTCTTTACGACACCAAGGGTCGCTTCCGTCTCCACAGCATCAAGGATGAGGAGGCTAAGGTAAAAGCACCTGTACAATTGTTCAGAATACGAGCTGTTCTTGCTCTGTATGCTTCTCTGTGATATGGTATTTTTACATCAATCGGTATGCTTGTGTGATATGCTAAATTCACCACCGTAATTTTTCATGTTCTGTGTGTTTCTTTGATGCAACTAAGGAACTTGAAGCCAGATTGTTAGAAGTCCAACCCATTCAAAAAAATCAAAAGACTTGTATACCGATTAAGTTGCTTCCCTAAAGCCCACTCTCGTTTTGATTTTTCTAGTTACTTGTTCGTACTGTTTTCTGTCCAAAATTCCCAATGCAGTTACATATGTACACTTTGCTCAGGTTGTTTTCTGTTTTGCTTTTCAAAAACTAAACTCATTAAATGGTAAAAAGAACATATTCCTAGTGATGATTATCTTGTGGCTTGAGAATTACTCCGTATATCACTTTTTGCCGGAACCCTTTTCTGTTGTTGAGTTTGTAATCTGTTTTGCAGTTCAAGCTCTGCAAGGTTAGGACTGTGCAATGTGGGCAGAAGGGTGTCCCTTCCCTCAACACCTACGACGGCCGCACCATCCGCTACCCTGACCCTGCCATCAAACCCAACGACACCATCAAGATTGACCTGGAGACCAATAAGATTGTGGATTTCATCAAGTTTGAGGTCGGGAATTTTGTGATGGTGACCGGAGGCAGGAACACCGGGCGCATCGGGGTGATCAAGAGCAGGGAGAGGCACGAGGGCAGCTTCGAGACCATCCACGTCGAGGATGCCCTCGGCCATCAGTTCGCCACCCGCCTGGCCAACGTCTTCAGCATTGGCAAGGATAGGAAGTCGTGGGTCTCTCTTCCCAAGGGCAAGGGCATCAAGCTCACCATCATTGAAGAGGCAAGGAAGCGCATTGCTGCGGCTTGATTTCAGAACCCTCCTGGAATAAATAAATGGATTAGTTGTGACTTGTGAGGAGTCATTTAGAATGTTAGATGTTCCTATTGGAGACGAGCCATGTTTTAGTTCTGCGTTTGACATTCGTTGAACTGTTCTAGTTGTTGCGTTACTTTGAGCACTGAAAGTAATTGATAAAAATAAATTGTTTTGCCGATCTTTTAGCAAATGAGGCTATGTTTTAATTAGTTCTCGCGCAGGAAATCTAAGATACCTTGCAATGTTTTTTTATCTACATTATAAGAACATTTGCTGTACCATTCCATTTGCATGTGGACTTCGAGGTGGTACTTATTTTTTGTTGCACATAGTCCTATAGAGGCGACAAGACATGCTTGACATGCTTGTTGTTGTTGGATTGACGGTGGTGCGACAGTGACGGGAGGTGATGCGGTATTGGACGTCTTTGTCTTTCAGTATCTCCTTCAGCAGTATTCGGCTACCAAGAGTCGGTAGGGAATGATGATCGTGTCCTTGCCGAAGGTGGTGGATCAAAACTCGATTTTGGGAATGAAAATCCCGAGACCGGCCTATGGCTGGACTCCTCACCACCGGCGCATGTGCGGTGTTTCCTTCTTGAAGGCTTAGCCTAGGGGTTGCGTACTTTTTGTCTTTACCTAGGTGAAGCTACGAACGTGAGGCATGTGGGTTTTCTTTTTTGGGTCGAATTTGTTCTGAAATTTATTTCTTAAATAATACTAATAGAATACCTGTGCGTTGCCACGGGCCTTCTAATATTTTTGTTGGTTGCATATTGAAGCATAATGCATTTCAAATTTCACATGCGTAGAAAAGATTTCCAGTAACAGTCGACAATTATACTTGATGCAATGTATTTTCATTTTCCCACTTCACTTGCATCTCCATTATTTCTTTTTAGTTGCAATGTATTAGAAATGTAATTTGACAACATATACATGAAGAGCATAAAATCATATACTTCCTCCATTCCTAAATATAAGTTTTTTTAGAGATTCCAATACGGACTATATGCGGAGCATAATGAGCGAATCTACACTCTAAAATATGTCTATATTAGGGATGAAAACGGCGCGAAAACGGATGGAACTGGGTGCTACCATATTTGTTTTCATATTTTTTTGCAGAAGCGGAAACGAATACAGAAACCTCGGAAATGAATACAGAAACAGATACTACCGGAAACAAACACGGAGCGAATACAGAGCGGACACGGAAACAAAACGGTGTGTTGACCGGAACTTAAAGCCCCCTTAAATCATGGAGAAATACAGACAAAAAAAAACTAAATGATGGAATTGTTAACACGGCTACAAAATAATATGGTTAAGTTGGTAACATAGGCTAGTATTGTAGTAGTACATGAAAAATTTCATATAGGGTCTAGCTGAGTATGTGTGTGGTAGTAAAAGTTGGTACTCTAATCATACATTCTACTCATTGTGTCATTGCGTGTTGTTTGATAGTTGGGCTGCAAAGCAGTCATGGGCCTATAGTTGAAACAGAAATTCCATATTAACGAAAACGGAAAGTTCCATTTCCACGTGGGTTCCGCCGGAAAACATCATTTCGTTTTTGTTTTCGTTTCCGCATAAAAAATTTCATTTCCATTTTCATTTTGCAAATTTCCATTTCCATTTTCATATTTTCTCTCCGCTTCCATTTTTCCTCTGGAAAAGCGGAAACTTTCCACTCCATTTTCATCCCTAGTATATATACATCCGTATGTAGTTCGTATAGAAATCTCTATAAAGACTTATATTTAGAAACGAAGGGAGTACAAAATAACCCAACACACTCTTGTAACGAATAAATTATTGTTATCTAGAATATAAATATAATGATGATAAAATAATTGCATGTATCTTGAATATGAAAATAAAATAGATAAATATACTTGTCTGTGCTCGTGTGCATCTTTTGATGCATAGACCAGGGTTATACTCCTTTTCGAAAAAAAGAAAAAGAGGTTAAGTACTGAAAAAGACGCAACGTTCATTATGTGGAAGTTTCACATACCTTATGTTATGTAGTTCTCCCGCATAAAATCTATGCTACCCACCAATGTTTGTTGATCCACATTATTTAGAACATTTGCTATACCATTCCATTGACATGTGGACTTTGAGGCGGGAATTTTATTTTAGCCCATATACGTGATCTTATTGATAGAAGATTTGGAAGTGATTATGAACTACATATATGTAATGTTTTGTGCTTGAGTTTAGGTACGTGTGCATCTTTACAACATCTAAAAAATTATAGCAATGTTATAACATGTGATGTTGTGCAACTTCTAAGCATCATGCAAAAAATATGAAAAGGGGTCAAATGTATCTGGATAAGAAGTGAAAATATTCAACTTAACTTTTTAACATGACATATTTTCTCCTATTTTTGGGTGATTTATTATGGACCGTTATTTGTTTTGAGATTTTTCTCACAAGTATATAGACCATAGATTCAACAATCCACTCTTGCACGCACATTTTCTTTTCCATCTGTAAAGTCCTCTTTCGTTCCCAATATTCCAAAACCACCTCAATTAGTATGAAAAATGTAGGATTAGTTTGTCATGACATATTGAATCCTATAAAAACTTAAAAAAAAAATACATGAATCTATAAAAAAATGGTTGCATCGTAGGTTAACGCAATTCCTATATCAAATTTCTTTGAACCAAAGGCTCTAAATTTCCTACATGGCAAACAAATGCATAAGCCAATGTAACCCCTTTCTATCTATTTTTTGTGGGTGGGTTGTTGCTACATGTGTTCATTACTAAAACTGAGAAAAGAAAACCTCCCAGAATCACCCAATATTCCAACAATTTGAGTTGTTGCCGTATACGATACGATCGAGGGTGGTAACAAGTGTCCACCCCCCCCCCCCCCGCGTCGTCTCCTCCGAGGAGACCCGAGGGAAACCCTAACCGCCGCCCCCTCCTTCCCTTCCGCCGGCTCCAGAGGTGTGCGTCGATGTGCGCTCGACACCGAGGAATGTGGCGGCGGGGGATCCGGCGGCTCCATGTACCGTGGAGGGCCTCGGCATCCGGGGCGGCGGCCCCGGGTGGACAGCGCGGGGTGGCCCTTGCGACGGGCCATTCCTGCTGGAGCTGGTGAAGCGCCTCCCTCGGTCTCGAGGGTGACGAGGAGGCGTCGGCCCCCGGTCACTGGTGTGCAGCCTTCCCCTCGCGGTTGCCACCGCCAGATGCAACCCACCCTCTCTGCCCCGATCTGCTCCTTCCATTGCCGGTTTCGGGTCCCAGTGGCTTAGGCCGTTCTTCCCGAGCGCCGGTAGCGCGGATCTCGTCGAGCGGGGTTGGATCCGGGGAAAACCCTGGCCGGCGCTGCAGCCACACCATAGGCGACGCCCTGGGCGCCATTGAAAGAACATGCGGTGCCCCCATGTTTGGTTTTGGTAATTGATGACAATCTCTATGGACTAATGGTTGCCTTGAGTTATATTTGAAGGATTTGTCCATAGGCATTTCTTGAAGTCCATGTGTTGGTTTCAAGGAGTTTATGTGGTGACCAAGGTGTTATTAAGGAATTATCCAAAGATTGGTCATGTGAGAGTTGAGCTTATTGCAAGCATGTCTTGAAGAAGAAGATTGTGTGATCATTCATGTTTACCTTCAAGACATCATCCAAATGAAGAGAGTTGGAAAGAGTCAAGGTTGATCAAGACTAAGTCAAGAGTGAATCAAGTTGATCAACACACAAAGCGCACAAGATGTACCGAGGGATCAAGCGATCCCATGGTATGGTAAGCATTGTCAATTACGCTTTGTGTACTAACCCATGGTCTTAGTGAGAGTTCTTTGTGGGGTTACGTTGCGGTGTGCAAGTTCAAGTGAAGCGGGCAAGTTCAAGTAAAGCATCACGAAGAGATCAAATGCTTGAAGCCATTGTGGTGAAAATGTACTTGTGAAGATGTGCGGAAGGGTGGCTCACCCATAGTGGAGTATGGGGGAGCAATCAACTAGTCTTCATCGAGCCAACGCAATCAAGAAAGGTGGTCCATCTTTAGGGAATCAAGATCGTCATCATCTAGCTCAAGTGGACCATGTGCAAGGCAAAGGTTTGCTCTTGATAGGTTTTCTATTTTTACCGGTCTCATGATGGTAGTTGGGAGACCGGGTTATAGGATCGATTGCCGTACTATCAAGGGGGGCTCTCGATGAGTAGCTTGATTGTATCGTTCATAGAGAGCTCAAACCATTGCATCCTTGCATCATCTTTATTGGTTCTTGTTTGGTTCTTCTCTTTGTGAGTTTTGGAGCTTATGGTCATCTTGATGACAAGCTCGAGTTCATCGAAAACGGAGTTCACTCACATCTTCTATGATGTTTTCGATGTTGGAGGTTATGTCGGTTCTTCTCGGTTGGAGGTTTCACTCCTCTATTTGTTGGCATACCTCCCCTGCCTCTTCTTACTATAACCAGTCGTTGTTTTGATGCTACTCGTCTTCCTCTATCCAATAAGCTTGAGTTTGCTCAATTCGGAGCTCATATGAAGAAGTTTTGGCAGTTCTGTTTTTCTCCCTGCGGTAGTACCGCGGTGGCAGCGGTGGTACCGCTTGTAGCGTCAAGCGGTAGTACCGCTCCAGTACCGCTCTACTACCGCCTCGATTTTGGGTCTGCTCTTTTCGTGTCGGGTTCAGCGGTAGTCGCGCTGCAGTAAGGCACGGTAGTTCCGCCTATAAGCGGTAGTACCGCTCCGGTCGAGCGGTAGTACCGCTGGGGTGAGCGGTAGTACCGCCCCAAGGTTCATGTTTTGTTGATCCGTTTCCCTGCTTCTTCCGCCCGAGTTGTAGTACCGCTCGTGTGCGGGCTGAGCACATAACGGTTGGATTTTCCCCCTCCTATAAAAGGGGGTCTTCTTCCCCAATGAACCTTATCCTTTGAGCTCGTGTTCTTCCCCCATTGTTGACCTTCTTCGAGCTTGCTAACTCTCAATCCCTCCATGGATTCTTGCTAGTTTTTGAGGGAAAAGAGAGAGGAGATCTAGATCCACATTTCCACCAATCACTTTCTCCTCTATGTGAGGGGAACCCCTTGGATCTAGATCTTGGAGTTCTTGGTGTTCTCCTTCTTGTTCTTCCTCTCTTTTTCCTCCCTAGCATTAGTTGCTTCGGTGGGATTTGAGAGAGAAGGACTTGGGCACTCCGTGTGCCCTTGCCATTGCATTTGGTGCATCGGTTTGAGTTCTCCACGGTGATACGTGGAAGTTACAAGTTGAGGAGCTTATTACTCTTGGGTGCTTGGTGCCCTTGAGCTTGTTCCTCTTGGGTGCTTGGGCGCCCTAGACGGTTGGTGGTGTTTGGAGCTCAATCATTGTGGTGTAAGGCTCCGGGCAAGCGTCGGGGTCTCCAATTAGGTTGTGGAGATCGCCCCGAGCAATTTGATGGGTTCCGGTGACCGCCCCCAAGGGTTGCCAAAGTGTACGGGTTCGGTGACCGCCCCCAAGGGTTGCCATTTGTACGGGTTCGGTGACCGCCCTCAAGGGTCCCTTAGTGGAATCACGGCATCTTGCATTGTGCGAGGGCGTGAGGAGATTACGGTGGCCCTAGTGGCTTCTTGGGGAGCATTGTGCCTCCACACCGCTCCAAACGGAGATTAGCATCCGCAAGGGTGTGAACTTCGGGATACATCGTCGTCTCCGCGTGCCTCGGTTATCTCTTACCCGAGCCCTTTACTTATGCACTTTACCTTGTGATAGCCATATTGTTTCTTGTCATATATCTTGCTATCACCTAAGTAGTTTTTCTTGCTTAGCATAAGTTGTTGGTGCACATAGGTGAGCCTAGTTGTTGTAGGTTTTGTGCTTGACAAATTAACCGCTAGGTTTATTCCGCATTTGTTCAAGCCTCAACCGTAATTATTTTAAAGCGCCTATTCACCCCCCCTCTAGGCGACATTCACGATCTTTCAGCCGTTCCCCTGCTTGGAGGCCGTGGTGTGGATCCTTCTCCCCCTCCTTCCGTCCCCTGTTAGGTGAAAGCCTAGGTCCCATGATTCGGGCGGCGATGACACATCCGTGTCGTGTTCCTTCTTGGAGGCGCAGTCCGGGGATCGCAGTGGCGGCGAAAGAGTCTGGTTGTGGATGTGATGGTGGCGGGTGACAGCTAGGCTCTGCGCTTCAATACCTTTTCTTCAGTTGCTCATCGTTGTTACCCTTGTTTGCTGTGACTGTGGCCGACAGCTCTTGCCCTTCGGTGTGGCTTAACCGCGGACGATGACGGTGCTCGGAGTGGTGTGTTCTGAGCTTGCGGGTCTGCTCCTAGTTTCTTCTCCATACGCAGCTTGGACGTCTTCCATCTGGGTTCTAGGGTGAACCGAGTTGCCGGCTGCCGGTGCGGCATCCTTCGAACCAGGATGAGAGGGCAGGGGTCCTTTGCAGTGGCAGTTCCAGAGGAGGTTCGGTCCATTACTGTCTTTGAGTTTGGCTACGATCACGAAGCTTGCGCGGTGGTGCATCCTCTCGAGTCCGTAGTTAGTCCTGTTGGTGTAGGTCGTCCTGTAGGGTGATGGCCGCAGCATGGCGTGGCCTCTGCTTGCTATTGCTGCCGCCTTTGAGTGTGTTTCGCTTTGCTCCTTGTATCATCCGCTTTGCTTCTATTTGCTTTTTCTTGTAAGTTGGTGATCTTGTAATCCTGGCCGGTTGATAGCTTTGTTAATTCAAAGCCGGGCTCTTCTTGAGCCTTGGTTCTAAAAAAAAAAGTCACCCAATTATGTGTACATCCTGAATCTCAGATCCAACGGTCAGTATGGGAACATGTGAGCTGCCGAAGCACTTGATACTGGCTAGGTCCACTCTATTTTCTGCTTTGGACGTGTCTTCTCGTGGGCTCAGCATAAATGCATAGTAGCTTCTACTACTCGGTAGGAGGCTTGGCTTCCTGCCGAGAGAGCCGCTACGGCTACCTGTTGTCCATGGGTGACCATACATGCGCTGACCTGCGCCGCTGCCCGGCCCTGATTCCTCTTCCGTTAGCCGGCTGTAGCAATGCCATGCCGCTGGGCTGATAGCCTAGCCTGCCATCGGCTTGACATGACAAGACTCCTGTAAGCTAAGCAGCCGGCCATAGCTGCACTTGCTCGCGCGATTGGAGGAGCAATGTCTCTCCCTCCCCTGTGGGCTATGGCCGGCCCTACCGTGCTACACGATCGTAGGTGATGTATCGATTCCAGGAGGGTGAAATGAAATCACGGGAGTGATTATCCGCTGAAATCACGATCTGGTGAGGCTTAATTCAGGTTGTGACAGACAGTCGCTTGTTGAAGCTAACACCATTTCCCAGTCTTCCTTAAGATCCCTCTAACTCCAAGGCTCTATCATGAGGAAAAAGGAGTAGCAAACAGACCTGTTGCCTGATCTTATAGGAGCTCAGTGAAACAGGCATGCCCCTACTATGTCCAGGATTAGGCATTCAGACTATGACAACTCCTAGTTTCGATCTAACATTTCTTTCGAGAAAGCAAAGGCTGAATTTCTGAGCTCTACAGTCCTACTCCATTTACTCGCTTCCCAGTTCTGTTCATGTGGACCCACCATTAAACTCACTGCCGTCTCACCACAGCCTCGGATCCCCCATGTCCTTGAGACGCCACCATTATAACTGTCAGAGTGTGCAGCCCATACCATGCTGCTAGTTCTACTGCCTGTTTGTTACCACAAGAGACAAAGCTCATGCTCGGCTGCTCAAGCTGCTTGTTGCACTTTGCTCGAACATGGATTTCTCACATTTGTCGCCTCTATCCTAACAAGCTGTACTAGCAGCAGTAGATGTCTTGAGCTGTGGATGCAAAATCTCTGCTTGAGCATGGTGGCCTTTGGGCTCTGGTGGTCATGGTCGTCGTGCTGCACCATGCCCCAGGCCAAAGCTGGTCTTCCCATGCACTGCCCTCTGCAGCATTATAAATGCACTTTGCCATGTTGGCTTCAGCATATCCTGCCGTGCCAAAAGGTGAATCTAGTGTTGCTTTTGCTGGGTGGTTGCTCTGGTGAGGCCATTCAATGAGGAAGAGGACACTGTCAACTCTAGCCTTCTCTTGTTGCCCTTTTCTGAAGTCATGAAAAATGTATTAAGAAGGGACAAGTCAGGGTAAATCACAAATGGTGAAATTTTATGATTATGATCAGGTTAATGCATGGAAAGTATTGTCTCGATTCGGTGGCAATCAGAAGCAACATGTTCACTACGGTCTTTCCAGTCCTGTCAATCCACATCATGCAGGTTTCTTACGTGACATAAAACACTGATTCAGTTAAGTCAGTCTCTTTTTCTTTTTGGAGTTGGCAGTTAAGTCGGTCTTGACATGAACATGTTGTTGACCAAAACTGTGATTGCCAAATCATCACATTCCAACCAACCCTCATGCAATCGGATCACGGAGCTCATGACAAACTACCCTTCCTTGAACGGACTTGTTGGCAGTATTTAATTTTTTGGCAAGTTTGGGAGAAATTCAGGATTCATGCCAAGGCAGTCATCTCACTACAATTGGCAAATAATTTACATCTAGATGCAACAAGGAAATGAGAAGAGGAAAAGAGAAACCTGATTAATTAAAGGCACTGATGGCCAGGTTGCCTTGACAATTTTACAAAGTTGGGTCATCACAAGCACAAGAAATGTCACCTTACAAACTGCTTCGAGCCTGGACGTGTGATGAACATCAGAACCTCGTGATGTTTCTACTAGTAGTAGCACAATCTACTAACTATCCTTAGATAGACTCGACTAACTGCAATTAACTTGACGGTAAATTAAGGTTAAGCCAATTCTTACAGCTCCCTCACATCACGCGGCAGGAGTTGGCATTGTCGTCGCTGAAAAGATCGGCGTAGGAGTAGCGCGCCGGCGATGCCGCACCCGTCTGCGGCGCCCAAGGCGACGGCTGTGAGTAGTGGCAGCACGGCGGGTACGTGTACGGGAGCTCCTGCGGCGGCAGGGACCTCGCGCCTGGCGCTGCCGTCGCCGGCGCGGCGGCGTAGTAAGCCGCGCTCGCGCTCGGCCGCGCCATGCTGTAGCTCAGGACGTGCACCGGGGGCGGCTGCTGCTGCTGCAGGTGTGGTGGTGAGTGGCAAGTGTGGCTGCCTTGGTCCGATGCTGCCGCCACCACCACCGTGGCGATGGCATCTACCGGTTTCTCCTCCTGCCGCAGCTGCTTCCGCTTCCTCTCGGGGCCGTTGGATTGCTCCGCCGTGGGCTCCTTGCTGCGATGGCTGACAGCGTCGTTGCCGTCGGCGTCCGCATTGGTGCTCGCCGGGTCGTCTTGAGCCGGCTTCGCGGTCTCGCGGACGACTTTGTTGGGATCTTCTTCATGGGTGGCCTTGGAGTTGCTCTTGTCTGCGGCGTTTGTCCCCTCGTCGCCGGACGCCGGCTTGTGGGCGGTGCCAGTGCCACCGGGCTTGTCTGGCTGGATGGCGTCGTTCTTGGTTTCTCCGTGTCTCTGGGTTCCTACGGCCAGTTGCTGCTGCTGCTGCTGCTGCTGCTCCGGCCACAGCTGGGCGTTCTTGCCCGACCTGCGGAGCCTCTTCAGCAGGGCGTCGGCGCTGACGTTGCCGGTGACGGCGACCGTCACCTTGTTGCTCCGGGCGTCGATGTCGCATCTGTACACGCCTTCAGAAAAAGGCGAATCTATGGAATGAGAGGAAAATCCCTTTCACAGGAGCAAGCAAAATAGATGGACAAGTGAAGACAGCAGAGTGAAAATGTTGGAGAACCGACGACACACCATCGACGCCCTGCAGCACTTTCTTCACCTTCTTCTTGCATCCCTCGCAGTGGATGGACACCCGGAGCACCAGAGTCTGCACGCCAAGAAATCAAGGAGGCCTGGAGGGTAAGACTCGAGTAACAGCACGGCGAGCGAGAGTGACAGTGCTGGGTTTGGGGGAGGTACCTTGCACTGCAGAGGTTCTGTTGCCATGAGGAGGACGGTCTGTTCGGTGAGGAGCGAAGGAAGGTGGAGGGGAAGAGGGAGAAAGGGGAAGTAACGCCGGATTGTTGGGAGTGAGGGTTTGATTGATGCTGCCTCTGCGGTTGGGTTCGGGAGATATATCGGCCGTGTTTGGTCACTTGCAGATGGAGTGAAATGCATGAACGGAAGAACCCATCACATATGACAGGTGGGGCCCGCTCGTTGTGCGTTGACTAGTCCTCCGCCATCACCACCATCCCTCCCCTCGGGCAGCCATCCCATCCTCTCTCTCACTTCCCCGCCGCGCTCCCTCCTCCTCGACTCCCGTCATGGCTTCGTCTCCGTCGTGACGCCCTGCTGCCATGTCCCGCACGGCCCGCCGCTCGCTAGCACCCCATCCGCCTTGCCCCACTCTATAGGGATCAGGGCTCAAGCCAGGCACGCACCGCGAGCCCTTGCGGCCGGCCGACCAGCAAGCCGCACCAGAGCGAGCACTGCGACTCGTGCACCGCGCATCGGAACCGGATCCTCTAACATTCACAAAAAAAGTCACCATGCTACAGTGCTAGTCTAGTGTAAATTCAAGAAGAAAAGTTAGGGACTGTTAGCAGATTGTTTACTGTTGATACGTATAATAGATGTTTGTATGTAGTTACTATAAATGTACATAGTAGATCATCAATTTATAAATTAATTTAAGTAATTTTAGCTTAATCATACGGATAGAAAGAAGTTATGGTATTGTAACTTCTCTAACATTCCTTGTGAATGTTAGAGGATCCGGTTCCCCGCGCATCGCCACTTCTCGGCCGCCTCTTACTTGACGGCTTCGACCACACATCTTTGCGGCAACCGGTACCAATCCGTGTGCAAGAACCGGCTTCGACCACAAATCCTGTGACGCGTGCAGGAGCTACGGCAGTGGGCAAGCCATGGAAGGCTAGGGCGAAGTCGCGGGGGGCTCGTGTGCGGCGGAGGAATCGCTGCTCTGGACACCGTGGTGAGCTCCTGCCGGTGTGCGTGAGTGACGTGTGCTTGTGTGCGCGCTGCCTTCCTGTGCTCTATTCGTGTTTTTGGGGTGCATGCTGTGATGGGTATGGGGAGGCGACGAGCTGCTCGTCTGTGGTAGCTCGGTGACATGGTGACGGAAGCTAGCTGTGCGGCTCGGCACGGAACCAGAAGTGCGGTCGGGCCCGACGGGAGCTGATACATCCCTGGAGGACAAGATGAAGTGCGGGAGCCTCGCCTCAACTCGCCATTGAAGCTCGCTCTAGCGGCAGAACTTCAACGTCTCCCTGTCTGTCGACCTCTAGCGGCAAGCTTTTGTCGACGGAAGGTGACGAGGAGGACGCGCTCGCGTGCATGCCGTGTTAGTCTAAGAGGAAGCTCTAGGTGCTCGGGCGGCTCCATAAGGAACACTGCCGGACTCTGGCGAAGGCCGCCGCCCCCAACTGCCCCTCCCAACGCACACAAAATTGTATGTAACACATTAATGCATAACAGAGGAGCACACACACATGGCGTTTTTTGCCAAGTCAACTCTTGACAAGTGGGACCCACCTGTCAAAGTGTTCAAAGCGCTCTAATTCGTCGGTTAGTGGTTTATGCAAAAAAATACTTATCATAAACATTGTGTTTTTTGCGAAAAAAGAGTCATAGAACTATTCTTTCTACGAATCTGTCCCTCCAAGTGGCCGCGCGGGGCCCATAGGGCATGTCTCCGCCTCTCTCTGGCACTCTTGGTCCTATATTACCCTAAAACTTCTAAAAATAATTGATTTTTCGCTGCCATCTTCGAGGAAGAAACAAAGAGGGGTACTTTTCACTCTCGTATGGCTAATCTGTCGGGATGCTTCCCCTCCGGGTGGGGGAAATCAAAGCCATCGACATCACTAGCACTCCGTTCATGGGGAACATCATCGCCGAACACCATCTCCATCATCGCCTCCATACACCCCTACTTCCCAATCTATAAAACCATTACCTCGGATTTGTTGTTGAGATCACTTCCTTGTGTTATTTGATGTTTGGTTGTTGATGCTTAGTGATTTATTGGTGAAAATTTGCATGTTTATATTGTTATTCATATCATTACCCCACTGATCATGATCAAATATGATGTGTTGTTGAGTTGTTCGTGGCATTCTTGAGGACTTGGGAGAAACTTTGTTACTTGTAACATATCACATTAAGTAAAGTTCAATGTTGTGGTATTATGTTGTGGTGTAATTCTTCACTGGTGATGTGCAAACATCTATCGCATGTCAAGTCACCTTTATGGGCCTTAGGAGAGCATTATGTGATATGTTTTCTTAGGATGAGTGGTTGGTGGGACAAATATTATCATGTCCTGAGTTTGTGAACTGTTACATGCTCCCTCATCCCAAAATAAGTGTTGGTGATTTAGTACAACTTTGTACTAAAATTATACTACATCAGCAACACTTATTTTGAGACAGATGGGGTATGTATTTTGTTGAAGTGAAAAAGTGCAATTATGCCCTTAATTATATTTTGATGTTGATGACAATATACATATAGAGGACTAGCAACTTCAGATTGCGATCATGGCTCACTTTCGCGCGGTAGGGATCGTAGCATTTTTGGTCATGAAACCAATCATGCACACTTTGTCAAAATGGCGTGCCCTTTCCTCCGCGCCATGAAACAGATCCATACTAGTGACCAACCATGCTTCACATATCAATTCATCTTCCTTGTTCGAATAGGCGGTTCCTCTCTTATTCTTTAGACCGACACCCTGCGGCCAGTCGTTGTCCGACTCAAAATATGGCTGCTTAGTGTACACCTGCGGAGTGTCCGACAGCTGGGTGCCCAGTGGTGACTCTTGCTTTGGTTGTGAGTCATGCACTTGACCATCTTCATTCTCGCCTTTATTGTGGATAATGTTCATCATCACCTTGTCATTTTTCGTTGATTTTGTATGGATCTAGGGGATGAAATATGAAAGACTCAGATGCAGAGAAGGAAATTTTGAGATGTGAGCTGTTACTGTTGGACGCATCCGCGAGCATTTAAGGGATTTTGATTTGCCGAATCCGACTGTATATGCTCTTAGATGGCTAAGAGTGTTCTTACCACCCTGAACATTTAAGTACAATCGATTTGGGTGATCCCGTTGGAGTTGGCTTTAAAATCGAGCCGAGCTGAACGGGCTGGTGGCTCTGTTCGGCCCCGCTCCTCAAAATCGAGCCGAGCCTGACTCAACTTTAAAGAAAACGAGAACGGAAAGGAAAGCGAGCCTCGGGCTCGGGTCGCTCTGAGCTCGTGCTCGGCTCGGCCAGCTCACATGCCTAGCCACAAAACAAGCCGAATGCAGCCCCCAACGCGTTTCTCTCTCTCTCATACTCTGCGCCCGTCCCTATCCCGACCCCCGCCGCCGCGCCCGCGCGCCCTTGCGCGGCTTCCGGCCGCCGCCGTTTCTGCCACTTCGCGGTCCTCCGCCGCTCCATCGCAGGGCGGGCGCGACTTCCCCTGCTAGCCACCGCTTCCCGACTGCTCCTCCCCTCTGATCCTCCACCGACAGCCGCTGGTAACGTTGCCGCTGGGGGTGCCGCAGCCACCGGCGTCTCGCTCCAGGCGATCGATTAAGCTCGGGTTCTGCTGGTTGCCATACTACTCTCCCTACGGCAGATATAGCGTAAGTTGTTTCCCGTAAGTTGCTGTTTTGTGATGATGCAGTGCTACGCTCTGTATCAATTTGGTTGATGGTAAATAGTAGTACAAGTAGTTTTTGTTCAGCGATAATTAAAATTCTGCAAGAAAACAATTGTGTACTCTAGTCTTGATATGTTTGATATCTTGTAGCGGTCAGGTTGTTGCAGTCCAGAACCTTAACTTTATGTTATAGAGATAACATGTACAGAGATCAACAAGGCCAGAACATACAAGGATCATAGACTAATCTAAGGTGGGAGAAAAGCAATCCACCTGAGCAACCTGTCTATGAACCTAAGCTTAGCCCTATGCACCACGAGAGATATGTCATGGACAAAATTGCAATGCGAAGTTGCCAAAGACGCCTGAATATGTTTGTAGATCTTGGCATTGTGGATTAGCCAAATATGCCAGCATGCAAGGAAAAGCCTGTTTCTGTTGTGATAAGAGAACTCCATGTGGTTTTTGATATCTTTAGAGAATCATAGTGGTTTGGTGATAAACTGATAACCAATGCTAATCATGCGTATTGCTTTGTTGTGATAATTGGTTGATGTTCTTTAGCAATCTGCTCTTGCGATGCTGTGATAATTATGTATTAGGGTCACTTGTTTTGGGGCTTTGCCAAGAGAGCTCAAACCCCCCAAAATGCAGAGCCTCTTATCATTAGAAAATATTTTCCCCACCACCCAGAAAATTGTTGAAACCAGGAAACTGCTCGGACCCAGTCTTCCAAGCTTCTCGCCTCATCAATTGAAATTACCTCCGTGGCTCCGTATGCCACCGTGTGCCTCCCTGTTCCCAAAACCCGACCCTGCATGGTTATCTCGTTGTTCTCTCACAACATCATGGGTCTCCTACGCTAGGAGATCGACGCTGCCAAATGCATCCACCTCGTCTCGCTACAGGCTAGCTCGACGTCGACCCATGTGTTGCCGCTTTCCAGCTCGTCCTCCACCTCCAGTTAGGTGCTGCTTAGCTCGACCTCGGCCTCTAGCTCACTGCCGACCAGCTCGACCGCAGGAAAAAGTTGGTCGAGGGCATGTCTTCTCCTTTATAGCATTACATGATTGTTTTTGTACCTGGGAATCGTACTCATGCTCGAGTTAAGCTATTTTTGTTAGAACTTACAAGAATGGCTGTCATCTACTTTTTTTTTGCATTCGTTCATTTAATTATAGTTTGAAGTCATCTGAATTTGAATTTGGGGGATGTGCCATCACTGCCATGTGATGTATCTGATTCGCATATGACTGTTAATGCAGCCTATTGTGCAATCGAAAAGCATGTGTGATGCGCGCAACTTATTGCTTATGTCAAAATAGGACACAACTGAAATTCTGTTATGTTGAAATTTTATTTTATTTTGCTTCTGCGGTTAAATAATGGAAAAAACGAAATTATCTAACAAAAAGATGTGATTAAAGTTCAGGGACATTGTAGACTTTACATTAGTTAACACAGAAAAGAAGCCTGAATTCTGTAAGCCGAAAAGAAAATGAAAAACAGTTTTTCAGAGCTTCCCCCTACTGGAGCTTATTTCCACCACAATCCATAAGCCTGTTTCTGGAGATGCTTAAGCTCAAAAGAAGTAATCAATGCTGTTCTTCTGAGGTTGTGTGCAATGAGGGTTATGTTTCCTTAAATGTTTACTAATGATGCATTCTTCATAGGCAAAGGCTAACCGTCTTGTACATAGATGCTAAAATATCAATGAAGTTAATGGCAATCTTACTACCAAGTTGACAACGATTCATAATTTGAAACTGAGACAGGCGCTGGCTGAGCGACTGTGTGTGTCAGTTGTCTCATTTATGGCAACACACTTGTGTGTCCCATGTTGTTTTTGGAAAAATAAATAAATCAGGAAACAAATATAGGACAAATACATAGTGGCACACGTCATGTTTCAACAATCGCCAAACAAAACAATGAGGAAACCAACCACTTATGTGGTTCTAAAAGTCATTTCTGACACGTGAGTTTCTTATTCTCTTGTCTTAACATTCCGGTTATTCTTTACAGGGCTATAAATGGCAGGGAAGCACCGCATAAGTCGCCAGTACTATGAGGAACCACGAGGATTTTGTGATGGTCCTCCTCGACTTGCACGAGAAAGGTCTATCTCACCACGTCGCTTTGAGGGAGAGCTGTCTAGCCGCCGTGATGAGATACGCAGAATCCGTGATGACAACCAACATCTGGTGGATGAAATTGTTGGACTCAGGCAAGCAATGTCTCATTTGAAAGAAGATCTCTATTCCTCAAGTCAGGCTATACCTAAGCTCCGCGCAGAGAAAGAACTTGAATCGAGGGAGCTGACTCAGAGGAACCTGAAGCTGGAAGCTGAGCTACGCTCTTTAGAACCCCATAGGCAACATGCCTTGCAGCTACGATCTGAAGCAGGCACGCTGCAGTCTTTGAGGCAAGAGTTGACTGAAAAGGTGCAGGGTCTAACAAAGGAGGTTGAGCATCAGAACTCTGAAAAGCAGCGCATACCTGCCATGGTAGCTGAACGAGATGGTCTGCGACAGGAACTAATTCGTACCAGGTATTGAACCATTCTGGTTTGAGTTTCTGGTTTAGTAGATGCAGCCTGCTGTTTTTTTGTCAATCTAAGTTGGTGGCTCAGATGAGGAATTTAATTTTGTATTTTAGTGTAAGAGTAGCTAATTATTAATATCACTGCAGGGCCGCTCTTGATTATGAAAAGAATGCAAAGGCAGAGCTGATGGCACAGGTGCAGGCAGTGGAAAAGGACCTTGTAACTATGGCTCAGGAGTCTGAGAAGCTTAGGGCTGAGATTGAGAAGAGAAGGCCTCCTGGTAGGTTTTGTTTCCTCACTTGCATCCAAGTCATCGAAATCTGTTGTGGTTAACCTATATCATACTCATAATATTAGGTTTCAGCGGCCATGGAGCTTACGGACCACCTATGACAACTCCTGGGATGGGCTTGCAAGACATCTACGACAGCGGCTATTCTTACAGAGAGAAACGCTACGGTGCTGGGCCATGGGACCCCCCTGGCTATCCGCACCCATGATTTGGGCTTTTGATCCTTGTCAGAGTTCATCACCGTCAGTACTTGCGACAAAGTTCCTATCTTAGCACTGAAACTTGTGGTGACTGGTGTTTTCGTGGCGGATTTGAGTTTTGCTATAGCTTTGTTGGCAAATGCCACAGCATTGTACCAGCGCTGCTTATATTGCACCATTCTTCAGAAAATCATAACCGTTGTAGAAGGCAATTGATCACATCATAGAAGGGAATATATAATTTGAACTCTAGAAAATTGCAACAGGGTGTGAAGCCTTCTGAAGGCAGATTGCTCTTTCTTGACCGGTTTGATGCGGTTGCTACTCTTTTGGTTTGGGTCGAGCTCTTGCAAGCTTCTATTGCATGAGGTGAAATATTATCACCTGCCAAAAATGAGGACTGATGCCTAGTCGTGCTTCCTGCATTGCTGCTTTGCTCATGTTGAAGGTGGTGAAAAGAATAACAGCAACCCCCTTTGTCATGTCCCGTCTTATTTTTGAATTTTTATTTTATTTTGAGTAGTACTCCAGCCATCCCAATTTACATGTCATTTTTGTATTTCGTGATTTTTAATTGACCATTTTGACCGAACTATGAATGTCATGTGTTATAAAAATGTTTCCATTAGGCATTTTTGTGGTACATAACTCATGTTTTATTGGTCGAATTGATTGTCAAACTTGAACCGGAACACGAACCCATATAAACTTCCGACGGAAGTAGTGCAGAGCAACATTATGTTCTAACATAAAAGCAGTTAAGTACTTCCTCCGTAAAGAAATATAAGAGAAGTGATCAGAGGGAGTACTCGTCAACTAGTCAGCCTGTGCGGATCAACATTCTGTTCTAACATAAAAGTGTCATTTTATTTGAATGCTAAGTTTGAGAGTTTTTATCTATTTTTTTGCCTGGGTGTGTTCCCTAAAAGAGTGGAGATGGGGATACTGTGCTTTTGACGTTTCTTATATGTCAAAATCTGAATTATATTACACATGTACATGTAAATTTTCATGCAAAAAAGGATAAATTGTGTGGCTTGTGTGGGGAAAATGACGCCTCGAAAATTGCCTTTTTAGAGCACTGAGCCAAAATGCTGCCTCTCCCATTGCTCGGGGGGTTGAGGATTTCATGATTTGAATTCAAGAACTGTACCAAGTAAGTGTGTAGCGCAGCGCAACTTTATTATTATTTTTGTGTACGAAGTTTTTATTAGGCTTGACACTAACATGTCCTTTTTGGACATGGAGTTTCTGCGTGTAGAATTTCATGATGAAATAATGTTCGTGGAGCTCAGGGCAAAAATAACAAAATCGATGCTCTAGGAAGTCTTGGTTGCACAACTTTTTTTTTAAAGCTTGATGCGCACTATGACTGTTTCTTTCTGTTAGTTGGAAGGAGGAGATTGCATGCATCAATAGTTCATTGATCGTGTGCATGACGCACATATATAGGTACAGGGTGGACCGGCCTCTACTTGTCTCCCAAGATGTACAAATATACGAGGGGGAGACAGAGAGATACAACAGTATAAATACAGACCCAAGTCCTATACACATGCGGTGGACAACGTACGCTCAACACCCCCTCGCAGTCGAAGCGTCGCCGGAGACACAGAGACTGGACCGAAACTCCTCAAAGACTGGGGTTGGTAGTCCCTTAGTCATAACATCGGCAAATTGCTGAGTGGTAGGAACGTGCAAAACACGAACCTTCCCAAAGGGCCACCTGCTCGCAAACGAAGTGAATATCGAGCTCAATATGCTTCGTACGGCGATGATGGACGGGGTTGGCGGAGAGGTAGACGGCGGAGACGTTGTCGCAGTAGACGATCGTGGCCTTAGGGACCACACAAAGCAACTCCTGGAGCAGCTGACGGAGCCAAGAGCACTCAGCAACGGCATTAGCTACTGCCCGATACTCCGCCTCGGTACTCGAGCGGGAGACTGAGGGCCAGTCGGCGTCGGAGTAGGCGACCATGTCGATAAAGGAGGATGCCGTCAGAGTGAGTCCCAGGGTCATAGTGTCGCGTATGTACCGAATAATACGCTTCACCAGAGTCCAGTGGGAGTCACGCGGGGGGTGCATGTGAAGGCACACCTGCTGGACTGCATACTGCAAGTTAGGCCGAGTGAGGGTGAGGTACTGCAGGGCGCCGACCATGGAGCGGTAGAACGCGGCCTCAGGCGCAGGGGAACCCTCCAAAGCAGAGACCTTCGGCGTGGGGCGGGCTTGCAGTTAAGCATACCCGCACGGTCAAGAAGCTCATGAGCGTACTTCTGCTAATGCAGAAAGAACCCATCGGCACGACGAACAACCTCAATGCCAAGGAAGTAGTGCAGCGCTCCTAGATCCTTGAGGCCAAACTCATCACGAAGATGAGTCGTGAGCTGCTGAAGAAGCCCAGGCGAGGATGCCGTGAGGATGATGTCATCAACATAGAGCAGCAGGTACGCAGTAGCAGTGCCCCGATGATAGATGAAGAGAGAAGCGTCGGAGCGGGTGGTGCGGAACCCAAGTTGCTGCAAGAACCCAGCCATACGCTGTTACCACGCTCGGGGGGCCTGCTTCAGTCCATAGAGAGACCGAGAGAGCAAGCACACGTGGTCGGGATGCTCGGCGTCACGAAGCCGGTCGGCTGCTCACAGAAGACCCGTTCCGTGAGGTGGCCGTGCAGAAAGGCGTTGGAAACGTCCAACTAATGCACGGGCCAGGCACGGGAGATCGCCAGCTGCAACACCGTGCAGATCGTGCCTGGTTTAACGACCGGGGCGAAGGTGTCGGTGAAGTCCATGCCGGCGCGCTGGCGGAAGCCGCGCACCACCCAGCGAGCCTTGTAGCGCTCGGGAGAACCGTCGGCGTGGGTCTTGTGGCAAAACACCCATTTTCCACTGATGACGTTGGCACGAGGGGGCCACGGAACAAGATGCCACGTGCGGTTGCGCTGCAACGCATTGAACTCCTCGCGCATCGCGGCGAGCCAATGTGGATCACAAAGGGCCGCGCGTGCGGACGAGGGGATGGGTGACGATGGAGAGGACGAGGTCGACACCACGCGCGCATACTCGTCGGCGGCGTAGTGCGTGCTGTGTCGGTGGATACCGGCGCGAGATCGAGTCATCATGCCAGCAGGGGACGGGTCGACCGCGGCGGGGGCGGGTCGACCACGGTGGGAGCAACGGACGAGGGTGGTGAAGGGTCCGTCACGGCCGGTGCAGCGCCCGCCGCAGGAGGAGCCGGGTCCCCCGAGAAACCGCCCAAGGGGCCGGGGGCAGGGCGGCCGCGCCCATAGGGGCCGCTCCCGTGGAGGCCGACGCAGAGGGGCCCGCGCCTGCGCCCGTGGGGGCCGCGGTGAGCCGCGCCGGGGCCGCGCCAGTGGTGGCCGCAGGGGGCCGCGTCGGGGCCATAGGAGGCCACGCCGGGGGCCACGCCGGGGCCATGTCCAGAGCAGCCACACCCGAAGGGGCTGCATGAGGGCGCGTGGTGGCTGAGGTGGAGGCGCCGCGTCCGCTGCAGGTACCTGGTGAAAAGGAAATACCCGTTCATCAAAGTACACGTGCCGGGAGGTGTACACACAGTGGGAGACAGGGTCATAGCACCGGTAACCTTTGGTGTTAGGAGGATATCCTAGAAAAATACAGGCTACGGATCGAGGAGCAAGTTTGTGTGGTGCGGTAGAGGCGGGACTAGGATAGCAAAGGCAACCAAAGATGAGGAGACCATCGTAGGATGGGGGGAACCGAAGAGAAGATGGTGTGGAGTGTAGTTCCAACGGGGACGACACGGCCTAATGTTAAGAAGGAGGGTGGCGGTGGTGAGTGCATCGGGCCAAAACCGAGGGGGGACGTTGGAGTGAAACAACAACGTTCAGGCGCAGTCGCTCAGAGTGCGAAGAGTGTGCTCGGCGCGGCCGTTTTGCTGGGATGTGTAGGGGCATGTTAGGGGAAAGGTGGTGCCGTAGGATGCGAGAAGTTGGCGAGTCACTACTGTAGGTTGCTGCTAACGCGACACTACGATCAGAGACCCTTCGATGAAACTGTGTGCGATGCAATAATCGCAAACGGTGGTGTAAAAGAACCGTAAAAAAGGTGCAAAACGTTTGTGATGCCGGATGCATCAAACACGGTTCTGATTTTAATTGCGTGTGCGATGCAGGGCATATGGTTCAGTTCAACGAACTGTTTGCGATGAGGCGGAACAAAAGAAACGGGCAGCTAGATGAAGACGTGGGCGATATACAACATACAGTTCACTCGGATGAACTGTTTGTGATGAGGAGGAACAATAGAAACGGGCAGCTAGATAAAGGTGTGTGCGATTGAGGGCATACGCTTCAGAAGGATTAACTGTTTGCGATTAGGCAACAGAACAAAAACGGGTCAGCCAGATCAAAGTGTCTGCGATTGATGGCATACACTTCACACGAATGAACTGTTTGCGATTAGCCACAACAAACAGAAACAGTTAGATAGATCAACGTGTGTGCGCTATACGGGCACACACATTTTAATTAAAAGAAGCATGCGCGATGGTAATAACGAGCGCGCATGGTTGTTGGAACAAGACGTGTGCTGGCATTGCCTATTGCGGTGCACCCTATGGTGCAAACGCCACGTACGCGGCTGAGAAGGCGTGCCCACGTTACGCCTTCCAGGAATAGTGCCGCACTTATAACCATCAATAAATTTTGAGCCTGCATCCCGTCACATTCCAAATTACTGCCACGCTATATTTAATAGCAAACCTGTTCATACCGATCAAAACCTAAACGGTTTCACACTTAGGAGTGTATTAGTACTCGTTTATAAATACTACTACTCCAAGATGACTGCACATTCCTCCTCAACTCCTCATCCACAAAAGCAAACAAGTCATTCATCATCGTTCCCTTGCGTCTGCCATGGCCAGCGTGAGTTCTGGGTCGCCACCAGAGAGATGCGAGCATGGAAGCGGAAGCACGAGAGATGTCCCGCCTCGCCGCGAAAGCAGCCGGCATGTCCCACCGCACGGCCGTAGCAGCATAGAGGTCCCGCCGCGCCGTCGATGTAGCAGACTAGTCCGGCCGCGCCACGGAAACAGAAGAGATGTCCTGCCGCGCCGCGAATGCAGTGGAGATGTCCCCCGCGCTGCGGCGGCCTGGGAAAATGTCTCGCGGGCAGGCGAGGACTCTTACAGGCGCATGCATGCGATCGTCCATAGCCAGATGGATCAGATCTCCGGCTGGCGAGGTTGCAGGACGACATGAAAGCCTCTTTTGAACAGGCTACCAGCGTCATCCGGCAACTAAATGAGAGCAATGCGAAGCTCCTGGCTGAGTGCGACCTGCTGAGGGCGAAGATCGTCGGAAGTGCGGAGCAGCAGGAGGAGACGACTGCCTTGTTGAAGAGGACCGGCGTCATCGTCGAGAAACTTATGGACGAGAATGCCATGCTGCGCATCGAGCGCAGAAGGCTGGTGGAGGAATCCGTGGATGCTCTCAAGCAGCATCTTGAGGACAAGAAAGAGCTCATCGCGGCTCGCCACGGAGACTAGTTCCCGCGGCCTGCAGCAACGCGTCAAGGAAGTAGAGATCAACGAGCCAGATCGTTGTCTTCCTTCTTCTTTTGCCCTTGTGTATTTCGGGCATTGCCGCATGTGGCTTTTTTTAATTATGTTCCTAAATATGCAAGACAATTATTATCCACTGACATCGTCCTTATATTCATCATGCTTGCTATAAGTCGCAGTCGATGCTATATAGGTCCGTCGGATCTTACATCAAGATCCGTGCACTTTATTTTTAGATTTTCATTTTTCTCTCTTAAATCTCAGTCCAGTGAGACATATAGCCATGTCATAGAACAGGGGCTCGGGCACCATTAATGGAGACGTTGGGAGGAAGGTGCGCGGCGGGTAGTGGTCAAAGGGCTCTCCTCTCGATGAGCACGCGCAGAGGTCTAATCGCACGCCTCCCATACTCAAATAGCTACCCCGCACGACACCTCCTAGCCAATAAAAAAGGAGACGCGTGGCAGCACGTACTTGGTAAGTAGAACGCCCACGGTTTCAATAATACTTGTGTTTCTGATTTGTAACGTGACAACACTTGTTCTAAAATAACTTTGTTGATTGTTAATGTGTGCGCCTTCGCAAATCGGACAGAAAAATTACCACAGCATGTTGGTGCCATGTCATGACACCATGCCAAATTTCATGATTTTCAAGCGTGTTTTGAATTTACAGGAATTAAAAAACCAAGTTTCTCAATCTTCCCGGCCGAGCCACGACGCCCAGATGTTTGAATTTCATTCTCATTTCTTGTATGGGACCTAGAAATTCACCCAAAAACACACATGTGATTTTTCAACCAATTTTGGTGCACTGGAGCATGTGCTTGTAATTCAAATTTGAATTATTCACATTAAATGCCCGAAAACTCAATTAATGTATAAAAAGGGCCAAGCGAATCCGGAATAATTTCAAAATTTAGCACGATACTTCTATTTGGTCTAATCTGCCTGTGTAAACAAATTAAGGCGGTAGAAGGCAGTGTACGTATGTCGTTTCGCACACGGAGGTGACATGTTCCCTCTCGAAACCACGAGCCTTCTTGAGAGAAGCTCCGGTTTGCAAGAAGCTTACACCAAAGCTTGTCCCAATTTGGCCAAAAAAATTACCGCAGCATGTTGGTGCCATGTCATGACACCATGCCAAGTTTCATGATTTTCAGGCGTGTTTTGGATTTACAGGAATTAAAAAACCAAATTTCTCAATCTTTCCGGCCGAGCCACGACGCCCAGATATTTGAATTTCATTCCCATTTCTTGCATGGGACCTAAAAATTCACCCAAGGACACACATGTGATTTTTCAACCAATTTTGGTGCACTGGAGCATGTGCTTGTAATTCAAATTTGAATTATTCACATTAAATGCCCGAAAACTCAATTAATGTATAAAAAGGGCCAAGCGAATCCGGAATAATTTCAAAATTTAGCACGATACTTCTATTTGGTCTAATCTGCCTGTGTAAAAAAATTAAGGCGGGAGAAGGCAGTGTACGTATGTCGTTTCGGACACGGAGGTGGCATGTTCCCTCTCGGAACCACGAGCCTTCCTGAGAGAAGCTCTGGTTTGCAAAAAGCTTACACCAAAGCTTGTCCCAATTCGGCCAAAAAAATTACCACAGCATGTTGGTGCCATGTCATGACACCGTGCGAAGTTTCATAATTTTCAGGCGTGTTTTGGATTTGCGGGAATTAAAAAACCAAGTTTCTCAATCTTTCCGGCTGAGCCACGATGCCCAGATGTTTGAATTTCATTCCCATTTCTTGCATGGGACCTAGAAATTCACCCGAGGACACACATGTGATTTTTCAACCAACTTTGGTGCGGTGGAGCATGTGCTTGTAGTTCAAATTTGAATTATGCATATTAAATGTCCAGAAACTCAATTAATGTATAGAAAAGGCCAAACGAACTCGGAATAATTCCAAAATTTAGCACGATACTTCTGTTTGGTCTAATCTGTCTGTGTAAAAATAATTAAGGCGGGAGAAGGCAGTGTACGTATGTCGTTTCGCACACGGAGGTGACACGTTACCTCTCGGAACCACGAGCCTTCTTGAGAGAAGCTCCGGTTTGCAAGAAGCTTACACCAAAGCTTGTCCCAATTTGGCGAAAAAAATTACCGCAGCATGTTGGTGCCATGTCATGACACCATGCTCAGTTTCATGATTTTCAGGCGTGTTTTGGATTTACAGGAATTAAAAAACCAAGTTTCTCAATCTTTCCGGCCGAGCCACGACGCCCAGATGTTTGAATTTCATTCCCATTTCTTGCATGGGACCTATAAATTCACCCAAAGACACATGTGATTTTTCAACAAACTTTGGTGCACTGGAGCATGTGCTTTTAGTTCAAATTTGAATTATGCACATTAAATGCCGAGAAACTCAATTAATGCATAAAAATGATAAAATGAACCCGGAATAATTCCAAATTTAAACACGACACTCATGTACTAGTTGCATGTTCACTGTACGTAAATGTTCTAGCTATTCAAACACCATCTTTTCCCTCCGTAACACTATTTTGTCTTTCAAAACATGATGAAAAAATCAGGTATACTACAAACAGTTTACTAGAAAGAATCGTGTGGGATGCGATATAAAATATCTTGACGCACCGTCTTGTCTGGCTTACGCAGGAAGCTTCGTCGTCTACAGGCCACCGCCCCCGCTTGAACCACACTTGCGCGCCAATTTCTCGCGGCACCGAGCGAATTTTTTTTGCCACCGCGGAAATATCTATGTCCCCGCCCCCTCCCTCCCACCAAAAGCCACATTTCCACTGTTCCTCGCTTTCCAAGTTCAAACCTTCACTGCTGCTTACTGGCAGCTCATCCTCCTCGCCGGCAACCCTTCTTGCAGCGCCGCCTCCTCGCCGGCTACCCTTCTTCTTGCAGCGCCGCCTCCTCGCCGGCAACCCTTCTTCTTGCTGCGCGACCTCCTCATTGCCGACCCTTCTTCTTGCTGCGCGGCCTTGTCGATATGGTCAGGTAATCCACACCCCACCCACACCATCCTCCTCCTTTCCCGTCCCACATGCCCCGACCGACGGCGCTACACCTTCCGCTGAAATCACTGTCCCCCTCCTCCAATTAACCGCCGCCCACGGCCATTTTGAATGCAGTATAACGTGGAGCTCAGTAGCATGCAGCCGCATGCGCGCACGAGGTCGCTATGGCTGCCATGTGTGCCGACCGCCAGATCTTGGAGGAGCACCTCGTCTTCGAGGCCATCGTCGACACCGCCACGCGGTTGTCTACTTTAAAATATAGTTCGTGCTGTTTTCTCGAGGCCACCGCCAGTGCCTTCTAGTGATTTGTCCTCTATAATGTTAATATGCAATCTGATGTTCACTTAATAGTTTGGTCCTCTGAAATGTAATGTTTAGTTAACACTTTGGTCCAACAATTGCTACATTTCGTAGTACTGTTCTCAAGCATTCTTTGTTTTGTTAACTGTCTTATCTTCTAGTACATGTTTCTATTCTGCAATGTCGTGCTCAGTTAACTATTTTGGTTCATTTGGTCTGCCGTCCATTTAACTGTTTGGTTCAGTTCTGCAATTTTATTTTCATTTGCTGTGGGTACAATTTTGTATTGTTATGCATGTGAAATAAATCGAATTTGGCTGTACTCAATACATATTCTACTGATAGTATGGCAACTCTCAGTTAACCTGATCAAGATCTTCCTTATGCGTGTTGCAGGGAAACAGTGGGAGACACTGCAGTTTACCATCGAGGTTTGTTCAAGCATGGTCCTTTGGCTAATAGCACATTATTGTGCAGTTGCAGGAATCATTCTAATATTTAGGTTTCTTACAATTTGTTCTTGCACATGTAGGTCCTGCTGTTAGAGGCTTAGACCCACTATTTGACCCATTTTGCATATGGGGAAATGAGATGTCCATGAATATCAGTCAAGTCAAGAAACTTAGAAAGATTGTTAGGATGAAGAAACTTGTGAAAAATAACAGCAAGATCTTTGTTTGCACAATGAAGAAGACATCAGTCAACTATAGGATGGTACTAACTCTCTTACCTTGTTTTTACCTCTTGCGCCATTTCAAAATTTATAACAGCGATTTATGAATATCTTTGTTTTCAGTACTTTTTAAAGCAGTTCACCGATGATTACCTCTTAAACCACCTGCATGGTCAAGAGGCGAGGAAGGTATTCATGCAACACCCACGGTACAATATTGAAGTCTTGCCGAAGAGGACGAAGGTTGGGCGGGCAATTATCCATAGCCACTGGCCTAAAGTTGCAAGGACATTCAACATCACTAAAGGCTCAATATTTGCCTTCCGCTTCTGCAGTATCCTAGATGAGATTCATCTGCCTATTTACCGTGTATGATGCTACTTTCTAAAGGTTTTTGATGTTGCATGTGAAACTTGGTGCTGTTGTGTAATGGCGTAACTGAGTGCCGAAGCTATCTGATGTAATTCGATTATGAAATCCTGGTTGCTGTTATACATATATGAAATATCTGGTGTGTTTTATAAGAAATATCAATTTGATTAGTACAAGGATTATCAATAATAGGCTAATTACCCTGCTTATTGGGGTTTTCTATTGGAGACGGTTACTCAGACATCATCGTGGGCGATGAACTCAAACAATCCGCACGGTTTCTAGAAAGTAGGCGTGTTCGATCAACTAACAATCACACACGGCTTCCGGCAGAGAACTGTTTGCGTTAGGCCACCTTGCACAAACGTTTCCACACAAAGAACTATGTGTGATATACATACGAACGGAAATGATTTTCTGGGATTCACCGTGTGGGATGTACATACGAACGGAAACAATTGGGTTTCGATGCCCCGCCAGATCGCACACGAGCTCATTTTGCCCCAGCATGCGAGCCAGGAGGGCCTATCCCCGACGGTTTCTGGGCCGTGTGGGAAGGATCCCCCTATCGCCCACACTCACTTGGCGACGGTTCCAAATGCCATCGCGGAAAGGGGTTAAAAACCGTTTGTATAGCACGTCGCTATACCAGTGAGTGTTAGAATTGTCAAACTCTTTTCCGTTGTCAGTCTGGAGGGTGAGAATTGGGCGCCCGAACTGGGTGGTGATGTAGGAGTAAAAGGCCGTTAGGGTGGCGAGGACATCGGACTTGCGGCGGAGCGGAGACGTCCATGCAAAGTGAGAAAAATCATCAAGTAAAATAAGATAATATAGGAAGCCCGTGTTGCTCGCAACGGGAGATGTCCATACATCACTATGAAGTAATTGAAATGGAAAAGTAGAAATAGCGTTTGACGCTCTAAAGGGTCGACGAACATGTTTACCGAGACGGCAAGCATGACAAGTGTGCTCCTTGAATTTATTACATGAAAATGAAAAACTCTTGAGAATCTGACGAAGGACGGTGGAGTTGGGATAACCCAAACGTGCATGCCAAAGATCGACACCGACGGAGAGGGCAACCGGGGAGGCGGTGGTGGCGGCGGTGGAGACGGAGTGCACCGAGTACAAGTCATCGGGGTTGTCACATCAGTGGAGAACCATCCGTGTACGGGCGTCCTTGCTACCTCTTGAGCACTGCGTTGGTTTTTCCCTTGAAGAGGAAAGGGTGATGCAGCAAAGTAGCGTAAGTATTTCCCTCAATTTTGGAGAACCAAGGTATCAATCCAGTAGGAGACTACACGCAAATCCCTCGTACCTGCACAAACAAATAAGAACCTTGGAACCAACGCGACAAAGGGGTTGTTAATCCCTTCAAGACCACTTGCAAAAGTGAGATCTGATAAGGATAATAAGATAAATATTTTTGGTATTTTTGTTGTATAGATTGAAAAAGTAAAGATTGCAAAATAAACGGCGTGAGAAATAGAAAGTTGACGGGAGATTAATATTATGGAAAATAGACCCCGGGGCCATAGGTTTCACTAGTGGCTTCTCTCAAGATAGCATAAGTATTACGGTGGGTGAACAAATTACTGTCGAGCAGTTGATAGAAAAGTGCATAGTTATGAGAATATCTAGGCATGATCATGTATATAGGCATCACGTCCGCGACAAGTAGACCGAAACGATTCTGCATCTACCACTATTACTCCACACATCGACCGCTATCCAGCATGCATCTAGAGTATTAAGTTCATAAGAACAGAGTAACGCATTAAGTAAGATGACATGATGTAGAGGGATAAACTCAAGCAATATGATATAAACCCCATCTTTTTATCCTCGATGGCAACAATACAATACGTGTCGTTTCCCCTTCTGTCACTGGGATCGAGCAAAGATTGAACCCAAAGCTTAGCACTTCTCCCATTGCAAGAAATATCAATCTAGTAGGCCAAACCAAACTGATAATTCAAAGAGACTTGAAAAGATATTAAATCATACATAAGAGAATTCAGAGGAGATTCAAATATTGTTCATAGATAATCTTGATCATAAACCCACAATTCATCGGATCTCGACAAACACACCGCAAAAAGAATTACATCGAATAGATCTCCAAGAAGATCGAGGAGAACTTTGTATTGAGATCCAAAGAGAGAGAAGAAGCCATCTAGCTAATAACTATGGACCCGAAGGTCTGTGGTAAACTACTCACACATCATCGAAGAGGCCATGGTGTTGATGTAGAAGCCCTCCATGATCAATTCCCCCTCCGGCGAAGCGCCGGAAAAGGCCCCAAGATGGGATCTCACGGGTACAGAAGGTTGCGGCGGTGGAAATAGGGTTTCGTGGTGCTCCTGGATGTTTTCGGGGTATACGGATATATATAGGAGTAAGAAGTAGGTCGGTGGAGCTGCGGGGGGGGGGGGGGGCATGGGGGTGGGGGGCCCGCCTAGGGGGGCAGGCGCGCCTCCCTGCCTCGTGGCCTCCTTGCTTCTTTCTTGGCGTCCACTCCAAGTCCCCTGGATCACGTTTGGTCCAAAAATAACTCTCCCGAAGGTTTCATTCCGTTTGGACTCCGTTTGATATTCCTTTTCTGCGAAACACTGAAATAGGCAAAAAAAACAACAATTTGCACTGGGCCTTCGGTTAATAGGTTAGTCCCAAAAATAATATAAAAGTGCTTAGTAAAGCCCATTAAACATCCAAAACAGATAATATAATAGCATGGAACAATCAAAAATTATAGATACGTTGGAGACGTATCAAGCATCCCCAAGCTTAATTCCTGCTCGTCCTCGAGTAGGTAAATGATAAAAACAAATTTTTTGATGTGGAATGCTACCTAGCATATTTCTCAATGTAATTTCTTTATTGTGGCATGAATGTTCAGATCCGAAAGATTCAAGACAAAAGTTTAATATTGACATAAAAATAACAATACTTCAAACATACTAACAAAGCAATCATGTCTTCTCAAAATAACATGGCCAAAGAAAGTTATCCCTACAAAATCATATAGTCTGGCTATGCTCTATCTTCATCACACAAAGTATTTAATCATGCACAACCCCGATGACAAGCGAAGCAATTGTTTCATACTTTTGATGTTGTCAAACTTTTTCAATCTTCACGCAATATATGAGCGTGAGCCATGGACATAGCACTATATGTGGAATAGAATGATGGTTGTGGAGAAGACAAAAAAGGAGAAGATAGTCTCACATCAACTAGGCATATTAACGGGCTATGGAGATTCCAATCAATAGATATCAATGTGAGTGAGTAGGGATTGCCATGCAACGGATGCACTAGAGCTATAAGTGTATGAAAGCTCAACAAAAGAAACTAAGTGGGGGTGCATCCAACTCGCTTGCTCACGAAGACCTAGGGCATGTTGAGGAAGCCCATCATTGGAATATACAAGCCAAGTTCTATAATATAAAATTCCCACTAGTATATGAAAGTGATAACATAGGAGACTCTCTATCATGAAGATCATGGTGCTACTTTGAAGCACAAGTGTGGTAAAAGGATAGTAACATTGTCCCTTCTCTCTTTTTCTCGCATTTCTTTTATTTTTTTATTTGGGCCTTTTTCTATTTTTTATGGCCTCTTTTTTTCGTCCGGAGTCTCATTCCGACTTGTGGGGGAATCATAGTCTCCATCATCCTTTCCTCACTTGGGACAATGCTCTAATAATGATGATCATCACACTTTTATTTACTTACAACTCAAGAATTACAACTCAATACTTAGAACAAATTACGACTCTATGTGAATATCTCCGGCGGTGTACCGGGATATGCAATGAATCAAGAGTGACATGTATGAAAGAATTATAAAGGTGGCTTTGCCACAAATACGATGTCAACTACATGATCATGCAAAGCAATATGACAATGATGGAACGTGTCATAATAAACGGAACGGTGGTAAGTTGCATGGCAATATATCTCGGAATGGCTATGGAAATGCCATAATAGGTAGGTATGGTGGCTGTTTTGAGGAAGGTATATGGTTGGTGTATGATACCGGCGAAAGGTGCGCGGTAGTAGAGAGGCTAGCAATGGTGGAAGGGTGAGAGTGCGTATAATCCATGGACTCAACATTAGTCATAAAGAACTCACATACTTATTGCAAAAATATATTAGTTATCGAAACGAAGTATTACGCGCATGCTCCTAGGGGGATATATTGGTAGGAAAAGACCATCGCTCGTCCCCGACCGCCACTCATAAGGAAGACAATCAATAAATAAATCATGCTCCGACTTCATCACATAACGGTTCACCATACGTGCATGCTACGGGAATCACAAACTTTAACACAAGTATTTCTCAAATTCACAAGTACTCAACTAGCATGACTCTAATATCACCATCTTCATATCTCGAAACAATCATAAAGAATCAAACTTCTCATAGTATTCAATGCATTTTATGTGATAGTTTTTATTATACCTATCTTGGATGTTCATCATATTAGGACTAATTTTATAGCCAAAGCAAACTACCATGCTGTTCTAAAAGACTCTCAAAATAATATAAGTGAAGCATGAGAGATCAATAATTTCTATAAAATAAAACCACTACCATGCTCTAAAAAGATATGAGCGAAGCACTAGAGCAAAATTATCTAGCTCAAAAGATATAAGTGAAGCACATAGAGTATTCTAATAAATTCCGATTCATGTGTGTCTCTCCCAAAAGGTGTGTACAGCAAGGATGATTGTGTTAAACTAAAAAGCAAAGACCCAAATCCTACAAGACGCTCCAAGCAAAACACATATCATGTGGTGAATAAAAATATAGCATCAAGTAAAGTTACCGATAGACGAAGACGAAAGAGGGGATGCCTTCCAGGGCATCCCCAAGCTTAGGCTTTTGGTTGTCCTTGAATTTTACCATGAGGTGCCTTGGGCATCCCCAAGCTTAGGCTCTTGCCACTCCTTATTCCATAATCCATCAAATCTTTACCCAAAACTTGAAAACTTCAACACACAAAACTCAACAGAAAATCTCATGAGCTATGTTAGCGAAAGAAATCAAACCACCACTTAAAGGTACTGTAGTGAACTCATTATTTATTTATATTGGTGTTAAACCTACTGTATTCCAACTTCTCTATGGTTCATACCCTCCGATACTAGCCATAGATTTATCAAAATAAGCAAACAACACACGAAAAACAGAATCTGTCAAAAACAGAACAGTCTGTAGTAATCTGTATCAAACGCAAACTTTCTGTAACTCAAATTTTTTACCGAAATAGGACGAACTATATAATTTGTTCATTGATCTACTCCAATTGGAATCAGTATTTTATCACGTTCTAGTGATTTTTAACAATTGTTTTCGTGAGCAGAAGCTTTCTGACTTTTTCAGCAAGATCAAATAACTATCATCCAAGAAGATCCTATAGGTTTTACTTGGCACAAACATTAATTAAAACATAAAACCACATCTAACCAGAGGATAGTTCAAATATTTATTACTAAACATAACCAAAAATCAAGAAACAAAAATAAAATTGGGTTGCCTCCCAACAAGCGCTATCGTTTAACGTCCCTAGCTAGGCATAAAGGCAAGAATAGATCTAGGTATTATCATCTTTGGTATGCAATCCGTAAGTGGCTCTCATAATAGATTCATAAGGTAATTTAATTTTCTTTCTAGGAAAGTGTTCCGTGCCTTTACTTAATGTAAATTGGAATCTAATATTCCCTTCTTTCATATCAATAATTGCACCAATCGTTCTAAGGAAAGGTCTACCAAGAATAATAGGACATGTAGGATTGCAATCTATATCAAGAACAATAAAATCTACGGGCACATAATTCCTATTTGTAACAAAAAGAACATCATTAATCCTTCCCATAGGTTTCTTAATGGTGGAATCCGCAAGATGCAAGTTTAAAGAACAATCATCAAATTCACGGAAACCTAACACATCACACAAAGTTTTTGGAATCGTGGAAACACTAGCACCCAAATCACACAAAGCATAGCATTCATGATCTTTGATCTTAATTTTAATAGTAGTTTCCCATTCATCATAAAGTTTTCTAGGGATAGAAACTTCTAATTCAAGCTTTTCCTCATAAGATTGCATTAAAGCATCAACGATATGTTTGGTAAAAGCTTTATTTTGACTATAAGCATGAGGGAATTTAACACGGATTGCAACAAGGAAATACAATCTATTAAAGAAAAATTATCATAATTAAATTCCTTGAAATCCAAAATAGTGGGTTCATTGCTATGTAAAGTTTTGACCTCTTCAATCCCACTTTTACCAATTTTTGCATCAAGATCTAAAAACTCCGAATCATTGGGACGCCTTCTAACTAAAGTTGACTCATCTCCAGTCCCATCATTATCAAGATTCATGCAAAACAAATATTCATAGGAGACACATCAATCACTTTTAGATCTTCATCCTTATTATCATAAAAACTAGAAGAACACGCTTTCACAAAGCAATCTTTTTTAGCACGCATCCTAGCAGTTCTTTCTTTGTACTCATCAAAGAAAATTCTCATGGCTTTGAGAGACTCATTGATATCATGCTTAGGTGGAATAGATATAAGTTTCAAAGAATCAACATCAAAAGAAATTCTATCCACGTTCCTAGCCAACTCATCAATCTTAAGCAATTTTTCGTCAAGCAAAGCATTGAAATTCTTTTGCGAAATCATAAATTCTTTAACACTAGTCTCAGAATCAGAGGGTATCTTATTAAAATTTCCATAAGAGTTGTTGTGGGAATTACCATAATTATTAGTGGAATTACTAGGAAACGACCTAGTATTAAAGTTTCCTCTATAAGCGTTGTTACCAAAATTGTTCCTACCAACAAAATCCACATCCATAGATTCATTGTTATTCTCAATCAAAGTGGACAAAGGCATATCATTAGGATCAGAAGGAACACTCTTATTAGCAAATAATTTCATAAGTTCATCCATCTTTCCACTCAAAACATTAATCTCTTCAATTGCATGAACCTTTTTACTAGTAGATCTTTCGGTGTGCCATTGAGAATAATTAACCATAATATTATCTAGGAGTTTAGTAGCTTCTCCTAAAGTGATTTCCATAAAAGTGCCTCCCGCGGCCGAATCTAAAAGATTTCTAGAAGCAAAGTTCAATCCGGCATAATTTTTTTATATAATCATCCATAAATTCAAACCATGTGTAGGGCAATTACGTATCATTAATTTCATCCTCTCCCAAGCTTGTGCAACATGTTCATGATCAAGTTGCTTAAAATTCATAATATCATTTCTAAGAGAGATGATCTTAGCGAGAGGAAAATACTTAGAGATAAAAGCATCTTTGCACTTATTCCAAGAATCAATACTATTTTTTGGGAAAAGACGAAAACCAAGTTTTAGCACGACCTCTAAGCGAAAACGGAAATAGCTTCAATTTAACAATATCATTATCCACGCCTTTCTTCTTTTGCATATCACACAAATCAACAAAGTTGTTTAGATGGGTCGCGACATCTTCACTAGGAAGGCCAGAGAATTGATCTTTCATGACAAGATTCAGCAAAGCAGCATTAATTTCACAAGATTCAGCATCGGTAATAGGAGCAATCAAAGTGCTAAGGTAATCATTGTTGTTGGTATTGGAAAAGTCACACAATTTAGTGTTGTCTTGAGCCATAGTGACAAACAATCCAACACGCAAGCACACAAGGAGCAATCGAAAAAGAGGCGAATGGAAAAGGAGGGCGAATAAAACAGCAAAGGTGAAGTGGGGGAGAGGAAAACGAGAGGCACATGGCAAATAATGTAATGCGAGGGATAAGAGTTTGTGATGGGTACTTGGTGTGTCTTGACTTGTGCATAGACTCCCCGGCAACGGTGCCATAAATCCTTCTTGCTACCTCTTGATCACTACGTTGGTTTTTCCCTTGAAGAGGAAAGGGTGATGCAGCAGAGTAGCGTAAGTATTTCCCCCAGTTTTTGAGAACCAAGGTATCAAACCAGTAGGAGACTACACGCAAATCCCTCGTACCTGCACAAACAAATAAGAACCTTGCAACCGACGCGACAAAGGGGTTGTCAATCCCTTCACGGCCACTTGCAAAAGTGAGATCTGATAGAGATAATAAGATAAATATTTTTGGTATTTTTGTTGTATAGATTGAAAAGTAAAGATTGCAAAATAAACTGCGGCAGAAATAGCTAGTTGACGGGAGATTAATATGATGGAAAATAGACCCGGGGGCCATAGGTTTCACTAGTGGCTTCTCTCAAGATAGCATAAGTATTACGGTGGGTGAACAAATTACTGTCGAGCAATTGATAGAAAAGTGCATAGTTATGAGAATATCTAGGCATGATCATGTATATAAGCATCACGTCCGCGACAAGTAGACCTAAACGATTCTGCATCTACCACTATTACTCCACACATCGACCGCTATCCAGCATAAATCTATAGTATTAAGTTCATAAGAACAGAGTAACGCATTAAGTAAGATGACATGATGTAGAGGGATAAACTCGAGCAATATGATATAAACCCCATCTTTTTATCCTCGATGGCAACAATACAATACGTGTCGTTTCCCCTTCTGTCACTGGGATCGAGCAACGCAAGATTGAACCCAAAGCTAAGCACTTCTCCCATTGCAAGAAATATCAATCTAGTAGGCCAAACCAAACTGATAATTCGAAGAGACTTGCAAAGATATTAAATCATACATAAAAGAATTCAGAGGAGATTGAAATATTGTTCATAGATAATCTTGATCATAAACCCATAATTCATTGGATCTCGACAAACACACCGCAAAAAGAATTACATCGAATATATCTCCAAGAAGATCGAGGAGAACTTTGTATTGAGATCCAAAGAGAGAGAAGAAGCCATCTAGCTAATAACTATGGACCCGAAGGTCTGTGGTAAACTACTCACACATCATCGGAGAGGCCATGGTGTTGATGTAGAAGCCCTCCGTGATCGATTCCCCCTCCGGTGAAGCGCCGGAAAAGGCCCCAAGATGGGATCTCACGGGTACATAAGGTTGCGGCGGTGGAAATAGGGTTTCGTGGTGCTCCTGGATGTTTTCGGGGTATATGGATATAGGAGGAAGAAGTAGGTCGGTGGAGCTGTGGGGGGGGCACGAGGGTGGGGGCGCGCCCAGGGGGGCAGGCGTGCCTCCCTGCCTCGTGGCATCGTCGCTTCTTTCTTGATGTCCACTCCAAGTCCCCTAGATCACGTTTGTTCCAAAAATAACTCTCCCGAAGGTTTCATTCCGTTTGGACTCCGTTTGGTATACCTTTTCTGCGAAACACTGAAATAGGCAAAAAAACAGCAATTTGCACTGGGCCTTCGGTTAGTAGGTTAGTCCCAAAAATAATATAAAAGTGCTTAGTAAATCCCATTAAAAAAGATAGTAAAATAGCATGGAACAATCAAAAATTATAGATACGTTGGAGACATATCAGTCCTTCACAGAGAGACCAAGATCATCAAATTCAACATTGAGAGGATTGTCATGTGCAAGACGACGAACGGAGACAAGATTTTTAACGAGGTCAGGTGAGACAAGAACATTAGTCATATTAATAGGCATGGAATTAGAGGGAAAGAAACTATGACCGACATGAGTAATGGGCATGGAGGAACCGTCGCCGAGGATGATGCGGTTCGAGGTGGTGACCGGAAAGGAGGAAGCAAGGTTACCGGGGTGCGACGTCATGTGGGTGGTAGCCCCCGTGTCCATGTACCAATCACCGCCAACTCTGTAGGTAGAGGGGGACGGCGCTGAGTGCAGCGCGGTGAGGAGTGCAGGATCCCACGGGGCCAGCGGGAGGGAGTAGCCCCCGGGCTGCGCCGGCGCGGGGGGTGGCACGTAGCCGCTCGACTGCGGGTAGCCGGCGTGCTGCTGGTAGCTGCTACCTCTTGAGCTTGCATTGGTTTTTCCCTTGAAGAGGAAAGGGTGATGAAGCAAAGGGGCGGAAGTATTTCCGTCAGTTTTGAGAACCACGGTATCAATCCAGTAGGAGACTACGCAACAAGCCACCGAATACCTGCACAAATAAACACCTACTTGCAACCAACGCGGTAATGGGGTTGTCAATCCCTTCATGGTTATTTGCAAAGTGAGATCTGATAGAGATGGATAAATGGTAAAGTAATATTTTTGGTTTATGGAACGGAAAGTAAAGATTGCAAAGTAAAGGAAATAGGAAACTAGAATTGTAGATCGGAAATTTATATGATGTAAAATAGACCCGGGGGCCATAGGTTTCACTAGAGGCTTCTCTCAAGATAGGAATTATTATGGTGGGAGAACAAATTACTGCCGAGCAATTGATAGAAAAGCGCAAGGTTATGACGATATCTAAGGCAATGATCATGAATATAGGCATCACGTCCATGTCAAGTAGACCGAAACGATTCTGCATCTACTACTATTAGCCCACACATCGACCGTTATCCAGCATGCATCTAGAGTATTAAGTTCATAAAGAACGGAGTAACGCATTAGGCAAGATGACATGATGTAGAGCAATTAACTCAAGCAATATGATGAAAACCCCATCTTTTTATCCTCAATGGCAACAATACAATACGTGCCTTGCTGCCCCTACTGTCACTGGGAAAGGACACCGCAAGATTGAACCCAAAGCTAAGCACTTCTCCCATTGCAAGAAAAACCAATCTAGTTGGCCAAACCAAATCGATAGTTCGAAGAGACTTGCAAAGCTATCAAATCATGCATATAAGAATTCAGAGGAGATTCAAATAATATTCATAGATAAACTTATCATAAATCCACAATTCATCGGATCTCGGCAAACACACCTCAAAGAACATCGAGGAGAACTTTGTATTGAGAATCAAAGAGAGAGAAGAAGCCATCTAGCTACCGGCTATGGACCCGTAGGTCTGAAGTAAACTACTCACACATCATCGGAGAGGCAATGGTGTTGATGTAGAAGCCCTCTGTGATTGATTCGCCCTCCGGCAGGATGCCGAAAAGGCCCCAAGATGGGATCTCATGGGTACAGAAGGTTGCGGCGGCGGAAAAGTGGTTTCGTGGCTCCCCTGGATGTTTTTGGGGTATAAGACTATATATAGGCGAAAGAATTAGGTCAGAGGGGCTACGAGGAGCCCACAAGGTTGGGGGGCGCGCCCTCCACCCTTGTGACTGCCTCGCGGCTCCTCTGACTTGTACTTCAAGTCTCCTGGGTGCCTTCTGGTCCAATAAAAATCATGGCGAAAGTTTTATTCCGTTTCGACACCGTTTGGTATTCCTTTTCTGCGAAACTCCAAAACAAGGAAAAAACAGAAACTGCCACTGCGCTCTAGGTTAATAGGTTAGTCCCAAAAATCATATAAAATAGCATATTAATGCATATAAAACATCCAAAACAGATAATATAATAGCATGGAACAATAAAAGATTATGGATACGTTGGAGACGTATCAAGCATCCCCAAGCTTAATTCCTGCTCGTCCTCGAGTAGGTAAATGATAAAAACAGAATTTTTGATGTGGAATGCTACCTATCATATTTATCCATGTAATTCTCTTTATTGCGGCATGAATGTTCAGATCCGTAACATTCAAAACAAAAGTTTAATATTGAAATAAAAATAATAATACTTCAAGCATACTAACAAAATAATTATGTCTTCTCAAAATAACATGGCCAAAGAAAGCTTATCCCTACAAAATCATATAGTCTGGCTATGCTCCATCTTCATCACACAAAATATTTAAATCATGCACAACCCCGATGACAAGCCAAGCAATTGTTTCATACTTTTGATGTTCTCAAACTTTTTCAACTTTCACGCAATACATGAGCGTGAGCCATGGACATAGCACTATAGGTGGAATAGACGATGGTTGTGGGGAAGACAAAAAGAAGGAGATTGCCCCACATCAACTAGGCGTATCAACATGCTATGGAGATGCCCGTTAATAGATATCAATGTGAGTGAGTAGGGATTGCCATGCAACAGATGCACTAGAGCTATAAGTTTATGAAAGCTCAAAAAGAAACTAAGTGGGTGTGCATCCAACTCGCTTGCTCACGAAGACCTAGGGCAATTTGAGGAAGCCCATCATTGGAATATACAAGCCAAGTTCTATAATGAAAAATTCCCACTAGTATATGAAAGAGATATCATATGAGACTCTCTATCATGAAGATCATGGTGCTACTTTGAAGCACAAGTGTGGTAAAAAGGATAGTAACATTGTCCCTTCTCTCTTTTCTCTCATTTTTTATTTGGGCCTTCTCTTATTTTTTGGCATCTTTTTTTTCGTCTGGAGTCTCATCCCGACTTGTGGGGGAATCATACTCTCCATCATCCTTTCCTCACATGGGACAATGCTCTAATAATGAAGATTATCACACTTTTATTTACTTACAACTTAAGAATTACAACTCGATACTTAGAACAAAATATGACTCTATGTGAATGCCTCCGGCGGTGTACCGGGATGTGTAATGAATCAAGAGCGACATTTATAAAAAATGATGAACGGTGGCTTTGCCACAAATACGATGTCAAGTACATGATCATGCAAAGCAATATGACAACGATGGAGCGTGTCATAATAAACGGAACAGTGGAAAGTTGCATGGCAATATCTCTCGGAATGGCTATGGAAATGCCATAATAGGTTGGTATGGTGGCTATTTTGAGGAAGGATGTGGTGCGTTTATGGTACCGGCGAAAGTTGCGCAGTACTAGAGAGTCTAGCAATGGTGCAGAGGTGAGAGTGCGTATAATCCATGGACTCAACATTAGTCATAAAGAACTCACATACTTATTGCAAAAATCTATTAGTCATCAAAACAAAATACTACGCGCATGCTCCTAGGGGGATAGATTGGTAGGAAAAGACCATTGCTCGTCCCCGACCGCCACTCATAAGGAAGACAATCAAAAAATGAATCATGCTCCGACTTCATCACATAACGGTTCACCATACGTGCATGCTACGGGACTCACAAACTTTAACACAAGTATTTCTCAAATTCACAACTACTTACTAGCATGACTCTAATATCACCGTCCTCATGTCTCAAAACAATCATAAAGAATCAAACTTCTCATAGTATTTAATGCACTATATATGAAAGTTTTTATTATATCCTGTCGGGGGAAATCGACACCTATGGAATCACTGGGATCCCTTCTACGTTGGCGGGCGCGGGGTTGTGCAAAGAGCGGGTCTGACAGGAAGCACACAGATTGTTTACCTAGGTTCGGGTCACGGAGATGCGTAATACCCTAGTCCTGCTTTGGTGGATGTATTTGAGTGTTCTTGTGTTCTTGAGCTAGCTACGGGGTGTAACTTGCCCAAAAGATCCGAATCCTCCTCCTAGACGCCTCGGGCCTCCTTTTATAGACAAAAGGGGTTGCCACAGTGGCACACAGGAGGTGGAAAGGTGTACAGTAGATGAGTCTATCCTCTGGCACCGTCGGATAAATGCATTTAATGCGCTGCTGACGTGCCCCTCTCGCTTTATCGGGGACGGCAAGGAAGCACGTCCCAGCTGTCGCCGCCTCGCCTGGCTCCGACACGCGTCCGAGCTGACGAGGCGTCGTGGCGCCACGTTGGCTGGCTGTTGGGCTGGCGCGGTGGTGGAGCCTTCATGAAGATCTGCATGTCACCACGCAGGTGCTTGCTGGGTCGGTGTAGAGGCTGCTCATCACCACGCAGGTGCCTGCCCAACTGGTTGGGCTAGCAGCTGCATGGGAACGGCGGTGGGGCCTTGGCAGGCATGGGCCTGGCTGCGGCCCCGCTAGTGTCCTCGGCAAGGGTCTTGCCGTGGCGTCGTGGTTGTCCCCGGCAAGGATCTCACCGGGGGTCGTCGTCTTCTGGTCCTCATATGATCTCGTGTGTTTATGATCTTGACAAAGATCTGCATGCCACCATGGAGGTGCCTCCCGAGCCTTGGTTCCAATGTAGTTGTTGGCGGTGTTTTGAACTCTTGGGCTCAAGGGTGGCTCGCTCTGCTGGTGTTGGGCAAGTTGCCCCGGCAAGGCTCTTGCCGGGGCTGCGGAGGCCGCCCCGGCAAGGGCCTTACCGGGGGAGTCCACCTCGCCCCGTTGCTCTTTAGTGTTTCTCGTCTTGGCGTTGCCTTGATCGTCTTGTGCTCCGGCTTCCCTCCGGCTCCCCTCCTCTGCCCTGCTAAGTGTGGCCGCGGGCGCGGCTCTGACTGCCCGTGCACAAGTAAAGGGGTCAAAAGGAGAGCCCCTACTTTTGTACACCGACAGGATCCCTCGGGCCCGGGCCACACATAAGCGCGACGCGTTGTTGGGCTAGGCCCAGAGCGGTGCGCGGGCAGGTGGGGCGGATTATACCGTAGTAACTTTTCGTCCACTGCGCTTCCCCATGACCCGCGTTGAACACGCGACATGGAGGGTCGTGCGTGACGTGGGGGGTCATGCGTGGGGCGTTCTCCACACGTATGCGTCACATCGCAGTTAATGGGGAAAGAGGCGGCCCGCGCTTTCCTCGTAAAAAGGAATAACCGCGGGCGTGCTGCTCATTTACCCCTGCGCCTTCTCCAATCTTGGAACCGTCATCCCCTTCTTCCTCCCTCTCAAGCTCTTTCTCCCACTCGCCGCCGCCGTGCCTTTGTCCTCCTCAACCGCCATGGTGCCCAAAACTAGCAGAGGCAAGGGGGAGGCCAAGGACGCCGGGGAGAAGGAGCCGCCAGAGAGCGAGTTGGCGGTGCTGCGGACACAGCACGCCTACTTTCCGTCGACGGTCAACGCGGTCGAACTCCGAGACTACTTCAAACACCTATGGGGGTGCAAGACGGGGGGCGAGACGACGGGGAATCCGGCCACGCGTGTCATCCCCGCCGCTTTCGCCGAAGCCGACCCGAATCGGTACCCATTTTTTGTCGATTACTTCTCCTGCGGGCTCTGTCCCCCTTTCTCCGATTTCTTCAATGATGTCATGCACACCTATGGCTTCCGCCTTCTGGATTTTACTCCAAATGTTGTGGCGTGCACGGCCCTTTTTGCTCATCTCTGTGATGGCTTCGCCGGAGTGCATCCCAACACGGCGCTCTTCCGCCACTACTTCTTCCCTCGCATCCAAAAGGTAGGCGCCATTTCTGGTTGTGTCGCTCGGATCCCAAGGACCCAGGAGAAAAAGACATATCCGGAAGGCGCCCAGAAGGAGAGGTGGGAGGAGTGGCAGGGCCGATGGTGCTGGATTGAAGAGGAGGATCCGCAGAATTTTTGCCGGGTCCGCCACGCGCCGCCGGTCCGAAGAAACGACTGGAGTGATGTCGACGCAAATGACAAGAAGCTCACGGTCGCCACCACCAGGATTCTTCATCTCACCTAGGCCGGGCTCACCCTTGAGATGATTGGGGCGGATTTCATCCGCCGCCGAATTGCTCCACTACACAACAAGGGGAGGCCGGCCTGGCTCTTCACGAATGCGGTCGACATCATGAGGCTTCGCTCCGGCTTGGACCACAACCTCACGGTGATGGGGCACGCCCACTTTTGTCAGCGGCTCTTCCAGCTCGACGTGAACAGCGACGGCAAGGTCGAGCGGTCCGGCTAGGCCGCGAAGGCTGGCAAGGTCGCCAAGGGGCCCTTGTTTGGGTTGCCGGCGGGGGTGGTCCCGCTGAGCAACAACTCGCGCCGAAACGACATCATCGCCATGATGCCGGAGTTCAACGCGCACAGCCTCGTCCCAAATTAGGCCGAGCCACCGGCGGATCAGGTGCAGGAGTTTTTTGACACCTTGGAGGAGAAGTACGTTCGCGCCGAACCGCGGCTCGTCCAGGACACCACCCAGGCGGAGCTGGACTATATCACCGCCAGGGCGGCGGAGGCGGAGCTCGCCAAGGAGGCCGGCAGCGCCGGCGGCGTGGAGGAAAAGGCTGCGGCGGCTGCGGAGGAAAAGGAGCTTGCCCGGTGGGCGGAGTCCGCTGGGGAGGCCAGCAGCGCCGGCACCGGGGCCCCTCTCATTGAGGATGTGGTCGAGGAGTCGTCGTCGGAGGAGGCTGAGACTGTCGACCCCCCGGCCACGGGGAGAGGGCGATTCCTGCAGCGGGCCAGCTCTGGCGAGCCGGTCCGGCCCGGCAGGGCTGCACAACCGCAGCAGACCCAGGAGGGGTCCGTGCGCCAGACAAGGGCCGCGGCGGCGAGGAAGTTGGTGAAGGCCGCGGTGGCAAAGAAGAAAGCAACTGCCTCTTCTTCGTCCAAGCGTGTCTAGACTCCACCTTCTTCCCCTCCTTCGGCAGATGTCGACGCGGAGGTCGTCTTCAACTTTGGGTCCCTCAGCCCGAGGAGGAGGAGGAAGGCAGCAGAAGAGGAGGTGGAGGATGAGTAAGTATCTTGTTCCTTTTTGTCATCTCCGTCTCCTCAATCTGTGCCGCTTATCTTGATCTATTCTCATCTTTGTAGGGATGCAGAGACGCTGGCTCAGAGGGTGAAGAGGGCCAGGTCCTCGACGGGCGGTCAGCCCCCGGCGGGCACTTCGAGGGCGCCGCTGGTGGTAGTGAGCAGCCCGGACAGCAGCCCCCGGCACAGCCCCCAGCGTAAGTTCATCACTCACCCCTCGTCAACGTGTGTTGGGGGTACGATCCCTCGGCGCTGACCTTGTCGTGGTTGCAGGAGGAGGACGACAGCAGGAGGAGGCACTGAGGGCTAACCCCAACACACCGCCCCCATCGACCACGCTGCCCCGAGGGGCGTCCCCGGCAAGGGCGCCAAGCACCGAGCCCATGCACACGGAGGAGGAGGAGGCAAACTCGGGCGCTGGTGGCTTCGCCTCAGCGCCAGATGTTGGCGGGGAGGGGGCCTCTTCTTCCCAGCCCGGCATGGGTAAGTCACTCGCCTTCCGCCCATGATCTTTTTCTCTTTGAATCTTGGTCTTGGCTTCGTCTCATGCCCTTCTTGATATCCAGACCCTCCCTCGGCGGACCGGGAGGACATAGACACCGTCATCGAGGATGTCGCCAAGGATGCCGCGGCGGAGGCCGAGAAGATCGCCACCGAGGAGGCCGCCAAGGGGTCTGCCGAGGAGCCCGGCAAGGCTACTACCGAGGAGGCCGGCAAGGGGCTTGCCGGGGAGGCCGGCAAGGCCGCTGCCGAGGAGGAGGTGGTTGACGACCAACCTTCCTCCTTCGCTGCCTCTGGCTCGGGCAAGTACCTGAAGGTGAGCGACGACCTTTTCGTCCACCTCCCAGGGACGACGAGCACCAGGGCGCCCAACAAGGGAGAGGTGTTCGACGAAGAGGTGCTTGCTGCCGCCGGGCTGGAAGTTGTTGATGAGCCAAGCGCCGATGGCGGCGGTTCCCAGGAAGAGCGGCTCCTCCAGGCCATGGGCGCCAGCTTCCGGAAGCTCCAGGCGCTCCACCGCGCCCGCCTAGACAAGGCCAAGTCCAGGATGGCAGTGGTGGACAAGGCGGAGGCGGATCTGGAGGGGCGTGTCGCCGAGATGCAGGCTTGGTTCCGCCAGGCCCGCGAGGAGCTGAAGACCGCCTAGGACGAGCTGGCCAAGCGCAAGGTGGAGCTCGCCATGAAGCAGGCCGACATCGAGAAGGCCCAGGAGACGGCGAAGAACCAGACCGCCAAGGATGAGGCCGCTCGATCCCAGCACCAGGCTGTGCTGAACACCCAGGAGGAGGACCTTGCCGCGCGTGAGGAGAAGCTCGCCGCAACGCTCCACGACAAGGACGAAGACATGGAGAAACTCGTCGTGCAGCGGACCCAGGAGCTGGAGCAGAGGCACAAGGAGGCACTCAATGCACAGGCTCTGGTTCACGCCGGCAAGGTGAAAGAGCTGGAGGTGGAGCGGGACGGGCTGAAGGATCAGGCCCTGAAGCTGGCCAAGGAGAAGGACACGCTCAACGGTGCCCTGGTGGAGGTGCAGGGCGCAGTCCTCGGCAAGGCTGAGCAACTCTCCAAGGCCCACGACTCCATCAAAGACCTGAAGCTGAAGCTGGAGGGCCTTGAGGAGACGCTTTCGGAGGCCAAGGCCCGGGAGGAGACCCTGGCCAAGGATCTGGAGGCCGAGAAGCAGCTGCGGAAGAACGAAACTGCCAACCACAAGGACTTTGTGGAGGGCGAGAACCACTGGATCGGCCGCCTCGAAGACGTCTCCGGCAGGATCACCACGCAGCTGGCTACCATGGGGATGCCAAATGTGAGGTACACCCCGGAGCGCAACGTGAGTCCCAACGCCAAGCTGATCCTATTCTTCGAGGGTGTCTTCGGGGCCCTAGAGCAGCTCCACTCCAATCGGGTGGCCTCTCTGGCGATGAGGCACGGAGGCTTTGCCGGGGTGCCATGACCAAGGTCCTCACCAAGGTGGCGCACTGGAATCCCAACCTCGACTTCGACGCCGCGCTGGAGAGCTTGCCGGAGGATGCGGATCTCATGGTGCTCAAGGAGCGTATCAAGCCCATCATCAGCCGCATCGATGGAATTCAGAGGATAGAGGGCCAGCGTCGGGACTAGGCACCCCGTTTCTCACCGCCGCTGCAGGTTCATGACCAAGACAATTTCTATCTTTAGTTAGAACCGCAGCAACAATTGATGTAATATAACTCTGTAGCACTTTTGAGACGATGCATGTTATTTTCCTGTTCAATCCCCCCTTTGTATGTCCACCCTACGTTAATCGGGTAGGCTTGCCGGCGCGTAAACCCAGGCCATGGCGCCTTGAGGACGGATCCCCAGTGGCCTGCCGGGTGTGCTTGCTGCCAGGCGAACCACCTTACCGCTCTCAACACGGCAGCTCGAACTGTCGAGCTTGACTCGAGTCATAATCGAGAGCGTTGCCAATTGCGGAAGGCTACCCTGCCGTTCTTGACGCGGCCGCTTGGGCTGTTGAGCGGACTCGAATAGAGCAAAGGCGTTGCCAATAGCGGAAGGGCCCCTTTGCGTGAAGGTTTTCCATACATAGGGCAGGACCTTCGAGGACAATAACCTTATATAAAAGAAGAGATTGTTTAAAGTTTCGCACGACTTAGCTTTTCTGTCGTTGCATGGGCGTCCACCGCATCTGCAGATGGTGCCGTCAAGCTCGGTCGTCTTCTTCCTTGGAAAGGCGGCCGCCATGAAGCCGCTGCTCCGATCAGACCAGATTTCCACAACTGCGCCCCCTACCTGGTGCGCCAAAGATGTCGGGGGAAATCGACACCTATGGAATCACTGGGATCCCTTCTACGGTTGGCGGGCGCGGGGTTGTGCAAAGAGCGGGTCTGACAGGAAGCACACGGATCGTTTAGCCAGGTTCGGGCCGCGGAGATGCGTAATACCCTAGTCCTGCTTTGGTGGATGTATTTGAGTGTTCTTGTGTTCTTGAGCTAGCTACGGGGTGTAACTTGCCCAAAAGATCCGAATCCTCCTCCTAGACGCCTCAGGCCTCCTTTTATAGACAAAAGGGGTTGCCACAGTGGCACACAGGAGGTGGAAAGGTGTACAGTATATGAGTCTATCCTATGGCACCGTCGGACAAACGCATTTAATGCGCTGCTGACGTGCCCCTCTCGCTTTATCGGGGACGGCAAGGAAGCACGTCCCAGCTGTCGCTGCCTCGCCTGGCTTCGACACGCGTCCGAGCTGACCAGGCGTCCTGGCGCCACGTTGGCTGGCTGCTGGGCTGGCGCGGTGGTGGAGCCTTCATGAAGATCTGCATGTCACCACGCAGGTGCTTGCTGGGTCGGTGTAGAGGCCGCTCGTCGCCACGCAGGTGCCTGCCCAGCTGGTTGGGCTAGCAGCTGCATGGGGACGGTGGTGGGGCCTCGGCAGGCGTGGGCCTGGCTGCGACCCCGCTGGTGTCCTCGGCAAGGGTCTTGCCGGGGCCCCGGCAAGGGTCTTGCCATGGCGTCGTGGTTGTCCCCGGCAAGAATCTCACTGGGGGTCGTGGTCTTCTGGTCCTCATCTGATCTCGTGTGTTTATGATCTTGACAAAGATCTGCATGCCACCGCGGAGGTGCCTCCCGAGCCTTGGTTCCAATGTAATTGTTGGCGGTGTTTGGAAATCGTGGGCTCAAGGGTGGCTCGCACTGCTGGTGTTGGGCAAGCTGCCCGGGCAAGGCTCTTGCCGGGGCTGCGGAGGCCGCCCCGGCAAGGGCCTTGCCGGGGGAGTCCACCTCGCCCCTTTGCTCTTTAGTGTTTCTTGTCTTGGCGTTGCCTTGATCCTCTTGTGCTCTGGCTTCCCTCCGGCTCCCCTCCTCTGCCCTGCTAAGTGTGGCCGCGGGCGCGCCTCTGACTGCCCGTGCACAAGTAAAGGGGTCAAAAGGAGAGCCCCTACTTTTGTACACCGACATATCCCTCCTGGATGCCTATCATATTAGGACTAATTTTATAACCAAAGCAAATTACCATGCTGTTTAGAGACTCTCAAAATAATATAAGTGAAGTACGAGAGTTCATCAATTTTTATAAAATTAAACCACCGCTGTGCTCTAAAAGATATAAGTGAAGCAGTAGAGTAAATTTTGCCTAGCTTAAAAGATATAAGTGAAGCACATAGAGCAATTCTAATAAATCACGACTCATGCGTGTCTCTCTCAAATGGTGTGTACAACAAGGATGATTTTTTCAAACTAAAAAGTAAAGACTCAAATCATACAAGACGCTCCAAACAAAACACATATCATGTGGTGAATAAAAATATAGCCTCAAGTAAATTTACCGATAGACGAAGACGAAAGAGGGGATGCCTTCCCGGGGCATACCCAAGCTTAGGCTTGTTGAAATCCTTGAATATTACGTTGGGGTGCCTTGGGCATCCCCAAGCTTAGGCTCTTTCCACTCCTTATTCCATAGTCCATCAAATCCTCACCCAAAACTTGAAAATTTCACAACACAAAACTACAACAGAAAATCTCGTAAGCTCCGTTAGTATAAGAAAATAAATCACCACTTTAGGTACTGTTGTGAACTCATTCTTTATTTGTATTGGTGTAATATCTACTATATTCCAACTTTCCATGGTTCATACCCCCCGATACTAGCCATAGATGCATCAAAATAAGCAAACAACACGCGAAAAACAGAATCTGTCAAAAACAGAACAATGTGTAGCAATCTGGATAGTTCGAATACTTCTGTAACTCTAAAAATTCTGAGAAAATAGGACGTCCTAGATAATTTGTTTTTAATCTTCTGCAAAAAGAATCAACTAAAAATCACTCTCCAGCTAAAAATAAGAATTTTTTTCGTGAGCGCAAAGTTTCTGTTTTTCAGCAAGATCAAATTAACTATCATTGTAGGCTATCCCATAGGTCTTACTTGGCACAAACACTAATTAAAAACACAAAACCACATCTAACCAGAGGCTAGATGATTTATTCAAAGCAAAACAGGATCTAAAAAGCAAGAACAAAAATAAAATTGAGTTGCCTCCCAACAAGCGCTATTGTTTAACGCCCTTAGCTAGGCATAAAAACATGAATAGATCTAAGTGTTGTCATCTTTGGCATGCAATCCATAAGTGGCTCTCATAATAGAGTCACAAGTGTTGGGGAACGTAGTATTTCAAAAAAAATCCTACGATCACGCAAGATCTATCTAGGAGAAGCATAGCAACGAGCGGGGAGAGTGTGTTCACATACGCTCATAGATCGAAAGCGGAAGTGTTTTATCAACGCGGTTGATGTAGTCGTACGCCTTCACGATCCGACCGATCTTAGCACCGAACGTACGGCACCTCCGTGTTCAGCACATGTTCAGCTCGATGACGTCCCTCGTACTCTTGATACAGTTGAGGCCGAGGGAGAGTTCCGTCAGCACGACGGCGTGGCGACGGTGATGATGAAGTTACCGGCGTAGGGCTTCGCCTAAGCACTACGACGAAATAACCGAGGTGTGTTTCTGTGGAGGGGGGCACCGCACACGGCTAAAAGATCAACTTATATGTTCTAGGGTGCCCCCCTCCCCATGTATATAAAGGAGGGAGGGAGGAGGAGGCCGGCCAAGGGTGGCGCGCCCAAGGGGGGAGTCCTACTCCAAGTAGGATTCGCCCCCCCTTCCTATTCCCACAAGGAGAAGGGAGAAGGAGGAGGAGGAGAGAAGAAAAGGGGGGGGCTGCCCCCCCAACCCTAGTCCAATTCGGTTTGGGCTAGGGGGCGCGCGCCACTCCTTGGCCTGCCTCCTCTCTTCCACTACTAGGCCCATGAGGCCCAATAACTTCCCTGAGGGGGAGGGCTCCGATAACCCCCGGTACTCCGAAACTTATCCGAAACGACCCGAACCTTTCCGGTGTCCGAATGTAGCCTTCCAAATATGAATCTTTATGTCTCGAACATTTCAAGACTCCTCGTCACATCCGTGATCTCATCTGGGACTCCGAACAACCTTCAGTCATCAAATCACATAAACTCACAATACAAATCGTCATCGAACGTTAAGCGTGCGGACCCTACGGGTTCGAGAACTATGTAGACATGACCGAGACACATCTCCGGTCAATAACCAATAGCGGAACCTGGATGCTCATATTGGTTCCTACATATTCTACGAAGATCTTTATCGGTCAAACCGCATAACAACATACGCTGTTCCCTTTGTCATCGATATTTTACTTGCCCGAGATTCTATCGTTGGTATCCTCATACCTAGTTCAATCTCGTTACTGGCAAGTCTCTTTACTCATTCCATAATGCATCATCCCGCAACTAACTCATTAGTCACATTGCTTGCAAGGCTTATAGTGATGTGCATTACCGAGAGGGCCCAGAGATACCTCTTCGATACACGGAGTGACAAATCCTAATCTCGATCTATGCCAACCCAACAAATACCATCGGAGACACCTGTAGAGCATCTTTATAATCACCCAGTTACGTTGTGACGTTTGATAGCACACAAAGTGTTCCTCCGGTATTCGGGAGTTGCATAATCACATAGTCAGAGGAGTATGTATAAGTCATGAAGAAAGCAATAGCAATAAAACTTAACGATCATTATGCTAAGCTAACGGATAGGTCTTGTCCATCACATCATTCTCTAATGATGTGATCCCGTTCATCAAATGACAACACATGTCTATGGTTAGGAAACTTAACCATCTTTGATTAACGAGCTAGTCTAGTAGAGGCATACTAGGGACACTCTGTTTTGTCTATGTATTCACACATGTACTAAGTTTCCGGTTAATACAATTCTAGCATGAATAATAAACATTTATCATGATATAAGGAAATATAAATAACCACTTTATTATTGCCTCTAGGGCATATTTCCTTCAGTCTCCCACTTGCACTAGAGTCAATAATCTAGTTCACATCGCCATGTGATTTAACACCAATAGTTCACATCTTTATGTGATTAACACCCATAGTTCACATCTCCATGTGACCAACACTCAAAGGGTTTACTAGAGTCAATAATCTAGTTCACATCGCTATGTGATTAACACCCAAGAGTAATAAGGTGTGATCATGTTTTGCCTGTGAGAGAAGTTTTAGTCTCCGGGTCTGCCACATTCAGATCCGTATATGTATTTTGCAAATTTCTATGTCTACAATGCTCTGCACGGAGCTACTCTAGCTAAATGCTCCCATTTTCAATATGTATCTAGATCGAGACTCAAAGTCATCCAGATCGGTGTCAAAGCGTGCATCGACGTAACTCTTTACGACAAACTCTTTATCACCTCCATAACCAAGAAATATTTTCCTTATTCCACTAAGGATAATTTTGACCGCTGTCCAGTGATCCACTCCTGGATCACTATTGTACCCTCTTGCCAAACTCATGGTGAGGTTCACAATAGGTCTGATACACAGCATAGCAGACTTCATAGAACCTATGACTGAGGCATAGGGAATTAATTTTCATTCTCTTTCTATTTTCTGCTGTGGTCGGGTTTTGAGTCTTTACTCAACTTCACACCTTGCAACACAGGCAAGAACTCCTTCTTTGACTGTTCCATTTTGAACTAGTTTTTTCAATGAATACATACCTTGACAAGATTTTGAACTACTTCAAAATCTTGTCAAGGTATGTATTCATTGAAAAAACTTATCAAGCGTCTTGTTCTATCTCTATAGATCTTGATGCTCAATATGTAAGCAGCTTCACTGAGGTCTTTCTTTGAAAAACTCCTTTCAAACACTCCTTTATGCTTTCCAGGAAAAATTCTACATTATTTCCGATCAACAATATGTCATTCACATATACTTATCAGAGATGCAGTAGTGCTCCCACTCACTTTCTTGTAAATACAGGCTTCATCGCAAGTCTGTATAAAACCATATGCTTTGATCACCTTATCAAAGTATATATTCCAACTCCGAGATGCTTGCACCAGTCCATAGATGGATCGCTGGAGCTTGGACACTTTGTTAGCACCTTTAGGATTGACAAAACCTTCTTGTTGCATCATATACAACTCTTCTTTAAGAAATCCATTAAGGAATGTAGTTTTTGACATCCATTTGCCAGATTTAATGAAATGTGGCAATTGGTAACATGATTCGGACAGACTTTAAGCATCGATACGAGTAAGAAAATCTCATCGTAGTCAACATCTTGAACTTGTCAAAAACCCTTTTTGACAAGTCGAGCTTTGTAGATAGTAACACTACTATCAGCGTCCGTCTTCCTCTTGAAGATCCATTTTATTCTCTATGGCGTGCCGATCATCGGGCAAGTCAACCAAAGTCCACACTTTGTTCTCATACATGGATCCCATCTCAGATTCCATGGCCTCAAGCCATTTCGCGGAATCTGGGCTCATCATCGCTTCCTCATAGTTCGTAGGTTCGTCATGGTCAAGTAACATGACCTCCAGAACAGGATTACCGTACCACTCTGGTGCGGATCTTACTCTGGTTGACCTACGAGGTTCGGTAGTAACTTGACCTGAAGTTTCATGATCATCATCATTAGCTTCCTCGCTAATAGGTGTAGGAATCACTGGAACTGATTTCTGTGATGAACTACTTTCCAATAAGGGAACACGTACAATTACCTCATCAAGCTCTACTTTCCTCCCACTCACTTCTTTCGAGAGAAACTCCTTCTCTAGAAAGGATCCATTCTAAGCAATGAATGTCTTGCTTTTGGATCTGTGATAGAAGGTGTACTCAACAGTCTCCCTTGGGTATCCTATGAAGACGCATTTCTCCGATTTGGGTTCGAGCTTATCATGTTAAAGCATTTTCACATAAGCATCGCAGCCCCAAACTTTAAGAAATGACAGCTTAGGTTTCTTGCCAAACCATAGTTCATACGGTGTCATCTCGACGGATTTAGATGGTGCCCTATTTAACGTGAATGCAACTGTCTCTAATGCATAACCCCAAAATGATAGCGGTAAATCAGTAAGAGACATCATAGATCGCACCATATCTAATAAAGTGCGGTTACGGCGTTCGGACACACCATTACGCTTTGGTGTTCTGGGTGGCGTGAGTTGCGAAACTATTCCGCATTGTTTCAAATGAAGACCAAACTCGTAACTCAAATATTCACCTCCACGACCAGATCGTAGAAATTTTATTTTCTTGTTACGAAGATTTTCCACTTCAGTCTGAAATTCTTTGATGTTTTCAAATGTATCAGACTTATGTTTCATTAAGTAGATATACCCATATCTGCTCAAATCATCTATGAAGGTTAGAAAATAACGATACCCGCCGCAAGCGTCAACACTCATTGGACCGCATACATCAGTATGTATTATTTCCAACAAGTTTGTTGCTCGCTCCATTGTTCCGGAGAACGTAGTCTTAGTCATCTTGCCCATGAGGCATGGTTCGCAAGCATCAAGTGATTCCAAAATCCCATCAGCATGGAGTTTCTTCATGCGCTTTACACCAATATGACCTAAACGGCAGTGCCACAAATAAGTTGCACTATCATTATTAACTTTGCATCTTTTGGCTTCAATATTATGAATATGTGTATCACTACGATCGAGATTCAATAAACCATTTATATTGAGTGTATGACCATAGAAGGTTTTATTCATGTAAATAGAACAATAATTATTATTTGACTTGAATGAATTGCCGTATTGCAATAAACATGATGCAATCATATTCATGCTCAATGCAAACACCAAATAACATTTATTTTAAGTTCAACACTAATCCCAAAGGTAAAGGGAGTGTGCGATGGTGATCTTATCAACCTTGAAATCACTTCCAACACACATAATCACCTCGCCCTTAACTAGTCTCTGTTTATTTTGCAACTCCCCTTTCGAGTTACTACTCTTAGCAACTGAACCAGTATCAAATACCGAGGGGTTGCTATAAACACTAGTAAAGTACACATCAATAACATGTATATCAAATATACCTTTGTTCACTTTGCCATCCCTCTTATCCGCCAAGTATTAGGGGTAGTTCCTCTTCCAGTGACCATTCCCTTTGCAGTAGAAGCACTCAGTTTCAGGCTTAGGTCTAGCTTTGGGCTTCTTCACGGGAGTGGCAACTTGCTTGCCATTCTTTCTTGAAGTTCCCTTTCTTTCCCTTTGCCCCTTTTCTTGAAACTAGTGGTCTTGTCAACCATCAACATTTGATGCTTTTCTTGATTTCTACCTTCGTCGATTTCAGCATCACGAAGAGCTCGGGAATCGTTTTCGTCATGCCTTGCATATTATAGTTCATCACGAAGTTCCAGTAACTTGGTGATAGTGACTAGAGAACTCTGTCAATCACTATTTTATCTCGAAGATTAACTCCCACTTGATTCAAGCGATTGTAGTACTCAGACAATTTGAGCACATGCTCATTGGTTGAGCTATTCTCCTCCATCTTGTAGGCAAAGTACTTGTCAGAGGTCTCATACCTCTCGACTCGGGCATGAGTCTAAAATACCAATTTCAGCTCTTGGAACATCTTATATGCTCCGTGGCGTTCAAAACATTTTTGAAGTCCCGGTTCTAATCCGTAAAGCATGGCGCACTAAACTATCAAGTAGTTATCATACCGAGCTTGCCAAACATTCATAACGTCTGCATCTACTCCTGCAATAGGTCCGTCACCTAGTGGTGCATCAAGGACATAATACTTCTGTGCAGCAATGAGGATAATCCTCGGATTACGGACCTAGTCCGTATCATTGCTACTATCATCTTTCAACTTAGTTTTCTCTAGGAACATATCAAAAATAAAATAGGGGAGCTAGACGCGAGCTATTGATCTACAACATAGATATGCAAAAACTATCAGGACTAAGTTCATGATAAATTAAAGTTCAATTAATCATATTACTTAAGAACTCCCACTTAGATAGACATCCCTCTAGTCATCTAAATGATCACATGATCCATATCAACTAAACCATGTCCGATCATCACGTGAGATGGAGTAGCTTTCAATGGTGAACATCACTATGTTGATGGTATCTACTATATGATTCACGTTCGACCTTTCGGTCTCAGTGTTCCCAGGCCATATCTGCATATGCTAGGCTCGTTAAGTTTAACCCGAGTATTCTGCGTGTGCAAAACTGGCTTGCACCCGTTGTATGTCAATGTAGAGCTTATCACACCCGATCATCACGTGGTGTCTCGGCTCGATGAACTGTAGCAACGGTGCATACTCAGGGAGAACACTTATACCTTGAAATTTTAGTGAGGGATCATCTTATAATGCTATCGCCGTACTAAGCAAAATAAGATGCATAAAGGATAAACATCAGATGCAATCAAAATATGTGACATGATATGGGCATCATCATCTTGTGCCTTTGATCTCCATCTCTAAAGCACCGTCATGATCTCCATCGTCACCGGCTTGACACCTTGATCTCCATCGCAGCATCGTTGTCGTCTCGCCAACTATTGCTTCTACGACTATCGCTACCGCTTAGTGATAAAGTAAAGAAATTACATGACGATTGCATTTCATACAATAAAGCGACAACCATAAGGCTCCTGCCAGCTGCCGATAACGGTTACAAAACATGATCATCTCATACAACAATTTATGTCTCATCACGTCTTGACCATATCACATCACAACATGCCCTGCAGAAACAAGTTAGACGTCCTCTACTTTGTTGTTGCAAGTATTGCGTGGCTGCTATGGGCTTCTAGCAAGAACCGTTCTTACCTACGCATCAAACCACAATGATTTTTCGTCAAGTGTGTTGTTTTAACCTTCAACAAGGACCGTGCATAGTCAAACTCGATTCAAGTAAAGTTGGAGAAACTGACACCCGCTAGCCACCTGTGTGCGAAGCACGTCGGTAGAACCAGTCTCATGAACGCGGTCATGTAATGTCGGTCCGGGCCACTTCATCCAACAATACCGCCGAATCAAAGTAAGACGTTGCTGGTAAGCAGTATGACTATTATCGCCCACAACTCTTTGTGTTCTACTCATGCATATAATATCCACGCATAGACCTGGCTCTGATACCAATGTTGGGGAACGTAGTATTTAAAAAAGATTCCTACGATCATGCAAGATCTATCTAGGAGAAGCACAGAAACGAGCGGGGAGAGTGTGTCCACGTACCCTCATAGACCGAAAGCGGAAGCGTTTTACCAACGTGGTTGATGTAGTCGTACGTCTTCACAATCCGACCGATCTTAGCACCGAACGTACGGGACCTCTGTGTTCAGCACACGTTAAGCTTGATGACGTCCCTTGTACTCTTGATCCATTTGAGGCCGAGGGAGAGTTCCGTCAGCACGACGGCATGGCGACGGTGATGATGAAGTTACCGGCGCAGGGCTTCGCCTAAGCACTACGACGTTATGACCGACGTATGTTTCTGTGGATGGGGGCACCGCACACGGCTAAAAGATCAACTTCTGTGTTCTAGGGTGCCCCCCTCCCCATGTATATAAAGGAGGGAGGGAGGTGGAGGCCGGCCAAGGGTGGCGCGCCCAAGGGGGGGAGTCCTACTCGAAGTAGGATTCACCCCCCCTTTCCTATTCCCACAAGCAGAAGGGGGGAAGGAGGAGGAGGAGAGAAGGAAAGGGGGGCCGCCCCCCAACCCTAGTCCAATTCGGTTTGGGCTAGGGGGTGCGCGCCACTCCTTGGCCTACCTCCTCTCTTCCACTACTAGGCCCATGAGGCCCAATAACTCCCCGGGGGGGTTCCGGTAACCCCCGGTACTCCGAAACTTATCTAAAACGACCCGAACCATTCCAGTGTCCGAATGTAGCCTTCCAATATACGAATCTTTATGTCTCGACCATTTCGAGACTCCTCGTCACGTCCGTGATCTCATCGGGGACTCCGAACAACCTTCTGTCTTCAAATCACATAAACTCATAATACAAATTGTCATCGATCGTTAAGCGTGCGGACCCTACGGGTTCGAGAACTATGTAGACTGGACCGAGACACATCTCTGGTCAATAACCAATAGCGGAACCTGGATGCTCATATTGGCTCCTACATATTCTACGAAGATCTTTATCGGTCAAACCGCATAACAACATACGTTGTTCCCTTTATCGGTATTTTACTTGCCCGAGATTCGATCGTCGGTATCCTCATACCTAGTTCAATCTCGTTACCGGAAAGTCTCTTTACTCGTTCCATAATGCATCATCCCGCAAATAACTCATTAGTCACATTGCTTGCAAGGCTTATAGTGATGTGCATTACCGAGAGGGCCCAGTGATACCTCTCCGATACACGGAGTGACAAATCCTAATCTCGATATATGCCAACTCAACAAACACCTTCGGAGACACCTATAGAGCATCTTTATAATCACCCAGTTACGTTGTGATGTTTGATAGCACACAAAGTGTTCCTCCGGTATTCGGGAGTTGCATAATCTCATAGTCAGAGGAATATGTATAAGTCATGAAGAAAGCAATAGCAATAAAACTTAACGATCATTATGCTAAGCTAACGGATGGGTCTTGTCCATCACATGATTCTCTAATGATGTGATCCTGTTCATCAAATGACAACACATGTCTATGGTTAGGAAACTTAACCATCTTTGATTAACGAGCTAGTCTAGTAGAGGCATACTAGGGACACTCTGTTTTGTCTATGTATTCACACATGTACTAAGTTTCCGGTTAATACAATTCTAGCATGAATAATAAACATTTATCATGATATAAGGAAATATAAATAGCAACTTTATTATTGCCTCTAGGGCATATTTCCTTCAATAAGGCAATTTAATTTTCTTTCTTGGAAAGTGTTCCGTGTCTTTCCTTAATGGAAATTGAAATCTAATGTTTCCTTCTTTCATATCAATAATTGCACCAATCGTTCTAAGGAAAGGTCTACCGAGAATAATAGGACATGTTCGATTGCAATATATATCAAGAACAATGAATCTACGGGCACATAATTCCTATTTGGAACAATAAGAACATCATTAATTCTTCCCATAGATTTCTTAATAATGGAATCCGCAAGATGCAAATTTAAAGAATAATCATCAAATTTACAGAAACCTAACACATCACACAAAGTTTTTTGGAATCGTGTAAACACTAGCACCCAAATCACACGAAGCATAGCATTCATAATATTTAATCTTAATCTTAATAGTAGGTTCCAACTCATCATAAAGTTTTCTAGGAATAGAAACTTCCAAATTAAGCTTTTCTTCAAAAGATTGCATCATAGCATCAAAGAAATGTTTAGTAAAAGCTTTGTTTTGATTATAAGCATGAGGGGAATTCAACATGGATTGCAACAAGGAAATACAATCTATTAAAGATCAATTATCGTAAATAAAGTCCTTGAAATCCAAAATAGTGGGTTCATTGCTATCTAAATTTTTGACCTCTTCAATCCCACTTTTATCAATTTTTGCATCACGATCTAAAAACTCTGAATCATTGGGACGCCTTCTAACTAAAGTTGACTCATCTCCAGTCCCATCTTTATCAAGATTTATATTAGAAAACAAAGATTCAATAGGAGTCACATCAATCACTTTTAGATCTTCATCATTATTTTCACGGAAACTAGAAGAACACGCTTTTATAAACCAATCTTTCTTAGCACGCATCTTAGCGATTCTTTCTTTGTATTCATCAATGGAAATTCTCACGGCTTTGAGAGACTCATTGATATCATGCTTAGGTGGGATAGATCTAAGTTTCAAAGAATCAACATCAAGAGAAATTCTATCCAATTTCCTAGCCAAATCATCAATCTTAAGCAATTTTTCTTCAATCAAAGCATTGAAATTCTTTTGCAAACTAATAAATTCTTTAACACTATTCTCAAATTCAGAGGGCATCTTATTATAATTTCCATAAGAATTGTTGTAGGAATTAGCATAATTATTAGAGGAATTACAAGGAAACGGCCTAGGATTAAAATTACCTCTATTCTCAAATTCAGAGGGCATCGTGTTATAATTTCCATAAGAATTGTTGTAGGAATTACCATAATTATTAGAGGAATTACTAGGAAACGGCCTAGGATTAAAATTACCTCTATACGCGTTATTACCAAAATTGTTCTTACCAACAAAATTCACATTCATAGATTATTTATTGTTTTCAATCGAAGTAGACAAAGGCATATCATTAGGATCAATAGGAGCACTCTTACTAGCAAACAATTTCATAAGCTCATCCATCTTTCCACTCAAAACATTTATCTCTTTAATTGCATGCACCTTTTTACTAGTGGGAGATCTTCCGGTATGCCATTGAGAATAATTAACCATAATATTATCTAGGAGTTTAGTAGCTTCTCCTAAAGTAATATTTCCATAAAAGTGCCTCCCGCGGCCGAATCTAAAAGATTTCTAGAAGCAAAATTCAATCTGGCATAGAATTTTTGTATAATCATCCACAAATTCAAACCATGAGTAGGGCAATTTCTAAGCATCAATTTCATCCTGTCCCAAGATTGTGCAACATGTTCATGATCAAGTTGCTTAAAATTCATAATATCGTTCCTAAGGGAGATGATCTTAGCGGGAGGAAAATACTTGGAAATAAAAGCATCTTTACACTTATTCCATGAATCAATACTATTTTTAGGCAAAGATGAAAACCAAGTTTTAGCACGATCCCTAAGCGCGAAAGGAAATAGCTTCAACTTAACAATATCATTATCCACTTATTTTTTCTTTTGCATATCGCACAAATCAACGAAATTATTAAGATGGGCTGCGGCATCTTCATTGGGAAGGCCGGAAAGTTGATCTTTCATAACAAGATTCAACAAAGCAGTATTAATCTCACAAGATTCCGCATTAGCATCGGGAGCAATCGGAGTACTAATAAAATCATTATTATTGGTGTTGGAAAAGTCACATAATTTAGTATTATCTTGAGCCATCGTGACAAAGTAAGCAATCCAACACACGAGCACACAAAAAGCAAGCGAAGAAGACAAACGAAAGAGGGGCGAAGAAAAGTCGAATCTTTTCAAAAATCGTTATAGAAGTGGGGAGAGGAAAACGAGAGGCGAATGGCGAATAATATAATGCGAGAGATGAGAGTTTATGATGGGTACTTGGTATGTCTTAGCTTGGTGTAGATCTCCCCGGGAACGGCGCTAGAAATCCTTCTTGCTACCTCTTGAGCTTGCATTGGTTTTTCCCTTGAAGAGGAAAGGGTGATGCAGCAAAGGGGCGGAAGTATTTCCCTCAGTTTTGAGAACCAAGGTATCAATCCAGTAGGAGACTATGCAACAAGCCACCAAATACCTGCACAAACAAACACCAACTTGCAACCAACGCGACAAAGGGATAGCCAATCCCTTCACGGTTATTCGCAAAGTGAGATCTGATAGAGATGGATAAACGGTAAAGTAATATTTTTGGTATTTTTGGTTTATGGAACGGAAAGTAAAGATTGCAAAGTAAAGGAAATAGGAAACTAGAATTGTAGATCAGAAACTTATATGATGTAAATAGACCCAGGGGCCATAGGTTTCACTAGAGGCTTCTCTTAAGATAGGAATTATTACGGTGGGTGAACAAATTACTGCCGAGCAATTGATAGAAAAGCGCAAGGTTATGACGATATCTAAGGCAATGATCATCAATATAGGCATCACGTCCGTGTCAAGTAGACCGAAACGATTCTGCATCTACTACTATTACTCCACACATCGACCGCTATCCAACATGCATCTAGAGTATTAAGTTCATAAAGAACGGAGTAACGTCCGTGTCAAGTAGACCGAAACTTCCAAATTAAGCTTTTCTTCAAAAGATTACATCATGGCATCAACGATATGTTTAGTAAAAGATTTGTTTTGATTATAAGCATGAGGGGAATTCAACATGGATTGAAACAAGGAAATACAATCTACTAAAGATCAATTATCATAATTAAAGTCCTTGAAATCCAAAATAGTGGGTTCATTGTTATCTAAAGTTTTGACCTCTTCAATCCCACTTTTATCAATTTTGCATCAAGATCTAAAAACTCCGAATCATTAGGACGCCTTCTAACTAAAGATGACTCATCTCCAGTCCCATCTTTATCAAGATTTATATTAGAAAGCAAAGATTCAATAGGAGTCACATCAATCACTTTTAGATCTTCATCATTATTTTCACGGAAACTAGAAGAACACGCTTTTATAAACCAATCTTTCTTAGCACGCATCTTAGCGGTACTTTCTTTGCATTCATCAATGGAAATTCTCACGGCTTTGAGAGACTCATTGATATCATGCTTAGGTGGGATAGATCTAAGTTTCAAAGAGTCAACATCAAGAGAAATTCTATCCACTTTCCTAGCCAAATCATCAATCTTAAGCATTTTTTCTTCAATCAAAGCATTGAAATTCTTTTGCAAACTAATAAATTCTTTAACACAATTCTCAAATTCATAGGGCATCTTATTATAATTTCCATAAGAATTGTTGTAGGAATTACCATAATTATTAGAGGAATTACTAGGAAACGGCCTAGGATTAAAATTACCTCTATACGTGTTATTACCAAAATTGTTCCTACCAACAAAATTCATATCCATAGATTCTTTATTGTTTTCAATCAAAGTAGACAAAGGCATATTATTAGGATCAATAAGAGCACTCTTAATAGCAAACAATTTCATAAGCTCATCCATCTTTCCACTCAAAACATTTATCTCTTCAATTGCATGCACCTTTTTACTAGTGGGAGATCTTTCGGTATGCCATTGGGAATAATTAACCATAATATTATCTAGGAGTTTAGTAGCTTCTCCTAAAGTAATATTTCCATAAAAGTGCCTCCCACGGCCGAATCTAAAGGATTTCTAGAAGCAAAATTCAATCTGGCATAAAAAATTTGTATAATCATCCACAAATTCAAACCATGAGTAGGGCAATTTCTAAGCATCAATTTCATCCTCTCCCAAAAGTGTGCAACATGTTCATGATCAATTTGCTTAAAATTCATAATATCATTCCTAAGGGAGATGATCTTAGCGGGAGGAAAATACTTGGAAATAAAAGCATCTTTACACTTATTCCATGAATCAATACTAATTGCGCGATCCCTAAGCGCGAAAGGAAATAGCTTAAACTTAACAATATCATTATCCACTTCTTTTTTCTTTTGCATATCGCACAAATCAACGAAATTATTAAGATGGGCTGCGGCATCTTCATTGGGAAGGCCGGAAAATTGATCCTTCATAACAAGATTCAACAAAGAAGTATTAATCTCACAAGATTTCACATTAGCACCGGGAGCAATCGGAGTACTAATAAAATCATTATTATTGGTGTTGGAAAAGTCACATAATTTAGTATTATCTTCAGCCATCATGACAAAGTAAGCAATCCAACACACGAGCACACAAAAAGCAAGCAAAGAAGACGAACAAAAGAGGGGCGAAGAAAAGGCGAATCTTTTCGAAAATCATTATAGAAGTGGGGAGAGGAAAACGAGAGGCGAATGGCAAATAATGTAATGCGAGAGATGAGAGTTTATGATGGGTACTTGGTATGTCTTGGCTTGGTGTAGATCTCCCCGGGAACGGCGCTAGAAATCCTTCTTGCTACCTCTTGAGCTTGCATTGGTTTTTCCCTTGAAGAGGAAAGGGTAATGCAGCAAAGGGGCGGAAGTATTTCCCTCAGTTTTGAGAACCAAGGTATCAATCCAGTAGGAGACTATGCAACAAGCCACCGAATACCTGCACAAACAAACACCAACTTGCAACCAACGCGACAAAGGGATAGCCAATCCCTTCACGGTTATTCGCAAAGTGAGATCTGATAGAGATGGATAAACGGTAAAGTAATATTTTTGGTATTTTTGGTTTATGGAACGGAAAGTAAAGATTGCAAAGTAAAGGAAATAGGAAACTAGAATTGTAGATCAGAAACTTATATGATGTAAATAGACCCAGGGGCCATAGGTTTCACTAGAGGCTTCTCTTAAGATAGGAATTATTACGGTGGGTGAACAAATTACTGCCGAGCAATTGATAGAAAAGCGCAAGGTTATGACGATATCTAAGGCAATGATCATCAATATAGGCATCACGTCCGTGTCAAGTAGACCGAAACGATTCTGCATCTACTACTATTACTCCACACATCGACCGCTATCCAACATGCATCTAGAGTATTAAGTTCATAAAGAACGGAGTAACGTCCGTGTCAAGTAGACCGAAACTTCCAAATTAAGCTTTTCTTCAAAAGATTACATCATGGCATCAACGATATGTTTAGTAAAAGATTTGTTTTGATTATAAGCATGAGGGGAATTCAACATGGATTGAAACAAGGAAATACAATCTACTAAAGATCAATTATCATAATTAAAGTCCTTGAAATCCAAAATAGTGGGTTCATTGTTATCTAAAGTTTTGACCTCTTCAATCCCACTTTTATCAATTTTGCATCAAGATCTAAAAACTCCGAATCATTAGGACGCCTTCTAACTAAAGATGACTCATCTCCAGTCCCATCTTTATCAAGATTTATATTAGAAAGCAAAGATTCAATAGGAGTCACATCAATCACTTTTAGATCTTCATCATTATTTTCACGGAAACTAGAAGAACACGCTTTTATAAACCAATCTTTCTTAGCACGCATCTTAGCGGTACTTTCTTTGCATTCATCAATGGAAATTCTCACGGCTTTGAGAGACTCATTGATATCATGCTTAGGTGGGATAGATCTAAGTTTCAAAGAGTCAACATCAAGAGAAATTCTATCCACTTTCCTAGCCAAATCATCAATCTTAAGCATTTTTTCTTCAATCAAAGCATTGAAATTCTTTTGCAAACTAATAAATTCTTTAACACAATTCTCAAATTCATAGGGCATCTTATTATAATTTCCATAAGAATTGTTGTAGGAATTACCATAATTATTAGAGGAATTACTAGGAAACGGCCTAGGATTAAAATTACCTCTATACGTGTTATTACCAAAATTGTTCCTACCAACAAAATTCATATCCATAGATTCTTTATTGTTTTCAATCAAAGTAGACAAAGGCATATTATTAGGATCAATAAGAGCACTCTTAATAGCAAACAATTTCATAAGCTCATCCATCTTTCCACTCAAAACATTTATCTCTTCAATTGCATGCACCTTTTTACTAGTGGGAGATCTTTCGGTATGCCATTGGGAATAATTAACCATAATATTATCTAGGAGTTTAGTAGCTTCTCCTAAAGTAATATTTCCATAAAAGTGCCTCCCACGGCCGAATCTAAAAGATTTCTAGAAGCAAAATTCAATCTGGCATAAAAAATTTGTATAATCATCCACAAATTCAAACCATGAGTAGGGCAATTTCTAAGCATCAATTTCATCCTCTCCCAAAAGTGTGCAACATGTTCATGATCAATTTGCTTAAAATTCATAATATCGTTCCTAAGGGAGATGATCTTAGCGGGAGGAAAATACTTGGAAATAAAAGCATCTTTACACTTATTCCATGAATCAATACTAATTGCGCGATCCCTAAGCGCGAAAGGAAATAGCTTAAACTTAACAATATCATTATCCACTTCTTTTTTCTTTTGCATATCGCACAAATCAACGAAATTATTAAGATGGGCTGCGGCATCTTCATTGGGAAGGCCGGAAAATTGATCCTTCATAACAAGATTCAACAAAGAAGTATTAATCTCACAAGATTTCACATTAGCACCGGGAGCAATCGGAGTACTAATAAAATCATTATTATTGGTGTTGGAAAAGTCACATAATTTAGTATTATCTTCAGCCATCATGACAAAGTAAGCAATCCAACACACGAGCACACAAAAAGCAAGCAAAGAAGACGAACAAAAGAGGGGCGAAGAAAAGGCGAATCTTTTCGAAAATCATTATAGAAGTGGGGAGAGGAAAACGAGAGGCGAATGGCAAATAATGTAATGCGAGAGATGAGAGTTTATGATGGGTACTTGGTATGTCTTGGCTTGGTGTAGATCTCCCCGGGAACGGCGCTAGAAATCCTTCTTGCTACCTCTTGAGCTTGCATTGGTTTTTCCCTTGAAGAGGAAAGGGTAATGCAGCAAAGGGGCGGAAGTATTTCCCTCAGTTTTGAGAACCAAGGTATCAATCCAGTAGGAGACTATGCAACAAGCCACCGAATACCTGCACAAACAAACACCAACTTGCAACCAACGCGACAAAGGGATAGCCAATCCCTTCACGGTTATTCGCAAAGTGAGATCTGATAGAGATGGATAAACGGTAAAGTAATATTTTTGGTATTTTTGGTTTATGGAACGGAAAGTAAAGATTGCAAAGTAAAGGAAATAGGAAACTAGAATTGTAGATCAGAAACTTATATGATGTAAATAGACCCAGGGGCCATAGGTTTCACTAGAGGCTTCTCTTAAGATAGGAATTATTACGGTGGGTGAACAAATTACTGCCGAGCAATTGATAGAAAAGCGCAAGGTTATGACGATATCTAAGGCAATGATCATCAATATAGGCATCACGTCCGTGTCAAGTAGACCGAAACGATTCTGCATCTACTACTATTACTCCACACATCGACCGCTATCCAACATGCATCTAGAGTATTAAGTTCATAAAGAACGGAGTAACGTCCGTGTCAAGTAGACCGAAACTTCCAAATTAAGCTTTTCTTCAAAAGATTACATCATGGCATCAACGATATGTTTAGTAAAAGATTTGTTTTGATTATAAGCATGAGGGGAATTCAACATGGATTGAAACAAGGAAATACAATCTACTAAAGATCAATTATCATAATTAAAGTCCTTGAAATCCAAAATAGTGGGTTCATTGTTATCTAAAGTTTTGACCTCTTCAATCCCACTTTTATCAATTTTGCATCAAGATCTAAAAACTCCGAATCATTAGGACGCCTTCTAACTAAAGATGACTCATCTCCAGTCCCATCTTTATCAAGATTTATATTAGAAAGCAAAGATTCAATAGGAGTCACATCAATCACTTTTAGATCTTCATCATTATTTTCACGGAAACTAGAAGAACACGCTTTTATAAACCAATCTTTCTTAGCACGCATCTTAGCGGTACTTTCTTTGCATTCATCAATGGAAATTCTCACGGCTTTGAGAGACTCATTGATATCATGCTTAGGTGGGATAGATCTAAGTTTCAAAGAGTCAACATCAAGAGAAATTCTATCCACTTTCCTAGCCAAATCATCAATCTTAAGCATTTTTTCTTCAATCAAAGCATTGAAATTCTTTTGCAAACTAATAAATTCTTTAACACAATTCTCAAATTCATAGGGCATCTTATTATAATTTCCATAAGAATTGTTGTAGGAATTACCATAATTATTAGAGGAATTACTAGGAAACGGCCTAGGATTAAAATTACCTCTATACGTGTTATTACCAAAATTGTTCCTACCAACAAAATTCATATCCATAGATTCTTTATTGTTTTCAATCAAAGTAGACAAAGGCATATTATTAGGATCAATAAGAGCACTCTTAATAGCAAACAATTTCATAAGCTCATCCATCTTTCCACTCAAAACATTTATCTCTTCAATTGCATGCACCTTTTTACTAGTGGGAGATCTTTCGGTATGCCATTGGGAATAATTAACCATAATATTATCTAGGAGTTTAGTAGCTTCTCCTAAAGTAATATTTCCATAAAAGTGCCTCCCACGGCCGAATCTAAAAGATTTCTAGAAGCAAAATTCAATCTGGCATAAAAAATTTGTATAATCATCCACAAATTCAAACCATGAGTAGGGCAATTTCTAAGCATCAATTTCATCCTCTCCCAAAAGTGTGCAACATGTTCATGATCAATTTGCTTAAAATTCATAATATCGTTCCTAAGGGAGATGATCTTAGCGGGAGGAAAATACTTGGAAATAAAAGCATCTTTACACTTATTCCATGAATCAATACTAATTGCGCGATCCCTAAGCGCGAAAGGAAATAGCTTAAACTTAACAATATCATTATCCACTTCTTTTTTCTTTTGCATATCGCACAAATCAACGAAATTATTAAGATGGGCTGCGGCATCTTCATTGGGAAGGCCGGAAAATTGATCCTTCATAACAAGATTCAACAAAGAAGTATTAATCTCACAAGATTTCACATTAGCACCGGGAGCAATCGGAGTACTAATAAAATCATTATTATTGGTGTTGGAAAAGTCACATAATTTAGTATTATCTTCAGCCATCATGACAAAGTAAGCAATCCAACACACGAGCACACAAAAAGCAAGCAAAGAAGACGAACAAAAGAGGGGCGAAGAAAAGGCGAATCTTTTCGAAAATCATTATAGAAGTGGGGAGAGGAAAACGAGAGGCGAATGGCAAATAATGTAATGCGAGAGATGAGAGTTTATGATGGGTACTTGGTATGTCTTGGCTTGGTGTAGATCTCCCCGGGAACGGCGCTAGAAATCCTTCTTGCTACCTCTTGAGCTTGCATTGGTTTTTCCCTTGAAGAGGAAAGGGTAATGCAGCAAAGGGGCGGAAGTATTTCCCTCAGTTTTGAGAACCAAGGTATCAATCCAGTAGGAGACTATGCAACAAGCCACCGAATACCTGCACAAACAAACACCAACTTGCAACCAACGCGACAAAGGGATAGCCAATCCCTTCACGGTTATTCGCAAAGTGAGATCTGATAGAGATGGATAAACGGTAAAGTAATATTTTTGGTATTTTTGGTTTATGGAACGGAAAGTAAAGATTGCAAAGTAAAGGAAATAGGAAACTAGAATTGTAGATCAGAAACTTATATGATGTAAATAGACCCAGGGGCCATAGGTTTCACTAGAGGCTTCTCTTAAGATAGGAATTATTACGGTGGGTGAACAAATTACTGCCGAGCAATTGATAGAAAAGCGCAAGGTTATGACGATATCTAAGGCAATGATCATCAATATAGGCATCACGTCCGTGTCAAGTAGACCGAAACGATTCTGCATCTACTACTATTACTCCACACATCGACCGCTATCCAACATGCATCTAGAGTATTAAGTTCGTAAAGAACAGAGTAGCACATTAGGCAAGATGACATGATGTAGAGGAATTAACTCAAGCAATATGATGAAAACCCCATCTTTTTATCCTCGATGGCAACAATACAATACGTGCCTTGCTGCCCCTACTGTCACTGGGAAAGGACACCGCAAGATTGAACCCAAAGCTAAGCACTTCTCCCATTGCAAGAAAAACCAATCTAGTTGGCCAAACCAAATCGATAGTTCGAAGAGACTTGCAAGATATCAAATCATGCATATAAGAATTTAGAGGAGATTCAAATAATATTCATAGATAAACTTATCATAAATCAACAATTGATTGGGTCTCGGCAAACACATTGCAAAAGAGTATTACATCGAATAGATCTCCAAGAACATCGAGGAGAACTTTGTATTGAGAATCAAAGAGAGAGAAGAAGCCATCTAGCTACTATCTATGGACCCGTAGGTCTGAAGTAAACTACTCACGCATCATCAGAGAGGCAATGGTGTTGATGTAGAAGCCCTCCGTGATCGATTCCCCCTCCGGCAGGATGCCGGAAAAGGCCCCAAGAAGGGATCTCACAGGTACAGAAGGTTGCGGCGGCGGAAAAGTGGTTTCGTTTCTCCCCTGGATGTTTTTGGGGTATAAGAGTTTATATAGGCGAAAGAATTAGGTCAGAGGGGCTACGAGGGGCCCACAAGGTTGGGGGCGCCCTCCACCCTTGTGACTGCCTCGCGGCTCCTCTGACTTGTACTCCAAGTCTCCTAGGTGTCTTCTGGTCCAAGAAAAATCATGGCGAATGTTTTATTCCGTTTGGACTCCGTTTGGTATTCCTTTTCTGCGAAACTCTAAAACAAGGAAAAACAGAAACTGGCACTGGGCTCTAGGTTAATAGGTTAGTCCCAAAAATCATATAAAATAGCATATTAATGCATATAAAACATCCAAAACGGATAATATAATAGCATGGAACAATCAAACTATAGATACGTTGGAGACGTATCAAGCATCCCCAAAATTAATTCCTGCTCGTCCTCGAGTAGGTAAATGATAAAAACAGAATTTTTGATGTGGAATGCTACCTATCATATTTATCCATGTAATTCTCTTTATTGTGGCATGAATGTTCAGATCCGTAACATTCAAAACAAAAGTTTAATATTGACATAAAAATAATAATACTTCAAGCATACTAACAAAATAATTATGTCTTCTCAAAATAACATGGCCAAAGAAAGCTTATCCCTACAAAATCATATAGTCTGGCTATGCTCCATCTTCATCACACAAAATATTAAAATCATGCACAACCCCGATGACAAGCCAAGCAATTGTTTCATACTTTTGATGTTCTCAAACTTTTTCAACTTTCACGCAATACATGAGCGTGAGCCATGGACATAGCACTATAGGTGGAATAGACGATGGTTGTGGGGAAGACAAAAAGAAGGAGATTGCCCCACATCAACTAGGCGTATCAACATGCTATGGAGATGCCCATTAATAGATATCAATGTGAGTGAGTAGGGATTGCCATGCAACGGATGCACTAGAGCTATAAGTTTATGAAAGCTCAAAAAGAAACTAAGTGGGTGTGCATCCAACTCCCTTGCTCACGAAGACCTCGGGAAATTTGAGGAAGCCCGTCATTGGAATGTACAAGCCAAGTTCTATAATGAAAAATTCCCACTAGTATATGAAAGAGAAACCATATGAGACTCTCTATCATGAAGATCATGGTGCTACTTTGAAGCACAAGTGTGGTAAAAAGGATAGTAACATTGTCCCTTCTCTCTTTTCTCTCATTTTTTTATTTGGGCCTTCTCTTATTTTTTTGGCATCTTTTTTTCGTCCGGAGTCTCATCCCGACTTGTGGGGGAATCATAGTCTCCATCATCCTTTCCTCACATGGGACAATGCTCTAATAATGAAGATCATCACAATTTTATTTACTTACAACTCAAGAATTACAACTCGATACTTAGAACAAAATATGACTCTCTGTGAATGCCTCCGGCGGTGTACCGGGATGTGTAATGAATCAAGAGCGACATGTATAAAAAATGATGAACGATGGCTTTGCCACAAATACGATGTCAACTACATGATCATGCAAAGCAATATGACAATGATGGAGCGTGTCATAATAAACGGAACAGTGGAAAGTTGCATGGCAATATCTCTCGGAATGGCTATGGAAATGCCATAATAGGTTGGTATTGTGGCTGTTTTGAGGAAGGATATGTGGTGGGTTTATGGTACCGGCAAAAGTTGCGCGGTACTAGAGAGTCTAGCAATGGCGGAGAGGTGAGAGTGCGTATAATCCATGGACTCGACATTAGTCATAAAGAACTCACATACTTATTGCAAAAATCTATTAGTCATCGAAACAAAATACTACGCGCATACTCCTAGGGGGATATATTGGTAGGAAAAGACCAGAAATGCCATAATAGGTTGGTATGGTGGCTGTTTTGAGGAAGGATATGTGGTGGGTTTATGGTACCGGCAAAAGTTGCGCGGTACTAGAGAGTCTAGCAATGGCGGAGAGGTGAGAGTGCGTATAATCCATGGACTCGACATTAGTCATAAAGAACTCACATACTTATTGCAAAAATCTATTAGTCATCGAAACAAAATACTACGCGCATACTCCTAGGGGGATATATTGGTAGGAAAAGACCATTACTCGTCCCCGACCGCCACTCATAAGGAAGACAATCAAAAAATGAATCATGCTCCGACTTCATCACATAACGGTTCACCATACGTGCATGCTACGGGACTCACAAACTTTAACACAAGATTTTCTCAAATTCACAACTACTTACTAGCATGACTCTAATATCAGCATCCTCATGTCTCAAAACAATCATAAAGAATCAAACTTCTCATAGTATTCAATGCACTATATATGAAAGTTTTTATTATATCCCTCTTGGATGCCTATCATATTAGGACTAATTTTATAACCAAAGCAAATTACCATGCTGTTTAGAGACTCTCAAAATAATATAAGTGAAGTACGAGAGTTCATCAATTTTTATAAAATAAAACCACCGCCGTGCTCTAAAAGATATAAGTGAAGCACTAGAGCAAATTTTGCCTAGCTCAAAAGATATAAGTGAAGCACATATAGCAATTCTAATAGATCACGACTCATTCGTGTCTCTCTCAAAAGGTGTGTACAGCAAGGATGATTGTGTCAAACTAAAAAGTAAAGACTCAAATCATACAAGATGCTCCAAACAAAACACATATCATGTGGTGAATAAAAATATAGCCTCAAGTAAAGTTACCGATAGACGAAAACGATAGAAAGAGGGGATGCCTTCCCGGGGCATACCCAAGCTTAGGCTTGTTGAAATCCTTCAATATTACGTTGGGGTGCCTTGGGCATCCCCAAGCTTAGGCTCTTTCCACTCCTTATTCCATAGTCCATCAAATCTTCACCCAAAACTTGAAAACTTCACAACACAAAACTCCAACAGAAAATCTCATAAGCTCCGTTAGTATAAGAAAATAAATCACCACTTTAGGTACTGTTGTGAACTCATTCTTTATTTGTATTGGTGTAATATCTACTGTATTCCAACTTTTCCATGGTTCATACCCCCCGATACTAGCCATAGATGCATCAAAATAAGCAAACAACACGCGAAAAACAGAATCTGTCAAAAACAGAACAATGTGTAGCAATCTGGATAGTTCGAATACTTCTATAACTCTAAAAATTCTGAGAAAATAGGACGTCCTAGATAATTTGTTTATTAATCTTCTGCAAAAAGAATCAACTAAAAAGCACTCTCCAGCTAAAAGTAAGTATTTTTTGTGAGCGCAAAGTTTCTGTTTTTCAGCAAGATCAAATTAACTATCATCATAGGCTATCCCATAGGTCTTACTTGGCACAAACACTAATTAAAAACACAAAACCACATCTAACCAGAGGCTAGATGATTTAGTCAAAGCAAAACAGGATCTAAAAAGCAAGAACAAAAATAAAATTGAGTTGCCTCCCAACAAGCGCTATTATTAACGCCCTTAGCTAGGCACAAAAACACGAATAGATCTAAGTGTTGTCATCTTTGGCATGCAATACATAAGTGGCTCTCATAAGAGAGTCATAAGTGTTGGCGAGCGTAGTATTTCAAAAAATATCCTACGATCACGCAAGATTTATCTAGGAGAAGCATAGCAATGAGCGGGGAGAGCGTGTCCACGTACCCTCGTAGACCAAAAGCGGAAGCGTTTTATCAACGCGGTTGATGTAGTCGTGCGTCTTCATGATCCGACCGATCTTAGCACCAAACGTATGGCACCTCCGTGTTCAGCACATGTTCAGCTCGATGACGTCCCTCGTACTCTTGATCCAGTTGAGGCCGAGGGAGAGTTCCGTCAGCACGAAGGCGTGGCGACAGTGATGATGAAGTTACCGACGTAGGGCTTCGCCTAAGCACTACGACGATATAACCGAGGTGTGTTTCTGTGGAGGGGGCACCACACACGGCTAAAAGATCAACTTCAGTGTTCTAGGGTGCCCCTCCCCACGTATATAAAGGAGGGAGGGAGGAGAAGGAGAGAAGGAAAGGGGGGCCCGCCCCCAACCCTAGTCCAATTCGGTTTGGGCTAGCGGGGCACGCGCCACTCCTTGGCCTGCCTCCTCTCTTCCACTACTAGGCCCATGAGGCCCAATAACTTCCCGGGGGAGGGTCCGGTAACCCCCGGTACTCCGAAACTTATCCGAAACGACCCGAACCATTCCGGTGTCCGAATGTAGCCTTCCAATATATGAATCATTATGTCTTAACCATTTCGAGACTCCTCATCATATCCGTGATCTCATCTGGGACTCTGAACAACCTTCAGTCATCAAATCACATAAACTCACAATACAAATCGTCATCGAACATTAAGCGTGCGGACCCTACGGGTTCGAGAACTATGTAGACATGACCGAGACACATCTCCGGTCAATAACCAATAGAGGAACCTGGATGCTCATATTGGCTCCTACATATTCTACGTAGATCTTTATCGGTCAAACCGCATAACAACATACGTTGTTCCCTGTGTCATCGGTATTTTACTTGCCCGAGATTCGATCGTCGGTACCCTCATACCTGGTTCAATCTCGTTACCGACAAGTCTCTTTACTCATTCCATAATGCATCATCCCGCAACTAACTCATTAGTCACATTGCTTGCAAGGCTTATAGTGATGTGCATTACCGAGAGGGCCCAGAGATACCTCTCCGATACACGGAGTGACAAATCCTAATCTCGATCTATGCCAACTCAACAAACATCTTCGGAGACACCTGTAGAGCATCTTTATAATCACCCAGTTACGTTGTGACGTTTGATAGCACACAAAGTGTTCCTCCGGTATTCGGGAGTTGCATAATCTCATAGTCAGAGGAATATGTATAAGTCATGAAGAAAGCAATAACAATAAAACTTAACGATCATTATGCTAAGCTAACGGATGGGTCGTGTCCATCACATCATTCTCTAATGATGTGATCCCGTTCATCAAATGACAACACATGTCTATGGTTAGGAAACTTAACCATCTTTTATTAACGAGCTAGTCTAGTAGAGGCATACTAGGGACACTCTGTTTTGTCTATGTATTCACACATGTACTATGTTTCCGGTTAATACAATTCTAGCATGAATAATAAACATTTATCATGATATAAGGAAATATAAATAACCACTTTATTATTGCCTCTAGGGCATATTTCCTTCAGTCTCCCACTTGCACTAGAGTCAATAATCTAGTTCACATTGCCATGTGATTTAACACCAATAGTTCACATCTTTATGTGATTAACACCCATAGTTCACATCTCCTTGTGACCAACACTCAAAGGGTTTACTAGAGTTAATAATCTAGTTCACATCGCTATGTGATTAACACCCAAGAGTAATAAGGTGTGATCATGTTTTGCCTGTGAGAGAAGTTTTAGTCTACGGGTCTTCCACATTCAGATCCGTATATGTATTTTGCAAATTTCAATGTCTACAATGCTCTGCACGGAGCTACTCTAGCTAAATGCTCCCATTTTCAATATGTATCCAGATCGAGACTCAGAGTCATCCAGATCGGTGTCAAAGCGTGCATCGACGTAACTCTTTACGACAAACTCTTTATCACCTCCATAACCAAGAAATATTTCCTTATTCTACTAAGGATAATTTTGACCGCTGTCCAGTGATCCACTCCTGGATCACTATTGTACCCTCTTGCCAAACTCATGGTGAGGTTCACAATAGGTCTGATACACAGCATAGCATACTTCATAGAACCTATGACTGAGGTACAGGGAATGAATTTTCATTCTCTTTCTATTTTCTGTTGTGGTCGGGTTTTGAGTCTTTACTCAACTTCACACCTTGCAACACGGGCAAGAACTCCTTCTTTGACTGTTCCATTTTGAACTACTTCAAAATCTTGTCAAGGTATGTATTCATTGAAAAAACTTATCAAGCGTCTTGTTCTATCTCTATAGATCTTGATGCTCAATATGTAAGCAGCTTCACCGAGGTCTTTCTTTGAAAAACTCCTTTCAAACACTCCTTTATGCTTTCCAGGAAAAATTCTACATTATTTTCGATCAACAATATGCCATTCACATATACTTATCAAAGATGCAGTGGTGCTCCGACTCACTTTCTTGTAAATACAGGCTCCACCGCAAGTCTGTATAAAACCATATGCTTTGATCACCATATCAAAGCATATATTCCAACTCCGAGATGCTTGCACCAGTCCATAGATGGATCGCTGGAGCTTGCACACTTTGTTAGCACCTTTAGGATTGACAAAACCTTCTTGTTGCATCATATACAACTCTTCTTTAAGAAATCCATTAAGGAATGTAGTTTTTGACATCCATTTGCCAGATTTCATGAAATATGGCAATTGCTAACATGATTCGGACAGACTTTAAGCATCGATACGAGTAAGAAAATCTCATCGTAGTCAACATCTTGAACTTGTCAAAAACCCTTTTCGTCAAGTCGAGCTTTTTAGATAGTAACACTACTATCAGCGTCTGTCTTCCTCTTGAAGATCCATTTTATTCTCTATGGCTTGCCGATCATCGGGCAAGTCAACCAAAGTCCACGCTTTGTTCTCATACATGGATCCCATCTCAGATTTAATGGCCTCAAGCCATTTCGCGGAATCTGGGCTCATCATCGCTTCCTCATAGTTCGTAGGTTCGTCATGGTCAAGTAACATGACCTCCAGAACAGGATTACCGTACCATTCTGGTGCGGATCTTATTCTAGTTGACCTACGAGGTTCGGTAGTAACTTGACCTGAAGTTTCATGATCATCATCATTAGCTTCCTCACTGATAGGTGTAGGAATCACTGGAACTGATTTCTGTGATGAACTACTTTCCAATAAGGGAGCACGTATAATTACCTCATCAAGTTCTACTTTCCTCCCACTCACTTCTTTCGAGAGAAACTCCTTCTCTAGAACGGATCCATTCTAAGCAATGAATATCTTGCTTTCGGATCTGTGATAGAAGGTGTACCCAACAGTCTCCTTTGGGTATCCTATGAAGACGCATTTCTCTGATTTGGGTTCAAGCTTATCAGGTTGAAGCATTTTCACATAAGCATCGCAGCCCCAAACTTTAAGAAATGACAGCTTAGGTTTCTTGCCAAACCACAGTTCATACGGTGTCATCTCAACGGATTTAGATGGTGCCCTATTTAACGTGAATGCAGCTGTCTCTAATGCATAACCCCAAAATGATAGCGCTAAATGAGTAAGAGACATCATAGATCGCACCATATCTAATAAAGTGCGGTTACGACATTCGGACACACCATTACGCTGTGGTGTTCTGGGTGGCGTGAGTTGCAAAACTATTCACATTGTTTCAAATGAAGACCAAACTCGTAACTCAAATATTCACCTCCATGATCAGATCGTAGAAATTTTATTTTCTTGTTACGATGATTTTCCACTTCACTCTGAAATTCTTTGAACTTTTCAAATGTTTCAGACTTATGTTTCATTAAGTAGATATACCCATATCTGCTCATATCATCTATGAAGGTCAGAAAATAACGATACCCGCCGCAAGCCTCAACACTCATTGGACCGCATACATCAGTATGTATTATTTCCAACAAGTCTGTTGCTCGCTCCATTGTTCCGGAGAACGGAGTCTTAGTCATCTTGCCCATGAGGCATGGTTCACAAGCATCAAGTGATTCCAAAATCCCATCAGCATGGAGTTTCTTCATGCGCTTTACACCAGTATGACCTAAACGGCAGTGCCTTAAATAAGTTGCACTATCATTATTAACTTTGCATCTTTTGGCTTCAATATTATGAATATGTGTATCACTACGATCGAGATTCAATAAACCATTTATATTGAGTGTATGACCGTAGAAGGTTTTATTCATGTAAATAGAACAACAATTATTATTTGACTTGAATGAATAACCGTCTTGCAATAAACATGATCCAATCATATTCATGCTCAACGCAAACACCAAATAACATTTATTTTAAGTTCAACACTAATCCCAAAGGTAAAGGGAGTGTGCGATGGTGATCTTATCAACCTTGGAATCACTTCCAACACACATCATCACCTCACCCTTAACTAGTCTCTGTTTATTTTGCAACTCCCCTTTCGAGTTACTACTCATAGCAACTGAACCAGTATCAAATACCGAGGGGTTGCTATAAACACTAGTAAAGTACACATCAATAACATGTATATGAAATATACTTTTGTTCACTTTGCCATCCTTCTTATCCGCCAAGTATTAGGGGTAGTTCCTCTTCCAGTGACCATTCCCTTTGCAGTAGAAGCACTCAATTTCAGGCTTAGGTCTAGCTTTGGGCTTCTTCACGGGAGTGGCAACTTGCTTGCCATTCTTTCTTGATTTCCCTTTCTTTCCCTTTGCCCCTTTTCTTGAAACTAGTGGTCTTGTCAACCATCAACATTTGATGCTTTTCTTGATTTCTACCTTCATCGATTTCAGCATCATGAAGAGCTCGGGAATCATTTTCGTCATCCCTTGCATATTATAGTTCATCACGAAGTTCCAGTAACTTGGTGATAGTGACTAGAGAACTCTGTCAATCACTATTTTATCTGGAAGATTAACTCCCACTTGATTCAAGTGATTGTAGTACTCATACAATCTGAGCACATGCTCATTGGTTGAGCTATTCTCCTCCATCTTGTAGGCAAAGTACTTGTCAGAGGTCTCATACCTCTCGACTCGGGCATGAGTCTGAAATACCAATTTCAGCTCTTGGAACATCTTATATGCTCCGTGGCGTTCAAAACATTTTTGAAGTCCGGGTTCTAAGCCGTAAAGCATGGCGCACTAAACTATCAAGTAGTTATCATACCGAGCTTGCCAAACGTTCATAACGTCTACATCTACTCCTGCAATAGGTCCGTCACCTGGTGGTGCATCAAGGACATAATACTTCCGTGCAGCAATGAGGATAATCCTCGGATTACGGACCTAGTCCGCATCATTGCTACTATCATCTTTCAAGTTAGTTTTCTCTAGGAACATATCCAAAATAAAATAGGGGAGCTATGCGCGAGCTATTGATCTACAACATAGATATGCAAAAACTATCAGGACTAAGTTCATGATAAATTAAAGTTCAATTAATCATATTACTTAAGAACTCCCACTTAGATAGACATCCCTCTAGTCATCTAAATGATCACGTGATCCATATCAACTAAACCATGTCCGATCATCATGTGAGATGGAATAGCTTTCAATGGTGAACATCACTATGTTGATCATATCTACTATATGATTCACGTTCGACCTTTCGGTCTCAGTGTTCCCAGGCCATATCTGCATATGCTAGGCTCGTCAAGTTTAACCCGAGTATTCTGCGTGTGCAAAACTGGCTTGCACCTGTTGTATGTGAGCGTAGAGCTTATAACACCTGATCATCACGTGGTGTCTCGGTATGACGAACTGTAGCAACGGTCCATACTCAGGGAGAACACTTATACCTTGAAATTTTAGTGAGGGATCATCTTATAATGCTATCGTCGTACTAAGCAAAATAGGATGCATAAAGGATAAACATCAGATGCAATCAAAATATGTGACATGATATGGGCATCATCATCTTGTGCCTTTGATCTCCATCTCCAAAGCAGCGTCATGATCTCCATCTTCACCGGCTTGACACCTTGATCTCCATCGCAACATCGTTGTCGTCTCGCCAACTATTGCTTCTACGACTATCGCTACCGCTTAGTGATAAAGTAAAGCAATAAAATGGCGATTGCATTTCATACAATAAAGCGACAACCATACGGCTCCTGCCAGCTGCCGATAACAGTTACAAAACATGATCATCTCATACAACAATTTATATCTCATCACGTCTTGACCATATCACATCACAACATGCCCTGCAAAAACAAGTTAGACGTCCTCTACTTTGTTGTGGCAAGTTTTACGTGGCTGCTACGGGCTTCTAGCAAGAACCATTCTTACCTACGCTTCAAAACCACAATGATTTTTCGTCAAGTGTGTTGTTTTAACCTTCAACAAGGACCGGGCGTAGTCAAAATCGATTCAAGTAAAGTTGGAGAAACTGACACCTGCTAGCCACCTGTGTGCAAAGCACGTCGGTAGAACCAGTCTCATGAACACGGTCATGTAATGTCGGTCCGGGCCGCTTCATCCAACAATACCGCCGAATCAAAGTAAGACGTTGCTGGTAAGCAGTATGACTATTTTCGCCCACAACTCTTTGTGTTCTACTCGTGCATATAATATCTACGCATAGACCTGGCTCTGATACCACTGTTGGGGAACGTAGTATTTCAAAAAAAATCATAAGATCACGCAAGATCTATCTAGGAGAAGCATAGAAACGAGCGGGGAAAGTGTGTCCACGTACCCTCATAGACCGAAAGCGGAAGCGTTTTATCAACGCGGTTGATGTAGTCGTACGTCTTCATGATCCGACCGATCTTAGCACCGAACGTACGACACCTCCATGTTCAACACACGTTAAGCTCGATGACGTCCCTTGTACTCTTGATCCATTTGAGGCCGAGGGAGAGTTCCGTCAGCACGACGGCGTGGCGGCGGTGATGATGAAGTTACCGGCGCAGGGCTTCGCCTAAGCACTACGACGATATAACCGAGGTGTGTTTCTGTGGAGGGGGGCACCGCACACGGCTAAAAGATCAACTTCTGTGTTCTAGGGTGCCCCCCTGCCCACGTATATAAAGGAGGGAGGGAGGAGGAGGCCGGCCAAGGGTGGCGCGCCCAAGGGGGGAGTCCTACTCCAAGTAGGATTCGCCCCCCCCCCTTTCCTATTCCCACAAGTAGAAGGGGGAAGGAGGAGGAGAGAAGGAATGGGGGGGCGCCCCCCAACCCTAGTCCAATTCGGTTTGGGCTAGGGGTGCGCGCCACTCCTTGGCCTACCTCCTCTCTTCCACTACTAGGCCCATGAGGCCCAATAACTCCCAGGGGGTTCCGGTAACCCCCGGTACCCCGAAACTTATCTGAAACGACCTGAACCATTCCAGTGTCCGAATGTAGCCTTCCAATATATGAATATTTATGTCTCCACCATTTCGAGACTCCTCGTCACGTCCGTTATCTCATCCGGGACTCCGAACAACCTTCGGTCATCAAATCACATAAACTCATAATACAAATTGTCATCGATCGTTAAGCGTGCGGACCCTATGGGTTCGAGAACTATGTAGACATGACCGAGACACATCTCCGGTCAATAACCAATAGCGGAACCTGGATGCTCATATTGGCTCCTACATATTCTACGAAGATCTTTATCGGTCAAACCGCATAACAAAATACGTTGTTCCCTTTGTCATCGGTATTTTACTTGCCCGAGATTCGATCGTCGGTATCCTCACACCTAGTTCAATATTGTTATCGGCAAGTCTCTTTACTCGTTCCGTAATGCATCATCCCGCAACTAACTCATTAGTCACACTGCTTGCAAGGCTTATAGTGATGTGTGTCGGATGTGGGGTTCCGGCAAACCCTTAAGGTTCGAACACTGGGCTGCGCGCGAAGTCTTTTCCCTCCTACCGATCTACGCCCTAGCTCGCTAAGATCTCGCGGACGAACTCGACGAGCTCGCAACACAGAAAGACACGAGGTTTATACTGGTTCGGGCCACCGTTGTGGTGTAATACCCTACTCCAGTGTGGTGGTGGTGGATTGCCTCTTGGGCTGATGATGAACAGTACAAGGGAAGAACAGCCTCCTGAGGTTGAGGTGTTCTTGTGGCTAGGCTCTCGATCGGGTTGGATCAAGCTAAGATCCGATGCCTCTACTATGGTGGCTAGACCTATTTATAGAGGCCCTACTTCTCTTCCCAAATATCGAGCGGGAAGGGAGCCAACAACGGCGGGCAAATTTGAAGGGGGGCAGCTAGTACAAGCTATCCTGACAAAAGCGGTCTTCGCCTGCGAAAAGCTCTGGTGGTGACGTCGTCTTGGGCTCCAAGATGACCTCCGTATTGCCGTCCTCCTGGTCTTGGTCTTGTAGCACCAATATAGAAACCTTTGCCTAATGCCTCGGTACTCTTCGCCTGCGCTGGCCTCCTCAGCACCAAAGAGGAAATAAGGACGCTGCGCGCTGGCGCCCGCCTGGTGCCGTTCGTCATGGCTCACGTCACGAGAGCCTCGTGAGGTTTTGCCCCGCCTTGATATCTCCGCTCCTCGTGAGCCTGCCTGGCTAGGCTACTCCAGAGGAGGTCTTGCGTCATCCGCCTCGTGAGGCTTGGATCCTCGCGAGGGTCTTGGATGCCTTGTTGATGAAGATGGGCCGTACGGCCTGCTGGCTTAGCCACACTGTGGGCCGCAGGCAGGCAAGTCTAGGGACCCCCATTACCAGAACGCCGACAATAGCCTCCGGGCCCAAGGTGCGCTCGGGCTTGGCTTCGCGGCGAAGCCAAGGGTCAAGTTCAGAGCACCGCGGGCCCCAATAGCCCGCGGCCTCGGTCGACGCGTGGCGGTTGATTGGACGTGGGCGTCTCTGCTTCCCCACGCTGCCTCGGCAACTGCACGACTTGACAAGTCCCTGCGACATGCAAGGAAAACCATCATTACCTGCGATCGTGGGAGACGCCGGTTGGCCTTCTCTTGCTATAAATGGGGAGGGGGCGGAGCCCCCGTTGCCCATCTCTTCCTTGCTTGCTTGCTCCTTCCTCCTCGCTCCATCGCTTGCAGCAACACCCATGGCACCATGAAGGAAGTTCTCCGCCGCCGAGAAGGGGAAGGCCCCTCACGAGGGACCCGGCTCCCTGGCGCCCAAGCGCGGCCGTGGCCGCCCGCGCAAGCATGCCGCGACCCCCGCCGTGGCCCACAGTCGAGACGGCGCCACGGCACGTGGAGTGGGTCATCCCAGCCATGGCGGTCCAGTTGATGAGGGGAGGCGGGCTATGGTGGCTCGGCCTCCTCGTCCGCGCTTCCACACGGCGGAGGTGTCGCCGGTGTTTGTCGTCTGGTCGGAGAACCCGGCCGGCAACTGGCTCCAACTTCCGCGCTTCTTTGCCGGCGAACTGCCGGCCTCTAGTCCAGGCGGACTCTGGCTGCAGGCGGATGGCTGCTGCAGCAAGGCCTCTTGGGTTGCGGTTGAGACTTCCGCCGCAGGCAACATAGCCCTGGCCCGCGGCTGGCAGACATTCGCCCGCGCGCGCGGCCTGGGCAGGCGGTGCACCCTTCACTTCAGGTACGATGGTGGATTGACCCTCTATGTGAGGGTGTTTGGGGAAGATGGTCGCCGCGCCGGGTGCTGCCCCGAGGCGAACGACGGTGAAGAGGTGCTCGGCCTTGGGGACGGTCGCGACGAGGACGAGGGCGAGCCCGCCCTCGGCGGCGACCGTGTCTCGTCCAGCTACGGTGGCTCTTCCTCCGGCGACAGCTCCAGCAGTGGCGGCTACGACCAGCCGCCGCGGCGTCGCGCCTGTTTTGAAGGCGGCAGTGGGTCGTCTCGTCGCCGTGCCTCCATGAAGCGTGAGGAAGGATGCGGCTAGGCTCGGGGTAGCGCTAGGGGCCTATCTTCGCGGATCGCTGCAACGCTGCTTTTGTTTTACTCTTTTCCTGCATCAAGAATGAAACCAGTATGGGCCCAGGGGGCGTGTATCGAACTATGGTTCCTCGGTTATAACAGTGTGTGTGTTGTTCCCATGTCGTGTCGTTATTTTGCACAAATATAACTTAACCTGGTATACTCAGGACGCCCTCTTCCTCGCGAGGCGTATATTTCCTCGCATCCATCTTGCCTTGGTGGCCTGCATTCGCTCAGGAATTGCGAAAAAAACTCGTTACGAAATGCGTCAAAAGATTTGCCGTTCATCCTGGCCCTGACTCGGCGCCTCGTATCGTGGTACCCGAGGGGCACGGATTAGGAGAGGTGCGCCAGCTTTGGGCTCGAACGAGGGTGGCTCGCGAGAAGGCAGAAAGGAGAAAAAATGCTTGCGAGGGCGCCTGCCTAGCCCCCTCGTGAGGCATGCGAGAGAGAGAACACAAGCAAGTTCGAGCCGGAAAAAATGCAGTGAGAGGCGAGGGAACCAAATCAGCAAGGAACGCCAAAGGCAAACTTTGATTAAGGAAAAGCGAGCCAACTACGGAAAGCAAATGAAAAGCCGCGTCTGGCACCTAATATAGTCTTCAAGTCTTCTCACCAGCGCGGAGCTAAGTGTTATCCACTAGGCGTGGGAGGGAGCCCAGGGCGTGAGGCCGGCGCTCCTGAGACTCCGGGGCATGTACAGCCCCAACTCATAATTACGTGAGAGTGTCACGGGCGCCGATTCTTCACAGGCACCGGGCCTTCTTCACAGGCTCTGGGCCTTTCTTCTCAGGCTCTGGGCCTTGCTTCATGGATAGAACTTCCGGAGGTGCTGGATGTTCCACGCGTTCTGGATGGGTATCCCGTCCTGCGTCTCCAGGCGCGTCGCACCCGGCCTGGAGACATGGACGACCCTGAACGGGCCCTCCCACATGGGCGAAAGCTTGTGCAGACCTTCTCTGGAAAGGACCCGCCTCAAGACGAGGTCGCCCACCTCGAGCATCCTGGAGCGGATGTTGCGGCAGTGGTAGCGCCGCAGCGCTTGTTGGTACCTTGCCGCCCTCAATGCAGCTTCACGACGACGCTCCTCCCCCAGCACGTGTTGGAAATATGCCCTAGAGGCAATAATAAAATGGTTATTATTATGTTTCCTTGTTCATGATAATTGTCTATTGTTCATGCTATAATTGTGTTATCCGGAAATCGTAATACATGTGTGAATACATAGACCACAACATGTCCCTAGTGAGCCTCTAGTTGACTAGCTCGTTGATCAACAGATAGTCATGGTTTCCTGACTATGGACATTGGATGTCATTGATAATGGGATCACATCATTAGGAGAATGATGTGATGGACAAGACCCAATCCTAAGCATAGCACAAGATCGTGTAGTTCGTTTGCTAGAGCTTTTCCAAATGTCAAGTATCATTTTCTTAGACCATGAGATTGTGCAACTCCCGGATACCATAGGAGTGCTTTGGGTGTGCCAAACGTCACAATGTAACTGGGTGGCTATAAAGGTGCACTATGGGTATCTCCGAAAGTGTCTGTTGGGTTGGCACGAATCGAGACTGGGATTTGTCACTCCGTGGGCTGGTGCGCCCCCCTTGGGCCTATCCCGGAGGGCCCCATGGGCTGAAGTGGGGAAGGGAACCAGCCCCTGGTGGGCTGGTGCGCCCCCCTTGGGCCTCCCCTGCGCCTAGGGTTGGAAACCCTGGGGGTGGGGGGCGCCCCACTTGACTTGGGGGGCAAGTCCCCCCCTTGGCCACCGCCCCCCTTGAGATGGGATCTCTAGGGGCCGCCGCCCCCCTGGACCCCTATATAAAGAGGGGGGAGGGAGGGCTGCGCACCTAAGCCCCTGGCGCCTCCCTCTCCCTCTCGCTGAGCTTGGCGAAGCCCTGCCGAGATCCCCGCTGCTTCCACGACCACGCCGTCGTGCTGCTGGATCTCCATCAACCTCTCCCTCCCCTTGCTGGATCAAGAAGGAGGAGACGTCTTCCCCAACCGTACGTGTGTAGAACGCGGAGGTGCCATCCGTTCGGCGCTCGGTCATCGGTGATTTGGATCACGACGAGTACGACTACATCAACCCCGTTCTCTTGAACGCTTCCGCTCGCGATCTACAAGGGTATGTAGATGCACTCTCCTCTCTCTCGTTGCTAGATGACTCCATAGATTGATCTTGGTGATGCGTAGAAAATTTTAAATTTCTGCTACGATCCCCAACAGTGGCATCATGAGATAGGTCTATGCGTAGTTTCTATGCACGAGTAGAACACAAACTTGTTGTGGGCGTAGATGTTGTCAATTTTCTTGCCACTACTAGTCTTATCTTGTTTCGGCGGCATCGTGGGATGAAGCGGCCCGGACCGACCTTACACGTACGCTTACGTGAGACGGGTTCCACCGACTGACATGCACTAGTTGCATAAGGTGGCTAGCGGGTGTCTGTCTCTCCCACTTTAGTCGGATCGGATTCGATGAAAAGGGTCCTTATGAAGGGTAAATAGAAATTGGCATATCACGTTGTGGTTTTACGTAGGTAAGAAACGTTCTTGCTAGAAACCTATAGAAGCCACGTAAAAACATGCAACAACAATTAGAGGACGTCTAACTTGTTTTTGCAGCATATGCCTTGTGATGTGATATGGCCAAAAGGATGTGATGAATGAAATATATGTGATGTATGAGATTGATCATGTTCTTGTAATAGTAATCACGACTTGCATGTCGATGAGTATGACAACCGGCAGGAGCCATAGGAGTTGTCTTTATTTTTGTATGACCTGCGTGTCATTGAATAACGCCATGTAAATTACTTTACTTTATTGCTAAACACGTTAGCCATAGAAGTAGAAGTAATCGTTGGCGTGAAAAATTCATGAAGACACGATGATGGAGATCATGATGATGGAGATCATGGTGTCATGCCGGTGACGAAGATGATCATGGCGCCCCGAAGATGGAGATCAAAAGGAGCAAAATGATATTGGCCATATCATGTCACTATTTGATTGCATGTGATGTTTATCATGTTTTACATCTTATTTGCTTAGAACGGCGGTAGCTTAAATAAGATGATCCCTTGCAATAGTTTCAAGAAAGTGTTCCCCTAACTGTGCACCGTTGCGAAGGTTCGTTGTTTCGAAGCACCACGTGATGATCGGGTGTGATAGATTCTAACGTACGAATACAACGGGTGTAAGCCAGATTTACACACGCAATACACTTAGGTTGACTTGACGAGCCTAGCATGTACAGACATGGCCTCGGAACACGGAAGACCGAAAGGTCGAGCATGAGTCGTATAGAAGATACGGTCAACATGAAGATGTTCACCGATGTTGACTAGTCCGTCTCACGTGATGACTGGACACGGCCTAGTTGACTCGGATCATGTTTCACTTAGATGACTAGAGGGATGTCTATCTGAGTGGGAGTTCATTGAATAATTTGATTAGATGAACTTAATTATCATGAACTTAGTCTAAAATCTTTACAATATGTCTTGTAGATCAAATGGCCCACGCTAATGTTGCCCTCAACTTCAACGCGTTCCTAGAGAAAACCAGCTAAAAGATGATGGCAGTAACTATACGGACTGGGTCCGGAACCTGAGGATCATCCTCATAGCTGCCAAGAAAGATTATGTCCTAGAAGCACCGCTAGGTGACGCACCCATCCCAGAGAACCAAGATGTTATGAACGCTTGGCAGCAGCATGCTGATAATTACTCCCTCGTTCAGTGTGGCATGCTTTACAGCTTAGAACCGGGGCTCCAAAAGCGTTTTGAGCAACACGGAGCATATGAGATGTTCGAAGAGCTGAAAATGGTTTTCCAAGCTCATGCCCGGGTCGAGAGATATGAAGTCTCCGACAAGTTCTTCAGTTGTAAGATGGAGGAAAATAGTTCTGTCAGTGAGCACATACTCAAAATGTCTGGGTTACACAACCGCTTGACTCAGCTGGGAGTTAATCTCCTGGATGACGTGGTCATTGACAGAATCCTTCAGTCGCTTCCACCGAGCTACAAGAGCTTTGTGATGAACTTCAATATGCAGGGGATGGAAAAGACCATTCCTGAGGTATATTCAATGCTGAAATCAGCGGAGGTGGAGATCAAAAAGGAACATCAAGTGTTGATGATGAATAAAACCACTAAGTTCAAGAAAGGCAAGGGTAAGAAGAACTTCAAGAAGGACGGCAAGGGAGTTGCCGCGCCCGGTAAGCCAGTTGCCGGGAAGAAGCCAAAGAATGGACCCAAGCCTGAGACTGAGTGCTTTTATTGCAAGGGAAGTGGTCACTGGAAGCGGAACTGCCCCAAGTACTTAGCGGACAAGAAGGCCGGCAACACCAAAGGTATATGTGATATACATGTTATTGATGTGTACCTTACTAGCACTCGTAGTAGCTCCTAGGTATTTGATACCGGTGCGGTTGCTCATATTTGTAACTCAAAACAGGAGCTGCGGAATAAACGGAGACTGACAAAGGACGAGGTGACGATGCGCGTCGGGAATGGTTCCAAGGTCGATGTGATCGCCGTCGGCACGCTACCTCTACATTTACCTACGGGATTAGTTTTAAACCTCAATAATTGTTATTTAGTGCCAGCTTTGAGCATGAAAATTGTATCAGGATCTCGTTTAATTCGAGATGGCTACTCATTTAAATCCGAGAATAATGGTTGTTCTATTTATATGAAAGATATGTTTTATGGTCATGCCCCGCTGGTTAATGGTTTATTCTTAATGAATCTCGAACGTAGTGTTACACATATTCATAGTGTCAATACCAAAAGATGTAAGGTTGATAATGATAGTCCCACATACTTGTGGCACTGCCGTCTTGGTCACATTGGTGTCAAACGCATGAAGAAGCTCCATGCAGATGGACTTTTGGAGTCTCTTGATTACGAATCATTTGACACGTGCGAACCATGCCTCATGGGTAAGATGACCAAGACTCCGTTCTTCGGAACAATGGAGCGAGCAACCAACTTATTGGAAATCATACATACTGATGTGTGCGGTCCAATGAGTGTTGAGGCTCGCGGTGGCTATCGTTATGTTCTCACTCTCACTGATGACTTGAGTAGATATGGGTATGTCTACCTAATGAAACACAAGTCTGAGACCTTTGAAAAGTTCAAGGAATTTCATAGTGAGGTTGAGAATCAACGTGACAGAAAAATAAAGTTCTTACGATCAGATCGTGGAGGGGAATATTTGAGTCACGAATTTGGCACACACTTAAGGAAATGTGGAATAGTTTCACAACTCACGCCGCCTGGAACACCTCAGCGAAATGGTGTGTCCGAACGTCGTAATCGCACTCTATTGGATATGGTGCGATCTATGATGTCTCTTACCGATCTACCGCTCTCATTTTGGGGCTATGCTTTAGAGACTGCCGCATTCACTTTAAATAGGGCTCCATCGAAATCCGTTGAGACGACACCGTATGAATTATGGTTTGGGAAGAAACCTAAGCCGTCGTTTCTAAAAGTTTGGGGATGCGATGCTTATGTCAAGAAACTTCAACCTGAAAAGCTCGAACCCAAATCGGAAAAATGCGTCTTCATAGGATACCCTAAGGAAACTATTGGGTATACCTTCTACCTCAGATCCGAAGGCAAGGTCTTTGTTGCCAACAATGGATGCTTTCTGGAGAAGGAGTTTCTCTCGAAAGAAGTGAGTGGGAGGAAAGTGGAACTTGATGAGGTGATAGTCACCCCTTCCGAACCGGAAAGTAGCGCGACGCGGGAAGATGTTCATGTGGTGCCTGTACCGACTGGGGAGGAAGTTAATGATGATGATCATGAAGCCTCAGATCAAGCTCCTACTGAACTTCGTAGGTCCACAAGGACATGTTCCGCGCCAGAGTGGTACGGCAAACCTGTCATGGAAATCATGTTGTTAGACAACGGTGAACCTTCGAACTATGAAGAAGCAATGGCGGGCCCAGATTCCGACAAATGGCTAGAAGCCATGAAATCAGAGATAGGATCCATGTATGAAAATGAAGTATGGACTTTGACTAACTTGCCCGATGATCGGCGAGCCATAGAAAATAAATGGATCTTTAAGAAGAAGACAGACGCGGATGGTAATGTGACCATCTATAAGGCTCGACTTGTCGCTAAGGGTTATCGACAAGTTCAAGGGGTTGACTACGATGAGACTTTCTCACCCGTAGCGAAGCTGAAGTCCGTCCGAATCATGTTAGCAATTGCCGCATTCTATGATTATGAGATATGGCAAATGGACGTCAAAACGGCATTCCTTAACGGCTTTCTTAAGGAAGAATTGTATATGATGCAACCGGAAGGTTTTGTCGATCCTAAGAATGCTAACAAGGTATGCAAGCTCCAGCGCTCCATCTATGGGCCGGTGCAGGCATCTCGGAGTTGGAACATTCGATTTGATGAGATGATCAAAGCGTTTGGGTTTACACAGACTTATGGAGAAGCCTGTGTTTACAAGAAAGTGAGTGGGAGCTCTGTAGCATTTCTCATATTATATGTGGATGACATATTGTTGATGGGAAATGATATAGAATTCTTGGGAAGCATAAAGGCCTACTTGAACAAGTGTTTTTCAATGAAGGACCTTGGAGAAGATGCTTATATATTAGGCATCAAGATCTATAGAGATAGATCAAGACGCCTCATTGGTCTTTCACAAAGTACGTACCTTGACAAGATATTGAAGAAGTTCAATATGGATCAGTCCAAGAAGGGGTTCTTGCCTGTATTGCAAGGTGTGCAATTGAGCACGGCTCAATGCCCGACCACGGCAGAAGATAGAGAAAAGATGAGTGTCGTCCCCTATGCCTCGGCCATAGGGTCTATTATGTATGCCATGCTGTGTACCAGACCTGATGTAAACCTTGCCGTAAGTTTGGTAGGAAGGTACCAAAGTAATCCCGGCATGGAACACTGGACAGCGGTCAAGAATATCCTGAAGTACCTGAAGAGGACTAAGGATATGTTTCTCGTTTATGGAGGTGACGAAGAGCTCGTCGTAAAGGGTTACATCGATGCTAGCTTTGACACAGATCTGGATGACTCTAAGTCACAAACCGGATACGTGTACATTTTGAATGGTGGGGCAGTAAGCTGGTGCAGTTGCAAGCAAAGCGTTGTGGCGGGATCTACATGTGAAGCGGAATACATGGCGGCCTCAGAGGCAGCACAAGAAGCAATCTAGGTGAAGGAGTTCATTACCGACCTAGGAGTTATTCCCAATGCGTCGGGCCCGATAACTCTCTTCTGTGACAACACTGGAGCTATTGCCCTTGCCAAGGAGCCCAGGTTTCACAGGAAGACCAGGCATATCAAGCGTCGCTTCAACTCCATTCGTGAAAATGTTCAAAATGGAGACATAGATATTTGTAAAGTACATACGGACCTGAATGTAGCAGATCCGTTGACTAAACCTCTCCCTAGAGCAAAACATGATCAGCACCAGAACTCTATGGGTGTTCGATTCATCACAATGTAACTAGATTATTGACTCTAGTGCAAGTGGGAGACTGTTGGAAATATGCCCTAGAGGCAATAATAAAATGGTTATTATTATATTTCCTTGTTCATGATAATTGTCTATTGTTCATGCTATAATTGTGTTATCCGGAAATCGTAATACATGTGTGAATACATACACCACAACATGTCCCTAGTGAGCCTCTAGTTGACTAGCTCGTTGATCAACAGATAGTCATGGTTTCCTGACTATGGACATTGGATGTCATTGATAACGGGATCACATCATTAGGAGAATGATGTGATGGACAAGACCCAATCCTAATCATAGCACAAGATCGTGTAGTTCGTTTGCTAGAGCTTTTCCAAATGTCAAGTATCATTTTCTTAGACCATGAGATCGTGCAACTCCCGGATACCATAGGAGTGCTTTGGGTGTGCCAAACGTCACAACGTAACTGGGTGGCTATAAAGGTGCACTACGGGTATCTCCGAAAGTGTCTGTTGGGTTGGCACGAATCGAGACTGGGATTTGTCACTCCGTATGACGGAGAGGTATCTCTGGGCCCACTCGGCAATGCATCATCATAACGAGCTCAATGTGACCAAGTGTTTGGTCACGGGATCATGCATTACGGTGCGAGTAAAGTGACTTGCCGGTAACGAGATTGAACAAGGTATTGGGATACCGACGATCGAATCTCGGGCAAGTAACGTATCGATTGACAAAGGGAATTGTATACGGGATTGATTGAATCCTCGACATCGTGGTTCATCCGATGAGATCATCGTGGAACATGTGGGAGCCAACATGGGTATCCAGATCCCGCTGTTGGTTATTGACTGGAGAGTCGTCTCGGTCATGTCTGCATGTCTCCCGAACCCGTAGGGTCTACACACTTAAGGTTCGGTGATGCTAGGGTTGTAGAGATACTAGTATGCGGTAACCTGAAAGTTGTTCGGAGTCCTGGATGAGATCCCGGACGTCACGAGGAGTTCTGGAATGGTCCGGAGGTGAAGAATTATATATAGGAAGTCCAGTTTCGGCCACCGGGAAAGTTTCGGGGGTCACCGGTATTGTACCGGGACCACCGGAAGGGTCCCGGGGGTCCACCGGGTGGGGCCACCTATCCCGGAGGGCCCCATGGGCTGAAGTGGGGAAGGGAACCAGCCCCTGGTGGGCTGGTGCGCCCCCCTTGGGCCTCCCCTGCGCCTAGGGTTGGAAACCTTGGGGGTGGGGGGCGCCCCACTTGACTTGGGGGGCAAGTCCCCCCCTTGGCCGCCGCCCCCCTTGAGATGGGATCTCTAGGGGCCGGCGCCCCCCTGGACCCCTATATAAAGAGGGGGGGAGGGAGGGCTGCGCACCTAAGCCCCTGGCGCCTCCCTCTCCCTCCCGTGACACCTCTCCCTCTCGCTGAGCTTGGCGAAGCCCTGCCGAGATCCCCGCTGCTTCCACCACCATGTCGTCGTGCTGCTGGATCTCCATCAACCTCTCCCTCCCCTTGCTGGATCAAGAAGGAGGAAACGTCTTCCCCAACCGTACGTGTGTTGAATGCGGAGGTGCCGTCCGTTCGGCGCTCGGTCATTGGTGATTTGGATCACGACGAGTACGACTCCATCAACCCCGTTCTCTTGAACGCTTCCGCTCGCGATCTACAAGGGTATGTAGATGCACTCTCCTCTCTCTCGTTGCTAGATGACTCCATAGATTGATCTTGGTGATGCGTAGAAAATTTTAAATTTCTGCTACGATCCCCAACAGCACGAGGTCCATCCCCCGCATGGCGTCCTGCCGCGTCTCATCGAACGCCTGGACCTGCGCGGAGCGATGCTTGACCTCGTGAGGGAGGACTGCTTCAGCTTCGTAAACGAGGAAGAATGGAGTCTTGCCCGTTGGCTTGGTGGCGGTGGTTCGGATGGACCACAACACGGACTGGAGCTTGTCGTGCCAGCCCCTTCCGCAGGCCTCCAGCTTCTTCTTGAAGGTCCTGGTCTTGAGGCCCCTCAGGACCTCTGCGTTAGCGCATTCGGCCTGACCGTTACTCCTGGGGTGGGCCACCGAAGCGTAGCAGATCTGCATACCAAGGTTAGCACAGTAGGTTTTGAAGAGGTTGCTAGTAAACTGCGAACCGTTATCTGTGATGATGCGGTTGGGGACCCCGAAGCGGCTCACGAGGCCCTTGATGAACTTGACAGCAGAGCCGGCTGGAATGGTACGGACGGCTTCCACTTCCGCCCACTTGGTAAACTTGTCGACGGTGACGTAGAGATAGCGGTAGCCCCCTGGCACTCGAGGGTACGGGCCTAAGATATCCAGCCCCCAGACCGCAAACGGCCACGTGAGCGGGATGGTTTGGAGGCCCTGTGTAGGCTGATGGATCTGCTTGGCGAGGAATTGGCAAGCTTCACAGGACTTCACCAGCTCGGCCGCGTCGTTGAGTGCTGTAGGCCAATAGAACCCGCTACGGAACACCTTGCCGACAAGGGTCCGTGACGATGAGTGGTGTCCGTAGTCACCGCCGTGTATGTCAATCAGCAACTCCCTCCCTTGATCGCTGGAGATGCAGCGCAGCGTGACATCGTTCGGTCGTTTCCTGTATAACTCGCCGTCTTGGATACAGTATGCCGTGGCTTGCCGGGCCACGCGCTCCGCGTCCTCTTCCTTCTCCAGCAGCGTCCCGTGCATCAGGTACTCTTTGAATTCCTTGGTCCAGCACTCCTCCTGGGGCTCGAGCGCCAAGAGCAGCCGAGCTCCTGAGGTCGGGCCACAGGCTAGGGCTCCCGTGGCCGGGGGCTGTGGGAGCTCCTCCCGAGGCTGAGTCATGCTTGAAAGAGGTGGCGTAGCTGATGGCTTGAAGAGCCGCTCTTCGAAGACGCCGGGCTCTTGCGGTTGCCGCTTGGATGCTCTCCTGGCGATGTCGTCGGCTTCCTTGTTGGTGCCCCGGGGCACGTGCTACAGCTCCAGGCCCGAGAACTGCTTTTCCATCTTGCGCACCTCCGCGAGGTAGGCCTCCATGTGCTCGTCCTTCGGCTCGTACACCTTGTTGGAGAAGTTGACGAGGAGCTGCGAGTAGCCTTTGACGGTGAGGCGCTTAACCCCTAGAGCCGCCGCAGCCTTCAGGCCGGCTATGAGGCCTTCGTATTCTGCGATGTTGTTGGAGACCTTCTCGCCATGCTGAAAACAGAGTTGCACGGCGTAGTAGAGCTTGTCCTGAGTGGGCGAGATGAGCACTGCTCCAGCCCCCTCGCCCTGGTGCGCGAAGGCGCCATCGGAATACATGACCCAGACGTCTGGTGCCTCGCTTCCTGGGGAGGTGGACCGGTCTTCTCCTTCCTCTAGAGCCGGGGCATCTATCCATTCTGCCACAAAATCGGCGATCGCGGCTCCCTTGATGACCCTGGTAGTGCTAAACTTCAACTGGAATGCTTGCAACTCGATGTTCCACTCAGCGACCCTTCCGGCTGAGTTAGGGCTCCTGAGTATCTCTCCAATGGGTAGGCTGAGACGACCTTGATGGGGTGGCCCTGGAAGTAGTGCCGCAGCTTGCGCGAGGCCACCAAGAGTGCGAGCAGGAGCTTTTGTGGCATGGGGTAGCGCGCCCTCGCGTCCCGCAGCACGGTGCTAACGAAGTACACCGGGTGCTCGACGAGGGCTGGCACACTATCGAGGCTCGGGTCCTGCGGAGATTGGGGCATGTCCTGAGGTGGTGGGTTTCCTGAGACCTGACCATCCTCAGGAGCTTCTGCGATGTTGCCCTGCTGAGCTTGGTCTTCCGCCGCTGATGGCTTTGCTGCGCCTTCCTACCCTGCGCTGCATCACCCCTGGCTTGACGCGGAACACCCTTGTCTTGGCGCTCCTCCCGAACCGCCACCAGTGCCGCACTGGCGGAGTACGGGGTGGTGGCAAGGTAGAGTACCAGAGGCTCGAGAGGCCGCGGTGCCACCATCACCGGGGGGCTGGTGAGGTATTTCTTGAGGTCTTGGAAGGCCCGATCGGCCTCCGGGGTCCACTCGAACGGGCCCTTCTTCTTCATGAGCTTAAAGAAGGGTAAGGCGCGCTCGCCTAGCTTGGAGATGAAACGCCCTAACGCGGTCACCCGCCCCGCTAGCTTCTGCATTTCCTTGAGGGTCTGCGGTGGGCTCATGTCTTCGATGGCCTTGATCTTCTCCGGGTTCGCCTCGATCCCTCCGTGGGATATGAGGAACCCCAGCAGCTTGCCGGAGGGGACGCCAAACACGCACTTCTCCGGGTTAAGCCTCAAGTTCACTTGGCGCAAGCTCTCGAAGGTCTCCTCCAAGTCTTGAATCAGCGTCCTCGCCTCACGAGATTTGACCACTATGTCATCAACGTAAGCCTTTGTGTTTCTGCCGAGCTGCCGCCCCAAAGCAATGTGCATCAACCGCTGAAAGGTTGCGCCCGCATTGCGCAGCCCGAAGGGCATGCGGGTGTAGCAATACACCCCGCATGGTGTCAGGAAGGCTGTCTTCTCCACATCCTCCACCGCCATCTTGATTTGGTGGTATCCTGAGAACGCATCCAGGAAACATAGCAAATCGCATTCGGCGGTGGAGTCGACGATTTGATCGATGCGTGGAAGTGGGAATGGATCTTAGGGGCAAGCTTTGTTAAGGTTGGTGAAGTCGACGCACATCCGTTCCTTCCCGCCTTTCTTCGGTACTACGACGGGGTTCGCCAGCCATTCGGGGTATCGAACTTCTCGGATGGTACCTGCCGCCTCCAGCTTGCGTGTCTCTTGGACGATGAAGGCCTGCTTCTCTGTGGAGTGCCGTCTTGCTCGCTGCTTCACGGGTCGTACGTTGGGGCACACCCTTAGATGATGCTAGATCAACTCTCTCGGGACCCCTACCAGCTGATTGGGCTCCCACGCGAATATCTCCTTGTTCGCGCGCAAAACCTCACTAAAGCTTCTTCTTGTCCCGGGTCAAGGCCGGTTCCTATGGTGAAGGTGGCTCCTGAAGACCCATCCTCGTTGACCGGCACCTGCTTGGTCTCCGCCTTGTCTTGGGTGAACAGCTTCTTCTTCTTGGTGGGCGCGGTCTCCTTGGCCTCGGGCGTACTGGCGCCGGCTAGCCGTGCTGCTGCCGCGGTCTTGAAGGCAAGCTTGAGCGCCGTCACGGCCTCCTTAGTGTCTCCCTTGACGGTGAGGATGCCCTTGCTCCCTGGCATCTTCATGAGGTTGTAGGCCGGGTGAGTCGCCGCCATGAACTGAGCGAGAGCCGGGTACCCGAGGATGGCGTTGTACGGGAGACCGATGCGGGCGATGTCAAAGTCCACCAGCTCGGTGCGGTAGTTGTCGCGTGCGCTGAAGGTGACAGGGAGGCCGATCTGCCCCAGAGAGTGAGCGGCTCCACCGCCCACTTCCGAGAAGGGCTTGCTGAGGCCGAGCCGCTCAGGCAGCACGTGAAGAAGGCTGAAGGCTTCTATGGAGAGCAAGTTGAGGCCAGCGCCGCCATCGATGAGGGTCTTGGTAACGGCCACGTTGCAGATGGTGGGCGTGCAGAGCATCGGGAGCATTCCGGAGCCGGTGGTGGAGTCGGGGTGGTCTTCCGAGCCGAAGGTGAGGTCGGCCTCCGGCGCAGCCCAACCCGGCGGAGCCCCCAGGCGCTTGGAGGCTGCCCCAATCTGACGGAAGAAAGGTTTGACGTGGCGATCTGAAGGCGGTGCTTGAGAGCCACCCAGCAGTGCCGCAACTGCGTGGTGCGCCGGCACGGCGTAGCGCGTGGTGAAGAGATTGCGGAGTTCCCCCCAGGATGCCACCGTGGATCCCGGGAGGTTGAGCAGCCAGGCGTGCGGCTCACCGGCGAGGGCCATGGGGAACCAGTTGGCCATGATCTTGTCGTCGCCTCCGGCTTCGAGGACGGCCTCCTTGTACGCCAGCAGGAATGGCGCCGGGTCTGCCGCGCCGTCGTAACGCGGCGGCATCTTCGGCTTGAACTTGGTTGGCCACTGCACTCGCCGCAGGGCGGGGGCCAGGGCTCGGTACCCAGACTCCCCGCTGTCGACATGGGTCGCGGAGGTGGATGGCGGGGCACCCGCCATGGGAGCGAAGTGCGGCGGCACGGGGCGCAGGTTGGTGGAGAGGAGCTCCGGCGCACCCCTACCTGGCGCGCCAAATGTCGGATGTGGGGCTCCGGCAAACCCTTAAGGTTCGAACACTGGTGTGCGCGCGAAGTCTTTTCCCTCCTACCGATCTACGCCCTAGCTCGCTAAGATCTCGCGGACGAACTCGACGAGCTCGCAACACAGAAAGACACGAGGTTTATACTGGTTCGGGCCACCGTTGTGGTGTAATACCCTACTCCAGTGTGGTGGTGGTGGATTGCCTCTTGGGCTGATGATGAATAGTACAAGGGAAGAACAGCCTCCTGAGGTTGAGGTGTTCTTGTGGCTAGGCTCTCGATCGGGTTGGATCAAGCTAAGATCCGATGCCTCTACTATGGTGGCTAGACCTATTTATAGAGGCCCTGGTCCTCTTCCCAAATATCGAGCGGGAAGGGAGCCAACAACGGCAGGCAAATTTGAAGGGGGACAGCTAGTATAAGCTATCCTGACAAAAGCGGTCTTCGCCTGCGAAAAGCTCTGGTGGTGACGCCGTCTTGGGCTCCACAATGACCTCCGTCTTGCCGTCCTCCTGGTCTTGGTCTTGTTGCACCAATATAGCAACCTTTGCGTGATGCCTCGGTACTCTTCGCCTGCGCTGGCCTCCTCAGCACCAAAGAGGAAATAAGGACGCTGCGCGCGCTGGCGCCCGCCTGGTGCCGTTCGTCATGGCTCACGTCACGAGAGCCTCGTGAGGTTTTGCCCCGCCTTGATATCTCCGCTCCTCATGAGCCTGCCTGGCTAGGCTACTCCAGAGGAGGTCTTGCGTCGTCCGCCTCGCGAGGCTTGGATCCTCGCGAGGGTCTTGGATGCCTTGTTGATGAAGATGGGTCGTACGGCCTGCTGGCTTAGCCACGCTGTGGGCCGCAGGCAGGCAAGTCTGGGGACCCCCGTTCCCAGAACGTCGATAATGTGCATTACCGAGAGGGCCCAGTGATACCTCTCCGATACACGGAGTGACAAATCCTAATCTCGATCTATGCCAACTCAACAAACACCTTCGGACACACCTGTAGAGCATCTTTATAATCACCCAGTTACGTTGTGATATTTGATAGCACACAAAGTGTTCCTCCGGTATTCGGGAGTTGCATAATCTCATAGTCAGAGAAATATGTATAAGTCATGAAGAAAGCAATAGCAATAAAACTTAACGATCATTATGCTAAGCTAACGGATGGGTCTTGTCCATCACATCATTCTCTAATGATGTGATCCTGTTCATCAAATGACAACACATGTCTATGGTTAGGAAACTTAACCATCTTTGATTAACGAGCTAGTCTAGTAGAGGCATACTACGGACACTCTGTTTTGTCTATGTATTCACACATGTACTAAGTTTCCGGTTAATACAATTCTAGCATGAATAATAAACATTTATCATGATATAAGGAAATATAAATAACAACTTTATTATTGCCTCTAGGGCATATTTCCTTCAATAAGGCAATTTAATTTTCTTTCTTGGAAAGTGTTCCATGCCTTTCCTTAATGGAAATTGAAATCTAATGTTTCCTTCTTTCATATCAATAACTGCACCAACCGTTCTAAGGAAAGGTCTACCAAGAATAATAGGACATATTGGATTGCAATATATATCAAGAACAATGAAATCTACGGGCATATAATTCCTATTTGCAACAATAAGAACATCATTAATTCTTCCCATATATTTCTTAATAGTGGAATCCGCAAGATGCAAATTTAAAGAACAATCATCAAATTTACGGAAACCTAACACATCACACATAGTTTTTTGGAATCGTGGAAACACTAGCACCCAAATATCACGAAGCATAGCATTCATAATCTTTAATCTTAATCTTAATAGTAGGTTCCCACTCATCATAAAGTTCTCTAGGAATAGAAACTTCCAAATTAAGCTTTTCTTCGAAAGATTACATCATGGCATCAAAGATATGTTTAGTAAAAGATTTGTTTTGATTATAAGCATGAGGGGAATTCAACATGGATTGAAACAAGGAAATACAATCTACTAAAGATCAATTATCATAATTAAAGTCCTTGAAATCCAAAATAGTGGGTTCATTGTTATCTAAAGTTTTGACCTCTTCAATCCCACTTTTATCAATTTTGCATCAAGATCTAAAAACTCCGAATCATTAGGACGCCTTCTAACTAAAGTTGACTCATCTCCAGTCCCATCTTTATCAAGATTTATATTAGAAAGCAAAGATTCAATAGGAGTCACATCAATCACTTTTAGATCTTCATCATTATTTTCACGGAAACTAGAATAACACGCTTTTATAAACCAATCTTTCTTAGCACGCATCTTAGTGATTCTTTCTTTGTATTCATCAATGGAAATTCTCACGGCTTTGAGAGACTCATTGATATCATGCTTAGGTGGGATAGATCTAAGTTTCAAAGAATCAACATCAAGAGAAATTCTATCCAATTTCCTAGCCAAATCATCAATCTTAAGCAATTTTTCTTCAATCAAAGCATTGAAATTCTTTTGCAAACTAATAAATTCTTTAACACTATTCTCAAATTCAGAGGGCATCTTATTATAATTTCCATTAGAATTGTTGTAGGAATTACCATAATTATTAGAGGAATTACAAGGAAACGGCCTAGGATTAAAATTACCTCTATTCTCAAATTCAGAGGGCATCGTGTTATAATTTCCATAAGAATTGTTGTAGGAATTACCATAATTATTAGAGGAATTACTAGGAAACGGCCTAGGATTAAAATTACCTCTATACGCGTTATTACCAAAATTGTTCCGACCAACAAAATTCACATCCATAGATTCTTTATTGTTTTCAATCAAAGTAGACAAAGGCATATCATTAGGATCAATAGGAGCACTCTTACTAGCAAACAATTTCATAAGCTCATCCATCTTTCCACTCAAAACATTTATCTCTTCAATTGCATGCACCTTTTTACTAGTGGGAGATCTTCCGGTGTGCCATTGACAATAATTAACCATAATATTATCTAGGAGTTTAGTAGCTTCTCCTAAAGTAATATTTCCATAAAAGTGCCTCCCGCGGCCGAATCTAAAAGATTTCTAGAAGCAAAATTAAATCTGGCATATAATTTTTGTATAATCATCCACAAATTCAAACCATGAGTAGGGCAATTTCTAAGCATCAATTTCATCCTGTCCCAAGATTGTGCAACATGTTCATGATCAAGTTGCTTAAAATTCATAATATCGTTCCTAAGGGAGATGATCTTAGCGGGAGGAAAATACTTGGAAATAAAAGCATCTTTACACTTATTCCATGAATCAATATTGTTTTTAGGCAAAGATGAAAACCAAGTTTTAGCACGATCCCTAAGCGCGAAAGGAAATAGCTTCAACTTAACAATATCAATATCCACTTATTTTTTCTTTTGCATATCGCACAAATCAACGAAATTATTAAGATGGGCTGCGGCATCTTCATTGGGAAGGCCGGAAAGTTGATCTTTCATAACAAGATTCAACAAAGCAGTATTAATCTCACAAGATTCCGCATTAGCATCGGGAGCAATCGGAGTACTAATAAAATCATTATTATTGGTGTTGGAAAAGTCACATAATTTAGTATTATCTTGAGCCATCGTGACAAAGTAAGCAATCCAACACACGAGCACACAAAAAGCAAGCGAAGAAGACAAACGAAAGAGGGGCGAAGAAAAGTTGAATCTTTTCGAAAATCGTTATAGAAGTAGGGAGAGGAAAACGAGAGGCGAATGGCGAATAATATAATGCGAGAGATGAGAGTTTATGATGGGTACTTGGTATGTCTTAGCTTGGTGTAGATCTCCCCGTGAACGGCGCTAGAAATCCTTCTTGCTACCTCTTGAGCTTGCATTGGTTTTTCCCTTGAAGAGGAAAGGGTAATGCAGCAAAGGGGCGGAAGTATTTCCCTCAGTTTTGAGAACCAAGGTATCAATCCAGTAGGAGACTATGCAAAAAGCCACCAAATACCTGCACAAACAAACACCAACTTGCAACCAACGCGACAAAGGGGTAGCCAATCCCTTCACGGTTATTCGCAAAGTGAGATCTGATAGAGATCGATAAACGGTAAAGTAATATTTTTGGTATTTTTGGTTTATGGAACGGAAAGTAAAGATTGCAAAGTAAAGGAAATAGGAAACTAGAATTGTAGATCAGAAACTTATATGATGTAAATAGACCCAGGGGCCATAGGTTTCACTAGAGGCTTCTCTTAAGATAGGAATTATTACGGTGGGTGAACAAATTACTGCCGAGCAATTGATAGAAAAGCGCAAGGTTATGACGATATCTAAGGCAATGATCATCAATATAGGCATCACGTCCGTGTCAAGTAGACCGAAACGATTCTGCATCTACTACTATTACTCCACACATCGACCGCTATCCAACATGCATCTAGAGTATTAAGTTCATAAAGAACGGAGTAACACATTAGGCAAGATGACATGATGTAGAGGAATTAACTCAAGCAATATGATGAAAACCCCATCTTTTATCCTCGATGGCAACAATACAATACGTGCCTTGCTGCCCCTACTGTCACTGGGAAAGGACACTGCAAGATTGAACCCAAAGCTAAGCACTTCTCCCATTGCAAGAAACCAATCTAGTTGGCCAAACCAAATCGATAGTTCGAAGAGACTTGCAAAGATATCAAATCATGCATATAAGAATTCAGAGGAGATTCAAATAATATTCATAGATAAACTTATCATAAATCCACAATTCATCGGATCTCGGCAAACACATCGCAAAAGAGTATTAGATCGAATAGATCTCCAATAACATCGAGGAGAAATTTGTATTGAGAATCAAAGAGAGAGAAGAAGCCATCTAGCTACTATCTATGGACCCGTAGGTCTGAAGTAAACTACTCACGCATCATCGGAGAGGCAATGGTGTTGGTGTAGAAGCCCTCCGTGATCGATTCCCCCTCCGGCATGATGCCGGAAAAGGCCCCAAGAAGGGATCTCACGGGTACAGAAGGTTGCGGCGGTGGAAAAGTGGTTTCGTGGCTCCCCTAGATGTTTTGGGGGTATAAGAGTATATATAGGCGAAAGAATTAGGTCAGAGGGGCTACGAGGGGCCCACAAGGTTGGGGGGCGCGCCCTCCACCCTTGTGACTGCCTCGCGGCTCCTCTGACTTGTACTTCAAGTCTCCTGGGTGCCTTCTGGTCCAATAAAAATCATGGAGAAAGTTTTATTCCGTTTCGACACCGTTTGGTATTCCTTTTCTGCGAAACTCCAAAACAAGGAAAAAACAGAAACTGACACTGGGCTCTAGGTTAATAGGTTAGTCCCAAAAATCATATAAAATATCATATTAATGCATATAAAACATCCAAAACGGATAATATAATAGCATGGAACAATCAAAAATTATAGATACGTTGTAGACGTATCAGTAGCCCGCCGGGGGAGGAGCCAATGGCGGCGGGTAGCCGCCCCCACCCGCCTGGTAGGGGGTAGCGGCGAGTTCGCCTGGGGCCCGGCAGGGTGCGGACCGAGGATGCCCGGGGCCCGCGGGACCGGCATGTGGTATGCATGGACCACGTCGGTCCATGGGTTGGCACCGACCGACCAGGGCGGGGAGGGCTGCTGGTGACGTGGAGCCCCCCGTACCCCGGTTGCTGCCGCTGTTGTGGTGGCGCGGAGCGGCGCCTCCGCGGCGGCGATTGCAGCGGCCACCGCCCTGCTGGTGCTGTTGCTGCGGGGCGGGTGGCGCGGGCGGGGCCGGCGGGAGGGGGAAGTACCCCGGTGGCGCGGGTGGGCGCGGATGAGGCGGGGCCGGCGTAGGGGCTGTCGGTGTCAAAACCGGCGGATCTTGGGTAGGGGGTCCCGAACTGTGCGTCTAAGGTCGATGGTAACAGGAGACAGGGGACACGATGTTTACCCAGGTTCGGGCCCTCTCTATGGAGGTAATACCCTACTTCCTGCTTGATTGATCTTGATGAATATGAGTATTACAAGAGTTGATCTACCGCGAGATCGTAATGGCTAAACCCTAGAAGCCTAGCCTGTATGACTAAGGTAATGAATATCCCCCCTTTCCGGACTAAGTCCTCCGGTTTATATAGACACTGGGGAGATCTAGGGTTACACAAGGTCGGTTATAGAGAAAGGAATCTACATATCCGGTCGCCAAGCTTGCCTTCCACGCCAAGGAGAGTCCCATCCAGACACGGGTGCGGTCTTCGGTCTTCGTATCTTCACAGCCCATCAGTCCGGCCCATGGCTAATAGGCTGGACGCCCGAGGACCCCGTAGTCCAGGACTCCCTCAGTAGCCCCCGAACCTGGCTTCAATGACGAGGAGTCCGGCGTGCAGATTTGTCTTCGGCATTGCAAGGCGGGTTCCCCTCTTTCCGAACTCCAAGATAGTCTTCAGACGCGATGATTGTGTCCGGTCCTGTAACACACACCCCACACAACCGTAGAGAGAATATAATACTTTCACGAGTCCAATCCGCTGACAAATTTTACAACATGTCATCACGTCTGCCCGGTCATAATTCCGAACCATTTTTCATCTGCTGCCCCACGTTTCGAGACGCGGTTGCCATTGACACGTCTTGTCAAAGCAGAGATCGTGTCCCCTTTATTACGGGATTCTCATCAATACGGGCATGGGTAACCCAACCGTGCCGTTTACACAGGCCGTGGGAATAGGCGGGTTTCGAGGCAAATGGGGAGGCGTTCGATATTCACCGCCTTTATAAGGGGATACGGATTCCCTTCTTCTCCCACGCCTTCTCTCTTTCTCCGCCCTTCCAATCTTGAGCTCTAGCACCCAAGTTCTCATCCTATTCCCACTCAAGCTAGCACTCAACCATGTCCGGATCCGGAGGTCAGGGCAAGTGGATGGTCTCCTCCGTTAAGGAGAAAGATATTACCGAGCTCCGGGCGGCCGGGTACTTGGCGAAGGAAATCGCCCACCGCCTTCCAGCCCAGGGACAAATCGTCCCCACGTCGGAGCTCAATGAGAGGGTGGTATTCATCCCTCATTTCTTCCACGGGCTAGGGTTTCCTCTCCACCCTTTCGTCCGCGGGCTGATGTACTATTACAGGATAGACTTTCATGATCTATCTCCGAACTCTTTCCTCAACATCTCGGCGTTCATCGTCGTGTGTGAGGCCTTCCTTCGCATCCAACCCCACTTCGGGCTGTGGCTCAAGGTCTTCAATGTGAAGCCGAAGGTGGTGGATGGCCAGCACGGAGAGTGCGGAGGAGCCATGGTGAGTAAGCTATCCAATGTCTCTTGGCCGAAAGGCACTTTCGTGGAGACCGTCAAGGAATGGCAGAAATAATGGTTCTACATTACAGAACCCCGCGGCACCAACTGGGCCGCAGCTGCCGAATTCAACCCCGGTGCCCCAATGCGGCTCACCTCCTGGGTTGAGAAGATCCCAAACTGGTGTTCGTCAGACGAGCTGATAGCGCTGCAGACGCGCGTTCAAAGCATGGTGGACAAGGATGTCAAACTTTTCGATATAATCTAGGTGATGCTAGTTCGCCGGATTCTTCCGTGCCAAAGCCGAAGCCCCCCTCTATGGAAGTTCAATTCGAAGAAGCACCATACCCTGAAGAGGCTCTTTGAGACCACTCATGAAGGCGCCTGGAAGTTGCTCTTTAAGGGCAACGAGAAGCCGCCGACCATAGATTCTGACCGCGGACATGACATTAACCATCTCGCCAGTGAGGTATGTTATTTTTCAATGCATCCCTTACTTGCCTGTTTCGAGGATGATGTCTGAGCTTTTATCATTGCTTCTTCAGGACTGGATGGAGAGGGCGAAGCGGATCCAGTGTCCGGCTCCGCTGCCTGAGGAACCAGTCATCCCGCGTTTAGTGAAGATGCCAAGGGGGCCAAAAGTGGCCCCCGTCGCAAGGGCGCTTCGGACGTGACGTCCGAAGACGAAGAGACCCATTCCTCCATCCCTGAGGACGACAATGAGGAAGAGGATGAGGAGGAGGAAAACAACCCTCCCCCTGAGGAGGGAAAGAAGAAGAGGACGACCTCCACGAATCTGGAGGCGGGAACGCCCAAGAAGAGGAAGGGCGCCCTTGCGGCAAACACCATGTGGGACGTGGGCAGCAGTCCGGAGCGACGCCCCCGCACTAAGCCCCGGGCCGCATCGTAAGTGCTAAGACCCATGCATGCCCATATATCTAACCTTTCCTCCTTGTCGTATTGACACAATCAATCATGGCATTACAGTCTGGCCCACAACAGCTCCCAGCGATTCTCGTCAGAGGGTTCATTGGAGACGAAGGAGATGGCCAGCGAGACACCGCCGGCCGCTTATTCTCCCACGGTCAAAGGAGACGACGAGGTGCTCTCCCAACGGACCTTCCCAGGCCGGGGAGAGGATCAAGAGGTGCCCAAAGGCGAAGCCCCTGTCGCCGAACATCAGGGGGAAGCAATCCCCCGGGAGACTGGGGAGGAGGGCCGTACACAGTTCGGCCCTCAACCAGACTTGATTACGGAGACCAATATGGCTTCGAAATCCGGCACGCAACCTCCTTTGAAAGAAGGGGGTATGCCTATTCCACCGGTGACCCCTGTCCAACCAGGGGCATCAGATGATCTGTTGGAAGCGCTGCGAGGTGCTTCGATTGCGGATGAGCACCATGTTCTTATGAGCACGGTGATTGAAAGGGCTCAGTCCATTAAGAGCGGACTAACCGAAGCCTGTAGCAGCCTGCTTATAGGTTTTAAGGTAGGCGACGCAAAAGGAGAAAATCCCCATATAGACGGTAGCCCCTGAGACATTGTCCGGTGTTCGGAAAGAAAAGCCGGACAGAGGATCAATCCTTTTATGGCAGGAAACTAACTAAATTTATCTGGAATAAATATACAGGCGTTGTTGCTGGCCGCGGCCTCACGTGCTGCCGAAGTCTCCGATCTAAAGCGGAGGCTGGAGCGGGCCGAGGAGGAGCTCGGCCAGGTGAAGAGGCAGCTCCAGGAGAATCAAGGTATGTAATAACCCAAGAAGTACTCAGAAGGAGTAAAATATATATTGACCAAAGTGTTATGATATGTATAGGAGCGACGACCGAGGTCGAGGCCCTGAAAAAGGCCTTGGGCGAAGCCGAGGGGAAGGCCGTCAAGGAGCAGGCTGCCCGTAAGAAGCTCAAGGCCCGGGTCAACGAGGTCCAACAAGAGCTCCATGACGCAGTGAAGAAGTGTGAGACCTTGGAACGTGATGTGTCGGCTAAAGAGTCCGAACTCTCCAAGGCTCGCCAGAGCACGAAGACGGCCCAGAACGAGTCCTAGGGCGCCCTCCAAGAAATCCAGGAGGCGAGGAAGATCGCGGCGGGTAAGGCATTCAGTATGCATAGCAAATATGCAAAGAGAAAGTATCTTTTACTAACCCGGATTCGGAGTTCTCCAGGGGCTTTTGCTGATTTGTCGCAAAGTGTGTCCGACGCCGCGGAGTTCTTCCGAGCCGAAGAAGGGAGTTCTACGGAGAAGCTATTCTGGTCGCAATATCTTGTGCCAGAGCATCCCGTGTCCTTCACCGATCAGCTGAAACAGCTGGTGGAGCTGCATAGGGTGGCCGAACTAGCCATGAGGGATTTGATAATCCGGCTGTGGCCAGCCGAAGCTATGCCCGGCAGCTACTTCGGACTCGTGAGGCGGATGGTGGACGCCTGTCCTCGGCTGGATATCGTCAAGGGATCGGCCTGTATTGAGGGTGCTCGTATGGCCTTCGCCCGTTGCAAGATGTGGTGGGCGAAGATGAACGCCGTCGAGCTGGCCCGAGGGCCGCCAGAGGGCAAGGAGCACCGCACACCCGAGCGCTATTGCGCGGATGTCCTGGAGGGGTCTCGCATTGTAGCAGCGTAGTGTGGGCAGGACATTATTTTCGAATGAATACATTCGTGTTGTCTTTGCCTTGTATGATGAAACAAAGTTAGTTTGTAATATAATTTTTGTTATGTCTTAATTTTTTCCTCCTGTGCGGCCGTGTTATATGGAATCTGAGGGTTGGCCAGTCGTCGGCTTCTGCCCCCACGTAGGTAGTACGGGGGTGTTCGGGATGGAATCTAAACAATGTTGATCCAATTGTATGGTCCTTGAAGGAGTTGTTTAGCGCAACGAACCAGGCAATCGGACTATGCGGCTTAAATGCCCTCACTTAGCCATAGGAGTTTTACAATAAAACATAGGCGCATCCCTAGTTTTCGAACCAGTGCTATGAGCGCCTGATCGGGAAGTACCGATCCTTCGTGTAATGCGGGAGAAATCTCCAACGATTTGTGACCTCCGAACAGCTGACCGGCTCTCGCCACAGCATGACAGTCAGTTTTCGGCTTTCTCTACTGAGGTGCTCCTTTGGATAAACCAGGGCACAATCGCAGTAGTTCTCCCTTTACTACCTTAGCCGATATAGCGGAACGTAAGGTAGCAAGCACAGGAGCCGGGCAACCCAACTATTGACCAAAGACATGATTCGGAGCCAATGCATATAATGCTAAATCCGGGGTGCCGAACTATACTATAAAAAGTGTTCGGACTTTGTTGCCGTATTGTGGGGCGCCTGGGAGCCCCTGGCAAATATGAGACGTACCAGAGTGTACGGGTGCTAGAAAATGAATTATTGACGAAAAACAGAAAGAAAGCAGAGGTGATATATTGGGCCCTTAAAATTGAGCCACGAACTGTTTCATTATAACTCGGTTAATGCGTCAAAGCGCATTAATACAAATAGTGCGATAGGCAACCGGCTATTTAACATGCCATGACCAGAGGCGAGCTGCGTGTGGGTCCTGACAACAGGTAGAGTGACCTCTAGAACTTCCCCTATACGTTTGTGCTTCTTGACATCCTGGTGTTTTTAGCCTTTTACAGGACTGATAAGTAGGCCGCCCAAGAAGGCCTATGTAAAAGAAACCTGGAAAAGGAAAAAGGAAATAATAAAAATATATGTGTGTCCGGGATTAGTCAAGCCGAACTGTGGATCACAAGATTTCTGTGCCTTCGTCGATGCCCATGGAATTTTGAGTGTGTAATTATGTACGCGTGGTACGAATGCCACTACCTGATCGGGGCTGGGACGGAGGCCAAATTTCTAGTCGAGCTCTTGATGAGCCGCGCCGTCCTGGTGCCGCGTAGTCCAGACCCTCTTTACGATGTCCCGGGGCTCGGCAGCCAGATTACGGTTCTGCTTGAGAAGGCCGCTCTGTACTTCTGCTGCTAGGGTGGCGATGTGCTCCTCTGTTCGGAGGGAGCGTTCCATGTTTCCGTTGACTGTTATGACGCCGCGTGGGCCGGGCATCTTGAGCTTGAGATAAGCATAGTGCGGCACCAGATTGAACCGAGCGAATGCCGTCCGTCCGAGCAGTGCGTGATAACCACTGCGGAATGGGACGATGTCGAAGATTAACTCCTCGCTTCGGAAGTTGTCGGGGGATCCAAAGACAACCTCTAGTGTGATTGAGCCCGTACAGCGGGCCTCTACACCTGGTATGACTCCTTTGAAGGTAGTCTTCGTTGGCTTGATCCTTGATGGGTTAATGCCCATTTTGCGCACCGTATCTTGATAGAGCAGATTGAGGCTGCTACCACCGTCCATGAGGACTCTCGTTAGGTGGAATCCATCAATGATTGGGTCCAGGACTAGTGCGGCTGATCCGCCCTGCCGGATACTGGTCGGATGAACCCAACGATCAAAAGTGATCGGGCATGATGACCATGGATTGAAGTTGGGGGCGACTGGCTCTATCGCATAGACGTCCCTTAGTGCGTGATTACGTTCCCTTTTGGCGATGTGTGTGACGTATATCATGTTTACTGTTTTCACTTGAGGGGGAAACTTCTTTTGTCCCCCTGTGTTCGGTTGCCGGGGCTCCTCGTCGTCATCCTCGCTTTGTGATCCCTTTTCCCTATTCTCGGCGTTTAATTTGCCGACCTGTTTAAAAACCCAACAATCTCTGTTGGTATGATTGGCTGGTTTTTCTGGGGTGCCATGTATCTGGCACGGGCGATCGAGTATGCGGTCCAGGCTGGATGGTCCCTGATTGTTTCTCTTGTATGGTTTCTTCCGCTGGTTGGACTTGGAGCCGCTGAATCCGGCGTTGACTGTAGTGTCGTCGGTATTATCACCATTGCTTCGGCGTTTGTGCCTGTTATGTCAGGGCTTGCCGTTGTTGTTCTTAGTCTCGGAAGGGCCTGCCTCGCTGGCTGTGTTTTTGCTGCGAGCCAACCAACTATCCTCACCCGCGCAAAAGCGGGTCATGAGTGCCGTGAGGGCTGCCATAGATTTTGGCTTTTCTTGGCCGAGGTGGCGGGCGAGCCATTCGTCGCGGATGCTGTGTTTAAAGGCCGCTAAGGCTTCGGCTTCCGGACAGTCGACGATCTGGTTCTTTTTAGTTAGGAACCTAGTCCAGAACTTCCTGGCTAACTCCCGGGCTGTTGAACTATGTGACTTAAGTCATCAACGTCCGACGGCCGAACATATGTACCTTGGAAGTTGTTGAGAAAGGCTTCTTCCAGGTCCTCCCAGCTGCCAATAGAATTCTCGGGCAGACTGTTTAGCCAGTGCTGGGCTGGCCCTTTAAGTTTTAGTGGGAGGTATTTGATGGCGTGAAGGTCATCCCCGCGGGCCATGTGGATATGGAGAATAAAATCCTCTATCCATACCGCGGGATCGGTTGTTCCATCGTAGGATTCGATGTTTACGGGTTTGAACCCTTCTGGGAATTTGTGATCCATTACTTCGTCAGTGAAGCAAAGAGGGTGCGCGGCGCCTCTATATCGGGCCGCATCGCGATGTAGCTGTGATGGAGTCCGTCTGCGGCATTCAGCTCGGGCATGACTAGGTTTGTCACGCCCGAATAGATAGTTGTCCCCGCGCCTTAAGTCATGTCCTCGCGATCCATAGATCGATCTTGTGTGTTCCGCTCTACTGTTCAGTTCTTGGCGGAGGTCATATGTATGGCCCCGAGCTATCTTATCCCTGCCTTTACGGCGGAGTGGGATAGTCTGGTTTTCAGCTCGGGTTGCAGTTTTATCCCGACCGCGAGGTGGCCGATCAGCCGCGTTGCGAGATGCTAGTGCGGGATCTGGCGCCTCGTCGTCGAACTGAGGTAGTAATCTGCGCTTCGGGTAACTTTTGGCTGGGCGTTGAAGGCCGTATTCCTCGGCTGCCAGGACATCGGTCCATCTGTCTTTGAGCAGGTCTTGATCAGCTTAAAGCTGCTGCTGCTTCTTTTTCAGGCTCCTTGCAGTGGCTATTAGTTGAAGCTTAAAGCGCTCCTGCTCCAGGGGCTCCTCAGGCACGATGAAGTCTTCGTTGCCGAGGCTCACCTTCTCCTCGGAGGGCGGACGGTAACTACCGTCCTCCGAGTCTTCTTCTATGGCCTGTTCGTCAGGGCTGACATGCCCTGATTCCCGGTTCTCTCGTTCGGCAGTTTGTTCATCGGGTTCTTCTGTGTCTTCGGCACCATCCGGAGTGTTGTCGTCTCCTGTGCCGGTGTTGCTATCCCTGCTGCGGCGGGATTTAGAGCGGCGCCGCTGACGCCGGCGCTTTGGCTGTGTTTTAGGAGGGTCCTCCTTTGCTGGGTTCTCCTTGTCATCGCCGCTGTTATTTTTCGGTGTATCTACCATGTAGACGTCATATGAGGAAGTGGCCGTCCATCGTCCGGTGAACGGCGGGTTTTGGGCCTCCTCGTCTCCGGCATCGTCGTCCATACCATCGATGTCTTCAGAGTCATAGTCAAGCGTGTCGGTTAAGTATTCGACAGTGGCTATGAAGTGGGTGGTGGGTAGGAGACGAAATTCTCCCCCATGATCAGCATCCAGCTCGAACCGGACATACTTCGGTTGTGAGTCCCCCGCCAAGGACAGATTTCTTAACGAATTTAGTACATCGCCCAAGGGCGAATGGTGGAAGATGTCTGCGGCGCTAAACTCAAAGATCGATAAGCGATCTAGTTCGGCGTCCGCGGATGCACATGGCTCGAATTTTATGACCAGAGATGAGTCCGGAATTCCGGTGACAAAGACGTCGTGTGACTTTAGGTCTATGTTCGGCTCCAACACCGCGGAATCTGCGGCCTCCGCGGTGGGGTTGAGCCTCCCATCCTCGGACGGCGCAATATGCTCCGGGTCTATGGCCGGAGCAGTTACAGGAGCGATCTCCTAGATGCGGCCCGATGACAGATTTAGGTCATGTTCATTGGGGTGACTAGGAGCGGTTGCCGCGGTCTCGAATCCGGCGAAGATCAACTCTCCACGGATGTCCGCGACATAATTCAAGCTCCCAAATCTGACCTGATGGCCAGGGGCGTAGCTGTCGATCTGCTCTAGGTGGCCAAGCAAGTTGCCCCGCAGTACGAAGCCGCCGAACACGAAGATCTGTCCAGGGAGGAAGGTTTCCCCTTGGACAACGTCACTATCGACGATTGAAGGGGCCATCGAACCTTTTGGGGACGGGACGGCAGAACTCTCAATGAAAGCACCAATGTCGGTGTCAAAACCAGCGGATCTCGGGTAGGGGGTCCCGAACTGTGCGTCTAAGGTCGATGGTAATAGGAGACAGGGGACACGATGTTTACCCAGGTTCGGGCCCTCTCTATGGAGGTAATACCCTACTTCCTGCTTGATTGATCTTGATGAATATGAGTATTACAAGAGTTGATCTACCGCGAGATCGTAATGGCTAAACCCTAGAAGCCTAGCCTGTATGACTAAGGTAATGAATATCCCCCCTTTCCAGACTAAGTCCTCCGGTTTATATAGACACCGGGGAGATCTAGGGTAACACAAGATCGGTTACAGAGAAAGGAATCTACATATCCGGTCGCCAAGCTTGCCTTCCACGCCAAGGAGAGTCCCATCCGGACACGAGTGCGGTCTTCGGTCTTCCTATCTTCACTGCCCATCAGTCCGGCCCATGGCTAACAGGCCAGACGCCCGAGGACCCCGTAGTCCAGGACTCCCTCAGGCGCCCCGCGAGATGTCCCGGCGATGAGGGCGGTGTGATGCACACGCACCTTGACCTTCTTCATCCGGCGTTCCTCCAAGCGTAAATACGTGGCGACGGAGTGGAAGGTCGGGTTCGGCAGCAGGGTGAGGTTGGAGGCCGCGTTGCCGAAATCCTCGTTGAGGCCGACGGTGAGGGTGCTAAGCATGAGATTGTCCGACACCTTGGCGCCGATGTCGCGAAGCTCGTGAGCGAGTCGCTTAAGGCGCATGCAGTAGTTGTCGATGGAGGAGTCATCTTGGTGGCACCCAAAAAATTACTGCTGCAAAAACACGAGACGTTGAAGCTTATTATCAGTGAAGAGGGCGTTGATCTTGGTCCACACGGTACACGCGTCGTCATCCTCCGAGACGACCGTGTGGAAGATGTCCGGCGTGACGGTGAGGTAGAGCCACCGGATGAGGGAGGCCTCAATGGCCGCCCAGTCTGGATCGCCCGCCATGATGTCGCCATCAACGGACCCGTCGACGTGCTCGAGGAGGTGATACTCGCGAAAGACGAGGTTGAAGTAGGTCTTCCATGCGTAGTACGATGAGTTGGATTGGTCGAGCTTGATGGGGACGCGGGTGTGGATGTCAAGATCGCGAACGGCGGTGGCGTCAGGCTCAGGTCCGGCGAACGGGTTTGAGTTGCTGGAGTGGGGAGACGCCATGGAGCTGCGGCGGCAGAGGGTGGGCAGCGGCGGCTCGGGTGGGATTGGGCTAGCGGCGGCGGCGTGGGGTAGGGTTAGGGTTTAGGCGCACGACGGCTATGGTGGGAGGGGAGCAGCGGCGACAGAGGGGGTTGCGGCGGCTGCGGGGAGGAGATGGCGTGGCGGCGGCGTACAACGGCGGCGGCGGGTTTAGGCGGAAGCGAGGAAAGGGATCGGCGTGCTATCTGATACCAAGTTGGAAGGAGGAGATTGCATGCATCAATAATTCATTGATCATGTGCATGACGCACATATATAGGTATGGGGTGGACCGGCCTCTACTTGTCTTTCAAGATGTACAAATATACGAGAGGGAGAGAAAGATACAACGGTATAAATACAGACCCAAGTCCTATACACATGTGGTGGACAACGTACGCTCAACACTTTCAGTGCTGCAGTTTCAGTTTCTATTGGGCCTGACAATAACATGCCCTTTCTAAACATAGAGTTTCTACACTCGAGTTCAAATGCATCATTTTTTTGAAATAGAGCTCAAATGCATCCTCATGAACAATAAAAAATAGTAAACAAATTCATTTTTTATATTTTTTTTGCAACAAACATTGTTGAATTATCTTCGTGCGTGCAAAATTTCATGTTGAAATAACGTCTGTGGAGCTCTGGGCAAAAATAATAAAATTGATTATCCAAAAAGACTATTTTTAAAGCATTTCTTGACTATTTATTTTGTTATTTTTTGCAGACATCCACAGATGTTATTTCATCATGAAAATTTACACCCAAGAAGAAAACTAAGCAATGTTTCTTGTAATAAAAATCAGTTATTTTATAAAATTTTTCTTCAGATTTTATTGTTCACACATGAGCATCCGAGCTACTTTTCTGGAGAATTTTTTTAAGTATCCAGGTTCAATTCCCTCGATGTGCAACTTTCCTTTTTAGAAGTTTGATGCACTAAATTTACTTTTTCTTTGTGTATAAGCCGTTTCTATTGGGCTTGATACTAACATATCCTTTTTGGACATTGAGTTTCTAAGCTCGAGGTCAAACGCATCCTTGAGAAGAATAAAATAAAAAATAACAGTAATCAAATTCAAAAACCTGTTTTATTTTGGCAACAAACTTTATTGAATTATCTTCGTGCGTGCAGAATTTCAAGATGAAATAATTCGTGCATGCAGAATTTCAAGATGAAATGACGTTCGTGGAGCTTCGGGAAAAAACAACAAAATCGATACTCCGGAAAGAAAGACTTCGTTGCACGACTTTTTTTTTTAAGCTTGATGCGCACTACGACAGTTTCTTTCAGTACAAGCAGTTTCTATTGGGCTTGACCCTAACATGTCCTTTTTGAAGATGGAGTTTCTACACTCGAGCTAAAATGCATCCTTGTGAAGAACGAAATCGAAAATAATAGTAAACAAATTAAAAAAAATCTGGTTTTTGGCAACAAACATTGTTGGCTTATCTTCATGCTTACAAAATATCGTGAGAAAATAAAGTCCGTGGAGCTCCGAGAAAAAACAATGAAAGTAATGCTCCAGAAAGGCTTGGTTGCAGAACTATTTCCTTTTTTTGGGAGGGGGGCGGGGGGTGAAGCTTGATGCGCTACTATTACTGTTTCTTTCAGCACAGGAAGTTTCTATTGGACTAGGCACTAACATGTCCTTTTTGGACATGGAGTTAACTACACCGAGGTCAGATGCATCCTTGTGAAGAAAAAATAAAAAATAATTGTAAAAAGTTGAAAGAAAAAAAACAGTTTTTTGGCAACAAAAATTGTTGAACTATCTTCGTGCGTGCAGAGTTTCATGATGAAATAACGTTCATGGAGCTTTGGGCAAAAATAACAAAATCAATGCTCTGGTTGCACAATTTTTTTTAAAGCTTGATGCACACTATGACTATTTCTTTCAGTGCAGGCAGTTCCTCTTGGGCTTGACACTAACATGCCCTTTTTGAACATGGAGTTTCTACACTCAAGCTCAAATGCATTCTTCTGAAAAATGAAATCAAATACAATAGTAAACAAATTCAAAAAAATTGGCAACAAACATTGTTGAATTATCTTCGCACGTGCAAAATATCGTGATGAAATAATGTTCGTGGAGCTCTAGAGAAATTTGTAAGAGCCCTATGCTTGTGTTGGTTATGGATGGTTTGGAAGAGCCCAGAAAGACCTTGGGTCAGCTCTAAGCTTCCCGGTGATGCATCTGACCTCGCCCTGTTCGCGTCAGTGACCAAGATTGAAGTTGAAGACGAAAGGACATCAAGCTTCTGGCATTGCTGCTGGATCAGCATGGAGACGCTGGCTACTCATTTCCTGAAGACATACAAGAGATGCAGAAAGAAGAACATAAAGGTCCAGGATGCCCTTCGCTAAGACAACTAGGTGAATGATATCAGGGGAGGTACCTATATGGACTTGGTTGATGAGTTCATCGTGCTATGGAGTCTCACCCGTAACATCTACTCTAGCCTAAGTGAGACCACACCTAACGAGATCAGTTGGAGTTTAAATGCCTCTGGAGAATATACAACGATATCCGCCTACTTGATGCAGTCCTAGGGGCCTACATCCTCGAACCTCAAGAGCTTGTTCTAGTCTGCTTGGGCACCAGGGAAAACTAAGCCGTCCGACTGCTCATGCAAAACAAACTTTGGTGCAACAACAAGCTCAAGAGAAGAGGATGGATCAACGGTTACTTCTACCCCCTATGCATGCGCAATTTGGAAAGCTCTTTCCATCTGTTCTGTGAATGTCTGACCGCAAGAGAGGTATGGCACAATGTTTCTCTCTGGCCTGGCTACAACACCTCAACCCTACAAACTGGCCTCCTACTGCTAATTCTGTCCACCAGGCAACAGTAGTTTTCGTTTTAACTCGGCTAACTCCCACATTGCCGTGATCACTTGATTGTAGCAACCTCACCTCTGTCCGCTTCTCCCCTGCTTAATATACGAAAGCCTGCAGATTTCTGGATCTCTCTCTCTCTCTCTAAAAAAAAGCCTCCCTGCCTTTAAATGAGTTGACCTGAACCTGCAAGTTATCTGAAAATTTTGGGTGTGTTTGAGCTCAAACCGACACATCCACTAGCTCCTCAATATCCGAGATGAAGATGAGAGCGTTATGATTGGACTCACCAGTGTCTTAGGATAAAATCATATTTAGTATTGTATCTTTGTGAAAACTGATTGGCATAAGAATAAGAATGATCGAAAGAACAATACAAAATAGTCGTGCATCTCTTATAATTCACTAACGTGAGTGAAATCTTTGGCCAAAAAGTGACCGTGAAACACATAGCGTACGGTTTACTTGCTTGAGAGTTAAGAAAAAATGCAATATTTTATTTTTTGCGGGGTAATTGCAATATTTAATTTAGTTTTGAGAAAACGGCAACCCATCATTTGTTTGAATAGCCTGAGCTGAGGCAGAACTTTATTAGGGCCCTTGGCGGGCGGGCAGCTCCACAGAAAACAGACCTGGACAACCAAAAAAAAAAAAAACAGAGCTGGAATGTGGCACCGGACATGAGAAAGCGCCCAGGCAAAAGTACGCTACAGCTGACAGGAAAGCAACGCGATTGCAGGGAACACGCACACCCAGCTGCCCCTACGGCACTGAACGTCTCCAACGGATTAACATGACTGTAAGCGGGCATTTCTTGGGTTCTCTCTCTAGCCAATTAGTACCACTCCATCCGCTTTTCCCCTTCTTTCTCCCTCCGGTGGATCTCCAGCCACCCAGGCCCGGGCCATGGGCGGAGACGGCGACTTCAACGCCGCAGGCGGCGGAAGGGGAGTTGCGGGTCGGAGGCGTGGGGGGCAAGTGCGAGGCAGCCGCGGCCGGGAGACGCAGGGCGGCGCCCCGGCCCGAAGGCCGCGGCAGGAGTTCGTCGCCGAGGGCCCGAGGCGGCAAGTGCGAGGCAGCCGCGGGCGGGAGACGCAGAGCGGCGCCCCGGCCCGAAGGTCGTGGCAGGAGTTCGTCGCCGAGGGCCCGAGGCGGAGCGCACGGGGTCGGCAGGCGCAGCGCCGGCGAGTTGGTGGGGGTACGGGAGGCACCGTAAGGATTGTGCAGCGGCGAGGAGGCGCCGGCTGCTTCCGCTTCCGCGCCACGAAGGCGACGATGCGCGAGTCCCGGCCTCGTCCAGATCATCCATCGCCAATTCGCCAGGCAAGCTGAGCTCCTCCCTCCTCTCTTTTCCAAATCCTGATGCTTTGATTTACTACTGATTTTTTCATCAGAAAGCGCTAATTATGGTTTAACTCCGCTATAAACATCTTGTCCCGCCCCGCTATTTTGATTTTAATTCAACTGAAACTTAAACCAGGCTAGCGCAACACTCGACACGTAGCGTCGTCCTCTCGGCCACTTTCACCACCACCCACCAGCAGCATAGCTTCCTCTTTTTCCATAGATGGAATCGTGGAAGCTCAGCCTCTCTCTCTCTCGCAGTGCACCCACCACCAGTCCACCACCGCCACTGTCCTCTCTCCCTTTGGGTCACTTCTCTGTTCCCTCCTCCACCATTTTCCCCATCAGCTCTGCAAGCTGCGTGCTGATGCGGTCGAACCTTTCTTTGTTTGGAGGCTTTCTCTCCACCAGCGCAAGCTCGACACACACCAGTGTCTATGAAGGATAGCCTTGCCATTGTGTGCTTTGCAGGGACTAGTGCCCCGCTATTTTGATTTTAATTTAGCTGAAACTGAAACCACGCTAGCGCAACAGTCGACACGTAGCGTCGTCCTCTCCCCTTGGTCACTTCCTTCCGCCACCACCCACCAGCAGCGGAGCTTCCTCTTTTTCCATAGATGGAAGCTCAACTTTTCTCTCTTGCGGAGGCTTTCTCTCGACCAGCGCAAGCTCGACACCAGCGTCTCCCTACGCCATGCAGGGGTGTCAGGGCATCACTTGTGTGTCTCCCTGCCAGGAGGAACCGCACAGAACAATGTGATTTGACTCACATATAGTATAGGCACAGGAGCATCTAGGCGTGCGTGCAAGGTTCAGCACGCAGCATTTAAGGTTGAGGCCCGAAGCCAGTACTGTGCTTGTGCTCTGCCCCCCTTTCTTTCTCTCCCCAAACCAACCGAGGCAGAGTGAGGGAAAGAGAAAGAAGCATTTGCTGCTCTCCGCCGTGCCACCACCACCACCACCACCACCACCAAGAGAAAGAGGAAGAAGCATTTGCTCCTCTGCTCCGTGCTTCCACCACCAGCAGCCCCGTCGTCCTCTCGGCTCCTTTCATCACCGCCACCTTCCCTCACACACCAACCTCACCCATATTGGCCACGCCCCCCAGCTTCCTTTCGGAATCGCAGCTCAAGCCATGGCATCCTTGGCCAACCTCATGATCTCACTTTTCTCGCTCACCCTCATGCTCCTGCATGCTCCTGCACCTGCGGTATGCGACGACCAAGGTGCAGGCCTCTCTCCAAGCCATCGCACATACATTGTGATGCTGAGGCCACCCGTCGAAGCGGGCAGCGAGGACGACCACCGCTGGTGGCAGGATTCCTTCCTGCCAACACCTCTCGCCGGCTCCGATGAGCCACGCCTCATCCATAGCTACACTGAGGTCTTCACGGGGTTTGCCGTGAGGCTCACCGAAGACGACCTCGCCATGGTGTCCCAGAGGAACGAGTTTGTGCGGGCGTTTCCAGACCATCTCTGGCGCCCCAGCACCACTCACACTCCGAAGTTCCTCGGACTGGAGAAAGATGCCGGGCTGTGGAGGGACACCAACTATGGCCAAGGAGTCATAATCGGGGTCCTGGACACCGGCATATACGCAGAGCACCCTTCCTTTGATGACAGTGGCATCCCGCCACCCCCATCAAAGTGGAAGGGCTCATGCCATGGCGCTGCACGCTGCAACAATAAGTTGGTAGGTGCCAAATTCCATAATTTCAATGCAAATGATTCCGGAGATGACACGGGGCATGGAACACATACCTCGTCCACCGCAGCTGGGAACTTCGTCAGTGATGCCTCGGCCCACGGCCTCGGCAGGGGCACAGCCGCCGGGATTGCTCCACATGCACACTTGGCCATGTACAGGGTGTGCACAATTCTTGGGTGTGCAGCCTCGGACATAGTAGCTGGGTTAGATGAGGCTGTCAAAGATGGTGTTGATGTGCTCTCACTCTCCCTCGGCCCCTTTTATGATGTCAGCTTCACTGATGACCCAGTTGCCATTGGCTCACTCAGTGCGGTAGCAAAGGGCGTTGTTGTCGTGGCTGCAGCCGGGAACAACGGGCCAAGGTCCTTTATTGCCAACTCTGCACCATGGTTGCTCACAGTTGCAGCTGGCTCGGTGGACCGAAGCTTCAAGACCGTTCTGCAGCTTGGCAACGGCAAGCACATCAGTGGGGAAGCTTTCAACCAGACTGCAAATTCAAGCTCCAAGTCCGTTCCTCTGTATTGGAACAAACACTGCAAGTCATCATTGGCTGGAAGAAATGTGGCTGGCAAAATTGTGATTTGCCATAACACAGGACCAATGAATGACACTGGAGCAAGCATCAACCAGTCTGACATCAGTGGCATCATGAGTGCCGGGGCGGCTGGCATAGTCCTGATCAACAGGAAAGATGCTGGCTTCACCACCCTTCTGGAGGACTATGGCAGTAATGTTGTGCAGGTGACCGTGGCTGATGGCAACAATATCATAGAGTATGCAAGGGCAACAAGCAAAGCCAGTGGCAAAGTCATATACAAGAACAATGTGCTTGGTGTCCGTCCATCTCCCACTGTCGCGGCATTCTCATCCCGCGGTCCCAGCACGTTCAGCCCCGGTGTGCTAAAGCCAGATATATTAGCACCCGGGCTCAACATCATTGCTGCATGGCCACCACTCACGATTCTTGGATCTGGGCCATTCAACATTAGATCAGGGACATCCATGTCGACTCCACATGTCAGTGGAATCGCTGCGCTTGTCAAGAGCTCCCATCCTGATTGGTCTGCTGCTGCTATCAAGTCAGCCATCCTAACCACAGCTGACATCACAGACAGCGCTGGTGGCCCGATCTTGGACGAGCAGCATCAGAGGGCAACCGCGTATGCCATGGGTGCTGGCCATGCCAATCCTATAAAAGCTATTGATCCGGGCCTTGTGTATGACCTTAGCATCACTGAATATGCTGGCTACATATGTGCTCTCCTCGGTGATCAAGGCTTGGCAACCATTGCGCGTGACCTGACGTTGTCCTGCAAAATGCTTCCCAAGATACCAGAGGCACAATTGAACTACCCATCCATAACAGTGCCACTCAGGACAAGGCCATTCACGGTGAACAGAACCGTGACAAATGTGGGGCCAATAAATTCAGTATACACACTGAAGATGGAGGTTCCCAAGTCTCTCACAGTGCGAGTCTACCCAGAGACGCTGGTGTTCTCCAAGGTTGGACAAAAGACAACATTCAGCATTACGGTGAGCAGGCATCGCAATGTCGGGTCAAAGGCCTTGCAGGGAAGTTTGAGCTGGGTGTCCAAAAAGCATGTTGTGCGTAGTCCGATCGTGGCTTCTCCTCTGTTGTAATCAGGAAAAGCATGTGTGACATATGACATTGGAGAATCGCACATGTAATATTGTAATTAGGGAAATGACTGTCTTTTGATTAGAAGTGTATCCATGCCTGTAAAATAATTGATGTTTGGACGTTTAGCATCCATTGCTGTCACAATTCTTTTCTGAATTACTTTTTCCTTTTCCCAACTTATCAACAGTGTTTGCTGCAGGTAGTAGATCACCATTGAGAGGTGCTGCTTCTAAGGTGTAAAATCCATCCAGGTGCCTAAACCTACCCTTTCCCTCATATGGGTTTATGCCATTGCTGCCTCCAGATTTTTTATCCGCGCTATTGATGATATACTTTCTGCCGATATGAGCTATTGATGATAAACTTGCTCATTTTTCGTTTCCTCTACATTAGTTCCTTTCAATGCTTAGGTTCAGTTGGGCACTAATGACTATTTCGGGTGCTTTGAAATTAGATTTTGACGATATTAAGGTCATCATCAGTCTACATGAACAAAGGAGAGGTTTGCCTGAATACTCGTAGCTAAATTGGTTTTTCTCCCTGTGTTTCTTTTCTGGTCCTTTTCGTCTTTTGCAGTTGGTGTATATATGTTCCGAAGCTAAATTGAGTCTTGACTTTTAAGAAGAAAAATACCTCGTTGCAGTAATTGTACAGTTTAAACCTATTAGTTCGTGTTGTAAGCACATGTATTAGTGAGTCAGTTTAGAGCTTGTACTATTAGTTGTGTATGTTAGCTCATTCCCCTGTCTCACCCCGGAGCCAGGCACCGAGTTAGACCTTGCCAACACATTATCTCTTCTTCCTCAACTCCTCTGCTTTCTGCTTCCAGGTCCAGGTCGCTCTCCTCAGTAGTGCTACATGAGTGAAGATTTATGTTTGCTACTGGATCCGAAATCCTTCATCTTTGCTGATGCTATTCTCCTATTTTTTCCCATCACTTGACACTCTAATCTCCCTGATTTTGGTCTCTGGTTTTTGAATTGCAGATAGTGGCCGCAGCGTTGCCGCTGGACGGCGCACACTGGAGCTCGCGTATGCAGTCACGACAGAGCTGCTTCGACATCACTGTAGGTTGATGTTCTCTGTCACTCCTGTACACCTTGAACTCTCCTCTACTTGATCTAGAGATTTCTGGGACCTAAAATGCTCTTGTGTGCTGAGACAAAATCCCCAAATTAATCCTCTAATTCAAAGGACAGTGATTTCTGGGACCTAAAATGCTCTTGTGTGCTTAGACAAAATCCCCAACTCTCGCCTTTAATCCCAGCATTTATATTAGGCCTAGATCCATAATTTATACTGATGTAACTCAAATTCCCACCTCAATGGTTTCTGCTATAAAACCGAGGTGATGGTGTCGTTAAGTCCTAAGTATTTTACTTGCCTTAAACCATTTCACTATTTTCTTCATGTCGCCAGCTTTTTCCGTAAATGAAATAGTTGTGGTGACATGGGATTTGTGCTTGTACGTGAGAAAAAAAAATGATGGCATGAAGAAAAACACCTTTCTTTGATGCAATTGCTCCTTTTTGTTCTTGCTTGCTGGCTTTGTCTCTACTCTGGATGCAATTGCCTTCTCAGCTCCTCCCCCTCCACGACAGCCGGCATTGGTGGTCTCTCAGGTTACCACCTCCTTTGGTTCTTGTTTTTTTTTATTGGGAAAGAGAAGTGGAGACAGTGGGAAGGGGGGAACTACGGCCAGGTGAATAACTTTGAACCCCATTGTCCCTGTTATATCTTCTTCTATTCTTATCCCTCCTCCTCGAGCAAGTATTCCATTTTTTTTTTCTTTCCCGAAAAGAAGGTAAAAGCCCCTGGTATCGATTGAAGCAAGTTATCCCATACCTTGGTCTAGATGATCCTTTCATTCATTGGTTGAGCTACTATGCTTACACTATTCGAGCCCCTTGTATGTTTACAAAGACGATTCATTCCTTTCCTTTCTTTCAGATATCTATTCAATAAGATGATCTGACCTTACCAGATTCATCAAGAAGTCCAAGAAGTGCCGGTGATGCATTTCAGATTTCACTATTGTGGTAACTATTTGGGGAAGATTTAAACTGTCTCCCTCTTTTTTTGTGGACCAATGTGTGGTTGCCACGCGACTAAGATTGGTTGGCTTACAAGGTTGGCCTGATGCTAACTGGGATATTTTTTCTTTGAAAAAGTGCTAACTGTGATGTCTTAAACTTGTTTTGGTTTCCTAATGATGGCTTAAGAGGATTAGTGAGTGATTAGCCAGATGATTCTAGGGATGCCAGGCTTGCTCTTTGTGCTTGCTGGGTTCGACGAAGCAGACTTCTTTTTTTCTTGTAAAGCTCTGGTCATTCTTTTAGAGAAGATGGTTTCTTTTACATATTTTCTTCCAGTCAAGTGAACGGGCTAGCAAAAGCTCTCATTTAGTCATGAGCTCCTTTCTCGAGGCAAGATAGTATGCCTAAAAAAGAATGGATTTGTAAACAAACCATTCACGTTAATTAAATAGTGTCACTTCACAGTGTTGGAGGAATAAACAAAAGCAGCTCTCGTTCTCCCTTAGCAGCGAAACCAGTCCCTACCTCTCATCAGTCCAAGATTATATGGCTAGACTATAAAGCATCCCAAAGGCTAATTAGTGCATCCCAAAAGCTGTCGAGGTTGTCCAGTTCGAGGGGGAGCAACATGGATTCTCTGTCCGCGGGCCGTTCAGAGAGGCAGCCAGTGAGTTGCCTCTGGTGATCAAGCGGTTCGTCTACAGCGGCAACTGAGCGGTGATGTGTTGTGATTTGCCTGACTTTGCTGCTCACGAAACCTCAAATTAGCATCGGCTTAGCCGTCCCTGATGAAAGACATGGTGCTCGCCGGCATCCAGCTTCAGTGTAGAACATTTCGAAAGTAAACAAAAATTGAACTGCCTAAATCTATTTTGAGTTCAGTGTAGAACATTTCAAAAGTAGGTAGACGAACACATGGAAGCTGAGGACGAAACCCGATCGCTCGACACCGGAGTGGAGGGGGCAGAGGTGTCGCAGGCCATGCTGCTCCAGGTTCTCCTCTCTAACCGCTGCTCCCACAGCATAGCTTGCGGTAGCTTTGATGGGATCTCCACTGCTTGATATGCTTCTCCTCTGTATAGGGGCTTCTTATATATGGGCATATAAATCTTATGAGTTAGTTTTGTTTACATATCTATGTGTTAAATGTCGACAGATAATATATGATGGAGCTAAAGAACTAAGCCCAAGTGGAAGCAGACTCTTGAAAATATGTTATATCCCTAGATTATCAGGTTTGTACCTCTTATTTTCTTCTGTAGACAGAGTTCTGTCTAGGCATATGCATCAGTATCCTGCAACATGGTAACTGTCATTTGTTACAGCTGAAGAGGTAGTGTTATCCAACTGAGATTGTGTTGTCTGGGTCTTCCGGTAGAGACGAGAAGCTATGGAAAGCGATGCCACTGCTATTTATGTGCTCAGGTTTTCTCTGCTTATATTTGGCCTTCGTTAGGTATACCTCTTTGTTGCCTTGATTTGCACATGTGTTACTTTCTAGTATTCATGCCTCCCTGCATCCTAATATTTCCTTTACTTGCACTCAGGCCCCAGCTGTTATTTGAATGCAGCTTATTCATGGATGCATGCTTTACATGCTCTTCTAGCCTCTGCCTGTTCTTGTGTTGCTTCCTCTTATCTCATGGCTGCCTGTTGTGTGCAGGAAAATGCCTCAATTAATTAATTTGGTGCTCCGCTAGTCGCCATGGTCGGATGATACTTCAGGTTTGCACTTCCCATTGTGGTATTGCCCTGGTTGCTGGCGTAGGTTCTTTTATCGTGCTGCTTAATGCAATTTCATCGTTGATTTGATAGGGAAACTGATGTTTATCTACACGATGGACCTGGCTATATTGCCTACTGCATGTATCGTTTACTGGGAACCAAAATACTTGGACTGTGCAGCTCTGTTTGTTCCTGTGGTGATTAGCCTATTGTTTTTGGTTATGGAATTGCAGCAGCGAGCTATCTCTTCCCTGTGTTTTACGGGTCAAGTCTTATTCAACACCTATGGGAAGGTAACATAATTTCGTCTCGCTTTGTCTTCTTGCACCATGGTTCTGTTTCTGTGTAATTATTTTGCATCGTTCCAGTTTGTTGTATGCAGATGCCTATTTTGCAGTCTCACAATCCAACTGTAATAGTAGGGAGAAAGATGATGCTATTGTGCTTTATGTCGTAATTCAAAATCTAGAGTTGCACTTTTGGTTGATTAATCTTTCTGAACCATAATGATTATTCCTCTTTTATTGTATTGTTAGCCAATTAAAAAGATTTTATTGTAGGTGTATATTTGTCTGTACGGTATATATTATGCGAGGTGGTAGGAGCTAGGATCCTACCTGGTCTAGGGCGTAGGTTGTACGGGAAGGGGGAGGGTTGACGGAGATGCGATCGCGGCTGCCGGCGGCGGGGCGCCGTGGCGCGATGAAGAAGAGGCGGTGGCGGCGCAAGAGGCGGCTAGGGTTAGGTCTCCCTGCTCCCTTCGGGAAGCTGAGCAAATAATGATTGCTTCTTGCTTGATTAGATTGATACATCTCCTCTCCTTATATAGAGAGGTTTACTTGACTCCTAATCAAACGATCCTAATAACGATAAGATAATTGGGCTAAGCCCCTAATAATGATAAGATAACTTGGGCCACAACCCACTGGGCTAAACCCCTAATATGCCGGTCATAACACTTCTCCCCGCCTGCACAAACAGCTCGTCCTCGAGCTGTAAGGTGGGGAAGTGCTTGCTGAACTCCTCGAGGTGATCAACCAGCGTCAAACACCTTCGCGACAGCTGGGACGGCCAGGCCGGCGGCGACGGCGTCCTCCGGAATGTAGTCTGCAGCCTCCAGGTAGAAGAGTCGCGGGCAGACGTGGCCGGGCGTGTAGGGCTCGTCGCAGTTGAAGCACAACCCTTGGCGGCGACGCTCGAGTAGCTCGGCCGAGGTGAGCCGGCGGAACAGGCGCGCCGCGGTCGCGGCGAGGGGTGCCGCGGAAGCCTGAGCAGGCCGAGCCTGCGTGGGAACATCCGGCCAGGGTAGCGACCCAGCAGCCCGGGACGGTGATTCCTGCTGGATGGCCACCGCGCGGCGCTCGAACGCGCGGGCGTAATACATGGCCGTCTGGAGATCTTGGGGTCCCCGAAGCTCCACGTCCACGCGGATGTGATCCGGAAGTCCACCGACGAAGAGGTCGGCCCGCTGCTGCGCCGTCACGCCCGACGCGTGGCATGCCAGAGCCTGGAAACGGCCGGTGAAGTCTTGAACTGTGGAGGTGAAGGGAAGGCGGCCTAGCTCTGCCAGGCGGCTCCCGCGGATCGGTGGCCCAAAACGAAGGAGGCAGAGCTCGCGGAAGCGCTCCCAAGGGGGTATGCTGCCCTCATCCTGCTCAAGGGCGTAGTACCAGGTCTGTGCCGCGCCGCGGAGGTGGTAAGACGCGAGCCAGGTACGCTCCGAGGCGAGGGTGCGCTGCCCGCGAAAGAACTGCTCGCACTGGTTGAGCCAGTTGAGGGGGTCCTCCGTGCCGTCATAAGTGGCGAAGTCCAGTTTGGCAAACCGCGGCGGTGTCCGAGTCGGAGCGCCGTGGCCGACTGGCTCGGAGGTGTGAAGCAGCGAGGATTGGGGCGCCCGGTCAGCATGGCCGCGGCCGTGGAGTGCCCCGCCAAGCCGGAGGGATCGCCGAACTGCAGAGTGGGTGCCGGCGGGTCTCCAGCCGACGTGTAGACGGGTGGCGGCGATGATCCGGTCAGCCAGGCCGGTATTGGGGACGGTGACGGCGGGAAGCGCACTTGCTGGATCGGTACGCCTCCCTGCGTGGGTGACCCGGGCCCCGTGCTGGGCGAGGGAGGGGCCGGCAGCTGCGGCGGTACAGACCCGGGTGGAGTGGGGGGCGCAGCAAGGGCCGGGGCCGGCCACTGTGGCCATTGAGGCGCGACAGCGGGCGGCGGTGGGGCCGGCAGCTGGGGCTGCGGCTGCCCGGACCCGGGAGGCGTCGAGGGCGCAGCGAGGGCCGGGGCTGGCCACTGTGGCCATTGAGGCGCGGCAGCGGGCGGCGGTGGGGCCGGCAGCTGGGCCTGCGGCTGCCCGGACCCGGGAGGCATCGGGGGTGTGCCGATCGCCGGTGCCGGCCACTGCGGCCAGTGGGGGGCGACGGCGGGCAGCGGCTGACCGGGCCAGTGGTGGTGTAGAGGCCCGATCGGCGCCGTGGTGGCCGCGTACCAGGGCAGGGTGGCGGGCCCGGTCGCGGCGGCCGGCTGCAAGGGCGGCGGCTGCCCGTAGGGCCCGGCCAGGTAGAGGCGTATGCCCTGGACGGCGTGACGAGGTCGTTGAGTACCCCGGTCATCTCCGCCGGTGAGTAGATGGCGACGGGCGGCGCGGTGGAGGGCGGCGGCGTCTGGCTGGTGGAGGCGCCGGCGGTGGAGTCCAGCGGCGCGGTGGGGAGAGGCAGCGGCGCGGTGGAGAGAGGCAGCGGCGCGGTGGTGAGGAGCAGCGGCGGGTTGGGTGGCGGTGAAGACATGATCGGAACCGAGCTACCTGATACCAAATTGGTAGGAGCTAGGATCCTACCTGGTCTAGGGCATAGGTTGTACGGGAAGGGGGAGGGTTGACGGAGATGCGATTGCGGCTGCCGGCGGCAGGGCGCCGTGGCGCGATGAAGAAGAGGCGGCGGCGGCGCAAGAGGCGGCTAGGGTTAGGTCTCCCGGCTCCCTTCGGGAAGCCGAGCAAATAATGATTGCTTCTTGCTTGATTAGATTGATACATCTCCTCTCCTTATATAGAGAGGTTTACTTGACTCCTAATCAAACGATCCAAATAACGATAAGATAATTGGGCTAAGCCCCTAATAATGATAAGATAACTTGGGCCACAACCCACTGGGCTAAACCCCTAATATGCCGGTCATAACACGAGGTATTTCTAACGCATCTTGATCTTATTTTAGAATCATCTGACTAGAGTCTTGGTCCTTCGAGCTTGGTTAACTAAAGCATCTGTGATATCAGATATCAAATTATTTACACTTGTACTTAAGATGTAATGTATCATACTAGATTTTCATGAGCTTAATTATAGATTATCATGATTTTGGGGATGTGTACAGTGTAAAATTATAGATCGCTCAGACTTTGAATGGAGCTGAAGAAGTGATCTGAACTTTATCTTCTATTTATATTTAATAGTCATTGGTGTTGTCAAGCATTCCAAATAGCACCAATGAATGGTTAATGCAGGCACAATATTATTCCTCTATTTTCTTGAACTTTTATTTATTTAGTCATTTACCCTGCTGCTTCATAAATTTCACTGTTCGCCTTTCTCTCTTTTGGTGCTTTTTACAAATTCTAGAGCTGCACTTCATGTATTTAGAGACATTGTCTTCATTGTTTATAAGCAGTTCCTTCATTACAAATCCTAGAACTGAAACCTTTCACTTTGAAGGTAGGAGACTGGTACGAACCGTGAGTGTTTCATAGAGAAATTCTGTTCATATGAAGCAGAAGAAAGTCATGCAGTACCTTGCAATTACGTCGTGATTATTAGCCTATTATGATGCTCAAAACCTGATACAGAAAATATTTATGACTGAATGTTTGACATGATCTCATGTCTTATTTGCTAATGGTGGTTACATGATCTCAAGTCTGACGGCAGAAGAAAGAAATGCTGCCTGTTACTTTCACTGTCATTCTCGCGGTTAATTACATGATCTCAGGTCTCTCTCTCCAAGTTGCTAATGGTGGTCCTATGTATGTCTTGGTAGACGATGTAGGATACAATAGCTTCTCATGTTCTGTTTACTTGTTTAGGCTAAAGTAGTAGAGTGCTTATTCACCCCCTTCTCTGCAAATCATTCTCTCAAGGTTGCAGGCAAATCTTATAACCAGGTGCTTCGAGAATGAACAAATATTCAGTTCAGCGGGATTCATATTTTTCTTGCCTCCATCTTATTTCATTAATTTGTGGTAGCTGCCAATTGTTTTTTCTCCATGTCAGTAATCATCTTCACTAATTCAGATTCATTCTTTTTTGTGTGGTTGCTACGAAAGAACATATCTCTTTGTTGCTGCACATCTGTGATGCTTTTAAGCAAAATGCAAGATGTTTGAGGAAATGCCAATGAGAACAAAATGTGAATATGCTGTTAGTGGCGTTTAAAAACATTTTCTTGCATTTTTAATAGTATCAATAAAATGGCTAAATTGCACATGAGTCTAAATCATATTAAATCATAACGGCCTCATGTTTTTTGTCAAAGAGTTTTGTGGTTGCATAAATAAGTCGTGAGAACATTTGGATGCAAGCACCCATCTTTCGTGAGAGAGACCCATGCATTTCAGTTCTTCTTTGTTTATACTCTGCCAAGTTATCTCAAGCATATGTTTTTACTTTGGCACAGGTTGATTCTATAACTGAATGCATAGGCTTAAATCAGAGGATATAGCAGCGGAAGAACAAGTTGTATGTTTGTCGAGGTGATCTCTTCTTATTTATTTGACATGATAAAGCATGGACCTTCTTGCTCAGGTTTCAGATTTCTCAATCCATACTTTCGTGCAAATATCAATTCTTGACTTGTTATTCAGTAATCTTGCACGTTTTCATTTTCTCTATATATCATCAGTATTAAAGTTCATACATAATACCTTATATTATTGGCTTTAGAACATTGCAAATCAGGGTAGGCGGTGCATTTGGGAAATTCATATTCTATTCAAAGGCACTTCATCGATACAGTCAAATGCTTCACAATAGAATATGCTACTTCACTTTTTAGGTGTCCTAAGGTTTCATAATTCGTTTTTATTATCTAAAGCAGCATGTTTTATCATTTTAGTTAGCATTGCGCCAATCACAAACCACAAAAAATACACATGCTCACCCAGTCACCCTTTGTAAAGAACCGCGCCTATATATGTTCTGCTCTGTACTGAATCTTGATGCTTTGTACGGAACCATATGTATATGTATACTAATGGAATACATGCCCTGCAGTTAGCTATCTTTGGTTTTTTAGCAGTCCTGTTGTGTTGTTTCCTTCGAAATGGATGATTGGTTTATACGTGTTTGATTATCTTCTTTGAACCTTACGCCTGACTGCTTATTAGATTGGCTTATACATGTTTGATTCTCTGCTTTTTTTCGAGAAAACGCAAATGGCCTTTGCGTTTCATTGCATTGGAAAGAAAGGGAATTTACATCCTCCTAGGAGGCAGGTTTACACAGTTGTCAGATGATCAGTGGACATCCCAGGATGATGGCAAAACGACCCTGAGCCCTTGAGCCCCGGCCTTTGCCCAACATCGGGCCTTGTCCTTGATCCTGTCGACAAGCTCATTGAGCGATGGGCTCACATGGTCAAAAACGCACGCGTTCCTATGCTTCCAGATCATCCACGGCACCAAAAGCGCCACGGATTTCAGCGCCTTGCGGAGCGCTGGCGGTGTGGATTCCTTCGCGCGCAGCCACCAGTCCATGAGCGAGTCGTCGTGCTCGGGCGCCGGTGCCGGTAAGCGCAGACAAGATAGGATCTCATGCCATGTTTGCCTAGTGAAGGGGCACGCGAGCATCAAGTGTCTGATTGTCTCCGGCTCTTGGTCGCATAGAAGGCATCGCGGGTGGTGCTGCAGGCCACGGCGTGCGAGCCGCTCCGCGGTCCAGCAGCGATCTTGTCATGCCATCCAACGGAAAAATTTCACTTTTGGCGGTGCCCAGCTCCTCCATATGAGCTTCCAGGAGTGGCAGCCCGTCGCTCCCAGGAAGGTTGCCCGGTAGCAAGACTGAGCGGTGTACACGCCGTTGGCGGTCCAGCTCCAGAGCAGCTTGTCCGGCTCGTTGGACAGCTCGACATGCTGCACTAGGTGCCATAGCTTCAGGTACTATCCAATCTCGGGAAGGCTGAGCAGCCCATGGATGTCGCGCGCCCAGCTTTTGACGGCCAAGGCCTCCGCCACCGTTCTCGATTTCCGGCGATGCTTTGGGATGCACTGAAAGAGCATGGGCGCTAGCTCGCGGATGGACTGGCCGCCGAGCCAGCGATCCTCCCAGAAGAGGGCGGTCGTGCCGTCCCCGATGGCCATGGTCGTGGAAGCGTGGAAGAGCGCGCGCTCTTCCGACGTAAATTGCAGGTCCAGCCCCTGCCATGCGTGATCAGTGCCCGTACGTGCAAGCCATAGTCAACGCAGCCGGAACGCGAGCCCAGTGCGCTCGAGATCCCGGACACCTAGGCCGCCATATTCGAGCGGGTGGCAGACCCGGCGCCAATTCACGTGGCAGTGTCCACCGTGGGCGTCCGCGCGGCCGGCCCAAAGAAAACCATGCTGAATCTTCTCTAGTTGCTTCAGGGTTTTCTTGGGAGGTGCGAACGCGAGCAATTGGTGAATCAGGACCGCGCTGAGCACCGACTTGACTAGCGCCAGCCGTCCGGCCTTGTTCATCAGCCATGCCTTCCAGGTAGGAAGCCGGCCTGCCACCGCGTCGACAAGGGGTTGCAGCTGGGCCGCGGAGGGGCGACGGGTGGTGAGCGGGATGCCCAGATAGGTGATTCTCTGCTTTGAATTGTATGATTGCCTGTTTATTAGCCCTGGAAAATGAAACGCTTCAATGGTTGATTATCCTTCCACTTAGATCAAAAGGAATTTTTCCAATAGAACTATGGAACCCCTGAGCGGTTGCGGTTGTACCTGTACTGCAGGAATAAGAAACTCACTATTCACTCAGTTTATTTTCCATAATAAGTTATGTAGGAGAGATGGCCGAACGGTTCAAGGCGTAGCATTGGAACTGCTATGTAGACTTTTGTTTACCAAGGGTTCGAATCCCTCTCTTTCTGTTTTTCTTAATTCATCAACGTTAAGGATCACAATGTATCAAATCAAATAACAATTTTCTCCAGCAATAATATCTTATATTATCTTATTTTTATTTAATAGAAATTAGAAATTCTCTATAGCAAATTACTGTGGTATGTAAAATTCTATATATGAATCCCTTCATGCACGATATTGATTGTACAACGTTGATAGTTCGTGTTGTCCTGCACATGACTGGCTCCGGACTGTAAATTGAGAAGTGTTAATATAGAAGAAAAGGTAATGATGCATTCAGTGGGAAGGTTCTGATAAGATGTATTCATGCTTTTCAATGGCTGATTTCTAATGTATGAGAGGGGCACCTGTACTTAGTCCAGGCCAAATCGTTGTTTTTAGCATAAAATCAAATGTATCTTTGCAGTATTCCTGAAAAATGGTCTTACATTTTTTCCCCTTGGTATTTATTTACTGTACTGTATCGGCTCAGTTGAGACGAGGTGAACACGTGATGACCGTCATCAGGTCCTTCGTCACAACACCTGAGCGGGCGAGATGTTCAAAGTTAAATTAAACACTATTATCTCATATGCTGTGGAAGAACCATATATGTCGTTTTTCCTGACAACTGTTAGCACTTGCTTTTGGTATATCATGTTATCAATTCTGTGACATGCTTAAAAGGATGTAATGAAATGAACCCTGCGTCTTTATTTGATGAATTCAGATGATGAATCAATTGTCTATATTTTGTTTTATCTGTCTGCCATCTCGCACCTCTAAAATATAAATTGTGTATTACCGGGCTGGCTGGATATGCACCAGCTATGCAGCCTTGCCGAATGTTTTATGTTATGAAGGCATCAGCATGGGTGTTTGTATTTACAATGCCTCCTTCACACTTAATCCACCATCAATGAGGCAAGTGCACTCCTTTTTGTCACAGAAAATCAAGTGAATGTTGCATTCACAAACCAATTAGCACGTTTGGGTTGTAGATACTGTGCATTGATCCCTACATTTGTAACCAATTCGTGTCTGATTGAGTTTACTCTCTTTCTCATGCTTTGTGCTTCCCTAGGTCGGGCAGCTCTGTGGGGACATGAAGCCGATGGCGAAGGCGTGAGGTGGGCATCATCATTGTGGAGTTATTTGTGCAAGTTACACCATCAGCAACCATGTAAAGACATTTGCATCAGCTATCATCTCAAGTAGACCATTTCCATGCTCTAAGTTAACTATTGTTTAAATTGTGAAAAATCAAAGGCTTTTGTGCCTATTAGTTTGTTCTATCCTGAGCACATGTGTTGTGTTCAATTAGCAAAATGTTACTGTAGACCACAATAACTATGCATGCTCATACATTGTGCCTATACTTAGCATAGTAATATATGAGATAATCAAAGCTGCTAAGGAGGAGCTCCTCCCGTGAGTCCGCCGTTGTGGCCAGAGTGAAAAGTACCTTGGAATGAACAGTGACCATAGTGAACAGTATTTCCATGTGAACATTATTTTCACTTTTTTTATTCTCTTTCAGATACAATAATAAAAAGAGCTCCTTTACGGTGATTGGGGCGGTACTGGGAGTACTTTCAAGTACTTACCCCTTCGATTTTTATTAGCCGTCCGATCTGGTGGGGGATTAAAAATGAATTAACTTAATTAGTTTAATCAGAGAAGGGCATAATGGTCCAGGGTAAATTTTTTTTTTCAACCGATCACGTCCACGACCAGAACCACGTCTAGATCTAGTAGCTCGGTCAAGTCCTCCTTCTCGTCCTCTTCCTTTTGTCCGACGAGCCCGGCGAGAGGAACCAATTCACCGTCGTCGGCGTCGTTCTCGTCCTCCTCCTGGTCCCCTTCACTATAAAAGACGTGGTCGGCGGCAGGAAGAAGAATAAGGCGTGACATCTGCGGCGGCAGTGTCGGTGGCGACGGCGGCGGCGGTATAGGAGAAAGCCCCTCACTGATCCCATCGCTTCCGGACTTGCATCTTAAGGTATGAATCGCCTGAATCTCAACTTACTTTGATTCGTAGCCTGCACTTCCTACTTAGATTTGTTTAGTCATCATCGATTTAGGTTTCCCTAGTGCATGCAATTCAATTTAGCAGTACTTACATCTCTGATCACGTCTGATTTTTATTAGCCGTCCGATCTTGCGGGGAATTAAACTTGGGCGTTGATGATTGGTTTCCCTCACATGTCAAACGAGCAAAGTCTTTTCCATGCACTTGTCTTTGCCTATGAGCTATTTTACACCTGCAACATTGATAAACAGAAAGATGTTGATGATTGGTTTCCCTCACATGTCATATGTAGGAAGACATGGCGTATGCAAGTGATGAGAGTATGTTCGAGTATCTAAATGTTGTCAGCAAGATGTTTGATAGTGAGGCTGAAGGCTATGAATTCTACAACAAATATGCTCTTGAAAAAGGTTTTAGTGTGAGGAAAAGCTACGTTGAGTGGGATGGATCCAACAAATACATAATTTTAAGGAAAATTGTGTGTAGTCGTCAAGGGTTTCGCGAAGAGAAGCACATGAAAAGAAAGATGGAAGATAGAAAGAGGAGGCCACGAAGTTTAACTCGTGTTGGATGTAATGCTAAATTGGTCATTACGAGACAGGAGGAAACCGGTCGGTGGTTTGTCAAGGATTTCATCGATGAGCACAGCCATCCTCTAGCCCCACGGGATCTTTCTTGTCTGCTGCGTTCGCACAGACGAATTAGCGATGAGCAGAAAGCGGACATTGCGGACATGGAAAAATGTGGGATCCGCAAATACCGTATTATGGATATTTTGTGCTTTCAATACGGTGGATCCTAAAATTATACTCATAACTAAATTGGTACATACAGTGATCACATGGACATTATTGTCTACAATTTAATTTTCTTTCAATTCCTATTATAGGGTTACTAAGTACCTCACATTTTTTTTGCCTTTTTGTAGTCAGTTCATATATTTCTTGTTTGTTAAATATTGCAATATGTAAATACATTAAGTATTGTAGAGACTACATCCAATTGCAATGTTCTTACCTCTACAGATTAATCGCATGAACATAAAATAGGGACAAGATTCACATCACCATGACCTAAAAAAACTCAAATGTGAATTATTTTTGCATTATCTTCTGTATATTCAAAGCCTTCCGCTCTCATTTCTTACTACACTGAGTAATTCTATTTGTTTCTGCAATATATAATCTTCTCACGCTACTTTGTAAAACTGAACAACAAAAAGTAAACACGAGCAACCAACAAATTAAGCTGCAATTTAGGCAACAACGTACAAGATTCAAGGTGGCTAAACTCTCGGTGTTCCGGTTTGAGGCTCTTGGTAGTTAAGCTGCAATTTAGCCAACAACGTACGAGATTCAAGATTCAAGCTGTAATTTAGCCAACAACGTACATAGATAGATTGGTTTACAATTTTTTTTAAGGTCCGACCGGGGCGGACAATTTCCGGTGGCACCACCTTGCGTTACACGTGCTGCTTTCTCTAGAAAACACCCTTCGATTATGCTTCCACTTTCTCTCCAAATCTCCTCCCACCTCTCTCCACTAGAATAGTCCGGTCCCAATTGTTTTGTCGTCGTGGATTGGATCCCAGTCCGCTATCCATGGTCTCCACCGAGTATGCCCGTGCCTCGGCCCTCTTGGACCTTGTCTCCGTCTTCACATCTCCGCAGCGAAGAGAACACAGAAAGGATGAGGAGGAGGCAACATCGCTGTGGGATGCTCCCTACCTTTCCCCAAACCCTGATGGCATCCCTCCCGATCGATCTTGTAGCGGGACTCCTTCTCGCCCCCCCCGACGGATGAGGACGTGCAGCACCGTCAATTTCCACAGCAAGGGTGTGAACCCTTTGCATCGGCAACGTTGAGGCGGGTGAGTTTTCTTTCAGTCCCTCAAGCTCTCTTAATCCTCTCATCTTCACCCAGTACACTTCCTCGAGCAGAAGCTTCTCTATTCCCCTCTCCCGTTGTTCATATGTCTTCATGGTTGCGCCTACCCCCTTCCAATTGCTGCTCCCACCCCTCCCATGACTGCTCTCCACCCCTCATGAAAACCTAGAAATTGAGCAATCACTCATACCGCTCTTCTTGCCTGCACACAACCTGGTCTTGTTTTCCCTATCATAATTTTGCAGGCATAGACGGAGAAGTGGTAGCAGATAAGATCAAGGCTAAGGTAATTTACATCTGAAGATCTTTTTCCTTGTCTTGTTTTCCTTGAAGTGATACTATTATAATGTTCACATATGATGTGCAATTTGAGCATGAGGTGATGTTTGCAACATAAACTGTACAAACTAGATGATGCTCCGCGCGCTGCTGTGAAAATATGAGTAAGCAATTTGGTGTGGGTATGGGGGAAATTTATCAAACATGAACAGGTGAGCATGGTCCAAATAAAAATACATGTTTTCAATCAAGATAATCTTGGGTTACTCTCCACAAAAGAAAAACAAAAGTTCATGTGCTATATGGAACCAAACTCACGTTTGCGTCTTTTGGCTCACGTATATGATTGTGTCGCTAGCACCCATATGATAGAGAACCCAGGTCGACATGACTAGTCATAAACCAAGGTGGCACAAACGTACAGGGATAGGCATACGTAACCCAACATTGCACATGTCGGTCAGCAGGGAGTGTAACCAAGTCGTAGCAAAGCCACAAGGACTATAGTAAACACCGCGTGACATTTCCCCGTAGGGACAGACACAAGAGCAAAGAAGGATACATGCCGGTCAATCCATGTGTTCCGCAGCAGTAGCGAACTACCGTGGCTTAGTGGAAGCGCCAGGAGGCATTTCCCTGTAAGGAAGGCTACCAAAGCAGATAACTAGGTGTTGATTCCCACAATACCAATGCATTTCAAACATACAAACAATATGCCCGATATGTGTAGATACAACATGGCATCACAATAACTCTATGACTCAAAGTATTTATTTAAGAGGCTCCGAAAAGCCATACATAACATATCCATACAGGTAGGGGTAACATGACCCAACACTCAAAGTCATACAAGCATACAAGCACATGCGGAAGCTTAACTTGTCTGGGTACAAACAACTAGAAAGAAAAAGGCTGACTATCTACAAGACTCTCCATAGAAACCAGACCTCTGTCTAGGATTCCCAAGCTAATCGGTCAATGCCGAACTCATCATAGAAATCAAAAGTGAGACTAAAGTCTCCTATGCAAAAACATAAATTAAGTAACCATGAGTACAAAGGTACTCAACAAGACTTACATCAGAACTATCTACATATGCATCAGTATCAACAATGGGGTTGTGGAGTTTAACTATAGCAAACCAGCTTTGACTCAGTGGCTATCCTGAATTACGTCTACCAGTAATTTCTTTGGGGTTAGAGAGCACAAACGAACCCACATAGTCACCACAACAATACACCTCTATGGATCATCTCCCGTCTCCCCATGAGAAGGCCATCCATAGCACTCACACTTATCTTGCACATTTTAGAGTATCCATTTAAAGTCATCTATGAACAATATAAGCTTTCAAGTAGTCCATATCCGCAGGCATGGCTATTCGAATAGATCAATAACCCTGACTCAAACGAACCAACGTCCTCGTCCCATCAGCAATGTTTCTTCTTGGAACACGTATTTGCACTATTGCAGGATGGTCCAAACGCGACAGTCAGAGACCTTCGACGAAACTGTGTGCGATGCATTAATCGCAAACAATGGTGTAAGAAAATAGTAAAAAATGAGACGAACTATTTGCGATGGCGCATACATCAAACACGATTCAGATCAGAGCTGCGTGTGCGATGTGTGGCATACGGTTAATCCATACAAACTGTTTGCGATGATCCAGAACAACAGAAACGGTCAGCCAGATGAGGGTGTGTGCGATATATGACATACAGTTCACTAGGATGAACTGTGTGTGATTAGGCAAGACAATAGAAACGGTCAGGCAGATTAAGGTGTGTGTGCGATGGAGGGCATACAGTTCACTCAGATGAACTGTTTGCGATGAGCCAAGACAACAGAAACAGTTCAACTGAACAAGATGTGTGTGATACGCGACAAACAGGTCCGTGATCAGAAATGTGTGCGAAGACCAATAATAACACACGATTGCTGCTAATAAGCCGTGGGATTTGCTCTGTCTACAGATGAACAACATATATATAACTGAAATAAACATCCAGTTACATAATTGACTATACAGATCATTCGCACACACCTCAATAAACAATTGCATGCATTCTAAACTAGGAGAAATGATCGTCTAGTCATCTACTTCTTGTGACGCTCCCGCCATTGCTCCGTGGCTCGATCCCTCGTATGGGGCAGGACGAAGACACTTCCTCATGTCAACGATCCGCCTGTACATCTTGTAGCTTGTGTACGCATCCTTGGACGCGTATTTGACGTGTTCTTCATCCAGTCTCTGATGCCAGACACTGTGCCAGGCGTTCTTGTCCTTCTGGCTCTCATCCTTCATCTTCATGTAGTAGGGGTCAATGATGGCCGAGGCGAGGTCAACCAGGGAGTTCTGTTTGTTGTTGATGCTGCCCCAGACCTTGTAGTGGTCGGATGTTGACAAGATTCTGGCAGGTCAAGCCCGAAACCTTGAGCGCTTTTAGATCGTTGGTGGTGTCCACCGTAGCGAAACTGTAGTCGGAGCTGTTGATAAACCTGGAGAAACGCTCGCAAGGCCTTGTGGCCAGGTGCTAGTGGTAGACGAGGACGTCATGTCGCACACACAATTGGGCGACGACAACCTTCTGATCTTGCCCGACATGATCGCTGGTGAACTCGAGGTCGGAGCCGACCACTTGGTACTTGCCCTCAGCAAGCAACTGCTCCATAGTTTGGATGGAGCTCTCTACCGAGACCGGCTCATTTGTGTACACCACCGAGAGGTCCTTCCCACTCACGTGGGTGTCCACTACGTGATGCGTGGTGAACCGCCCCCGTTGTCGTCGTTGGCCGCTGGGAGCGCCATTGGAACCGCTGGATGTCCTCTCTATATGTGTCATCGTGGATGTGCTTATTGTGTCGTGTGACGCGATAGATGAAGGTAAATGACCGCGGGAATAAATGGTGGCCGGATGGCCTGGATTCTCGGCACGTCTGCATGGCAATTTTTGCAGCGGGTAACTGCATCGTGGCGCCATGCCCGACACAACCGCATGCATAATGGCAGCACGAACGTACGTGCACTACAAAAAAAGACACATCCGTGAAATTTTGGGCCGAACAAATATTTTTCTGTCATGCTTATGACACTTCTATGACGATAATTGTGACAAAACCCGGTATCATCATAGATGTGGTGGGCTCCTACTTCTATGACAAAAAATCATGACAGAAAATGGGCTTTTCGTCCTGGGCGGGCCGGAGACGCAGCTGCATGACATTCTTTGGGCCGTCCATGACGGAAAAACCGTGGTAGAAGCGAGGGCGAGGAAAATATCGGGGGGAGTTCCTGGTTACAGTGGGTGGTTGAGGGCCGAGCGATGCGCGTTTCTCTCGTACATACGCACGTGTGTGCGAGGCGTTGGGCTCTAACTGAACCCGAGCGAGGCGTTGGGCTCTAACTGAATCCGAGCGATTGCACTGCAGGCTACGCATTACTGAACCCGAGCGATCGATCGATCCCTTGCTGTTAACTGAACCCGAGTGATTCCTTCGCTACTGCTGCTAATTGAAGCCGATCGATGCTGCCTCTGAATGAACAGTGAGTGTTGTTGGGGGGGTTGGATGAACAGTTCCTGGTGGGGGGTTGGATGAACAGGACCCCGTGGTAGTAGAGGCCGTTGCCACTGGATGAAGAGGACCCCGATCGAGCCGGTTGGGGGGTGGATGAACAGGACCCCGCGGAGGGATGGATGAACAGGACGACCCCGTGGAGGGCTGGTTGAACAGTAGCTGATGGAGGGCTGGATGAACAGTAGCCCATGGAGGGGTGGTTGAACAGGACCCCGTGGAGAGGGCTGGTTGAACAGTAGCCTGTGGAGGAGCGCGCGGTGGAGGCTGGATGAATAGGAGCCCGTGGATGAACAGTTGCAGGTGGAGGCTGGAGGAGGTCGACGGTGGATGAACAGTAGCCCGTGGAGGTTGGAGGAGGTCGACTGTGGAGATGAACAGTATCCCGTGGAGTCCCGTTTTGCGGTACGCCACACCCCTCCCGATGAACAGGACCCCCGTTTCAACCGTAGCGCTCCAACACAAGTCCGTTTTCTCCGTTTTGCGGTACGCCACACCCCTCCCGGTCAACAGGACCCCGTTTCGACCGTAGGAGGTCCGTTTCCTCCGTTTTGCGGTATGCCAGACCCCTCCCGATGAACAGGATCCTGTTTCGACCGTGGCCGGTCGAACACAAGGCCGTTTCCTCCGTTCTGCTGTACACCAGGCCTCGTTTCCATCGGCTGTTCCGTCCAAGCCGGTTGGCTCCCGATGAACACGACGTATTCGCCTCCCCATGAACACGAGGCATTCCATTGCCTCCCCATGAACACGGCGACGACGCAGTTTCTCCGTTCCGACCCAGCCATGTAGACGAGTCCTGGCCGTACGTATGCGCGAGTAGGCGTTCGAGACCCCGCCCGTATGTACGTACGTGGCCGTATTTACTTTCTTGCACCCTGGCCGCTGTACGTACGTGTACATGCTACGTTCGCGCCTCTACTACGACACGTGCGTGCCTCTACATCGACCAATATGTACGTACACGTTCGCGACCAGAATGACAACGCTACGTACGCTTCGACCAGGTGGGCCCCGACTGTCAGGCACTTCCTTGCGTGCGAAGATGTAGCTGGTGGGTCCCAGCAGTCAGAGGGCGAATCATTTTTTTCGCGAATGGGTCTCTGATGTCAGGTGGAGGAATCATTATTTTCCGCGTAATAAGGAGGCACTTCCTTGCTGCGGCCGTGGACCCAGCTGTCAGCCTCTCCACGTACAGAATCGAGCAGCATTGATAGGCTATCCATGGACGAACTCTTCATTGATCATATAACATAATATTAGTACCCAAAGTGTACTCCAAGATGATATAAAACTTATGCGCACAAATGAAAAATGCAGCTTATGATTACAAATGTGTAGATGATAATATACGGTACCTGAAAAAGTGAGGAGCCAAACACCAACTTCCTGTGATCATTAAACGGATCACGAATTACACCCAAGGTCTCCAGTTTGGGCGTAGAGACGACAATTATTTGCGAAGGTTTATAACAATTATCAAGGAGCAACCTTTGAAGTGAAGGGGAATCTTCGATGATGAGCTGCTGTCCTTCAAAACAAATTCCAATGCTTTTAAGGTGAGGCGACTTTATTTGGAGACAACTGATAGGGATTTCTATTCCCAAAACAATCAGCAGGCGCTCCAGGGCAGGGCAACTGGAGTGGATGATGCCGTGCAGTGAGGCCTCTGACAGATAAACCACCACAAGCGGAAGTTTTTTTAGCAGTAGGAGTTGAAGCATTTGTACCAGATCGTTTGGTAGATAGCACCAGGTGAAGGTGGCGGTGTGGAGAGAGGAGGAAAACCGCGAGATAGACAACGGTGGTGTGGGCACGAATTCTTGATGTGTTCGTGGTATGAAACTTTCATGGTAATGGTAGAACTCAAACTGCTGGAGTTTTCCGAATTCAGGGGATGTCAGCCAAGCGTCCACCGTGCCGGGTATGGACAACAGGTAGCGTGTCGGGATGCAGAGGCGTTGAACGGGGCCCTACTGGTGAGAGGAGATGATGGCTCTGAGGAGATCAAATTCAGGAAGGACCGATATCTGACGACAGTCGAGATTGAGGGGCGCGGTGCGCCATAGAGGGCGCCACCGAGTTGAGAGGACTTGTGTACGGCAGCAATCCTGGGTGGGGAGAAGCGAGATGATCTCCTCAAGGATGACGTCTGGGAGACCGCTGATGCGGTCCACCGGAGATTCTACCGGTTCCTCAGATCCGGGTGGGGGGGGGGGGGGCTCGCCGCTTCTCCCCGCGCTGCTGGGTGCGGGATCTACAACCGGCGTCGCTGCTGGCGGGAGCCTCATCTTCTTGGCGCTGGGGCCAGCCGACTCCATTTTCCTTGTGGGCGTCGCGCCGAGCTCACGGGTTTGAGCAGAGTAGCCAGAGACGAGCCTAGTGGCAGTGTGAGTGGGGAAGAAGGAGGGCTGGGGTTTTCTGTAGGAGTGGAAGAAGAGGAGCAGGCGTTTTCTGTACGAGTGAGGAAGAAGGTGAGCAGGGATTTTCTGGACGAGTGAGGAAGATGGGGAGCGGGGGGGGGGGGGGGATTGGGGGGAGATGGAAGCGGGAGAGCGAGCTGCAATATAAGTGGAAGCGAGGAGGAAGGAGGGTTTTTCTGGGATCGCCCCCTCTTCAAGAAATATGGGCTTCTCCTCGCAAAAAACAAAAACAAATGGGCTTCGGCTGCCCGTGTTTCGTACTGGAGGGCCTTGTGCTAGAGGCATCCCGAGACACTCTCCAGCTTATTGCCCATTCGAAAGAAAAAAAAGAGACGTTTCCAACTTATGGCTACTCATCGGTAACCTTTTTCAACTTGGCATCCACCAAATTAGAGGATGCGGTACTGGATGCAGACACTCACACTGGTCGCGTAGCGCGGCAAAGTGAGGTGTCAAATAACATGCCTACAATATACTTACTAGATTGTGAAGGTTCACAGGCTAGTCAACATTCACATTAAACTAAGCTTCAGAAGATACGATATGCATACTAACATTCAGAACAACAAAAGTTCAGCATGTTTATGCATCTCAATGATTCACCATACTATAACCAATACAAAGCTGTGAGAACGTGTGGAAATAAGGAAAATCGGTTGATGCTTCTCTGAGCAAAGGGCCTCCCTGTGCAAGCATTAATTTCCTGGGCATGCTTGTTTCTTCTCAATGTTGCGAGCACTTTGAGCATGTTGGCAACTCCACAGCTAGCTAGCTGCCTCATCTTGCAATTGATGCTGACACATTTGCAGCAAACACATTAGGTAATAGAGATGACTCAACATGAGTCCATATTGTGTAGTTCCCCTGAAATCATCTTCATTGTCCTGAATCTGAAAAGATAGGAAAACAATAGCTATACTTAAACGGTGTTGCAAAATAGTAGCACATATCAATAGCTCGGCATGACAAAACACGATCATCTGGACGAAGGGGATACTGACCTGCCTGAGGAAGATTATATATAATTTCATAAGTCCTTGGTTGATTTCCACCTTCGGCTGCACTGCTTGTTTGCTCCTCCACACATGACATGATCGTTCCACACTGCAATCAGCAAGTCAACGTACAAATAAGCTTATTTCATCTTGCGGTGGTCATGGTACCTAGTTACGAATGTAGGAATACCTGGAGCACCATGAGGTTAGCTGATAGCAGGTAGATGCAGCCATATAAATTTTGTGCGGTGCTACCAAAATTGAGGTTTGTATCCCTTCCCGTTATGAGAATTCTTCTTGAAGTTGGTAGAATGTGACGGCTTGTTTTTTCATCAAACTTGCCTTTCCCCTGAGATTTGTTCTTGTTGTTTTGGGGCTGGTTGGGCTGGAAGTTCTTCTCGTGTACCATGTGGGCACTAGAAGCTCCCTCAGCGACCCGAGCACGTGTGTCTTTTGCTCTCGCCTTCTCTTCAAAATCAAGAGTGCTAATTGATGTCTACTACGCAACCTTCTTCTTGTAGACGTTGTTGGGCCTCCAAGTGCAGAGGTTTGTAGGATAGTAGCAAATTTCCGTCAAGTGGATGACCTAAGGTTTATCAATCCGTGGGAGGCGTAGGATGAAGATGGTCTCTCTCAGGCAACGCTGCAACCAAATAACAAAGAGTCTCTTGTGTCCCCAACACACCCAATACAATGGTAAATTGTATAGGTGAGCTAGTTCGGCGAAGAGATGGTGATACAAGTGCAATATGGATGGTAGATATGGGTATTTGTAATCTGAAAATATAAAAAAGCAAGGCAGCAAGCAATAAAAGTGAGCGTAAACGGTATTGCAATGCTTCAAAACAAGGCCTAGGGTTCATACTTTCACTAGTGCAAGTTCTCTCAACAATAATAACATAATTGGATCATATAACTATGCCTCAACATGCAACAAAGAGTCACTCCAAAGTCACTAATAGCAGAGAACAAACGAAGAGATTATTGTAGGGTACAAAACCACCTCAAAGTTATCCTTTCTGATCGATCTATTCAAGAGTCCGTAGTAAAATAACACGAAGCTATTCTTTCCATTCGATCTATCCTAGAGTTCGTACTAGAATAACACCTTAAGACACAAATCAACCAAAACCCCAATGTCACCTAGGTACTCCAATGTCACCTCAAGTATCCGTGGGTATGATTATGCGATATGCATCACACAATCTCAGATTCATCTATTCAACCAACACAAAGAACTTCAGAGAGTGCCCCAAAGTTTCTACCGAAGAGTCAAGACGAAAACGTGTGCCAACCCCTATGCATAGATTCCCAAGGTCACGGAACCCGCAAGTTGATCACCGAAACATACATCAAGTAGATCACGTGATATCCCATTGTCACCACAGATAAGCACATGCAAGACATACATAAAGTGTTATCAAATCCTTAAAGACTCAATCCGATAAGATAACTTCAAAGGGAAAACTCAATCCATTACAAGAGAGTAGAGGGGAGAAACATCATAAGATCCAACTATAATAGCAAACCTCGCGATACATCAAGATCGTGTTGAATCAAGAACACGAGAGAGAGAGAGATCAAACACATAGCTACTGGTACATACCCTCAGCCCCGAGGGTGAACTACTCCCTCCTCGTCATGGAGAGCGCCGGGATGATGAAGATGGCCACCTGTGAGGGATCCCCCCTCCAGCAGGGTGCCGGAACGGGTCTAGATTGGTTTTCGGTGGCTACAGAGGCTTGCGGTGGCGGAACTCCCGATCTAGGTTTCTTTCTGGAAGTTTGGGTATATATAAGAGGTGTTGGTGTCGGGAACAAGTCAGGGGGGTCCCCGAGGCGGCCACAAGGTAGGGGGGCGTGCCCAGGGGGTAGGGCATGCCCCCCACCCTCGGTGGCCTCGGGACTCTTCTGGCCCACCTCCAGTACTCCGTGGGCTTCTTCTGGTCCAAAAATGATCTCCGTCAAATTTCAGCTCAATTGGACTCCGTTTGGTTTTCCTTTTCTGCAAGACTCAAAAACAAGGAAAAAACAGAAACTGGCACTGGGCTCTACGTTAATAGGTTAGTCCCAAAAATCATATAAAATAGCATATAAATGCATATAAAACATTCTAGATGGATAATATAATAGCATGGAACAATAAAAAATTATAGATACGTTGGAGACGTATCAAGCATCCCCAAGCTTAATTCCTGCTCGTCCTCGAGTAGGTAAATGATAAAAAATAGAATTTTTGATGTGGAATGCTACCTAACATATTTATCAATGTAATTTTCTTTATTGTGGCATGAATATTCAGATCCATAAGATTCAAAACAAAAGTTTAATATTGACATGAAAACAACAATACTTCAAGCATACTAACAAAGCAATCACGTCTTCTCAAAATAACATGGCCAAAGAAAGCTATCCCTACAAAATCATATAGTCTGGCTATGCTCTATCTTCATCACACAAAATATTTAAATCATGCACAACCCCTGTTTCAGCCAAGGAATTGTTTCATACTTTAGTATTCTCAAACTTTTTCAATCTTCACGCAATACATGAGCGTGAGCCATGGACATAGCACTATAGGTGGAATAGAATGGTGGTTGTGGAGAAGACAAAAAGGGAGAAGATAGTCTCACATCAACTAGGCGTATCAACGGGCTATGAAGTTTCCCATCAATAGATATCAATGTGAGTGAGTAGGGATTTCCATCCAACTCGCTTGATCACGAAGACCTAGGGCATTTTGAGGAAGGCCATCATTGGAATATACAAGCCAAGTTCTATAATGAAAAATTCCCTCTAGTATATGAAAGTGATAACATAGGAGACTCTCTATCATGAAGATCATGGTGCTACTTTGAAGCACAAGTGTGGTAAAAGGATAGTAGCATTGCCCCTTCTCTCTTTTTTCTCTCATTTTTTTGTTTTTGTGTGTTTTTTTTTGTTTGGGACTTTTCTCCCTTTTTTATGGCATCTTTTTTTTTCGTCCGGAGTCTCATCCCGACTTGTGGGGGAATCATAGTCTCCATCATCCTTTCCTCACTGGGACAATGCTCTAATAATGAAGATCATCACACTTTTATTTACTTACAACTCAAGAATTACAACTCGATACTTAGAACAAAATATGACTCTATATGAATGCCTCCGACGGTGTACCGGGATGTGCAATGAATCAAGAGTGACATGTATGAAAATTATGAACGGTGGATTTGCCACAAATACGATGTCACCTACATGATCATGCTAAGAAATATGATAATGATGAAGCGTGTCATAATAAACGAAACAGTGGAAAGTTGCATAGCAATATATCTCGGAATGGCTATGGAAATGCCATAATAGGTAGGTATGGTGGCTGTTTTGAGGAAGGTATATGGTGGGTGTATAGTACCGGCGAAAGTTGCGCGATACTAGAGAGGCTAGCAATGGTGGAAGGGTGAGAGTGCGTATAATCCATGGACTCAACATTAGTCATAAAGAACTCACATACTTATTGCAAAAATCTATTAGTCATCGAAACAAAGTACTACGCGCATGCTCCTAGGGGAAGGGTTGGTAGGAGTTAACCATCGCGCGATCCCGACCTCCACGCATAGGGAAGACAATCAATAAATAAATCATGCTCCAACTTCATCACATAACGGTTCACCATACGTGCATGCTACGGGAATCACAAACTTTAACACAAGTATCTCTCAAATTCACAACTACTCTACTAGCATGACTCTAATGTCACCATTTTCATATCTCAAAACAATCATAAAGAATCAAACTTCTCATAGTATTCAATGCAATTTATATGAAAGTTTTTATTATACCCATCTTGGATGCCCATCATATTGGGACTAGTTTCATAACCTAAGCAAATACCATGCTGTTCTAAAAGACTCTCAAAATAATATAAGTGACGCATGAGAGTTCATCTATTTTTTCAAAATAAAGCCACCACCGTGCTCTAAAAAGATATAAGTGAAGCACTAGAGCAAACGACAAACTACTCCGAAAGATATAAGCGAAGATCAATGAGTAGTTGAATAATTATGTAACTATGTGAAGGCTTTCTAACATTTAAGAATTTCAGTTCTTGAGATATTATTCAAATAGCAAGCAGAACAAAACAAAATGACATTTCAAGGATAGCACCCATCATGTGAAGAAGCAAAAACTTAGGCTTAACCGGTACTAACCGATAATTGTTGAAGAAGAAAGGTGGGATGCCTACCGGGGCATCCCCAAGCTTAGATGCTTGAGACTTTTTGAAATATTATCTTGGGGTGCCTTGGGCATCCCCAAGCTTGAACTTTTGCGTTTCCTTAATTCCTCTCATATCATGGTTTCCCTAAATCTTCAAAAAACTTCATCCAGACAAAACTCAACAAGAACTCGTGAGATAAGTTAGTATAAACCAATGCAAAAGCCTTATCATTCTCTACTGTAGAAAATCACAAAAATTATTATTCAACATTGCATACTAAATGTCTCTACATATTTAACACTCCTATCCTCAAATAGAATCATTAAACAAGCAAACATATGCAAACAATGCAAACATAACAGCAATCTGCCAAAACAGTACAGTCTGTAAAGAATGCAAGATTCCTCATACTTCCCTCACTCCAAAGATTATGAAATTCTACCAAACTGTAGAAACTTTATCAGAGCTCAATATGCAAAAATTTTCAACATTTTATCATATTCTGACTTTTCTAGGGAATTTTTGCAACAGCGGTAAACTTTCTGTTTTGAAACAACAACATGTATACTTGCAAAATAAGCATGGTAAGGGCTATCCTTGAAATTTTTATTGAAAATAAAGATGCATAACATTAATATAACTAACATAGAGCAAATCCTAACAAAATAAATTGATGCTCCAAGTAAAACACATATCATGTGGTGATAAAAATGTAGCTCCAAGTAAGGTTACCGATGAACAAAGACGAAAGAGGGGATGCCTTCCGGGGCATCCCCAAGCTTACGCTCTTGGTTGTCCTTGAATATTACCTTGGGGTGCCTTGGGCATCCCCAAGATTAGTCTCTTGGCACTCCTTATTCTGTAGTCCATCGAAACTTCACCCAAAACTTGAAAACTTCACAACATAAAACTCAACAGAAAATCTTATGAGCTCCGTTAGTATAAGAAAATAAAACCACCACTTAGGTACTGTTGTGAACTAATTCTAAATTCATATTGGTGTAATATCTACTGTATTCAACTTCTCTATGGTTCATACCCTCCGATACTACTCATAGATTCATCAAAATAAGCAAACAACACATAGAAAACAGAATCTGTCAAAAACAGAACAGTCTGTAGTAATCTGTATCATTCGAATACATCTGTAACTCCAAAAATTCTGAAATAAATTTCTGGACCTGAGGAATTTTACTATTAATCATCTTCAAAAAGAATCAACCTAAAATAACTCTCCAGTAAAAAATGACAGCTAATCTCGTGAGCGCAAAGTTTCTGTTTTTACAGCAAGATCGCAAAGACTTCACCCAAGTCTTCCCAAAGGCACTTGGCACAAACACTAATTAAAACATAAAACCACATCTAACCAGAGGCTAGATGAATTATTTATTACTAAACATGATCAAAAAGCAAAGTACAAAAATAAAATTGGGTTGCCTCCCAACAAGCGCTAACGTTTAACGCCCCTAGCTAGGCATGATGATTTCAATGATGCTCACATAAAAGATAAGAATTGAAACATAAAGAGAGCATCATGAAGAATATGACTAGCACATTTAAGCCTAACCCACTTCCTATGCATAGGGATTTTGTGAGCAAACAATTTATGGGAACGATAATTAACTAGCATAGGAAGGCAAAGCAAGCATAACTTCAAGATTTTAAGCACATAGAGAGGAAACTTGATATTATTGCAACTCCTACAAGCATATATTCCTCCCTCATAATAATTTTCAGTAGCATCATGAATAAATTCAACAATATAACCATCACACAAAGCAGTCTTTTCATGATACATAAGCATATAATTTTTGTTACTCTCCACGTAAGCAAATTTCTTCTCATGAATAGTAGTGGGAGCCAACTCACCAAAATAACTATCATGTGAGGCATAATCCAATTGAAAATTAAAATCATGATGACAAGTTTCATGGTTATCATTTATCTTTATATCATACATGTCATCACAATAATCATCATAAATAGGAGGCATGCTTTCATCATAATAAATTTGCTGATCAAAACTTGGGGGACAAAAAATATCATCTTCATCAAACATAGCTTCCCCAAGCTTGTGGCTTTGCATATCATTAACATCATGGATATTCAAGGAATTTATACTAACAACATTGCAATCATGGTCATCCACTACAAAAAAAGACACATCCGTGACATTTTGGGCCGAACGAATTTTTTTCTGTCATACTTATGACACTTCTATGACGATAATTGTGACAAAACCCGTTATCATCATAGATGTGGTGGGCTCCTACTTCTATGACAAAAATCATGACAGAAAATGGGCTTTTTGTCTTGGGCGGGCCGGAGACGCAGCTGCATGACATTCTTTGGGCCGTCCATGACGGAAAAAACCATGGTAGAAGCAAGGGCGAGGAAAATATCGGGGTGTTCCCGGTTACGGTGGGTGGTCGGGGCCGAGCGATGCGCGTTTCTCTCGTACACGTACGCGCGTGTGTGTGAGGTGTTGGGCTCTAACTGAACCCGAGCGAGGCGTTCGCCTACTGAACCCGAGCGATTGCACTGCAGGCTACACATTACTGAACCCGAGCGATCGATCGATGGCTGTTAACTGAACCCGATCGAGCGATTCCTTCGCTACTGCTGCTAACTGAAGCCGATCGATGCTGCCTCTGGATGAACAGTGCGCGTTGTGGGGGGAAGGGGGGGTTTGGATGAACAGTTCCCGGTGGGGGTGGATGAACATGACCCCGTGGTGTTGCCTCTGGATGAACAGGACCCCGATCGATCGAGCCGGTTGGGGCTGGATGAACAGGACCCCGTGGAGGGCTGGATGAACAGGATGACCCCGTGGAGGGCTGGTTGAATAGTAGACGGTGGAGGGCTGGATGAACAGTAGCCCGTGGAGGGGTGGTTGAACAGGAGCCCGTGGAGAGGGCTGATTGAACAGTAGCCGGTGGAGTAGCGCGCGGTGGAGGCTGGATGAACAGGAGCCCGTGGATGAACAGTCGCAGGTGGAGGCTGGAGGAGGTCGACGGTGGATGAACAGTAGCCCATGGAGGCTGGAGGAGGTCGACGGTGGAGATGAACAGTATCCCGTGGAGTCCCGCTTTGCGGTACGCCACACCCCTCCCGATGAACAGGACCCCCGTTTCGACCGTAGCACTCCAACACAAGTCCGTTTCCTCCGTTTTGCGGTACGCCACACCCCTCCCGATGAACAGGACCCCCGTTTCGACCGTAGCGCTCCAACACAAGTCCGTTTCCTCTGTTTCACGGTACGCCAGACCCTTCCCGATGAACAAGATCCCGTTTCGAACGTGGCCGGTCGAACACAAGGCCGTTTCCTCCGTTCTGCGGTACGCCAGGCCTTGTTTCCATCGGCTGTTCCATCCAAGCCCTCCCAATGAACACGACGACACATTCCGTTCCGACCTAGCTGGTTGGCTCCCCATGAGCACGACGATGACGCTGTTTCTCCGTTCCGACCCAGCCATGTACATCAGCCCTGGCCGTACGTATGCGCGAGTAGGCGTTCGAGACCCCGCCCGTATGTACGTACATGGACGTATTTACTTTCTTGCACCCTGGCCGCCGTATGTATGTGTACATGCTACGTGCGCGCCTCTACTACGACACGTGCGCGCCTCTACATCGACCAGTATGTACGTACACATTCGCGACCAGAATGACAACGCTACGTACGCTTCAACCAGGTGGGTCCCGATTGTCAGGCACTTCCTTGCGTGCGAAGATGTAGCTGGTGGGTCCCAGCAGTCAGGGGGGCGAATCGTTTTTTTTGCCCGGACGCACTTCCTTGCGTGCGAAGATGTAGCTGGTGGGTCCCAGCAGTCAGGGGGAAACGTTTTTTTGTGAAATACGGTGGCCCGTCCGGTGGGTCCCCGCTGTCAGGTGGAGGAATAATTATTTTGTGCGTAATAAGGAGGCACTTCCTTGCGGCTGCCGTGGACCCAGCTGTTAGCCTCTCCACGTACAGTACTCTTCTGATGGAAGTCGGTCGTTGACCACATTGACCACGCCGTGCCGAGAGCACCACGACGGTGGACGACGGCGAGGCCTAGAAAGGGGACGACGCGGCAGTGGAAGCCCGCGCGGAGAGGAGTACGAGGGTTCACTGGTTCGGCTGTGGTGTGAGGCTGCCGTCACCGCAGAATAACAGGGGGTGTGGGTGAGTAGAGGGATGGCCTGGCCAGCGGTGGGAGTAGTAGGGGGCGGTGAGGCCTCCGCGGCATCACAACCGGCCACAGGAGGCAGGAGCACGCGGCACGATCGACACTGCTTTGGGCGGCTGGAGCAAGAAGACCAGAGGTTGAAAAAGCACTACGGCCGTTGGATGGACATCATACGGTCACTGCAGCTAGAATCATTTATATTGACTAAGTTGACAAAGCCCTTGGTACGCGTCAACTTAGTAGGCCCACAGGCCAGCCTCCGAAACAGTGCGCCCCAGATGTCAGGGGGAGGAATCATTTTTTGGGCGGCTGAAGCAAGAATATCCGAGATTGAAGAAGAAGCACGACATCCGGTGGATGGACATCCAACGGCCACAGCTGCCAGAACCGTGTGTTGTTGACAAAGCCTTGCATACGCGTCAACTTAGTTTTTTAGGGGACGCGTCAACTTAGAAGGCCCACAAGTGTGTGGCATAGAACATATAGCCCATTTGCGATTTGTAAGAATGTACAACCCATTTTTTAATTCTAATGAGTTCACTACAACCCATTTTTTAATTCTAATGAATTTACTACAGTCCATTTACAGTTTGTTAAAAGTACTGCCCATTTTCTAGCTAGGACAACGGTTAATAATTTCAACCAACCGCTCAAAACATAATTCAAAAAAACTTCCCATATTTTTATGGGATCCGAAATATTTTTATCCGAAATTTCTAGTCAGATTAAATATAATTTCCAAATAAAGTTGTATTACGTTAAAATCCAACGAAATATTGCGCGCGCAACAAGTAATGAAATTAAAAGTTTCAAATTCCAAAAATAATATATTTTTAAACTAATTACGCGTTTGGTGCATTTTTTATAGTTACTGCCCAGTTATTATAATTACATCCCATTTATTATTTCTTAAAGTCCATTTTCTTGTTAAGCCTAATGCATACCTCCTAGGAAAGTTTGCAGCCAAGCGGGGCGGAGAATAACAAGTTGACCCGGATATTGTGTACAACTGTCGGCCCAGTTGCATTGCTGATGTTGAAAAAAGGCCTGTGTAGTACAGTACAACCTAACATGGCTACTCAGCCCACATTCAGCGACGCCGGAAAGGCCCAAACAAGGCTTCTGTACAACTTTTTGAAGTCACTGAGCTCAATTAATAACTTAAGAAAAAAGTTAGATTACAGTGGAACCTAATTAAAAGCTGTCACGAGCAAAGAAATAATTCAACGGGTCCCACTTGTGCATGTGTGCGTGTGTGTGTGTGTGTGTGAGAGAGACCCATCGGTCGATGCTCGTAAATACATCTTTCAGCCATATGCATTGCTGATGCTCAGTAAAAACTTATATAGTTGACACAATCATATAGAACATCATAGCACACTGAACTTGCATACAAAAATTTCACGCAGGCGGCACAATCAGGATGGAAGCAGTGGATCGCTACGGGTAGGGCTATGTTGAAACCAACGAACTCGTACATAACGGTTCATCATCTTTATCAATGACGGGGACATATCTTGAATGCTGTGCAAAGAAAACAGACAGACAACACAATAAGTTCTGCTAGCACATTAAGTTGACGTACAACCCTTTCTAAAAAAAGTTCAGGTACAAAATTAGAACAGGTCACAATCAAATGTACTGGCACATCAGTGCTTCACACCCATAGCTCGGATTTAACTAGTATCTGACAAGATTCAGTTGTTACCTCAAATTAGAGCACATCCAGGCAGCCAGCCTTGCCTCTTCTCCCAAAGAAGCAGTGGCCTTCGCCGCGCGATGGAGTAGGCCATGTGCCATCCATCGTTCTGAGCAACACAGGGAAAGTCTGACGTTGACTCCTGTAATGGACATTGTCGGCGGACCCTGGCACCAGCGGCGGAGGCAGGACTTCGATTGATGGATTGACCACTTCTTCGACATGCACGAACACTTGATACAGGTACATCCCTAACGTGGTCCGCGGCGGCCTTGGTGGCGACGAATAGTACAACCCCGGTTCCTGCATCGGTATCTCAACACCAATCACCTTCGGTATGGTGGACGGCTTCTTCATCCATGCCATAACCGTCAGAGCCCAGCTGTCTGGAGGAACAAACATACTTACGAGCTCACCTCCAAGGTCGTTGATAAGCTCATTCATGGACTCGCTGTTCCAAGCACGTCGAGGCATGCCGTGGAAGGTAAGCTTTGTTAAAAACTCAAGATCAGAGGGCACCGAGCCCCATGCTGGGTGCCACCGATCAAAGCTGACCAGCGTGCCATCGCAGAACAAACGTCGGGAAGATTCGAACACACGACTGCAGTCGAAAGTTTTCCGGAACCTGACAAAGAAATCAGCCGGTGGCGGACAGACTTCGACGAGCAAGTCACTTATTTGGATGCCGTGCGCAATCCAAGAGCTTTGACAAGGTCGTCCGGCGAGACGGGAGGCCGGTCGCCGTTGATGGTTACCATCAGCACTTTGCCGGTAAACTGGTCGTCAAGCGCCGCCATGCCACTGTTGAGAAACAACACGCAACGACCGAAGGCAGGACGGACCTTAGGATCTCCGGCTTGGAGATCCGCGTTGACCGGCGACATCATAGTGCGCTTGAGTATAGGGAGTACAGGAGGGGGATTTGGGGGAACTGGAGTAGGAATCGAGATTCCAGAGGTGGGGGAGGGGCGGGAGATTGGGGATGAAAAGGTAGCATGAATTTCGAACACGCGCCAATATGCTCTCGGTGCGCAAGCGCACGAAAACACTGGTGGCGCCCACATGTCGGCCTAAGAGTCCTTATTCTTTCTTTTTTGGAGAGCCCGGCCTGAGAGTCATAATTGACATGTTTGGCATTGTGTTACTACTCGGCCCATATTCAACGACAACTCACTGGCCCAAACAAGTGTACATCATCGAAAAGACACCGAGCTCAAATTATATAGCTTGAAAAAAGGAGATACACTCTGAACACTGGAGAATGGTGATGCCCTCATTTAGCCCACCAGTAGTTCGAGACAATAAACAGTTCGAAACAACGATATATACAACATTCAAACACTGACTAGTGACTACTACTGACATAAATAGCAAGACATGATAGTTCATCAGAAGTCTTGCTACACCACCAAAACGCACCCATCTGCAGCGCTCAGACTCTCGTGATCCAGACGAGAATGACATTCTAAACAGAGGCAACTATTACATAGTAAGAGTGACATAGACGAGGATGACCAAATGACAAGGAATATGCATAACAAAAGAAAGAACTACCCATCCAGAACAAGCAGCAAAGTCAACCAAGTCATTCGAAGAGATGATCCAACATCATCATAATTTGCAGCCCCGCTTCAGCGACCAATGATCCGGAGACACCAGTACTCCACCCTTTCGATGCAATAGCCCAATTACCTATCAACCTGAAGGCTTGAACCACATCACTGCTTGTCATAATTGAGACATCCAAGGATCAAAGTTAATCCGGATGCCTTTGTCATTCTCACCTTCTTTTGCCTGCAGGCTGTATCGTTGACAAGCAGGGGAGTTTGCTCCCGAACTCGTAGGGCTCGCCATGTAGACACAATTTTCCATAGCAAACAGAGCCTCTCTGCCATCAAGGTCCTTGCCAATGGTGATCTCCTGGTTAATCGGATAATTGAGTCCGAGAAACAGAGAGTGTGAACCAAGGCTGTTTACCCGCCTCCAACTAAAAAATCCTGAAGGCCCCAACAAGCTGGTATCCTGCTCATAGACGTAACAACCACTGTTCGGATACTCACGTATTTCACGGTGCTTGTATACATTGGGGTTTTTGCAATATAACTTTTTTGGCTCATGTGTCCGAATGATCATCAGTCTTTTGCCGTCGTCTGATCGAGCGAGGAACCAGTTGTGCTTCCCTATTTTGGCAAAGGTGGTGTGATTACAAAGTGCAGTAACTATAGGGACACTGTATCATATCAAAAAGGACAGACATTGTTAATGTAAGATCAGCATTGTTTAGAGTATGAGTAGGATAATGCAAGAAACAACATTGATATGTCCCTGTTGGAACTGGGAGGAAAATACAGGGAAATGTATACTGGGTTCGAAAATATAGAAGTGCCATGCATGGTTATACTCATGTTATCTCGCAATCGATTCTTCACAGGAAACTACCATGTCATGCATGTTATGTAATCAAGTTCTGTCCTCACAAACAAATTCTTCAAGGTAACTAACAGACCATGCATTGTTATATACTCGTGTTCTGTGGGCAAATTTTTTGTGAGGATATTATTCTAGCCATTGATTGCTGAAGGGCGAATATAGGTATGTACACATGGTAAGCATTACATGATTTCACTACTTCCAAATATAGAGTTCTCCATATGCACATTTACTTCCCTAATTTATGGTTAGATGAAACCAACAGTGTGGTGCATGTTTCTACATCATGAAAATGAGGAAACTAACATGGCCATTGATACACACTCATATTTAGTAGTAGTATATAGATTACTGTAAAATAAGGAGAATATCCATATATTCCTAACCGTTTGATTATTCAGGGGTACAAATTGGCTGTAATGACATGGTCATAATCGCATGAATTAACTCATTCCAAATATAGCTGATTTACGGCGTCTCTAATACATTGCCATAGTTCTACTCAAATTCTGCTCAAATAGGGATATGCCAATCATCACAAAAAGTTCAAACAGTGTCATGGCGTCATCATTAACATGAGACGGAAACAACTTACACGGGCCGTCCCAGCAATACATGGTGCCATCTTCTTTGTCGATCATGTAGATGATGCCATTGTGTTCAATAGCATCACAGAAGTGTGTATCAGCTTTGACGATGATCCACTGCGAGCTGAGTTGTCTCGAGCTAAAGAAGGCACCGACGTAAAGATAGGCGAGTCCGCGGTCGAACAAGGCAATTAGCTTGAAGTCTGCGCAATTCACATGTCATGTGGGCACTTGGAAGATTACAATCTTCTGCAAAACAAGGTCCGTCCAACTGACGTGGTAATCCAGATGACTTGGACCGCGATGGTAAAACTCTATATAATCCAACGGAGGAAGGATAATATCATGGGAGGTCTGGAAGTTCATGAGCACCAACTTTTTACCGTCTTCTCTGAAGGCAGCCATCCAGTGGGAGTTCATGCCGACCCAGTACATACCTGCCAAGAAGTTTCGGGCGATGGTGATCGAATCGAAGTCGAGGTAAATGATGTACGGTGACCCACTACATACCTGCAAAGAAGTTTCGGCTAATGGAGATCGGATTGAAGTCGAGGGGCATCATGTACGCCTTCGTATCATGGTGAGCCAATCTCGCAAGACCAGATAGCAGCAAACAGGGTGTCTTGAAAAGCTTAGGCCTCGCTTCGACGATGGCCGTGTGCATGTCCCTCGAGCATGCAGCCAGCCCCAGGGTGCTCAACATATCCATACACGAACAACAGAGGTCGAGGATGTCACTGGGGAGATTGCTCCAATCGCGGCTCATATGGGTGCTGCGCAGTTCGCGTTCGGCCATGGTGGAGTTTGGAAGGTGGGTTTTTTGGGGGCTTGATTTACGGGGGAGAAGGCTGTCGGTGATGGAGCGGCTAGCGAGGGAATAGTGGTACTGGGGGAGGCGAGTGAGGCGACGGTACACAGGGGCACAGTGAGATGGAGACGGAGATGGAGATGGAGTGGTGCTATGGGAGGGGAGAGGGAGACGAGGCGAGGCATGCTAATGTGCTGTACAGTAGCGGTGACAGACTGCACAATGCACAGGGTGAGGCTGACTTTGGTAACCTGAACACGCCACCTGGACTAGTGTTAGGCGCAGGGTGTTATCACTTCACTGTGAGGACCGGATGAATAGTTTTTTGACCATCAAGTGTACCATAGTTGTACTACTACTACTACTACTAGTAGGAACATGAGTACTCCAGTACTGTATAGCAGAAATAGGTCTCCCGTGCTAGCATGCCTGTTCACGTCATCCTCCAGGTATCATCCATATTGCGAGCAGAACCAAATTCTCATGCATGCGGAAGCGCGAAGATGGGCCTTTTCTTTTTGATGAGGATAACCGTGTATTCCTTAACCAGAGAATGTTGTGTCTCCCACGCATGCGCCAATATCCATCTGAACCAGCCACAGCACATTTTTTATCTGTTTGCATAGGTCCCACCTATCAGGAAGGATGGGCACGCACACGAACAGGTACGACTCCTCAGTCTACTCGCATAGCCTTTTAGTTTAGTCTACCTAGCCGTCTAATCAACTGCCTGCACGCCACTTCTCCCATTTACTTCTCCATCGGGAACCGATTTTCCTCGGCTTCTTCACCTCCCCTTCGTCTTCATTTGCGTCCAAACCCCACTGCGTTCACATTGTTTTAACCTCTTTAAATAATCATCTACTACTTCAGTTAGACTAGCCATCTAATCCTAATTCACCAAACCATAGCCCTCCGTTCCAGCGGTTCCAAATGGTGAAAGAGATCGAGATGCAGGTTTTTAGCGTCCAACATGTCCTTGTCGAAGGCTCGTTGAGCATAATTGCCACCGTCACCGTCCACCCAAGGGTTGTTCGGAAGTGGATCAACAATGTATCCAACTCCCTCGAAAAGGTAGAGACAAGGGTCATCGGTCTCGACGCAGAGTACACGGAGCGTGCCACTGGGAAGATCCAACGCGCCGCCGTCCTTCAGCTGTGCCTCGAAGATGATGTTTTGGTGTACCACATCATACACGCACCCTCCATCCCAGGTGAGCTTCATGATTTCTTGTCTTGGGAGGACATATACTTCTGTGGGGTAGCCATCGAAGGGGACAAACAGAAGCTGGAGCCGTACAACCTTGATTTGAAAAGCATCGCTGACCTACAAACCAGAATAAAAATTCTTGTAGAAGATTGTGATAAACAGACACCAACCCTATTCGACGTAGCAAATTTTGTGCTCGGTACAAATCTTCAGAAGGGTGACGATACGGTGGCATTAAGGTCGTCTGGATGGGAGAATTATCCCTTGACGTACGAGCGGATAAAATATGCTGCCCTCGATGCCTTTGTGAGTTTCGAGATAGCTGCAAGGTCCAAAGAGCTTGTTGCGAGGCCGTCTCCCACAGAAAATGAGAACAACAAGAAGAAGAAGATAAGGCTGCACCAGCAGCAGGGCATTATGGATGGATGAACTATTTCCTCTCTTGTAAAAAGAATTATTCCCACTCGGTGTATATTGCTATAGATGGACTGTTTCGATGGTGTGCATGTCTTTGGAACAAGTAGTAGCGTGGGTCCGCTTGACTATAAGGAACTATTTACCCACCTAGCTTTCTCTACTACTCCTTCCAGTGATCGGTTGCAATGCATGTGTCCGTAGACATGACAGCTTGTCCATGGAAGTTCAACTACGACGACCATCACGTTTCATCCACTGCCACTCGCGATTCCCACGACGCCGCTCCAACCCATGGCTGTCCGATCTCGGGTTCTGGCAAAACCCTTAAGGTTCGAACTCTGGAGTGCACACGAAGATCTCTCCCTCACTGGTCACGCCCTCACACGCTTCGCGATCTCTAGGCTAGCTCGATGAACTTGCAACACAAGGGACACAAGATTTATACTAGTTCGGGCCACCGTTGTGGTGTAATACCCTACTCCAGTGTGTGGTGGTGGATTGCCTCTTGGGCTGAGGATGAACAATACAAGGGGAAGAACGGTCTCCTGAGGAGAGGTGTTCTTGTGCTTGGTGAACTTGTGTGGGTGAGGATGATCTGAATCAGTTGCCTCCTATGGTGGTGGCTAGTCCTATTTATAGAGGCCTTGGTCCTCTTCCCAAATATTGAGTGGGAAGGGATCCCACAACGGCCAATTTGAAAGGGGACAACTAGTACAGCTTATCCTGACAAAAGTAGTCTTCACCTGCAAAAGGCTCTGGTGGTGACGCCGTCTTGGGCTCCACGGTGACCTCCGTCCTGCTGGTCTTGGTCTCGTTGCATCGATAGGGAAACCTTTGCCTGACGCCTCGGAACTCCTCGCCTGCGCTTGCCTCCTTAGCACCAAAGAGGAAACAAGGACACTGTGTGCACTGGCGCCCGCCTGGCCTTGGTCGTCACGACTCACGTCACTGGAAGCTCGCGAGGTTTGCCTTGCCTTGATCTCTCCGCCCCTCGCGAGCCAGCCTGGCGAGGCCGCTCCTGAGGAGGTCTTGTGTCGTCCGCCTCATGAGGCTTGGCCCCTCGCGAGGGTCTTGAAAGCTTGTTGTCTCCGCCCCTGGCGAGCCAGCCTGGTGAGGCCGCTCCCGAGGGGGTCTTGTGTCCTCCTCCTCGCGAGGCTTGGCCCCTCGCGAGGGTCTTGAAAGCTTGTTGGTGAAGATGGGCCGTACAGGCCTGCTCGCAGAGCCATGCCGTGGGCCGCAGGCAGGTAAGTCTAGGGATCCCCGTTCCCAGAACACCGACAGTAGCCCCTGGGCCCAAGGTGCGCTCGGACTTGGCTTCGAGGCGAAGCCAAAGGGCAAGTGCGGAGCACCGTGGGCCCCCACAGCCTGCGGCCTTGGTCGACGCGTGGCGGTTGATTGGACGTGGGCGTCTCTGCTTCCCCACGCTGCCTCGGCAACTGCCCGACTTGACAAGTCCCTGCGACATGCAAGGAAAAACCATTATTACCTGTGATCATGGGGCGCTGGTTGGCCTTCTCCTGCTATAAATGTGGAGGGGGCGGAGCCCCCATTGCCCATCTCTTCCTATTCCGCTTGCTTCTCCCCCCTTGCTCCATTGCTAGCAGTGACACCAATGGCGCCGTCGAAGAGGTTCTCCGCCGCGGAGAAGGGGAAGGCCCCTCGCGAAGGGCCCGACTCTCTGATGCCCGAGCGTGGACGTGGCCATCCCCGCAAGCACACCACGACCCCCGCCGTGGCCCTCCGCGGCTGCGGCGGTGCTGCTTCGCGTGGCAGGGGTCGCTCCGGTCGCGGCAGCCCTGTTGATGAAGGGAGACGCGTCGTGGTCGCACGGCCTCCCCGGCCGCGCTTCCACTCGGCGGAGGTGCTGACGGAGTTCGTCGTCTGGTCGGAGGACCCGGCCGGCAACTGGCTTCAGCTTCCGCGCTTCTTCGCCGACAAGCTGCCGGCCGCAGGTCCAGGCGGGCTCTGGCTGAAGGCGACGGCTGCTGTAGCAGAGCTTCCTGGGTCGCGGTTGAGGTCTCCATCACTGGCAACATAGCCCTGGCCCGCGGCTGGCAGACGTTTGCCCGCGCACGCGGCCTGGGTAGGCAGTGCACCCTTCACTTCAAGTGCGACAGTGATGCGACCCTCTACGTGAGGGTGTTTGGGGAAGATGGTCGCCACGCCGGATGCTGCCCCGAGGTCAACAACGTCGACTAGGTGCTCGGCCTTGGCGCTGGTCGTGACAAGGATGAGGGTGAACCCGCCCTAGGCGTCGACCGCGTCTCGTCCAGCTACGGCAGCTCTTCCCCCGGCGACAGCTCCAGCAGCAGTGGTTACAACCAGCCACCACGCCCGCTTCGAAGGTGGCAGCGGGTCGTCTCGTCGCTGCGCCCCTGTGAAGCGCGAGGAGGGGTCTAGTTGAGCTCGGGTCAGCACCAAGAGCCCGCCTTCACGGTCCACCACAGGGGCATGCGCCCCTTTTATCTTGTTCTTCCTTTCCTTCCTGTATTAAGAAAGAAACCAGTATGGGGCCCCGGAGGGGCGTGCAACGAATTATGATTTCCCAGTTATAATGCTATGTTCATCGTCCCTGTGCTGTGTCGCAACATCATTGTTTTATGTAAGGATAACTTAGCTTGACGTGCCTGGAGCAGTCTTCTCTCCACGAGGTGCTCGCTTCCTGGTGCCTGTCGAGGCCCCCTTGGCCTTGTAGGCGCTCAGAAACTGCAGAAAAAACTTGTTAGGAGGCTTAACGTTTTCTCGAGCCTCGGTCGCAGGCGCCGCTGGCCTTGACCCTGCGCTTTGTATCACGGTACCCGTGGGGCATGGATTAGAAGAAGTGCGCCAGCTTGTGGGCTCGAACGAGAGTGCCTCGCGAAAGGCAGAACAAGAAAAACGCTCACGAGGGAAGGAAAATGTTCACGAGGGCACCTGTCTAGCCCCCTCGTGAGGAATGCGAGAGAGAGTACAGGCCAAGCCGAAAACGAAAACGGAGGCAGAAGGCAACGAAACCAAATCACCCGAGAACACCAGAAGCAAACTTCAATTGAAGAGGGGCGAGCCAACTACGAAAAGCAAATGAAAAGCCGCGTCCGGCGCCTAGTCTAGTCTTCAAGTCTTCTCACCAGCGCGGAGCTAAGTGCTGCCACTAAGACGTGGGAGGGAGCCCCCGAGGCCCGAGGGCGGCACTCCTGAGACTCCGGGGCATGTACAGCCCCACTCATTATTACGTGAGAGTGTCACGAGCGGAGACCTTCACAGGCAGTGGGCCTTCTTCACAGGCGCTGGGCCTTTCATGGGTAGAACTTCCGAAGGTGTTGGATGTTCCAGGCGTTCTGGATGGGCACCCTGTCCTATGTCTCCAGGCACGCGGCGCCAGGCCTGGAGACATGGACGGCCTTGAACGGGCCCTCCCACATGGGTGAGAGCTTATGCAGCCCTTCCCTGGAGAGGACCCGCCTCAGGACGAGGTCACCCACCTCGAGTGTCCTGGGGCGGATGTTGCGGCAGTGGTACTGCCGCAGTGCCTGCTGATACCTTGCCGCCCGCAGTGCAGCTTCGCGGCGGCGTTCGTCCCCCAGCACGAGGTCCATCCCCCGCATGGCGTCCTGCTGCATTTCATCAAACACCAGGACCCGTGCGGAGCGATGCTTGACCTCGTGAGGGAGGACCGCTTCTAATCCGTAGACGAGGAAGATGGGGTCTCGCCCGTTGGCTTGGTGGCGGTGGTGCGGATGGACCACAACACGGACTGGAGCTCGTCATACCAGCCCCTGCCGCATGCCTCGAGCTTCTTCTTGAAGGTCCTGGTCTTGAGGCCCCTCAGGACTTCTGCGTTGGCGCGTTCGGCCTGTCCATTGCTCTGGGGGTGCGCCACGGAAGCGTAGCAGATCTGCGTTCCAAGGTTAGCACAATATGTCCTGAAGAGACTACTAGTGAACTGCGAGCCATTATCAGTGATGATGCAGTTGGGGACCCCGAAACGGCTCATAAGACCCTTGATGAACTTGACCGCGGAGCCAGCTGGGATGGTGCGGACGGCTTACACCTTCGCCCACTTGGTGAACTTGTCGATGGCGACGTAGAGGTAGCGGTAGCCCCCGGGCGCTCGAGGGAACGGGCCCAAGATATCCAGCCCCCAGACCGCGAACGGCCATGTGAGTGGATGGTCTGGAGGCCTTGAGCCGGCTGATGAATCTGCTTGGCATGGAACTGGCAGGCCTCGCATGACTTCACCAGTTCGGTCGCGTTGTTGAGTGCCGTGGGCCAGTAGAATCCACTGCGAAATGCCTTGCTGACGAGGGTTCGCGACGACGAGTGATGCCCGCAGTCCCCGCCGTGTATGTCGGCCAGCAGCTCTCTTCCTTGTTCCCTGGAGATGCAATGTAGGGAAACGTCATTTGGCCGCTTCCTGTATAACTCACCGTCCTGGATGCAATATGCCGTGGCTTATCGGGCCACACGCTCCATGTCCTCCTCCTCTTCCAGTAGCGTCCCTTGCGTCAGGTATTTCTTGAATTCCTTGATCCAGCATCCCTCCTGAGGTTCGAGCGCCAAGAGCAAGTGCGCTCCCGAGGTCGGGCCGCAGGCCGGGGCTCCTGAGGCAGGTGGTTGAGGGAGCTCCTCGCGAGGCAGCGCTGTTCTTGAGAGCGGTGGCGTTGCTGATGGCTTGAAGAGCCGCTCCTGAAAGACCCAGGCTCTTGGGGTAGCCGCTTGGATGCTCTTTTGGCGATGTCGTCAGCTTCCTTGTTGGTGCCACGGGGCACATGCTGTAACTCCAGACCTGAGAACTGCTTCTCCATCTTGCGCACCTCCGCGAGGTATGCTTCCATGTGCTCGTCCTTTGTCTCATAAACCTTGTTGGAGAAGTTGACGAGGAGCTGCGAGTCGCCCTTGATGGTGAGACGCCTCACCCCCAGGGCCATCGCAGCCCTGAGGCCAGCTATGAGGCCTTCGTATTCTGCTATATTGTTGGAGACCTTCTCGCCCTGCTGGAAGCAGAGCTGCACGGTGTAGTAGAGTTTGTCCTGGTGGGCGAGATGAGCACCGCTCCAGCCCTTGCGCCCTGGCATGAGAATGCGCCGTCGAAGTGGCTATCAAGTGGGTGGTGGGTGGGGAACGAATTTCTTCGTCGTCCGCTTCCCACTCAAGCTAGACATAGTTCGGCCAAGGGTCTCCTAACAAGGAGAGAGACCTTAATTCATTTAGCACATCGCTCAAGGGCGAGTGCTGAAAGATATCCGCAGAGGAGAACTCCATGATCGGCGCCCAACCAGATTCAATAGGCACGGACGCAGGCGGTTCGGAGCCCGTGGCCGGGGACGAATCCAAGGATCCGGCAACATAGGTCTCGTAGGAGGTGAAGTCAGTATTCGGCTTTATCGCTGCTGGGTGTGCGGCCTCCGTGGCGGGGTCCATCCAACCGTCCTCGGACGGCGCAATCTGCTCCGTATTGAGGGCCGGAGTAGCCGCATGTGTGATCTCCCGAACACCGTCCGACGACAGAGCTAAGTCATGCCCATCGTGACTGTGCGGCGCACCTGACATAGGCTCTAATCCATCAAATATCAAGTCTCTGCGGATGTCGGCAGTATGGATTAAGTTTCCAAACCTGACCTGACGGCCAGTGGCGTAGCTCTCGATCTGCTCTAGATGGCCAAGCGAGTTGGCCCGCAGTACAAAGCCGCCGAATACGAAGATCTGTCCGGGGAGAAAAACCTCACCCTAGATCGCATCGTTGTCGATGATCGAAGGAGCCATCAAGCCTTATGGTGACGGCACAGTGGAACTCTCAATGAAAGCACCAATGTCGTTGTCAAAACCGGCGGATCTCGGGTAGGGGGTCCCGAACTGTGCGTCTAAGGCGGATGGTAACAGGAGGCGGGCGACACAATGTTTACCCAGGTTCGGGCCCTCTCGATGGAGGTAATACCCTACTTCCTGCTTGATTGATCTTGATGATATGAGTATTACAAGAGTTGATCTACCACGAGATCGTAGAGGCTAAACCCTAAAGGCTAACCTATGATTCTGATCGTTGTTGTCCTACAGACTAAACCCTCCGATTTATAGACACCGGAGGGGGCTAGGGTTACACAGAGTCGGTTACAAGGGAGGAGATCTACATATCCGTATTGCCAAGCTTGCCTTCCACGCAAAGGAGAGTCCCACCCGGACACGGGACGAAGTCCTCAATCTTGTATCTTCATAGTCCAACAGTCCGGCCAAAGTATATAGTCCGGCAGTCCGAGGACCCCCTAATCCAGGACTCCCTCAATGGAAGTGGACACTTCCGTGATGATAATTTTGTTAATGTCATGGAACACTTCTACGACAGCACAGGTATGACTATCTTGATTCTGTCATAAAATCGTCATGGATGTACATGCATGACAGAAAACGTGACCTACTGTAACAAACACGTATCATCACGGAAGTGTATTTTTTTGTAGTGGTGATCGTATGCCGGCCCCAAACACTGGCAGCGCGCATGGAGGGACGCAGTCGGAGCGCGCGGAGGGACGCGAGTGCAGAGCGCGCATGGCGGGATGCGAGCAAAGCGCGCCGCGACGCCTCAACCGCGAGCAACCACATGCATAGAGCAGTTGAACACGCAGAGAATGGTCGTCTACAAGCCGGCCGACAGTTGCGACTCTGTGTAGAGAGCAACCGTGTGCTACTACCTCCGTCTTGGTCTATTAGTCCCCTTTATATTCCATGCCATATTTTGACCTTAAATTTAACTAACAAAATGTTAATGCATGTTAAAAAATTATATAATTGGAAACTATGTTCGAATACGAATCCAACGATATAATCTTTGGCGACATGCATTCGTATTTTATTAATTAAATCTCTAGTCAAAATCGGGCATAAAAAACAAAGGGGACTTATAAACCAGGACGGTGTAGTAGGTAATTAAATCACAAACATTTTTTATTAACCGTATGTGTACGTGTCGTCCTCCTCTCGCACGTCTTGTCACCCCGCTGCCGCAGACGGCTTCAAGCACAAACTTGAGCAGCGCGGGGGGGGGGGGCATTCTTTTGGCCAAAAGGTGGCTTGGAGTGGTGCCAATGAATTATCGGTGAGCCCGTTCCCGCGCAACCACGCAGGTTCCCGCGCATAGCAGTGCAAGCTTCCCGCCCGACTCGACGAAAATCCCCCAAAATCCCAATGCTTACCGGCCTGCTATATAAACCGTCATGGCCGGCGAGTCCCGCGCCGCATTTCCCCTCCCTCCCTGTAGCTTATCTCGTTTGCTTGTCCCACAATCGCCAATGGCACCGGTCCATCGTCGTCGCTCAGCCACTCCGCCGTCATCAGAGGACAACTCCAGCTAGGAGGCTACACCGTGGTGGCCGCGCTGTCCCCGGTGTAGTGTAGTGCACGTGGCGTCCCTGTTGGGTGTGCGCGCAACACCCACCACATGCTCCGCCGCCGCTGCCCGTCGGCAACTATTGCCGGCCACTGTTGCCGCCACCCCACCGTCTGCCGCCATGGCCGCCACACCACCGTTGAAAGCTAGGGACATCGGCTGCTCCGCCGCCGCGACCCAAAGGTGGGAGATGGCTATCGTGGCCGCCACCCCACTATCGGCCACCGTGGCCATCACTCGCTCCGCCACCGCGGCCCGAAGGCGGCCGTGGTTGCCACCCCACCATCGGCCGCCGTGGCCGCCAACCCACCGTCAACCATTGGGGTCATCAGCCGCTCCGTGATACGTCTCCAACGTATCTATAATTTATGAAGTATTCATGCCATGTTTACAACAATTTTATATGGTTTTGGTATGATTTGCATGGAGCTAACCCGGACTAACGTTGTTTTCAGCAGAAGTACCATGGTGTTATTTTTTGTGCAGAAATAAAAGTTCTCCAAATGCAACGAAACGTTTTGACAAATTTTTTTGGAACAAAAGAGGCACTAGAAGCTTCGTGGGAGGGCCAGAAGACCCATGAGGTGGGCAAAACCCACCAGGGCGTGCTTAGCTGGGTTCTGTTCACCTCGAGGCCCATCTTCGCATGATTCCAACGCTGAGAAATCCTATAAATAGAGAAACCATAAAAAATAACCCTAGATCAGAAGTTCCGCCGTTGCAAGCCTTTGTAGCCACGAAAAACAAATCAGGAGCCCATTTCGGTACCCTGTCAGAGGGGGAAATCATCGCCAGAGGCCATCTTCATCATCCCTATGGTCTCCATGACAAGGGAGTAGTCCACCCTCGGGGCTGAGGGTTTGTACCAGTAGCTATGTGTTTAATCTCTCTCTCTCTCATGTTGTTTATTTGGTACGATCTTGATGTATCGCGGGCTTTGTTAATCTAGTGGGATCATATGGTGTTTTCCCCCTCTCTATCTTGTTGTTATGAATTGAGTATTCCCTTTGAGATTTCGTTATTATCGGACTGAATATTTTTATGGATTTGAGAGCACTTGATATATGTCTTGCATATGAATACCCGTGGTGACAATGGGGTATTATATTGATTCACTTGATATATGTTTCGACACTCAACTCACAGATTCCTGAGGTGACATTGGGGTAATGTATGCATAGAGGTTGATGCACGTTTTCGTCTTACTTTCTCCGGTAGAAATCTTGGGGCACTCTTTGAGGTTCTTTGTGTTGGATTGAGTATTATGAATCTGAAATTGTTTGATGCGTATCATATAATTAACTCATGGATACTTGTGGTGACATTGGAGTATCTAGGTGACATTAGAGTTGGTTGATGTGTATCATTTCGTGTTATTTTAGTATGAACTCTTGGATAGATCGAAAGGAAAGAATAACTTTGTGTTATTTTAGTATGAACTCTTGAATAGATCGAACAAAAAGAATAACTTTGAGTTGGTTTCATACCCTACAAACAATTTCTTCTTATGTTCTCCGCTCGATAAGAACTTTGGAGTGATTCTTCATCGCATGTTGAGGGATGGTTATATGATCCAATTAGATTAGCATTATTGAGAGATTGCACTAGCGAAAGTACGGACCCTAGGCCTTGTTTTCAAGCATTGCAATACCGTTTGTACTCAGTTTTGTTACTCGTTACCTTGTTGCTTTTTATTGTTACTATTACAAAAATCAATATCTACTATCCATATTACACTTGTATCACCATCTCTTCTCCGAACTAGTGCACCTATACAATTTTCCATTGTATTTGGTGTGTTGGGGACACAAGAGACTTTTCATTATTTGGTTGCAGGGTTGTTTGAGAGAGACCATCTTCATCCTATGCCTCCCACGGATTGATAAACCTTAGGTCATCTACTTGAGGGAAATTTGCTACCGTCCTACAAAACTCTGCGCTTGGAGGCCCAACACGAGTCTACAAGAACAAGTTGTGTAGTAGACATCAAGCTCTTTTCTGGCGCTGTTGTCGGGGAAGTGAGTGCTTGAAGGTATATCTTTAGATCTTGCAATCGAATATTTTAGTTTCTTGTTTTATCACTAGTTTGGGTTATAAAAGAAAACTACAAAAAATGGAATTGAGGTGGCCTCATATTATTCGTCTTTATCAGTCTTTCTTGAAAATGATGGGAAGGAAAATTGTGCTCAATTGATAGAAGAAGAATTCAATAAAATCTTTGGCATGAATGAAGAGCATGATTGCAATGTTGTTAGTATGAATTCTATAAATATCCAAAATGCTAATGATGATTGCACTAGTTATGAAAAATATATTTTTTATAAGCATGTCAATTTTTGTGGAGTGGAAAGACTTTGTGAAGACATGCCTTATAGGAATGATAGATTTTGTAAGAAGCATAAACATGATAGAACCAATTTTTTGCTCAAGGTGATAGATAAATTTGCTACAATATCTACTATCCTATTACTTGTGAACTTTGCAATAAAGTTGGTAACCTTAATTTCCAATGCATGCTTTTTCATGATCGAATCATGTCCAAATATTGCAATAACTTGATCACCCTTGAAATTTATAATGAACTTTGTTTTTTTGGGTTGTGAAGAATTGACACATAAAAATGGTTGGTTTGAAGCATTCATATTCACAGACCACGCTGAAAGTAATTTGAAAGAAATGCATATGTTTTGCATGGTAAATTGCAATGAAAATGCTTATATTGCCAACTATAGAAAGATGGGAAAACCAATGGAATATAAAAGGAATACTAATGAAAGGGTAAAGATTTCTACTTTCCCTCTTATTGTCTCTCATGATGAAATAGGTGACGAGAAGGAGCTCCCTATTCAACCAGGCTCATCAAGAAGAAGCTCGGAACAAATAATTAAACCCACACATGATGTAGTGAAGAAGAAGAAAAGAAGAAAGAGTAGAGGTAAAAAGGTATCTCTCCCAAATAATGTTGATCCTATTATTGTTGTGCCTCATTAAAATGAATCAAAAATAATTGTGGAAGATGATGCACTTGATGATGATATTGCTTCTTTGTCTCATGGCACAGTGTCCAAAAGAACTATTGATGTTGATTTTGTTATGCCTATTGCTTTTTTGACGATTATGATTGGGAAGATAATGATACTTCTTATAATCTTGAAAAAAAATTTGGCACCAACTTGGGAAATTATGATGATAATAATTGTTATACTATTGGTGCTATTTATACTATTAATGATGAGAATGATTATGCTTATGATATGCCAAGCCACAAGCTTGGGGATGCTATGTTTGATGAGAATGACATGTTTGAGAATTTATTTGCTGCAATTAATGTTTGTCCTAAGCTTGGGGATGCTATCTTAATGAAGATGATCTTTTTAGTCCCCCTACTTTGAATGATCAAATTTGTTATGATGATTACGTGCCTCCTATTTATGATGATTGCAATATTTATGAAAGTGGGTTTGGAAGAGTGTCAACTTTAGATAATTATTGTCTCGCTATTTTGGAGGGTGTTGAATTTTACTATAATGATAAAAGTGGATTTGGAGAGGTGATGACTTTATTTAGTAATGATTCCACTATTTCGGAAGATGTTTCAATTGACTATGATGAGAACAAAGTTGCTACTTATGATGATTATTGTGATGATACCTATGTTATAAAAAGTAGTGATAATTATTGACATAATTTTGAATATCCTTTTACTGAACATTACTCTTTTAATGTGGAAACAATTTATAGTATTAGAGTTTCCTATGATACTCCCACCATTATGAATGAGAATAATTTGCTTATGTGGAGAGTAATAAAAATTCTATGCTTGTGGATCATGAAATGAATGCTTTGTGTGATGGTTATATTGATGAATCCATTCATGATGCTACTGAAAATTATTATGAGAGAGGAACATATGCTTCTCTATTTGTGTTTCAATTCTTTACTTTTATGTGAGCATCATTGAAATCATCATGCCTAGCAAAAATGCATTATAGAAAAGCGTTTGTTGGGAGACAACCCAACATTTACCCTTACTGTTTTTGTGTGTTCACATGATTATGCTACTGTAGTAATCAAGTTTTATAGCTTTTGTTTCAATAAAGTACCAAGTAAAGCCTTTGGGATAGTGTGGATGATGGTTGACTAGATCTTGTTGGAAAACAGAATCTTTTGCGCCCAATAGAACAATTTTGAAAATTCACAGAAAGACGAAATTTTTTGAACTTTTTTACACAAGATTGATATACAAATTCTCTATGTTGTCCTAATGTTTCAGAATTTTTGGAGTTACAAAAGTATGGTCAAAGTTCAGATTACTACAGAATGTTCTGTTTTTGATAGATTCTATTTTCAATGCATAGTTTTCTTGTTTTCTAGTTTCTATGGCTTATATTGCTCAATATAAATTGTAGAAATGATAGGGTACAGTAGGCATTGTGGAGAACAATTATGAATGTTGTCTTTGACCGTACCAAAGTGAATGATTTGTCTTTATCATACTAACCCATTTCACGAAGTTCCGTTAAGTTTTGTGTGATTGAAGTTTTCAAGTTTTGGGTGAGGTATCGATATGAGGAGAATAAGGAGTGACAAGACCCTAAGCTTGGGGATGCCCAAGGCGCCCCAAGGCAATATTCAAGGAGGATCCAAGCAACTAAGCTTGGGGATGCCCCGGAAGGCATCCCCTCTTTCGTCTTCAACATTATCGGTAACCTCACTTGGGACTATATTTTCATTCGTCACATGACATGTGTTTTGCTTGGAGCATCATTTTATTTTACTAGGATTTGCTTGCTATTATTTAGAACAAGGGTTAATTTGGTAAATGCCACACCAAATCTGGCGATTCCGAGAAATGCGACTACAATTTCCAAACTTTGAAAAATGCCATTTCATGCCATTTTCAGTGGCAATTTTGGAAGTCCGGAGTGGCATTTTTCAAAGTTTGCAAAAATTGCAGTGGCATTTTTGAAAGTTTGGAAATTGCAGTGGCATTTTTATGAATTCCATAATTGGAGTGGAATTTATCTAATTAACCCTTAGAATAATGTTTTCATCTTTTACTTCAATAAAAATGTCAAGTATAGCCTATACCCTGCATGCTTATTTTGCAAGTCTATATGTTGCCGTTTGAAAACAGAAAGTTGCACGCTATTGTGTGAATTATCTAGAAAAGTAAGAATGTGATAAAATGTTGAATGTTTTTGCAAAAAAAGCTATCATAAATTTTCTACAGTGTGGTAATTTTTCAGAATTTTTGGAATTAAATAAATATAGAGCTTGCTTCATCCTTTACGGACTGTTCTGTTTAGACAGATTGTTGTTATGTTTGCATTGTTTGCACATGTTTGCTTGTTTAATGATTCTATTTGAGGATAAGAGTATTAAATATGCAGAGGCATTTAGTATGCAATGTTAAATAATAATTTTAGTGATTTTCTACAGTAGAGAATGATAAGGTTATTGCATTGATTTATACTTACTCATCTCACGAGTTCTTGTTGAGTTTTGTGTGGATGAAGTTTTTAAGAATTAGGGAAACTATGTTATGAGAGGAATGAAGAAGAGACAAAAGCTCAAGCTTGGGGATTCCCAAGGCATCCCAAGTTCATATTTAGAGAAGTCTCAAGCATCTAAGCTTGGGGATGCCCCGGTAGGCATCCCACCTTTCTTCATAGACAACTATCGGTTAGTATCGGTTGAGCCTAAAATTTTGCTTATTCACATGACTTGTGCTATTCTTGGAATGTCATTTTATTTTGTTTTTCTTGCTGTTTTAATAAAATACTTAGATCTGAATTTTTTTAAATAAGGGAGACCCCTCACATGGCTACCCATTTACTTAACTACTCTTTTGATCCTCACCTATATATTTTTGGAGTAGTTTGTCATTTACTCTTGGCTCCACTTATATCCTATGAGTACTTTTTTGAATGAATTGAATATCATGAAGTTGAAATTATATGTTCATATAATGCCTAGTAGTAGCTTCACATTGGTTTAGAAAATGAAAATCTTTTGAAGCTCGACAATCACAATATTGGTCATACAAGCAATTCATGAATGATTAGTATAAGGAAGAGAACTTTCACATGCAAATATATTATCTTGGAAATCTTCTATGATTGTGAATACCCATTAGTTATTTTCAAACTTGATCAAATTAGTTGAAGTTGGACAAGGAAGACAACGTAATGAGTTATGGTTGTGTATATTTGCATAGAAGTTATATTGTTATGGATCCTCCAACATGTGGTGTTTGCCTAGGATCTTTTGCTAGCCAAAAATTCATACTAAGTAGAGATACTACTTGTGCATCAAAAACCCTTAAACCCAGTTTCTTGCCATGAGTGTCCACCATACCTACCTATGGATTGAATAAGATCCTTCAAGTAAGTTGTCATCGGTGCATAAAGCAATAAAAATTGCTCCTAAATATGTTTGATCTTTTATTGTAAGGGAAAATTGAGCATTGTACGAACTTGTGATGGCAAAGTAATAAAACAAATGGACTGCATAATAAAGGTTGCTATCATAAGGGGCAATATAACATGATGTTCCTTTGCATTAAGAGTTTGGGTATCCAAAACTAAAAAGCGCATGACAACCTCTACTTCCCTCCGCGAAGGGCCTATCTTTTACTTTTCAGTATTTACTTTTATACAAGAGTCAATAGTATGCATTCTCATTTCAACCCCAATTATTCTATAGTTGGCAAACATCATGTGGTGGGGAAAGATCTAGACACATATGGCCAGTCAAATATATTTGATCATGATTTATTATTGTTGACAATTATCTCTATGATTAATGAGTTGGGAGGCGAAACATTAAGGCCTTATCTTGCTCAGTGTTTGATGGATGCCACTTGTTCTAAAAGTATGCTTTGAGCACTAGCAATCATAGAATACTATATGATGATTGAGTATGTGGAGCTCTTACTTAGACTTTGTTGAATAAGTTGAATTCCAATTGTTTGGTGACTAAGAATATAGGTTGTTGAGTTTCAAGAGAATCCATTGTTTGAACCATAACATGTGAATTGGTTGCTACTTTAACATGAGAAGTTTTATAAGAAATAATTGATGTTATGATGCTAGGAAAAGGGATTGAAATTGTCATTGATCAAACTTGTGCACTTTGCTAGCATTTACACTTCATAAATTATTTCTTTTATCATTTACCTACTCAAGGACGAGTAGGAATTAAGCTAGGGGATGCTGATACGTCTCCAACGTATCTATAATTTATGAAGTATTCATGCCATGTTTACAATAATTTTATATGGTTTTGTTATGATTTGCATTGAACTAACCCGGGCTAACGCTGTTTTGAGCAGAACTCCCGTGGTGTTGTTTTTTGTGCAGAAATAAAAGTTCTCCAAATGCAACGGAACTTTTTGACGATTTTTTTGGAACAAAAGAGGCACTAGAAGATTCGTGGGAGCGCCCGAAGACCCACGAGATGGGCACAACCCACCAGGGCGTGCCAGAGGGGCCTGGCACGCCCAGAAGGGTTGTGCTCACCTCGAGGCCCATCTTCGTGTGATTCCAACACTGAAAAATCCTATAAATAGAGAAACCATCAGAAATAACCCTAGATCAGAAGTTCCGCCGCCGCAAGCCTCTGTAGCCACGAAAAACCAATCGGGAGCTTGTTCCGGCACCCTGCCGAAGGGGGAGATCATCACCAGAGGCCATCCTCATCATCCCTATGCTCTCCATGATGAAGAGGGAGTAATGCACCCTCGGGACTGAGGGTTTGTACCAGTAGCTATGTGTTAATCTCTATCTCTCGTGTTCTTGATTTGGCACGAACTTGATGTATTGCGGGCTTTGTTAATATAGTTGGATCATATGGTGTTTCCCCCTCTCTATCTTGTTGTTCTGAATTGAGTTTTCCTTTTAAGATTTCATTATTATCGGATTGAATATTTTTATGGATTTGAGAGCACTTGATATATGTCTTCCATACGAATACCCGTGGTGACAATGGGGTATTATATTGATTCACTTGATATATTTTTTGTCACTTAACTCGCGGATTCCCGAGGTGACATTGGAGTAATCTATGCATAGGGGTTGATGCATGTATTCGTCTTACTTTCTCGGTAGAAATCTTGGGGCACTCTTTGGGGTTCTTTGTGTTAGATTTAGTATTATGAATCTGAAATTGTTTGATGCCAATACAAAAAACATACACTTCCGTGATGATACATGTTTGTCACAGTAGGTCACGTTTTTTGTCATGCATGTACATCCATGACGATTTTATGATAGAATCAAGATAGTCATACCTGTGCTGTTGTAGAAGTGTTCCATGACATTACCAAAATTATCATCATGGAAGTGTCCACTTCCATGACGATAAATGGCGCGTCATGGAAGTGCTTTCCTCAAGGGTGACCGACACGTGGCATCCACCATAACGGGTCGCCGTTGAGCTATCGGGTTCCGGTTTGGATCCGATAACCCGTTAACACCCCGAACCGATGCGGATTTTCCACATGAAAAATCATCATTGGCTGGAGGAAACACGTGTCTGCTCCTCGGTGGGCCAGATGTCGTCCATCCAATGGAGGAGACATGCCTATGATATGTCGACACGTGGCAGGGCCCAACAGAGGCCCATATAGGTTAAAAAAGGCCGGCCTAGCAAAGGCCCGTAGTATTTACTCAAGTACTAGTGGGCCAGCCCAATAACGGCCTGTTTAAACATGGCCCATTTACGGCCCGAAGCCAGATCTGGCCCGTTAATTGTTCGCCGAATATTTGGGCCCAATTACGGCCTAGTGACATTTCGGCCTGTTAGAGGCCCGATGTAGACATGGGCCCATTTTAGCCCGATGTGTCTTTCGGCCTGGGAATGGCCTGTGCTGCCCACGGGCCATATATGGTCCGGCACGACATCTGGCCCTCTAGCAGCCCGTGATAAAGGTGGCAATAGTTCAGCCCAACGTGACTTTGGGCCTGTTAAAGGCCTGTTGTATAATTCGGCCCGTTGAAGCCTGTACTAAGCTTTCGGCCTCTTAAAGGCCCATGATATCAGTGGGACAACTAAGGCCCGAGATATGTTTCGGCCTGGTAATGGCCCGTCATATAACTAGGCCAAAAAAGGCCTAGTCAACATTTTAGCCTGCTGATGGCCCGTCGATGACTAGTGAAAATTGAGGCCCAACGTGCATTTGGGCCTGTTAAAGGCCCATGGTTTCTTCTGGGCCGTAACAGCCCAGCAGAATATTCAGCTTGTTAATGGCCCAAAGCTACATGGGCCCAACTAAGCGTTGGGTCCACTAAATGCCCAACTAAACTTTGGGTCGAATATAGGCCCGTGTAAGTTGTGGGCCTGGCGCCAAGTGTGAAGGCCCCAATGGCCTTTCAGGCCCAAGAAAATTGTAGGCTGGCCCAATTGTGGCCCGCTAAACAGTAGGCCCGTTAGAGGCGAATGTTTCGGCCCGGTCGACTACATCCGATTTTTTTTCAGATAGCGAATGATGGCAATAACTAGTAGGAATTAAGAACAAACCTACTCTATACAATAAAGAAATTACAACATAGTAACTTAGAATAAACCTACACTATACAATAAAGGATTTATGGTTTATTACATCCACTAGGCATCGAAGTTCGCCACCAGTGATCATAAAGCGCAACGGAGAAGCAGATTACAAAAACTGGGCACCATTACAGCGTAACAAAATAATACTGAACCAAGATCACTTCCAAGACAGTTCAAGAAAGGTTAGCCTTGCACGGGAACTGCTGCGCAAGCTGCTGAGCAAGGCTATGAGACCGGCCTAGCATATCGGCCATAGCTTCCAGGTGTAGCTATTTAGCAATGAGATTCTGATTGGTGTTCTCCGCAATCTTTCTTAGAGATAGGACTTCAAGTCAAAGTTGAGTTAGAGAATGCCTTTCTGCTAGTACTTGGGACTGAAGAAGTCGAACTGATTCAGACAACGAATTCTGTGAGCTTGTCTGACTGCTGGTCTCAAGTAACTTGAACACTACATCAAGACAAGACTTTTGGGTTGTCTCTCTATCTTCAAGATGTTTTGCCTTCTTTGCTGCAATATATGTTGGGTTTGTCTCACAGCCTTCAGCAGACTTGTGCATGCCATCAGACAGATCACCCTGTAACAAGCATAGAGATGACATGTTTTGCACGTGTATAAACAAAGATGATAACTGTGCTGTCAATTCCATCCAATTTCAAATTAGAAAATAAAGAGTAAGTTCAAAGTATCAATAACATAATTTGGCATTATTCATAATGCGGGGAGCTTCACCACACTACAGGATTACCATGTCAACATAACAAGCATAGTTGAAGGGCAAAGACAATCATTGTATATATTTTGGTTAATGTGCATGGCATGTTGTTCATATCATCAGCCACATCAGTAAGATAAAACAAGAGATGAGACAAGGTGCAAACGTGGGCTGCTTCACCACACACTGGATTATAGATCCACAAGACAAGCATACATATAGGGAGTATTGAGTAATGTGCATGGTATGAATAAGGAATTTGGTTTTACAAGTAAAACTTGGAACTTACGGGTGTTCCGACCATTCATTTTGATAGAAATAGCAAACTAAACAACAGTTAACGATAGGGAGTATGAGCAAATTAAACAACAGTTGAGGATAAAGGCTTTAGAAGGACTGGCTTACATTAACAGTTAACACCGGCTTTATAATGCCCTTCTCCATGTCAAGGGAAGGATAACTCAAGAATTTCAGCGCAAAATCTTCTTCATAAGCATTGCCTGTACTCTACATTTTGTAGAGAGTAATTATAGATATGATAATACTGGAAGGGATAGAGGATAATGAAGATAAGATGCAGATTGATACTACATAATCAACTACCAATCCCTGGAAGTACAAGCGTTACAGGACAAAATGTACTGACAAGAGCAATGGGCTACACTTCTGCACTGGCATTGTCTGTGTATTCAACTTTTTGGTAAGATTAAATATAGATCTGATATTTTTTAGTAAATGGTGGGCGAGGGAGATAAGATGCAGAATTCTACACAATGAACCAATCCCTCTTCCCATAATATAAGAGTGTTTTGAACACTGGTGTACTGTACAAAACGTTCTTATATTATGGGACATAGGGAGTAGTTGTTAATGTGAGTACAGTGATAGACGACGTTCAGTCCTTACAAGAGGATTGCAGAGCTAAACCTCTTCAAAAGCATTGGGTTGATTCTAAATTTATGTAAGAGTCCATACGGATCTTATAATGTCCACCAAATGGACGATAAAGAGGCTAACATGTGCAATGATGCTACATAATCAACCAGCTATGAAAGTAAGTATGGTCATACAGGGCAAGAGGTACTCACAAGAGCAATGAAGTGTGTAGTATAGTTGTGAGATTCTATGGTCTCTTGAGAATGAATGTTCTTCAGCAAATAGTTTTCGTACAAGTGAGACATTTAAGGCACATGGAGAAATGTAGTTCAAATTGTGATGTGATATCATAGACATTACCTTATGCTGCAGACGAGACCAATGTGTAACAAGATTATTCCAGTCACTGTTTGATAAATGTAGCACCAGAGACTTTATAGAAATTTCGTTTAGAGGCTTGCCATCGAAGTGCGCTTGCCTCAGGTAGGAATGATACTTCATCAACGAGTGCTTGAAAAGCGCAACCAACCCTTGCTCGTCTTGACAATCCAGTTTGGTCCTCACCTATTTAAAAGAATGAAATCTTGTGTCTTCTGTTAGTAGAAACATATGCAGTAATTACCTTGAATAACATTAGTACATTACTTGCGCGTAAGTTGCGGAGGAAGACTGGAAATTGTTCTGTGTCTGTGGTATAATCTTTCCATGAAGAAAAGATGCGCCCAAAGTTCCTAACAACAATATAAGCTTCGTCTTCTAAACTGGGAAGAAATGGAACAGGGGTCCTATTTGCTGCAGGGGCTCTCTCTCGTTCGAAAAGGGATTTGGCAACTGGATTTGGTGTACTCTTTGCTGGAATGGGGGTTTTGCGTCGTAGAGCTGGTGCTATGTCAACTGGCATCATCATATTGTTTGCTGTAGTTAGGGTCTGCTGGGTTGGGGCATCAGAGATGACCAGTGTAGTAGGGCTAGAGTCTGCTAGAGTTGAGGCCGTGTTTTGTGGGTCAGGTGATATTACAGCTACACCTAATGGGCTATTTGATTTATTAGGTGTCGCTACCTTTTCCAAATACTTTGCTTGTGCTCCTCCGCGATCAGCAATCACCCTCTTCCTTTTGAACGTCTAATACACAAGAACATCATTCAAATGGGTAAATATGGTATGATGACATATGGAATATGTACTGAAAATGCATAGGCAGGGCGTATTCACATACATGATGTGTATACTAAGCTAATGGCAGTACAACAAAGTAGAAGCAATGCAAAGCAACAGTTGCAAGATATGTGCGACCAATATAACCTTAGAAAGTTAGAGCAAGCACCTTGATGAGTGAATAAGATAGGGCATCTGCCTCTGACTCCTCCACTAGGGAGCTACATTGACTTAGGTCTCGCTCTAGCTCAGAATCACTGTTAGGATCATATTCTGAGCATGAATCTGTAGATGGAGAGCATTTGCATTGCATTGCATCTAGACTTGATTTCAGTCCCTTAATGCCAGGTTTGACAACCATGGCATTGTTCTGCTTTATTCTTTTCATGCGTGCAAGCTCATAATCATTATGATGCTGTTCAGTATCTGAGATTCATGAAAACATAAAAAGTAGTCAGATTATCTACGGAATGCATTGCAGATTCAACTCGAAGAGTGTCTCCCTATAAACCCCTGCATATGCAAAGTTCACCTCCAACCGTGCTGACCAGACCACACACAGAAATACAAACCTATTAGTCTCTATAACAGGCAGACACACATTTCAAAACTGAAGTAGGAACATTAGAATCATATCAAATTCATATTTGAACAAATAAACCAAGGAATTATGAGTGGCATAATGTTTAGCTTCAAGGGTGGAGTGATGGTAGTGCGACACAAAGCAAGTAGGCAGATTGTAGTCCATGTAAAAGATCGTAGTCTTTGTAAAAGGTGGAAATGACTCTTTCTTTCTATACAATGTAGTGTTCATTGCCCACACATGATGGAAGAGATCACATAGAGGAATACTATTCACTCATGTCCGCGGTTCCAGTATTTTGAAACAGGGTGGTCCACCCTAAAAGAATATTAACAACAAATATGGCAAGGCAAGCATAGATGTAGGGAATCAATCATTACTTGTGAGCTTACTAGCACAAGTATGCAGAATTGTAGCTGCAGTAAGAGACCGTCCAAAACCTGAATCAAGAAGTTGGTCTAGCACTTATTGTTTGCAACTAATCGCCGTGAATAATTGGATATCATATCGAATGAGTAAGAAATACAAGTAAAATTGTCAACAAACCTGGCCTACAGTAGAATCTGGGTCAATGTCACTACGACCAACAATCCAAAATGACTAGTGTCTGTTCCTAGGGTCGGAATTTTGAAACCCTGTGAACTTTACAGGTACTAAAGATTATTGAAATACATCCGAACCATTAAGTGTAGGTAGCACTCAGTACACAACAAACCCTAATGACAGCCCTGCCTAATGAGTAATGAATCAATTAGAAAATGGGTGATGAGGAGTGGCTGCTGAGTGTTGAGGATGTATCTCAAGATAAATCGGGTTGGCTTAGTGGCTGCTGCACGCCTGAGCCCTGAACGGACTGGGAAGGTAGGCACGGCGGCGCACCCGAGCAGCGGTGACGCTGTTGGGCGAGTGGCTCCTGACCTCCTATTAGTCCGGTGTCTCCTCCTAGAGTCATGCCGTCCGAGGACGGCAAGTCGCCGGCAAGGCAAGCGGCTGGGGGCGAGTAGAGATCGGAAGCGCAACAGAATAGAGGGGAATAGGGCCTGGGCCGACCCAAAATCCCAGGGTGGGCCACGGCCCACCGTGGGCACCCTGTAGAGATACACACCCGAGCGGCATACATGCATTTTTGAAACTAAATTAGGAACATTTAGCTGACCAATTAAACGACTCTGTTTTAATAATATCAGATTCATATTTGAACAACTAAGCTTGTTTAGCTTGCTGGGTGGAGCAGTGCTATTATGACATGAAGCACGTATGCTGATCGTATAGTGATCATAAAAGGGGAAACCCTAAGTTTTTTTTTTGAGCAAAAGAGGGTTTCCCCTCCGATTTCTATTAAGGAAACCACCACAGAACCAACATGATCAATTAAACCCTATTATGACTGTGCCATGGCAGATTTAAAGCTGCAAAGCACAGAAATGCTATTTAGCATCCATTGTTTGCTTCGAACTAAGAACTTAATTCTGGGACCTGAAAAGAAAGTACAGTAACCAAGTTACGATCTATTTTCTGGTTGAGATCAAAAAGTTGAGGATATATGAAGTACCACCTCTCTCGCAACGCCGTGTAGACATCGGGGGTGCGATGGCTGTCGATGGCGTTGAAGCAGATCTACGACCGTAGACGGGTGCATCGGGGGATAAGTGCTATTGTGGTGGACGAGAAGGTCGCGTGAGCGGCCCTGGTAAAGAAGACGGCGGAGCTGATGAAGCGAGAGGACGCGATGCAAGGCTCCTGGTCCGTCACCGTGGATGAGAAACGTCCATCTTTAGCAGTGAATGATGCGGTCTTGGTAGGCGCTTCGGCATGGTGGAGGATGGTGGCGATGGATGGGGTGGATGGCGGCGACGATGGATGGGGTGGCGGACGGAGGAGGCTGGTGTGCGGATGGTGTTCTAGCGCGAACGGTGTATGAATGGGAAAATGGAGGGAGAGGTACGGGGAACCATGTTTCTGGGACGCGCCTGTCTGAAATATGGGAAAGTTACAAACTTAGCCCCCGTTTAAAATTTGGACGTCTCGTCGGTTGGGAATAGGACGGTAATCTCGCATCTCGCCAATATTTGCCCAGAGCGATTTCGGGCGAGGAGAGGGTGTTTTGGCGCCCATGGTTGGCGCCCATGGTGTATGAACGGGGATGGTAGGTAGGGCGGTTGTGTCACGTCTGAGTGAAGTTACAAACCTGCCCCTATTGAAAATATTTGCCTAAATCGATTTCGGCCGAGTTGAGTTTGTTTTGCCGCCCACCGTGTATGAATGGGGAAATGGAGGGAGAGACAGAGGTCTTTTGGACGAGCTTGATTCAAATGTGTTTTGCCGCCCATGTTTGGCACCCACCGTGTCGGAATGGGCTCAGAGGCGGTCGTGTCACGTCTAATTGAAGTTGCTAACCTACCCCTATTGAGAGTAGTGGAAATCGGCCCGATGGATTGTTCGTGTAAGAGGTAGACAGTAATTTCCATCTCCCAAACACTGGCTTCGGGCAGCCAACGTGGGAGTGGACATTTTGCCGCTTCTTTCAAATTTTGGGACAATAAGCATCCATGTTTACCCTGGCAACTAAATTCGAATCCATTTTGTATTCCTATACGAATCTTTATAAATCATTCTATGTGTTTTTATATATCTTCAAAAGCACGACAAAAATGTATTCCACTGTCATATATGAATATGATTTACAAATGCCGATACTCGAATTCAAAAGCTAGAATCCAGTTTAAGGTGAATTTGAATATTTGAAACCAATTTATGTCCAACTCAAGTGTCACACGCAGCATAATGTGTACTCCTATTTAGATATGTACACAAGCGATGTACCAAGATACAAATATCGAGTCAATCAACCAATAATGTACAAAACTAGCAGACATATAAACACTTATAGAGTATATGGATCAATAATATCAACTAACATACATAAGCCAGGCCGCTGTACTTTTTTGCTAGAAGAGCATCCTTTTTTAGCGAAGCTAGTACAACATCTTGGCCCTTTCCGATGCATGCCACTTAGGGTCCATCTATACTACTATTATTGTTGAATGCACATTCAGCCCGATTGGCATATTTGTAGGTCTGGCACAACAATCAAAATGAAATGTCTCAGAGTCTTATCAATCAATACAGACTTGTGCTAAAAAAATTACAAACCCAAAAACAAAAAACAATTATTACATGATCTCTAAAACAAATTGTTTGATCGATTACATGAACAAACAACACAAAGTTATTCAATGACGGAAAGAACATTTCACCTATGATTTACCAAGTGGGAATTTAATTTCCCTTTTTCCTTCAGGACCTTAACAATGCGGTCAGTCTCAGCTTGCTTCGTTTTGAAATCCACCAAATACTTAATGGTTGTCTTGAGTACTACTTGTGATTGTGCTGTCTGCTTCCTCAACATGTCAACTTCATCTCTAAGTGCAGAAGAAGAATCTCTTTCTACCAATAGTTTACCCTCTAGAGCATCAGCAGTTGGCAATTCATGATGCACGATTGGGCCGGTGCCACTGTTGTGGGATGATACAAAGTCCATGGGGACCTCGCTCTTTGATCTTAGGCTAACCTATTTTGCCATTAAAGTTTTGATTGGATTCCAAAAAGTTGAAGTTAGCAAAACATCTCAACTGGGAGTTATAACAGCAAACTAGTTAAACAAACAAGTAATTAAAGAGTTTTGCAAAAGGTACCTGTTAAAAAGTAGTTATTAACATCATTGTAACCGGTTGCAGCAGCAAAGCAGTTAAACAAACAAGTTTTGCAAAAGGTACCTGTTGTGGCATTGGAGTTTCTCCTTGATCCTGAAAAGTTGAGTAGCCAGTAACGTGATTAGAGAAACCGGTTGCAGCAGCAAAGGAGTTAAACAAACAAGTTTTGCAAAAGGAACCTGTTGTGGCATTGGAGTTTCTCTTGGATCCTGAAAAGTTCAGTAGTCAGTAACTTGATTAGAGCAACAAGTTATAGCAGCAAACCTGTTACACAAATATGTTTTTGAAAATGTACCTGTTGTGCAATTGGACTTCCAATTGGATCCTGATAACTTGAAGTTGGTAATATGATTACAGCAACAAGTTACAGCAGCAAACAAGGTAAACAAGGAAGTTTCTAAAAACATACCTGTTGTGCCAATGGAGTTTCAGTTGGATCCTGCAAACTTGAATGTTAGCAATCATAAATAAAGTGTTGCAAGAGCCATAAGAAACTAACATCAAACTAGTAAAACTAACCAGTTTTGGCAACATATTTAATTACACATGAACTAGTAAAACTAACAAGTTCTTGGCAAAATATTAAAGTAACAAGTCGGTACCATTTACGAGCAACACAGACATCTGTAAATTTCTTTGATGTAAGCAAAATGATTCCAACACACACACACACACACACACACACATATATATATATATATATATATAAGTTAAAAAGACGGTGTCCCTCATATAAACCTAACAGTTGTCTATCTATGAACATGTAAGCATTACTAGTGCTACAAGTGATAATAACAAACCATTTAAACAAACAGGGTATCAGAACGTAAACTACACGTGAATTCTGCTGCACCCTAGAAGTACATATGACTAGCTATCTACGTGCTTAAGTAGCTATTTAAGTTCAGGCAAAGAGTTAATTCTTAACAGTAAGTATCAAACACATAGATAGGCACAGTCTATAATAGGATTAACATGCTATGGCATTATGTAATAAGTAGCAAACTAAATTAAGCCAAGCAAAGTAGTTGAACAATTTTACAATAATTGGCTAACTAAAATTCCGAGAAGCAGGTAACTGAACTTACGCTAGCTCTTTGCATGTACAGGCACACTGCAACTTCTTTTTCGCTTACATGATTCTACGAAGGAGTCCATGGCATCAATTGCTTGGATACACAGTCCCAATACTTGTTTCTTCCCACACTGCATTGGTAAGTCGAATGGTTAATCTGATAAGATGGTGCATCCTTGATATGTTATATGAGGACGGGTTGTCAGACTAGTTGTAGCCACACACATCACACTGGCCTTTACTGTATATTTCATGCAATTACATTTGGCATATCGAGATCTAGGGAATCTACATTAGGATGAAACGACTGACATCCTTCACATTATTGGCGAACTCAGTTCATAGAAACAAGCAATTGAACCATTTTGTGGGTAAATCCAAAGCGCCACTGGAATATTTTTCACTACCCCAATCATACACGCAAAAGGGGCGACGCCACCGTAGGGGCTGGTATGGGCAGCCGCCTCGGGTGGCTGGAAAGTATGCACCTAGTTTGAGTCGTCCAGGTTGGCCCAGGCTAGTTTTGGTCATCCCAGCGCACGAGCAGACAATGTAAAAAAATGAAGAAAAACGTTTCAATTTGGAAGGGCCTATAACGTAAGTGCAAGGCAGGCCCTATAGTAGGCTCGCGGCCCAAACGAGCGCCTCCCATATCGATCGCCAGCAGGAAAAATCCCAATCCGTTCGCTCCAACCTCCACTGGTTCACTCCTAACCTAGCCGCCGCTGGACAGACCGACACATCATTTCCTCGCGCCCCCGTTGGAGGGCGGTTGCCGGGCTTCAAGCGAATGGAAGGACAAGAAGATGAAGATCTAACCCTGGGTGTAGCCTGCGTGGGAGGTAGCGGCGACTGCACGGGCGTGGCATCGAGCTTGCGCAAACAGACAGTCGCAGCTTGCAATAGCAGCACGTGCAACGAGCAGGTACATCACATCCCTGATTATATCTAATTCAAATGTTCAATTTCTGGCCAATAGTTGAACCTGACGGTGTTGTAAAACTGCTTGTATGTAGGGAATCTATGAGAAAATGAAACCAATTTCTGCTTATTTTATAACTCCCCCAATCAATAGTGAACTGTCTGAACCTGATGTATCTAATCAAGTTTCTGGTGCAAACATACAAGCTCATGTTATTCTTGAGCCTGAAGTGTCTAATGAACACACTGCTAATGAAGGATTTGATGCAAACATTTTACATGCTCCTGGTGATGAACATATAGTGTCTAATGAGGGATCTAATGCAAGCATTTTTCAAGCTCCCATCGAAGGATTTATTGTCTAATGATGATCTGCTATGTTGAGAGAGACATAGAGATTTGCAGGAATTGATGACAAGCAAATTATAGTACATTTTCATGGCTTGAGGAAATGTCGAGGCCATCTACCAGAAAGTCCCTGTATCATGACAACGTAGTAGAAATACTTTTCTAATCTGTTGATTGAAACTATTGGCATACTTGTGCAGGATAGATATATTGATATGCAGTTTGCGCACTGGTTATAGGTGCAATTATACTTTGATATTTTCAGCCAGAGAACAAAATTCAAGCAGGTACATACCATGTTAGTAGTCCTTGTAGACCATGTTGCATTTTGTGTTTTTTGGTGCTTAAATCATTTAGTGTTTTATAATTTGAACTTCTTTGGATCATTAGCTAGTTTTCAAAGTGCATGTAGCTTCACATTTCTCAAGTTATGTTGATTTCCGGAGGGCAACTGCCTTCGTATTTTTTAAGTTAATTTTTCGCCCCTGGTAACTTGAATTCATGGATCCGTCACTACACACAAATCATACACGGAGGCAAGTACGAGTTAAATGAAATGCAGGGACTTACGCTAGCTTTTTGTACAGGCTCACTGCAGCTCCGCTTGCACTTGGGATGTTCCATGTACAAGTCCATGTTACCACTTGCTTGGACGTGCAGGCCTTGTGCTCCTTGCATCCCCCTCTGCATTTTTGACACGACGAATGGTTGATCAAATAGGAGGAATCGACCTTGCTGTTTTACCGGAGGACAGATACTTACAAGGTTATACCGGTGATGTGTACCAGATCCCATAGCACCGTCATGCTTCGCTAAAAAATGGTTTTGCTTGTTTCAGATGATATCTCCAGAGGAAATAAGAGTTAAAGTCAGAGTTGCATAGGCGTGTAAGCTATGAGAGCAGTGAAAGGATATCCTTACATTGTCGGAACAGTGCACAAGGGAGTGATATGTGGATACCTAGTTCAGACCAGCATTTGGGCATGCTTGCCTAGCTAGAGTGTGGGTCACTTCAGAGCCATTGAGGGAGATGCGCTGGCGTTGGCTGGCCGCGCACGGATGCATATCTTGAGTGGCAGCGGACCGCTACGATTCGGTGGACGAGACCGTTGGTGAAGCCCCAACGGCCTCGGGGGGCGGAGGTGCGACTATGTGCTTGATGAAGTAGCCCCGGTGAGGTGGGAGACGGCGTCGGTGAAGCGCACCTGATGCGGTGGAAGTCGGTGTCTGTGAGGCACGTCGGTTGCGGCGGCTGATGTTGTCGGTGGACCACCCGGTGCGGTGGATGAGGGCGTAGATGAGGTAGCTCCGGTGCGGTGGTGAAGCGCGACCGTCGTCTTAGTCATCATTGTCGTCCCGCACAGAGGTGGGGAAAGTGACAAGACGAGGGGCGATTCGAACTTTGCTTGGGTTGGCGGCGAATTAGGGATTTGAGCACTCTGGGCGCGGAAGGGGACGGTGGAGAAGGGAGATTTTGCAGGGCTGGAATTGGGGCCGCCAGATATTTCAATCCGAAACATGGAAGCACGAACTTATTTTTTCGTCGTTCTTTTGGGGGGTGGAGGGAGGGGGTGGGGGTGGGTGGCTGGGTGCTAGCGTCCGTATGACACACGCGACCACCACGACATGACCCTGTCTGCCTGGTGCACCTACATTTGAGAATGCAAATGAATCTTCTTTCATTTGCAGACGAATCTGTATGTATTACCATGCTTGTGTTTTCCTTGCAAATAATTAGTCATTCGAAATGAGATACTATAAATTAATTAATTAATGAGGAGTTATTTGAATTAGAGTGTGTGTCACATAGCGATCTCCAATTCTAACATGGATTTCGCATTTCACGGTATCCACGCTACTTTTTTTAATACAAATTCATATGTATATGATAAACACCATGGTAGTGAGAAAACTTTGGATGGATTCAAACATATGACCTAAAAAATAGCACAACAATCGAGTCAATGTCAACTTTTCCAAAACCTAGTATGGCACGAAGTCGAAATAATTACCCATATGCACTAAAAAAATACACTTCCGTGATGATACATCTTTGTCACAGTAGGTCACGTTTTCTGTCATGCATGTACATCAATGATGATTTTATGACAGAATCAAGATAGTCATACCTCTGCTGTCGTAGAAGTGTTCCATGACATTACCAAAATTATCATCTCGGAAGTGTCCACTTCATGACGATAAATCGCGCGTCTTAGAAGTTCTTTCGTCAAGGGTGACCGACACGTGGCATCCACCGTAACGGTTCGCTGTTAAGCTACCAGGTCCGGTTTTGGATCCGATAACCCATTAACAGCCTGGACCAATGAGGATTTTCCACGTGTAAAATTGTCATTGGCCGGAGGAAACACGTGTTGGCTCACCGTTTGGACAGATGTCATCCATTCATTGGACAAGAGGCGCCTACGTATGTCGACACGTGGCACAGCCCAACAGAGGCCCATTCTGGTGAAAAGGCCGACCTGTTTGACTTGGTCAAAAGGTAACGGGCCGGCCCACGAAAAGCCTGTTAACGGCCTATTCGTATATAGCCCATTTACGGCCCACTAACTCACGACCCGTTACGGCCTATCGGAATTAAGCCTAGTAGCTTCATCTGGGCCGTCCAATATGATTCCAGCCCGTTGTAACTACCGGCCCATGTATGGCCCATGATGTCTTTCGGCCCATACGAGGTCATTTGTAACTCTTGGCCCATTAACGGCCCGTGGTGAACTGGCCCGCAATGAACAGTGTATCGCTTTATACCCATTAACGACCCATTATTTCATAGGGCCATTTCCAACCCGTGTTATCTTTTGGCCTTCTCAGGGCCCATTTATTCTTGGGCTTATTTCCAGCATTCGGTTACTTATGGCCCGTTACTGGCCTTTTCTGCTTGTGGGCCAAATTCAGCCCGTGGTTACAATCGGCCCGTTAAACCGTTGGGCCATTTCATAGCGTCATCAAATACAGTCGATTAACGACGACCCGTTATGGTCGGCCCATGAACGGGCGATTCCAAATCTGGCCCGCTTACGGCCCGTAATGCGGTCTGTTATTGGCCCATGTTTGGCCGATCGATCACACGGCCCGTAGAAGGCCCATTGATGCTATGGCCCATAGAAGGACCATTGTTTGTACGGCCCGTAGAAGGCCCATTGTTTCTACGGTTCATAGGAGGCCCATGGTAACTACAGTAAATATGTAGCCCATGGTTATTGTGGCCTAGTTTTAAAAAATAGGTTATTGCGGCCACTAGCAAACCGCGGAAAAAGAACTGTACTGGCTACAAGCAAACAAATAAACAAGACAACAAGGAAATAAATAAGCAAGCAACTTACGCTAGGCTATCATGGCTATTACACATATTACATCCACTGGGCATCAAAGTTCGCAACCAGTGCAAATATAGGGAACAAAGCCGCATATCATATAACCTGGTTGTGAAAGTTGGTGACCAGTACAAATAAACGCCGCAACAAAACAAGTCCAGATCTGAAACCACTTCAGAAGAGCTCAAGAAACAATATCCTGGGTACCCATAATGCTTACAAGATGCTTAGCAAGCTTATTAACTTTCTATTGTTTGGCGCTTAAATCGTCCAGCGCTTGCTGTAGCAACAGAAAGTATGCATCTGAATTCTGCAGGGACTTCCTTAGTCCTTCAGCCTCCTATCGCAGCACATCTGATCGATGTCTTTCAACTTGAAGTTGAGACTCAAGAATACGAACTGATTCAGGCATCGAGTTCGAAGAGCTTGTGCCAGCAGTAGTGGCCAGTAACTCGAACACTACATCAAGACAGGACTTTGGGGTTCTCTCACTGTCGTCAAGATAGTTTTTATCAGCTTTCTTGGAGACCAACAGGGATGTCTCACTATCTTTAACCTTATCTACATTACTTCCTTTACCATTGCATAACGGGGTACTGTTCTCCAATATTTTGTCCGCATTCTAAAAGAGAAACAAGCAGACACATCACAGGTTTACCATGTTGTATATGAAACTCATTTTGGTAAATCAGTTCATTAGTAAAGTCGACAGGATAACAGCATGAAACAAACATATATCTATGTACCATGGTCACTTTATGGTCTATATCATTCTAGTTTTTGTTGCCAAATCAAGATAGAGACACAGTTCAAATAATATTTGTTCAAGACAACGAAGAATAGACAGAATATAAGTGTGGGAAATTATAGAGCAATAACAACACTTGAAATGTGCATGACATGAGAACATAACTGTTTATTCAATTGAAACTGAAATCAACATAGAGCAAGTTACAACAGCAAACCTGTTAAAGAAACAAGTTTAAAACATACCTGTTGCGCCATAGGAGTTTCAATTCCATCCTTTAAATTTGAAAATAGTTGGTATGAGTAAATACAGTTATGCAAGAGCAAAGGAGTATGAACCAAAGCTACAAAACCTTACCTGAGAACAATTCTTCTTCTCCTTTAAGCGTTGAGTTGGGATTCGGAGTGGTGGTCCTCTTACTACCTGCAGTTCCCTTACTAACTGCTCGTGTTTGGGTGCTCTGTGGTGGAGACGGTGCTGTTCAACTGGAACTGGGTTACTATCTGCTGGGGTTGGGGTTAGAAGGGGTGTAGCTGGTTCTCTGTCCAACTGGGTAGGGGTACAATCTGCAAGAGTTTGGGTTATGTGTGGTGGGGTTGGTTCTTGGGCAAGTACAACCGTGGTTCTATTTGCATCAACTGGTAGCACTATCTTTTCTGAAGACCGTGTTGTTACTCCCTTAGATACTGCCATCACCCTTTCCAATTCAAATGGCTGATAAACAAGAAAAGTAATTGAATGTACAGACATTGTATGATAGACATGTGCAATGGATAGTGGGGAATAAAAGAGGGCATGAAATAGTTCACATTTATGTTGTCTAACCAAACAGGATAGCATGACACAATTTCACATATATGATGGCTAACTAAATAGGATTGCATGGCACAATTTCACATTATGATGGCTAACTAAAAAAGATGGAAAGACATAGTTCAAAATATGATGACTATGTAAACAGGATGACATGATATAGCTATACAATGTGTTTATTAAATAGGTTGGCATGCCATAATTCACATAAATGCCTCCTATGGAAACATGATAGCATGATATAATTCACAGATAGAATGAAATAATTCAAAATATGATGAATGTAAACACTAAACAGGATGAGATGATATAACTATATGATGTCTTTATTAAATGGGTTGCCATGCCATAATTCAGATAGATGATGTGTATGTAAACATGATGGCATGATATAATTCAAATATATGATTTATATAGTAAGCAAGTAAGCAGATGGAAATCCATATATGATGTAAAAACTAAGCAATGTAAGACAACATGCATGACATGGGTAATATAACCCTGCCTAGTTTGAGCATAGACCTTAGGGGGGAAATAGGACTGGTCATCAGTTTCTAAATCCTCCTCCGAGGAGCTCTCTGTAACCAGCAAGATGTCTGCTTCAGCAGGTAGCATTGTCTGCTCTGAATACCTTGTTTTCACTCCAGATACTTCCATCACCGCTTCAAATGGCTGATGCACAGGAAGAGTAGTTGAATATACAAATGTTGTCGACAAATGGAACACGTAATACAAAAAAATGATAGCATGATATAATTCACATACATGATGATTGGCTAAACAATATGGCACTGCATAATTCACATATATAATGCCTTTGCAATAAGATAGCATTGCATAATTCACATATATAATGCCTTGCAACAAGATGGCAATGCATAATTCACATATATGGTAATTAGACACTAAACATGTGGCATTCACAGAAAGCATGTCTAAACTAATCAAATGACATAGCAATGCAAGACACCATACACACGATATGAGAAACATAACCCTGCCAAGTTGGAGCATACACCTCGGGGGGGGGGGGGGGGGAATAGGACTGGTCGTCTGTCTCTGAATCCTCCACTGAGGAGCTATCCATAACCAATGAGATATGCGCTTCGTCAGATAGCATAGTCTGCTCTGAAGACCTTGTTTTCACTCCAGAATTTTCCATCACCGTGTCAAATGGTTGATGCACACGAAGAGTAGTTGAATGTACTAACATTGTTGACAAATGTAATACGTAACGAAAAAAAGGATGGCCTGATATAATTCACATATAAGATAAGTGGCTAAGCAGGATGGCATTGCAAAATTCACATATATGATGCCTAGCTAAACAAGATGGCGTTGCATAATTCACATAAACGATGAATAAACTAAACAAATGGCATCCACACAAAACATGTCTAAACTAAGCAGATGACTTATTTGATGTATAAAGTAAGCAATGCAAGGCACCATATGCATGATATAACCAACATGAGCATGCCAAGTTAGAGCAAAGACCTGAGGGGGTAAATAGGAGTGGTCTTCTCCTTCTGAATCCCCCTCAGAACAGATATCTTACTCCCGATTACAATCCAAAATGGGTGGAGGGGGGCTGCCTTTGCACCTACCATGGAGCAACTTCTGCATGAAATTTAATTGCCACGCAAGGCTCGTCTCTTTTTCTCTACATGTTTAGTTCCATTGTGTACAATAATTGACATGCATAGGAATAAAACATAGTGAGACTATGTAAGGAGTGCATGCAGAAATCCAGAGTGATGGTAGCAACCTGTGGATAGACCCAAAACCAATGATAGCAGGCAGATAGTGGCTTCAGTTAAAAAATACAGATAATGGAACTAGAAACTAATAGTAGACACCAGAGATTAACCAGATAGTAGATAGATACTATTGATTGCGGCCCCGATATGTACCCCACAACCATTTAAAAACTCAAGTTTGACCATTAGTTTGGAGCTGGCTCAGAGTCTAATCGGTGAACAGGACGATAAAGTAGCATGTAATATTAAGCAATGCATAACGTAAGCAGACACGAAAGAGTGCGACCTATCTTGCGGACCAGTGTAGTCCTCGAGGTCCTCTACTCGGTTGATGATGGTAATGTAGTTGTCATGGCTACCAGCAACGGGGAAGAAGATCTGAGGCGGTGAAAGACAGTCTGGAGGCCAGATCCCTGTTAAGCTGGACCCTTCTGTCGTTGGAGCAGCTGAGCTGGGGTGGACGACGGCGAAGCAGGAGCGAGACAAACCACACAAGGTTTTCATTGACAACTATTTGTAAGAGAAGTAATTCTGTAAGGGCTCATTTGAATTGGATAATTCTAACAACGCAGGGATAGGAAATACATAGTAATAGGATAGGAATGCATGAACAAAATAGAGAATTTAAAAACACAGGATTTCTGCCAATCTGGGTGTTTGGTTCACAAGAATTGGAAGATCACATGATGCAAAGAAGCATGGTGAGATTAAGTCAAACCACAAGAAAATGTACGGTTATAATGCTATTATGCTACTATCTCTTAGTCTTGTGCTTCATGAATAGGAATTTGAAAAGGAGGACAAGTGGATATTAAAATTCCTACGGTTTTTATTTCAAGGAGCCACTAAAGGAACAAATCCTACAGTTTTCCTTTGCCCCATTCCTTTGAACAAAATGCATGAATAGTAGTACCATAGGAAACTTTCTAATTCCTATGTTTTTCCTTTACTTTTCCTTTCAAGCACTGGCGATTCTAGTAGGCAGGCTTGAGCAAGGAAAAGCCTACACTCAGAAATTGTTTTTGTGCTACTTCTACTACTTTGGACCTAGGCCACTGCCCTACTAGCTCAACTCCCAGGCCCATCGACAAATGCACAGCTCAAACGCGCAGAGATAAATAATGATGTCGTTCAAGAGAGTCTATCACAGATAGCTAAGTTGCCTGGTACCTCACTGCTTCATATAGTAGGAGAAACTAATCGTATTTCACGTTACTACGTGTGCTCAGTGGACAATATATATCTATACTACTATATAGTGTACCAATAATATGACATAGGAGCCGTTGGATCTTTACAATTGGACGGCTGTAGTTAAATGATTCTAATTTGTGGAAACGTGGCCGCACAAGTGCCGTTAGATCTGACAATCCTACGGCCAGTATCCCAGGGATTCACTGTGGGGCACCATTCTCCTCTCATGAGCCATGTGATGTGGCGTTTGGTTTAGAACTTACGCTGTGAGCTGGCCATGTAGTATACGCCAGTACATGCTAGAAGTGCCTAGAGAAGTGTCAATGCAGCGGCAACCTAGCAGCCAATAGTACCACAGTACTAGCATTTTACTGTTGAACGCATGGAAGCCATTTTTTCTCAAAATAAGCAGTACACCGTATAAAAGAGTAGCACATGGCAGTATTGCTGATTTTTGAAAGAAATATTCAACCATCTGGTAGAAATATTAGATGCAGTTTTTTTACATGATATTAGTTTACTTGAAAAACCATGAGGTCGAGGGCACATGAATGAAATAAAAATTATGAGAAAATTCTGACTTAAAGGTGTGAAAAGGTGAATTAATTACAGCAAACTAATTTTATCCGTATATCAATTTTAAATTTAAAAAACAACTCCCTCAAAGAAATAATATAAAATGTTATTACAACCAATAATTGTGCTACTGCGATTTGAAATGAGGAGAAAAAAATCACCTAGAAAGCGGAAATATCCTTTTCAAAATTAGATGATAATTTTATCAAAATATAGGTGCTTTAATTACAATTTAATGACTTAGTATTGTGATTATACATAATAATATTACGTGCAAAGTGTTGGAAATATGCCCTAGAGGCAATAATAAATGGTTATTATTATATTTCTTTGTTCATGGTAATTGTCTATTGTTCATGCTATAATTGTATTGTCCGGAAATCATAATACATGTGTGAATACATAGACCACAACGTGTCCCTAGTAAGCCTCTAGTTGACTAGCTCATTGATCAACTGATAGTCATGGTTTCCTGACTATGGGCATTGGATGTCATTGATAACGGGATCACATCATTGGGAGAATGATGTGATGGACAAGATCCAATCCTAAGCATAGCATAAAAGATCGTGTAGTTTCGTTTGCTAGAGCTTTTCCAATGTCAAGTATCTTTTCCTTAGACCATGAGATCGTCCAACTCCCGGATACCGTAGGAGTGCTTTGGGTGTGCCAAACGTCACAATGTAACTGGGTGACTATAAAGGTGCACTACGGGTATCTCCGAAAGTGTCTGTTGGGTTGGCATGGATCGAGACTGGGATTTGTCACTCCGTGTGACGGAGAGGTATCTCTGGGCCCACTCGGCAATGCATCATCATAATGAGCTCAATGTGACTAAGGCGTTAGTCACGGGATCATGCATTGCGGTACGAGTAAAGAGACTTGCCGGTAACGAGATTGAACAAGGTATTGGGATACCGACGATCGAATCTCGGGCAAGTAACATATCGATTGACAAAGGGAATTGTATACGGGATTGATTGAATCCTCGACATCGTGGTTCATCCGATGAGATCATCGTGGAACATGTGGGAGCCAACATGGGTATCCAGATCCCGCTGTTGGTTATTGACCGGAGAGGCGTCTCGGTCATGTCTGCACGTCTCCCGAACCCGTAGGGTCTACACACTTAAGGTTCGGTGACGCTAGGGTTGTAGAGATATGTGTATGCGGAAACCCGAAAGTTGTTCGGAGTCCCGGATGAGATCCCGGACGTCACGAGAGGTTCCGGAATGGTCCGGAGGTGAAGAATTATATATAGGAAGTCAAGTTTCGGCCACCGGGAAAGTTTTGGGGGTTACTGATATTGTACCGGGACCACCGGAAGGGTCCCGGGGGTCCACCGGGTGGGCCACCTATCCCAGAGGGCCCCGTGGGCTGAAGTGGGAAGGTAACCAGCCCCTAGTGGGCTGGGCGCCCCCCATGGGCCTCCCCCCATGCGCCTAGGGTTGCAAACCCTAGGGTGGGGGGGCTTCCCACTTGGCTTGGGGGGCAAGGCACCCCCCTTGGCCGCCGCCCCACCCTAGATGGGTTTGGCCGGCGCCCCCCCTCCCAAGGGGGCCTATATAAGGGGGGGGGAGGGAGGGCAGCAACAACACAGCCTTGGGCGCCTCCCTCTCCCCCTGCAACACCTCTCTCTCTCTCTCTCGTATATGCTCGGCGAAGCCCTTCCGGCATCCCGCTACATCCACCGCCACGCCGTCGTGCTACTGGATCTCCATCAACCTCTCCTTCCCCCTTGCTGGATCAAGAAGGAGGAGACGTCGCTGCACCGTACGTGTGTTGAACGCGGAGGTGCCGTCCGTTCGGCACTCGGTCATCGGTGATTTGAATCACGGCGAGTACGACTCCGTCATCCACGTTCATTGGAACGCTTCCGCTCGCGATCTACAAGGGTATGTAGATGCACTCCTTTCCCCTCATTGCTAGTATACTCCATAGATGCATCTTGGTGAGCGTAGGAAAATTTTAATATTATGCTACGATTCCCAACAGTGGCATCATGAGCCAGGCCTATGCGTAGTTACTATGCACGAGTAGAACACAAAGCAGTTGTGGGCGTTGATGTTGCCAATTCTTCTTGCTGCTACTAGTCGTTTCTTGTTTCGGCGGCATTGTAGGATGAAGCGGCCCGGACCGACCTTACACGTACGCTTACGTGAGACAGGTTCCACCGACTGACATGCACTAGTTGCATAAGGTGGCTAGCGGGTGTCTGTCTCTCCTACTTTAGTCGGAACGGATTCGATGAAAAGGGTCCTTATGAAGGGTAAATAGAAATTGGCAAATCACGTTGTGGTCATACGTAGGTAAGAAAACGTTCTTGCTAGAAACCTACAAACCACGTAAAAACTTGCAACAACAATTAGAGGACGTCTAACTTGTTTTTGCAGCAAGTGCTATGTGATGTGATATGGCCAGAAGATGTGATGAATGATATATGTGATGTATGAGATTGATCATATTCTTGTAATAGGAATCACGACTTGCATGTCGATGAGTATGACAACCGGCAGGAGCCATAGGAGTTGTCTTTATTATTTTGTATGACCTGCGTGTCATTGAATAACGCCATGTAATTTACTTTACTTTGTTGCTAAACGTGTTAGCCATAGAAGTAGAAGTAATCGTTGGCGTGACGACTTCATGAAGACACAATGATGGAGATCATGATGATGGAGATCATGGTGTCATGCCGGTGACGAAGATGATCATGGTGCCCCGAAGATGGAGATCAAAGGAGCATAATGATATTGGCCATATCATGTCACTATTTGATTGCATGTGATGTTTATCATGTTTTTAGATCTTATTTGCTTAGAACGACGGTAGTAAGTAAGATGATCCCTTATAATAATTTCAAGAAAGTGTTCACCCTAACTGTGCACCGTTGCGAAGGTTCGTTGTTTCGAAGCACCACGTGATGATCGGGTGTGATAGATTCTAACGTTCGAATACAACGGGTGTTGACGAGCCTAGCATGTACAGACATGGCCTCGGAACACACGCAATACACTTAGGTTGACTTGACGAGCCTAGCATGTACAGACATGGCCTCGGAACACGGAGGACCGAAAGGTCGAGCATGAGTCGTATAGAAGATACGATCAACATGGAGATGTTCACCGATCTTGACTAGTCCGTCTCACGTGATGATCGGACACGGCCTAGTTGACTCGGATCATGTTTCACTTAGATGACTAGAGGGATGTCTATCTCAGTGGGAGTTCATTAAATAATTTGATTAGATGAACTTAATTATCATGAACTTAGTCTAAATCTTTACACTATGTCTTGTAGATCAAATGGCCCATGTTGTCCTCAATTTCAACGCGTTCCTAGAGAAAACCAAGCTGAAAGATGATGGCAGCAACTATACGGACTGGGTCCGGAACCTGAGGATCATCCTCATAGCAGCCAAGAAAGATTATGTCCTAGAAGCACCGCTAGGTGAAGCACCAATCCCAGAGAACCAAGACGTTATGAACGCTTGGCAGCAGCGTGCTGATGATTACTCCCTCGTTCAGTGCGGCATGCTTTACAGCTTAGAACCGGGTCTCCAGAAGCGTTTTGAGAAACATGGAGCATATGAGATGTTTGAGGAGCTGAAAATGGTTTTCCAAGCTCATGCCCGGGTCGAGAGATATGAAGTCTCCGACAAGTTCTTCAGCTGTAAAATGGAGGAGAATAGTTCTGTTAGTGAGCACATACTCAGAATGTCTGGGTTGCATAACCGCTTGTCTCAGCTGGGAGTTAATCTCCCGGATGACGCGGTCATTGACAGAATCCTCCAGTCGCTTCCACCAAGCTACAAGAGCTTTGTGATGAACTTCAATATGCAGGGGATGGAAAAGACCATTCCCGAGGTATATTCAATGCTGAAATCAGCGGAGGTGGAGATCAGAAAAGAACATCAAGTGTTGATGGTGAATAAAACCACTAAGTTCAAGAAGGGCAAGGGTAAGAAGAACTTCAAGAAGGACGGCAAGGGAGTTGCCGCGCCCGGTAAGCGAGTTGCCGGGAAGAAGCCAAGGAATGGACCCAAGCCTAAAACTGAGTGCTTTTATTGCAAGGGAAGTGGTCACTGGAAGCGGAACTGCCCCAAATACTTAGCGGACAAGAAGGCCGGCAACGCCAAAGGTATATGTGATATACATGTAATTGATGTGTACCTTACCAGTACTCGTAGTAGCTCCTGGGTATTTGATACCGGTGCGGTTGCTCATATTTGTAACTCAAAACAGGAACTACGGAATAAACGGAGACTGGCAAAGGACGAGGTGACGATGCGCGTCGGGAATGGTTCCAAGGTCGATGTGATCGCCGTCGGCACGCTACCTCTGCATCTACCTACGGGATTAGTTTTAAACCTCAATAATTGTTATTTAGTGCCAGCTTTGAGCATGAACATTGTATCTGGATCTCGTTTAATTCGAGATGGCTACTCATTTAAATCCAAGAATAATGGTTGTTCTATTTATTTGAGAGATATGTTTTATGGTCATGCCCCGCTGGTCAATGGTTTATTTTTGATGAATCTCGAATGTGATGTTACACATGTTCATAGTGTGAATACCAAAAGATGTAAAGTTGATAACGATAGTCCCACATACTTGTGGCACTGCCGCCTTTGGTCACATTGGTGTCAAGCGCATGAAGAAGCTCCATGCAGATGGAATTTTGGAGTCTCTTGATTACGAATCATTTGACACGTGCGAACCATGCCTCATGGGTAAGATGACCAAGACTCTGTTCTCCGGAACAATGGAGCGAGCAACCAACTTATTGGAAATCATACATACCGATGTGTGCGGTCCAATGAGTGTTGAGGCTCGCGGAGGATATCGTTATGTTCTCACTCTCACTGATGACTTAAGTAGATATGGGTATGTCTACCTAATGAAACACAAGTCTGAAACCTTTGAAAAGTTCAAGGAATTTCAGAGTGAGGTTGAGAATCAACGTGACAGGAGAATAAAATTCTTACGATCAGATCGTGGTGGAGAATATTTAAGTCACGAATTTGGTGCACACTTAAGGAAATGTGGACTAGTTTCACAACTCACGCCGCCTGGAACACCTCAAAGAAACGGTGTGTCCGAACGTCGTAATCGCACTCTATTGGATATGGTGCGATCTATGATGTCTCTTACCGATTTACCGCTCTCATTTTGGGGTTATGCTTTAGAGACTGCCGCATTCACTTTAAATAGGGCTCCGTCGAAATCCGTTGAGACGACACCGTATGAATTATGGTTTGGGAAGAAACCTAAGCTGTCGTTTCTAAAAGTTTGGGGATGCGATGCTTATGTCAAGAAACTTCAACCTGAAAAGCTCGAACCCAAATCGGAAAAATGCGTCTTCATAGGATACCCTAAGGAAACTATTGGGTATACCTTCTACCTCAGATCCGAAGGCAAGATCTTCGTTGCCAAGAACGGGTCCTTTCTGGAGAAGGAGTTTCTCTCGAAAGAATTGAGTGGGAGGAAAGTGGAACTTGATGAGGTGATAGTCACCCCTTCCGAACCGGAAAGTAGCGCAGCGCGGGAAAATGTTCCTATGGTGCCTACACCGACTGGGGAGGAAGTTAATGATGATGATCATGAAGCTTCGAATAAGGTTACTACTGAACTTCGTAGGTCCACAAGGACACGTTCCGTACCAGAGTGGTACGGCAACCCTGTCCTGGAAATCATGTTGTTAGACAACGGTGAACCTTCAAACTATGAAGAAGCGATGGCGGGCCCGGATTCTGACAAATGGCTAGAAGCCATGAAATCCGAGATAGGATCCATGTATGAAAACGAAGTATGGACTTTGACTGACTTGCCCGATGATCGGCGAGCCATAGAAAATAAATGGATCTTTAAGAAGAAGACGGACGCGGATGGTAATGTGACCATCTACAAAGCTCGACTTGTCGCTAAGGGTTATCGACAAGTTCAAGGGGTTGACTACGATGAGACTTTCTCACCCGTAGCGAAGCTGAAGTCCGTCCGAATCATGTTAGCAATTGCCGCATACTATGATTATGAGATATGGCAGATGGACGTCAAAACGGCATTCCTTAATGGCTTCCTTAAGGAAGAGTTGTATATGATGCAGCCGGAAGGTTTTGTCGATCCTAAGAATGCCAACAAAGTATGCAAGCTCCAGCGCTCAATCTATGGGCTGGTGCAAGCATCTCGGAGTTGGAACATTCGCTTTGATGAGATGATCAAAGCGTTTGGGTTTACACAGACTTATGGAGAAGCCCGTGTTTACAAGAAAGTGAGTGGGAGCTCTGTACCATTTCTCATATTATATGTGGATGACATATTATTGATGGGAAATGATATAGAATTCTTGGAAAGTATAAAGGCCTATTTGAACAAGTGTTTTTCAATGAAGGACCTTGGAGAAGCTGCTTATATATTAGGCATCAAGATCTATAGAGATAGATCAAGACGCCTCATTGGTCTTTCACAGAGTACATACCTTGACAAGATATTGAAGAAGTTCAATATGGATCAGTCCAAGAAGGGGTTCTTGCCTGTATTGCAAGGTGTGCAATTGAGCACGGCTCAATGCCCGACCACGGCAGAAGATATAGAAAAGATGAGTGTCATCCCCTATGCCTCGGCCATAGGGTCTATTATGTATGCCATGCTGTGTACCAGACCTGATGTAAACCTTGCCGTAAGTTTGGTAGGAAGGTACCAAAGTAATCCCGGCATGGAACACTGGACAGCGGTCAAGAATATCCTGAAGTACCTGAAGAGGACTAAGGATATGTTTCTCGTTTATGGAGGTGACGAAGAGCTCGTCGTAAAGGGTTACGTCGACGCTAGCTTCGACACAGATCTGGATGACTCGAAGTTACAAACCGGATACGTGTATATTTTGAATGGAGGAGGAGTAAGCTGGTGCAGTTGCAAGCAAAGCGTCGTGGCGGGATCTACATGTGAAGCGGAGTACATGGCAGCCTCGGAGGCAGCACAGGAAGCAGTCTGGATGAAGGAGTTCATTACCAACCTAGGGGTGATTCCCAATGCGTCGGGCCCGATGACTCTCTTCTGTGACAACACTGGAGCTATTGCCCTTGCGAAGGAGCCCAGGTTTCACAGGAAGACCAGGCATATCAAGTGTCGCTTCAACTCCATTCGTGAAAGTGTTCAAAATGGAGACATAGATATTTGTAAAGTACATACAGACCTGAATGTAGCATATCCGTTGACTAAACCTCTCCCTAGAGCAAAACATGATCAACACCAGGACGCAATGGGTGTTCGATTCATCACAATGTAACTAGATTATTGACTCTAGTGCAAGTGGGAGACTGTTGCAAATATGCCCTAGAGGCAATAATAAATGGTTATTATTATATTTCTTTGTTCATGGTAATTGTCTATTGTTCATGCTATAATTGTATTGTCCGGAAATCATAATACATGTGTGAATACATAGACCACAACGTGTCCCTAGTAAGCCTCTAGTTGACTAGCTCGTTGATCAACTGATAGTCATGGTTTCCTGACTATAGGCATTGGATGTCATTGATAACGGGATCACATCATTGGGAGAATGATGTGATGGACAAGACCCAATCCTAAGCATAGCATAAAAGATCGTGTAGTTTCGTTTGCTAGAGCTTTTCCAATGTCAAGTATCTTTTCCTTAGACCATGAGATCGTGCAACTCCCGGATACCGTAGGAGTGCTTTGGGTGTGCCAAACGTCACAACGTAACTGGGTGACTATAAAGGTGCACTACGGGTATCTCAGAAAGTGTCTGTTGGGTTGGCATGGATCGAGACTGGGATTTGTCACTCCGTGTGACGGAGAGGTATCTCTGGGCCCACTCGGCAATGCATCATCATAATGAGCTCAATGTGGCTAAGGCGTTAGTCACGGGATCATGCATTGCGGTACGAGTAAAGAGACTTGCCGGTAACGAGATTGAACAAGGTATTGGGATACCGACGATCGAATCTCGGGCAAGTAACATATCGATTGACAAAGGGAATTGTATACGGGATTGATTGAATCCTCGACATCATGGTTCATCCGATGAGATCATCGTGGAACATGTGGGAGCCAACATGGGTATCCAGATCCCGCTGTTGGTTATTGACCGGAGAGGCGTCTCGGTCATGTCTGCACGTCTCCCGAACCCGTATTGTCTACACACTTAAGGTTCGGTGACGCTAGGGTTGTAGAGATATGTGTATGCGGAAACCCGAAAGTTGTTCGGAGTCCCGGATGAGATCCCGGACGTCACGAGAGGTTCCGGAATGGTCTGGAGGTGAAGAATTATATATAGGAAGTCAAGTTTCGGCCACCGGGAAAGTTTCGGGGGTTACCGGTATTGTACCGGGACCACCGGAAGGGTCCCGGGGGTCCACCGGGTGGGGCCACCTATCCCAGAGGGCCCCGTGGGCTGAAGTGGGAAGGGAACCAGCCCCTAGTGGGCTGGGCGCCCCCCATGGGCCTCCCCCCATGCGCCTAGGGTTGCAAACCCTAGGGTGGGGGGCTTCCCACTTGCCTTGGGGGGCAAGGCACCCCCCTTGGCCGCCGCCCCACCCTAGATGGGTTTGGCCGGCGCCCCCCCTCCCAAGGGGGCCTATATAAGGGGGGGAGAGGGAGGGCAGCAACAACACAGCCTTGGGCGCCTCCCTCTCCCCCTGCAACACCTCTCTCTCTCGTATATGCTCGGCGAAGCCCTGCCGGCATCCCGCTACATCCACCACCACGCCGTCGTGCTGCTGGATCTCCATCAACCTCTCCTTCCCCCTTGCTGGATCAAGAAGGAGGAGACGTCGCTGCACCGTACGTGTGTTGAACGCGGAGGTGCCGTCCGTTCGGCACTCGGTCATCGGTGATTTGAATCACGGCGAGTACGACTCCGTCATCCACGTTCATTGGAACGCTTCCGCTCGCGATCTACAAGGGTATGTAGATGCACTCCTTTCCCCTCGTTGCTAGTATACTCCATAGATGCATCTTGGTGAGCGTAGGAAAATTTTAATATTATGCTACGATTCCCAACACAAAGCACGTACAAATTACTAGTAACATGTAGAGTAAAAAAGAGATGCAACAAGTGTACAACCTCTTTGTCGAAGCCATGTCGATCTCAGGGTGATTGGGTTGGTCGGTGAGGATGACCCGGCCGACTTGACTATCGGAGGAGGGGAAGAAGATCTTAGGCATCTTGAGATGGAGCCCGCGGTACTGCTTCACTATGATGGAGGGTTTCGTTGTGGGAGCAGCTTCGGTGAGTTGTACGACGCCGAGGCTGAAGCAGGACAAGAGAGACAACGTTAACCTGAGTGGAATTCTAATAGCATCTCCAATAGATGACGTAAAATACATAACCACAACGTTCTAGATGTAAAATGCATCAGCCGCTCATCTCTGAACTTAACTGTCGAAACTAAATTTAACTGACGAAACTGAACTTAACCGTCGAAACTGAATTTTGCTGTCGAAACTACATTTTACTGTCGAAACTGAACGCACTAGTAGCAGAAAAGCAGTAGCAGCAGTAGTAGAGCGTGCGAAAGCCGGGGCAACTGGTCGTGTAGCAGCATCAGGTGAGGCTACACGTCAGTCGACTGACTTTTTCATCTCTGGTCAGTCGATTTACCAGCCGTTGGATACGAAATCAAGGGCCTGTAGTTCATCTTCAACCTCCACCCCCTGAGCCGCCAGCCACCACCTGCCAAACCGCCGCCCCCCGCCGCCCGCCCACCCCAAAACCAGTCCCCACCGCCAGTCCGCCACCGCCCCGGCCATCCCTCTAGGTCCCGCCCCCCGTGCCGAGCTTTTTCTCCGGCGATCCCCACGCCACCGCCCCACCACCGCCGGCGACCACCGCCCCCACCCTGAACCCTAAGATAGATAGTGGGGTACCTCTACAGAGAGCCCCCCTCACCACTGCGGCTAGTTCTTCCTTAACTCCGGTGAGCCCCCCCACACCCTGAAAATCGACTGACCCAAAAGTCGATTCAGTCGACTGAAGTGTAGCTAAATCAGAGCAGCATCGCAAGCAAGAGCAAGAGCGAGAGCAACAACGTGAGCAAGAGCAGACGAGGTAGGGGATCAAGAGCAAGAGTAGAGCAGCGGCGTGAGCGCGAGCTAAAGCAGCAGCAGCTCCTACTGATGTGGACGTCACCACCGAGGGAGCAACGCCGTGGAGGAAGTGGCCGGCGAGGCCGCCGTGGATGGAGCCGCGCCGTGTCGGCTCGGGACCAACCGCCGGCAGCATCGTGAGATCAAATCAAGAAGAAAATGCGGCGATTAGTGTACAGCCTTTTTGGTGGCGCCGATTAGGCCTCAACTTCATCCGAGGAAATAGTGATGATGTTGCTCTTCCGGTGGTGCAGGTGAAGAGGGCGGTGTGGGAATGGAGGTGGCCCGAAAGACGAGGGGAACGTCGGGGCAGCTCCTTGGAGGCGGAGGATGGGGTGGCTGAACCGGCGGGACGACGAGATCGACGATGGATCCTCATCCGGTATGGTGGATGAGGGACGTCGATGTGTTGCTGTGGACGACGTCGTCCGGGGAGAGGCTTTGGCTGGGTGGTGGACGGAGGAGGATGTGGGGCTTTGTGGGTTTTCGCGGCCTCGGTGTACGAATGGGTGGGCGGATGGGACGGGAGTGGGGACGACTTAGGGACGCGCTTGTCCGAAATGTGGGGTAAGTTACAAAAGTACCCCACCGATTTGAGCTAGGCGGTTCTTTTGGTTCAGGGGTATCACGAGCATTTCACGTGTCGGGATTTCACAGGAGGTGGGAGTTTTCGCACGCGTTGTAATTTTGGAATAGCAAGGCGCGGGTTGAGATGGAGGGAGTTTTCGGCGCACAATGAGACAAAGATATATCTTAAATATTTCGAGGTAACAAGGCGCGGGTTGAAATTTCCGGACAAGCCTAACGTGTACTATACCAAATCAATTCGCACTTCCGTCGACGAAAAAACAAAACGAAATCAATTCGCACCACACAAGAGAGTCTAGTCCCGTGTACTGTACCAAATCAATTCGCACTACAAATGCCATTCAAAACTTTGAATTCATGTTATGTTCAATTAAAATATTTCGCTACATGTATAATGCATGCAACCTGCTACTCAAATGAACGTTTTAGTGCATTCCAAACGTATATACTACCGCTTCAATATGAGCTAAATTTGAATTCGTTTCTCTATTTGAATAAGATCTACAATAATGATTGTTGTGAAGTCAAACCATTTGAATTTGTTTCTCTATTTTAATAAGATGTACAACCATCATTATTGTCAAGTTAAACCATCGTTTGTGTATTATCTTCACAATGCACCACATGATTACTGTCGAGTTAGATATGAACTATGTGTACTATATGAACTCGAACTCGATTTTTTGTATCCACTTTATGTTGATTTCAAATCACAGTACATTTCAAGCTCTAGCTAGATCTTCATAATCTAAACCATGTCTCATATGTATAGTGTTTATCACATAATGTATGGTGCCCCGTCCCCTACGCCTACAAGTATTTAGATGTGAGTTGCAAACGCCACACATTACCACAAATTCAAATAAAATGTGAGATCGTTCGATATATAGTATTGTTTAGATTGTTTGATATTTAGTTGTAAGCTGCAAACGCCACACATTATCACAAATTCAAATAAAATGTGAGATTGTTCGATGTATAGTATGGTTTAGATTGTTCGACATTTAGCTGTGAGTTGCAAACGCCATGCATTATCACATTATGGTATAACATGTGCAAAACCACAGCACGCGTATCACCGCTATATTCATGCATGCATATGTTTATTACACTATGATCTCCTATTCAAATATATGAATCCACTTTCATATCAAATTATGATCTTTGTTAGTCTCTTACACCCACACAATCATGTAACCATTATAGCTAGCACTAACTTTCCCTCGTGCATGCACACGCCCTCCTCGCCCTCCCCCTCCCTCAACATTCTATCCATCACGCCCATTCATTTTTTTCTTTAGGTCATTCTCCCACAGTCTCCACAACTCCTTTCCGACACACACCGATCGATAAACCTCTCCAGTGATGTCTGCCTACAACATACACATGCACCTTCCATCTCCTCCTTTCTGTGTCCATGCCTCATGTCTCTCATACAGTCCCACACACGTGTAAACTCTTGCCACTCTTTTCATCGATCTCACAATCGCACACTCCTCCCCCTATCTAGCTAGTAGCTCGGCCTCTCGCACCACCTCCTAGCTTCATTCTCTCTGTCTATGTGTCTCGCTGGGCCTTATTTGCCTCTAACAAATGGATGTACACCGACCGATCTCCCGCTATACATATAGCTAGCTAGGTCCTTATAACTCGTTTTTCCCCACGGGTCGATCGATCTACCTCATTAGTTATGTCTCTCCCTTCCTCCGACAAACAACAATTGATCTACCGATCTAGTTAGGTTTTCTTACCAAACACATGGTTCCCCTTCATCATCCATGCATGCGTCCCGACACAGCTATCACGCATAGGCACACACAGAAACACATCCCCACTCTTATTGATAATATGGCAGTTCTACCCTAAGTTTGTCTAGTAGGCCTATCCCACTATCATAAGCAACTCCATCACCCATCCAGCACTCTACCCCTTTCCCTCCCTCTCCTCTCTCTCTCTCTCTCTCTCTCTCTCTCTCTCTCTGTCCCAACCTATTTCCCATCCTTTAGTTATGTATGGATGTTGACCGACCTCCCACAAGACATAGCTGGGTCTCTCATTCTCAACACATATACGAGTCGCTCTAGTCATGTCTCCCTGCCACACACAAACTTGCCCTGTGCCCTCTGATGTTCCGGTAGGTCAGTCGCCCTATATCTTTGATTTGCACACACACAAGTTCGATGGCTCTCTTCATCGATCTCGCACCCACCCACTTGATCCTCTCTTCGACTCTACCAATATCTATGACCCCTCCCTTCTTCTCGTGGATCGCCCCCTCTATATATGATATAGATAGGCCTCTATTTCACACACATTGCATGTGTCAAATTTTGGTTTGAGATGTCGTCGACACATATTCCCACAAATACATTCACGAAATCACACCCCCCAAACAAAAAACACTGCACACGCCATCTGTCTAGGTTTGTATCTCTCTCACAGACACCCACATAGGTGGGGGACGTGCATGAAGAGAAGAGGTGCACGCACCGCGCACGTACTCCCGTCTCTTTCCCAACCACACCCGCACGGGTACACGGTGGAGCTCATTTCTGTACAAAAAGGCAACCCGCGTGGTAATTGGACACGTGTACTGGTTGTCCACTTGATGGAGGATCGTCTACCACGGGTGAACAAACAAATTGCGACTTGACGCGTTATGTTTAAAAAGAGGCAAACCATGTGGGCCTACCTTAGAGGCAAGGCTCTATACACTCGAGATGCTCTGTACGTATTACTTTTGATGTGTCTCGTCAACTCGCAGAACGAGGAGAAGCTTGCTTAGTATGCCGTCTCCCCCGCCCACAGGCGCGGTGGCTCGCAGGACGAGGTGAAGCTTGCTTACTACGCCTTACGCCCGCTCCCTCGCCCACGCGCCCGGTGGCTCGCAGGACGAGGAGAAAATTTTACTACTCCCTCTGTTTACTCCTCGTCCCTACCTTGGTTAGAGAGATTATCATATTGTTTGGAATATATGTCCTTTAGTAGATTTCAATATGAACTACTAGTACATACTGCAAACACTAATGTATATAGACATATTTTAGAGTGTAGATTCACTCATTTTGCTCCGTATGTAGTCCATATTGAAACAGACGTAATAGTACGCACTCTCCCTCGCCCCTCGACCCTTGCCCACGTGGTGGACGTGCAACAATTCATTCGGTCTCATATAGCCAGAACGATATATACTGCAGTACCATTATTGCTCGACTTCCCGAAGAGGCGAAGAGCCAATCGCAAGGTTAATATTTCGGAGATGCCAAGCGCAAGGTTTATATGAGAACGAGTAGTAGTAGTACTAGTAGTACATACCAGTGGTACATACTGTACGAGGAAGAAGGCAACAAGATGTATGTTTTGCGTGACAGTCTCTTCTTATAGGACGTGCTAGACCTAGTGGACCTCATTGTTGCAATGGGACTACTCCCTATCATAGATGGCATGATTCAGGGTGGTGGGCAGGGGGCATAATTTGGAGCTGCTTAGTCTTAAACCCCATGAAGAAGTCCCATCGAAAGGAATAGCCATCCTCTACACGTGCTCCTATGTAAAATGAGTAAATGAGACAAAAAGAGAAAGAGACAAAGTAAAAAAATCACCAGCCTTAGATCCAGCCCTATTGTATCAATGAATGATATTTCTACGTCGTGATTGACATGACTATATTATTAACCATGCTACGTTGAAGCGGATTTTTATTTATTCGGGAGGTAGCAGCGGATGGATATTCAACGAGGAGTGAAATGATGGCTGCTTCCTCGGTCAAACATAGAGAAAGGTGGGCCTCGTGATTTCACGGCTTATTAGTCATTATTATTGCCTATACTCTTTGCCCATATATAATAACAGCGTGGTAGCTAGTACAGTAGTGGGCTATAATTTTAATAACCATGCTCGAAGAGAAGAGGTGCACGCACCCACGCACGTAGTGTACTAGTAGCACTCTTTGCATCTTTTGCGTCTTCCCCAACCACACACGTGATACGGTGGAGCTCATTTCTGTAAGATGATGCAGCCCACATGATAATTTGACGCGTCTAGTAGTAGTTACTCACTTATAAACAATGGAGGGTCGGGAACCATGCACGAACGATGCTGCGTCATTTATAAATAAAGTTTTTTCTTCAGTGGCACGTACACAATATAAATAGGTTCATATGGAGAGAAAAGGAAACCGCTCCACTATATACATAGCCAGGGCGAGCCTACACGGTTGCTTGCTGGGGTTGCTCTCTTCACACTCTCTCGCACAAAATGACTGTGGCCACATCTCTAACATCCCGGTGGATCACGTCCGCCGGGGGAAGGGGTGCATGCTTAGTGTAGATGCTGTCGCCGTCGCCGATGGCGAAAACCCACTGTCGGCACGTCCCGATCAGGGGTCCCCGCCGTTCTCTCTCACAAAGCCGGTGAGGTTGCCTTCGTCCCTTGCTCACTGCTGCGACATGGGCAATTGCCGCCTCCTACCGCCCTCCTCTAGCTTGAGCTATGTCCCGACATCCCTCAGGTACAACTTCCTTTACAGCCGGCTTGCACCACTGCTCCAGCTACCCACATCACTCCATGTGGATATTTCTCTACTTCTTTGCCCCGCACATACCTCTACTGGCTTCTACATACTGTATTTGTGATGAGTTTATGTCTCATCAACTAGTCCCAGCAATCTTATTCTAATCACGCTTCTTCAATTTCTTTGCCACAGGGATGCTCATCTCGATTTTGGTGAAACTGCACAAAATGATCCGATGGTCAAAGGGTTGCAAACTTCATTTCTTCGGAAGCTCCAACATTGCCAGCAAATTAAAGCCTGGTTAGGGTTTACAGTTCAAGGGCTAGGGACTGCATGGATCGTTTTTTTCTTTAGCTGTCTCTGTGCCAAAATAAGTGTCAACTTTAGTAGTAGTACAACTTTGTACTAAAGTTTGCATAAAGTTGAGACACTTATTTTGGAATGGAGGGAGTACATATTGGCTATGATCTGTCAATCATTGAGATGCAATAGCATGCATGTTAGCCTCTCTCTCTCCCCTCACTACTAGTCAAAGAGCCGGTAGGATCCGTCCGCCGGGAAGGGAAGGAGGCTATACGCTGTCGCCGTCGGCGAGGGAGGGAATCCACTATCGGCGCAGCTGTTCTCTTTGACCCAGCGGCGGCACGGGAGGGCCTCCGACCCCTTCTTCCTCGCTGTCGTACATAGTGTGGGCCGAACAGCCTCTGGTTGCCCACCGAACCACACCCCAAGAACCTTAAGGTATAATTTACTTATTCCACATGCATTGCTCTAGCTGCATGTGGGCTTTTTCCGCTTCTGCACTCCAATCTAGGTGTTGGATCAAACATGAAAGTAGAGTGGGAAAGTTGTATAGCATGAATCTAGGACGTGCTTCAAAGAGGAAAGGAATGGGGGAAAGTTGTGGGGAAAGTTGTATAGCATGAATCTAGGACATGGTTCAAAAAGGAAAGGAAGGGGGGAAAGTAGTGGGGAAAGTTGTGTAGCATGAATCTAGGACGTGGTTCAAAGAGGAAAGGAATGGGGGAAAGTTGTGGGGAAAGTTGTATAGCATGAATCTAGGACGTGGTTCAAAGAGGAATGGAAGGGGGAAAGTACTAGTACAGACTGGCTATCCAGCACCTACGTTGGTCGAAAAGGGAAAAAATGACAAACGCAGTACGCACATCTGTAACGAACTGATCTTTTTGTTTTGGGGGACAAGGCTGTAGAGTTTGAGCAGGACAAGATTTGCTACGCTCACATAGGGAAAGGTGTCTAAAGATAACAAAATTGGGACCAACACAAATACGCTCCTTGGTTGTTTGTTCTTTGTTGCAGCAGACTGTGCATCACCCTTGCATACATCGGTAGATGCACATGGTGCTGGTGTGTCCACTGTCCCGTGCAACTCTTTAGCTGTTGTTAATCTAAGGCCATGTTTGGTTAAAAGTCCCTAGTCCCTACCTGCTTGGTTCTAGGGACTAAACATGGACTAGAGGTTATTAAATGACATGCTAAAAGACCAAGTTACCCCTAGTAATGACTAATAGAGATAAGGTGCGATGCGGGGCAGGGGCAACTGTTGGAAAAAGTCCCAGAAAGACTCTCCCTCGGGGTCTTCTTTCTTTAGTCCCAAATGCCCACTTTTAGTCCCTAAAAGTCCCTCCTTTTGGTTTAGATGGGACTGACAGGGACTTTTTTTAGTCCCTACACCAAAAAGTCCATGTAAACAAACACCCTCCAATAATGCCGCTGGAAAATTGATGCAATGCCACGGTTAAAAGCAAATTACATGTTTAACGAATTTTATTGTTAATATAATCTCTCTGTTAATATGAATCAATGCCACCGTTTGAGAAATGCTAGTGTCTTGCTTTCTTTCCCATTTAGATAAGTTAGATGCTTCTTTTTGTTGGCTTCTGTGTCATCCACCGTTATTGACCACTAGTTGTTTGCTTTGCACCTCTGTGTAAATAGGGTTATCTACTTCACCTCGTTGCTATTGTGACCTTTTGTTGCACTGCACAAAACACTTTTGTTTTAAGAGTGTTTTGTGCAGTTCAACCAAAATGTCACACCGACAACATTGCTTGATCTTAGTGGAACTGCACAAGAGGAGATCTTACTTCCTATCCGTGTTGGCAAATTTGGTTTAGATCTTCTTCTTGTGAGTTGTTTGAATTCTGCGTCATGAGAGGTCAGTACTAGCCTTCTTTAACATGATTATGTAGTGTGCTTTCATATGTTGTGCTACTGTACGGTAATGTTGCTTGATATTAGTGAACTGCACAAATGGAGACAAGACTTCCAATCTGTATGTGCACCGTAATATCCCATGGAGGTAAGATAAGGATATTTCACAATTGTTGGCCTGTATTTTGCCACGTTCATCAGAAAATTAATGTCGTTGTTTAGTGCTATACTTGTGCTCCCTAATTGACATGCCAAATCTTACATTGAAGGCGAAGCTTGTCTGTTATTGAACCAAGTGATGAAGGGGAGAGGGAGTATACTACGGATGAGGATCCCCTGACGTGGCCGGACCCATTGACTAACTGACATGCGGGGCCTAGCAAGCATGGGGTCTGCCAATAAGTGAACGAAAGGGAGGGTAAGGCAGGGATACCTACGTCAGAGGATCCACTTCCACTACTACTCCTCCTTCCATCTACAGGGCCTAATGCGTTTTTCGAGGCTAACTTTGACCAAATATTAGAGTAATAATATATGACATGCAACTTACACAAAGCATACGGTCAAATTCGTATGTGAAAGGAGCTTCCAATGATATAATTTTCACATTATACATCTCATGTACTATTAATCTTGTCAATAGTCAAAGGCGGTTTTGAAAAACGCATTAGAGCATGGTTAATAATATAGCCACCCGACGGCTATAAGGAACTGCCATGTAATCTATAGCCATCATCTATATGCACTCATACAGTAGTGTGGGCTATTTCCCGCAAAAAAATATAAGGTTGGCTATTGTATTAATACTTTTTTCCATCTCCTCTCTATCTCTTGAAGGAAATATGCCCTAGAGGCAATAATAAAGTTGTTATTTATATTTCCTTATATCATGATAAATGTTTATTATTCATGCTAGAATTGTATTAACCGGAAACTTAGTACATGTGTGAATACATAGACAAATAGAGTGTCACTAGTATGCCTCTACTTGACTAGCTCGTTGAATCAAAGATGGTTAAGTTTCCTAGCCATAGACATGAGTTGTCATTTGATTAACGGGATCACATCATTAGAGAATGATGTGATTGACTTGACCCATTCCGTTAGCTTAGCACTTGATCGTTTAGTATGTTGCTATTGCTTTCTTCATGACTTATACATGTTCCTATGACTATGAGATTATGCAACTCCTGAATACCGGAGGAACACCTTGTGTGCTATCAAATGTCACAACATAACTGGGTGATTATAAAGATGCTCTACAGGTGTCTCCAAAGGTGTTTGTTGGGTTGGCATAGATCGAGATTAGGATTTGTCACTCCGAGTATCGGAGAGGTATCTCTGGGCCCTCTCGGTAATGCACATCACTATAAGCCTTGCAAGCAATGTAACTAATGAGTTAGTTGCGGGATGATGCATTACGGAACGAGTAAAGAGACTTGCCGGTAATGAGATTGAAATAGGTATTGAGATACCGACGATCGAATCTCGGGCAAGTAACATACCGATGAAAAAGGGAACAACGTATGTTGTTATGCGGTTTAACCGATAAAGATCTTCGTAGAATATGTAGGAGCCAATATGAGCATCCAGGTTCCGCTGTTGGTTATTGACCGGAGATGAGTCTCGGTCATCTCTACATAGTTCTCGAACCCGTAGGGTTCGCACGCTTAACGTTCGGTAATGATCGGTATTATGAGTTTATGTGTTTTGATGTACCGAAGGTTGTTCGGAGTCCCGGATGAGATCAGGGACATGACGAGGAGTCTCGAAATGTTTGAGACGTTTGAGACGTAAAGATCGATATATTGAAAGGCTATATTCGGACATCGGAAAGGTTCCGAGTGGTTCGGGTATTTATCGGAGTACCGGAGAGTTACGGGAATTAACCGGGGAGTATATGGGCCTTATTGGGCTTTAGGGGAGAGAGAGAGGGGCTGCCTACAGGCCGCGTGCCCCCCAAGGCCTAGTCCGAATTGTACTAGGGGGAGGGGTGGCGCCCCCTCCTTCCTTCTCTTCTCTCTTCCCCTTCCTTCTCGCCTACTCCTACTACTTGGAAGGAGGGAATCCTACTCCCGGTGGGAGTAGGACTCCCCAGGGCGCACCATAGTAGAGGGCCGACCCTCCCCCTCCTCCACTCCTTTATATACGAGGGAGGGGGCACCCCATAGACACACAAGTTGATCATTGATCTCTTAGCCGTGTGCGGTGCCCCCCTCCACCATAATCCACCTCGCTCATATCGTCGTAGTGCTTAGGCGAAGCCCTGCGCTGGTAGCTTCATCATCACGCCATCATGCTGACGAAGCTCTCCCTCGAAGCTCCACTGGATCGTGAGTTCGTGGGACGTCACCGAGCTGAACGTGTGCAGATCGCGGAGGTGCCGTACGTTCGTTACTAAGATCGGTCGATCGTGAAGATGTACGATTACATCAACCGCGTTGTCATAACGCTTCCGCTTTTTGGTCTACGAGAGTACGTGGACAACACTCTCCCCTCTCGTTGCTATGCATCACCATGATCTTGCATGTGCGTAGGAATTTTTTTTAAATTGCTACGTTCCCCAACATCTCTTTCTTCATATTTATTGTATTTAACTAGGAATGCGTATATAGCTAGGCTCTTGCATGAGAGCTCACTCCCTTTACTTTTTCACATCTCTCTCCTCCACATAGGCCCTATGTAAATGGAAGGAGGGAGTACTATGAGCACTGCATACTCTACTATCGATGTTGTGAGTACTCCACTAGTACTATTGGATAGGGAGCTTAAATTTTTTTACTATTGGACTGGCTATACGTGGCGAAATCCTAGTAGGAAGAGCATGCGCGAGAACAAGCACATTCACGTGGTTGAAAACAAATTGGAAACCAGGTCTGTTTGAATACAAATCTAGGAGTACGTACGAATCTAACAATATTGATTGGGCGTTGTTGAATGTTGATACTTTTTTCTGTAAGTTTGATCAAAGTAGAGATACTTTGACCACACATAAAACTTATATGTAAACTACTAGAAAGGATCAGAGGGAGTATATTGTATGTTCAAGAGAGAAACGAACATTGAATACCCTTTATATATGATTTGTGGATGCTATGATCACCGGTTCAAAATTTTCAATCCGCCTTACGTATCACACATGCACCCACTCGTTCTCTCTCAATTTCATCTCGGGGTCTAGAGATCGATTGAAAGAGGACTAGGGTGGGTACAATACGTTCGTTTCACTTATGAACGTACAATATACTCCCTCTGATCCCCACAGACCCCCCTGCCGGTCATTTCTATCATAGAAATAGACCAAACCTTTTTCTCCTTGCACGACACGCAAATTGATTTCTCAACATCAATCGATCTTGTCAAGATGTGTCGGGGCATGAACCGAATGGGATGTCAAAACTAAGATGGGAAGTAACACGTAGTGTAGGCAAAGTTTAACGTTAAACGAACCGTTTGTTTGTATGCATGTCAGACAAATTACAACATTGGAAATACAAGCATGGTCTAGGCCCACATGCGAATGATACTCAGCGGAATGTTCAAATGAGGCATGCGGGAGCGACATGCTCATCATCGATTTACACGGTGGGTTTCAGTGTGCCGAGGGTGGCGTTAGCACTGTGGCACGACCAGCAGATCAACACCCGGCTCGTCGAGGATGCATGGGGTGTCCGTGGAGTGGTGTAGCGCGGCTAACTGCATCCCCAAGACCTGAGACCATCCCGGGTCGTCTTGCTTTTTCAATGACATGCAGGGTCGCATGTGAGCAAAGGGCATCTCCAACGTTGCCACGACCGCAGCTGACTACCCCGGCACACCAAAAACCCTCGTCCCTCGCGCCGTCGCGCGGTGCATTCCTAGCCGGTGCCAGCTGCCCGCATTCATGCCGTCCGTCCGTATGCCGTCGTTAAGAGGCTCGGTGCCCGAGGAACCAACTCCGGCGACTTAATGACGCACCCGGACGCTTGGCCTCACCGGAATGCGCTACTTAAAGCGGCAACGCCCAGCTAACCTCCACACCATAGCGCATCGTCCTGTTACCTGGCACCACATCCGCCATGACACCGAGCGCGAACACTCTGCGGGAGAGCTTGTCTTCGGGGATGAAGCTCGAGGTAGCCGCCCTCGCTCAAGTCGCCGCTCGAGACGCAATAGCGGCGTAGCCGGACGCAGATGCGACCACACAAGCGGTGGCCACGCTGGTGGCCGACGACGGGAGCACCGTCAGCCACGCGTCCTACTTGCCGCTGTCCAACGTCCGGCACCGCCGAGGTCGGGGACTACTCCGATGATGAGTAGGGCATGGGAGGCGGCAGGGCATGGTGTGCCAACTGGCCGGTCTGTCTCCCGTGTTCTACTCTTCCTCGCCGGAGACTGCACCTTCACTTCACGGGTCTTGAACCCCGCCCCCGTACATGGAGATCGCAGATGGAGGACGTCGGTCGCCGCCGTAGAATAGGTTTAGGGTTGGGTTTCTTTTATTTTTCTGTCCTATAAAAGTTCAAAATGTATTGAAAATCTTCCGTGTTTGCATTAATCTCGGCCGGTGTATATGAACTTTCACAATAATATAGTATATTGTAGGAGTACTAGCAAGATGCCCGTGCGTTGCACGGAACATCAAAATCTTGTGGGAGAAAAGGATGAACGAGGGAAGGTGTTATCTGCAAAAGTTGAGAGGAGTGCGGGTAAATTGTCATAGTTTCCTTCCTATCCGCTAGATATAGATCGGACGGCCTATGTTGCAGGATGACAGGCACACCATCATCACAAAGCGAACGGGCCTGTAGCCTAGTGATTGCAGCGACCTTAGTAGCACCCCAGGTCCTGGGTTCGACTCCCAGTGGGAGCGGATTTAAACAGGCCTGGGCAAAAATTTCTGGAATAAAAGGACTATGGGGATGTTGCTCTACAGTAAATAGTCAAAAAAACACCATCATCACAAACTCTGCTTTTTATTGAACTGAGACGAAGCTAACATGTGAAGTAAAATAAACATATAGTCTACATACACAATTTATCTTAGACACTCCAATAGTACGTCCACTACACATTCACGCATTTCACATCTTTCTACATCTACAGGAACCTACAAAAGGGTTAACGTAAATTGCCTGTCTCTCTCCTCCTTGATTTTCATGGTGGTGGGCCCCTCCCTCCCCCAATCTACAATCAACAGCTCACACATTTCACATTACGTTAATTACGTAACTGGGATTACGTAGGTGTAGCATTACTCGTCCTAAAAAACCCAACTAAGCCAACCTCATAGCATATCGCGCGGGAAAAGACGGGGCCCCGCCGTTTTAGTCGGGATTACCGGATTACTAGTAGTAGTATCGATGGATCACGCGAAGCACCAAGTTTTTTTCTTTAGGGGGCGAAGCACCTAGTTTATTAAAAGGAAAAAAGGCGGTACACTCCCAGCACCCCTGTCACGGTCGCATTGCACCCCACACACGTTCGGTCCCGCACACGGCTCATGCAAACGGAACGCGCTTCGGCTTGCCTCTTCACAGACACGTGGGACTGCACTTGGAGAAACCGACCATGCGCCAAACTCCCCCCGCCCCCCGAGCGAAACACCCCCCGCCCCCCCCCCCAAAATTCCCCCCAAATCCCAAATTCAACCACCCTTTGGCCAACTAGCCAATAATATTCCACAAACCCCCCTCCCCCCGTCCCCCTCCACTCCATTCGCTCTGCCAAAGCCGCCCTCCGCGCCGCGCCGATACGTCGGCGCCGCGGTTCGTCGAGGGGACGCACGGTGATCCTCTCGCTCCCACAGTACGCTCTCATAGACTGCCGTCCTCTAGCTGCGCCGCCACCGGTGGCGACGTTCTTGTGGAGGTGCACGGCGGTCAGCGCCGCCACCGCTGGCGACGTTCATGTGGAGACGCACGGCGGTCGGCTTCTCCCGCGGTATGCACATTCTAGACTGAGGCCCCGTGCATGTCGGTGTAGCGCTGAATGTTAGCTGATAGACGTTGTTAATCTCACTATTTACCGAAGTAGTTTACAGTCAATATGCTCCGCTTAAGAAGCTTCCTTGCCCTGTTCTGCACTCAATCTGCTTAGCTGAGATGGCATGCCAAGCCCGATTAGTTGCTAAAATATCCTGCCATATATTTATTGTGACGTAGATTGCCATGGTCTAGTAGCCAATCTGTTAGGTGAAATAGCTATACACACTACTGGAATCAGCTAATTTGCCATCTGCCGGCTCTTTGCCGTCTGCTAGCTGACGGCAAAGAAGCTCTTTGCCATCAGCTACCCAAAAGCAGACGGCAAAGAAACGACAGACGGCAAAGAAGCTTTTTGCCATCTGCGAGCTCTTTGCCGTCAGCCAGCAGACGGCAAAGAATCTTTGCCGTCCGCTGGCGGACGGCAAAGAGTGAGGTGGCCCCCACCCCCCCGCCCGTTTAGAAAAACCTAACGGCCCACCTCCTTGCCGTCCGCCAGCAGACGGCAAAGAGGCAAAAAGGGCGGACGGCAAAGATAGGCGGACGACAAAGAGGGCACTACCTAACGGCACGTACCCCCCCGCCCGTTACTCACTTCTTCTCTCCTCGCCGTTCTCTCCTCCCACCCCGCCGCCGCCGCCGCCCGCCCCGCCCCGGCCCCCCGCCACCCCAGCCCGACCTCCACCGCACCCTCGCCGCCTCGACCTCCACCGCACCCTCGCCGCCTCTTCCACATCGCCCCGCCCACACCAGCCCGTGCCGCCGCCGCCGACCCCGTCCGGCGTAGCCGGCCTCCCTGCCGCCCGCACCCCTCCCCAACCTCCATCGCGGCCCCGCCGCTCCTTCCACGTCGGCCAGCCGTGCCGCGGCCATCCAAGCCCCGTACCGCCGCGCCCGTCCCCGCCCCCGACGCCCGACCAACCGCCGCTGCCGCTGCAGCCGCGGGTCGACCGCCCCCCGAGGAGCGCCGCCCATCGCTGCCCCTCCCCTCCCCATCGCTGCGCTGCCTTGCTGCCGCCCCGTCGCCGCCCCCTCCCCGACCCGTCGCCGCCCCCCACGATGAGCCCCTGCCGCCCCCCTGTGTCCTATTTTTTTTTCTGTTTTTTTGTTTTTCTTTTCTATTTAGATAAGGTTTTTAGTTTAAGTTTTTTCAGTTTAGAATTAATTAGTTTAGGTTATTTAGTTTAATTAGTTTAGGTTTAATTAGTTTAAATAGTTTAGTTTTAATTAGTTTAGGTTTTTAGTTTAGGTTTAGGTTATATAGTTAGCTAGATTAGATTAATTAGATTGGATTATATTAGACTAGTGTTAGGTTTTAGTTAAATAGTCATAATTAAAGGAAGTGAAAAAAGATGAAAAAAGAAGACGAAAAGTAGAATAAGTAGAAGGGGGAAGAAGAAGAAGAAAAAGAAGAGGAGGAGGAGGAGGAGGAGGAGGAGGAGAAAGAAGAAGAAGAAGAAGAAGAAGAAGAAGAAAAGTAGAAGACGGGGGTTGAGAAGAAGTAGAAGAATGAGAAGAAGTAGAAGTAGTAGAAGAATGAGAAGACCCCCTGACCCCCCCAACCCCGACACCACACCCCGACACCCGACCCCGACTCCACCCCGACACCCGACCCCCTAACCCCCTGACCCCGACACGACACCCCGACCCCCCGACCCCGAAACAGCACCCCGACCCCGACACGACACCCCGACCCCCGACACGACACCCCCGAGAACCCGACCCCGAGACCCCGACCCCGACCCCGACACCCCGACCCCGAGCCTGACCCGACACCCCGACCCCGACACCGACACGGCACCCCGACCCCGACCCGGCACCCCGACCCGACACCCCGACCCCGAGACCCCGACACGGCACCCCGACACCGACACGACACCCCGACCCCCGACACCTCCCGAAAAGGTGTTCTTTGGCCTTCCAGAGGCCGACGGGGTCATATATTTGTGAATTATTAGTTAGGTCATATATTTTTCGATTTTGTTATGAAAAACATCATATATAATTGTGTTGATCGGGTAGTTTTAAATGTGCAGTTGTTTCATCGCTGCGAGGTTTGGTGTTCGACGACCTCGCCGTGCGTTTGACGAGCTCTGCCCCTTCGTTTGTGGGTGAGAACAAATGAGATGTCCTCCTCCCCCATTAATTATTTGATCTATTCCGATGAAACTTGATAGCTAGCTATATATGTGTCTTGAATCATCAGTATGCGTAACCAATATGTGTCTCCCGTTTGAAAGCGTCATAGTTATAAATATGCATGCATTTGCATATTTATAACCTTGATTCTTTCGAATTGTCCAACGCTATCCATGGACAGCCCGAGTATGTTTAGATTGGGTTCGTTTTCCCATATGCTTTGCTCCGGATCCGACGCATAAATTTCGTCAGTGCCTCCCCTGTTGTTCTCCGGGTACACATCCTCTCTGTTTATTGCAGAGACGTGTATCAGGAGAACAGCGGGGAGGTGCTGCCGAAATTTTGCGTAGGAACCGGAGCATAGCATGGGAAAATGAACCCAATCTAAACATACTCGGGTGGGATTAGGACCTATCATTACCTATTAGAGTGTAGGTTGCATGGACGTAATAAAATTGACAAAGTAGATCAACTGATGAATATATACATGCTGAATTATATATATATGTGTGTTGTGTGTCTAGTAGCTCTGAAAGTCAAGATGAGTGATCGTGCGTGGATGTACACCGGTCACACTGGTCAGAACAAATGGAGCACGGAATGGTTCACAAAAACCAAGGGGTTTGTGCGAGCCGCATTTGCAAATGGCCAGAGGAAAACCTGGTGCCCCTGTTTAGGGTGCAGCAATTGGGAAAAGAGGACAGAGGCTGAAATGGGCAAACACCTGCAGAAGAGTGGTTTTACGCCCGATTATACGGTGTGGACATTTCATGGTGAGTCTGCCCAACGTGACCGAGCTGAGGTGGATCGTCGTCGCACCGACGAGCATGGTACCGGGATGGAAAACATGGTGCAAGACTTTGATGATGCTCGGGATTCGGACGAGGAGATGGAGGAATCTGCAAAGGCCTTCAATGAAATGTTGGAGTCTTCAAAACGTCCGCTCCATGAGCACAGTGAGCTTTGTTAGTTGGATGCCATCTCACAAGTAATGGCTCTGAAGGCTCAGTTCAACTTGGGCAGAGAATGCTACGATGCAATGATGACAGTATTTGGACGCTTTCTACCCAAAGGCCATGTAATGCCTGCAAACCTGTACCAGTCGGACAAAATCCTCCGTGCACTGAAGATGCCCTATGATAAGATACATGCCTGTGAGAAAGGATGTGTCTTGTTTAGGCTTGACTATGCGGACTTGAACTATTGTCCCATTTGCAAGTCTTCCAGGTATGTTGTGGTAGACAACGGTATGGGTGAGAAGACACAGACCAAAATCCCCGTTAGTGTTCTTCGGTATATGCCAATCGTACCAAGACTTCAACGTCTTTTCATGGTCGAAGAGACGGCCAGACAGATGACATGGCACAAAACGGGCAAAAGAACCGAACTAGATGCAGATGGGAATCTGATGATTGTACACACATCGGATGGTGTTGCGTGGAAAAAGTTTGATGAATTACATGGTGACAAAGCGGCAGATCCGAGGCATCCTCGAGTCGGCATCATCACGGATGGGTTCAGTGTGTTTGGTATGACAGCAGCCCAATACAGTTGTTGGCCCGTATTTGTCTTTCCACTCAATCTCCCCCCCCGGACAGATTATGCAAAGAAAGAACATTTTCCTGACGTTGATAATTCCAGGGCCCAACTATCCGGGGAAAAATATGAATGTGTACATGCAACCTCTTAAGGACGAATTGCAAGAAGCCTGGGATAATGGGTTCAAGACATACGATGCCTATAGCAAACGGAACTTCATAATGCGTGTCTGGTACATGTACTCGACGCATGACTTGCCGGCGTATGCGCTATTCGTTGGCTGGTGTGTGCATGGAAGGTTCCCGTGCCCCACATGCAAGGGAGCTCTTGAGTTCCGTTGGCTTTAGGCCGGTCGCAAGTTTTCTTGCTTCGACATGCATAGATAGTTCCTGAATCCTCGCCATAAGTTCAGGAAAGACAAGAAGAACTTCATCAGAGGTAGAGTTTTCAAAAACTCTGCACCACCTGCATTGACAGGCCAACAGACCCTGGATCAGTTAAACGCTCTCGAGCCAGATCCAGAGCGTCCAGGGTACTTCAAGGGGTATAATTCTAAGCATGCCTGGACTCACAAAACATGCTTATGGGATCTGCCTTACTTCAAAGACCTCCTTTGCCCACACAACATCAACGTGATGCACACTGAGAAGAATATCGCCGAGGCACTTTTTGGTACATTGTTCGGCATAGATGGGAAGTCAAAGGATAATACTAAGGCTAGAGTCGATCTGGAGGCACTATGTGATAGGCCGTTACAAAACATGAAAGAACCGAAAGGAAAGCAGAACTGGACGAAGCCAAAGGCATGGTTCAATCTTGGAAGGCCAGCTATGAGGGAAATTATCTTGTGGGTGAAAATGCAGTTGATGTTCCCCGATGGGTATGCAGCGAATCTACAGAGGGGAGCCAGTCTTGATAAATTGAAGATATTTGGTCTCAAGAGTCATGATTGGCACATATGGATTGAGCGGGTAATGCCGGTGATGTTGCGTGGCTTCATCCCTAAGGATGAATGGCTAGTACTGGCAGAACTCAGCTATTTCTTCCGTGTTCTTTGTGCGAAAGAACTATCGCCTGGCGTGCTAGAAGAAATGGAAGAGTTGGCGCCGGAGTTGATCTGCAAGTTAGAGAAGATCTTTCCACCGGGCTTCTTTAATCCAATGCAACATTTGATTTTGCATCTCCCGACCGAGGCAAGATTGGGGGGGGGCGTGCAAAATCGTTGGTGCTACCCAACTGAGAGGATGCAGAAGACGCTTCGACAAAAATGTAAAAATAAATGTAGAATTGAAGCATCGATGGCTGAGGCATTCATCACTGAGGAGGCGGCAAACTTCGTGACAGCACACTACGAAGCCAAAAATCGTCATTTGCATAATCCAAAGCCTCGGTACAATGGTGACGACCCTAAAAAGGGTGGATCCAACCTTAGCCTATTCAAAGGGAATCTCGCACCAGCCAGTGTTTCAAATCCAGTATCTTTGGATAACGAACAATGGCGGACCATTTCGTTGTATATCTTCAACAACCTGATAGAAGTGCGGCCGTACATTGAGTAAGTTCTCGGTACATAGTTTCGCAACTTCTATTTCCTTTGAACTGCTCTTATTCCTGGATATTTCATACAGTCGATACGTCGCCTTATTCTCGTATGGAGCGGTGATCCAAAAGGATTCTGTCGAAGAGTATGAGCTTCTCGCAAAGCAAGGAGGCGGCTATCCCGGTTTCATCTCTTGGTTCAAACAAACGGTAATTTCTATTAGACTTGTAGGCTAATTTGTAGGCGGCTATCCCGGTTTCATTCGCTAATTTGTGCGTAATGCAACAATCCTTTCATATTAAACTTGTAGGCTAATTCAGAGTCTATGGACGCGGAATTGAGACAAGTCGCTAATGGTTTTGACAATAAGGTCCGTTCATTTGACAAATACGACATCAACGGGCATCGCTTTCGTACCTATGGCAAAGAGCTATCTATGGCCGACCGAAAGTCTACAAATTGTTGTGTATCTGCTATTGGCGAAGGAGGTACCGAGTATTATGGGAGAGTTGAAGCAATTTATGAACTTCTATTCTATGGTGAAAACCCACCAAATGTCGTAGTCTTCAAATGTTATTGGTTTCAGCCGAAGGAGACTAGAAGGACTCATGAACATATAGGGCTAGTTGAAATCAACCAAAGCACCCATTTAGATGTTCCTGATGTCTATATTACGGCTCAACAGGCGACCCAAGTATTCTATCTACCGTGGGCCTGCCAAACTAATCCAAATCTGAAAGGTTGGGATGTCGTTTATGAAGTGCCGCCACGTGCTAGACTATCTCCCCCAAAGGAAGAGGATTATAAACCTCACATTAACCCAGACACATATGAAGGAGAATTCTTCCAAGAGACACGTCTTTCCAAAAAGCGTTTCAAGAACCGCTATACTTCACCCCAAAACATTGAAGTAGACAGCGACAGTGAATCCGACATCACCCCAGAGGAGGAACAAGAAGAGCCGGAACAAGAAGAGGTTACTGCTGCGGATGACCTGTCATTGCTTGACCGATTACGTCAAGGTGGCCTTGCACATGTTGATGCCACTGAACCCTATGAGCCCGTCATTGATTATAGTGATGATGATGATTATGCATTTATTGATGATACTGATCGAGATTATTAGTAGTGTCAGGTATTAAATTTTGTAATGTTGTACTTGATGATGATACACTTAAGTGATACACATATTATTATTCATGTCGGTCTTTTTTTTATGTTGTACTAATTTCGTTTACTGTTTGTCATGGCAGCTGTTGAAAGATGGTGGGCGCTGGTCGGGAGCGCGCCAAGGCCCCTTCTTCACCTCCCTGATCACGGTAAGTTTCTCTAGTGTTTTGCTTAACAAATGCATAAAGACCTAGACTTAGCTTTATTTCCTCCAATATGCTTACCATAATGACCTAGAGTTAGCTTCTTTTCATCCAAAATGACTTAATAAGCTTACTGACCTCATAAACCATCCATTTTACCTAAGTTAGCTCTAAAACAATATGTACTTAGCTAACTTATGTCAAAAATTGCATAATTAGCTCATAAACGACCCATTTCACCTAGGTTAACTCATAAACGAACCATTTCACCTAGGTTAGCTCATAAACGACCCATTTCACCTAGGTTAGCTCATAAACGATCCATTTCACCTAGGTTAGCTCATAAATGATCCATTTCACCTAACTTAGCTCATAAACGACCCATTTCACCTAGGTTAACTCATAAACGACCCATTTCACCTAGGTTAGCTCATAAACGACCCATTTCACCTAGGTTAGCTCATAAACGATCCATTTCACCTAGGTTAGCTCATAAATGATCCATTTCACCTAACTTAGTTCATAAACGATCCATTTCACCTAAGATAGCTCATAAACGATCCATTTCACCTAGGTTAGCTAATAAACGATCCATTTCACCTAAGTTAGCTCATAAACGATCCATTTCAACTAATTTAGCTCATAAATGATCCAGTTCACCTAAGTTAGCTAATAAATGGCATATACTTCTTCTTCTAGTCTTCTTCTTCTTCTTCTATTCTTTTTCTTCTAGTCTAATTCTTCTTCTAGTCTTCTTTTTCTAACTTTCTTATTTGTCATTTTGCAGGTTTCGTTCACTTCACGGAAGCCAGCTTTCTATGATGGATTGCTTGTTTTTTCCTTTGATGCACTTCTTGTATTCTGCTCGCTTGCTATGATGAAACTAGATTGCTATGATGAAACTTTGCATATTGTAATATGTATGGATCGATGGAACTATGTGCAACCTACTATGTATGTATGGATATATATATATATATGTGCTGGATATTTATTATGTTGGATATATATGTGCTGGCTCCTGTGATATATTTGCTGTGATATATTTCCTGTGATAATTGTTGGATATAAGAAAAACAGAATAAAAAGAGGCAGTGCAGGCTCTTTGCCGTCCGCCGCGGACGGCAAAGACACCTTTGCCATAGGTGGCAGACGGCAAAGGGGGCACGTGGCGCCCACCTGTGCTTCCTGAGAGATGGACCATTTGGCAAATTTGCCTACTGTGGCGGACGGCAAAGCTAAGCTGACGGCAAAGACATTGCCTTTGCCGTCCGCTGTGGCAGATGGCAAAAAACAGCGGGCGCTGACGCATTGCTGACGTCAACTGGCGGACGGCAAAGAGGCGCTCAAATTTGCCTTCCGCTGGCGGACGGCAAAGGCCGCCGTTAGCCGCCTAACGGACTAACGCTGGCGGACGTCCAGTATTTTTGCCGTCCTTCCTCTTTGCCATCCGCCGCTGTAGGCAAAGGACTCTTTGCCGTCCGCCATAAAAAGCAGACGGCAAAGGACCTGTTTACCGTAGCCTACTTTGCCGGAGCCTTTTGCCGTCCGCGGCTGACGGCAAAGGCCTTTGACGTCCGCCGTTCGAGCCTTTGCCGTCCGCCGTGGCAGATGGCAAAAAAGCTGTTTCCTGTAGTGACACCGTTTTATACTCAATCTTTGTTGCTGCGATGGACTTCGATAGTTTGATGGCTGTGTGCTCGGCCTCATTTACTGCTGAAACAGCCTGCCATGATTTAGCACTCAAGTCTGTTTGCTGAATTAGCTTTACATATATCTCGTTATTTAGATCTGCTCGTCCAAATATCTTGCCATAGCTTTAGACATCGACCTAGGTATTTTTTTTGGACTTCATAAAAAAGCATATATGTTTTTCCTATAATATCTAGTAGAAAAACTAATTTGTATGTCTAACAGATGGACAGGACTTGGATAACTTCTGCTCGAAGAATCTCCGCTGCATATGTCGAGGGGGTTGAAAAATTCGTGAACTTTATCAGAGCTGACTACGGTGGTCCGAAATCAGATGTGCTCTGCCCGTGTAGAAGTTGTATGAATTCAGTTATAAGACCCCAGTCAACTGTGCAAAATCATCTACGCTTGTATGGGATGTCGATCGCATATACTAGGTGGGTTCATCATGGTGAAGCTGTGAGCATCAATGTTACTGACTACGTGCGAGGAGCAGATCACCATCTTGATCTGCCCGATGCTCAGGTGGAAGAGGAGGAGGAGGTGCTGGTGGCGGAGCCAGTGAGTTTGACCAACATTGAAATAATTCTACGAAATGCTCATGCATTTCGTGAAATTTCACCTGCAGAAGAAAAACGGTGGGCCCACATGTTGGAACAATGCAACGTGGCTGTCACCCCAGGAAATAAGCCGTCAGTATTCTCAACTATGGTCATCTTTCTTCAGGTGAAGCCTTCTGAGCAGATGACCAACACATCATTCGATGCGATGTTGGCTGCTTTCCGCAAATCTTTCCCAGATGCGTCTGAGCTGCTACACACCTACAGTAAAATGAAGAATTTCCTTCGTGCAGTTGGAATTGGATATGATATGATCCATGTTTGTAAGAATAATTGTGTTCTGTTCTGGAAGGATTATGCCAACTTAAGTGAATGCCCGAAATGCAAATCATCAAGATGGAAAGATGGCGATGCTGTGAAGAGGGTTCCTCATAATTCTCTGAGACATTTTCCAATTACACCAAGATTGCAGAGGTTGTTTAATGATGCTGAAACAAGAGAGGATGTACTGTGGCATTCTAGGAACTAGGAGTACAGAGATCAGAATGTAATGAGCCATCCATCTCATGGTAGTGATTGGCAAAGGTTTAATCAGAAACACAAAAAGTTTGGTGCTGACCCGAGAAACATTAGACTTGGCTTAGCTTCAGATGGATTTAACTCATTTGGCCACCAGAGCGCCACATATAGCATTTGGCCAGTGCTTGTTATCCCTTACAACATGCCTCCAAATGTCCGCACCAAAGAATCAAACTACATGATGGCCTTGCTCATCCCAGGTCCAAAAAGTCCTGGAAAGGATTTTGATTTATTCATGGAGCCTCTTGTGGAGGAACTTCAACAGCTATTTAAGGGTGTTCTCACTAGAGACCTATATAGCAGCCCACCAGCTGATTTCTTCCAGCGTGCTGTTATAATTTGGTGCATCCATGATTATCCGGCTTTGGGCACTATGTCAGGGCGAACGACACATGGTTATAATGCATGTGTTCGCTGTGACAGGAATCCGCTGTCATACGCAATACTTAGCAAGATCTGTTACATTGGACACCGCCGTTTCCTTGCCAATGACAAGCCGCGTCCTACAAAATACCGAAGACATGTGTTCAATGCAAAGCATGAAAACCATGATGCACCAAAGAGGCTCACCGCCATGAGTTGCAAGTGGAATTAGAGAAGGTCAGGCATATTACACCAGGAAACCATCCTGGTAATGGTAGCGGGAAAAGGAAGCTTGGCAAGGCAGAAGAGAGATTATTGTTTACCCGCAGATCCACTTTGTGGGACTTGGAGTATTGGAAAGATTTGGATCTGCGGCATAATCTTGATGTGATGCACATCGAGAAAAATATATGTGACAACATTGTCGGCACACTTCTTAATATTGAAGGCAAGACGAAAGATACCTTAAAATCTAGGATTGATTTGACACATCTGGGTATTAGAAAGGATTGGCAGGTGCAAGATGAAGGTAAACCACGGGATATGGCACCAGCTGTGTACGTCTTGGACAAGGTAAAAAGAAAAGAATCTGCGAGGTCCTGTCACGTGTGAGATTCCCACATGGATTTGCTTCCAACCCTGAAACGAGAGTCAGTGCAGATGGAAACAAGGTACAAGGGTTGAAAACTCATGACTGCCACGTCCTACTTCAAAGGGTTTTACCTGTTATCCGTAGAGGATTGGGCCGCCCTGACTTATATAGAGCAGTTGTAGAGTTGGGACAATTCTTCAGGGAACTCTGCAGTAGAAATATCAGGATAGATGCTTTGGAGCGTCTTAGAGACAAGATACCAACTATCCTATGTGACCTTGAGAAGATATATCCTCCAGCCTTCTTTGATGTGATGGTGCATTTGGTTGTTCATCTACCTGATGATGCACTACTTAGAGGTCCAGTACAGTATGGCTAGATATACCCTATTGAAAGGAGACTAGGCACTTTCAAGGGCTATGTCAGGAACAGAGCTAGACCTGAGGGTTCCATTGCAGAGGCCTACATTGCTATAGAAGCGTTGACATTCTGCTCAAAATACATTGAAACAGTTGATCAGCTTAGCAAAGAGGTGGGTGAAGACAATCCAAGGCTCAATGTTTTCGATTATTCTGTTCGGGTTACAGGGAAGAGTCAACAAGAGGACAAACCTAAAGATTTGGACAAAATGGTTTGGTATGTGTTGAATAACTGTCCTGAGATACTACCTTATATCAAGTAAGTGCTAAGTACTGCAGCTTATATATCATAATCTACTAAACTTGCAGCACATTCTTATATATTTAGATGTTTGACACGATCACTATGTTGTGCAGCATCTACGAAAATGAGTTACTGCTGCAAAATCCAAGAAACATTGACAAACTGGTTATGGCAGGATTTGCGAAATGGTTCGAGAGCCATGTAAGCTATTGAATTGCATTGTCAGTTTTTTAATATATTGAGTACATAAGATGATTAGCTTGTCTATTTTCTAAACATAGGTTTAGAAGATGCGAGAGGATGGGCAGGCAGTTGATGATGCCCTTTACGCACTAGCAATGGGTCTTGATACTCGGGTCAGACATTATGAATCTTGCGTTGTTGGAGATGTGCGCTACAACACCCTTGCACGCGACGAAGGAAGGAAGACACTAAACAGTGCCATCATGAGCACGGATACGTACGACAGAGTGACAACTGAAATGTATGCTAACATAACAGACATTGTTCAGTTGCAGTATATCTCCAGTTTCGAGGATCATCGGCGTGTGTTTCTGTTGTGATGTCGTTGGTATAACCTGTTTTCCAGGATCGCAAAACCCAGAGCTGTGATTATTTCAAATCCATCAATGTCAAGGCGGCGTACCAGACCAACGAGCCTTTTATTTTTGCAAATCAAGAAACACAGATATTTTTCCTGGAAGACACATTTGCACGTAGCGATGACTGGAGAGTATTGCAAAGGTTCGAGCAGAGGAATTCGTTTAATGAAGTTGCACAACAAGATGATGCTTAGACCGCTCCTGATGTACAAGATTCCACAGATGTTCCTAATATCTTTGAGAACCATCACGTCAATGACGCTGGCGAAAAGATTGTCTGTCGTGCTGTGGACATACAAGAGTTGATCAAGAAGAAGCCAACGTTCGACGACATTGAGGATGAAGAAGAAGATGACACTCTGGGGAATTACGATTCAGACTGATACACATGGCGAACATGTTGACGCTGCTGCTGCGGATGATGATTAGATTTCTTTTGTCGTATTTGCCTGTCAGAAGACGTTTTTTATCTACTATGTCAAATTGTGTTTGCTATGACAACTGAAACCTGATGAATGTGTTGTTTAGTATTTTGCTGTGAGAACATCACTTGTTATGTATATTGATTTGTGTTTGGTGATTGTATGACGAGTAAAACATGATGACATTGTTGTTTAGTTGTACTCATATTTGGCTGTGAAACTTGAATTTGATGACATAGTTTGCTGTTGGACTGCAATTTGCTCGACGTCTTCGAATGGGAACAAAGCTGACCCGACAGGGCCTCTGCTAATTTATTTATTTATTACCAAAAGGGCCTCTGCTATTTTTTTATTTATGAGCAAAAGGGAATACCCCCCGATTTCCGTTAATAGAAATCATTAGATGTTCACAACACTACGCCCAGCCTGCTACACAGGTTTCATTCATTACTAGTTTCAGCAAAGTGCTCATGTCATAGCCACCGAATACATCACGAGTGCTACATACACTGCAAATAAAGAGATAATCATTCTACAGAGCACATCGATTTTGGCCTTTATCTTCACAAGCTCTTTCATCTCCTCATTGATGTCAAGGCCGTTCAGTAGCTGTTGCTTGGCCATGATCAGAGGAACTACATCTTTAACCTTCTGCTCTGCATCTTCCTCTTCTGCCGTTCCTTCAGTTACTTGTCCAACACCCCAACCTGCTGGTATTGGGTTTCCTCGGCTAACAAAATAATCAGCGTAGTTGCATTCCCCCACATCAGCAACTTCCCAGAAATACAAATCACACGAATCTTCCCTTTTCTGCATGAATCAAATTGGAAGATCATCAACCAAACTATTAAAAAAATCGGCAACTAAAAGCAGCAGAACAACACTTAAACATATTATTACCCCATGATTCGGGCATTTGTAGAAGACTCGGACAGGGTTGAGGATTGTGGTTGAGACGCGACGGATGATTCTGCGTGATTTGCAGCAGTGGCACCCTACCAATGGCAGTGGGTTGCGATGAGCTACTGGTTGTGGTGCGTGTGCCGGCGGGCGTGTGATGAGACCCACAGGCGATGGTACGGGTGGCAACTTGGCGCATATCTGGTTGTTGCCTGCTGAAGAGCAGGTGGACGAGCAGCCAGCGGACATGGTTGCTGCGGCCAGAGCTTCTGATGCTAGGCAGAGTAAGTAGAGAAGAGGAGAAGCGAACATTGGATATGTCACTTTCATTATTTGCAGAGTAGCATAGCACCATATATAGTCATAGTCTAGGTTTGGATTCGAACCAGCTACAGGAGCACGTCTCTTTTTTTTCTAAAACTCAGCAATGTCTATTTACTGGTACACTAGCTTGTTTTGTACGCCTTCTCAAGTCTTTGATTTTCTTTCTTTTTTGCGAGGAAGGAAGGAGGACAAAATTGAGAGTTCCTGGGACTCGAACCCAAGGCCTCTCGGTTGAATACCAAGGGTGCTAGTCACTTATGTGGCGAACGTTCCCTAGGAGGAGGACGGCAAACGAACGCATTTTACTCGCAGTTTTAGTTGCGACGCAAGATGGAACGGACGCAATTTCGGGAATATTACCAGGAGAACGAGCCCAGTTTTTCTTTTCTTCCTATATATAAAAAAGTATGCTACTTGGTGTCGGCTTAGTCAACAAACGATTGTGCCAACCTTGACCGTTGGATTGACATTCAACGTCTGTCGGGTTTCTTCAGTCTCTTCTTCCTCCAGCCGCCAAAGCCAAACTAGCGCCGGCGGGACGCCTGCTCTCGCCTCCCACGGCTGGCTGTGTTGCCGCGCACGCATCATGGCCACATCGCACCCTAAAACTCTGCGCATTTTCCCCGGCTCCTGTTTGTTCCTGTCCGAGGCCTCACCATCGTCCTCCGCCTTGGTTCGCTCGCCAAGGCGCCGCCCTCCAGTGTTGTGAACATGGTCAACAACCGAGAGGAATAAGATGACTGTGCATGGTGAGGATAACAGTAGGGACCCAGCAGCGCGCACAACAATTTTGTTTTTTCGGGACGGAGAAGGGAACTGGGTTGTGGCGGGAGCTGTGGCCCGTCTAGCCCAGGCTTTTATTTCATATGTTTAGCACATGACCAGCCCAGTTTGTTTTTTTCCTTTCTGAAAATGGCTAGCCCAGCTATTTTGTTTTTTGCAGAATAACCAACGTAGGCCTACTTGCTTTTCTACGCCCTACTGGGCCGGAAATCTTTCAAGACGAGGAGGGATGCATTTTGCCCAGAAAATGGGCTATAAGTAATAAGAAATGGGCTATAAGTAATAATAAATGGGTTGTAAAATGAAAAATACAGCAAACAAGCAATTAGTTCCAAAATACATTTTTTCGGATTTTGATATTTTAAATTTCATTGTTTTTGTGCGGGCAAAATTTCATTGGATTTAAATTAAGGTATGTTTAGTTTTTAAATTAATTTGAATCTGGCTAGAAATTTCGGGCTGTATGCTGTTTGGGACAGATTTGGTGGCTGACTTGTGGGTCTACTAGGTTGACGTGTATGAAAGGCTTTGTCAACTTAGTCCACAAACGATTCTAGCAGCAGTGGCCATTGGATGTTAATCCAACGGTCGTGCTACTTCTTCAGTATATGATCTTCTTGCTCCAGCCGCCCAAACCAGCGCCGGTGGGACTGCCTGCTCCCGCCTCCCATGGCCGCTGTGCTGCCACACAGGCCGCACCGCCCCACCCTACTCCATTGCTGGCCAGGCCTTTCCTCTACTCACCCACACCTCCTGTTATTTTCCGGCGACGGCTGTCGGACCAGTAAACCCTCGTACTCCCCAACACGTGGGCAGCCATTGCCAGTCTTCCCCAGCTCCGTGCCGTTCCCTTCCTAGGCCTCGCCGTCGTCCACCGCCCTGGTGCTCTTGGCGCGGCGTGGTCAACATGGTCAACGAACGACATCCATCGGACGTGGACTGTACGTGGAGAGGTTGACAGTCGGGTCCACGGCTGCACATAAGGAAATGCCTCCTTATTACGCGCGAAATAATGATTCCTCCACCTAACATCTGGGACCCACCGGAAGGGCCTCTGTATTTTGCGAAAAAATGTTCCCCCCGCTGAGAGGTCGTACCCACCAGCTATATCTTCGCACGCAAGGAAGTGCCTCCTTATTACGCACAAAAAAAAATGAATACCCCCTGCTAGCTGGGACCCACCATTGTGGGAGGCTGACTTGTGGGCTACTAAGATTACGGGGAGGGAGGGCTTTGTCAACTTAGTCAATATGAACGATTCTAGCTCCAGTGACCGTACGATGTCCATCCAACGGCCGTAGTGCTTCTTCAACCTCTGGTCTTCTCGATCCAGCCGCCCAAAGCAGCGCCGGTCGTGCCGCCTACTCCTGCCTCCCATGGCCGGCTGTGCTGCCGCGGAGGCCTCACCGCCCCCTACTACTCCCACCGCTGGCCAGACCATCCCTCCACTCACCCACACCCCCTGTTATTTTGCGGTGACGGCAGCCTCACACCGCAGCCGAATGATAATCCCCAAGTGCAGGGAATCATCGTAGCAATTTCCAAAGGTGGAAGTGATAAGCATGGAGTGTCGAACCCACAAGGAGCTAAAGGTAAGATCAATATTCTCTCAAGCTCTATCTGCCACTGATACGACTCTACGTGCACCGAACGTTTGCTTCCAACTAGAAACGAGAAATAAAACTACGTTGTGGGTATGAAGAGGATAACTTTGCATGGTATCGGAGAGCTAAAATATAAAAGTAGGTGTTGTTATCATAAAGTTAGAATATATTACTAAATATTATAAATAGCGAGTGTGGAATAATGGTGGATCGGTGTGCGGAATTGCCCTAGGCAATTATTAACAAGACCGGTAGTCGTCATTGCAATTTCATATGAGGGAGAGGCATAAGCTAACATACTTTCTATACTTGGATCATATGCACTTATGATTGGAACTCTAGCAAGCATCCCCAACTACTAAAGATCATTAAGGTAAAACCCAACCATAGCATTAAAGCATCAAGTCCCCTTTTATCCCATACGCAACAACACCCTTACTCGGGTTTAAGCTTCTGTCACTCTAGCAACCCACTATAAGCGAATCATGAATGTATTGCAACACCCTACAGCGGGAATCCCTCACGCTTGTGCGACACGGAGGGCACCATAGGACAACACCAAAATAAAACATACAACTCGTACCAATCTAGATCATCAATCAACCCAAGGACAAAAGATATCTACTCAAAACATCATAGGATGGCAACACCTCATTGGATCATAATATGTGGCATAAAGCACCATGTTCAAGTAGGGATTACAACGGGGTGCGGGAGAGTGGACCGTGTAAAAGAGATGAGGATGGTGATGATGATGGTGATGTTGATGAAGACGATCACTGCGGCGATGATTCCCCTCCCGATGGCACTCCGGCGCCACCGAGAGAGAGGAGAGATTCTCCCCCTTGTGCTTCCTCCTCCATGGCCTCCCCCCTCTGGTCCTTGGCCTTCATGGTGATTATGGCCCCTCCGGGATCATCCTCCATGGCCAACGGTGATGATGGCCCCCTCCGGCAGGGTGCCGAAGAGGGCCTAGATTGATTTCTCGTGGCTACAGAGGCTTGCGGTGGCAGTCTTCCGATCTAGGTTAATTTCTGGGGGTTTCTGTATTTCTAGGAATTTTGCGTTGGTTTCACGTCAGGGGGGGTCTCCGAGTCGTCCATGAGGCAGGGGCCCACACCCAGGGTGGGCGGGCGCGCCCCCACCCTCCTGGACAGCCCGGGACTCTTCTGGCCCAACTCTTTTGCTTCAGGGGCTTCTTTTGGTCCATAAAAAATGAACAAAAATTGGCACGTCAATTGGACTCCGTTTGATATTCCTTTCTGTAAAACTAAAAAACAAGGAAAAACAGAAACTAGCACTGGGCTCTAGGTTAATAGGTTAGTCCCAAAAATCATATAAAATAGCATATAAAACATCTAAGATTGATAATATAATAGCATGAATACTTCATAAATTATAGATGCGTTGGACACGTATCAGCATCCCCAAGCTTAATTCCTGCTCGTCCTCGAGTAGGTAAATGATAAAAGAAATAATTTATGAAGTATGAATGCTAGCAGGTGCACAAGTTTAATTAATGATAATTTCAATCACCTTTTCGAGCATCATTATATGTCATAACACTAGCTCATCTCATAAAACTTTTCATGATCAAGTAACAAGCTATTCACATGTTAAAGTATAGATCATAAACTTTCTTGAAAACTAACAAATAGTGCTCTTAGTCATCAAACAATTGCAATTCATCTTATTTTCAGGAAGGGTCTATGTCAGAGCTTTGATTTAGCAAACTCCACATACTCAACTATCATTTAATCTTTCGCAATTGCTAACACTCACGTGATATTTATGGGTTCAAAGTTTTAATCAGACACAGAGAAAGATAGGGGCTTATAGATTCACCTCCCAACCTTTTACCTCAAGGGTAATGTCAACAATAATAGTTCATGATAACTTACATCCAATTGGATATATATATATATCAGGATCTTTCCAATACAATGTGCTTGCCAAAGGACAAAATGTAAAAAGAAAAGGTGAAGATCACCATGACTCTTGCATAAGGTAGAAGATAAAAGTAAAAGATAGGCCCTTCGCAGAGGGAAGCAGAGGTTGTCATGTGCTTTTAAGGTTGGATGCACAAAATCTTAATGCAAAAGAACGTCACTTTATATTGCCTCTTGTGATAAAGACCTTCATTATGCAGTCCGTCGCTTTTATTTCTTCCCTATCACAAGTTCGTATAAAGCTTATTTTCTTCGCACTAATAGATCATACATATTTAGAGAGCAATTTTTATTACATGCACCAATGACAACTTACTTGAAGGATCTTACTCAATCCATAGGTAGGTATGGTGGACTCTCATGGCAAAACTAGTTTAAGGGATATTTGGAAGCACAAGTAGCATCTCTACTTGGTGCAAAGAATTTTGCTAACATAAGGCGGAAAGGCAAGCCCAGCATGTTGGATGATCCATGACAATATATTTTATTTTGGATATAAGGAAACATAACCCATTACGTTGTCTTTCTTGTCCAACATCAACCTTTTAGCATGTCATATTTTAATGAGTGCTCACAATGACAAAAGATGTCCAAGATAGTATATTTTTATGTGAAATCTCTCTTCCTTCAATATTCTTTCATGAATTGTTCAACTGACCAATTCTGAGTTTGCTAACCTTCAATAAGTTTACTACCTATACTTATTATGTGTGAAGTCATTACTCCCCATGTTATAAGCATATGAAACATATATAAATTCAGATTTATGATATTCAATTCATTCAACCATTTACTCATAGGATATACGTGAAGCACATGAGTAAATGACAAACTACTCCAAAAAGATAATTAACTCACCAAGGGAGGATTCTATTTCATTCAAGATTTCAGATCCAATGATTTTATTCAAACAGAAAGTAAAAATGAAAATATGCTCCAAGCAAAACACATATCATGTGACGAATAAAAATATAGCTCCGAGTGAGGTATACCGATAGTTTTGAAGACGAAAGAGGGGATGCCTTCCGGGGCATCCCCAAGCTTAGGCGCTTGAGTCCTCCTTGAATATTACCTTGGGGTGCCTTGGCCATCCCCAAGCTTAGGGACTTTCCACTCCTTATTCTCCTCATATCAATATCTCACCCAAAGCTTGAAAACTTCAATCACACAAAACTTAACGGAACTTCGTGAGATAGGTTAGTATGATAAAGAGTAAACCATTCACCTTGGTACTGTCAAAGACAAGGTTCATAATTTTTATCACACAAAACCTACTGTACCATATCATTTCTACAATTTATATTGAGAAATATAAGCCATAGAAACTAGAAAACAAGCAAACTATGCAATGAAAACAGAATCTGTCAAAAATAGAACAGTCTGTAATGATCTGAACAGAAACCATACTTCTGCTACTCCAAAAATTATGAAATAAATTGTTTGAAGTGAGGAATTTGTCTATTAATCTTCTGCAAAAAGAAGCAACTCAAAATCACTCTTCTGTAAAAAATGACAGCTTATCTCGTGAGCGCAAAGTTTCTGTTTTTTACAGCAAGATCACATTAACTTTCACCCAAGTCTTCCCAAAGGTCTTACCTGGCACTTTATTGAAACAAAAGCTATAAAACATCATTACTACAGTAGATTAATCATATAAACACACAAAAACAGTAAGGGTAAATATTGGGTTGTCTCCCAACAAGCGCTTTTCTTTAATGCCTTTTAACTAGTCATGATGATTTCAATGATGCTCACATAAAAGATAAGAATTGAAACATAAAGAGAGCATCATGAAAAATATGACTAGCACATTTAAATCTAACCCACTTCCTATGCCTAGGTATTTTGTGAGCACACAATTTATAGGAACAAGAATCAACTAGCATAGGAAGGCAAAACAAGTATAACTTCAAAACTTTAAGCACATAGAGAGGTAACTTGATATTATTGCAACTCCTACAAGCATATATTCCTCCCTCATAATAATTTTCAGTAGCATCATGAATGAATTCAACAATATAACCATCACATAAAGCATTCTTTTCATGATCTACAAGAATATAAATTTTTCTACTCTCCACATAAGCAAAATCCTTCTCATTTGGAATAGTGGGATCACTAATTCCTAAAGTTGACACTTTTCCAAACCCGCTTTAGATGATAGTATTATTCATACTCCAAACGATATATGTGAAGTTCATGGAGCATTCTTTAATTAATATAGACTAACCAATATCCAAGCTCAAAATATATAAGTGAAGCACACGAAGCATTCTATAAAACCATACTCAAAAGATTTAAGTGAAGCACAGAGAGCAATGCTATAAGATCGTACTTAAAAGATATAAGTGAAGCACATGAAGTATTATATAAATAAATGAAGGGCTATATAATACTATCTTGGTTCTTAAAGGAAAAAAAACACAAAGGACACAAATCATGTGAACAAAACAAAAACCGAGGTATACCGATTATTGTTGAAGAAGAAAGATGGGATGCCAACCGGGGCATCCCCAAGCTTAGAAGCTTGAGTATCCTTTGAAATATTTATTTGGGGTGCCTTGGGCATCCCCAAGCTTGAACTATTGCCTCTCTTTATTCTTCTCATATTGATAGCTCCTCGACCTTCGGACACTTCATTCACACAAAACTTTAACAAAAACTTGTGAGATCCGTTAGTGTAATAAAGCAAATCACTACCTTTAGGGTACTGTAATTAACTCATTATTTATTTAAATTGGTGTTAAACCTACTGTATTCCAACTTCTCTATGGTTCATACCCCCCGATACTAGCCATAGATTCATCAAAATAAGCAAACAACACGCGAAAAACAGAATCTGTTAAAAACAGAACAGTCTGTAGTAATCTGGAAGTTTGGTAAACTTCTGTAACTCCTAAAATTATGAAATAAATATAAAAATTTGGAAAATTTGTGCAGAAGTAATTTTCAAAAAGTTTCAGACCCATTTGACTTTCCAGTAAAAAATGTAATTTCACGCACTACAGCCAAAGTTTCTGTTTTTGTTCTGCACATAGTAAACAAGCAATCTAATCATCCTAAAACCAAAGCTTGGCACATTATTTTTATAATACAATGAATATATAAAAGGGGATAATTATTTACAGAGAAACCTCCATGAAAAATTCTACATTGTTTCCGTGAGCATGAGCACAAGTGCTCAAGGTCGACCCTCACTTCTTCAATGCATCACTTTCCAATCACTTCTCTTTTTGAAAAACTTTTTAGGCATGAGAGGCAAGTAATTTTTTTTTGTATTTTCATTCTTTAATTGTTTTTTATGTTTCACCCACAACTAAACAGAAACAAAAAGGAAAAACAAAATCTACTTAGTGAAGAAAGCAAACAAGCACACACGAGAATATAAACCCCACGCTATTGCACCCCGGCAACGGCGCCAGAAAAGAGCTTGATAATCCCCAAGTGCAGGGAATCATCGTAGCAATTTCCAAAGGTGGAAGTGATAAGTATGGAGTGTCGAACCCACAAGGAGCTAAATGTAAGATCAATATTCTCTCAAGCCCTATCTGCCACTCATACGACTCTACGTGCACGGAACATTTGCTTCCAACTAGAAACGAGAAATAAAACTACGTTGTGGGTATGAAGAGGATAACTTTGCATGGTATCGGAGAGCTAAAATATAAAAGTAGGTGCAGTTATCATAAAGTTAGAATATATTACTAAATATTATAAATAGCGAGTGTGGCATAATGGTGGATCGGTGTGCGGAATTGTCCTAGGCAATTATTAACAAGACTGGTAGTCATCATTGCAATTTCATATGAGGGAGAGGCATAAGCTAACATAGTTTATCTACTTGGATCATATGCACTTATGATTGGAACTCTAACAAGAATCCGCAACTACTAAAAATCATTAAGGTAAAACCCAACCATAGCATTAAAGCATCAAGTCCCCTTTTATCCCATACGCAACAACTCCCTTACTCGGGTTTAAGCTTTTGTCACTCTAGCAACCCACTATAAGCGAATCATGAATGTATTGCAACACCCTACAACGGGAATCCCTCATGCTTGTGCGACACGGAGGGCACCATAGGACAGCACGAAAATAAAACATACAACTCGTACCAATCTAGATCATCAATCAACCCAAGGACAAAAGATATCTACTCAAAACATCATAGGATGGCAACACCTCATTGGATCATAATATGTGGCATAAAGCACCATGTTCAAGTAGGGATTACAGCGGGGTGCGGGAGAGTGGACCGCATAAAAGAGATGAGGATGGTGATGATGGTCGTGATGTTGATGAAGACGATCACCGCGGCGATGATTCCCCTCCCGATGGCACTCCGGCGCCACCGAGAGAGAGGAGGAGAGGTTCTCCCCATTGTGCTTCCTCCTCCATGGCCTCCCCCTCTGGTCCTTGGCCTTCATGGTGATGATGGCCCCTCCGGGATCCTCCTCCATGGCCACCGGTGATGATGGCCCCCTCCGGCAGGGTGCCGGAGAGGGCCTAGATTGATTTCTCGTGGCTACAGAGGCTTGCGGCGGCGGAACTTCCGATCTAGGTTAATTTCTGGGGGTTTATGTATTTATAGGAATTTTTGGCGTTGGTTTCACGTCAGAGGGGTCTCCGAGTCGTCCACGAGGCAGGGGCCCACGCCCAGGGGGGTGGGCGCGCCCGCCACCCTCGTGGACAGCCCGAGATTCTTCTGGCCCAACTCTTTTGCTCCAGTGGCTTCTTTTGGTCCACAAAAAATCAACAAAAAATGGCACGTCAATTGGATTCCGTTTGATATTCCTTTTCTGTAAAACTCAAAAACAAGGAAAAAACAGAAACTGGCATTGGGCTCTAGGATAATACGTTGGTCCCAAAAATCATATAAAATAGCATATAAATGCATATAAACATCTAAGATTGATAATATAATAGCATGAATACTTCATAAATTATAGATACGTTGGAGACGTATCACCGAACCAGTGAACCCTCGTACTCCTCTCCGCGTGGGCATCCACTGCCGCGTCTTCCCCGGCTCCGCGTCGTCCCCTTCCTAGGCCTCGCCGTCGTCCACCGCCCTGCTGCTCTCGGTGCGGCGAACGTGGTCAAGGAACGACTTCCATCGGAAGAGTACTGTACGTGGAGAGGCTGACAGCTGGGTCCAAAGCCGCAGCAAGGAAGTGCCTCCTTATTATGCAGAAAATAATGATTCCTCCACCTGACAGCAGGGACCCACCGGACGGGCCACCGTATTTCACGAAAAAACCGTTTCCCCCTGACTGCTGGGACCCACTAGCTACATCTTCGCATGCAAGGAAGTGCGTCCATATTACAGGCAAAAAAATTATTCGCCCCCCTGAGTGCTGGGACCCACCAGCTACATCTTCGCATGCAAGGAAGTGTCTGATAGTTGGGACCTACCCGGTCGAAGCGTACGTAGCGCTGTCATTCTGGTCGTGAACGTGTACGTACATACTGGTCGATCGGTCTGTCTGCAGGCTGCAGCGATGAACCATGGCCGTGTAAGGAAGGGCACGTGTGGTAGTAGAGGTGCGCACGTGTGGTAGTAAAGGCGCACACGTAGCATGTACACGTACGTACAGCGGCCAGGGTGCAAGAAAGTAAATACGGCCACGTACGTACATACGGGCAGGGTCTCAAATGCCTACTCGCGCATACGTACGGCCAGGGCTCGTGTACATGGTTGTGGCTGGGTCGGAACGGAGAAACTGCGTCGTCGTCGTGTTCATGGGGAGGCAACGGAATGTGTTGTGTTCATCGGGAGGCAACGGAAGGCGTGCTGTTCATCGGGAGCCAACCGGCTTGGACATAACAGGCGATGGAAACGAGGCCTGGCATACCGCAGAACAACGGAAACGGCCTTGTGTTCGACCGGCCACGGTGGAAACGGGATCCTGTTCATCGGGAGGGGTTTGGCGTACCGCAAAACGGAGGAAACGGACCTCCTACGGTCGAAACTGGGCCCTGTTGATCGGGAGGGTTGTGGCGTACCGCAAAACAGAGAAAACGGACTTCTGTTGGAGCGCTACGATCGAAACGGGGGTCCTGTTCATCGGGAGCAGTGTGGCGTACCGCAAAACGGGACTCCACGGGATACTGTTCATATCCATCGTCGACCTCCTCCAGCCTCCACTGAGTATTGTTCATCCACCGTCGACCTCCTCCAGCCTCCACCTGCGACTGTTCATCCATAGGCTCCTGTTCATCCAGCCTCCACTGCGCGCTCCTCCACCGGCTACTGTTCAACCAGCCCTCTCCACGGGGGTCCTGTTCAACCACCCCTCCATGGGATACTGTTCATCCAGCCTCCACCGGCTACTGTTCAACCAGCCCTCCACCGGCTACTGTTCAACCAGCCCTCCACGGGGTCCTGTTCATCCAGCCCTCCACGGGGTCCTGTTCATCCACTGGCTCGATCGATTGGGGTACTGTTCATCCAACGGCAACAGCCTCTACTACCACGGGTTCCTGTTCATCCAACCCCCACCGGGAACTATTCATCCAAACCCCCACCAACACTCACTGTTCATCCAAAGGCACCATCGATCAGCTTCAATTAGCAGCAGTAGCGAAGGAATCGCTCGATCGGGTTCAGTTAACAGCCATCGGTCGATCGCTCGGGTTCAGTAACACGTAGCCTGCAGTGCAATCGCTCGGGTTCAGTTAGAGCCCAACGCCTCGCTCGGGTTCAGTTAGAGCACAACGCCTCGCACACACGCGTGTACGTACGAGAGAAACATGCATCGCTCGGCCCCGACCACCAACCGTAACCGGGAACTACCCCAATATTTTTCTCGCCCTTGCTTCTACCACGGTTTTCTCCGTCATGGACGGCCCAAAGAACGTCATGCAGATGCGTCTCCAGTCCGCCCAGGATGAAAAACCCATTTTCTGTCATGATTTTTTGTCATAGAAGTACGAGCCCACCACATCTATGATGATACCGGGTTTTGTCACGATTATCGTCATAGAAGTGTCATAAGCATGACAAAAAAGAATTTCGTTCGGCCCAAAATGTCACGGATGTGTCTTTTTTTGTAGAGCTTAGAAGGCCCATTGTTTCTATGGCCCGTAGGAGGCCCATGGTAACTACAGTAAATATGTAGCCCATGGTTATTGTGGCCTAGTTTTAAAAAATAGGTTATTGCGGCCACTAGCAAACCGCGGAAAAAGAACTGCACTGACTACAAGCAAACAAATAAACAAGACAACAAGGAAATAAATAAGCAAGCAACTTACGCTAGGCTATCACGGCTATTACACATATTACATCCACTGGGCATCAAAGTTCGCCACAAGTGCAAATATAGGGAACAAAGCAGCATATCATATACACTGGTTGTCAAAGTTGGCGACCAGTGCAAATAAACGCCGCAGCAAAACAAGTCCAGAACTTAAACCACTTCAGAAGAGCTCAAGAAACAATATCCTGGGTACCCATAATGCTGGCAAGATGCTTAGCAAGCTTATTAACCCTCTCTTGTTTGGCGCTTAAATCCTCCAGCACTTGCTGTTGCACAAGAAAGTATGCATCTGCATTCTGCAGGGACTTCCTCAGTCCTTCGGCTTCTTGCTGCAGCACAGCTGAATGATGCCTTTCAGCTTGTAGCTGAGACTGAAGAAGCCGAAGTGATTCAGGCAGCGAGTTCGAAGAGCTTGTGACAGCGGTACTAGCCAGTAACTCGAACACTACATCAACGTAGGACTATGGGGTTTTCTCACTATCTATAAGATCGTTTTTATCACCTTTCTTGGAGACCAACAGGGTTGTCTCATTATCTTGAACCTTATCTGCATTACTTTCTCTACCATTGCATAGTGGGGTTCTCTTCTCCAATATTCTATCCGCATACTACAAGAGAAACAAGCAGACACATCACAGGTTTAGCATGTAGTATACGAAACTCATTTGGGTAAACCGGTTCAGTATAAGGTGGACAAGATAACTACATGAAAAAACATATATCTATCTACTATGGTCACTGTATTGTCCATATCATTCTAGTTTATGTTGCCAAATCAAGATAGAGACACAGTTCAACTCATATATTTTTAAGACACAACAACATAGACAGAATATAAGTGTGAGAAATTACACATCATTCGCAACACTTGTAATGTGCATCACATGAGAACATAATTGTTTATACAACTGAAACTGAAATCAACATAGAGCAAGAAGTTAGAACAGCAATCCAGTTAAAGAAATAGGTTTAAAACATACCTGTTGCGCCATTGGAGTTTCAATTGGATCCTTCAAATTCGATAGTAGTTGGTATGAGTAAATACAGTGATGCAACAACAAAGGTGTATGGACCATAGCTACGGAATCTGACCTGAGAACAGTTGGTCTTCTCCTTTAAACGTGGAGTTTGGGTTCACTGTGGTGGTCTTCGTGCTTTGGGCACTGCAGTTGCTTTACAAACTACTCGTGTGGGGGTACTCTGTGGTGGACATGGTGCTTTGTCAACTAGAAGTGGGTTACTATCCGCTGGGGTTAGGGTTAGATGGGTTGTAGCTGGTTCTCTGCCCAACGGTGTAAGTGTGCAATCTGGAAGAGTCTCGATTATGTGTGGTGGGGCTAGTTTGTGGGCCAGTACAACCATGGTTCTATCTGCATCGACGGGTAGCACTGTCTTTTGTGAAGAACGGGTTTTTGCTCCCTTAGATACTGCCATCACCCCCTCCAATTCAAATGGCTGATAAACAAGAAAAGAAATTGAACGTACAGACATTGTATGATAGAGAGATGTGGTAATTCACATATATGTTGTCTAACCAAACAGGACAACATGACACAATTTCACCTATATGATGCCTAACTAAATAGGATAGCATGACACAGTTTCAAATATATGATGGATAACTAAACAGGATATAATGGCATAATTCAACATATGATGAGTATCTAAACAGGATGACATGACAAAACTATATGATGTCTTTCTAAAATAGGTTGGGATGAAATAATTCACATACATGTTGTCTAAGTATACATGATGGCATCATATATTGACATAATTGATTCATATACTAAGCAATTGGCACTCGCATGTATGATCTCTAAACTAAGCAGATGGAATTCAATACTGTGCATATGATGTCTAAACTAAGCAATGCAAGACACCATATGCATGATATGAGAAATATAAACATTGCAACTTAGAGCATACACCTCAGGTGGGATATAGGACTGGTCATCTGTCTCTGAATCCTCCTCTGAGGAGCTCCCTGTAACCATCGAGATATATGCTTCAACAAGTACCATTGCCTGCTCTGAAGACCTTGTTTCCATCCCTGATTTTTCCATAACCAGCTCAAATGGCTGATACACATGAAGAGTAGTTCAATATACACAGATTGTCGACAAATGGAATACGTAATGAAAAAAAAAGATGGCATGAGATAATTCACATATATGATGCCTGACTACATGGCGGTGCATAATTCACATATATGATAACTGGCTGAAAAACATGGCATTGCATAATTCACATATCTGATATAGAAAGCAAACAGGAGGCATTCACACAAAGCATGTCTAATCTAAGCAGATTGCATGGCAATGCAAGACACCATATGCATGATATGAGCAATATAACCCTGCCAAGTTTGAGCATGCACCTCGAGGGGGGGATACGACTGGTCATCTGTCTCTGAATCCTCCTCTGAGGAACTATCTGTAACCAGCAAGAAATCTGCATCGACAAGTAGCAGTGACTGCTCAGAAGACCTTGTTTTCACTCCAGATTTTCCCATGACCGACTCAAATGGCTGATGCACAGGAAGAGTAGATGAATGTATAAACATTGTTGACAAATGGAATACATTATGAAAAAAATGGCATGATACAATTCACATATACAATGACTGGCTAAACAGGATGGCATTGCATGATTCACGTATATGCATGATGCCTGGTGTCGGTGTCAAAACCGGCGGATCTTGGGTAGGGGGTCCCGAACTGTGCGTCTAAGGCGGATGGTAACAGGAGGCGGGGGACACGATGTTTACCCTGGTTCGGGCCCTCTCGATGGAGGTAATACCCTACTTCCTGCTTGATTGATCTTGATGATATGAGTATTACAAGAGTTGATCTACCACGAGATCGTAGAGGCTAAACCCTAGAAGCTAGCCTATGGTATGATTGTTGTTGTCCTACGGACTAAAACCCTCTGGTTTATATGAACACCGGAGGGGGCTAGGGTTACACAGAGTCGGTTACAAGGGAGGAGATCTACATATCCATATTGCCAAGCTTTCCTTCCACGCCAAGGAGAGTCCCATCCGGAGATGGGTCGAAGACTTGAGTCTTGTATCTTCATAGTCCAACAGTCCGGCCAAAGGATATAGTCCGGCTGTCCGAGGACCCCCTAATCCAGGACTCCCTCAGTAGCCCCTGAACTAGGCTTCAATGACGATGAGTCCGGCGCGCAGATTGTCTTCGGCATTGCAAGGCGGGTTCCTCCACCGAATACTCCATAGAAGATTTTTGAACACAAGGATAGTGTCTGGCTCTGCAAAACAAACTCCACATACCATCGTAGAGAGAATAATATTTCCACAAATCTAATCTGCTGACGCATTTTGCAGCATGTCATCACACCATGGCCCGGTCATTATTCGAACCGTTTTTCACAACCAGCCACTGCACATATCGCGAGGCGGTTTCCTTGGCACGTCTTTTCGAAGCAGAGATTGTGTCCCCTTATCGCGGGATTCTCATCAATATGGGCCATCAATTACGACGCTTGGGGAATAAGCGGTTTTACCAGGCAAGTGGGGAGGCGCAGAATCCCTGCTGCCTTTATAAGGGGTTAAGTTCTCCCTTTCGCACCCACGCTCTCTACTTCCCGATTTATTCCCCTCCGCCCAAGCTCAAGCGCCCAAGCGTTCATCTTCTCTGCCCACAAAAGGCCTTCCGAAGATGTCTGGATCCGGAGCAGGAGGCAAATGGATGGCCTCTACCGTCTGAGAGAAGGATATCAAAAAGCTTCGGGAGGCCTGGTACCTGGCCAAGAAAAGCATCCACCGTCTCCCGACGGCGGGATGGATCGTCCCTACTCCGGAACCCCACGAGAGGGTTGTATTCCTCCCTTAATTTGTCCGCGGGCTAGGGTTTCCCCTCCACCCGTTCGTTCGCGGCATCATGTATTACTATGGGGTCGATCTGCACGATCTGTCCCATAATTCCTTCCTCAACATCTCGACATTTATTGTCGTGTGCGAGGCTTTTCTCCGCATCTCGCCGCACTTCGGTTTATGGCTGAAGATTTTTAATGTGAAGCCCAAGGTGGTGGGTGGCGAGCACGCCGAGTGCGGGGGCGCTATGGTGAGCAAGATGCCCAATGTCATATGGCCAGCGGGAACCTTTAATGATTCTTTCAAGGAGTGGCAACAACAGTGGTTTTATATCACCGAGCCGCGCGGCACGCAATGGGCTGCCTCTCCCAAGTTTCGATCCGGTGCCCCCCTGCGGCTTACATCCTGGGTCAAGAAAGGCCTGGACTGGTCCTCGTCCGACGAACTATCAGTGCTCCAGACGTGCGTTAAAGATATGGGAGACAAGAACACTGAACTTGTCAATGTGGTCCAGGTGATGCTAGTTCGTCGGATCCTGCCTTGTCAACACCGGACTTGCAATCTATGGAATTCGATCCGGCCAGGCACCAAACCTTGCGAGATCTTTTCGGCTCTTCGCACAAGGACATCTGGAAGGTGCTTTTCGAGTCCAGCAAATCATGGCCGGACTCCGTCGAGGACCGCGGGTACCAACTGTCCCGCCCTGCAAGTTCGGTAAGTCATCAAACTTTTTACCCGCGTAACCCAAAGGAAGCGCTTAGCGTGTTTTATACAACTCTCCCAGGGCTGGACGAAGAAGGCGGAGCGGATCCATTGTCCGGCCCCGCTGCCCGAAGAACCGGCCATCCCACTTCTGACGAAGATGCTGGTCCCGGCGCCTTACAAGGTGCCAAAGAAGGCGGCTGGGAAGGAGGCCAAAAAGACCCGGGGCGGCCTTCATTGCCGCGGCACTTCGGACACAATATCTGAAGGCTCTGATGCCCATTCCGCCTCCGAAGAGGACAAGGAGGAGGAGGAAGATGAATCCTCTGCGGGGGGAAGAAAGAAGATGTCAGGTGGTAGGTGCGACATATGCCAACGGGTGGCTTATCATTGTGGGAGCCAGTAAGACGTCGCCGGTGCCTGGAAACGGGATGAGCGAAGACATGCACGCCGGCGGATCATACCCAGGTTCGGGGCTCTCCGTGGAGATAACACCCCTAGTCCTGCTCTGCGGGGTCTCCGCATGATCACTAGATCAATATGAGTAGCTACAAGTGCTCCTTGAGCTGTCTGGCTAGAGGAAGAAGACGGGCAAGGCTAGCTCTCCTCTTCTCTCTATGAGGTGTGTGAACTCTATGAGATCCCTTTTGCATGGGTGTCCCGGGGGGTTTATATAGGCCTACCCCCCAGGGGTACAATGGTAATCCGTCTCGGCGCGGGTCCCAGCCATCAGTGTCTATGCTCGCCGGCTTCTTCGCCGGTCATTGGGGCCCGCCGACTGGTGGGTCCCGCCGGCTGCCGGCTTCTTGGCCGGCACGCCGGCCCCACCGCTTGGGGGCTTTGTCGGCGGCTGGTTACTATTGCCTCACCTCTGATGACGAGGGCTTTGTCGAGGTAAGCGTGGCTACAGTGTCGCCGCCTTGCGAGCTCTCACTGTAGCCTTACCTCGTCTTGTCTCCTTAATGGGGCGCATGCTTCGAGGGAGGGAGGTAGCGGGCTATTGGGAGCCGGCCACATCCCTGGCCGACTAGAGGAGGCCGGGCTGTCTTCAGATGTCTCTCTGGCAAAGGGGCCCGCCACCCACGGGCCGTACTGGCACCTGTCGTGGGTGACATCGAGGCCAACATGGCTACAGTGCCGCGCCGGACGGGGGATGGTTGGCCCGTATGGCGCCCTGTGGCCATACCTGTTCTGGGATTCGGGGGTAGTGGGCGGTACTGCGGCCACGCCCCATCCTATCACCGTTATGTGGGTACAGTCTTTGTGGGTGCAGTCTTGGCCGGCTTCTGGGAGCCGACTTTCTTCACGGCCGGCTTCCGGGAGTCGGCTTTCTTCATGGCCGGCCTCTGGGAGTCGGTCCTCTTGGGGCCGGCTCCCTGGAGTCGGCTATCTCGTATCTTTCTTGGGGGAGGTTTATGAGACTGGGTCGCATTCTGGGAGTCGGCCCTGGGGATATCCGGCCGGGGGAAGGCGGCCCTATGCTTTGTAAGCTTGAAGGCTTGAATGGCTTGGTAATTTTTCGAAGAGCCCGGGGGAGTCGGTTAGGCTACCCATGGCCATTTACTCCGACAGTAGTCCCCGAAGCTGGTTGGGCTTCGAGGCTGAGTGGAGGTCGAGAAGCTCGGTCAGCTTCTTATCTTGACGAGCTAGCAGCTAGGAGCCGGCTTCGGTTGGGCGCGCTATCTTGGTGAAATTTTTTAAAGTCGGAAGGCGGGAGTCTGTTGGCGCGTTCGCCGGGCTGCGGGCCGGCCGCTCACCGCCTGCGGACCACGTGGCGTCCCCTGGCTGAAGAGAGCCTGCCAACCCACGCACGCGACAAGACGTCGCCGCAAGCCAAGGGCCCACCGCTCCTACGCCTAGGCCCAGGTGCAGATTCTTTGCGGCCCAAAGCCGTCCACACGTCTTCCGGCGGCGGTTTTCGCACGCCGTTAGGGCGCAATAATCACGGGATGTGGGGGAGTGGGCGTAGTTAATCCCACGTTCCTCCCCACGCCATGCCTCATCGGCTTCGCCGCACGAGGCTATAAGTAGGGGGAGGAGGGGGAAGCGGCAGACGCTCGCACGCTCCTCTCCTCTCCGCCATCTTCTTCCTCCTGCTTTCCCTTGCAGCAGCGCCTCACTGCCGCGCCGTCCCACCATTCTTCACTCCGCCCCGCAGCTCTGCCGCCGCAGGGTCATGCTTTCTCTGCCGCCGCATTCTTCCCTGCTAGCTTCTCGCCACCATGCAGTACGGCGGGAACTGGGACGGCTCCAACGTCCACATGGACCACATCGAGTTCCTCCGCAAGACGCGGCGGTTGCCCGGCGCGGACCAGGTGCGGGTCCGTCTCGCGCCTGTGAGGGAGATCACGCTGGAGCCGGAGGAAGGCGAGCGGGTAGTCTTCCGCTCGCATTTCCTGCGCGGCATCGGCTTGCGGGCGAGTGCTTTCTTCCGCTCCTTCCTCGACTTCTATCAACTCCAGCCGCACCACCTCACTCCAAACACGGTGGTGCTGCTGTCCGCCTTCGTCACCCTGTGTGAAGGCTTCCTTGGCGTTCTCCCCACCCTCGAGCTCTGGGGGGAGTTCTTCCAATCTAAGCTGGGCACCCGCATGCAGGGCGTGCCGGCCCAGAGCGGCGCCTTCATCGCGATGCGGAGGCCGGCGGCCGACAACCCCTATTTCTACGTGAAGAACGTCGCCCCGCAGGGCGACTACGTCAACTTGCCGGCTTACGTAGCCGGCCCGCCGGCTGGGAGGCGGCCCCACTGGTCCTATCGGGCCGCGTTGCTGAAGCCGGCTAGAACCGCGGCCATCGCCCGACTGCGGGTTATGATCCAGTCGGAGGGCCTGACTGGGCCTGACTTGTTGGCCGCCTTCGTCGCTCGCCGGGTGCTTCGCTTCAGAGCCGCCCTCACCTGATCTGTCACATGAGCGGCCCACTCGATCCGAGACGGATGTGCACCAAGGACATGCCGCACGACGAGTTGGCCCACATGGTGAATTACCTATCGTACTGCAAGCTGTCCACAGAGTGGCAGTTTGGCAAGGAGCCATATTCCCGTGCGCATCCTTCGCCCACGGTATGTTTTCTTTTTTCCTTTTTCTTACTTTAGTTTTGTTGCCAAATTCCTTCTGGCCATCTCTGACCAGTCGACACGCCTTGGCAGAGCTCTCTCCTTCGACCTGTAGCCGGGTCGGAGACGGAGCGCCGATTCCTCCCCGACCGGGCGGAGCATGACCTGGAGGACCATGACTTGGGGGCGGCCGCCATGGAGGACAACACCGAGGCAGGTGGCGGCGAAGCCGGCAGCGAGGCAAGCGGCTCCGGGCTTGGAGCCAGCTTTGACGACTGTCCGGACGACGACGCGGCGGAAGTCGTCCCACGCCGCCAGCCGGCATCCGGCCATGGCGCGGGTTCCTCCGCCGCGCCGCCTGCTCGGGGCGGCGGGCAGAAGCGTCGTGCCGCGTCGGGCTTGTTCGGCAGCCGGCCGAAGAAGCCCAAGGGCAGGGCAGTGGCGACCAGGCGGGATGAGGCGGCTGCGAAGGCGGCCCGCTTCCGCAAGGTGGTGAAGCAGCCGCAGACGGTGTCAACGTAAGAGTGTACTCCTTTGCACATTCTTTGTTCTTTCTTTGGTAGTTTCTGAATCCTTGTCCTTTCTCAAAAAATCAGGGCTCCGCTGTTGCTCGAGCGGGTTGCTACCGCCTCCGTCGTTGGATCGCTGGGAGGATCTGGGAGCACCCACCCCGTGGACCCCCGCGCCGAGCTTCAGGCGGCGACGGAACGAAACGCGCGGGAGGCGCGGGAGGAGCGGGAGGCGGAGGAGTTGAGGGCGGCTGCAGCCAAGGCGGCACAGGAGGAGGAGGCGGCGAAGGCGCAAGCCGACGCAACGGCCAAGGCCCAAGCGGAGGCTGCGGCCGCGGCGATGGCGGAGGGGGCCTTGCTCTTCACCCCTCTGTGCGTCGCGGCACCTGAGGCCCCAGAGCCCCCGCCAGAGGAAGCCGCCGGCGACCAGCCGGGATTCGAGAGGGAGGACGATGTCGTCGTCCCGGAGCGGGAGGCGGCACCGACCCCGCCGACTTGGGTGACCCAAGGCGGCCGGCCTAACTTGCCGCCTGCGCAATTGGCCGGGGGCGAGCCGGCCGTGAAGACGGATCTGGTGGTCCAGTCGCCCTCGCGCCACCGCACGGGGAAGGCCGCATCAGAGCCGCAGAAGGCCGCGGGCTCCAGCTCGTCGGCCAGGACATGGAGGCGGCCAGCGCCAGCTCGGGGTGGAGGCCGGGTGGAGGGATGGCTGTGGTGAACGTGGCAGCGCAAGACGTCAGGAACCGGCTTCAGGCCCAGGCTGCGGCGCTGAGGAAGTATAATGACGAGTTCCTTGCGACGCGGGCGGCCATTCAGGTTAGTCTTCTTATTTTTGCCTTTTTTGATCTTGGTTTCTTCCGTGGGGGCGCGTCAGCGCACCCACTGGGTGTAGTCCCCGAGTTCCGAGTCGGCTGCAGAGCAGGCGGCTTGGAACTTCTTAGCGGGCCTTGTTTTGCTATTCTTGTTCTCATTCGCTCCTCTGCCTGACTTGCAGGACTACCACAACCTCCGCGCGGCTGCCTTCAACTCCCAAACTCGGGAGCTGACCCAGAACACTGCTGACCTATCTGAGAGCCGGGGTAAGTGCTTCCTCTTTTATCTCACGTGGGGGCGCGTCAGCGCACCCACTGGGTGTAGTCCCCGAGATTCGGGCCGACTGCAGAGCAGTCGGGTCGGATCTTCCTTGACGACTTCTTCCTTATTGCTTCTTTCTTTTCTGCCATCCCTGCTGTGGCCAACGCCAGTCTGAGCGAACAGCTGGGCGGGGCTCAGGCCGCCCTCCGCGCTAAGGAGGCCGAGTTTGCCGCCTTGGCACAGGAGCGTGACCGCCTGGCCAAGAGGTTGGCCGACCAGGAGAAGAGCCACAAGGCGGCCCTGAAGGCGGTGCAGGACAGCGAGGCTGCCCTCCAAGCCGAGTATGAGACAGAGGCGGCCGGCTGGGCCGAAGCGAAGCAGACGCTGATCAACGGCTATGGCCAGATCGAAGACTTGGTTGACATTGGCCACCTTCCTCTTCGTCCTTGCTTGCCGCTTGCCATTTAGCTCAATTTCGGACTTGGTGTTTTTCTCTTCTTTCTCTTTCTTCCTTGCGCAGAGTACTTCCCTGGCTAATCTACCGCCGCCAACCAGGTCGTCGAGGCCCATCACGAGGCACGAAGGCAGGCTGGAGCCGAGATCGCGCCAAACGCTCGCCGGTCGCTGGAGGAGCAGCTCTTGGCGATTCAGGCCCGCCTCCAGCTGGCTCATCACATGCTCCGCCGGCTTCAGCGCGTTGGGGCGCAGGTGTTGGCCGCTCTCTGGCCTGGTGAGGTGATTCCCCGCACCCCTAGTCGGACTGCCGACTTGCTGGAGGTGGCGGTCGGCCGCTTCGAGGCCTGGAAGGCTTCTGCGGCTCGGTCCGGCGCCAGGCGGGCGCTGGAGTTCTCCAAGGCCTGGTATCCCGAGCTGAGTCTGGACCAGCTGGCCACCTGGCAGCAGGAGGCCGACACAGAGTTGGAGCTGGCGCGGCCGGCTATCATCCAGCGGGCTTCGACGATTGCCGACTACACCGACACTAGCGCCTTCGCTCCTGAGGTGGACGACAACGGCGTTGCCCAGCCGGAGGAGTGGTGCGGGCTGAACCCGACAGACGGCGAGGACTCGGCGGAGGAGATCGACTCCAGCAACGAGGGCGAGGAGGAGGAGGGTGAAGACGCCGCGCCAGATGGTGGAGCGGCCGGTCAGCCTCAGCTTGACCGTGCCTCCAGCCACAAGGCACGCATGGGTGCGCCGTCTGCAACCGGCGATGATCAAGCCGAGACCCGCCAGCCGGCCACTCCTCCAGCCGGCGGCGCCGTCTCGTCCGACTAGCCCGGCTCCCCTGTTGCGCCCTCAGTCTAGTCTGATGCTTCTACTTTCCTGTTTTATCATTCTCGGAACAGTGTTTTGTTAAGTTTGCACAATTCCACCCACTGGGGGTGTATTCAAACTATATTGACTGCCGGCCTGTTTGGGGCCTTATGTGTAAATATAATTATGCATGCGTTTGGCTTTCCCTTGTTCTTTGCTTTTCATCCTTCTGCTGTTTCCTTTGCCGCCGTCCCTTGGTTGCCGTCTTCCCAGCCGGACAGATGCTCTGCAATCTGTGGCTGGGGAAGTGCTTGGGAGGGCAAGTACTTTAGCTTTGTTGGATTATAGCGAAGTGATTGGGAGGCCGGCCAGCCGGCTGTTTTGACAGCCGGCAGGCGTGGTTGGAGGCCGTCTTTGCGTTATATAAGTTCATTAGTCCTTAGCCGTTTTTCGTGTGGGCATCCTTTCTGCCTTTGGCTCTTGCCAGTTGGACAGTCGGTTCTTCGAGCTGCGACTTTCAACAAGAGAGGGCTCGGGTGCCGGCACACTACTTGTCTGACTTTAGGTAGAACTTTTAATATAACTTAAGGCGGCCAGTCCCGGGCCGACTAGTCGAATCCGGTGCCGGACAGAAAATCAAATGTAATAATACATTCATGAGTATGACAGTCATCATTCGTAGATAAAGGAGGGCAGTCCCCGAGTGCTCCTCCGGGGGCCCGTTGTTTCGTACTTAATGCAAAAAGGTAGCATGATACATACTGCTTTCAACTGTAAAATATTCTCAGGAGGTTCGCGTTCCATGGTCGCTCCGACTCCTTGCCGGAATCATCCCTCTTGCGTGCTCTTGGTTTTTGTGCGTCGATCAGGTAGTAGGAGTCGTTGCCTAGTGCCTTGCTGATGACGAAAGGGCCTTCCCAAGGGGCCGAGAGCTTGTGCTGGCCGGCTGTTCGCTGGACCAGCCGAAGCACAAGGTCACCCTCTTGGAAAGATCTTGGCTTGACCTTTTGGTTGTGCTAACGGCGCAAACCCTGCTGGTAGATGGCGGACCGGCTGAGTGCTTACAGCTGGCGTTCTTCTAGCAGGTCGACGCCGTCTTCTCGCGCTTGCTTGGCCTCCGCCTCCGTGTACATGGTGACCCGAGGCGAGTCAAACTCGATGTCAGTTGGGATGATGGCCTCAGCAGTATATACAAGGAAGAACGGAGTGAAGCCGGTTGACTTGTTTGGGGTGGTACGCAGACTCCAAATGACAGCCGGTAGCTCATCGAGCCAGCAGTCGGCCGATCGCTCCAGTGGTACGACCAGTCCATTTGCTCGCTCGACCTGGCCGTTTGACAGCGGGTGGGCAACGGACGCTAAGTCCAGTCGGATGCCCTGTGTCACGTAGAAACGTGCCAGTGCTCCTTTGGCAAAGTTTGTGCCGTTGTCGGTGATGATGCTGTGCGGCACGCCATACTGAGTAGTGATGTCGGCAATGAATGTCACGGCAGTCGGCTCATTCAGCTTCTTGATCAGCTTCGCTTCGACCCACTTGGTAAATTTGTCCACGGCGACAAGCAGATGTGTCAAGCCGCCGCGGGCTGTCTTGAATGGGCCCACCATGTCCAGCCCCCAGACGGAAAAGGGCCAGGTGAGGGGGATGGTCTTGAGTGCAAAAGCCGGCAGGTGTTGCTTGGAACTGAACACTTGGCATCCTTTGCAGCTTTTGACTATCTTTTTGGCATCTTCCAAAGAAGTCGGCCAAAAGAAACCATGGCGGAAGGCTTTGGCCACAAGTGATCTTGAGGCTGCGTGGTGGCTGCATTCGCCTTGGTGGATATCCTTGAGGATTGCCACACCTTTCTCTGGCTCGACGCAACGCTGAAAGACTCCAGTGACGCTGCGCTTGACAAGTTCTATGTTTATTATTGCATATGATCTGGCTCGGCGTTGGACTAGTCTTGCCGAGATCTCATCAGTCGGCAGCTCTCTGTTGACTAGGAAGTTGAGGATGGGCTGGGCCCATGATGGAGCTGTGACTTCTTCTACTGTCAGTACGGCCACTCTGACTCGGGTGGGCGGGTTGGGTGGTGGGGAGTTGGAGTCGGCCACCGCTTCTTGTGTCGCTGCAGTCCCCGGGCCGACTGCTGCAGTCCCTGGGCCGGGTTCTGAAGTCCCCGAGCCGGGTGCGACTACGGCAGTCCCCGGGCCGCTTGTCGAAGTCCCCGAGCCGCCTGCTGGGTTCCTCTAGTCGGATCCGGCTGCGTTGGGGGCAGGCGGTACGAAGATAGAGTCCGACTCTGGAGACGGCTTGATAGACGGTTTGAGGAGGCACTGGAGAGAGACACCGGTTGGTATAGCCTGTCGAGTGGAGCCGATCCGCGCCAGGGCATCTGCTTGGTCATTGTCGGCCCGGGGCACGTGAAGGAACTCGCACCCTTCGAAGTACCCACTGATCTCTTGGACGAGGAATCGATAGCTCGCCATGTTTGCATCCTTGGCGTCCCAGTCGCCAGATGACTGCTGGACCACCAAGTCTGAGTCGCCATAACAGAGGATCCGGCGTATGCCGAGCTCTTTGGCTAGCCGGAGCCCGTGTATGAGCGCCTCGTATTCAGCCACGTTGTTGGAGGCGGCAAAGTGAATTTGCAGCGTGTATCTGAGCTTGTCGCCTTTAGGAGAGGTGAGGACGATGCCGGCTCCCAAGCCGGTGCGCATCTTGGACCCGTCGAAGTGCATCCGCCAATGAGTAGAGTCGGGAGCCGGCGGTAGATACTGGGTCTCGGCCCAGTCGACGAGGAAGTCGGCCAATGCTTGGGACTTGATGGCGGTGCGGGGTTGGTAGAAGATTGTGTAAGGCGCCAGCGCAATGGCCAATTTAGCCACCTGGCCGGATGCATCCCGGCTGCCTATGATCTCGGCAAGTGGGGCGGTGCATACGACCGTGATGGGATGCTCTTGAAAGTAGGGCTTCAGCTTCTTGGCGGCGAAGTACACTCCATAGCACATCTTCTAGTACTGTGGGTAGTTTTGCTTTGAGCTGGATAGTACTTCGCTTAGATAGTATACCGGCCTCTAGACTAGCTGGGCTCGGCCTTCTTCTGGGCGCTGGACCACGACGACTGTACTGACCACTCGGCTAGTTGCGGCAATGTATAGGAGCATGGGCTCCTTCTCGGTCGGCGCCACCAGGACAGGTGGAGTTGTCAGCATCTTCTTCAACTCATGGAAGGCTTGGTCTGCTTGGTTATTCCACTCGAAATGATTGGATTTCTTCATGAGTCGGTACAGGGGGAGAGCCTTCTCTCCTAGCCGGCTGATAAAGCGGTTTAGGGAGGCTAGGCACCCAGTGAACTTCTACACGTCTCGCAACTTGGTGGGAATCTCCATTATCTCAATGGCCTTGTATGGAACCCCCTTGACAGTTCGCTTTGAATAAAACTCCTCCAGCAAGGCCCAACCTTGGTTTTACCATTTGACTACCTAAGCCTTTTTCCCTTGGGTTCTGCAGACTCAAGGGTCATCTTTATTTAAACCCCCGGGCCAGCGCTCCTCTGAGTGTTGGTCCAACCGTCAGTCGCCGATGGCCACCAGGGGCAACTCTGGGCTGGCCTACCGGAAGCTTGGACAATCCGGTGTGCCCTGAGAACGAGATATGTGCAGCTCCTATCGGGATTTGTCGGCACATTCGGGTGGCTTTGCTGGTCTTGTTTTACCATTGTCGAAATGTCTTGTAAACCGGGATTCCGAGACTGATCGGGTCTTCCTGGGAGAAGGTTTATCCTTCGTTGACCGTGAGAGCTTATGATGGGCTAAGTTGGGACACCCCTACAGGGTATAAACTTTCGAGAGCCGTGCCCGCGGTTATGAGGCAAATGGGAATTTGTTAATATCCGGTTGTAGAGAACTTGACACTTGACCTTAATTAAAACGCATCAACCGCGTGTGTAGCCGTGATGGTCTCTTCTCGGCGGAGTCCGGGAAGTGAACACGGTTCTTATGTTATGTATGACGTAAGTAGGAGTTCAGGATCACTTCGTGATCATTGCTAGTTCACGACCATTCCGTTGCTTCTCTTCTTGCACTCTTCTACGTATGTTAGCCACTATATATGCTTAGTGCTTGCTGCAGCTCCACCTCATTACCTCATCTTTCCTATAAGCTTAAATAGTCTTGATCTCGCGGGTGTGAGATTGCTGAGTCCTCGTGACTCACAGATACTTCCAAACAGTTGCAGGTGCCGATGATACTAGTGCAGGTGACGCAACTGAGCTCAAGTGGGAGCTCGATGAAGATCTTGTTCGTTGTGTTGTTTCTTTTCATATTGATCAGTAGTGGTGCCCAGTTGGGACGATCAGGGATCTAGCAGTTGGGTTGTCTTCTTTTATTTTGGTTCCGTAGTCAGACCTATGTGTGTACTCTGATTGATGTATGAGTTACTTATGTATTGTGTGAAGTGGCGATTGTAAGCCAACTCTTTATCCCATTCTTGTTCACTACATGGGATTGTGTGAAGATGACCCTTCTTGCGACAAAACCACAATGCGGTTATGCCTCTAAGTCGTGCCTCGACACGTGGGAGATATAACCGCATCATGGGCGTTACAAGTTGGTAATCAGAGCCATCCCAGACTTAGGAGCCCCCTGCTTGATCGAATCGCTGACGTTGTTGAGTCTAGAACAAAAATGTTTTGAGTCTTAGGATTATATATATCGGAGAGTAGGATTCTTTTTACTCCTCAGTCCCTTCGTCGCTCTGGTGAGGTCTCCTGACGTAGAAGTTTTGACTTTTCTCTCCTCAAATTTCACTAAATTTTTTTTAGGATCACGCGGGTATCTTGGAATCGTTCCGATGGTTTTGTGACGAGAACATTGTTCTTGGTGCCTCCTGACATTAGGGGTTGTGGCAGTGTCCCGGGGAGTTGAGCTCCGAGGTGTTGTCGTCACAATTTTATCGTTGCAGTTCTGGAATACCTGAGTTTCGCCGACATCGAAATCTCTTTTATGTAGTTGTTGGTGAGATCACCTCGACGCCACTCAGTACTGGGGCGGAGTTCGGGAGTATTGCCATAACTTGTATAACGGATGTTTTTCGAAGGTTGAGGTAAACGATTTCCGAAGTTTTCTTGGTTATGTGTTGACGGATGGATACAGCTGGATCTAGGTATTGTTAGTTTGGGTGATATATTTTGTGTCCCCTGTATCCCCAACACCAGATTGCAAACCAGAAAGTTTCGGGAGTTTATAAGTGGGAATTCAAGTAGCTCTTAGGATATCTTTCCGACAGATGCATGATATGAGATTGGGGTTCGACGTCTAGTGGTCCGCCTTTCCACGGTTGGTTTTACAGTGGTCTCGTAGTGTCTTAAAGGGTCCTTGGCTATGCCGACTCGGGGACGCTTCGTATGTCATGTGCACTGCCTTGTACATGATGGTGCTATACGATCGAGCCCGTGTGGGCCCCACCACGAAAACTTCGGACGAAATCTCTATCATATGTTTGTTCCGGCTTATTTCCTGAGCCAATCCTTTGTTTTGTTTTGTTTTGTGGTATTCGAGTTGCTTCGAAGTCAAATGTGGAATCCATACCTTATCCTAAGCGGTGTTCTCATATTGTTATGTGAATACTAATCCTTCTTGATCATCGAGTTTGCCATCTTAATTCTATTTCCAACCTGTACATTTCTCTTCGAGATGATCCCATCATTCTTCCCATCCGCAAGTTCAATTATAAGTTTTTTTCTCAACGGTGTTCGTTTCATCCGACCCAAGCTGCCTTTGTTTTTCCCGCCCTCCCACCCTTTTTCCTCAGGGACTCATATTTATTAATCAAGTATCCTTTTTATTGATGCAAAGTCTCTTCATTCTTTTCAATCAATGTTCTTACCCGGTGGTTCTCATGAAGATGTTCTTCAAGTTTATTATTCTTCGTTCTTTTTCTTCTCCGGTGGATCCAATTCAAGCTTACAGTGTTGATTATAGCCCTTTCCTCCTTTCAAATGCTTTCTCATGCCGGTGTACCTCTTAATCATTCACTTCTCGCCATTCATTTGTTCCAGATTGCTGAAGATATCTCTGAAGATTCGTGTTTCCACTCCGCATCAATTCTAATTAGTTTGAGGTTGTTACCTCATTCAAGCCATTTAAATCAACCGATAATATCTCCTTTTCAAGTAATCATTTCAACGGTGTTTCTTTTGAGTGGGCCCTAACCCACAGGTCTTTTTCCAGGATCTTACCTAACTCTTCTAATTTTTCCCCGGAGCTTCTAAAAAAATTTCTTTTCAAAGTCTGACGTAAGAATGAGTTATCATCAGTCATATTTCTTCTCCAAGATCGCTTTCAAATTCTTTTCATCGTTGGTTCAACCTTTCTAATTTTTCATCCCGGAGTATCTCAATAATTCATGGTGGTGTTTCTCATCATCATTCTCCACATTTGAAGACCGAAGAAGAATTTCTCGTGAATCTTGGTCCGTTCTATTGAAGATTCATAGTTCTAGCTTATGCCATCCTCTCATAATTGTTTTCAATTGTGAGAGTTCTTTTCATACCCATCCGGAGCATTTCAGAGTTGTTTTCGTTTCTTGTTCATCCAAAGGCCATTATTTCAGAAATTTTCTTCGTTCTAAGTTTTCAGTCTCGTTCTCCAATTATTCTAAATTGATGTCTCTTCGTTCTTCTCCATATTCTCCCGGTGCATCACTCAAATATCCTCTAATCAGTTCATGATCTCTTCGTTCTCGTGTATCTAAATTCTGTCAAGTATCTTCATTCATTTTCTAATTCTTTCCGTTGAATTGTGCCTTTGCTACTTTCATTTCCAATTCTTACGTTGGTTCGTTCAAGATTTCAATTCCTTCGTTATCATATCAATTTATTCGTTGTTTCAATCCTACCGGTGGTTCGTTGAAGACTTTTCTCAAGTTTGCGCAATATCTATGTTAATCCTTTCTACGAGAATAAGTAGTATGCCAATTTCGTTGCCTGTCATCAATCTAAATTGGTGAAGGATACGCATAACGTAATTCTTATTCTTGTTTCATCCAAGTGTTTAATCCTTTCTTTTGGAGTTCGTTCATTATATCAAATTTTCGGTTCCAAGTTGTTCATCTTTTCTTTCCGGAGCTCCAAGTTATTTCAATTATTTCATTTCAAAGCTTCATCTAATCATTGCAAGGCTTCTCCCGGAGTTCTTTTCAACTTTCCCTTTCGTTTGATCATTCTTTTATTACCGGAGTTCTTCATGGAGGCTCTACATGGTGGTTCGTCAAGGATTCCTTTCATTTTTCAATTGTTCTTCAAGATTTCTCTTGAAGTTATGATCCGTCAAGCTATACTCTAAAATAAACATGGTGCTCAACACATGTTTGTTTTGAGAAGTTCAAGCATTCTTCATCTTGCATTCCAAAGTGCAATTCTTTCTCTTATCTTTTGAGGTGGTGTTATGTCATTCTTGACAATTTGAGTTCGCGTTTCATGATTCACATGTTGTCAAGAATGAGATATTTTAAATCCACCAATCTCTTCGTTGGATCTATCTTGTGTCAAGTCTCACCTAAAGCCTTCCCTAAGGAATGTTGCTATTATGGTGTTTATCAATGATCAAGTTTTTCTCCTATCCTCTCGGTGATAGAAGATTTCATCTCTCCGTTGATCTCTAGCAAGCAATTGTTTTCGTTAGTGGCAAAATTGCACCTCATAATTTCGAGAAGTTTTCCATAAGCCCACTACAAGCTTGTTCTTTTCGTTGTTGGTTTTCCAACAACTCCGTTCTAACCTTCTTGGATGGATGCTTCCCAAATTAAATTTTGGTGGAAGTTATCATTTTCTTCTTCGTTATCTTATTCCGACGATCTATCTTCTATTCGTTCGTCCCGGAGGCATTGTGATGTTGCTCTCTTCGACCAATCATCTTGTTTTGTCAAGATCATGTAATTTTTCCTTTCTTATCCGTTTAACCGGAGTGCTGTCTGAAATCTTTCTTACCCCTTGTGCCATTCTTGCTTTAGTTCCGGAGGTAATGTGTTGTTGATTTCATCGAGTATCCTCTCATCTTGTCAAGATCATGTTCAGCTCCTTCCATTTACAGTCGGAGTGCTGCCCAAATTATATCATTCTTATTCCTTCTCTATCTTGTTTTAACCGGAGTGGTTTAAATATCTATTGTGTCACTTAACCTCAAGGTTCTCATGGAGTTCCTTGCTTCTCTTTTCTACCGGTGTGCTTTCATATTCCTTTTGATCCGTTAAACTCTCGTTTCATATTCTTCAACCTACAAAGGTTCTCGCAAGGTTCATTGTTCCTCTTGCTGAACGGAGTGTTTTAAATTTTGTTCACCTCTGTCGTGTCATTTCTTCAAGCCTTGCGACCTGTCAAGGTTCTTTGGTTTCACTCTTTTGTCAAGAAGCAATTTGTGTTAACTCTTCCTTTTCCGTTTCTCTCCGGTGCAATCCTAGATCTCGGGACGAGATCCTCTTGTAGTGGTGGAGTGTTGTGACGCCCCGAGACCGACGCTCCAGACGCCTTCCATGTTTTCGTGTGCGCCGTGTGTTTTATTTGTGTGTTGCATTCATCATTGCATCATCGCCTTGCATCCGTCATTGTTTTTCAAACATGCATCCGATCGTAGTTGCCGCGCCCCCCTTGCTTCCGTTGACCCTTCCGAGACCAACCTCGTTCTTCGTTTTCCCTCTTGCTTAAACCGGAGTCCCTCTTTGCACAGTGCTTCGCCCCGTCACGCGCGTCCGAAATTTGTCCTGAACCCGAACCGGATTTTCGTTACCGTTGGGTCCGGAACATCCCCTAACATCTACCAAACATCACCGTTTTCTTTGTTGGATGCCCATAGCCTATTTTTCTCGACCGTTGATTTCGATCGGAGGGACTAGCCCCTAACCTAATTCCCTGCTATTTATACTCGAGGTCCAACCCTAAAAGTTAGGAGGCTTGTCCCATCCCCATTCGGCCGCCGCCACTCCAAAAATCCCCCTCGGGATCCATCCCCAACCTACCAGCCTGCTCCTTCCCGATCCATCCAACCACCACAGCCCACGCAGACCTCCCCGTTCCTCTCATCGCTAGCCAGGGAGAGGAGCTCCCTGCCGCCTCCCACCTCCTCGTCCCCGTGCCCACAGCCGCGGGGCTGTAGCCGTCACGCCAAGGCCGGCGCCCCTCTGCTCAGCTCGCCTCGGACCAGCAGCAGGTCTGGACGACCTCAAGTAGGCACGGCCACCCGAGAGGCCTAGCCCCGAGGAGACCCCATGTCGCCTTCGTCTTTGCCATCTCCGGCCAGATCCGGAGGTTCGCCGCCCCTCTCCGTCCCCGCAGTCCCGCGTTGCCGCCGCCTTGCTCCGTCCCCGCCGTTTCCCGCCGACGGCCTCCTCTAAAGCCCGGCGCCGCCAAGCTGTTTCCCCGCTGGATCTCGCCGTCCCGCCATGAACCCGTCCAGCCAGGTCGCCCCATCGCGTTTCCCCGTCCTTCCTTGGTTCTCCTTTCTCATCCCCGTGCCTCATCTCTCTCTTTTGCGGGTTTCTGCAGGAGCAGCAGCAACCACCATGGACGCCGCGCCCATGCCTTCCTCCCCACCTGGATCCGACATGGATTCGTCGTTTCCCACTACTCCGGCCTCCCTTGCCTTTTCCCGCGCCACCGGAGCCCCGCGTCGCCTCCCTGGAACGAACGTCGTCGCTGCCGTCTCATGCGTCGAGCCCTCGTTGACCTCTAGCGAACGCCAAGTCCACGGTGTCACCGGCCTCTGCTTCCCCTGCTTCGAGCAAGACGGTACAACGCGCCCCTGCTCCTCGCGTTGACCGCGCCTCCAGCGCCTGGGCCAGCATCCTCCAGCCTCAGGTGGCCACTTCGTCCGCCCGAGCGGCCAGGCCTGCAGCCAGCTCCACCCACGGGCCAAGGCCCATGGTGAGGCCCCCAGCGCCCTTTGTTTTTTTCCTCTGTTGGGCTTCCTATTCACTTTCGGCCCATGTGATGTTTTTTTTCAGGATCTGCGAATTTCTCTATTATCCAGAGTATTGCAGTTTTACAGAAAAACCCTTGATGTTCATGCATTAATAATTAATCAATCGTGCATCGGATTAAAACAAACTAAATATGTAAAATGCTTAGAATTTTGTGTAGTTTAATAATATGCCACTTTCACCCATGTTAAAATTGTTTAAAATGTTGTTTGATTAAATTTGCTTAAATAACATGCTAAAATGATTTAATTCATAACTCAATAACCGTAGCTCGGATTTAAATAAACTTTATATGTAAATGGGGTAGAAAAATGCCTAGTTTAACTTGGTGCACTTCATTTTGCTGTTTAACAATATTAAAATTGCGTTTATGGCAGAACAGTACCAATCCCAATATATGGACATGAGGATTTTCCGGAATTGTTGTTGTTTGTTTCCGGCCTCATTTAACTTGCTTAAATAGGTAGTTTCCTTATGCTTCACCTCTTGCCATGGTTAATAACATTTAACATTGTTGGGTACATAAACGAGAGAGAACTAAATAATTGATGTGGTGTTTAGTCAATTTGCAACTCGTTGCATATTGAGCTCCACTTAACTTGTAGTATTGTTTGTTGCACTTTGCCATGCCATGCATAATTAAACCGGACATGCATCATACTTGATTGTGCATCATGCCATGTTTATGTGGTGGTTGTTTACTATGTTGTTTCTTTCTTTCCGGGTTGCTTCTCTCGTTACCTTCGGTGTCGTTCCGGAGTTGTGAGGTTTCGTTCGACTACGTCCGTTTGTCTTCTTCTTGGACTCGTTCTTCTTCCTTGCGGGATCTCAGGCAAGATGACCATACCCTCGAAATCACTTCTATCTTTGCTTGCTAGCTGTTCGCTCTATTGCTATGCCGCGCTACCTACCACTTGCTTTTCAAGCCTCCCAAGTTGCCATGAACCTCTAACCTTTGTCACCCTTCCTAGCAAACCGTTGTTTGGCTATGTTACCGCTTTTGCTCAGCCCCTCTTATAGCGTGTTAGTTGCAGGTGAAGATGAAGATTGCTCCATGTTGGATTCTATTTATGTTGGGATATCACAATATCTCTTATCTTAATTAATGCATCTATATATTTGGTAAAGGGTGGAAGGCTCGGCCTTATGCCTGGTGTTTTTATCCACTCTTGCCGCCCTAGTTTCCGTCATACCGGTGTTATGTTCCTTGCTTTTGCGTTCCTTACGCGGTTGGGTGATTTATGGGACCCCCTTGACAGTTCGCTTTGAATATAACTCCTCCAGCAAGGCCCAACCTTGGTTTTACCATTTGACTACCTAAGCCTTTTTCCCTTGGGTTCTGCAGACTCAAGGGTCATCTTTATTAAACCCCCGGGCCAGCGCTCCTCTGAGTGTTGGTCCAACCGTCAGTCGCCAGTGGCCACCAGGGGCAACTCTGGGCTGGCCTACCGGAAGCTTGGACAATCCGGTGTGCCCTGAGAACGAGATATGTGCAGCTCCTATCGGGATTTGTCGGCACATTCGGGCGGCTTTGCTGGTCTTGTTTTACCATTGTCGAAATGTCTTGTAAACCGGGATTCCGAGACTGATCGGGTCTTCCTGGGAGAAGGTTTATCCTTCGTTGACCCTGAGAGCTTATGATGGGCTAAGTTGGGACACCCCTGCAGGGTATAAACTTTCGAGAGCCGTGCCCGCGGTTATGAGGCAGATGGGAATTTTTTAATATCCGGTTGTAGAGAACTTGACACTTGACCTTAATTAAAACGCATCAACCGCGTGTGTAGCCGTGATGGTCTCTTCTCGGCGGAGTCCGGGAAGTGAACACGGTTCTTGTGTTATGTATGACGTAAGTAGGAGTTCAGGATCACTTCTTGATCATTGCTAGTTCATGACCGTTCCGTTGCTTCTCTTCTCGCTCTCTTCTGCGTATGTTAGCCACTATATATGCTTAGTGCTTGCTGCAGCTCCACCTCATTACCTCATCTTTCCTATAAGCTTAAATAGTCTTGATCTCGCGGGTGTGAGATTGCTGAGTCCTCGTGACTCACAGATACTTCCAAACAGTTGCAGGTGCCGATGATACCAGTGCAGGTGACGCAACTGAGCTCAAGTGGGAGCTCGATGAAGATCTTGTTCGTTGTGTTGTTTCTTTTCATATTGATCAGTAGTGGTGCCCAGTTGGGACGATCAGGCATCTAGCAGTTGGGTTGTCTTCTTTTATTTTGGTTCCGTAGTCGGACCTATGTGTGTACTCTGATTGATGTATGAGTTACTTATGTATTGTGTGAAGTGGCGATTGTAAGCCAACTCTTTATCCCATTCTTGTTCACTACATGGGATTGTGTGAAGATGACCCTTCTTGCGACAAAACCACAATGCGGTTATGCCTCTAATTCGTGCCTCGACACGTGGGAGATATAACCGCATCGTGGGCGTTACACCTTGATCTTCACAGGGTTGCACTCAATGCCGCGTTCGGAGACCAGAAAGCGCAGAAGCTAGTCGGCTGGTACTCCGAACACACATTTCTCGGGGTTGAGCTTGATCTGGAATCGGCGCAGGTTGGCAAATGTTTCTTTGAGGTCCTCCAGCAGGGTGCCGCGCTTCTCTGTCTTCACCACAATATCGTCTATGTAGACGTGGGCATTTCTGCCGAGTTGCTTGAGGAGGCATTTCTGCATGCAACGCTGAAAAGTGGCACCGGCATTCCTCAAGCCGAAGGTTATAGTCAGGTAACAGAAAGCTCCGAATGGTGTGATGAAGGCGGTCTTTAGGCGGTCTGTTGGGTCCAACTTAATCTGGTGGTATCCTGAGTAGGCATCCAAGAAACTCAACAGCTCGCATCCGGCTGTGGAGTCTATCACTTGATCAATCCGTGGCAAAGCAAATGGATCTTTGGGGCAGGCCTTGTTGAGGCTGGTGTAGTCTATACACATACGCCATTTGTTGTTCTTCTTCAACACCTAGACTGGGTTGGCAAGCCAATCTGGGAAAAACACTTCCATAATAAAGCCGGCGGCAAGGAGCTGGGCTATCTCTTCTCCTACGATTCTTCTCTTCTCTTCTGACAGTCGGCGGAGAGGCTGCTTGACCGGCTTCAGATTGGCTCGGACGTGTAATTTGTGCTCGGCGAAATCCTTCGGAACACCCGGCATGTCCTTTGGGGACCATGCAAAGATGTCTCGATTCTCACGGAGGAAGTCGACGAGCTCGCCTTCCTATTTACTGTCCAGGTTTCCACCAATGACTGCAAACCTCTCCAGGTTCTCCGGGTCCAGAGGTATCTTCTTCGTCTCCTTGGCCGGCTGGAAAGAGCCCTGCGTATCATAATCCTTGGGGTCAGGGGACAAGGCCGGCTGCTTGCCGGCCATGGCCACAACTCGCTCCAGCATCTTCTTCTCTTCTGCTACAACGAGGGACTCGGCCAGCCGGCTGCTGGCTGCAGCACACTCGATGGACTTCTTGTAGTCGCCGGCTACAGTGATGATCCCCTTCGAGCTCGGCATCTTCATCTTCAGGTAGGCGTAGTGGGGCACAACCATGAACTTGGCCAGAGCAGGTCGGCCAAGCAAGGCGTGGTAAGGGCTTTCCAGATCCACTACCTCGAACCAGATTGCTTCTCGACAAAAGTGATCCTTGTATCTGAAGAGAACATCCATCTTGATCTTGCCGATCGGGGAACAGGACAGGCCGGGTACGATGCCATGGAACACGGTCCGGCTTGGCATGAGCTGCTTCACCTTGAGGTTCAACTTCTCCATGGTATCGCGGTACAGTATGTTGATACTGCTTCTGCCATCAATCAGAACGCGGGAGAATCAGGCAGCTCGCCTCTCCGTTGCGAGGGTGACATCCAACACCAATGCGTAGGAGCCAGGGGACGGCATCACCTCTGGGTGATCGGCCCGGCTCCAGTTGATAGGCCTTTCGGACCAATGCATGAACTCGGGGTTGCTGGAGGCGACTGCGTTGACCTCTTGGTGCTGTCGGTGCCGGCTGCGCTTTCTTCAACCTGGCTCGTGAAGACGACGTAGGCGGCGTGCTCATCAGGGAACTCATCTTGAATGGCTCCGACGGTTGGTCGAGCAGCCGGCTGCTGGGGGGCTGGAGGCGGCGGGCCGGGAGGCGGAGGCGGCACCAGCCCCTTGCCCTTGGAGATCCGTGTGAGCCAGTGGCACTTTCGAGTCGTGTGGTTGGACGGCTTCGCACCACTGTGGAACTTGCAGGGGGCATCGAGAGTCTGCTCGTAGGAGAAGGCCGGCTGCCAAGCCGGCCTGCCGCCCTTCTTCTTGGGAGCGGGCTGCTCGTCTTCGACCGTGGCCACCTGTCGACTGGTGGAAGGCAGCATTGGGGCCTTGCGCTTGTGGTCGTTTTGGTAGGGGCGCCGATTGGAGTCGCCAGCCGGTGTCTTAGGAGCCAGAGCGAGCACCTTCCCAGAGGCGTCCACTCGAAGCTCGGTCTTCATCGAGGAGTCGGCTGTGGCGTACTTGTCTGCAATGACCAGCAACTCATCGAGGGTAGCTGGCTCGTCGCAGAGGAGTCGGTGCTTGAGGAGGGTGCCCTCTCGGCACCCGGCGGTGAAGTATTCGATGGCTTGAACCTCGTGCACCCCCTCGTAGGAGTTGCGGAGCTCGGCCCACCGCGTGAGGTAGTCGCGGGTCGACTCGTTGGGCCCTTGGACACATAGGGAGAGCTGGCAAGGATTGGGAGGCCACTTGTACGTGCTGGTGAAGTTGCGAACGAAGACTTCCGTGAAGTCCATCCAGCTGTTGACGCTATAGGGCTTGAGGCTGTTGAGCCAGGTGCGTGCCGTGCCTTGCAGCATGAGAGGGACGTATTTCACGGCTACGCACCTGTTGCCATTCGCTATGCTGACAGCGGTGGAGTAGTCGAAGAGCCAATCTTCCGGCTTCACAGAGCCGTTGTACTTGGGCGTGTCTCTGGGGAGCGAAAACCCTTTGGGGGAGGGCTCGTCGCGGATGCGGGGGCCAAAGCATGGCGGGCCGACATCGTCTTCTTCTTCTAGCACCAGGGATCGAGCTAGGCGGTCGATCCAGTGGCGGGCGTCGTTCTCCCCGAATCCTTCGTGGCGGCCTAGTCGGCCACCGAGAGTCGGATGTGTGACTTGTGGCGGGGTGGGATTCCTCTCCCCTCGAGGCGGGGGAGGAGGCGGATTGCCTTGGCGCTCCACTGCTCGAGGGCGGCCTTCCGCGTCGCGCTCGATGGTGATCCGAGTCCGGCTGTGGCTAGCAGCCGGCTCCTTCTCTTTCCTTGCGCGGGCGCCGCTCGCCGTCGGCGACCGGGATGTCGCGGCGTGCTCTCGGCGCGGGGGAGGACTCTCAGCGCGGGCGCCGGCTTCATGCCGCTCTCCGGCCGCGTCGATCAGCTGCTGGATGCGCCTTGTCATGTAGGGGAGCTCATCGTCCCCCAGCCCATTTAGCTCTTCAACGGCCGCCTGAGCGGCTCGCAGATTCTCGAGCGGCATGGCGTAGACGGGGTGGTCTGCCCCCAGCATGCTGGCGATGGCCGCACCGCGCTTCTTGACGAGGCCGGCTCGGCTCGGCCCGCCATGGGGCGGCATACCGAAGGCGGCGCGGTCGACTTCGCGCTGGTGAGCCTCAGTGAGCCGTCTCATGGAGGCTATCTTCTGACCCTCCGCGATGAGGGCAAGGCGGCGTGCCTCCAGGGTCTCGGCATCGGCGTCGGCCGGGATGGGGACGGACAAGTCATGCATCGCCGCTTGTAGGGCATCGTGGGCGTTCTCGCCCGAGTCGGCGACGTGGCTGATGACCAGCACTTCAGTGACAGCGCTACTGCCGCTGTCAGCTCGAGGGAGAGGGTCGTTGAAGACTACCACGTCCGAGGGGTAGGCGTCGAGCGATGCCGTGTTGGAGTCGACAAGCATCGGGTCGGTGGAGCCGACCGAATCCAAGTCTACAGCAAGCTCGCTGGAGACGTGAAGTTGGTCGAGGAGACTGACGAGGCGACTCTCGGGGTAGTCCATGCCCGCGTCGGACGCGGGCTCGTCGGAGATGCGAGTCTCGCCAAGAAGATCGGCGAGGCAGCTCGCACGCAGGCATCGTCAACGCCTTGCAGCGCGTCGAGGCAAGCGCCATCGGGTGCAGCAGGCTGGCTGCGCTCGCGGGGGAGAAAAAGGGTTCTTGTCCAGAACAGGTCTCCGGACGACGGTGCACCTGGCCCCACGGTGGGCGCCAAATGTCGGGTGGTAGGTGCTACATATGCCAATGGGTGGCTTATCATTGTGGGAGCCAGTAAGACGTCGCCAGTGCCTGGAAACGGGATGAGGCGAAGACATGCACGCCAGCGGATCTTACCCAGGTTCGGGGCTCTCCGTGGAGATAACACCCCTAGTCCTGCTCTGCGGGGTCTCCGCATGATCACTAGATCAATATAAGTAGCTACAAGTGCTCCTTGAGCTGTCTGGCTAGAGGAAGAAGACGGGCAAGGCTAGCTCTCCTCTTCTCTCTATGAGGTGTGTGAAACTCTATGAGATCCCTTTTGCATGGGTGTCCCGGGGGGTTTATATAGGCCTACCCCCCAGGGGTACAATGGTAATCCGTCTGGGCGCGGGTCCCAGCCGTCAGTGTCTATGCTCGCCGGCTTCTCTGCCAGTCATTGGGGCCCGCCGACTGGTGGGTCCCGTCGGCTGCCGGCTTCTTGGCCGGCACGCCGGCCCCACCGCTTGGGGGCTTTGTCGGCAGCTGGTTACTGTTGCCTCGCCTCTGATGACGAGGGCTTTGTCGAGGTAAGCATGGCTACAGTGTCGCCGCCTTGCGAGCTCTCACTATAGCCTTACCTCATCTTGTCTCCTTAATGGGGCGCATGCTTCGAGGGAGGGAGGTAGCCGGCTATTGGGAGCCGGCCACATCCCTGGTTGACTAGAGGAGGCCGGGCTGTCTTCAGATATCTCTCTGGCAAAGGGGCCTGCCACCCACGGGCCGTACTGGCACCTGTCGTGGGTGACATCGAGGCCAACATGGCTACAGTGCCGCGCCGGACGGGGGATGGTTGGCCCGTACGGCGCCCTGTGGCCATACCTGTTCTGGGATTCGGGGGTAGTGGGCGGTACTGCGGCCACGCCCCATCCTATCACCGTTATGTGGGTACAGTGTATGTGGGTGCAGTCTTGGCCGGCTTCTGGGAGCCGACTTTCTTCATGGCCGGCTTCCGGGAGTCGGCTTTCTTCATGGCCGGCCTTTGGGAGTCGGTCCTCTTGGCGCCGGCTCCCTGGAGTCGGCTATCTCGTATCTTTCTTGGGGGAGGTTTCTGAGACTGGGTCGCATTCTGGGAGTTGGCCCTGGGGATAGCCGGCCGGGGGAAGGCAGCCCTATGCTTTGTATGCTTGAAGGCTTGAATGGCTTGGTAATTTTTCGAAGAGCCCGGGGGAGTCGGTTAGGCTACCCGTGGCCATTTACTCCGACAGAAGAGGACGGCCTCCGTACACCTGGAGGCCGAGCTGCCCAAAAGGGGAAAGGCTCCTCTTCCGGAGGAGTCCGCTGCCGCTGCCGACAGCGGCCCGACATGGGATCCCAGGGCCCAGCCCCTGGTGAACTCGTAAGTATATAAAATCTGAGCACGTTTTAGGCGTCCAGACTCATCATGGCATAGTATTTTAACCTAAGCCATATTTTTTGTAGTCCAGCAAGGTCCCGTACAAAACAATCCTCATAAGAGGATTCGCTGAGCTCAGATGCTATGGAGAGCAGGACGCCCCCAAAGGCCCCTCCTCCAAACAGGTGCATAACACCGGGGCTTCGTCCCAGAAGGACCCCGTGGGGGAAAAGATTTCCATGGGAGCTGACGGCAGGGGCCGTCCTGAGTTGGGCTCCCAGCCGGATGCGATTCCGGAGATCTATACGGCTCCAGAATCAAGCAGGCAGCCTCCCTTGGCTAGAGGGGGCGTGCCTGTTCCATCGGCAACCTCTGTCCAACCAGAGGTGTCGGATACTTTGTTGGTGGCGCTGAAGAGCGCCTCCATCGTTGATGAACACCATGCCCTTATGGGTGCGGTGATTGAGAAGATTCAGTCATCTGAGAGTGGATTGAACGAAGCCTGTATCAGCCTTATAAGAGGCTTTGAGGTATATTTTATGAGTTTTCAAAGAGTGTCATAGTATAGATAGTAGCCCCTGATACACTGTTCGGTGAAAGAAAGAACCGGACAGAGGATCGAATTTATGTTCGCAGGAAGACTCGTTGAATGACATCTATTTCTCTTCTGTTATAAGCAGGTGTCTGTAGCAGCTGCTGCTTCTCATACTGCGGAGATCTCCGGGCTGAATCAAAGTCTAGAGCGGGCCAAAGAAGAACTTGGCCAATTTAAAATGCAGTTGAGAGATAAACACGGTACGCACAAGTCTTGTTCGCGTTTATTGTGAATGAATTTTCAGTATCAACTAAGCTTCATGATTTGCGCTAGGGATTGTGACCGAAGTCGAAGGCCTTAAGAAGGCTGTGGCCGAGGCCGAGAAAAAGGCAGCCATAGAGCAGGCTCTTCGTGAGAAGCACGAGGCCAGGGTTATTAAAGCTAAGCAGGAGCTGCAAGAGGCCGTGAGGAAGTGCAAGACCTTGGAGCAGAGTTTTACGGAGAAAGAATCTGAACTCACCCAGGCGCATCAGGCTACGAGCGATGCCTGGGGGGAAACCCAAAGCGCCCTGCAGGGGATCCAAGAGGCGAGGAAGATCGCGGCGGGTAAGGCTTTTTCATTGTAAAGCAAGTATTTGAGGGGAAAACTATGTTTCTAATTTTGAATCTGAATTTCTCAGGGGTATTTGCCGAGCTACCCCGCAGCATATCAGATGCCGCCCAATTGTACCGAGCCGAAGAAAGGAATACTGCAGATAAGCTCTTCTGGTCGCAGTATTTGGCACCGAATTATCCAGTGCCTTTTGCCGATCAACTGAAACAGCTAATCGAACTGCATAAGGCGGCGGAACTAGCCATGAAAGATTTGGTTATCCGGCTATGGCCTGCCGAGCCGATTTCAAGCAGCTACTTCGGGCTCGTGAAGCGGCTTGTAAGCGCTTGCCCTCGACTTGACGTCATCAAGCGGTCGGTCTGTATAGAAGGTGCGCGAATGGCCTTCGCCCGCGCAAAGGTGCACTGGGGGAAGATGGATGCTGAGAAGCTGATGACCGAAGGGCCGCCAGAGGGAAAGGAGCACCGGAAGCCTGAATTATATTATAAGAGTGTCCTGAAAGGATCCTACCTTGCAGCGGAGCTATGCGCCAAGGACATTATATTTCCATGCATGCCAATCATATTGTCCTTTGTAATGTTTGAACAAGGTCATTTATTTGTTGCCCGTTATATAAAAGTTTACCCTCCTGTGCGGCCATTTTATATGTTAAACCTGAGAGTTGGCCAGTCGTCGGCTTCTGCCCCCATGTAAGAAGTACGGGGGTGTTCGGGATAAACCTGAGCACTCTTTTATCCCAGTTTTGGGTCCTTCGAAGGAGGTGCTCAGCACAACGAACCAAGCAATCGGACTATAGGGCTTTAGTAAGGTAGGCGCAACCCCTGGTGTTCGGAAGACCGTACTAGGGGCTCTATAAGCGCCTGATCGGAGAAAAAACCGATCCACCGCACGTTGCATTGGTTATGGCATTATGCGGGAGAAATCCTTAAAGATTTTGTGACCTCTCGAACAGCTGACCAGCTCTCGCCGTATCATGACAGTCAGTTTTTGGCTTTCTCTACTGAGGTACTCGTCCGGAAGAACCGGGACACAATCGTAGTAGTTCTCCTAGTGCTACCTTAGCCGATATAGCGGAACGTAAGGTACCAAAACATGGGAGCCGAGCAAACCCAACTATTGACCCAAGACATGATTCGGAGCTGATGCATATAATGCTATAGGTTCGGGGTGCCGAACTTCCATGAAGGTGTTCGGACTTTATTGCCGTGTTATGGGTAAAACGAAGCCCCTCGCATATTTTAAGGCATATCGCTGTGTACGGATACCACTTGACAAAAGAATTTCAATAAGAAATAACAGCAGGTAAACGTCATGTAAATCCACATGTTGTATTTGAATAGTACGTCTATGCGTATGGGTACAAGTAATGTGATAAAAAAGGGATATGATTACGGAACCTGCTAAGACCAGGGGGGAAGAGGCTGAGTGCGGATCCGTAATATGGCCGGATGGTCATTGCGGGGAATGTCTAAGGATTCCCTTGCGTGTTCAAGCTGCCTCCGTATAGCCTGTCCTGGTCGGCGCGAAGGTGAACCTATGAAGGAAATTTAAGAAATATTTGTGAGCCGGAGAGCGGTTGAGCCGCTGAATGCGGCCTGTCCCGGCCTTCGCCGGAGTGTTTAATTGACCTCTGGACGAGCCGGGCTATCCTTCCGCGAAGTAGTTCGGAGTCCCTTTACGGTGTCCGGGAGCCTGGACGTCGACTCAAGGTTCGCCTGCAAGCCTCGTAGTTCTGAGAGGGAACGTGTCGCCTTTGTGTGTGAAACGATATACGCTGCCTCCCCCTTATTTTCTTTAAAGAGGCAACATAGAACTATATGAGTGCCCTATTAAAATTTGGAATTATTCCGGGTTCGTTTGGCCTTTTTTTATACATTAATTGAGTTTCTGGACATTTAATGTGCATAATCCAAATTTGAACTGCAAGCACATGCTCCGGTGCACCAAAGCTGGTTGAAAAATCACATGTGTGTCCTTGGGTGAATTTGTAGGTCCCATGCAAGAAATGGGAATGAAATTCAAACATCTGGGCGTCGTTATTCGGCCGAGAACATCGAGAAACTTGGTTTTTCAATTCATGTAAATCCAAAACTCGCCTGGAAATCATGAAGCTTGGCATGGTGTCATGTCATGGCACTAACATGCTGTGGTAAAAAATTGGGCCGATTTGGAAAAAGTTTTGGTAGAAGCTTCTTGAAAACCGGAGCTTCCCTCAAGAAGACTCATGGTTCTGAGAGGGAACGTGTCACCTTTGGGTGCGAAAAAATATACGTTGCCCCCCTTGAGTTTCTTTACAGAGGCAACATAGAACTACATGAGTGCCCTGTTAAATTTTGGAATTATTCCGGGTTCGTTTGGCCTTTTTTATACATTAATTGAGTTTCTGGTCATTTAATGTGCATAATTCAAATTTGAACTACAAGCACATGCTCCCGTGCACCAAAGTTGGTTGAAAAATCACATGTGTGTCCTCGGGTGAATTTCTACGTCCCATGCAAGAAAATGGAATGAAATTCATACATCTGGGCATCGTGGCTCGGCCGAGAACATTGAGAAACTTGGTTTTAAAATACTTGTAAATCCAAAACACGCCTGAAAATCATGAAACTTGGCACGGTGTCATGTCATCGTAATACCATGCTGTGGTAAAAAAATTGGCCGAATAGGAACAAGTTTTGGTATAAGCTTCTTGCAAACCGGAGCTTCTCTCAAGAAGGCTCGTGGTTCTGAGGGGGAACGTGTCACCTTTGTGTGCATACTTCAAATTTGAAATGCAAGCACATGCTCCAGTGCACCAAAGTTTGTTGAAAAATCACATGTGTGTCCTCGGGTAAATTTCTAGGTCCCATGCAAGAAATGGGAATGAAATTCAAACATCTGGGCATCGTTGCTCGGCTGGAAACATTGAGAAACTTGGTTTTTTAATTCCTGTAAATCCAAAACATGCATGAAAATCATGAAACTTGGCTTGGTGTCATGACATGGCACCAACATGCTATGGTAATTTTGCTGTCCGATTTGCGAAGGCGCACACATTAACAATCAACAAAGTCATTTTGGAACAAGTGCTGTCACGTTACAATCGGAAACACAAGTATTATTGAAACCATGGGCGTTCTATTTACCATTCACGTGCCACCACGCGTCCCCTTTTTTTATTAGCTAGGAGGCGTCGTGCATGGTAGCTATTTGGGTACGGGAGGCGTGCGATCAGACCCCTGCGCATGCTTATTGGGAGGACAACCCATTGACCTCCATCTGCCATCCACTTCACTCCCAAGGTATCCATTAATGGCGCCCGAGCCTCTGTTTAATGGCGTGGCTATGTCTCACTTGACTGAGATTTAAGAGAGAAAAATGAAAATCTGAAAAGAAAATTTTGCACGAATCTTGATGTAAGATTCGACGGACCTATATAACATCTACTGCGACTTATAGCAAGACTGATGAATATATAAGGACGACGATAGTGGATAATAATTGTCTTACATAATTAGGAAGATAATTAAAAAAGCCACATGCGGCTATGCCCGAAATACACAAGGGCAAAAGAAGAAGGAAGACAACAATCTGGCTCGCTGATATCTACTTTCTTGATGCATTGCTGCAGGCCTTGGGAACTAGTCTCCGCGGCGAGTGGCGATGAGCTGTGTCGTGCCCTCAAGACGCTGCTAGAGAGCATCCACAGATTCCTCCACCAGCCTTTGGCGCTCGATGCGGAGCATGTCATTCTCGTCCATAAGTTTCTTGACGATGACGCCGGTCCTCTTCAACAAGGCACTGGTCTCCTCCTGCTGCTCTGCACTTCGGACGATCTTCGCCCTCAGCAGGTCGCGCTCGGCCCGAAGCCTCTCATTGCCCTCCCTTAGTTGCCGGATGAAGCCGGTAGCCTGTTCAAATGAGGCTTTCATGTCGTCCTGCAACCTCGCCCAGTCGGAGATCTGATCCATCTGGCTATGGACGATCGCATGCATGCACCTGTAAGAGTCGTCGCCTACCCGCGAGACATTTTCCCTGGCCGCCGCAGCACGGAGGGACATCTTTGCTGCATTCGCGGTGCGGCGGGACAGCTCTGCTGCTTCCGCAGCGCGGCTGGACCAGTCTGCTGCATCAATGGTGTGGCGGGACCTCCGTGCCGCTTCGGCGGCGCGGCGGGACCTCTGTGCTGCTACTTCCGTGCGGCGGGACATGTCGGCTGCTTTTGCGGTGAGGCGGGACATCTCTCGTGCTTCCGCTTCCATGCTCGCCTCTCCCTGGTGGTAATCTATCGACCCAGAACTCACGCTGGCCATGGCAGACGCAATGGAAGGATGTTGAATGACTTGTTTGTTTTTGTGGATGAGGAGTTGAGGAGGAATGTGCATTCATCTAGGCATAGTAGTATTTATAACCGAGTACTAATATGCTCCTAAGTGGGAAACCGTTTAGGTTGTGATCGGTGTGAACAGGTTTGCAATTAAATATAGTGTGGTAGTAGTAATTTGGAATGTGACGACACACAAGATCAAAATTTATTGACGGTTCTAATTTCAAAGTGAGGCACTATTCCCGGATGGCGTAACGTGGCCATGTGTTCTTGACCGTGGTGTAGCATATGCCATGGTAGTTCTTTTTGTACTATGGTGTACGTGCAATAACTGGCACCGTCGGATACATATCTTACGGTTATTAGGGCGTTCGACAGGAATAGCCTCATGGCGAGCTATAAACTAGTCTTTTTTTCAGACGCATTACACCTATCTATCGGGACTTCTCGCACGCACCATCTCTATCTCCCTATGTCGATGCCACCCACATACACTTGTACTCTGAGTTTAGTACGTTATACAGGAAGAGAAGAGGTGCACGCACGCACTCATCCTCTCCCACACACGCATCTGTAGCTACTAGTTGTAGTGTTCTCAACCATCCGATTGGCTCTATCATTGGTTTCCTGTTGCTCCTTGGCCTTGAGATTGAGAAGTTTAAAACATGGAGGCTAAGCTGGAGGCGTGAGGTTTTTGTTAATGCGCAGGCTGCACACGGCACCAACACGACACGAGCTTCGTCTGCCTGGTGTGCAATCGGGTGAGTTGTCCAAGTATAGACACAACCAGGCCCTCCTTGGTATCTGTGCCTCGACTTATGCGTAGAGAAATTAGGATAAGAGGGAGTACTGCTAGTAGTAGTACTATTTTGATGTGTCGCGTGAACTCGCACAAGTATGCAACACTTCCTGAACACACAAGCATATAAGCTGTTATACTTCTTACCCAAAGGAACTTTATATCCAACAGACACAAAATATCCGTTCGACTGTTGGAAATTACTTTAACTGTTGATCTGATGCCGAAGTAATTGCTGCATTGCCACCAAAACCCACCATATCTTAAGCTAAAGTAGACCGAGCTAACCCCTATATTAGCATATTACTAAGATAAACAGAAGGCACTTTAGAATCATTTAGGACGTGAGCTTGTTAATCTAAATGTGGAGGGACACCAGCTTAGCCCCGGCCAGCAGCTTGGGCGGAACTGTGAAGAAGGGCAGCTCCTGCAAAACGATGTCGCTGGGATCCTTGCTGCTTGTCACCTTCATTTCCACCTTGACGGCGTCGGTCCTGCCTTTGGGCTCCTCCGGCGGGCCGTTCGCCCACAGCTTGGCCATGTCGTGCGGCAGTGGGGACGCCCCCGCTCTCATGCAGATGACCGACACGGCGATAGGCACGCCGATGTTGAGCACGCCGCCGACCAAGAAAAATGCGCGGCCGTCCTCCTCCGCAAACAGTAAGAGCCGTGGCTCCGACAGTGGCACTTGCAGCCGGAGCACCTTGCCGTACTGGATCCTGTGCACGGGCATAGGATGTACGGTGCTGATGTGGTGGGAGAACGCCGGCGGCGGGCCTTCGTAGCCGCAGATGGGCACGGGGCATTTGCAGGGCGTGAGCGGACACACGCTCTGGTGATCGGCGAGCTTGTGGTAAGTGACGTGGAGCCCACAGCCTTCGTGCGGGCACTCCACCCTCACCGAGGAGAGGACGACGTCGACCGCCGTGTTCCGCACGTCGAAGCCACCGCCACGCTCGCACTTCTGGCGCTGCCGCTTGTTCCCGGGGCGCTCGACGCTTCAGTCCGCGCAGGCCAGGTGCCCTCCCTTGCACTGCAGAAATCAATCGAACAACACATCAATCAAGAAACCTGCACCTTGCTCAATCAGCCGAACGGACGAGGTGTATTCGAACCTCAAACACTAGAGGCTTCAAGGGGCGGAGGCACAAGGGGTAGTGGAGCAAGGTGAGGTCCATCGAGACTATAGAGAGCTCCATCGTGGGGTCTTGTTCCGTCGTCATGATGTCGCCGTCATCGTGCACAACCATCTCTCGCGTTATGGCCAGGCCATTACAAAGCTTTACCGTCACATATTCATACTACTTCAAGGTGCATTAAATCAACACATGCAAGTATCAAAAGGAGAGTCACGGCATGCATGCATGCATGTGTTGTAATTAATGCATCAGTAAACGCAAATTATTGAAATATATCGAGTGCAGTGCTTTGATGTGTCCCGTCAACTCGTAAAACAATGAGAAGTTTGATTACTACAGCGCCCTCTCCCTCGTGGACTGAGCTCTGGTGCCTTAGCAGCACCTGCCTTTGGCTGTATGACAGGTGGGCCACCCACCTATTGGGCCCACCTGTCATACACGCAAAGGCAGGAGAAGTAAGTTAATGAAGCTGCATCCCTCCCTCGCCCATGAGCATGGTGGCTGGCAGGACTAGGGGAAGCTTTCTCTACATGCTCTCCCTCCCGCACGCGGTGGACATGCAGCAGTTCATTCGGTGTCAGATGGCCAGAAGCATATTGTAGTACTCCTCCACTGCAGTAGTACTCCATTATTGTTCGACTTCCCGAAGAGGCGAAGAGCCAAGCGCGGCCCAGATGCTCGTGTGGCAGTTTCATGTGTAGAGTTGTCTAGGATAGCGTGTACCGTGCCTGTAAGCTTAAAATCATTGGGGTCGGCTCCATGCTATGAGGCCGTCTTGAAGCTTTTTTTGATTAAAATAATCTTCTGGCCCTACCTGTCATCCTCGTGATTGTAGTTTGCACGCTCATCTAGTCAAGAAAGGAATATATATTTTAATTTGTGGTGGAGTAAATGTTAGAGGTTGCAGCAAATATATTGTACACTGCTGGTCTTTCAGCCAAGTTTAGAGGCAAGCATGTGGGGCCAGTGCAATGATGTGTCACGTCAACTCGTACAACGAGGAGAAGCTTGATTTTACTACTACACGCCTTCTCCCTCACCCATGCGCGCGGTGGCTCGCAAACAAGGACAGGCTTTTGCTTATACTACAACAAGCTATCTCTCCCACACGCGGTGGACGGACATGCAGCAGTGGATTGGATACTGTAGAAGTAGTAGTAACATCATTGTTCGTCTTCTCGGAGAGGCGAACAACCAAGTCCAACCCGAACGTGCCAGTTGCGAACGCTCGCGTGGCAGTCTTTGTGTAGGGGTGGGGCGTGGTGCGGTGCCTTGGAGCACGCATGTAGCCAGGCTCTTGCATGAGACAAAACTGCTATGTGAGCCCACTATTGTAGTACTTGCTAGTATAGCCCTGTAAACCGGAAAGGAGTATTTGCCTTTATAGAGATTTCAACAAGTGACTAGACTACACCCTAAATGAGTAGTACATATGGAGCAAAATGAGTGAATATACACCGTAAATAAATGCGTAGTTCTCTCGTTTTCCTCTCCGCCTTGGTCGCGGTGCACAATATTGAGTATAATAGTACTGACTAGTCTCTTTTTGACACGCAATTACGTTTTTTTAACACAGTACAGACGCAAGCGCTCATATACACGCGCATACACTCACCCCTATGAACGCACACACGCACACCCTACCCCTATGAGCACCTCCGAAAGACTAAGCCGGTATATCATCTTGAAATTTACGAAGTCACCATAGGCACCTCGTCGTCGACGGGAACGTCTCCTGACATGCATTTACATTGATACGGCTTGAATGCCAAGGAGGGAGAGGGTAGCGGTTCCCGAGACGTTGAACGGTCAATGATGTGTCCTCAATTAGCATGCAGAGGGAATTAATTGGAGAAGTAGAATAGAGCCAGCACGATGTGAATGCAACAGAGTTTGGACTCTCATATAAAGGCGCCCCACCACTCCAATCCATCTACTCCTAGTATCTGCGTAACACTGCTCACTCCAATCCAAGACCAAGTGACCAGAAGCCACAAGCACCTATGGAGGCGATGGACGCGAGCGGCAGTTGGCTGTGCCAAATCATCTAAGACGCCGGCCTGTAGCCCTCGCCGATGCCAGCTTGGGCTCTCGCATGGACGACATGATGGTACACTCCATCCGCAAGTTCACCACCGTCAAGAAGCGCACGGACGACCTTGCCGCACAGCTCCGGCCCGCGCGCCCAGGCTCTTCATTTCCTGCCACCCTCATCGGCCTCCATGGTGACAAACTCTTTCAAGCCCTGGTGGCCCTGCAGGTGCCGAAGGTCGCGACGAAGAATGTACACCTCGAGGCCACGCTCGCCATGCAGCGCCTCACCATGCAAGAAACCGTCGACCTGCACATCCACGTCTACAAGGAAATCGTCTACATAGGCCACTACAAGGCCAGCGAGGACAGAAAGACGTTGGCCTTCTTCCAGCAGCTGGAATCCTTGGACGCCATTGTTCAGAAGCACGTTGACCTGGCCACGAAAGCCGCTGCTACTTAGCTGCCATTCGGTGGGCCGGCGCCCTGAGTCGAGCAGGTGGACATCGTCGATGGATGCATCTCTTCTTCTTGCCTCCTGTAACCAGCACTACATCGCCTCGTGGCCTTAATGTTTTATTAGTATAGTTCTCCCTCCGTTCCCAAATATAAGTCTTTCTAGAGATTCCAGCAAGTGACTACATACGGAGCAAAATTTGTGAATCTACACTCTAAAATATGTGTACATACATCTGTATGTTGTATTCTATTTGGAACATATAAAAGGCTTACATTTAGGAACGGAGGGAGTATATGGCATTTTTGTTCCAGTCGTAACGTTTTCACTGTGAGGTGGGGCCAAAGTAGAGCAAACCGACCATCGACAAATCCCCACCCCGCCCACCGGGCGTCAGCTGAGTTTAGAATTAGAAGAGAGAAACGAAAGAGAAGAGCTAGCTGTAGCATGGACGCTGTTGTCAGATGGGACTCGTGTTGATAGAATAGGAGTACTGAGCACTCGTACCTCTTTTTTTTTAGGGAAAAGTAGTCGTATGTCTAGTACCACTAGTTTGGTGCGTGCGACCTATACCTGTCATTACTTTAGGCCTCCTTTTCAAACCGCAGCTACGCTTCACAGTGCATATTTTTCACGCATTTATCCTCCTATATGTACTCCTAGGCTATTTCCACGTGCTCCCTTTCGCCGACATGTGGGACATAGAGCATCTGGGTCATAGTGCATGCATGACTCGGATCATATGTCGGGGTACTTTACATTTCAGACCTCACGAATTACATGCAAACCCCCAGCAGAAGAATAAATAAATATATGAATTACTACATGAAACCGGATTATTTTCATAGAAACCGGAGCACGTTCATTAAATTTTGGACATAACACGTTTATACAAAACGACCGGACCTAAACCAGTCTAAGGGCATCTTTGATTCGCAGGATACTAAACACACAGGAATGGGGAATGTATGATGGCGATGAACCGAGATGAACAGAACTCTAACTTAGTTAGAGGTTAGAGTTAGATCCTAACCCTGAACTAACCCTGAACTAACTCTAAACCAAAGAGGTGTACGGATGGCAGGGTTAGATTGAAAATAAATGCTCTTTCTCAATCATTTGACTACTTTGGACCCTATTTCCTGTCGGATTTGGTCTGGCCGGCTCTTGTGTGGCCTCCTCCCGGTCACAATTGACATAAACGAACCATCTTTACAAATCAAGCATGCAAAACATGATCAGTTTTACTTTGTCCATACAAATGAGATGTCCCACTTAAACATACAAGTCGTCAATTAAGCTTCACAAAAAAATACACTCCATGAAACAAAGCATGAGCTAACTCATCACGGAAGTCATTCACGATAGGGAGGTAGCCTGGAGCCCCTCACGCACCCACGGAGGAGCTCGTCATCGTCGCTCTAGAGGAAGGATCTGTAGAGCCCAAGCCCCGGGAACCTCTCCGACGTCGGCGCTTGCGAGTTGAGGTCGACACTGGCATGGGTAGCAGGGCCGCTTGCCGACGACTGCGAACCGAATCTTTGGGCCTCTAGAAATAATGCAAGCCTGAAACTGAAATACCTAGAAAGGTGAACTGAATCTTTGGGCCTCTAGAAAGATTTATTACCTCCTCAAGCAGCATCAAACAATTCCATGCGTGCACCATAAATCTATACCAAGTTTAATGAGGATCTACTTTTCCAAATCAGAATTAGCGCTAGAGCGAGCAAGATCAATTATATGGCTATGAGACAGAGAAGGAATGAACAAACTCACCCCTCTCGTGACCTCCCTGGTAGATGCGTCGCCGCCGCGCACGATAGAGGGAGAAAAACGACCGGTGAAGGGGGAGCGGGGCGAGCTTCGAAGGCCGGAGGGAGGGGGCGGCCGGAGGAGGGCGGCGGAGGCCGGAGGGAGAGGGCGGCTAGAGGAGAGAGAGGGCGAGTGGTGGACCGACGCATGGGCAGGCGGCCTGGTGGGAATAGAGAGGAGTCGTGCGAGGGGGGGGGGGGGGCGGAGGGAGCGATCTGGTGCGGGCAGGGGAGATTTTTTTAGTTCTCTTTTAGTGGGCCCGAGGAGAACTAACCCAATTAGAACCTCTCCATCGGGCTATTTTTTTAGCTGGGTTAGAGCAAAATAGCTCAAACTAACCCCTCCTGTTTGGATAATTTGAGGCTATTTCAGCCCAAACTAGCTCTAACTTAGGGATCCAAACAAAGAGGAGTAGTACTGTACATGCTACAGTTTGGACCGTAGCACATTGTTTGTTATGGTCATATCACCACATTGTTTTCTACTGCTGGTTCACTGGGCTGCCGTGGTTCGCACTGCTGGTTCACTGGGCTGTCGTGGTTCGCACTCCTCCAACGTGAGTACTAGTAGTATATACCGAAAGATTCTTTGCTCCTTCTACGTACTTTTCCGACATGTAGGAGAGCTTGCATCCGGGTCGACGTGTCATGCACCAGATTAGAGTGCGGAATGGAAGGGGGGCATCAACCCGGTCATAGCGCCAGTAATTCATGACTATAGTGAGTAGTTATATCACAAGTCTTTCCAGCAGTAACACGCCGTCAAATCGCACAGCCCGACCTTTCCAGCAGTAAGTAAGTTGAATCCTCTACTCCCTCACCTTCCTCGCCTCTCGGTCAAACCGCCTATGCAAAAAATGCTTGTTCGTTCTATATAAATACTAGTACTGTATGTTTATTCACCCGTGGGGTTGTTCAATGAATGGAGGGCCGGGGAGCACAAATGAACAATACTACTACTAGTAGTAAGTAGGAGTCGTACAGTTAGTGACCTTAAATAGAGAGTTTCTTTTCTTTAATGCCACGTACAGAAATTGAAACGCTTGTTCTGGAGAGAAAAATATAATCATTCCACTATATATGTATGAAGGGACCCGAGCGCTTGCTTTACTAGGGTTGCTCTCTTCATTCTCTCATCCTCTCCAGATCTAAACAAGACAGCGGTAGCAACATTTTCTCTCTGCTCACCACTAGTCACAGATCTGGCCGGATCCCTTGGGCCGGTGTCTGTAGAGGACTAAAAGGTGCATCGTTCACGCGGTCATCGCCGCCAAGCGAGGAAACCCACAGCTGCCGTCGGGGCCCGATCCTCTGCCTGTGCCGTTCTCTCCGACACAGTGCCGGCTCGGGAGGTCCTCCAACCCTTCTTCCTCCCTGCCTTATTGTGTGCAGACACTACCAAAAAAATACTCTTCCGTGATGATACGTGTTTGTCACAGTAGGTCGCGTTTTTTGTCATGCATGTACATCCATGACAAATTTATGACAGAACCAAGATAGTCATACCTGTGCTGTCGTAGAAGTGTTCCATGACACTACCCAAATTATCATCACGGAAGTGTCCACTTCCACGACGATAAATCGCGCGTCACAGAAGTGCTTTCGTCAAGGGTGACCGACAGGTGGCATCCACCGTAACGGAACGCCGTTAAGCTAACGGGTCGGGTTTTGGATCCGATAACCCGTTAACAGCCCCGACCAATGGGGATTTTCCACGTGTAAAATCATCATTGGCTGGAGGAAACACGTGTCGGCTCATCGTTGGGACAACTGTCATCCACTCATTGGACAGAAGGCGCCTATGATACATCGACACGTGGCATGGCTCAATAGAGGCCCATTCCTGTGAAAAGGCTGACCCGTTTGACTTGGTCAAAAGGTGGCGGGCCGGCCCATGGAAAGCCTGTTAACGGCCTGTTCGCATATAACCCATTTACAGCCCGCTAACCCAAGGCCCGTTACGCCCTATCCAAATTAGGCCCAGTAGCGTCATCTGGGCCATCCCATATGATTCCAGCCCGTTTTCACTTCTGGCCCATGTATGGCCCATGACGTCTTTCGGCCCATATGAGGCCTGATGTAACTCTTGGCCTATTAACGGCCCGTGGTGAAACTGGCCCGTAATGAACAGTGTATCACTTTACACCCATTAACGGCCCGTGGTGAAACTAGCCCGTAATGAACAGTGTATCACTTTATACCCATTAACGGCCCGTTATTCCGTTGGGCCGTTTCCATCCCATGTTATCTTCCGGCCTTCTCAGAGCCTATTTATTCTTGGGCTCATTTCCAGCATTCGTTTACTTACGGCTCGTTACTGTCATTTTCTGCTTGTGGGCCAAATTCAGCCCGTGGTTACAGTCGGCCCGTGGTTACAGTCGGCCCATTTGTGGTCCGTTAATACGTTGGGCCGTTTTGATAGCGTCATCAAATACGGCCTATTAACGATGGCCCGTTATGGTCGGCCAATGAACGGACGATATAACTCTAGCCTGTTTACGGCCATAATGCGGCCTTTTATTGGCCCATGTTTGGCCAATCGATGATATGGCCCATAGAAGGCCCATTGTTTCTACGGCCCATAGAAGGCCCATTGTTTCTACGGCCCGTAGAAGGCCTACTGTTTCTACGGCCCGTAGAAGGCCCACTGTTTCTACGCCCCGTAGGAGGCCCAGTGTCACTACAGTAAATATTAGCCCATGGTTATTGTGGCCTAGTTTTAAAAAATAGGTTATTGCAGCCACTAGCAAACCGCGGAAAAAGAACTGCACTGACTACAAGCAAACAAATAAACAAGACAACAAGGAAATAAATAAGCAAGCAACTTATGCTAGGCTATCACGGCTATTACACATATTACATCCACTGGGCATCAAAGTTCGCCACCAGTGATCATAAAGTGCAACGAAGAAGCAGATTACAAAAACCGGGCACCATTGCAGCGTAACAAAATAATACTGAACCGAGACCACTTCCAAGACAGTTCAAGAAAGGTTAGCCTTGCGGGGGAACTGCTGCGCAAGCTGCTGAGCAAGGCTGTGAGATCGGCCTAGCATGTCGGTCATAGCTTCCAGGTGTAGCTATTTAGCAATGAGGTTCTCATTGGTGTTCTCCGCAATCTTTCTTAGAGATAGGACTTCAAGTCGAAGTTGAGTTGCAGAATGCCTTTCTGCTAGAACTTGGGACTGAAGAAGTCGAACTGATTCAGACAACGAATTCTGTGAACTTGTCTGACTGTTAGTCTCAAGTAACTTGAACACTGCATCAAGACAAGACTTTGGGGTTGTCTCGCTATCTTCAAGATGTTTTGCCTTCATTGCTGCAATATATGTTGGGTTTGTCTCACAGCCTTCAGCAGACTTGTGCATGCCATCAAGCATATCACCCTGAAACAAAGCAGAGAGATGACAGGTTTTGCACGTGTATAAACAAAGATGATAACTGTTCTGTCAATTCTATCCAATTTCAAATTAGAAAATAAAGAGTAAGTTCAACATATCAATAGCATAATTTTGCATTGTTCATAATGCGGGGAGCTTCACCACACTACTGGAGTACCATGTCAACATAACAAGCATATATGAAGGGCAAAGAAAATCATTGTATCTATTTTGGATAATGTGCATGGCATGTGGTTCATATCATCAGCCACATCAGTAAGATAAAACAGGAGATGACAAGGTGCAAACGTGGGCTGCTTCACCACACACTGGATTATAGATCCACAAAAACAAGCATACATATAGGGAGTATTAAGTAATGTGCATGGTATGAATAAGGAATTTGGTTTTACAAGTAAAACTTAGAACTTACGGTTCTTACGAACATGCATTTTGGTAGAAACAGCAAACTAAACAGCAGTAAACGATAGGGAGTATGAGCAAATTAAACAGCAGTTGAGGATAAAGGCTTTAGAAGGACTGACTTACATTAACAGTTAACACCGGCTTTATAATGCCCTTCTCCATGTCAAGGGAAGGATAACTCAAGAATTTCAGCACAGAATCTTCTTCATAAGCATTGCCTGTACTCTACATTTTGTAGAGAGTAATTATAGATATGATAATACTGGAAGGGATATAGGATAATGAAGATAAGATGGAGATTGATGCTACATAATCAACTACCAATCCCTGGAAGTACAAGCGTTACAGGACAAAATGTACTGTCAAGAGCAATGGGCTACACTTCTGCACTGGCATTGTCTGTGTATTCTACTTGTTGGTAAGATTAAATATAGATCTGATCTTTTTTAGTAAATGGTGGGCGAGGGAGATAAGATCTAGAATGCTACAAAATGAACCAATCCCTCTTCCCATAATACAAGATTGTTTTGAACACTGGTGTACTGTACAAAACGTTCTTATATTATGGGACGGAGGGAGTAGCTGTTAATGTAAGTACAGTGATAGACCATGTTCAATCCTTACAAGAGGACTGCAGAGCTAAACCTCTTCAAAAGGATTGGGTTGATTCTAAATTTATGTAAGAGTCCATAAGGATCTTATAATGTCCACCAAATGGACGATTACGAGGCTAACATGTGCAGTGATGCTACATAATCAAACAACTATGAAAGTAAGTATGGTCATACAGGGCAAGAGGTATTCACAAGAGCAATGCAGTGTGCAGAATAGTTGCGAGATTCGGTGGTCCCTTGAGAACGAATGTTCTTCTGCTAACAGTTTTCGTACAAGTGAGACATTAAGGCAAATGCAGAAATGTAGTTCAAATTGTGATGTTATATCATAGACAGTACCTTACGCTGCAGCCGAGACCAATGTGTAACAAGATTATTCCAGTCACCGTCGGATAAATGTAGCACCGGAGACTTCACAGAAATTTCATTCAGAGGCTTGCCATCGAAGTGCGCTTGCCTCAGGTAGGAACGATACTTCATCAATGAGTGCTTGAAAAGCGCAACCAACCCTTGCTCGTCATCACAATCCAGTTTGCTCCTCGCCTATTTAAAAGAATGAAATCTTGTGTCTTCTGTCAGCGGAAACATATGCAGTAATGACCGTGAATAACATTAGTACATTACTTATGCGTAAGTTGCGGAGGAAGACTGGAAATTGTTCTGTGTCTGCGGTATAATCTTTCCATGAAGGAAAGATGCGCACAAAGTTCCTGACAACAACATAAGCTTCGTCTTCTAAACTGGGAAGAAATGGAACAGGGATCCTATTTGCTGCAATTGGGGCTCTCTCTGGTTCGAAAAGGGATTTGGCAACTGGATTTGGTGTACTCTTTGCTGGAATGGGGGTTTTGCGTCGTACATCTGGTGCTATGTCAACTGGCATAATCATACTATTTGCTGCAGTTGGGGTCTGCTGAGTTGGGGCATCAGAAATGACCAATGTAGTAGGGCTAGAGTCTGCTAGAGTTGTGGTATTTTGTGGGTCAGGTGATATTGCAACTACACCTAATGGGCTATTTGATTTATCAGGTGCCACTACCTTTTCCAAATACTTTGCTTGTGCTCCTCCACGATCAGCAATCGCCCTCTTCCGTTTGAACGTCTGATACACAAGAACAACATTTGAATGGATAAATATGGTATGATGACAGATGGAATATGTACTGAAAATGGATAGGCAGGGCGTATTCACATACACGATGTGTAAACTAAGCTAATGGCAGTTCAACAAAGTAGAAGCAATGCAAAGCATCAGTTGCAAGAATTGTGCGAGCAATGTAACCTTGGAAAGTTAGAGCAAGTACCTTGATGGGTGAATAAGATATGGCATCTTCCTCTGACTCCTCCACTAGGGAGCTACATTGACTTAGGTCTCCCTCTAGCTTAGAATCACTGTTAGGATCATATTCTGAGCATGAATCTATAGGTGGAGAGAGTTTGCATTGCATTGCATCCAGACTTGATTTCAGTCCCTTAATGCCAAGTTTGACAGCCATGGCATTGTTCTGCTTTATTCTTTTCATGCGCGCAAGCTCATAATCTTTATGATGTTGTTCAGAATCTGAGATTCATGAAAACATAAAAAGTAGTCAGATTATCTATGGAATGCATTGCGGATTCAACTCGGAGAGTGTCTCCCTATAAACCCCTGCATATGCAAAGTTCACATCCCCAACCGTGCTGACCAGACCACACACAGAAATACAAACCCCTTATGTCTCTATAACAGGCAGGCACACATTTCAAAATTGAAGTAGGAACATTAGAATCATATGAAATTCGTATTTGAACAAATAAACTAAGCAATTATGAGTGCCGTAATGTTTAGCTCCAAGGGTGGAGTGTTGGTAGTGCGACACAAAGCAAGTAGGCAGATTGTATTTCGTGTAAAAGATCAAAACCTATGTGAAAGCTGGAAATGACACTTTCTTTCTATACAATGCAGTGTTCGTTACCCACGCATGATGGAAGAGATCACATAGAGAAACACTATTCACTCATGTCTACGGTTCCAGTATTTAGAAACAGGGTGGTCCACCCTAAAAGAATATTGACAACAAATATGACAAGGCAAGCATAGATGTAGTGAATCAATCATTTACTTGTGAGCTTACTAGGACAACTATGCAGAATTGTAAATGTAGTAAGAGACCGTCCAAAATCTGAATGAAGAATTTTGTCTAGCACTTATTGTTTGCAACTAATCGACGTGAATAATTGGATATTATATCGAATGATTAAGAAAGATGTAACACCCCGCATGTAACTTGCCATATTTGTAACTCCGACTCTTGCCATTTTCGGCTATGTGTTATGTTTTTCCCTCCGTTGTCGGGTTTTGTCTTTCGTTTTGTACTTTGTCATGTCATGCATTTTCATATCATGTCATCATGCGCATTGCATTTGCATACGTGTTCGTCTCATGCATCCGAGCATTTTCCCCGTTGTCCGTTTTCCAATTCGGCGCTCCTATCTCCTCCGGTGCACCCCTCTAGTTTTCTTTCGTGTGCGTGTGTCAAACTTTCTCGGAATGGACCGAGGCTTGTCATGTGGCCTTAATATACCACTCGGAGTCTACCGGTCAAGTTTCATTCCATTCGGAGGTCGTTTGGTACTCCATCGGTTAACCGGGCATCCGCAAAGTCCATTTGAGTGTCCAGCAAAAAACCCCTCTAAAACCAGCCCAAAACCCACCAAACTCTCTTCCATGCTCTAGGTCGTTCGATCACGATCGTGTGGGCGAAAACCGCACCTCATTTGGAGTCTCCTAGCTCCCTCTACCTATTTATATGTGGGCATCCCGAAAAACGAAACTGCAGACGAAACCCTAACCCTCTCCCTCCGCGCCGCGCCGGACGCGTCCGCTCTGGCCGGACAACGTCCGCCGCGCCGCCCGGCCAACCAGATTGCGACACGTGTCGCCGCCGCCCTCTCCACCGCGCCGACCCGCGAAGCCCGCCGCGGGCCCGCCGGCCCGTTCGCCGCCGTCCCGCGCCTGCCTCCCGTGCCCGCGCCGCCGCTTGCCCGCACCGCCGCCGTGCCCGCGCGCCGCCGCCTTGCTCGTCTCCGGCCGCCGCCCGCCGGGCCCCGCATCGCCGCCGTCCTCCTCCGACGCCGCCGGCCCCGCCGTCCTCTTCTCCCTCCGGAAGCCGCGCCTCCTCTCCTTCCTTCCCCGTCGCCGGCGAGCGATCCCCGGCCAGATCTGGATCGGTAGTCCCGTTGACTTCTTCCCCCGAGCCCCTTTTTATTTTGCAAGTCCTTGAATTTTATCAGCACATGCCTATGTTCGTGATGCGATAACTTCTTGCATGTAGCTCCGATTCGCGCATGTAATATGTCAAATTGTTCGCCTCGTGATGCTCTTCATTTTGTTAAATTGCACCATGTTCATTAGAGGTCATCGTGGTGCCCAAATCTCTGTTGGAAGAGGGCTAGTTGCTGTTATTCTCTGGTTCTTGACAGAACTTGGAGATTTGTCATTTTTGTATCATTTAATCTGTGCATCTTTTGGGCATGAGCTCTACATGTGCTTTGAAGTATGCCATGCCATCTTTCCAGTGGTGTAGTCCTTGTATTTTTTTGATCTCTGTGGTGACTAGCACAAGCATGCAAAGAAGGCCCCGTAATATTTCTGATTTCAGGGACTTAGTGATCCTTGTCTGCTGTAATTTTGTTGCCATGTAAACTTGATGCTACAGAGAGATCCATGCATATTTTGGAGATGTTCAGTAAGGATGTTGTGTAGCCATAGTTGTAGTTGATTCATTCCTGCAATATTTTGCAATTATGGAGTGCCATAGAATGACTCAATATTGCTCTACTTTTGCTATAAAATATTTCTGGCAGATTCTTAACATGATTTGCAATCTTTCCAAGCTTATTGTAGTTGATCCATACATGCTATGTAATTTTTATTGCCATGGTTAGCTTCATAAGCATGCCATCTTTCTGTAGGTATGCTTGGTTTGTCATGCGTTGCTTTGTAGCGAGTGCATCAAGCTCACAAAGAGGCCTACATATTATTATTTCTGCCATGCTCTGTTTTCTGCTAAGTCTGAAACCTGATAACGAAACTTGCTATGTTTACATGCTTGCCATCATATCTTCTGGTCCTTTTTGGTTTATGGTCAGTAAGGGACTTTTGTCATGTGAACTTATTAGAACACTGTCATGCCTTGTTTTGCTATGTTAAGTTCTTCTAGCATGTTGATTTCGTGCTCCGAACATTGCTACCTGATGCTGTTTACTGCCATGTCCAGTTTTTCACTATGTCTGTGAACCTGTAATCTTTTGCACTTTTGCCATGCTTGTTTGAGCTTGATATGTTGAGAACTAGCCGTAGCTCAGTGTTCATCTTTTGTCAAGCATCTCCTGTAGTTTACTGTCATATGCTTTTTTGCTATGTTGGGGTGCTGTAGCATTGTTGCTTGTTGCATTTTAAGTGCTATCTTGCTGTTTATCGCAGTTTAGTGTCATTCTTGTTTTGCTTGCCATTTGCAAACCGTGCATCCGATTCCGGTGATCTTTATATCGATTTCGACCGAAATCATCTCACCTTTCCAGTGGCATACTTATTTTGCCAAGTTACTGCCTTGTTCATCTTTTTCCTTCCGGAGCACGCATATGCATCGCATATCATATCTTGCATATAATACATGTTTTGCATCATGTTGTTTGCGCATTTCTTGTTGTTGATTGTGGTTCCGTTTGTTTGTGTTCTTGTCTTGGGTAGAGCCGGGAGACAAGTTCGTGAACGAGGAACCTGTCGAGTACGCTTACGAGGATCAAGCTTTCGACAACTCTGAGAATCTTGCAGGCAAGATGACCACCCCTCGAAATCACTTCTATCTTTGCTATGCTAGTTGTTCGCTCTATTGCCATGCTCGCTACCTATCACTTGCTATATCATGTCTCCCATTTTAGCCATGTCAGCCCTAACCATCCTTTTCTAGCAAACCGTTGTTTGGCTATGTTACCGCTTTTGCTCAGCCCTTCTTATAGCGTTGCTAGTTGCAGGTGAAGTTGAAGTTTGTTCCATGTCGGATATCACAATATCTCTTATTTAATTAATGCATCTATATATATTTGGTAAAGGGTGGAAGGCTCGGCCTTATGCCTGGTGTTTTGTTCCACTCTTGCCGCCCTAGTTACTGTTATACCGGGATTATGTTCCTTGAGTTTGCGTTCCTTACACGGTCGGGTGATTTATGGGACCCCCTTGACAGTTCGCCTTGAATAAAACTCCTCCAGCAAGGCCCAACTTTGGTTTTACCATTCGCCGCCTAAGCCTTTTTCCCCCGGGTTTTCGCGAGCCCGAGGGTCATCTTATTTTAACCCCCGGACCAGTGTTCCTTCGAATGCTGGCCCAAACTGGGCGATGTCCGGCGCCCCCTGGGCAACCAGGGTCTATGCCAACCCGACGTCTTGCCCATCCGGTGTGCCCTGAGAACGAGATATGTGCAGCTCCTATCGGGATTTGTCAGCACATTCGGGCGGCTTTGCTGGTCTTATTTTACCATTGTCGAGATGTCTTGTAAACCGGGATTCTGAGACTGATCGGGTCGTTCCGGGAGAAGGTTTATCCTTCGTTGATCGTGAGAGCTTATGATGGGCTAAGTTGGGACACCCCTGCAGGGTATTATCTTTCGAAAGCCGTGCCCGCGGTTATGAGGCAGATGGGAATTTGTTAATGTCCGGTTGTAGATAACTTGTCACATGACCCAATTAAAATACATCAACTGCGTGTGTAGCCGTGATGGTCTCTTCTCGGCGGAGTCCGGGAAGTGAACACGGTCTGTGTTATGTATGACGTAAGTAGGTGTTCAGGATCACTTCTTGGCCATTGCTAGATGACGACCGTTCCGTTGCTTCTCTTCTCGCTCTCATTTGCGCAAGTTAGCCACCATATATGCTTTTGCCGCTGCAGCTCCACCTCTTTGCGCCATCCTTTCCTATAAGCTTAAATAGTCTTAATCTCGCGGGTGTGAGATTGCTGAGTCCCCGTGACTCACAGATTCTACCAAAACAGTTGCAGGTGCCGACGATGCCAGTGCAGATGATGGCGTCGATCTCAAGTGGGAGTTCGACGAGGAACGTGGTCGTTACTATGTGTCTTTTCCTGATGATCAGTAGTGGAGCCCAGTTGGGACGATCGGGGATCTAGCATTTGGGGTTGTCTTATTTTCATCTGGATTTTGACCGTAGTCGGTCTATATGATTGTATTTCAGATGATGTATGATATCTATTTATGTAATGTGTGAAGTGGCGATTGTAAGCCAACTCTTTATCCCATTCTTGTTCATTACATGGGATTGTGTGAAGATGACCCTTCTTGCGACAAAACCACTATGCGGTTATGCCTCTAAGTCGTGCCTCGACACGTGGGAGATATAGCCGCATCGTGGGCGTTCCAAGTTGGTAATCAGAGCTATCCCCGACTTAGGAGCCCCCTGCTTGATCGAATCGCTGGCGTTGTTGAGTCTAGAACAAAAATGTTTTGAGTCTTAGGATTATATATATCGGAGGGTAGGATTCTTTTTACTCCTCAGTCCTTTCGTCGCTCTGGTGAGGTCTCCTGACGTAGAAGTTTTGACTATTCTCTCCTCAAATTTCACTAAAAAAAAATTTTAGGATCACGCGGGTATCTTGGAATCGTTCCGATGGTTTTGTGACGAGAACATTGTTCTTGGTGCCTCCTGACATTTAGGGGTTGTGGCAGTGTCCCGGGGAGTTGAGCTCCGAGGTGTTGTCGTCACAATTTTATCGTTGCAGTTCTGGAATACCTGAGTTTTGCCGCCATCGAAATCTCTTTTATGCAGTTGTTGGTGAGATCACCTCGACGCCACCCAGTACTGGGGCGGGAGTTCGGGAGTATTGCCATAACTTGTATAACGGATGTTTTTCGAAGGTTGAGGTAAACGATTTCCGAAGGTTTCTTGGTTATGTGTTGACGGATGGATACAGCTGGATCTAGGGATTGTTAGTTTGGGTGATATATTTTGTGTCCCCTGTATCCCCTACACCAGATTGCATAACCAGAAAGTTTCGGGAGTTTATAAGTGGGAATTCTAGTAGCGTTAGGATATCTTTCCGACAGAGCATGATATGAGGTTGGGGTTCGACGTCTAGTGGTCCGCCTTTCCACGGTTGATTTTACAGTGGTCTCGTTGTGTCTTAAAGAGTCCATGGCTTTGCCGACTCGGGGACGCTTCATATGTCATGTGCACAGCCTTGTACATGATGGTGCTGTACGATTGAGCCCGTGTGGGCCCCACCACGAAAACTTCGGACGAAATATCTATCATATGTTTGTTCCGGCTTATTCTGCAAGCCAATACTTTGTTTTATTTTGTATTGTGGTATTCGAGTTCCTTCGAATTCATATGTTCATTCCATATCCTTTTTCAAGTGGCTTCTCAACTTATGGAAGTGTGATGATTTACTACGGAATTCATTCGTTCATCTTCATTCGAATGTTTATTGTGAAGACTATATGTTGCAATTTCTATCCGTTGATTCTACTTATCTATTTGTCTATCAAGATGCTAACGGATGTCACCCTCTTCAGGATGGCTCCGCCAACGCGTCAGAATCCGGATCGCAATGAAGGGAGTCAAGCGAACCCTCCGCCACCACCTCCACCTCCGGAGGCATGGCAAGCAATCATGGCAGCCACCAACGCCAATGCTCAGATGATTCTGCAACTCTTGCAAGAACGTAATCAAGGGCAAGGCAATCAAGGTCAAGGCAACAATCAGTTTCACTTTGCCACTCTCAACCAGTTTCTCGCAAATCAGCCCAAGTCTATCAGCTACTGTGCCGAGGCCACGGATGCCGATGATTGGCTCGTGGACATCAACAAGCATTTTGAATGTAGCAATGTCAGGCCTGAGGACTATGTCAAGTTTGCTTCTTTCCAGCTCAAGGACCAAGCTGCTGATTGGTTTCAACAATACAGAGATTCCAGAGGAGGTCGTGTGATCACTTGGACTGACTTCTGTCGGGACTTCAAAGCGCACCACATTCCACAAAGTGTTGTTGAGAGCAAGCGTGAGGAGTTCCGCAATCTCAAGCAAGGCAACATGTCTGTGTATCAATACAACATTCAGTTTCAGAAACTTGCTCGCTTCGCTAAACAAGACGTTCCTGATGAAAAGAGTATGATCTATCACTTCAGAGGTGGCCTTAAAGAGGATCTGCAGTTAGCTCTCGTTCTTGTTGAGCCTACTCAGTTTGATCAATTCTACAATATGGCACTGAAGCAAGAGGCTGCTCAGCTCAAGTGTGAGGCTTCTAAGAAAAGAGTCAGAGACGCAGTTCAGTCTTCTTCTTCCTCACTTGTGACAGCTAAGCAACAGAAGTTCTGGTTGCCTCCTCCTCCTCCGTTTCGTCAGCCTTACCAGCAGAAGAACAAAGGTGGCCATGGTTCTTCCAACTCTTCCAACTCTGGCTATCAGAACAAGTCTCAGAATCAAGCTCCAAAGTCCAATGCTCCTTATCACCGTCCACTCTCAGAGGTGACTTGCAACAAATGTCAGCAGAAAGGTCACTATGCTAACAAGTGCTTCAACCAAAGGCGTCTTCCTCCTCCTCCTCCTGTCAGATCTTCCAGCAATGCAGTGGTCAAGCATAATCCAAAGTCTGCAAAGGTGAACATGATGAATGCAGCTCAAGCGGAGGAATCTACTGATGTGATAATGGGTAATCTTCCTGTTAATGATATTCCTGCAAAAGTTCTTTTTGATACTGGTGCATCTATTTCTTTCATATCAAGACCTTTTGCATCCATGAACAATTTGCATACTGTTGATCTGCCCAAGCCGATAGCGGTTTCCTCTCCGGGATTATTCATGAATACCAAAATGATGGCTCCCGATGTTTCTATCAAGATGGGCAATTATAAATTCCAGTCTTCTCCAATGGTCCTTGGTGACTCGGATATTGATCTTATTCTCGGGATGGACTGGCTTTCTAAGCACAAGGCTCAACTTGATTGTGCTGCCAGGGAAATTCAATTGACACACTCGTCTGAGGATGTGATTATTTTTGCTGCTCGTGATGAAACCATTCGGTTTTTCTCTCTCAGTGAGAAGGGCGAATTGAATGCCATCTCTCAAATTCCAGTCGTTTGCGAGTATCAAGATGTCTTTCCAGAAGAGCTTCCGGGTATGCCTCCTCATCGGCCAGTTGAGTTCGTTATCGAACTAGAGCCTGGCACTGAACCCGTTTGCAAGCGTCCATACAAGCTTGGACCCAACGAGCTGAAGGAATTGAAGAAACAGCTCGATGAACAAGAACGTCTGGGTTTGATCAGACCGAGTTCTTCTCCATGGGGTTGTGGTGTTCTTTTTGTCAAGAAGAAGGATGGCACGGACCGACTTTGTGTCGACTACCGTCCATTGAACAAGAAGACAATCAAGAACAAGTATCCACTTCCCAACATCAATGAGCTATTTGAGCAACTCAAAGGTGCTAAAGTATTCTCGAAGCTTGACCTTCGTATGGGTTATCATCAGATTCGCATTCGTGAAGAAGATATTCCCAAGACAGCATTCAGAACGAGCTTTGGTTCTTCTGAATATACCGTCGTGTCTTTCGGCCTTGTCAATGCTCCTCCAGTTTTCTCTCGGATGATGAATTTCATTTTCAACCCCTATACCAATGAATTCGTTCTGGTGTATCTCGATGATATCTTGGTCTTCTCCAAGAATAAGCAGGATCATGCCAAACATTTGCGATTGGTGCTCGACAAGCTCAGAGAGTATCAATTCTATGCGAAGTTCTCCAAATGTGAGTTTTGCCTTGATGAAGTTCTTTTCCTTGGTCACATCATCTCTGCCAAGGGAATCGCTGTTAACCCCGAGAAGGTGTCCGCAGTTGTGGATTGGGAACCTCCTCAAAATGTCAAGCAGCTCCGTAGTTTTCTGGGTCTTGCAAGCTATTGCCGAAGATTCGTTGAGAATTTCTCCAAGATTGCAAAACCTCTTTCCAACCTCCTTCAGAAGCATGTGAAGTATGTCTGGTCTCCTGAGTGTGACGTTGCTTTCAACACTCTCAAAGAGAAACTAGTCACAGCTCCTGTCTTGACTCCTCCTAATGAATCCAAGCCGTATGAAGTTTTCTGTGATGCTTCACTCCAAGGTCTCGGTGCTGTGTTAATGCAAGAGAAGAAAGTGGTGGCCTATACCTCTCGTCAGTTGAAGCCCAACGAGAAGAACTACCCCACTCACGATCTTGAGTTGGCGGAAGTTGTCCATGCATTGATTACGTGGAGACATCTCTTGTTGGGAAGACAAGTGGACATTTTCACTGATCACAAGAGTCTCAAGTATATCTTCACTCAGCCCAACCTCAACCTCAGGCAGACTCGATGGGTCAAAATGATTCAAGAGTACAATCCGAGTATTGAATATGCTCCAGGCAAAGCAAATGTCATTGCAGATGCTTTAAGCAGGAAGGCTTATTGCAACAGCTTAATCCTCAAGCCTTTCCAACCGGATCTTTGTGAAGCTTTCCGCAAGCTGAATCTCCAAGTTGTTCCTCAAGGCGTTCTTGCCAACCTCATAGTATCTTCTACTTTGGAAGATCAAATTCGTCAGGCACAACTCCTTGATGCCATGGTGAAGAAGGTGAAACGTGATATCGACAAGGGTCTTTCCAAATACAAGTGCTATCGCATTGATGACAGAGACACTTTGTTCTTCGAGGACCGGATTGTGGTTCCGAAAGGTGATCTAAGGAAAGTCATAATGAACGAAGCACACAATTCTCTCCTTTCCATTCATCCTGGAAGTACGAAGATGTATCATGACCTCAAGCAATCATATTGGTGGACTCGAATGAAGCGAGAAATTGCTCAATTCGTGAATGAATGTGATGTTTGCCGAAGAGTGAAAGCAGAACACCAATGACCAGCTGGTCTCCTCCAACCTCTTGCTATCCCAGAATGGAAGTTTGATCATATCGAAATGGACTTCGTGACTAAATTTCCCAAGTCCAAGCGTGGAAATGACGCTATCTTCGTTGTCATCGACAAGCTCTCTAAAGTGGCTCATTTTCTTCCAATCAAAGAATCCATCACAGCAGCTCAGCTGGCAGAGCTTTACACCTCCAGAATTGTCTCCTTGCACGGCATTCCACAATTGATTTCTTCAGATCGTGGAAGTATCTTCACCTCTAAGTTCTGGGACTCCTTCCAGAAGGCCATGGGCACAAACATTCGCTTCAGCACAGCCTTCCATCCTCAAACTAGTGGCCAAGTCGAGAGAGTCAATCAAATTCTTGAAGATATGCTCAGGGCTTGTGTCATTTCCTTTGGCATGAGATGGGAAGATTGTCTTCCTTATGCTGAATTCTCCTACAACAACAGCTTCCAAGCGAGTTCGGGCAAGGCCCCATTCGAGATTCTCTATGGCAGAAAGTGCCGTACTCCTCTCAATTGGTCAGAGACTGGTGAACGCCAACTTCTTGGCAATGACTTAATCACTGAAGCTGAAGAAATGTGTAAAGTCATCCGTGATAATCTCAAAGCCGCGCAATCGCGCCAGAAGAGTTACTATGATAGTAAGCATCCTGATTTGGCTTTCGAGATCGGAGACCATGTCTACCTCCGCGTCTCTCCAATGAAAGGCACTCGTCGTTTCGGTATCAAAGGGAAGCTTGCCCCTAGATACGTGGGTCCTTTCAAGATCATTGGCAAAAGAGGCGACCTCGCCTATCAACTTGAGCTTCCTTACAACTTCGCGAACGTGCACGATGTGTTCCATGTGTCACAGCTCCGCAAGTGCTTCAAGACGCCTGAGCGCACTATCAACTTCGAAGAGATTGACCTCCAAGAAGATTTGTCTTATCATGAGCACCCCGTTGCTATTCTTGAAGAAACTGAGCGCAAGACTCGCAACAAGTCTATCAAATTCCTGAAAGTGAAGTGGTTGCACCATTCCGACCGGGAAGCCACCTGGGAATGCGAGGACCATCTCCATTCCGAATATCCGGAGTTCTTTCAGTCCTATATCTCGGGACGAGATCCTCTCGTAGTGGTGGAGTGTTGTAACACCCCGCATGTAACTTGCCATATTTGTAACTCCGACTCTTGCCATTTTCGGCTATGTGTTATGTTTTTCCCTCCGTTGTCGGGTTTTGTCTTTCGTTTGGTATTTTGTCATGTCATGCATTTTCATATCATGTCATCATGCGCATTGCATTTGCATACGTGTTCGTCTCATGCATCCGAGCATTTTCCCCGTTGTCCGTTTTCCAATCCGGCGCTCCTATCTCCTCCGGTGCACCCCTCTAGTTTTCTTTCGTGTGCGTGTGTCAAACTTTCTCGGAATGGACCGAGGCTTGTCATGTGGCCTTAATATACCACCCGGAGTCTACCGGTCAAGTTTCATTCCATTCGGAGGTCGTTTGGTACTCCATCGGTTAACCGGGCATCCGCAAAGTCCATTTGAGTGTCCAGCAAAAAACCCCTCTAAAACCAGCCCAAAACCCACCAAACTCTCTTCCATGCTCTAGGTCGTTCGATCACGATCGTGTGGGCGAAAACCGCACCTCATTTGGAGTCTCCTAACTCCCTCTACCTATTTATATGTGGGCATCCCGAAAAACGAAACTGCAGACGAAACCCTAACCCTCTCCCTCCGCGCCGCGCCGGACGCGTCCGCTCTGGCCGGACAACGTCCGCCGCGCCGCCCGGCCAACCAAATCGCGACACGTGTCGCCGCCGCCCTCTCCACCGCGCCGGCCCGCGAAGCCCGCCGCGGGCCCGCCGGCCCGTTCGCCGCCGTCCCGCGCCTGCCTCCCGTGCCCGCGCCGCCGCTTGCCCGCACCGCCGCCGTGCCCGCGCGCCGCCGCCGGCCGCCGACCGCCGCCGCCTTGCTCGTCTCCGGCCGCCGCCCGCCGGGCCCCGCATCGCCGCCGTCCTCCTCCGACGCCGCCGGCCCCGCCGTCCTCTTCTCCCTCCGGAAGCCGCGCCTCCTCTCCTTCCTTCCCCGTCGCCGGCGAGCGATCCCCGGCCAGATCTGGATCGGTAGTCCCGTTGACTTCTTCCCCCGAGCCCCTTTTTATTTTCTAAGTCCTTGAATTTTATCAGCACATGCCTATGTTCGTGATGCGATAACTTCTTGCATGTAGCTCCGATACGCGCATGTAATATGTCAAATTGTTCGTCTCGTGATGCTCTTCATTTTGTTCAACTGAACCATGTTCATTAGAGGTCATCTTGATGCCCAAATATCTGTTGGAAGAGGGCTAGTTGCTGTTATTCTCTGGTTCTTGACAGAACTTGGAGATTTGTCATTTTTGTATCATTTAATCTGTGCATCTTTTGGGCATGAGCTCTACATGTGCTTTGAAGTATGCCATGCCATCTTTCCAGTGGTGTAGTCCTTGTATTTGTGTGATTTCTGTGGTAACTAGCACAAGCATGCAAAGCAGGCCCCGTAATATTTCTGATTTCAGGGACTCAGTGATTTCTCTAAGTCCTTGTCTGCTGTAATTTTGTTGCCATGTAAACTTGATGCTACAGAGAGATCCATGCATATTTTGGAGATGTTCAGTAAGGATGTTTTGTAGATATAGTTGTAGTTGATCCCTTCCTGCGATTGTTTGCAATTATGGAGTGCCATAGGATGACTCAAGCTTGCTCTACTTTTGCTATAAAATATTTCTGGCAGATTCTTAACATGATTTGCAATCTTGCCAAGCTTATTGTAGTTGATCCATACATGCTATGTAATTGTTCTTGCCATGGTTAGCTTCATAAGCATGCCATATTTCTGTAGGTATGCTTGTTTTGTCATGCATTGCTTTGTAGTGAGTGCATCAAGCTCACAAAGAGGCCTACATATTATTATTTCTGCCATGCTCTGTTTTCTGCTAAGTCTGAAACCTGATAACGAAACTTGCTATGTTTACATGCTTGCCATCATATCTTCTGGTCCTTTTTGGTTTATAGTCAGTAAGGGACTTTTGTAATGTGAACTTATTAGAACACTTTCGTGCCTTTTTTTGCTATGTTAAGTTCTTGTAGCATGTTGATTTCGTGCTCCGAACATTGCTACCTGATGCTGTTTACTGCCATGTCCAGTTTTTCACTATGTCTGTGAACCTGTAATCTTTTGCACTTTTGCCATGCTTGTTTGAGCTTGATATGTTGAGAACTAGCCGTAGCTCAGTGTTCATCTTTTGTCAAGCATCTCCTGTAGTTTACTGTCATATGCTTTCTTGCTATGTTGGGATGCTGTAGCATTGTTGCTTGTTGCATTTTAAGTGCTATCTTGCTGTTTATCGCAGTTTAGTGTCATTCTTGTTTTGCTTGCCATTTGCAAACCGTGCATCCGATTCCGGTGATCTTTATATCGATTTTGACCAAAATCATCTCACCTTTCCAGTGGAATGCTTGGTTTGCCAAGTTACTGCCATGTTCATCTTTTTCCTTCCGGAGCACACATATGCATCGCATATCATATCTTGCATATCATACATGTTTTGCATCATGTTGCTTGCGCATTTCTCGTTGTTGATTGTGGTTCCGTTTGTTTGTGTTCTTGTCTTGGGTAGAGCCGGGAGACGAGTTCGTGAACGAGGAACCTGTCGAGTACGCTTACGATGATCAAGCTTTCGACAACTCTGAGAATCTTGCAGGCAAGATGACCACCCCTCGAAATCACTTATATCTTTGCTATGCTAGTTGTTCGCTCTATTGCCATGCTCGCTACCTATCACTTGCTATATCATGTCTCCCATTTTAGCCATGTCAGCCCTAACCATCCTTTCCTAGCAAACCGTTGTTTGGCTATGTTACCGCTTTTGCTCAGCCCTTCTTATAGCGTTGCTAGTTGCAGGTGAAGTTGAAGTTTGTTCCATGTCGGAACATGGATATGTTGGGATATTGTCACGACCGGTTTTTTAATAAAATAATTATTGAGAGACCAATCCCTTTTACGGACCAGTAAGGAAGAATTCCTTCTCACAGGTAGACAATATCTTGGTCACAGAAGAAAAATACCAGGAGTACTAAATATAATACAAGGTTGAGCGGAGACTGCCCAACAATTTATTACATGCACGCCGATAAAACAAGACGGCGGATAGGGTGGCATACTACTAACTCACGATAATAACGGTGGTGGAAATATCACCACGAAGCGAGTGATATGACTCCTGAAGACTACAGCTCTTCGAGCGTCAGAGTGAGGCTCGAAGAGACTAATTGCGAGTGGCGGAAGCGTATATAATACAAGTGACCAATATCCGGGATCGCGCAGGACTGACTGGGACTCCTCTAGGCGTCGGACGTGCTATCAAACTCTTCATCCAAGAGATCGCCTTCGTCAACATCTGGCCAAATCAACAAGCGAGGTGAGTACTATGAAAGTACTCGCAAGACAGTTCGGACATAAGATATAACAAATGTAAACATGAAGCATATGAAGAATTTATCCAGTGCGTTCAGACATAGAGATAATAAATACTGGGTGCCAAGCGAGGGTCTGAATGACGCCTCGAGCGGAAACTGCAGAATAGTAATACTGGTGCCAAACGAGGGTCTGAATGACTCCTCGAGAGGAAACTGCGAGAATAATAATGCTGGTGCCAAACGAGGGTCTGAATGACTCCTCGAGAGGAAACTGCGAGAATAATAATGCCACAGTCGGGCGTCGGGGCGACACCACATAAAGGGCTTATATTTAAAGTAAGAAACAAAAGACACGCCGCAGTCGGACGTCTGAGCGACATCACATAAAGGGCTTATATTTAAAGTAAGAAACAAAAGACACGCCGCAGTCGGACGTCTGAGCGACGTCACATAAAGGGCTTATATTGCAGTTCAATAATTTAATAGTTCGGGAACATAAATTATCACAAGTACGAGACGAAAAAAAATTAGTCCATCCACAGGAATAATAATTAAACTGGATTTACCACTTGAGCTTGCTCACCGGGGACAAGTTTTCCACGCGGATAGATATGGATATACTGATTACACTACTTGATCATGGATACGATGACTTGGAAGGAATTGACTCTGCAGAGTTTGTACTTAACCGCAGCCAACGGATTTCAGTAGTCACGGGGACTAGTTCCGTCTACGGTGTTTTGGAAGAAACACGTCTAACCAGTACACACCCAATTCAACCTTCCGAAGCCAGGGATCACCCTCGGCAACGTTCAAGAAAAACCTTGAGACGGGGAGGCTACAACCTCGCGTAGCATGGGATCAAATTTCTATACGCGCGCTCTAAGGGGGTGCCCCCCTCTCGGTCCCAACCGGAAACACCCATGCCCCCTGACCGGATGACTGGCTTTAATCCTGGGCCAAGGTACCATCATCCCGGCCTCTCTGTTTGGTGTGTACGCGGAAAGAGGTTACCAACTTACTAAACCGCATCCTGGCAAATGAAACATGTGGTAGCACGGAAGGGGGAAAGAACGATAACGTGACTACGTCCACGTTAACGTCGGAGAAAGTCGGATGACGCAAGGCTGGTATGCTACAACAGTACCACCTTGCTGCCCTTCATGTCACCACATGATTAGGCCATCTCTCATCAGAGATCATCGCAACTTTGGAACATGCGGGGAAAAGGACGATAACGTGACTCCGTCCGCGTTAACGTCGGAGAAAGTCGGATGACGCAAAGCTGGTATGCTACAACAGTACCACCTTGCTGCCCTTCATGTCACCACATGATTAGGCCATCTCTCATCAGAGATCATCGCAACTTTGGGACACGCGGGTAGTTACCTTACAAGCAACGAGGTATTTACCGACACTCATATGCCACGCACAAACTTTCAAGAAAACATGCAAAACACTTATCATATCAAATGTTCAAACATGCTTGCCTGGTTCGGAGAAGTCGGAGTCTAGCTCGGCGAAGATCGCGGTTTCGTCACCTCTTCCTGAACCTACGGCAATCACGAAAAACGGGTACTAACGTGAAAACCAATGGGTGCACAGAAACTTCTCCAAATATTTTTCAAATAAATCCCATAAAAAACTAGACAAAATTTGAAGATTGTCAAAAAGAATCACTCAAAAATCCCTTTTTATTGAAAAGTTATAAAGGTTTCTGTCCAGGGACTTATCTGTAATGAAACAGAAAAGTTCCAGGGTTTTAACTGAGAAAACTGAAAACGGTTCGATTGGAAATGCGCAAGCTCAAGAGGGAAAGCGTATTTGCCCGAAGGCGCCAACAGAAAACGGTTCGAGGGAGAATATAACAGAGGCTGACATGCGGGGTCCACATGTCAGGTTTGAAAAGCTCGCCGGCGCCCGAAGACTGCGGTGGACGCCGGCGTCGAACCACGGCGAGTTAGGAGGATCGGAGGGTACCAAGAGCTTCAGCGTGTTCTTCCGCGTCGGTGGGTGGTGGACTCGACCAACGGGGAGCACCATGTCGACGGCGACACTATCTCCGGCGGACGGCGGCTCGGGTGATGGTGGGGAACTCCGGTGGAGGGCTGCAAACTTCGAATTGAAGCGCGGGTCAGAGGGAGGGATGCATAGTGAAGCTACTGGCAAGAGAAGGGAGGCGGAGGTGCACACACGGGGGCGAATCGAGCTGGATCCCGTGGCGGGTCGCGGCGGCCGGAGTCGAGGAAGGAGACCTCCTCGGGGCTCTTCGAGTGGCTAGGCGTGCTCTAGGTGGAGTGCAGGGATGGTGGGTGCTCGAGTTGAAGCTCGGGGCCTCTATTTATAGGCGGATCGACGGGGTGGCCGTGAACGGAGAATCTCCGGCGAGCGATTACGGCGATGCAGTGGATTGGCAGGAGGTTTGAGTGGCCAGGCAGCATCAGTGGAGGTTACTGGTGTCATTCCACAGCTAAACGGAGTTGGTCTTGGCGTAATGGTGTCGGTCCACGGTGAGATGGCCGCACGGGCTCGACGGCGGCAGAGAGCGCGCTCCGCGCCCTGCGGTTCACGACGAGAGCGGCCGCGCGTTCGGGGGAGTGGAAGGCCACGCGGCGAGCTCCGGTGGCTTGGGCGGCGCTGGGTGGCGCCGTCAGCGCCGTGCCTCCCGCTGGTGGCCATAAAGCCGCCGCTGGCGTCGGTCACGGGGCGGCGCACCTTCTGCTGCTCGTCGCCGACGTCCGCAAGGTGCCAGGCATTCGTGCGGTGCAGGAACAAGGGGGAGGGGACGAGGAGCAAGGCGACACAGTGGCACTGGTGAGATCGAAGTCGGGTTCTGAAGAAAACGACAGTGCACTGCAATGTTCTCTGAACTTAACTAAAACTTGACACTGACAATGCACTGCAGGTGTTCGACAGAAAGATTTGGCTATGAGATAAATTTTTCTGGGGCTGTAACTTGGTGAGGTGACCACTCAATGCACCCAGAGGCTTCCTGATTTTACTTGGAATTTTTGGAGAAGGATTTGAATGAATTTCACCAAATTTGACAAATCTGGTCCAAACTTGCAGCAAGTGTAGTTTGAAAATTTTGAACTGAAGACCAGAGGATCTTCATGGATCTTGGTTGAGGGTTCAAAGGACTAGGGAGGAGAGTTGGTTTGGGGGCAAAAATCAAAACAGAAAGTAGAGTTCCTTTGTAAATCACCAATGGATAGAATAGAAGACAGAAATTTATTTGAATAAGATTTAAATGGAAAATAAACATAGGGGAGGTTCAACTTGCTGGATTAGATGCCAAACATGATCCAAAGATGAGGGGAGGGTTAGGAGAGAGTATTTGCACTAAGGCCATGGCAAGAGGGAAATGTTCAAAGTGGTAAAGGATTATTCCAAAAGCCATAGTGCAAATTTCAAAGAGATTTTCAAAAGGCATTTTTCCCAAGTGAAAAGCATTTTGTCTTGAGTCCAAATGAAAAGCAAGAACCTCCAAGACCAAAGACAGATCTTGGGTGAATCCAAATGAAACTTTTGCCATAAAAAAAATATTTGAAAGGGAGAGTTCTTTTAAAAAAAATAATTTAAATCACCTCCCTCAAGTCAAATAAAAATCTTTTGAAAAATCCAAATAAAAACTTGGGTGTCACAACACCTACCCCCTTAGGAAAAATCTCGTCCTCGAGATTTCTGCTGATCCTCAAATAGATATGGATACTCTGCCCGGAGGAAATCTTCCCTTTCCCATGTAGCTTCATCCTCAGTGTAGTTGCTCCACTGAACCCTGAAAAATTTCGTCGTTTTCTGACGGGTCCTCCTTTCAGACTCTACCAATATTTTTACTGGCCTTTCTCTGTAGGTGAGATCTGGTTGCATATCAATGTTCTCATGAGGTACATGCTTATCCGGGTTACTCACACATTTCCTCAACTGTGAGACGTGAAATACGTCATGGACGTCTGCCAGTTCCTTGGGTAGGTCTAGTTGGTAGGCTACCGTGCCTCTTCGTGGCTTTACACAAAATGGTCCAATAAATCTTGGGGCTAGCTTCCCCTTAATTTTGAACCGTTGCAGACCCCTCATAGGAGATACTCGGAGGTATACGGAATCACCGGGTTCAAAGCTGACCTCACGATGCTTCTGATCATAGTAGCTCTTTTGTCGGCTCTGTGCTGTCTTAAGTCTGTCCCTGATTTGTTTAACTTTCTCCTCGGCCTCTTTAAGCATGTTCGGGACGAAGATACGGCTGTCACCTGTTTCTGACCAATTCAGTGGGGTACGACACCTTCGTCCGTATAATGCTTCAAAGGGTGCCATTTGTAAGCTGGCTTGGTAACTGTTGTTGTAAGCAAATTCGGCATACGGCAAACTCTCTTCCCAACTGGATCCATAGGTGAGCACACAGGCTCTTAGCATATCCTCTAGGATTTGGTTTACACGTTCCATTTGTCCATCAGTCTGAGGGTGGTATGCTGTACCGAAAGCTAGTTGCGTGCCCAGGGCTTGTTGTAGGTGATCCCAAAATTTGGAGATGAATTGGGTGCCTCGGTCTGATATTATAGTCTTTGGGACTCCGTGCAAGCAAACTATACGGGAGAGGTAAAGTTTGGCCAGTCTTTGTGTGGAGTAGGTAGTCTTCACGGGAATGAAATGAGCAACCTTGGTTAGTCGGTCTGTGATGACCCATATGGCGTCATTCCCACGTTGTGATCGGGGTAGTCCGACGATGAAATCCATTCCTATTTCATCCCATTTCCACTCCGGTATCCTGTTTGGCTGGAGTAGCCCTGCTGGCTTTTGATGCTCGGCCTTGATGCGCTGACATGAATCGCAACTAGCAATAAATGTGGCTATATCTCTTTTCATACCGTGCCACCAAAATCTTTCCTGAATGTCCTTGTACATTTTGGTTCCTCCAGGATGGATCGAGTATGGAGCGGTGTGGCTTTCGGTTAAGATTTGTTGCTTGAGTTCCTCAATGTTTGGTACGCAAAGTCTGTCTCCGTACCATAGTGTCCCTTCACTGTCGGTGACGAACTCTGAAGCCTTACCAAGGTTCATTTTCTTCTTTATGCCTTCGATGCTGGGATGTCCCTGTTGAGCCTTCTTAATTTGTTCCACCAGGGTGGGTTGTATCTCTAGATTTGAAACGGTGCCCTCAGAAACTAACATCATGTTGAGCCTAGTGAACTCTTGCTGAAACTCAGGCCTCAAGTTTTGCGGACCGTCATTGTCCGGGCTGGGGTTTTGACTAAGGGCATCTGCCACTACATTTGCTTTCCCTGGATGGTAGTGAATGCCGACATCATAGTCCTTGACCAATTCCAACCAGCGTCGTTGGCGTAAATTTAGTTCTGGCTGTGTGAAGATATATTTGAGGCTCTTATGGTCCGTGTATATTTCACAGCGATTTCCCAACAGAAAGGGCCTCCACTCCTTGAGTGCATGTATAACTGCTGCTAGCTCCAAGTCATGTGTTGGGTAATTTTCCTCATGTTTTCGCAGCTGACGTGAGGCATATGCGACTACTTTGCCATCCTGCATTAGTACACATCCGAGACCTTTTCGGGACGCGTCACAATACACTTCAAAGCTCTTGTGTATGTCTGGCACAGTTAAGACCGGTGCGGTTGTCAGCTTTTTCTTGAGTTCTTGGAAGCTTTTCTCGCATGCTTCCGTCCATACAAATTTCTTGTCCTTCTTGAGCAACTGTGTTATAGGTTTTGCCACAGTGGAGAATCCTTCAATAAATCTTCTGTAATATCCGGCCATTCCTAGGAAACTCCGCACATCAGTAACGTTGGCGGGTGGCTTCCAGTCCAGTATGGCCTTGACTTTTGCTGGGTCTACGGCCATGCCTTCTTGGTTCAGTATATGGCCTAAGAAACCAACTTGTCTTAGCCAAAATTCGCACTTGCTAAATTTGGCGTACAACTGATGTTTCCTCAATTCTCTCAAAACAATTCTGAGGTGCTCAGCATGCTCTTCTGGTGTCCTTGAGTAAACCAGAATATCGTCAATGAATACCACAACAAATTTGTCCATGAATTTCATGAACACTTTGTTCATGAGGTGGACGAAATATGCGGGGGCGTTCGTTAGTCCAAAAGGCATCACTGTAAACTCGTATAACCCATATCTGGAAGTGAATGCTGTCTTCGGGATATCTTCTGTCCGTACTTTCAATTGGTGATATCCCGATCTCAAATCAATCTTTGAGAATACCTTGGCTTGTGTGAGCTGGTCAAACAAATCATTTATCCGTGACATCGGATATTTGTTTTTGATGGTGACCATATTGAGGGCTCGATAGTCTATACACAGTCTCAGTGTCCCATCCTTTTTCTTTGCGAACAACACAGGTGAACCCCAAGGTGAGGAGCTAGCTCGAATAAATCCTTTGTCCAATAATTCTTTTATTTGCTTCTTCAACTCCACCAATTCTGAGGATGCCATTCTATATGGCTTCTTATAGATGGGAGCGGTGCCAGGTGCTAGTTTGATGCTGAATTCTATCTCTCGGTCTGGTGGCATGCCTGGTAGTTCTTCAGGGAACACATCAGGAAACTCGCATACCACTGGAACTTTTCTCAGTTCTGCAATGTCCACTTTGTTCAGTTTTGGTTGCTGTGATCGTGGCCTTTCTTGAGCGGAAACCCTTATTGTCTTGCCGTGATGGTGAGTGAGAATCACTGTCCGATTGAAACAGTCAATGAATCCTTTGTTGGTGGTCAACCAGTCCATCCCTAAAATGACATCTAGTCCTTTACTCTCCAACACGATGAGATTTGCTGGGAATTGTAGTCCTTCGAACTCAATGACCACTCCTCGGCAGTAACCCTGAGCGATTTTCTTATTTCCGGGGGACTTGATGATCATAGATTTTTCCAAGGGAAGTATCGGAAAACCATGTTCCAAAACAAAACTCTTCGAAACGAACGAATGGGAAGCTCCAGAATCAAACAAAACCATGGCAGGTACTGTGGTGACAGGGAACGTACCGAGCATGATGTCTGGGGCCTTCTGCGCCTCTTCCCTGGTCACATGGTTCAGGTGACCCTTCCTGTGGTTGTTGTTGGGGTTGAAATTGTTGCGCTTGGGGGCTGGATTGTTCCCACCATTGTTTGGCTTGGGTCCCGGGTTCTTTGGCTTTGGGCACTGTTTAGCATAATGCCCTTCTTGACCACAAGCATAGCAGGTGACCCCTGGACGGTACGTGTACTCCTTGTCCCTGGCATGAAACTGTCCGACGGGCCTTGGTTCAGTAGTCGTGGGTCTCCTTGTGTCTGTCCGTGGAACCTCAGTCCTGCTTCGGTTGTTGCGAGCAAGAGTCGTCTTGTCCCTCTTTCGCTTACGGATATCTTCCAGACTACGGCGCTCATTCTCCAAGGTAATGGCCTTGTCCACCAGAGTCTTAAAATCCGGAAAGGTGTGTACAATCAGTTGGCATCTTAGTGCTGGTGCCAGGCCGTCCAGGAATTTTTCCATCTTCTTATTTTCTGTCATGTGCTCGTCGTAGGCATAACGAGACAGCTGGGTAAACTGACCATTGTATTCTGTTACTGACATGCCTCTCTGCTTCAGGTCATCAAACTCGCTCTTCTTGATCTTTAGGATGCTCCTGGGGATGTGTGCCCCACGGAAGCCTTCCTTGAACTCTTCCCAGGTGATGTTGTGTTCACTGGGATGCATGTGTAGGAATTTTTCCCACCATGCTGCAGCTGCTCCAGTAAGGTAGTGTGGTGCATAAAGCACCTTCTCATGATCTGAACACTGAGCAATGATCAGCTTCCTTTCAATGTCACGAAGCCAATCATCGGCTTCCAGCGGCCTATCGGTGTGAGCAAAAGTTGAGGGGCGAGTCTTCTGTAACTCAGATAACTTGGAATGCTGTTGATAGGGCTCACGGTGGTTTCCCATATTGATGACATGATTCATCATCTCTCGGTGCTGTTGCTGGCTTTGCTCGAAGAGACGGCATACTTGAGACAGGGCTGCTTCGCTGTCGTGTTGACTGGACTGACCCTGAGTGAAATTGTTGCTAGTCTGTGTCCCGTAAACCTCTTCTGGCTGATTGGGCATGGAGCGAGTCGACGGGCGAGACATTTTTCCAGTCTGGGGTATTATTGTGCAAAACCCATGAGAAAACTGTGCAGCACAAGGAAAATCTTGCAAAGGCAACAAATTTAAAAGATCTCAAGGTTTTCAAGAAAACATAAGCGATTTTGCATGGAGAAGAACTGCTTAGCAACTATCTTACATGCGAAAAGCAAACACACGATACCGCACTCAGGATGCACGTACACATCCTAACATGTTATTTAGACTAGCGTACTACTCCGGAAGGCAGCAAACACACCAATACAAACTAGCGTATAGATAAAACAGCACATCATACAAGCAGACATAACGCGCGGCTACTCGGTGCTCTCAGTCGGACATGGTGAAGATTTCCTTTCCCTTGCCGATGGCAAGACTCAGCGGTCCAGGAGAATCCACCTCCACCTCCTCTCTAGCTGGCTCCTGGCGCGCAACGCTGCGCTGCGGTGATGGTGCGGGGGCGACTAGTGGTAGAGCAGGTGCGGCAGGCGGTGCGGCTCTGATTGGAGTAGGAGCGATGACTCGGTCGAACTCCTCAATGGTAGGCAGACGGCGAGCAGTGGCCAAAACGGCCAGTGCATACGAGGCTGAAGACGAGACGAATGTCACAGGCGGCGCCGTGTTGAGAAGCTCCTTCCTGCTGGGACGACCGCCCCGGACTAAGTCCATGCGGGCAGCCACAAGATCATCCACGAGGTTGTCGAAAGACTCCTCCAGAGCCTTGAGATACTCCACAACCATCTCGATGGCTTCATGTCGCTCTCCCCGATGGCAGGCGAACGCATAGTGGCTGGTGTATGGCACATGGCATGGGAGGTAGCGGTAGCGACGAGTCTTCATCGTAGGAAGGATGTCCCGAAGGCGAGCTATCGCCTCACGGGCAGCCATCTGCATGGCATGCCTCTCCGTAGGCATGGCCCTTCCCACAAAACGGAAGTGGCGAGCTGCAGAACGTCCTCCCTTGAATTGCACCACAGCTTGGTGATAGACACATCGTCACTGAGCTTGTGCTGGTAGAGCGTGAACTCCGGGCGAGCTGCTGGCCCGATCGCGAGCTTGGTGATGGAGACGAGGAGCTTGACAAACCCCTCGGGCACGTTCGTGAACACTCGATTCTCACAGCTGCTGCCAGCCATCTACAAAAGTAGGCAAAAATTCTGAGTAGTCATGTCATAAATTTATGATGACCAACAGAAAATAGCTACAATTGCAAAAAGCTGAAAAAGCACAAAAAACGCTAATAACCGATTAGCGATCGCACCTAGTGGCTTCCTACAGTCAGCCTGGCTCTGGTACCAAGCTTGTCACGACCGTTTTTTCAATAAAATAATTATTAAGAGACCAATCCCTTTTACGGACCAGTAAGGAAGAATTCCTTCTCACTGGTAGACAATATCTTGGTCACAGAAGAAAAATACCAGGAGTACTAAATATAATACAAGGTTGAGCGGAGACTGCCCAACAATTTATTACATGCACGCCGATAAAACAAGACGGCGGATAGGGTGGCATACTACTAACTCACGATAATAACGGTGGTGGAAATATCACCGCGAAGCGAGTGATATGACTCCTGAAGACTACAGCTCTTCGAGCGTCGGAGTGAGGCTCGAGGAGACTTATTGCGAGTGGCGGAAGCGTATATAATACAAGTGACCAATATCCGGGATCGTGCAGGACTGACAGAGACTCCTCTAGGCGTCGGACGCGCTATCAAACTCTTCATCCAAGAGATCGCCTTCGTTAACATCTGGCCAAATCAACAAGCCAGGTGAGTACTATGAAAGTACTCGCAAGACAGTTCGGACATAAGATATAACAAATGTAAACATGAAGCATATGAAGAATTTATCCAGTGCGTTCAGACATAGAGATAATAAATACTGGGTGCCAAGCGAGGGTCTGAATGACGCCTCGAGCGGAAACTGCAGAATAGTAATACTGGTGCCAAACGAGGGTCTGAATGACTCCTCGAGAGGAAACTGCGAGAATAATAATGCTGGTGCCAAACGAGGGTCTGAATGACTCCTCGAGAGGAAACTGCGAGAATAATAATGCCACAGTCGGGCGTCGGGGCGACACCACATAAAAGGCTTATATTTAAAGTAAGAAACAAAAGACACGCCGCAGTCGGACGTTTGAGCGACGTCACATAAAGGGCTTATATTTAAAGTAAGAAACAAAAGACACGCTGCAGTCGGACGTCTGAGCGACGTCACATAAAGGGCTTATATTGCAGTTCAATAATTTAATAGTTCGGGAACATAAATTATCACAAGTACGAGACGAAAAAAAAATTAGTCCATCCACAGGAATAATAATTAAACTGGATTTACCACTTGAGCTTGCTCACCGGGGACAAGTTTTCCACGCGGATAGATATGGATATACTGATTACACTACTTGATCATGGATACGATGACTTGGAAGGAATTGACTCTGTAGAGTTTGTACTTAACCACAGCCAACGGATTTCAGTAGTCACGGGGACTAGTTCCGTCTACGGTGTTTTGGAAGAAACACGTCTAACCAGTACACACCCAATTCAACCTTCCGAAGCCAGGGATCACCCTCGGCAACGTTCAAGAAAAATGTTGAGACGGGGAGGCTACAACCTCGCGTAGCATGGGATCAAATTTCTATACGCGCGCTCTAAGGGGGTGCCCCCCCTCTCGGTCCCAACCGGAAACACCCATGCCCCCTGGCCGGATGACTGGCTTGAATCCTGGGCCAAGGTACCATCATCCCGGCCTCTCTGTTTGGTGTTTACACGGAAAGAGGTTACCAACTTACTAAACCGCATCCTGGCAAATGAAACATGTGGTAGCACGGAAGGGGGAAAGAACGATAACGTGATTCCGTCCACGTTAACGTCGGAGAAAGTCGGATGACGCAAGGCTGGTATGCTACAACAGTACCACCTTGCTGCCCTTCATGTCACCACATGATTAGGCCATCTCTCATCAGAGATCATCGCAACTTTGGAACATGCGGGGAAATGGACGATAACGTGACTCCGTCCACGTTAACGTCGGAGAAAGTCGGATGACGCAAGGCTGGTATGCTACAACAGTACCACCTTGCTGCCCTTCATGTCACCACATGATTAGGCCATCTCTCATCAGAGATCATCGCAACTTTGGAACACGCGGTAGTTACCTTACAAGCAACGAGGTATTTACCGACACTCATATGCCACGCACAAACTTTCAAGCAAACATGCAAAACACTTAACATATCAAATTTTCAAACATGCTTGCCTGGTTCGGAGAAGTCGGAGTCTAGCTCGGCGAAGTTCGCGGCTTCGCCACCTCTTCCGGAACCTACGGCAATCACGAAAAACGGGTACTAACGTGAAAACCAATGGGTGCACAGAAACTTCTCCAAATATTTTTCAAATAAATCCCATAAAAAACTAGACAAAATTTGAAGATTGTCAGAAAAAGAATCACTCAAAAATCCCTTTTTATTGAAAAGTTATAAAGGTTTCTGTCCAGGGACTTATGTGTAATGAAACAGAAAAGTTCCAGGGTTTTAACTGAGAAAACAGAAAACGGTTCGATTGGAAATGCGCAAGCTCAAGAGGGAAAGCGTATTTGCCCAAAGGCGCCAACAGAAAACGGTTCGAGGGAGAATATAACAGAGGCTGACATGCGGGGTCCACATGTCAGGTTTGAAAAGCTCGCCGGCGCCCGAAGACTGCGGTGGACGCCGGCGTCGAACCACGGCGAGTTAGGAGGATCGGAGGGTACCAAGAGCTTCAGCGTGTTCTTCCACGTCGGTGGGTGGTGGACTCGACCAACGGGGAGCACCACGTCGACGGCGACATTATCTCCGGCGGACGGCGGCTCGGGTGATGGTGGGGAACTCCGGTGGAGGGCTGCAAACTTTGAATTGAAGCGCGGGTCAGAGGAAGGGATGCATAGTGAAGCTACTGGCAAGAGAAGGGAGGCGGAGGTGCACACACGGGGGCGAATCGAGCTGGATCCCGTGGCGGGTCGCGGCGGCCGGAGTCGAGGAAGGAGACCTCCTCGGGGCTCTTCCAGTGGCTAGGCGTGCTCTAGGTGGAGTGCAGGGATGGTGGGTGCTCGAGTTGAAGCTCGGGGCCTCTATTTATAGGCGGATCGACGGGGTGGCCGTGAACGGAGAATCTCCGGCGAGCGATTACGGCGATGCAGTGGATTGGCAGGAGGTTTGAGTGGCCAGGCAGCATCAGTGGAGGTTACTGGTGTCATTCCACAGCTAAACGGAGTTGGTCTTGGCGTAATGGTGTCGGTCCACGGTGAGATGGCCGCACGGGCTCGACGGCTGCAGAGAGCGCGCTCCGCACCCTGCGGTTCACGACGAGAGCGGCAGCGCGTTCGGGGGAGTGGAAGGCCACGCGGCGAGCTCCGGTGGCTTGGGCGGCGCTGGGTGGCGCCGTCAGCGCCGTGCCTCCCGCTAGCGGCCGCAAAGCCGCCGCTGGCGTCGGTCACGGGGCGGCGCACCTTCTGCTGCTCGTCGCCGACGTCCGCAAGGTGCCAGGCGTTCGTGCGGTGCAGGAACAAGGGGGAGGGGACGAGGATCAAGGCGACACAGTGGCACTGGTGAGACCGACGTCGGGTTCTAAAGAAAACGACAGTGCACTGCAATGTTCTCTGAACTTAACTGAAACTTGACACTGACAATGCACTGCAGGTGTTCGACAGAAAGATTTGGCTATGAGATAAATTTTTCTGGGGCTGTAACTTGGTGAGGTGACCACTCAATGCACCCAGAGGCTGCCTGATTTTACTTGGAATTTTTGGAGAAGGATTTGAATGAATTTCACCAAATTTGACAAATCTGGTCCAAACTTGCAGCAAGTGTAGTTTGAAAAATTTGAACTGAAGACCAAAGGATCTTCATGGATCTTGGTTGAGGGTTCAAAGGACTAGGGAGGAGAGTTGGTTTGGGGGCAAAAATCAAAACAGAAAGTAGAGTTCCTTTGTAAATCACCAATGGATAGAATAGAAGACAGAAATTTATTTGAATAAGATTTAAATGGAAAATAAACATAGGGGAGGTTCAACTTGCTGGATTAGATGCCAAACATGATCCAAAGATGAGGGGGGGGGGGTTAGGAGAGAGTATTTGCACTAAGGCCATGGCAAGAGGGAAATGTTGAAAGTGGTAAAGGATTATTCCAAAAGCCATAGTGCAAATTTCAAAGAGATTTTCAAAAGGCATTTTTCCCAAGTGAAAAGCATTTTGTCTTGAGTCCAAATGAAAAGCAAGAACCTCCAAGATCAAAGACAGATCTTGGGTGAATCCAAATGAAACTTTTGCCATAAAAAAAATATTTGAAAGGGAGAGTTCTTTTGAAAAAAAAATTAAATCACCTCCCTCAAGTCAAATAAAAATCTTTTGAAAAATCCAAATAAAAACTTGGGTGTCACCCACAATATCTCTTATTTAATTAATGCATATATATATATTTGGTAAAGGGTGGAAGGCTCGGCCTTATGCCTGGTGTTTTGTTCCACTCTTGCCGCCCTAGTTACTGTTATACCGGGATCATGTTCCTTGAGTTTGCGTTCCTTACACGGTCGGGTGATTTATGGGACCCCCTTGACAGTTCGCCTTGAATAAAACTCCTCCAGCAAGGCCCAACTTTGGTTTTACCATTCGCCGCCTAAGCCTTTTTTCCCCGGGTTTTCGCGAGCCCGAGGGTCATCTTATTTTAACCCCCGGACCAGTGTTCCTTTGAATGCTGGCCCAAACTGGGCGATGTCCGGCGCCCCCTAGGCAACCAGGGTCTATGCCAACCCGACGTCTTGCCCATCCGGTGTGCCCTGAGAACGAGATATGTGCAGCTCCTATCGGGATTTGTCGGCACATTCGGGCGGCTTTGCTGGTCTTGTTTTACCATTGTCGAGATGTCTTGTAAACCGGGATTCCGAGACTGATGGGGTCGTTCCGGGAGAAGGTTTATCCTTCGTTGACCGTGAGAGCTTATGATGGGCTAAGTTGGGACACCCCTGCAGGGTATTATCTTTCGAAAGTCGTGCCCGCGGTTATGAGGCAGATGGGAATTTGTTAATGTCCGGTTGTAGATAACTTGTCACTTGACCCAATTAAAATACATCAACTGCGTGTGTAGCCGTGATGGTCTCTTCTCGGCGGAGTCCGGGAAGTGAACACGGTCTATGTTATGTATGACGTAAGTAGGTGTTCAGGATCACTTCTTGGCCATTGCTAGATGACGACCGTTCCGTTGCTTCTCTTCTCGCTCTCATTTGCGCAAGTTAGCCACCATATATGCTTTTGCCGCTGCAGCTCCACCTCTTTGCGCCATCCTTTCCTATAAGCTTAAATAGTCTTGATCTCGCGGGTGTGAGATTGCGGAGTCCCCGTGACTCACAGATTCTACCAAAACAGTTGCAGGTGCCGACGATGCCAGTGCAGATGATGGCGTCGATCTCAAGTGGGAGTTCGACGAGGAACGTGGTCGTTACTATGTGTCTTTTCCTGATGATCAGTAGTGGAGCCCAGTTGGGACGATCGGGGATCTAGCATTTGGGGTTGTCTTATTTTCATCTGGATTTTGACCGTAGTCGGTCTATATGATTGTATTTCGGATGATGTATGATATCTATTTATGTAATGTGTGAAGTGGCGATTGTAAGCCAACCCTTTATCCCATCCTTGTTCATTACATGGGATTGTGTGAAGATGACCCTTCTTGCGACAAAACCACTATGCGGTTATGCCTCTAAGTCGTGCCTCGACACGTGGGAGATATAGCCGCATCGTGGGCGTTACAAAAGACAAGTAAAATTGTCAACAAACCTGGCTTGCAGTAGTAATCTGGGTCAATGTCACTACGACCAACAAGCCAAAATGACTAGTTTATGTTCCGAGGGCCAGAATTTTGAAAACCCTGTGAACTTTAGAGGTACTAAAGATTACCGAAATACATCTGAACCATTAAGTGTAGGTAGCACTGAGCACACAACAAACCCTAATGACAGTCCTGCCTAATGAGTAATGAATCAATTAGAAAATGGGTGATGAGGAGTGGCTGCTGAGTGTTGAGGACGTATCTCAGGATAAATCGGGTTGGCTTGGTGGGTGCTGCACGCCTGAGCCCTGAACGGACTGGGAAGGTAGGCACGGCGGCGCGCCCGAGCAGCGGTGACGCTGTTGGATGAGCGGCTCCTGGCCTCCTGTTAGTCCGGCATCTCCTCCTAGAGTCATGCCGTCCGGGGACGGCAAGTCGCCGGCGAGGCAGGCGGCTGGGGGCGAGTAGAGATCGGAAGCGCGCAGCAGAACAGAGGGGAATCGGGGCCTGGGACAACCCAAAATCCCAGGGTGGGCCGGCCCACCGTGGGCACCCTGTAGAGATACCCACCCGAGCGGCGAACATGCATTTTCGAAACTAATTTAGGAACATTTAGCTGACCAATTAAACAACTCTGTTTTAATAATATCAGATTCGTATTTGAACAACTAAGCTTGTTTAGCTTGATGGGTGGAGCAGTGTTATTATGACACGAAGCACGTATTATGATCATATAGTGATCATAAAAGGGGGAAACTCTAAGCATATTTTTTTTTAGCAAAAGAGGGTTTCCCCTCCGATTTCTATTAAAGAAACCACCACGGAACCAACATGATCAATTAAACCCTAAGCATGATCAATTAAACCGTATTATGGCTGTGCTATGGCAGATTTGAAGCTGCAAACCAGAGAAATGATATTTAGCATCCATTGTTTGCTTCGAACTAAGAATTAAATTCTAAGAGC